>NC_069370.1:65747500-66997500 GCF_021730395.1 Mercenaria mercenaria | reverse complement strand
AGAGGACAAAATGACTTCGTCGCCGGTTTATTCTCAAATGCAAAACAATTTCAAATAATGTTTTATATTTACGATAGTTTATGTGAAGAAATGGGATAATACAACTACAACTTGCAGATATTTTTAATTATTTCTTAATCATCAACAATTTATCTTCGTTATGGATGTAATTACTGTATTTTAGTCATAGGTTTAGAGATTAAAATTCGCCATAATGGAACCGTTTGTGCAACTATTTCCGTATTTTCCCAATATTTTTGAGAATTCTAGAAAAACTGCCTAGTCTAAAGCCATGAAGTAGTAGTGGTGAATTAGTTTACACTTTTCCTTATTGACTTCACAGGTTTCAACATTGCAAATTTGCTGCATTTGTAGTTTATTTTACCGTTACTAATGTCAACTTGGCTCAACAAGTTGTTAACTTGTTTTGTCATAATTTCTTTTAAGTTTTTCAATGAGATTCTTTAAAGTCATTGAATGATATCCTTAAAAATTGCCTCATAGTTCAGGAGTCTTTTAATGCGTTTAAAAGCATCTTTGTGAAACATTCTTTAAAGAATATTTATTTAAGAAAATGATTTTTCATTAATTATTCAGGAAGCTGAAGGATTCTTTATATCAAACAAAAACTTGGTTTAGTTGTAGTCTAATGCATAATTTTGAGAAATCCTGGGTATGTCTACTTTGGAATGATTCCTTAATTATTTGTTTTATCTTTCCTTTTCTAATACAGATTTAACCATGGCTAGGACTGTCTAGCTCAGTAGCTGTCCGTAATTAGACATTTATCGATCTAACGCTGCATTGTAATTGTCAGGTAGTCAGATGCCTAGCCTGTCCTTTATGGGTCTTATAGGGATCCAGTAATCAAGTTGTTTATGAAAGTGTATTGAATAAATGGCAAAAATTATCTAGTCAAAAGACTGTTATCCTTGATCCCTGACCACCACCTCTGAGAGAGTCTTAAATTCTTATGATAGATCATGTTTGTAGACGTGTCATGAACATGTTGAAAAAGGAAAATATAATATTGTTTTTACTTCTGTGCACCAATTTCAAAATCAAACGCAATATGTTATCTTTGCTATCCGCTTTGCAAATTGCAATTTCTGTCTCAGCACAACTACCATGTAGCAAAATTGTATTTGGAACGCTCTCTGTTTAAAAACAGAGTGCAACTTTATAAACATCTACGTTCTCGTAAAAAGTCTACGTTTCCGCAAGGGATGTTGACGTCAATGGCAGATAGAATAAACAGCAGCATTTTAATACAGATATTGATCAGGTGTGATTAAACAACTTATTATAAGAATTATATTTCGGTACTTCCATTGAAAAATACTTAATTCATAAACAAGTTGATTACTGGTCCAGTCTGGACACTTAGAAAGCCATAGACCTAGGCTTCAATTTACTGGATTGCTAGAACACGGGATTGACTTACGGTAACTGACATTTCTTGGTTAGTTTTCAAGCTGACGAACAGTCATGTTCCCATATTCCCATAACTGTTTGTCATGTGCAGAAATGCCAGTATCCTTAATCACGTATTTTGTACCATATATAGGCTGTACAAATATGCCTAATATGAAGTTATGTCCTGTCTATCCAGCAGGAAAAGCAGTTCTTGATTGTGGGATATTTCAGTACATCCCACATAAAAGGGCTTTATTTGAAGCTTTCTAAATCAGACTTTTACTTAGGTTTTTTAAGATACATGTAATAAGTTTTAGCTTAAAATGGTTTAAAGCATATATATAACCTTTGTTGAAATGTCTGGAAAATATAATTCCTTACTGGTTCAGTTGTGTCAGAAAGGGATTGTTCTCCTTATCTATGATCTAATATATTGGAATCATTCCCTAGTGGAGTTGTCAAAAGCATGTTCATCATTCAGATTGAAAGAGATTTATGAAAATAAGGGAAAGGAAAATGCAGCTAAATTTCTTTTTAAATACAGGCCATGGCAACGTCACCAGTAAAATCACCTGACACCGATAGCTCAAGTCACTCAAGTGGGTCTTGGGTTTCATGGAATGTAAGATTTTTATTACTTTGCAAAATCATTGTTTTAATATTCTGTTTATGAATCCATGAAATTAAGTTTTCACATATTTAGTGTATAAAATCAGTTATGAAAAATGCCTCCACAATATTGTGTCTCCATGGAAACTATTTTGGCCAAATTATAGGCAGTAGTCGATTAGTTTTAGAATATGTTAAGCTTACTTGTACAAAGTGACTATAAGAATGTTTCAGCCGTTAGCAGTCTTATTTTTATAGGTAAAACCAGTTTTTGAGAATACAGGTTTCCACTTTGTGTGTCTGAAATATTCCATCAGTTGTGTCCTGGTATTATATTTAACACAGTACAGGACAGTAAAATCTTTTTAAAAAACTTATGTCATTTTTAACAGAATTATGAGATAAGTAAGTATAGCAGACGTTTATGAGTTCATGTAGTTCTTATTTACATAAATAAACATCATTGCTATATTCAGATAAAATGTCTGTAGAAATATCCTGGTACACAATTTTGCCATTGAATTTTAGGATAGTTGTCATGTAATCTGTTTGGGACTTTGTATTGTATTGCATGGTAATACTTCCTTCACTTGATGGATTTGTATTGAGAGTATGCACAAGTACAACATCAGGAATACTGTGCAAATTAAGCCTATGTAAAATGCTTGATATCATTATTACCGGTAGCTCGACTTTTCGAAGAAAATGTAGAGCTATTGCACTCACCCCGGCGTCGGCGTTGGATAAAGTTTTTGATAAAGTCAAATATCTCTGTTACTATCAAAGCTATTGACTTGAAACTTAAAATAGGTATTTACTATCAAAGTCTACACCAGGAGAAACAATCCCCATAACTCTGATTGAATATTGACAGAATTATGCCTCTTTTTAACTTAAAATTTTTGGTTAAAGTTTTGGATAAAGTCAAATATCTCTGTTACTGTCAAAGGTATTGACTTGAAACTTAAAATACTTATTTACCATCAAAATCTACAACAGAAGAAACAATCCCTACAACTCGGATTTAATTTTGACAGAATTATGCCCCTTTTTAACTTAGAATTTTTTGTTAAAATTTTTGATAAAGTCAAATATCTCTGTTACTGTCAAAGCTTTTGACTTGAAACTTAAAATACTTATTTAACATCAAAGTCTACACCAGGAGAAACAATTCCCATAACTCTGATTTGAATTTTGACAGAATTATGCCCCTTTTTAACTTAGAATTTTTTGTTAAAATTTTTTATAAAGTCAAATATCTGTTACTATTAAAGCTTTTGACTTGAAACTCAAAATAGTTATTTACTATCAAAGTCTACACCAGGAGACACAATTCCCATAACTCTGATTTGAATTTTGACAGAATTATGTCCCTTTTTAACTTAGAATTTTTTAAAAAAAATTTTTGATAAAGTCAAATATCTCTGTTACTATTAAAGCTTTTGACTTGAAACTCAAAATAGTTATTTTCTATCAAAGGCTACACCAGGAGACACAATTCCTTGAAGTCTGATTTTAATTTTGATAGAATTATGTCCCTTTTTAACTTGGAATTTTTTTACTGGCAAAGCTTTAATTCAAGCACTGAAAAAAGTCGAGCGTGCTGTCTTACAGACAACTCTTATTAATGAACTTTCTACCACAATTACACATACATGTATTGATGTCAGATACCTGGCATCAGTGTGGAAAATATTGACATTTGAGGGTTAATTGTAAGTTAAGTTAAACACAATGGTTTAAAAATGAGTGTATAGCCCGCCAGCTTGGCTCAGTAGAGAGGGTGCAGATCTATGTACAAATCTCAGGGTAATTAACAAAAAGAGTTTGATCCCATAGCGATGCCAGTATGTATGTTCTCTATGAGGATTTGATAAAAAACATTGACTTTGTGTCTGAAATCATTGGTCCTCCACCTCTGATTCATGTAGGAAAGTTGGCAAATACTTGTGGAGAAAAGGTTTGTACTGGTACAGAATCCAGGAGCACTGTTAGTTTAACTGCTCGCTATTACATAACTGAAATACTGTTAAAATAAACAAACAAGGTAATGAGTCATTCTATTGCTGCTGTAATGGAAATTTAATTTTATTTGCCATATTACCAGTATTGTAGTTTTAATCATGTATTTTAGATAATTATGTTGCTAAAGCATTTTCAGCTCAAAGTCTGATTGCAAATGACATGAGATAGATAATAGGATCTCATTTGAACCCCCCACCCCCCCTACTAAAAAGGTTTACAGAGGGGATACAGGAGTCACCAGATGATGTCTGTGTCCTTGCATGCATGCATCTGTGATAACTGATAACTCTTGAAATGATGGATGGATTTAGTTCATTTTCAGTACACTGGTAATAAGAGCAGGATGATTTTGATTGCAATCCACTTATTAGCTCACCTGTCACAAAGTGACAAGGTGAGCTTTTGTGATCGTGCGGTGTCCGTCTGTCCGTAAACTTTTGCTTGTGACCACTCTAGAGGTCACATTTTTCATGGGATCTTTATGAAAGTTGGTCAGAATGTTCATCTTGATGATATCTAGGTCAAGTTCGAAACTGGGTCACGTGCCTTCAAAAACTAGGTCAGTAGGTCAAAAAATAGAAAAACCTTGTAACCTCTCTAGAGGCCATATATTTCATGAGATCTTCATGAAAATTGGTCAGAATGTTCATCTTGATGATATCTAAGTCAAGTTCGAAACTGGGTCACGTGCCTTCTAAATCTAGGTCAGTAGGTCCAAAAATAGAAAAACCTTGTGACCTCTCTAGAGGCCATATATTTCATGAGATCTTCATGAAAATTGGTCAGAACGTTCACCTTGATGATATCTAGGTCAAGTTTGAAACTGGGTCACATGCCTTCTAAATCTAGGTTAGTAGGTCCAAAAATAGATAAACCTTGTGACCTCTCTAGAGGCCATATATTTTATGAGATCTTCATGAAAATTGGTCAGAACGTTCACCTTGATGATATCTAGGTCAAGTTTGAAACTGGGTCACGTGCCTTCTAAATCTAGGTCAGTAGGTCAAATAATAGAAAAACCTTGTGACCTCTCTAAAGGCCATATTTTTCATGGGGTCTGTATGAAAGTTGGTCTGAATGTTCATCTTGATGATATCTAGGTCAAGTTTGAAACAGGGTCATGTGCGGTCAAAAACTAGGTCAGTAGGTCTAAAAATAGAAAAACCTTGTGACTTCTCTAGAGGCCATACTTGTGAATGGATCTCCATAAAAATTGGTCAGAATGTTCACCTTGATGATATCTAGGTCAAGTTTGAAACTGGGTCACGTGCCGTCAAAACTAGGTCAGTAGGTCAAATAATTAAAAAAAACATTGTGACCTCTCTAGAGGCCATACTTTTCATGGGATCTGTATGAAAGTTGGTCTGAATGTTCATCTTGATGATATCTAGGTCAAGTTTGAAACTGGGTCAACTGCGGTCAAAAACTAGGTCAGTAGGTCTAAAATTATTAAAATCTTTTGACCTCTCTAGAGGCCATATTTTCAATGGATCTTCATGAAAATTGATCTGAATTTTCACCTTGATGATATCTAGATAAAGTTCAAAACAGGGTCACGTACCTTCGAAAACTAGGTCAACAGGTCAAATAATAGAAAAACCTTGTGACCTCTCTAGAGACCATATTTTTCAATGGATCTTCATGAAAATTGGTCAGAATTTTTATCTTGATAATATCTAGGTCAAGTTCAAAACTGGGTCACATGAGCTCAAAAACTAGGTCAATAGGTCAAATAATAGAAAAACCGACGTCATACTCAAAACTGGGTCATGTGGGAAGAGGTGAGCGATTCAGGACCATCATGGTCCTCTTGTTTTTACTAGAGTTATAACCCCTTTTCGATAAAAAAAACCAGTAAATTGTATATGTCTGTTTGATATCTCTTAATTAATTGAATCCTGTTAAAATGTACAAGTACATGATCATGCAATACAGGCCAAGTTAAATTTTAGTTTCAATCCACCAATATTTTGCAGAATTGCAGCTTTTGTCTTGCTGTTTTGATGTCCAGTTGGGAAGAATAAATGGATTAAATTCGGTTATAGTCCTTCAGTTTTTGCGAAGTTATATTTTTTATCCCTTAAATACTTCTGAACAGATGAATGAATTGAATTAGTTTAAGTACACAGGTACATGATTATAGAATATAGACCAAGTTCAATTTTGTCTTCAATCCATCAGTGTTTTGTGGAGCTACATTGTACATAGGACCATGATTCCTCTTCATTGTAAAGTTTGGTTTTGTGTTCAGAAACTCTTTAACAAATGAATGGATTGAAATCATTATACCCCAGTAAACCTTGTGTACAATCATGTTATTTACAAACCTTATGTACAATCATGTTATTAACAGCTATAAAACAGGTCTTTATTTCATACAGACAAGTAGTTACTAGAGTATTACCTAGTTTGCTGAAAATGTTTCAGGAAACTATTTGCTTGTATCTTAATATATACAGGACATGTTATTTGTCTTACAGAACCAGCTAGATGCCTATATGAAATGGATAAACTCCCAGCTAAAGAAAAAGCCAGGAGCTAGATTGGTAGAAGATCTGCGCTATGATACACGGGATGGTGTAGCATTTATAGACCTTATTAGTGTGATAGGTATGTGTATTTTTTGCTTGGTTCGAAACAAAATACGGTTATTTTTCAGGTAAATTCATATATCAAGCTAGATAACAAATTGCCTTTGTTCTATTGCATAAAAGCCCAACTAAAGAAGCAGAAGTTGCTTTCACCTTCATCACCCTCATTTGTCAGAGTA
Source organism: Mercenaria mercenaria (assembly GCF_021730395.1). Classification (NCBI taxonomy): domain Eukaryota; kingdom Metazoa; phylum Mollusca; class Bivalvia; order Venerida; family Veneridae; genus Mercenaria; species Mercenaria mercenaria. The sequence continues at coordinate 66,990,680 of NC_069370.1, read as the reverse complement.
TTAATATTAAGATTTTTTCCAAGAGGCATTGCTGGAAACCCCTTTGTAGTTGAAATCTTCAAACAAATGTAAAAATATTAGTGATAAGTGCCTGAGGTTGTACCTAGTAACCAAAGTAGATTTTAGGTGAGCATGACTGCAGTAACGTATCATATGACAAATATTTGTAGTTCTTTGATTTTCAGAGTCATCTGGTAGTATTTTATTTTGATAGACATCTGTGTGCAATAACATATTTCTTTTATAACAGCTGGTGAGGAGATTTCTGGGGTGCATGATGTGCCATCTACATTTGCCGAGATGAAAGAGAACGTGGAGAGGATCCTGCATTTCATGTCTGCAAAGAAAATACGTATGCATCACATAATGGCCAAAGGTCAGTTATTTTTTGTGTTTATAAATAATACTTAATTATGTGGTGGGCCCATACTGACAATCTGCATTGTTTGCTTGATAACATATTCTTCATGTGAGCCGCACCATGAGAAAACCAACATAATGCAATTGCGACCAGAATGGATCCACACCAGCCTCCGCATCCGTGCAGTCTGGTCAGGATCCCTGCTGTTCGCTTTCAAAGCCTATTGCAATTAGAGAAACCATTAGCGAACAGCATGGATCCTGACCAGACTGCATGTCTGGATCCATGCTGGTCGCAAACGCACTATGTTGGTTTTCGCATGGAGCGGCTGATATTTAATTTGGTATTTTCTGTTTATAATGAAAAGGCTACTTTCAGTTAAGGTGGAAGGATGCCAAAATGGCTTTCAAGAATATGTTATCAGAGCTGCAGATAAGATGCACGTAATTACACAAAAAAGAATATGCAGAAAAGCAGTTTATTAAAGAATATAAGTGTACTGAAAAGCAAAGAAAAATCTTTTTCCGCAAATGGCTTTAAAACACAGCATGGGCATACCACAGAGTAATGCACAAGTTGAAAACATCATCGTATGACTGGTTCAGCTGAACATATTTCCATTACGTTGATTGCTATTATCAGCTTGTATTGGAACCTTCCATTCAATATGGTCCTCTCAGGCCTTTTTAGCTCGACTATTCAGAGAATAGGTAGAGGTGTTGGACTCACTGTGTCAGTGTCGGCATCCCGATTTGGTTAAGTTTTTTATGTAAGCTGATATCTCACAAACCACTTGTCAGGGGTGTAAAATTCCACTCGCCCGCTCGCATTGGCGAGTTAAAGACTGAGTAGGACGAGTGGACCTCACTGTGTACTCGACCGATCGGGCGAGTGGTTTTTTACGTCCTTACTTTACCAAAATTCAGAAATTACAACTCCAAAACGTCAACAAACTTTGAGATGGTGCAGTCGCTACCTGGATTGACTGGAATTTACCCGCGAATCGTAAAGATATCAAAACGCCATGCCGGTAATTTTCCATTCCACAAGCACGTGCGACCTATCGTATTAAATATCTAATTTACATCGACACGTACACAAAAACCGTGCGTAGTGCATTCATTTTTAGCTCGACTATTCGAAGAATAAGTAGAGCTATCCTACTCACCACGGCGTCGGCGTCGGCGTCACACCCTGGTTAAGTTTTTCGTACCAGTCCACATTTTGACAAAGTCTTTTGAGATAAAGCTTTGAAACTTTCAACACTTGTTTACCATCACCATGTCCAGTTATAGGCAAGAGTACATAACTCTGTCAAGCATTTTGACTGAATTATGGCCCCTTTTGACTTAGAAATCTTGGTTAAGTTTTTCGTACCAGTTCATATTTTGACAAAGTCTTTTGAGATAAAGCTTTGAAACTTTCAACACTTGTTAACCATCACCATGTCCAGTTATAGGCAAGAGTACATAACTCTGTCAAGCATTTTGACTGAATTATGGCCCCTTTTGACTTAGAAATCTTGGTTAAGTTTTTCGTACCAGTTCATATTTTGACAAAGTCTTTTGAGATAAATCTTTGAAACTTTCAACACTTGTTAACCATCACCATGTCCAGTTATAGGCAAGAGTACATAACTCTGTCAAGCATTTTGACTGAATTATGGCCCCTTTTGACTTAGAAATCTTGGTTAAGTTTTTCGTACCAGTTCATATTTTGACAAAGTCTTTTGAGATAAAGCTTTGAAACTTTCAACACTTGTTTACCATCACCATGTCCAGTTGTAGGCAAGAGTACATAACTCCATCAAGCATTTTGACTGAATTATGGCCCCTTTTTGACTTAGAAATCTTGGTTAAGTTTTTTCGTACCAGTCCACATTTTGACAAAGTCTTTTGAGATAAAGCTTTGAAACTTTCAACACTTGTTTACCATCACAATATCCAGTTGTAGGCAAGAGTACATAACTCCATCAAGCATTTTGACTGAATTATGGCCCTTTTGACTTAGAAATCTTGGTTAAGTTTTTCGTACCAGTTTATATTTTGTGTAAAGTGTTTGACATATGGCTTTGAAACTTTTATATCTTGTTCAGTATAATAGTCTCTATCAATAGGCAAGAGTACGTAACTCTCTCCTCTTTTTTGGCTGAATTATGGCCCTTTTTGAACTTGGAAACTGGTTCTGTTTTGTATATGTCCATGTTTTGTCAAGACTATTTGACATATGTCTTTTAAACTTTAAACACTTGTTTATCATTATGATTTCCATCTCTAGGCAAGAGTACATGACTCTGACAACTATTTTGACTGAATTATGGCCCTTTTTGGACTTTCAAATTTGTTCAGTTTTTCTTACAAGTCAGCGTTTTGTCAAAACTATTTGAACTGTGGCTTTGAAACTTTTAACACTAGTTTATCAACATGATTTCCATCTGTAGGCAAGAGTACATAACTCTGTCAACTATTTTGACTGAATTATGGCCCCTTTTGGACTTGGAGATAAGTTAAATTTTTCATATAAGTCCATGTTTTGCCTAACATGTAACTTAACATATTTGCCATCATGGTCACACATTGCCATTTAGTGGAAGACTAATCGAAATCCACAAATACAGGAACATTTTTTGTTTAATCCATTTTTTTGTTTAGTCTGAAAATCTATGGAAATATTTTGACCCCATTCTTCAATCAATTCTTCGAATAGTCGAGCGCGCTGTCATCCGACAGCTCTTGTTTAACACTTCCGCTTCAAGTTTTCAACACTTCTTGAGAAATAATACTATTTGAATTCTATAATGATTTTAGTAAGATATCGACAGAAATGTAGGCAAAATTCAATAGAAACGGTCGAATTTTCATATAATCATTTGTAAAAATTCAAACAGCGGGACCTTAGTTACTTATTTCTTTCTAGCTAAAAGTAAATAAATGATGAATACTCTAGGCATAACATTCAGACTTTTGACCAGAAAGAACAAAAAACAGAATAAAAAAACTTAAATAATGAAAAAGCGGTAATTACAATACATGGAGTAAAACGATTTTTGGCAAACAGATTTCTGTTAGTGCGGCAGAATAGGTTACGTGACCTCGTGAACGTAAATAGAAATGCGATTTTAAAATAAAGCAATGTGATGTCATGATGTCATTGCGGTTTTGAATAAGTTTTAAATGAATCTTTGTACATGTATTTTTTGACCAACAATTTAAAAGTTTTTTTTTTGTCAAACAATAATGTAAATTCCTTGAGGGCAAATAGGTCACAGAGGTAGGATATCCACTATAGTAACTATCGTTTGAGACATTTACCTTTTATACGGGATATAGCACATTCGTTTTTGATAACAAATTAAGAAGAAACTTTAAGCAATTTTAAGAACCGATGCGGTACGATCAGACAGTTACGTGTCACATGGCGCGAAAACATGACGTAATGCCATGACAATCTCGAGCAAAAATACCGCTTTGATCTCCACTTCAGATGTCAAGATACTGACACACTTCTTTTAGCTTTTGTAAATTGATCATGAAAACAAGGTCAATTACTTTATCAACAGAATAATTACCGACAATCTTTAACGTATTTTTTCCTCTCTTTCAACACGGGTGGATGGACGATGATTACTGTGTCAAAATTTTTTAGACACTTTTCAAAATAAATATTTTTCGGGAAATAATACTATTGTACATAATACTCCTTTCATAAAAGTGACAGTATTAAAAGTGTCAATTATTAGGGCGAGTGGCTGTTCACTAAGGGCGAGTAGATATTACTGGCTACTAGTCCTGCAGGGCGAGTGGTGTGAAAAAAAATTTTACACCCCTGCTTGTGGGAATGGATTGAAACTTCACACATATATTCACAGTGATAAACTGACTGACACTGTACAGGTTCCATAACTCTCTCTGTGTTTTACTTCTTTACAAAATAATGCCCCTTTTTCAACTTAGAAAATTTTGGTAAGGTTTTGTATGTAAGCTGGTATCTCCATACCCACCAATGGGAACGTATTGAAACTTGACACACTTCTTTCATTCTTTTTGCATTATCTGACATGCAATACACAGGTTCCATAACACTACTTTGCATTATTACAAAATTATGCCTATTTTTCTTCTTAGCATTTTTGGTTAAGTTTTTGTATGTAAGCTGGTATCTCAGTGCCTACATATGGGAATGGATAAAATCTTGACACACTTATCCACTGTCATTAGCTGATAATTATGGGCTGTACAGGTTCCATAAACACTTAGTTCCAATGCAATAAGTATTGCTTTTAACTGAATTATTAAGTAAACCCCATTCCAGTCAAATTCTGTGTATTAAGCATATTGAAAAGATATATGGCTATCAAGTCAGTCTTGTACCTCCAAGGTTTCCAGCAAGGATCATAAACCTGTATCTTTCCTCCTCTGGTTCAGGGACATTTGTCAGTTTTAAGCAAATTAAAGTTATTTAATATCTTCTTGTTTGCTCCAGGACCTTTGAAATAGCAAAAGAGAAAAAAAAACAGAAATATTGTCTTGGAGTTCACATGTCATCCTATATTTATTTTAGATATTGTGGATGGTAACTTGAAGTCAATTATGCGACTGATACTTGCCTTGGCAGCCCATTATAAACCAGACAGTGTCAAGCATTCTTCGTCCGGGAACCGAGGGTTATCATCTGACAGCAGAAGTCCAAATGTTAGCTCTATCGCACAGGTAAATGTAACATGTTGTTGCATTTCAAACTTTTTGAGAACTTTTTCAGCACATAAATTCCAAATTTGATTTTGAAATTGAAGTTAATTATGGAAGGGACTCTGTGATTGTATGACTACTGTCATTGACTTTGAATCTTTTTCCTCTCACGTCAGTGGGATTGAAACCTTGGGATGCAAAAATCTTTCATATGAGGAAGTTATCGATCTGGCTTGTGGAAGGTTAGTAGTTCTACCCCATGTCATGAAACTCAGCCTTAATGTCTGAAAGGATCTGGGGGGGTCACTGTGACCGAGTGTTTATGGTCACTGACTGCGTATCACTTGTCTTGGAGGACTGGGGGCACAGATCACTTGTCCTGGAGGACTGGGGGTACAATAAACCTTGAGATGTAAAATTTTTTCATGTGAAGAAGCATCCAGCTGGCATGCTAAGGTAGCTGGCTCAGCTCTGCCGAGGGACTTTCTCCATCATTAGAAGCCAGAAAGTCTCAGTATGACCTATCAATGCATCAGTTAGATGTTAATCCCAACAATAATCCCTGTAAAGATATAAAGTGCATTGCAGTAGAAAAGCTGGAAAGCCATTAGATGAATTGTATTGTGTGGGTGTGACATAAAACCCATCAAAACAAACGATGGGTAATCATATTCATAAGGTTAGAGATCTAGGAGTCCTCCTACACATTTTTATAGAAAGTAGGAATGAGATTTAGAAGAAAAATAGTGGCATAAGAATCAGCATTAGAAGTATCCGTGAATGCAGACATTGTTTAAAATACATGATTTATAAATGTTTGTAAATATTCAATAACAAATAACAGCTGGTAAATTTTTGAAAAGGAAGAAAATGATAATATCACAAAAGTGCTCATTGATTTTTTATGTGTATCATAGGGAGCATCTGCAGCCCTTACTGCAGCAAGACGAAATGTTGCAAAGGCAGGAAGCAGTTTCCGGAGGAAAGGTAGAGATTATCATCAAAGGTATGTTTAAAATACTGATTGTTTGAGGTGACAAAATGCTCCAGTTTAAGCAGTCCAAACAGAAAATAAAAGGAAAATGGCCCAGAACCATATTGCTTGCTTGAGCGAGCCCTGGTATCTAAACCACAAGTGCTTCATCAGTTTTTGGTTGTACTACTTCAGTCATTTAAAGTGTATAATTGCAAGATACTTTGTACTTTGATAAGCAGTGAAATATTACTGATGTCATGTACAGTCCTCATTGAGATGCCTAAAAATTCATATATTTAGAATAAAAAATTATTTCTATGCCCTGCCTTTTGGTTTGGTTATCTGACATTACACTCTTCTACCGTATGTCAGTTCTAACTTGATATTTGGACATGTGTTTTAGGGTTTGGTCAAATGTTTATATTATGTTTTCTTCATAGTGGTTGCTTATTATATTACAGGAGAAGTTACCACCAAGAAAGTAGTTCCGACCAGTATAGTGACTCTGACACGAGCTTCCATGCTGACCACCCACGTATAGTTCCTGGTCGGGAGCGTGGTGATGTAGATGGTGCTAGCGCTGGAAGCAGCCCCATCTCCAGTAATGTACATACCCCACAAGTGACATTAGTGTGTTCCACATCCTCTGTTTCCAAGGATACTCATGCCAGTAGTGGATCATCATCAATGTCGAGAAGTAAATCGGCAGAATATAGTACATGTATGTTATCTTCCATTTCATCCTTTTTCTTATGTTTCAAAACCCTATGGTCGGCTCTAAAAGTAGAGCATATTGGTTTTTCCAGAATTTGCAAGTTTGACTCCTAGGCAAAACAAAGTTCTTGAGGAAGATTAGGCAGAAGACAGTATACTTTTATCTGATTTTATTCATACCCCTCCTCTGATTTATGATGAGAAGTTGTACCAGTGGGGAACCATGAAATTGTCATGCAAGAAATGATTGATGCATTTTACTTGTAGGAGTGAGCAAAGCATATATATTTAGTACAGTAAAATTTGAGTAGGCTTCTTTCATTATTGTCGAATATTTACCCTTTTTCCAAGCCGCAGTTCTATCAGATACTCTTGGACGGTCCTTGTGGTGTCTTTACAGAAAATTTGAAGGTATTTGAATAACAGGACTTAGTGTGAACAATATCCTGTATTATTATTAAATCTATATTTATAATCCTTTCCATTGGTCTAGATGTAGTCACATGATCAATGATAAAAGGTCGTATTGACTCGAAGGTGGGGGCCAAAAACACATATTGACCGCCAGCTGTGACGTCATCACGGTTTGACGTCAAAACAATGCGACATCGTACACAATTTATCACGAAAAATGTCCAAAGGCTGCAGATATTTGTATTTAATGTTTATACTTACGGGTAGGCTAGATTTAATAATAAAACAACTGTTGCCTTTTAAGCTAGGTCGATATGTGGATTTTATCGACCTGATAAATCCACATACCGACCTCACCAAAAGGCAATAATTGTGTAATATCAGAGATTTTAGAGAAAACTCTGGGTTTTATCTCCTTGTAATCAGTAATCCCAAAATGGTTTTGAAATTAGAGTTTTGGTGAGACTGACTTTTAGAAACAATAAGGATCATAACTTAATAAATATAACTCTGGCATGGATAAATCTGTTTAAAGTACATGATGTATATCATTATTGCATGTTGTTTTCACCATTTACAGATAAAGACAGTGGTACAGAGTTGGAGGATACTGTGTTTACTCCAGGTCGAGGTGATGTGGTACAGAAAACACAGTACGATGATCTGATGTCAGAATATCTAAAGCTTGCCGAGGCCATGACTGTGATAAAAAAAGATTTGTCTCAATTACAGGACCTTGTAAGTAGCTTTAAAAAAAAAAAAGAGAAAGAAATTCTTAGTATATTTTTCTCCCATACAACAACGTTGCAGATATGTTGTAGTAAGCCTATGAAATTACAAACATTGTGCAAGTATTTTGATCCTAAATTCAGTCAAACTTATGTATTCAACAGCAGCTTGTTTTAATCAGGCGCATTTGCTTTTTCCGGTCAGGACAAATTAACCCCTGTGTTTAACAACAACCTAATTTAGCTTTAAATACTTGAGTTAATACAGGTCATTTTAATTGTGTAAAAAATTGACACATTTTTTTCTAGTACACCTTCTCTCCATAGCAAGATTGAATTTGTATGTGTACTTCCAGTTATTGAGTGGTCAGCCGCCAGATGGAGAAGAGTCTTCACCTATTCATATTGTAGAAGGAACTACCCCTGAACAACAAATTGTAAGTGAACAAATGTGCACGCATAACTTTAACTTCTGGTAACTATGAAATGTTTCAAATTAAAGCAGGTGTTGTTTTTATGCCCCAGGGCATATAGCATTTGAACTGTCCGTCGTACAAACCTGATTGCCCACAGCCGGCATTAATGAGAACTGTCTGTTTGTTTGTCCATCCTGCCATCTATCCACATGAACCAGATTGCCTACAGGTTTGTTGAGTGTGAGTATAAACTAAATTGGGCCATTTATGTGGTCTGTACGTCCAAAAATGTTTAAAGTTTGAAGGTGAAGATCATATGAGAATCAGCTTCAGTCAAGGCCATTTATATATACATGTTAGACAAACATTGGCAAGACATACAAACTGACCAATACATAGATGACCTTGACCTTGATGATTTTAACTTGAAACCTCAAAAACAAGATCTTTGGTCAAACACCTGGGGGGGGGATATAATTTTGTGTTTTGAAAACGCAGCTCCTCAGTTTATTTGGTTATTCCCTGGAAAAAGATCAGTCTGGAAATAGTGTCCTGTCAGTATTTGACCGGAGATACCTATTTACTGACTTCGCATGCCGTTCTAGTAATGTAAACAGTGCATACTAATAAAAAGTCTTAAGTACATAACTTTGTGTGTTTAACTTTCATATTATTGAGACATATTATATAGTAACTATAGTCTTTTGGTATGTTGATTGATGATGTATGATTTAATAAGGGATTCCCGTGAAACTTGACGCAAATATTAAGCATAAGTGAGAAGTTGTTTAGGATGCACAAATCAGGTGTCTGTACCCCCAAGGTCAAGATCACAAACAAGGACCTTTGCCCTTATACATGTATTGGTATGGGCAGTCCACTTCAGGAGCATTTGTCACCATGGTACTTGTTAGTGACTTCTCTTGTTTGTGTTTTGCTAAAAAGGAATGCTGCAGGTTGCATAAGGATACATAATTGTTGTTTTCAATAGTTAAGTACATGTATATTAACTTTGTGTTTATTCTATATAGGTGATATTACGCAGTCAGTTACAGCAAACCAAAGAGGTCAACAGCAGTTTGCGAGAGGAATTGTCAAAAAATAAACTAGAGTTGATGCAGATACAAGGAGTTAAGGTAAGAACCTGTCTGTAGCTATAAGAGTCCATAGCTTACAACTGAAAATCTGGCACTTTGTGATCTCCTACGATTGTGAGTTTGCATCAGTATTAGCAGTTTCTGTCTCAAAGTGCATTTAAGAGGCAAATATGTATCTCAGGGAATCCAGTAAAACTAAGGGACATGTGCAAAGAATAATGACTAAATTCAAGTATGAATTACTCACTTGCATTTGGTAGCTTTGTTACAACATATGATATGAATGGTTAGTTTATTTGTGGTATGTGCTATTTTTTTAACTAGTAATGAATTGCTAAGATAATCTGCACATTTTCCTCTGACAGAAAAAAATTGAAGATGGAAAACAATTGGCCTGGAAACTAGACTGACTCTTAGCGGACTGGATGCTCTTCAGGATTTATGTGTACATTAGAAGAAGAAGCTAATATTTTTTAAAAAAGGTCATTGTTTTGCTTGGTGCCCAACTTGTATTCCACTAGAAATTAATTGTTTTCTTGTATGATTCCAGGCTGGCCTACAACAGAGAATCACAGAACAGGAGTCAACAACATCACAGCTTAAAGCAGAATTGTTACAAAGAGATTTTCAAAAACAAAACTTTGATTCTGAACAGGTAGTTGTCATATTTCTTGGTTGGAATATTGTAAAATACCTCATTTTGTGGCAGTTTTATTACAGTGCTATTTTGGTCATGGTCTGTTGAGCTAAAATAAATCTTCACAAAAATTAGTCAACTCCTAAATTTAGTATCTGCCATTATAGGCTAGAAAACTTTAAATATTAAGGTTTATTGCATTTTTAAGCAACAATTTCTGTAAACGTTTTATTCTTAGAAACCTTTTTTTTTTTATCCACTATTTGAAATTTTTCAAATTGTAGAGCTTTTGCAATTACCTTTTCGTCTGCAAGTGTGTCCACGTCTGCATCACAGAAGTTTAGGTTAAAGTTTTGCATGTAAGCAGGTATCTCAGAACCTACTTGGTTAAATGTTTTCATACTTCATTTATATGTATTCGGCATCATGAGATGACCAACCTGGACAAGTTACAAAACTCTAGCTTTTATTTTTTAAAAATGATGCCCCTTTTTAGCTCAACTATTCGAAGAATAGGGGAGCTATCCTACTCGGCCCGGCATCGGCGTGAGCGTCACACAAGTGTTAAAGTTTGCGTACCACCCCAAATATTTTCAAAATCCATAGAGATATTGCTTTCATATTTTGCATACTTGTTTAGCATCATGACCCCAGTCTGTAAAAAGGAGGAGACAACTCTGTCAAGCATTTTGACTGAATTAAGGCCCCTTTTCGACTTAGAATATGCTTATTGTAATGTTAAAGTTTGCGTAACACCCCAAATATTTTCAAAGTCCATTGAGATACTGCTTTCATATTTTGCATACTTGTTTACCATCATGACCCCTGTCTGTAAAAAGAAGGAGGCAACTCTATCAAGCATTTTGACTGAATTATGGTCCCTTTTCGACTTAGAATATGTTTATTGTAATGTTAAAGTTTTACTCATAGCTTATATTATACTATCAAGCACTGAGAATAGTCAAGCGTGCTGTCCACTGACAGCTCATGTTAACTAAGAATTTCAGGTTAAAGTATTGCATATAAGTCGGTTTCTCAAAAACTACAAGGTCAGATGATAAGTAACATCAAAATTTGAGGAACTGTATCTGGTTTACCTTAGTGAGTCAAGTAAACGGAGCAAAAACCACTTTCAATAATGGGCGGGGCTAAACTAGTTTGAACTGGTTACAACCGGATAATCATTACACATGGTCAGTTGTTGTTTATTGCAAGCTATAATCGAGTAAATGATGGGATGTTGATTTTGTAAAATATACAATGATCGGGCTACTGATGCTTTAAATTTATGGTTGCCGTGTGGGCTTAAGTCAGGATTTTTTTTGGAAGCCCGATGAAAATTTCTGGTAGCCCGCGGACTCCGGGCAATTTGTTTGTCGGACACTGGCTACATGTTTTTCATTTATTTTGAAATAGATTATCAAAGTTTTCTTTATTTTGCAGACAAATGTTTCCAGACAGTTGCGGGATAAAGATAAAATAATCTCAGACCTTAAAGTAAGTTGTTTTTTTTTTCAGATGGTTCTGTTGTAATTATATTTCAAGACTTATCCATAGTTTCGAACATATCACTAGTTTTGTTATAGTAAAAGGGACCATTACAGTATTGAATATCAAAATTTCAGATTTACAAAATACAAAAAGAAAACTCTTGTTTAGAAATCTCTATACCAGTAACTGTATTTCTGTTTTAGATTTACTGTAGAGGAGAATTAAAGTGATGAGTGCCACATATGAAAGAATAACCCTACAAACTTGTATCATTATATTTTTCAACAAGATGTCAGTTTGCAAGGTTGTAAAGCTTATGACAATGCATTTTATCTTGCTGGCTCTCACTTGTTATAATATTTTTTATCTTTTTAAAATTTACCAAAACAAACATTTTCTCTATGAAATTTCAGAAAGATTTAGCGAGACGAGACCAAAAAATTGACCACATACGCCATGAGTTACAGATGCAAATATCAGAGAAGGAAAATGCTAATAAATCTTTAAAGCAACAAATGAAAGAATTAAATGACCGATTTAAAGTTGTTGATGAAACAGGGGTAAGAATTGTCCAGACTTAGTGTCATATTTACTTTTTATGGAACAATATATTTGTGACTACATATAGTGTATAGAGAGCTGTCCTACTCAACCTGATGCTGTAATCAGTGTGAACCTTAAAGGTTTGATACACATTCTTTTTATCTCTGTCGATGCATGATAGATTTGCTTCAGACTTATATTATTTGTTCCTCACCCACATTATATGACTCGGGTGATAACTTTCAAACCAGCATTTCTTGAGTTATGCTGCCTTTTTACTTAGAATTTCAGGTTAATGTTTGGACACACTTTCACTCTATCTCTGTTATTACATAATAAATTTGATTTAAACTTGAAGCAGATGTCATAAATCATCCCCAATATCATACGACACATGGTTCATGACTCCAGCTCATATATCTCATGCATTATACCCCCTTTTAATTCCTTTGAATCTAATATTGAAGTTTTTACACACTTTTACTCTTACATTGGACCGAGATTCTTAGGTATAACTAAATGGATTTTATTCAGACTTAATTATTTGTCCCACATCATCATACACATCATATGACACAAGGTTCATTACCCCTGAAGAAATATTCCATGAATTTTGCTTTTATACTTAGAAATTCTGGTTCCTTGCTGATTTATATTTTGGTGTACTTTCACTCTTTCTCGGTTATTACTAAAAGAATTTGACACATAGTTAAACTAATGTCCCACATCATTATCCATATGGGGGTATTAATCACTAAAGTGATGACTGTTTCACTTTCAGGCATCAAAATAGTAGAGCATGCTGTCTCCTGTAACAGCTCTTGTTTTGAATTACTCCCTATGTATGTTAAATAGGAATATTTGTATTGTAATTTATAAGACACTTATCTGGTTTTTAGCCCACCTGAACTTGTTAGTATTTGTGCATGGTCTGGCAACAGTCATTTATTGTTCATTGTCCCCGATTCTACTTAGACATCTCTTCTGAAACAACAAGTCAGAATTACGCCAAATTTGATCTGTAGCATCCTGGCATGGACTTCTCTCAAGTTCATTAAAATGCATTAAAGGCCTCTTAGATAAAAAAGACAAAAGGTTTAAACACTTTCTTCCCTCAAACTGCACTGTGGATCTTCACAAAACCTGTTGTGTAGAATCCTTGGATAGACTTTATTGAAGTTTGATCATGACTTTGCTTGACTGCACATGGGTGTTGCCAGAACTAAAAATAGAACAAATATTTAATTGATTTCTCTTCAAGAATCTTCAGATAATGCTCATTAAATTTGGTGAGAAGCATACCTGCTCAAAAGGTAGCAGGCTGTCCTCAGATTTGTTCAGTTAGTTTCACTCGCCATTAGAGCTAAAAATAGAAAAAAACCGACTTCTCATGAACCTTTATGGTCATCCACCATAATTGTTTCAGAAACATGGTCAAAATGTCAAGGTCTGTCTTAGGTGCGCGACTTGCAGACCTTAGGCCTATCTTGATATAAAATACAACTTTAATTATGCAAATATTTCCTGCATTGTATATCTTATGTCTTATATTAATTTAGCATGTCAGTCTTTATTGTCTGAATGTGATTTCATTTGTAACATGTCTGTCTATTCTTATTACAGTATGACTGTTCTTTTATGTTAGGATGTAGCATATGATTTTTTTTTATGTTTTTATAACTTTCTCTCTCTGTCTTATGCTTATCAGGCATCTCTGAAAGCACGTGTTGCTTCGCAAGACAAACAGATGGCTCGCCTTGCTGGACGAATCTTACACACAAAGAATGAACAAATACGACCTCCTCCTGTAAGAATGTCTTTCCTTCCTCTAGCTGTTACTATTTATAAACTGAGATTCATAAAGTTTCTTAGGTTTTGTATGATTTTTCTTCAAAACAGTGATTTTATAACACTGTTTGGCTTTTCCCAGCTCCTGTTTATGCGACTGTTGAAATGTATGGAAAATTTTACAAAGAAAATTTTAGCATGTTGATTAATTTACGGGGGAAATAAAAGGGGAAAATTTGCTGAACTGTGATTAATTAAAAAAACGTTCAAAATGCAGAAAATGTAGTAAAAGTTCTTATTTTAGGGCTAACTATAAAATCATTTAATTTTGTGGGCATGAAATTTTGAGGTTTGCATCTTTCTTGTGGGACAATTCCTGGATTTGAGCTTCTGAAGATAAAAAATTGATTTTAATTACTAGGATTTAATTTTGTAGATTGACAAAAGTAAATGATTTCACAATGTATCTTGTCACAACTTACGTACTATACACAAAACAGTATATATATTTAAATACAGAAATGTAATTTAAATAAAGATAGGTTTTATCACAAAGAATGTTTTTTAAAAAAAGACAATATTGTTGACCTTTTTTTAGTGCTCATATACTTTACTGTACCCTTTATATGTAAGGTACATTTGGAATATTTTTATGCCCTCTATGCGTCCATGTAAATTCTTGTTCGGGCTGTAACTCTGCCATCCATGTTGAGATTTTGAAATAACTTGGCATAAATGTTCACCATAATGAGACGACGTGTCGTGCGCAAGACCCAGACCCCTAGCTCCAAGGTCAAGGTCACACTTAGAGATCAGAGGTTAACATGGTCTGTTTCGTGTCCGGTCCATAACTCTGCTATTGATGAAGGGATTTTGAAATTGCTTGGCATAAATCATTTGTATATTGTAACATCATATTTCTGAAGGTTATTTTGCTGTATCTTGTCTCATATTTAACACTGTAGACTGGTGCTGATGAACTAGGTGTATTGCGGGAATCTTTGTCCAGTTTACGTCAGTGCTTCCTCAACACAGACCCCCAGCAACACACGTTAGATACTTTAGAACAGGGGATATCAACGTTAATGGAACGACTTCCAAATCCTAATAATGCAATGTCTAATAGTGGTGGACATTCTTTAAATGTTAGTAATTTTATATCATTTTGTGCAACCACTGGAGTTTTTCTTTTTTAATTTATTTTATGGTAGGAAACTTCAGGACTGAGTGGTTAAAGTCTGTGACTTTGAATTGCTAGCCCATCACCGATGTAGGTTCAAAACTTTGATCAGGGTGTTGATTTCTTGTGAGAAAGTCATCACGCTGGGTTTTGGAAGGTCAGTGTTTCTACCTAGATGCTAGCAGGTGCCTTACACAATGCCTGGAGGCCGAGGGGAGCAAATGTTCTCCCACGACCGTAAAAAGTGGGAAAAATTACCTTATGACCTACATTATGTTGGTGTGGCTCTAAACCCATCAAAAATAAAAAACAACAGCATTTTATGATATGTATATTACATTCTATACAATGATGTATTTATCAGCTTAATTTTATTTGACTGTCTTTTATTTGTTATTTGACCTTCCCATTGTGGGCGCACCTTCCTAAATATTAATATCATATATAAGTAATGAGTAAACATATTTTCTTACATTGGTAGTGAATGAATAGAATGGTTTTTGTATACACACACTAGTGCTAGTTGTACGAGAAAATATAGTCAGGTTGCTGACCCTTTTAGACTAAGCAGTTGTTAGTGTGTCATGATATGTGTGCTTACTAATTATTCTGTATATTATTTCAGAGCTCATATGAGCAACATGTTTCACGCAAGTTAAATTTTGATGGTACGGGAGACGTACGTAGATCTCCAATTACAGCAATCCCAGGTAGTAAACAATCAAGTGAGTGTAGTGACGCACGGTTTGTAACCATTTTCTCTTTCACACCAATATAATCTTCTAATTGTGTATCATTGAAAAGGTAAAATTGTGTGAATGTTTGTACATAACCCTAACACATGACCATCAGCCAGTTTTGTTTTAATTTTACACAAACATTATTTTGTCACAAATTATAGAGCTTACCTCAGCAGGGAGATATTTACATTGTCTTGTCTGTTGGGTTTAAAGAAGGATAAATGTGATAATTGCCTGTCGTAAAAATAGGCTTATACTCCCAGTTGCCAAGGTTGAGTCCCAATTCTTAATCAGCTGTTCCAACACTTGAGTCCAACATTTCAGTCATTCCCAGACTTGTGTCCAGGTTTTAGTTAGTTCAAATCAGTGTCCCAGTTTTTATCTGTTTCTAGACTGTGTCTCAGTTTTCAACCATTTCCAGACTGTGTCTAAGTTTTAAACCATTCCAAGACTGTATCCCAATTTTCAACAGCTTCAAGACTGACCCAAATTTTAGTCTTTTCAAAGCTGTCCCAGTTGTCAGCCTGTCTAAGGCTGTTGTCCCAGTTGTCATCTTTTCCAGCACTGTTTCCAGTTATCAGCCATTCAAAGACTATCCCAGTTTTCAAATGTATTCTAAATTTCCAAGACTGTATTTCAAATTTCAACTGAATACTTGTTTGTACCATGTTGTGCAGTGTTCATGTTGTTGTATGTTTGTGGTGTCCCCCTTTTATGTTGTGATTAAGTAATTTTATGGATATGTATCATATTGCTGGATATTTCATAAGTACAAAAATAGTAGTAACAGATTACAAAGCCTAGCTTAGAAATAACCAGTTAGATGCTAGAATTTGGGAACTTGTTTTTACTTACATCCCAGTGTGTGCATGAACCTGGTTATTATTTGTTAATTGAATAGTGCACCTTGAAAAGAAAAAAAAAGTATATAATATCAGATTTGTCGGGCATATATCACTAGAAAGTAAATGATTAAACTCTAAAAGGTTATAGTATAAAAGGTTTGGTTGACACTGTGTCTTGCACTTAAATTTTTCAGTTGTTTTATTTTGATAAATCATATTTATGTTGAAAAAAAGTTTCTAAAGTGATAGCACTAAAGAATTAATCTCAGTGTTAGTATTATAACGCTAGACTGAAAGACCTTGTTCATTATTGAAATGAAATAGTTTATAATAATTGATTTCATATTTCTATAGCATGTGTTTATCTGATAATTCTGCTGAATGATGGGACTGTGCTGTAGGCTGAATTCAAGCGCTGTATCTACATACCCAGAGTTTCTACCCTGACGTCCCACCTTCCCCTGCGGAAGCATGTTAACTCAAAGTCCATTAACATTTTAATTTGTTTGCAGGTTTTAATCCCCGCAAGTTAGATAGTCCCCCAAACCAAAACTACACCAAAGTGCTATATTTTACTGAAAGTTCTACAACACCATCCATGCTAACAATTTATAAAAGGTAAGTTTTTTAAAATTGTTTATATGATGACAGTGTGTGTTTTGTCATTGATCCAGTTTATATTGTACCAGATATTATAGATGCGATAAAGAAAAGAAATATTTTTAGATCTATTCCCAGTATAGGTAGAGCTATTGTGCATGCGCATTCATCTGCCTTGATATCACTATCTGGTTAGGCTTTTGTATGTAAGCTTGTTTCTTAGTAAAAACTGGTATGAATGGATTGAAATTTCACATACTTGTTCACTATTATAATCTGACATGGATTGTACAGGTTTCATTACTTTTTAGCTCGACTATTCATAGAATAGTGAGCTATTGCACTCGCCCATGCGTCGGCGTCCGCGTCCGCGTCCGCGTCCTGATTTTGGTTAAGGTTTTGTATGTAAGCTGGTATCTCAGTAACCACTTGTGGGAATGGATTGAAACTTCACACACTTATTCACTGTGACAAACTGACTTACATTGCACAGGTTCCATAACTCTATTTTGCTTTTTTACAAAATTATGCCCCTTTTTCGACTTAGAAATTTTTGGTTAAGGTTTTGTATGTAAGCTGGTAACTCAGTAACCACTTGTGGGAATGGATTGAAACTTCACACACTTATTCACTGTGATGAACTGATCTACACTGCACAGGTTCCATAACTCTATTTTGCTTTTTTACAAAATTATGCCCCTTTTTCAACTTAGAAATTTTTGGTTAAGGTTTTGTATGTAAGCTGGTATCTCATTACTTACTAATGGGAATGGATTGAAACTTCACATACTTGTTCACTATCATGATCTGACACGCACTAAGCAAGTCCCATAACTCTACTCTCTTTTTTTTTTCAAAATTATGCCCCTTTTTCGACTTAGCAGTTTTTGGTTAAATTTTTGTATGTAATCTGATATCTCAGTATCCACTAATTGGAATGGATTGAAACTTCACACACTTGTTCACTGTCATGATCTAACATGCACTGTGAAGGTCCCATAACTCTACTTGGCATTTTTACAAAATTATGCCCCTTTGACTTAGCAGTTTTTTGTTAAGTTTTTGTATGTAAGCTGGTATCTCAGTATCCACAAATTGGAAAGGATTGAAACTTCACACACTTGTTCACTGTCATGATATGACATGCAGTACAGAGGTTCAATACCTCTACTTTGCATTTTACAAAATTATGCCCCTTTTTCAACTTTTGTATTCATTCAATTGACAAGGCTGTTGAATAGTCGAGCGTTGCTGTCCTCCGACAGCTCTTGTTTTCATGATGTTATGCCCTTTTTCTGCTTAACAAGTTTTTTTTTTTTTTTTCTTTTTGTAAGCTGGTTTCTCAGTATCGACTGATGGGAATGTTTTTAAACTTTACATACTTGTTGAATTTTCGACAGGAACAGTCTTGGTAGACTCTAAAATTGGCAGCTTGCCAGATCACTAGATAAAGATAGTAACAAATGTTCTATAAATAGTAGCAAACGTCACAAACCGATGCCACATTTTTAGCTCATCTGATTTTTTGAAAAAAAATGATGAGTTATTGTCATCACTTGAGCGGGCGTCGGCGTCGGCGTTGCCTGGTTAAGTTTTATGTTTAGGTCAGCTTTTCTCCTAAACTATCAAAGCTATTGCTTTGAAACTTGGAATACTTGTTCACCATCATAAGCTGACCCTGTATAGCAAGAAACATAACTCCATCTTGCTTTTTGCAAGATTTATGGCCCCTTTTGTACTTAGAAAATATCAGATTTCTTGGTTAAGTTTTATGTTTAGGTCAACTTTTCTCCTAAACTATCAAAGCTATTGCTTTGAAACTTGGAATACTTGTTCACCATCATAAGCAGACCCTGTACATCAAGAACCATAACTCCATCTTGCTTTTTGCAAGAATTATTGCCCCTTTTGGACTTAGAAAATCAGTTTTCTTGGTTAAGTTTTATGTTTAGGTCAGCTTTTATCCTAAACTATCAAAGCTGTTGCTTTAAAACTTGCAACACTTGTTCACCATCATAAGCTGATCCTGTACAGCAAGAAACATAACTCCATCCTGCTTTTTGCAAGATTTATGGCCCCTTTTGGACTTAGAAAATATCAGATTTCTTGGTTAAGTTTTATGTTTAGGTTAACTTTTTTTCTTAAACTATCAAAGCTATTGCTTTGAAACTTGCAACACTTGTTCACCATCATAAGCTGACCCTGTATAGCAAGCAACATAACTCCATCCTGCTTTTTGCAATAATTATTGCCCCTTTTGGACTTAGAAAATCATTTTCTTGGTTGAGTATTATGTTTAAGTCGCCTTTTCTCATAAACTATCAAAGCTATTGCTTTAAAACTTGCAACAGTTTTTCACCATCATAAGTGGACACTGTACATCAAGAAACATAATTCTATCTTGCTTTTTGCAAGAATGATGGCCCTTTTTAGACTTAGAAAATCGTGGGTAGGACAATATTTCTATTACACAAAAAAAATCAGATGAGCGTCAGCACCCGCAAGGCGGTGCTCTTGTTAGTACTTCAGTTAGCATTTTTCTATTGAAGTGTATCCTGATGAAGGTCTTAGTAGACCGAAACTGGTCGATCATATAATAAATAGTCTACAACCATCCTGGTGTTTGACGTGTTGTTCTCCCCTCCCATGTTTTATCTTTTGTTGTAACTTTACATACTTGTTGACTGTGATGATCTAACCTGTAATGCAAGGGTTCAGTAGCTCTATCATTTTTCTTGGAAGTTTTGCCTCATTTTCAACTTGGCAATATTAGTTAAGATTTTATTTGTAAACTGGTGCCCCATTTAGTATTTGAGAGAGGAATGTTCTATGAATCTTGCTTACTTTAAGCAAAATTGTTGCCTGTATTGTACTTGTTTATGTATACATGTATTTATGTAACAGCGTTGCTGACCTATTAGCTGTCATTGGACATTTTTGAACAAACACAGTCCTGTTGTCACTTTTCTGTAATTATATATGTTGGGTTACATAAATAAACTTTTTCCAGAATTTTTTTTGTAGAGCTATACAAAAGAGTAATAACTTCAATACAAAGTCATATATTAGGTTTTTTTCCTTGACAGGAGGGTATTACATCTAGACTGTAGGTATGAATTTTATATTTTAATGTTTCAGATTGGGAGAGATAACTCTTCATGATTTCAAGGGGTCTTTTGATAGACCTGGCCAGTATAGGTACCATTTTAAAGCCTTGGATCCAGAATTTGGAACAGTAAAAGAGGAGGTAAGGATTTTATTCTATGGTGAAGGCATATAAAAGCAAAATCAAGTCAAAATATGAAGTAAAATATCTAGTTTTAGAATGATAGTTTCAAAAAAAGACTGTTGAAAACTTTCGTGACAGTTTAAAAAAAAAGAAGTGGAAAACCACTGTGGTATAAAATAGAGAAGCAGTCTGATACTTTTTGAGCAAATTTTAAATTTTGTTGAAGTGCCAGAGACTTACAAGATCTTAGATGTTTTTAAAGTGTGAAACAAGTGTAATGATTTGTTTATGAAGCATATCTGATCTGACATCTCTTTGCAACATATACACAGTTACACTCAATGTCAACATAGCCTTTCCTTTATCTGACAGAAAATTTATATAAGTAGGAATTAATTAAAACATAGGTCTGTTCTTTCATATGCTAAAGTGTATGGATGTGTGTAAGTTTTTGTTTACTATCACTACAGAGTAATCCTGAAAATGATGTCCTCTCTGAAAGCCTTCTCTGTTTGAAATGATGTTAAAGTCTCAGACATTGTGTTACAGTGTCAGAGAAATCTTAATCTAACCCTCACCCTGCTATATTTCTATAATCAACTTCTCCATCTTTCAATTTGGACAGCACCATTAACTGTTAAAAGGGGTGCTTACTAAAGATACTGACTGAATGATGAACAGTGCAGATCATGATGTGCAGGCTGATCATGATCCACACTGGTTGCAAAAGCTTGTCCCTCAATTATGAACAAATGCACAAAGTCATGAGCTTCTGTAAGAAAAAGGTTATTAAATAAAAAGTGTCATTTGTTTCATTTCTTCTGTCATGGTAGAATATTTTATCCAAGAAGAAAAATCTGTCAGTTGTTATAGGTATGGATCAATATTCAGTTCTCAATTACTTGGGATTAACAGTTTCCCTCAAGTGGAATAGTCTGATCTACACCTATAACCAGTAAGTTCTTACAGTTCTTTCAAAATATAAATAACCATTTTTTTTTTGCATACCGAATGTTCCTGTTTTTGTTATGTTTCAGATTTCCAATGAAGAAAGTATAATTCCTGGTTGGGAGGGAAAGATTGTAGCTTGGATAGAGAAAGATACTGGCCAGTAGCTGTTGTATATGTTATGATTCTACAATTTGTTTCCATGGTGATAATAGGCTGTCTGATTGTTATCTAGATAAGCTTGTAGGCTTTAATATGTAAAGACCTAAGACTATAATGAAAAGGAGTATTACAATATTAAATATGTAAAATACAGTTGTACTGAAGCAACAAAAGACTCACAATAACTTGTTACATATTTACAGTCAATGTTTTGTTTGGGTCAGATATTGGACCAGGCTAATGAAAGGTTCTGTCAAGTATGTATGACAGATGAACCAAGTAATTGTTGCAGCAATTAAACAAGTATGAAGTAGTCCAAAGTATAGAAGGAGGAAACCAGAGAAATCAAAATATGTTACTGTAAACACCAAATTTGTAACTGTAAACATCAGATGTGAAACTGTAAACACCCAAATATTATCATAAACACCAAATTTAACACCAAAACTATAAACAGAAATTACAGAAATGGTAGAATTTTTAATAGTTTCAGCTACATGAAGAATCTATTATTTGATAGTCATGGAATTGTTTATGTTATTAAATAGAAAAGTTGGTAAATTTTGCAGAACAGTACTGCCTATCTGCCTTGTATTTTTTTTTTTTAGTTGATGTAAGCTTAAACAAAAATATGGGTTTGTTATAGATCAGAAGATTAAATGTTATCAGGAAGACACACTGCCAAATTTATAATTTATATAAATGGTTTGCTAGTGCTTACGCTTTCTTTCTGTTGATACTTCTATGTGTACTTTAGTATTTTTGTTTGAAAAACGAAATTAAAGCTATAAAATCAAATGATTACTTGCAGAGGGAGAACAAAATGACAGTAAATCAAACAGATTTTCAATGTTAAACTACTTATAACATAAAAGGTAGTGTATACAAGTTGCAGATACAGTCCAACTTCCACTCTCAGAAAGGGCGTTAGTAGATGTATCCTCAGAACAATAGATCATTTTGGGTTTTAAAGATTGACATTGGTGGCTACATGCTGCTTTTACCATCCTGATAATGACTTTTGTACCAAAGATTAGTGTCTTTGTAAAAATGTTGAATGATATATTGTAATTTCATATGGTACATCTAATAGTTGGTATATTTGTAATGCATTTAATAGCTTACATAGCTGAAGTTTATTCTCATGCCTAAGCATTTCATTATAACGAGAGTTGTATACTAATTTTTGAAGAATCTCTGCATGCTTTTGTAATGGATATACACATGCTATCTTGTTTAATTGAATACATTCCTTGGTTTTAGTTTTTGTAACAGTATTAATTATGACATTCCTGTGATTTTATATTGAATTTCAGTCATTATCAGCTTCAAAAATGATCTATTATACTGTAACTTCACTTCAGTATTGTGTAAACATAAAAGCCATACAGTATCATGCTTAATATTATCTGAATATAATAATAATCAACCCCTTTTAATTAGTCATTCCAGATAAACTATTTTGTATTGTCATTAAAATGCGGGTTTTCAGACATTCCAGCTTTTTTTCCACTGGATTTCATCTTAAAATTGGGCATTTGATGAACAAGTTAAAAAAATATGAATGCATAAAGCTACGTAAACGTTTTAATGTTACCACTTGCTTTTAAGCATTACATTAGAACCGGATGAAGTTTTCAGACATGAAAAATTTAATGGATTTATGCTAATGATGATTTTTAGATCGACTATTTGAAGAATAGTCTAGCTATTCTACTCACCCTGGCGTCGGCGTCGGCGTCACACCTTGGTTAAGTTTTTGCATGCAAGTACATACAGCTATCATTTAAAGGCATATAGCTTTGAAACTTATTTATTCTTTTTCTAGGTCAATTACCAACCTCACTGGGTCAAGTTCCATAACTCTAACATGTATTTTGAGCAAATTATGCCCCCTTTTGGACTTTTGAAAATTTTGGTTAAAGTTTTACATGCAAGTTACTATCTCCAAAACTAATGCAGATATTGAATTGAAACTTCACATGTGTCTTCGGGGTTATAAAACTAGTTGATAGCACCAAGTCCCGTAACTCTGACCTTCATTTTGGTCAAATTATGCCCCCTTTTGGACTTAGAAAATTCTGGTTAAAGTTTTGCGTGCAAGTACATACAGCTATTACCAAAAGGCATATAGATTTGAAACTTATTTTTTCTTTTTTTACATCAATTACCTACCTCACTGGGTCAAGTCCCATAACTCTGACATGTATTTTGGGCAAATTATGCCCCCTTTTGGACTTAGAAAATCCTGGTTAAAGTTTTACATGAAAGTTACTATCTCCAAAACTAATGCAGATATTGAATTGAAACTTTACATGTGTCTTCGGGGTTATAAAACTAGTTTATAGCACCAAGTCCCATAACTCTGACCTTCATTTTGGGCAAATTATGCCCCCTTTTGGACTTAGAAAATTCTGGTTAAAGTTTTGCGTGCAAGTACATACAGCTATTACCAAAAGGCATATAGCTTTGAATCTTATTTATTCCTTTTCTAGGTCAATTACCAGCCTCACTAGGTCAAGTTCCATAACTCTTAACATGTATTTTGAACAACTTATGCCCCCTTTTGGACTTAGAAAATTCTGGTTAAAGTTTACATGCAAGTTACTATCTCCAAAACTAATGCAGATATTGAATTGAAACCTAACATGTTTCTTCGGGGTTATAAAACTAGTTGCTAGCATCAAGTCCCATAACTCTGACATGTATTTTGGTCAAATTATGTCCCCTTTCGAACTTAAAACTCTTTTGATATTTAACATTTTGGGTAATAATTTCCTGCTTCTGTGACAATATTTCGAATAGTCGAGCTTGGCTGTCTTACGGACAGCTCTAGTTTTAAAATTATTGTTAGTTCTAGCTTTTTATGTTCATGTCTGAGGTCCTGAAGCTAACCCAACATTAACTGGTATAATAGGGTTTAGAGAGTTATCTACCTTAATTGATAATTTTTTTTCTTCTCAGTATCTCCAAATTTCAATAAGATTCAAGATAACCTTTTAATATGTAATGCATCAAGAAATCATGTGTTAGGGAATATAATACTTTAAGGCGGAGTGATTGAGAACTTGTTTAACTATGAAAAAAATATAAATGCTTGAAACAGAATCCTGTTTAACTCTGTATTTTAAAAAAGGAAAAAAGGTACATAAGGTTTCTAAACCAATTAAAGGAATTTTTCAGTTATTTAATCATATTGTGATGTTTTCAAAGTCAGTTTGTATTGTTTTGTGTGCTTTTCTATAAATTCAGGGCCGTCCTTAAGATGTATCTTGTTATAACTGTAAATTGTCTGTGCTGTTATCCTGGTGATCAAATTTAAATGCGGGTAGTTTGATGTGTGCTAATCTTTTCTATCACAAATTATATATTGTGTAGTAAACTGTTGCAAGCTTGCTGTATTGTTTGTTAAAATGTTGCAATTTTTGTTTTGCAACAAGGATGATAATAACCAGTTGGTGTGTTAAACTTTTGATAATTCACTTACTGTTAACCGGTTTCTGTTTTGTGCCTGTTAAAATTAATGTGATGTTAACATTGTATTGGTTTATTTATTGTGTTATGATTGTCCAGCCTCTTAAATGTATAAACAGTCAGACCTGTGCTATAGACCACTCCTGAATAAAAATCACCTGTATAAAACCTGTGTATAAGGCCAGTATTTTCTCTTCCCTTTTATCCATTTATAATGTAAATGCTTTCGTGTAGACTGTCACCAAAAACCGCTTTTTTCATTTCCCCAGGGCAGTCTTTATTGACTGCAGTCACGCATGTTGGAAAATAAATTTGTTTGGAAGGGAGAGTCAAAATGTGGTCACTGTAGGTGGTCTCAGATCACACAGTCAAGTGATTTCTGTTCATTTCTGGTCTGAGATCACGGGTTTTGCTGTACTTTATAATGAGTTTTTTGTTAAAGACATGATCAGGGTCATTTAAAACCTGGAAGCATAATATATTTATGGTTATGTTTTACTTTACTTTGATGATAAGAATATTGCCTAGTTCCCTTATAAAATGCCATCTATATACATGTTTACATTTATTATTTCATTTAAATATACCTCACAATGGATATTCCTGTATAGATAGTCACTCAGTATGTGTAGATGTATGGATAGAAAGGAACTTATTCCAAATAGCATGTCCCTTAGTTAATTTGTGAAAAAAAGCACCCATTTTGCTGACAAGACAGTTATTTTATATAAGACATAAGATTTGTTTCTGGCAGCTGCATTTCTAGCTTTTATTAATGTTTTACAATTAGAGTCATAGACTAAAATCATGTAATTTATTTGAAGAGGTCTGAACAACTTTATGCATAATACAGGGTAACATTGTGTACTTAAATTTTGGGTCAAAAATAGCTTTAAAATAGTTTAGCTGTGTTACAAAACTTAGAAGATGAAAATCATTTTGTTAATAATGATGCAACCTGCTGTAGAATGGGTAGTATTCACATCTTTTTTGTCGAGCCCGCTTGCGGAAGCGAAGACATAGTCCAAATGTCTGTTCGGTGTATGTGCGTGCGTGCATCCGTCCGGATTTGTTTGTCCGGACCATAACTTTGACATGCATGGAGCAATCTTGGTAATATTTGGTATGAATGTTAACCTCAGTGAGACAGAGTGTCATGCGCAAACCCCAGGTTCCTTTCTCAAAGGTCAAGGTCACTTACAGGTCAAAGGTCAAATTCAAAAATCACTTTGTCCGGAGCATTTCTTCTTCATGCATGAAGGGATTTTGATGTAACTTGGCACAATTGTTCACCATCATGAGACGGAGTGTCTTGCGCAAGAACCAGGTCCCTAGGTCTAAGGCCAAGGTCACACTTAGAGGTCAAAGGATACAAGAATGACAACTTTGTACGGAGCATTTCTTCTTCATGCATAGAGGGATTTTGATGTAACTTGGCACAAATGTTCACCACCATGAGACGGAGTGTCTTGCGCAAGAACCAGGTCCCTAGGTCTAAGGTCAAGGTCACACTTAGAGGTCATAAGTCAAATACAAGAATGACTTTGTCTGGAGCATTTCTTTTTGATGCATAGAGGGATTTTGATGTAACTTGGCACAATTGTTCATCATCATGCGACGGAGTGTCATGCCCAAGATCCTAGAATTACTTCCCTTTGTTGTTACTATAAATAGCTTATATTTGTAACTTTTTTATTACTGGTCGTAGGGAAAAATCAAGACCACTTTTCTGTAGTACAACATGCATGTTACATCCAATTTTCAGGTATAGTTTGACTTATCTCTACTGGTGCGGATTTTTGTGTGGACTTAGAATTTTTTTAAAAAAATTTTTAATTTTTTAATTTTTTTTTTTTTAGATTTATGTTCCTTTTTTGTTACTTTAAATAACCTATATTGTAACTTTTTGCAATCTCTTTTTTATTTGGCATACATGTTTGCCTCAATGAGACAAGGAGTGTCATGTACAACTCCCAGTCCTTTTGACAGCTGGCGGGCTCGACATATTGCCTGTGGGCATCTACTTTATTTCACAGTTTGATACAAAACAGACACTGATTTTGTAAAGGATTTTTCCTACTTAGTTGTGTATATTATAGGGAGATAATTCTTCTTAACGTTCATGTTTTAAATTATTAGCAGAAGATAAAACCTCCATGAATATTCCGGTTATTACCCAGTCTAAAGTATGCTAGGCTGTAGATTTAGAACAAATGTTCAAAACAATTTTATTATATTATCATATACATGGTATGTCTTCCATTGATGTTGGAGATGCCTTTGAAACATGGGTTCTATATAATATATACAAGTGTATTCATATTTACTGGCCTTTATGTAGAAAGAAAGCATTCATTTTTGTGAAATACCTGATTTTAGTAGATTTAGTGGTTGCGTGTATCCCAATAAAATAACACTTCCATTCATGTTATCATTAGTAATATAAGCTGTATGAATTTTTTTCTACAAAAAAGCTGTTTTGTGAATACCATTTTACTGTTACTAAAGATTTTTTTAAAATAAGGAATGAAACCACTATTTATCAGTGAAGTACTGGGTTCTATACTGTGATGATAGGTGCATCACTTTCCTCTGGATTTACCACAAAAATATGGTTTATCTGATTTAGGGTAAATACAGATTTTTGCTCACAGATTTAATTTCATTGTGCCATCTCTTATGTAAGAATTTATTAACCGTCACTTAATGACATTTACTCAGTGTACTAGACATTTTATTTACTGATCCATTTTGCAATTTTAATGCCTTCATGTTTATTATTTATAACCTGTATTTGGTATTGATATATATTTATTTGTTGCGTATTTTGCTAATTTTGACTTTTCAGAGCAGCTGTATTATTTTTTTCTGTGTTGTAGGTTCTGATTTTTTTCTGACTTTGGAACAAACTTTGTATTCTTTCCCTTTGCTCTTATTTTCACCCATCACCTTTCAACACCACCCCCATCCGCCCCTCCCCCTTCATCTCTGAATTTTGTCTCAAATCAGCTTGTTTGTATTTTAAGTTATATCAGTCTGGAATAGTGTGATGAGGGTCTTCAAAAAGAAGGTTTGTTTCTGACTCCATAGTCTTGTCTGATGTTGTTCTTTAAAGGTGAAAGTTTTTTTGTTGTTGACATAGTGGCATTGAAACATCATAGTTTTGTTTTGTTACAAATATTCTGCAGTGAGTGTATATGTTGATGATGCTAAACTGTCGTGTAATTGCTGGAAATAGCTTTTAATCCTCACTGTAGCAGGAAACAAACCCACTTTTTTTGGCCTTTGTATTACCTCAATACCTTTTTTGTATATAGATTATTAATTTAATATTTAATCCTTCTGTCTCACCTGCATTATTGATATCTAGTCAGACATTATATTTGTAATAATCATTCAGTTCACTAACAGTAACATTTTGCATCAAATTATTGTTGTTTTTGTGTCCTGTCTTAGATTTTTTAAGTTCCTTGATTTGTTCAAAACCAACCAACCACAGATATAAATGGAACATGTCTGTTTTGTAAAATCAAATATACTGCAAAGAAATTCCTATGTAATTTTGCTAAAATAGTAGAGCTATTTAATATGTCTATGGTTCATTATTTACATATAATAGAAATTCAATATAACAGGAAATTATCATATAACACAAAGTTAAATGGTGGCTGACTTGCTATCTGTTGTCCCTCTGCAGTGTTGGTTTGAGCCTACCAGAGTTCAGCCTTTTTTATGTATGAAAGGTCAACCGCCCATACTTGAGATAATGCAACAGTGGCCCTTCGAATAAAGCTGAACATTTGATATAGTTCTGCTAATTTCAGTTTGATATTAAACTCTGCAAAAGTTTGAACCATAAAACTAGCTGCAATTTGATCATAGTTTGGTTGAATACAAAATTAAAATGAAGTAAGGTTGGTATTTACCATTGAACTTAGATGTACTTCTGTTTTTTTGTGTTGTTTTTTGGAGTGGTGCTTGCTTTTTTTAGGTTTGTGTTATAATATGTTAAGAGCGCTACAGAAGGATGGATATTATATAATCAAAAGCATCATAAAGTTACCAAGAGAAAAATCATTAAAGTAGGGTACTAACAACTGACACCCTTACCAGATATTTAGGAGTACAATTTCACATTCTGTTTTGTACAATAATTGATGGAAACTTAGTGAAGTTAGATAATTATGATTTTTAGCTCAAATTTCGAAGAAAAAGTAGAGCTATTGCACTTGCCCCGGCATTGCCGTTTTTTTAAATTAAAAGTTTTTTTGATAAAGTCAGATATCTCTGTTACTCTTGAAACTTAAAATAGTTATTAACTATCAAAGTCTACACTAGGAGAAACAATCCCTATAACTCTGATTTGAATTTAGACAGAGTTATGCCCCCTTTTAACTTAGAATTGTTTGATATAAAGTCAAATATCTCTGTTACTATGAAAGCTTTTGACTTGAAACTTCAAATAGTTATTTACTATCAAAGTCTACACCAGAAGAAACAATCCCCATAACTCTGATTTGAAATTTGACAGAGTAATACCCCTTTTTAACTTAGAATTTTTGTGGTTAAAGTTTTATAAAGTTTTTACTGGCAAAGCTACACTAACTTGCCAAGTTAAAGTTCACAAACAGTTTTCCCATACACTTAAATGTTTTTCCCATATTTCTGTAAACACAATGGGACTTTCATGATTTTTATGCCCCCGAAGGGAGGCATATAGTTTTTGAACCGTCTGTCGGTCTGTCAGTCTGTCCGCAATTTTCGTGTCCGGTCCATATCTTTGTCATCAATGGATGGATTTTCAAATAACTTGGCATGAATGTGTACCACAGTAAGACGACGTGTCGCGCGCAAGACCCAGGTCCGTAGCTCAAAGGTCAAGGTCACACTTAGACGTTAAAGGTCATTTTTCATGATAGTGCATTCATGTCCGGTCCATATCTTTGTCATCCATGGATGGATTTTCAAATAACTTGGCATGAATGTGTACCACAGTAAGATGACGTGTCACGCACAAGACCCAGGTCCGTAGCTCAAAGGTCAAGGTCACACTTAGACGTTAAAGGTCATATTTCATGATAGTGCATTAATGGGCGTGTCCGGTCCATATCTTTGTCATTCATGCATGGATTTTAAAATTATTGGGCATGAATGTGTACCACAGTAAGACGACTTGTCGCGCGCAAGACCCAGGTCCGTAGGTCAAAGGTCCTAAACTCTAACATCGGCCATAACTATTCATTCAAAGGGCCATCGGGGGCATGTGTCATCCTATGGAGACAGCTCTTGTTTCTCATAAAGTAATACATATTAGTTAACTATGTTATGATGAAACAAATTCTTCCTTCTTAAATCGAAGGAAAAAAATAATAAAAAAATCTTTTACCAAGTTTGCATGCTTGCAACACTTTTATGCAAAGCATAACAATGAGGTGTTAATGGTATTTTGTAGTACTTTGTTTAAGGTATTAACAATATATCATTCAAGAAATAGATATCACAAGTCTTATATAAATTGGACTATTTTGTAGAAGTTGGAAATGTATGTAAGTTAACAGGAAAAAAAAATTTGTGGACATTGATTTGGCTGGTAATTGTGTACATGCGAAAAAAGGCAGTGAACTTTATCAGGAGATTATTATATACAAGTGAAATTGGACTGTAAAGTAAAGCTTTTTTCTGTAGTGTGTGTTCTATATGGTGTTGCTGTATTTATTAATATTTTCATTTTTTTGCAGCAAGTGTGGACAGGGTACAATTTGGAAAAACAGTACTAAAGTTACCTTCAATGTCATGTTTAAGTAATATGATAATCTTTTATCTGACTAAACAATTAGAGTCACATTTCAGTAATTTGAGAGGCAGTAAGTTTATATTAACAAAAATTGTTGGTACATGTACAAATAGTACTTTTTGATAAATTGGTAGTCTAATAGGTTTAAAGTGTCGAAATTCAGTACAATGCTTGACGTCATGATAAAATACTTGTGCAATGTAATTCTGAATCTTATAACTGTTACCGGTATATTAGTTAGCAAGCATTGTTTTTTTTTTAAAGTTTTTTATATTTCTAGTGAATTTTTTAGCACTGCATTTAGAATTTTCTCTAACTTGAAAGTTTGATCAAAAATTGGACATGTTAATTTTTGAAGAAATGATTTGTAGCTGTTATATGAATATTGTGCAATTACTGAGTGATATATTATTATTGTGTAGCATACTAACCTTCGTATGAAAATGGCATTTCTGTTTATTTCAGTCCCATCTTGAGCTTTGATTATGTAGTCCTATCTTTTCTACAGGTAGTTTGCTGTCCTATATTATATGTTTAAATGTTTTCTCAAAAGCCATATTCTGTTTACTTAAGAAATTTTGTTTTCTAAAAATTGCACTTTGTTTTATTAAGCTTCTTAGTTGTCAAAATCCAGAATATTGCAATATTTACACATTATAAGTATATGTATTCAAAATTTACTGGCGAAATTTAAATCTGAAATTTTCAAATAATTTTTATGTAGATTCTCATGTAGAGAGGAACTCAATTGAAATTATTGGAAAATGTGTAGCAAATTCTTCTCACTTTATGTATGTTTTTTTAGGTGAACTTGTATTCGCTTTGAAATTTCAACCCTTCATTTTGTCTTGAGGTAGTGGACCTGTATTGGCAGTCAACAATCGCCATGCAATTACATATTTTTAGCTCACCTGTCACGAAGTTACAAGGTGAGCTATTTTGACCGCTTGATGTCCGTCGTGCGGTGCGTCAAAATTTCTAAAAAAATCTTCTTGAAAACCACTGGGCAGAATTACACCAAACTTCACAGAAATGATCCTTGGGTGGCCCCCTTTCAAAATTGTTCAAAGAATTGAATTCCATGCAGAACTCTGGTTGCCACAGCAACCGAAAGGAAAAACTTTAAAAATCTTCTTGTCCAAAACCACAGGGCCTAGGGCTTTGATATCTGGTGTGAAGCATCATCTAGTGGTCCTCTACTAAAATTGTTCAAATTATCCCCCTAGGGTCAAATATGCCCCCGCCCCGGGGGTCACATGGTTTACAAAACCACACGGCCTAGGGCTTTGATATTTGGTATGTAGCATCATCTAGTGGTCCTCTACCAAGATTGTTCAAATTATCCCCCTAGGGTCAAATGTGGCCCTGCCCCAGGGGTCCCAAGTTTTACATAGACTTATATAGGAAAAAAAGTTTAAAAATCTTGTCTGAACCCACAATACTTAGACCTTTGATATTTGTTTTGTAGCACTGTCTTATATTCCTCAACCAAAATTATTGAAATTGTACCCCTTGGGTGAAAAGAGGCCCTGTCCTGGGGGTCCCAAGTTTTATATAGACTTATATAGAAAAAAAGCTTTAAAAATCTTCTTGTCTGAAACCATACGACCTAGGCTTTTGATATTTGGTATTATGCATTGTCTAGTAGTCCTCTACCAAAATTATTCAAATTATGCCCCTGGGGTTAAAAGAGGCCCCGCCGTGGGGTCACTTAGTTATTATGCGAGTTATATAGGAAAAATACTTAAAAAATCATCTGATCCTATTTCCAAGACTGTTTAATTATAATTACCTGATGACCCCAAGTAATATGATGTCACTTGACTGTGACCTTGACCTACTGACCTACTTTCTTGTTTTTAGCTCACCTGTCACAAAGTGACAAGGTGAGCTTTTGTGATCGCGCGGTGTCCGTCGTCCGTCCGTCCGTGCGTGCGTCCGTCCGTAAACTTTTGCTTGTGACCACTCAAGAGGTCACATTTTTCATGGGATCTTTATGAAAATTGGTCAGAATGTTCATCTTGATGATATCTAGGTCAAGTTCGAAACTGGGTCACGTGCCATCAAAAACTAGGTCAGTAGGTCTAAAAATAGAAAAACCTTGTGACCTCTCTAGAGGCCATATATTTCACAACATCTTCATGAAAATTGCTCAGAATGTTCACTTTGATGATATCTAGGTCAAGTTCGAAACTGGGTCACGTGCCTTAAAAAACTAGGTCAGTAGGTCTAAAAATAGAAAAACCTTGTGACCTCTCTAGAGGCCATATATTTCACAAGATCTTCATGAAAATTGGTCAGAACATTCACCTTGATGATATCTAGGTCAAGTTCGAAACTGGATCACGTGCCATCAAAAACTAGGTCAGTAGGTCTAAAAATAGAAAAACCTTGTGACCTCTCTAGAGGCCATATTTTTCATGGGATCTTCATGAAAATTGATCAGAACATTCACCATGATGATATCTAGATCAAGTTCGAAACTGGGTCACGTGCCATCAAAAACTAGGTCAGTAGGTCAAATAATAGAAAAACCTTGTGACCTCTCTAAAGGCCATATTTTTCATGGGATCTGTATGAAAGTTGGTCTGAATGTTCATCTTGATGATATCTAGGTCAAGTTTGAAACTGGGTCACGTCCGGTCAAAAACTAGGTCAGTAGGTCTAAAAATAGAAAAAGTTTGTGACCTCTCTAGAGGCCATATATTTCATGAGATCTTCATGAAAATTCGTCAGAATGTTCACCTTGATGATATCTAGGTCAAGTTCGAAAGTGGGTCACGTGCCTACAAAAACTAGGTCAGTAGGTCAAATAATAGAAAAACTTGTGACCTCTCTAGAGGCCATATTTTTCATGGGATCTGTATGAAAGTTGGTCTGAATGTTCGTCTTGATATCTAGGTCAAGTTTGAAAGTGGGTCACGTGCCGTCAAAAACTAGGTCAGTAGGTCAGATAATGGAAAAACTTTGTGACCTCTCTAAAGGCCATATTTTTCATGGGATCTGTATGAAAATTGGTCTGAATGTTCATCTTGATGATATCTAGGTCAAGTTCGAAACAGGGTCATGTGCGGTCAAAAACTAGGTCAGTAGGTCTAAAAATAGAAAAACCTTGTGACCCCTCTAGAGGCCATACTTGTGAATGGATCTCCATAAAAATTGGTCAGAATGTTCACCTTGATGATATCTAGATCAAGTTTGAAACTGGGTCACGTGCCTTAAAAAACTAGGTCAGTAGGTCAAATAATAAAAAAACCTTGTGACCTCTCTAGAGGCCATACTTTTCATGGGATCTGTATGAAAGTTGGTCTGAATGTTCATCTTGATGATATCTAGGTCAGGTTTGAAACTGGGTCAACTGCGGTCAAAAACTAGGTCAGTAGGTCTAAAATTATTAAAATATTTTGACCTCTCTAGAGGCCATATTTTTCAATGGATCTTCATGAAAATTGATCTGAATGTTCACCTTGATGATATCTAGGTCAGTTTCGAAACTGGGTCATGTGCGGTCAAAAACTAGGCCAGTAGGTATAAAGATAGAAAAACATTGTGACCTCTCTAGAGGCCATGTTTTTCATGAGATCTTCATGAAAATTAGTGAGAATGTTCATCTTGATGATATCTAGATAAAGGTCAAAACAGGGTCACGTACCTTCGAAAACTAGGTCAATAGGTCAAATAATAGAAAAACCTTGTGACCTCTCTAGAGACCATATTTTTCAATGGATCTTCATGAAAATTGGTCAGAATTTTTATCTTGATAATATCTAGGTCAAGTTCAAAACTGGGTAACATGAGCTGAAAAACTAGGTCACTATGTCAAATAATAGAAAAAACGACGTCATACTCAAAACTGGGTCATGTGGGAAGAGGTGAGCGATTCAGGACCATCATGGTCCTCTTGTTTAAGATACAGCCTTGAAATTTTGATGACATACACAGTTTTGCACACAAATCGTAAAACTGAATTTCATTGACCATGAATGTGACTTTCTTAATATTTTATCATCAGTTTGACATTTGAAACATGTAGCTCATGTTACTCAGGTGAGCGATCCAGGGTCATCATGACCCTCTTGTTGTTGTTTGTGTCAGCATGTATTTACGAGGATGTGTCTTTCAGTACCAGCCAGAAAATGCAAAAGTTGCATAGAGAATATGTAGTTGAACAGAAATTGCAGATTTTCATTACCATTCCCTTCCCTTAAATACTGCACACTGCTTGTCATACAATTATCATTGGATAGTTGTATCATTTCATTGATGCTGTAATGTTTATGTTTTCATTACGCTTTACCAAGTGTTAGTCCCATTCTTGAATGTATCAGGATTCATGGCTATAGTGTTAGTCCCATTCTTGAATGTATCAGGATTCATGGCTAGTGTTAGTCCCATTCTTGTATCAGGATTCATGGCTATAGTGTTAGTCCCATTCTTGAATGTATCAGGATTCATGGCTAGTGTTAGTCCCATTCTTGTATCAGGATTCATGGCTATAGTGTTAGTACCATTCTTGAATGTATCAGGATTCATGGCTATAGTGTTAGTCCCATTCTTGA
Organism: Mercenaria mercenaria; assembly: GCF_021730395.1. Classification (NCBI taxonomy): domain Eukaryota; kingdom Metazoa; phylum Mollusca; class Bivalvia; order Venerida; family Veneridae; genus Mercenaria; species Mercenaria mercenaria. Next base: position 66,955,296 of record NC_069370.1, on the reverse strand, counting down.
ACGTATCAGGATTCATGGCTAGTGTTAGTCCCATTCTTGAATGTATCAGGATTCATGGCTAGTGTTAGTCCCATTCTTGAATGTATCAGGATTCATGGCTATAGTGTTAGTCCCATTCTTGAATGTATCAGGATTCATGGCTATAGTGTTAGTCCCATTCTTGAATGTATCAGGATTCATGGCTATTATGTTATACATGTTATCTGTGCTGTTATTTCACCTTTGAGTATAATGTTAACGCTTTATAAGTATGAGCATTAATGCAAATAAATGTATTAAAATTTGAAAGGTGTTTTTTTTTAATTATTTAATTAAGTAATTGTGACAGCAAAGCTGATTTGAAATAAGGTGGATACTTAAAATGTACTGCAGTAAAACACTGTATCCTTAGTGGAATTAGCAAAATAATAGAGTACAGAAAACCAAATTATTTGCTCAAGTTAGCCTGGATGCTGGAGTTATTTAAGATGAAGTGAGCAGTACTTGTGAAGCTGGAACATTCCTGTAACAAAGGTAAAGCAGGTAGTAAACTAGCCACTAGACAAACAATGATCTGGATAATACACAAATACAGGAAAGGAAGGGAAATACTTAACCACACTAACACTTTGGTCTGTTGAAATGAGCTGCACCATGAGAAACCAACATAGTGCCTTTGCGGCCAGCATGGATCCAGACCAGCGTGCTCTAAGCCCAAGTGTTCTCAAGTTATTGATCTAAATCCAGTGGTCATGGCCAACAAACAGACATGAATAATCAATATATCCAAATCTTTAAGTTGTGGTCGAGGGTTGGGGAGAGGACATAAATACAAGTTTTGAATACCTTAAAGAGAATTCCTGTAGTTTTTTTCCTTTCATAGAATTTTTTCAAATTCACATATATGACAGGAAAATTTGTGCTGAAAAGAATAAACAAATAAAAAAAATAGGTCACCAGGCTTGTTTTTGTGAAAAATTTCTTTGAACACACCCACTGTTGCTGAAACTGCCAGCGATTTTTTAACATTTTCATAATTTCCTGCTTTTTTATAAATACCGACCAAAATATACATCAAGACGGCACAATAAGGTTTATTCTTTTTACAGATTTTATCGTGTGCTTATTTGATATCATAGTCATATTTGTAATACTAGATCCTTACAATAATGGGTACAAATGGAAAAAAAGTCTTGTTTCATATTCACTTTTGTGAGCTTTTTTCAATGAAAAATACCCATAGTGAAGAATATTTTTTTTTAATTTTGAAAAAACTGTTTCATAGAATTTTTTCCTGCTTTTCTTGTATATAAATAATTGTATTGTGAGCATAAAAATGGCTAAAAATATATGGGTCACCAGGCTAAATTTTATGTTAAGACTGCTTGAATACAACACCCGTTCAGACGAAAATGGCGCGAACCTGACAAAATTGATTACATGTATATCTGCTAGAAGTTAAAAAAAAGGTTTAAAAATTTCTAATTCTTTCTATAATTGAATACTAAATAATCTGAAAGGTGATATTGCCTTATCAGTACTAAGTCAATTGTCTTACATTATATGAACAACACTGTCTTTGTGCTAAAATGCGATGTGACAACACAACCAAAAAAATGGCAAGATACCTGTCAGGCATGATACTTGTCAATACAACATAAACCAGTATCAACTTTTTATTACTGATAAAACTTACCAAAAATGTTATTTCATTCAAGATACCTCATATTTAAGATTGTCTGTCACATATTTCAACAAATGTTGACTTCACTTCAGTTTTCCATAGAAAGTGTCGGCTGCGCAGAAAGATGCGCATAAAAAACTATAGGTATTCCCTTTAAGGAAATGTAGTATATAATTTGTGCAAAACCAGAACTATAAACTGTACACCCTTACAGATCATTATATCTGTGCCTGGTGTTACCTTTTCAAGAGCATGTGTATTTCTAAACAGCTTTTAAATAACTCTTCTTGTCTTTTTTTACCTTTTTCTTCCATTTTATGTTTTAACCATTATCATGCTAAACAGGACTGATTCTGCCATTGCAACCAGTGTAGATCATGACCAGCCTGCACATCAATGCAGTCAGATCATGATCTGCACTGTTCGCCATTGAGTCAGTATCGTTTTGGTTAGCACCCCTTTTAACAGTTAATGGTACTGTCCAAATTAAAAGATGGACAAGTACATTATAGAAATTAGCAGGTTAAGGGTTAACCTTTACCCTGCTAAGTTTCTAAAATGGACTGGTCCATCATTCAATTTGGGCAAAACTATTTATTATTCAAAGGGGTGTTCAATGAATTTATTGACTGAATAGCGAACAGTGCAGGCACGGATGTGCAGGCTGATCTTGGTCTGCACTGGTCGCAAAGGCAAATTCACGCGCCGCCAGCAGGCTAAAGGTTCAACAAAATGTGTTAGTAAAACACTTTTGGCCTGTCCTATTTATAGTCCCATGTTCACTATGACATTGCTTTTTAGCTCACCTGTCACATAGTGACAAGGTGAGCTTTTGTGATCACCCTTCGTCCGTCGTCCGTCCGTCCGTTAGTGCGTCAACAATTTCATGTCTGCACGATAGTGGTTGCATTTATGATTTTATTTTAATCAAACTTGCACACAACTTGTATCACCATAAGATCACGGTTCCTTTCTTGAACTGGCCAGATCCCATTATGGGTTCCAGAGTGATGGCCCCTGAAAGGGCCAAAATTAGCTATTTTGACCTTGTCTGCACAATAGCAGCTTTATTTATGATTTGATTTTTACAAAACTGGCACATAACTTGTATCACCATAAGATCTTGGTTCCTTTCTTGAACTGGCCAGATCCCATTATGGGTTCCAGAGTGATGGCCCCTGCAAGGGCCAAAATTAGCTATTTTGACCTTGTCTGCCCAATAGCAGCTTTATTTATGATTTGATTTTTACCAAGCTGGTACACAACTTGTATCATCATAAGATCTTGGTTACTTTCTTGAACTGGCGAGATTCCATTATGGGTTCCAGAGTTATGGCCCCTCAAAGGGCCAGAATTAGCTATTTTGACCTTGTCTGCACAATAGCAGCTTCATTTATGATTTTATTTTAACCAAACTTGCACAAAACTTGTATCACCATAAGATCTTGGTTCCTTTCTTGAACTGGCGAGATTCCATTATGGGTTCCAGAGTGATGGCCCCTGAAAGGGCCAGAATTAGTTATTTTGACCTTGTCTGCACAATAGCAGCTTCATTTATGATTTGATTTTAACCAAACTTGCACACAACTTGTATCACCACAAGATCTTGCTTCCTTTCTTCAACTGGCCAGATTCCATCATGGGTTCCAGAGTTATGGCCCCTTAAAGGTCCAAAATTGGCTATTTTGGCTTTTGCAGCCATATAGATACTTCTTTTATGGTTTTATTTGATACAAACTTCCAAAATATCTTCAACAACAATAAATCTTGGATTCCATGACAAATCAGATCCAATCATAGGTTCCAGAGTTATTTTATATCTGATTACCTCCCCTGATTGTAATCAAAATGGATTTATATCAGTAAGTTCTTATAGGACTTATTTGAAATTTCATTATTGTTATAAGTTGGACTGAGACAATCAGGTAGATAACTATGGACTGATTTTATGTCAAATTACCTCCCTTTATTTCAAATTAAAATGGGTATATCTTCATAACTAATGAAGATACTGATCTGAAATTTCATTTATGTCAACAGATTTATTTGGCAGATCCTTCTTTTGTTCACTTACAATATTTTTTTTTTAATTACTTCCCTTTAACGTTACTATAAATAGCTTATTTTTAGTAACTTTTTTATTATTGGCTGTAGGGAAAAACCGAGACCACTTTTCTGTGGTACAACATGGATGGTACCTCCAATTTTTAGGTGTTTTTTGACATATCTATACCTTGTAAGAATTTTTTCCTTCTTTTTGGTTAAATTTCTTCCCCTTGTTGTTCCTGTCCTTTGGACTTAGATATTTTTTCTGAGGACCTTCTTGTCCTCAAGTGCAATGATAACAGGTGAGCGATATAGGGTCATCATGGCCCTCTTGTTTACCTATTTACACTTAACACAATAGGGTCATCTACTGACCACAGGCGATCATCATATGAAGTCACCGACCTCAAAATCAATGGGGGTCATCTGCCAATCACAACCTACCAAATTAGAGGTTCCTGCGTCAAAGTGTTCTTCAGTTTTCGAGTGGAAACCAAGGGGATAGACAGACCGACAGTCTGATTACTGTCTGCTGCCCCTTCACAGGGTATAATAAAAAAAACCTAAAAATATCTATTTGAGGCACTTTTATTCAGTTTAACACCAGTAAATATAATGGTAATCAAAACCTGATGACAATGAATACTTCATGTACATTGGAAACAAGATTTTATCTGTAACAGAAAAAAATACTGCATAAAAAATTATTAAGTTTCATCAAAGTTAACTTTGAGAAACAATCTTCTATTATTGCTGGTTCTGCAACTTGTATTAAACCCCCCCCCCCCCCCCAAAAAAAAAACAATGATATAAGTCACGCAATGAGAAAACCATCATTGTGCGTTTGCGACCAGCATGGATCCAGACCAGCCTGCACATCCGTGCAGTCTGGTCAGGATCCATGCTGTTTGCTAACAGTTTCTCTAATTGCAATAGGCTTTGAAAGAGAACAGCATTGATCCTGACCAGACTGCGTGGATGCGCAGGCTGGTCTGGATCCATGCTGGCCGCAAACGCACTATGTTGGTTTTCTCATGGTGCCACTCAATTATACATAACAGTCATACTTAAATATACAAGAATGAAAAAAAAACAAGACCTTTAACAACTGTTGAAAAATCACAATCATATATAATGTAAAACCCATTGTGAACAATACAATGAAACATAAGATCCTTACTTTGGGGATATTTTTGCAGTTAAATTTTAATTTCAGACACTTGTTAATACCAGTTTTTTCAAACATTTTCCAGTTTTAGTCATATTGACCTTGGCCTAACAGTGACCTTAATTCTAATGGCCACAAAAATAACACCAGACAAGGTCTTTTTAAATATAATAAAGCATACATATATAAAGAAAAGAAATTCTTTGGTTTCAGCATGTGTGTGAAGTTTCAATCCATTCCAATTAGTGACTGCTGAGGTACCAACTTGCAAACTAGAACTGAACCATTACCTTGATCCAGATGTGGACGCTGTTGAATATGTGAGTGCAATAACTGTACCTATTCTTCAAAGAGATGAGCTAAAAACAGAATTTTAACAGAATAAAACACAGACAAAAATTATGTATTGCTTTTTACACATGAGCCATGTACATGTCACAACTATATTTTTTGTACTAAGCATTATTATGAAAACACTGAAGTGATTTAAAAATGGAAAAACAATTTGTTACCTCTGTTTTGATAGTTACAGGTGAACTTTTTAGTTATTATTAACAAAGCCTGATTCGGAATGAACACTTAGAAATAAACCATCCTGCCAAAGCACTTTATTTTACTGAATGTTTTTACTAATTTGTACAGGAATTTCAAAAATCAAACAGAACAATTGTTTAGTTTTAAAATAATTCAGTTTGAATCATGGACAAATTGGTATTCTTAACATAATAAGGTAAATTTATGTAACCTTAAACTATATAGTAATTTATATCATTTGAAACATACTAAAAACAACAGACTAAAAGTGACAGTAAAGCTTATTAAAAAGATATTTTATGATGTTGCAATTTCAAACACACAAATCAAAACCGCTAGAACCCTGATTTTCAACAACTTTGTAACAAACTTACTAGGAAAGGAAAGAAAGAAAAAAGTCCCCTACTGGAACTTCTGGAAGGCAACTCATTTTCTCTACTGCATTATAATATAATGATTTGGCATCTGTCGATGACCTATAAACAATATTGTACTATATACAATATGTTATAACACAATGTAAGGATTAAAATTTGCATATATAAACATCTACAGTTGTTTATTGCTTATAACATCTATAAATATAAAAACAAAAGCTGTGCGCTCCACTACTTGAAGAATAGGCAAAGCTTAACTAAATTCTATGCCATAAAGGGTCATAACTGAGCCAAAACCCTTGTCCTAGTTATGTAGTCGAACCTACATATGAAGACTATGATGGTTATCAGTGGTCAAAGTTTCAAAGCCGTACTGGTTGGGAACCGTTTTCCGGACAGGACCAGTTTCCGGACACATGTAATATCCGCTTTATTTTGTTGTTATTCCTATTATTGTTTTATCTAGATCATTAAGGTGTTTGTTCTTCATGTCTACAACAAACCACTATATTACAAAACTGTTTTATGTTAGTTTTTATGATGATAACTCACCTGTGTTTACAAAACAACTTTCTGTCTTAAGGGGGCATGAAGATAGCATTGCGCATGCGCAGTAGTTCACACTTGCCGAGGTATCAAGTGGGGAAGAAATAATTAAACTTCATATTGATTGTCTGCTGATAACATTTGCTACTTAAAATTTCACGGTGATAGTTACACAAAATGCAGGGCTGTCGATTTTTGCACTAATTTTATTCTACATCTATTGGAATTATCAAGAATTCGCGTTAGACGAAATTCGAAATTTTTATTGTCAACTTCGGTTTGCTTTCATCGCTGCTATTGAACGTCAGGTTATGTTACACGTACATTTTTTGAAGAGATGAATGATGAAGAAATGTGTAAAAATAGTTTAATTACTTATTTCGATATCAAATTAACAGCAAAATACCGTCAAAATAGTTGTCCGGATACTGGTTTACCTTACGGGGAAAATAACTTTTTTTAGTGACCCCATTTGAGGCCCCATAGAACCCATGTTTTACGTCACAAAGCGATGCTGATTACAACATCGGATGCGAAGGAGCTGAAGTTTGTGCAGTGTGGGCTTCATTTATGTCAAATATTTTTTTTAGGGAATAATGGAGCCAAAATATGAAAATGTGTCCGGAAAATGGTTCCCAACCAGTATGTCTAACAGTCAAACAGTTTACACAAAATATGGACTGGTACGAAAAACTTCACTGATTTCCAGGTCTAAAAAGGGCCAAAATTCAGCCAAATACATGTATAGGAAAAATAACCCTACTGACCTTCGACCTCCGAGTCTAACCTTGACCTTTGAGCTAGGGTTCTTTCTTATTGCATGACACCTCACCTGATTATAGGGAACATTTATGCCAAATAAAATTTGTTACTAGTATCCTTTGAAGGATGACAGAGTTATGGACTGGACACGAAACAGACCCTGTTCATGCCATGTAAACATCTGAATGCCAAATGTGACCTTACCTTTAAGCTAGTGATCTGGAAGTTGTGCATGACACATCGTCCTATCATGGGGTACATTTGTGCAAAACAATAATTTAATCTCATGGAGAAAGTCATTAAAAAAAAATTCCAGTTGTTTAGTGGTAGTCCACATTTATACATACTATACATGTATTAAGTGTTTACTATGTTAAACCTGTTAATTTAATATTTTCAGAAACTGTATAGTAATTATAAGGTACTGTTTATATATTTTTGAATAAAAAATCTGGGTCTAGTACAATAACTTTCAGTGGAGTAAATAACAGTTTTGTTCACTGCACAAACTAAAAAAACAACCAGACTGTTTTATTGCTGTAAATATTTTCTATTGTTTTCACTGACATATCAATGCTTCAAGGCAATCTTTGTCAAAACATGATCAGTTTCAGTTTATTGGCAATCAGTCAATTGTCTGTCAAAAAGTATTTCTCTTATTTGTTTAAACACCTTATAATTTTTACACAATAAATAGGTCAACTGGTTTTTCAAAATGTAATAATTATCACATTACATGTAAACCATATAAATCAACTGAATTTACATAAATCTATTTTCATACTGATTGGTTAAAAAAATATCTATTTGTAAAATAAAAATACCATAATAATGATTGTTAATTCCAAATAATATTATATAGTAACAAATAAATACATAGGGACAAACTCTGTAATATGTGTAAATATTTTAAATACTTAAAAAAGTGTACATATTTCACCTAGGTAGAACAATCTTCAACAAAAACATCCTGTAATTAACATAAAACAACAAAATATGGCTTGTACCAGAATCCATCTAAGGGTAGCGTAATTATAAGATATAAAACAAGAGCTGTCGGAGGACAGCAACGCTTGACTATTTAACAGCCTTGTCGCTTGAATGAATAAGAAAGTCGAAAAAGGGGCATAATTTAGTAAAAAAGTAAAATAGGGTTATGGAACCTGCAAAGTGCTTATCAGCTCATGACAGTGGACAAGTGTATGAAGTTTCAATCCATTCCCATTAGTGGGTACTGAGATACCAGCTTACATATAAGAATTCAACCCAAAAACTCCTAAGTTGAAAAAGGGGCATAATTTTGTAAAATGCAAAGTTGAGTTATTGATCCTTTGCACTGCATGTCATATCATGACAGTGAACTAGTGTGTGAAGTTTCAATCCTTTCCCATTAGTGGATACTGAGATACCAGCTTACATACAAAAACTTAACCAAAAATTTCTATGTTGAAAAAGGGGCATAATTTTGTAAAAAAGCAAAATAAAGTTATGGGACCTGCTTTGTGCATGTCAGATCATGACAGTGAACAAGTGTGTGAAGTTTCAATCCATTCCCATTAGTGAGTACTGAGATACCAGCTTACATACAAAACCTTAACCAAAAAATTCTAAGTCGAAAAAGGGGCATAATTTTGTAAAAAAGCAAAATAGAGTTATGGAACCTGTGCAATGTAAGTCAGTTTATCACAGTAAATAAGTGTGTGAAGTTTCAATCCATTCCCACAAGTGGTTACTGAGATACCAGCTTACATACAAAACCCTAACCAAAAATTTCTAAGTCAAAAAAGGGGCATAATTTTGTAAAAGAGCAAAACAGAGTTATTGAACCTGTGCAATGTAAGTCAGTTTATCACAGTGAATAAGTGTGTGAAGTTTCAATCCATTCCCACAAGTGGTTGCTGAGATACCAGCTTACATACAAAAACTTAACCAAATTGGGACGCGGACGCCGACGCGGACGCCGACGCATGGGCGAGTCCAATAGCTCTACTATTCTATGAATAGTCGAGCTAAAAAGAGAATTATCACATCAAAAACCAAATAGCCCCTATTATTAACTTTCAAAAGACTGGAATCACCACAACCCTAGGTTCTAGGTCACATTATCTAGTATATAAATATTTACAAATGAACATTTACAAATACATGTATTGTATTTTAATATTCTACATATCTTGCAATTAAGTACTTACAAATACTATGAATTTTGACACAGTCTTTCTAATTTATAAAGAAATGCTTATATTCTTGCAGGAAGTACATAAATCAGTTACTGATTAAAAAGGTTTTGCAATCGGTAACCCTGACCTTGCATATTTGGAAGACCAGGACCTACGACATCCTGAATCATTCTTTGTTGGTCAGGCATCAACACATTATCTGAAGGAAGAGCTAACCCAGCCCCTGATTGATCAAGTCCGGCATTCATGACATTCAGAGCTATTCTCTGCACTTCGCTCATCCCCGGAAAGACGCCCCCACTCGAAACAATGCTAGCATTCCCTGCCTGGTTAAAAATCCCGCGAGAAACATTCATGTTCATACCTGGTGTATTTGTACCAACATTAAATACTTGCTGTGTTAGGTTGCTCAGAGAAAGGGAACCAGACTGCATGTTTGATTGGGAACCATTTCCAAGATCTTGTTCTGAGGTTGGTAAGATTCCCGCTACACTCATACTGAGGTTTAGCGTGTCTATTGACGTAGACTGTGGAGCAGACAATCCCAAGTGGTCATCATCTGAAGAAGCTGAAGCTTTTATTGGATCAATTATCAAACTTTGATTTGCTTGGTCTCCTCCAGACTTCCTAGACTTTGCCTCCTTTACTGGAGAGATTGCAAGGGCATTAATCATAGGAACCATGTCGCGAGTTATGCCATGGTTCTTTTCCATATGGTTTAAGAAATAAGTCTCGTCTTGAAATCGTTCCTTACATATCTGACATGTGTTCTTTCTTTGATTAACATGAAATTGTTCATGTTCAAGAAGTGGCTGACGTTCCCGGAACTTCTTTTTACAAAAGCTGCACTGAAGAGTTGCCTCGTAGTGACACATCTTGTGTCGTTCAAGATTGTCTTTGCGGGAAAATTTACTTTCACACTGGTCGCATTGGAACTTCTGGTTGGAGACGTGCGTAAATTCATGACGACGTAAACTTTTGGCATGCTTAAATGACTTGCCACAGTACCTAATAACAAAAAACGAAACAATGAAGTTCAACATTAATACAATCGTCATCCAGTAATAAAACTATATATGCCTTTTATAGGTTTGTATATTCAGGGATAAGGTTAATTCTTAAAAAAGTTTCTGACACTATCAAATACTGTGAAATCATTAATATTCGTGAAGGACTAATTTTCATGGATTTTGTGGTTGAGTCAATCTATGAAATTTAATCCCAAAGAACAGGTAAAATGCCCATTCATTCTTTTTATGTTCAAAAGTTGAAATCCACGAATTCATATCCCCACAAAGTTGCCGTTTTGACCGAAAGCACGGAATTTTATGCCCACGAAATTAAATGATTTTACAGTATGCCAAATATGATTTCTTTCAGAGAAGTGGCTCTGCTGATATAGTATAAGGTTGTTCTTAATTTCAACATGAAAGAATGAAATAACTGAAGACTTCTGTCTAACAAGAGGACCATGATGGTCCTGAATCGCTCACCTCTTCCCACATGACCCAGTTTTGAGTATGACGTCGTTTTTTCTATTATTTGACATAGTGACCTAGTTTTTGAGCTCATGTGACCCAGTTTTGAACTTGACCTAGATATTATCAAGATAAAAATTCTGACCAATTTTCATGAAGATCCATTGAAAAATATGGTCTCTAGAGAGGTCACAAGGTTTTTCTATTATTTGACCTATTGACCTAATTTTCGAAGGTACGTGACCCTCTTTTGAACTTTACCTAGATATCATCAAGGTGAACATTCTCACTAATTTTCATGAAGATCTCATGAAAAATATGGCCTCTAGAGAGGTCACAAGGTTTTTCTATTTTTATACCTACTGGCCTAGTTTTTGACCGCATGTGACCCAGTTTCGAAACTGACCTAGATATCATCAAGGTGAACATTCAGATCAATTTTCATGAAGAGCCATTGAAAAATATGGCCTCTAGAGAGGTCAAAAGATTTTAATAATTTTAGACCTACTGACCTAGTTTTTGATCGCAGCTGACCCAGTTTCAAATTTAACCTAGATATCATCAAGATGAACATTCAGACCAACTTCCATACAGATCCCATGAAAAGTATGGCCTCTAGAGAGGTCACAAGGTTTTTTTATTATTTGACCTACTGACCTAGTTTTTGACGGCACATGACCCAGTTTCAAACTTGACCTAGATATCACCAAGGTGAACATTCTGACCAATTTTTATGGAGATCCATTCACAAGTATGGCCTCTACAGAGGTCACAAGGTTTTTCTATTTTTAGACCTACTGACCTAGTTTTTGACCGCACATGACCCTGTTTCGAACTTGACCTAGATATCATCAAGATGAACATTTAGACCAATTTTCATACAGATCCCATGAAAAATATGGTCTTTAGAGAGGTCACAAGGTTTTTCTATTATTTGACCTACTGACCTAGTTTTTGATGGCACGTGACTCACTTTTGAACTTGACCTAGATATCATCAAGATTAACATTCAGACCAACTTTCATACAGATCCCATGAAAAATATGGCCTCAAGAGAGGTCACAAGGTTTTTCTATTATTTGACCTACTGACCTAGTTTTTGTAGGCACGTGACCCACTTTCAAACTTGACCTAGATATCATCAAGATGAACATTCTGACCAATTTTCATGAAGATCTCATGAAATATATGGCCTCTAGTGATGTCACAAGGTTTTTCTATTTTTAGACCTACTGACCTAGTTTTTGACCGCACGTGGCCCAGTTTCGAACTTGACCTAGATATTATCAAGATGAACATTCAGACCAATTTTCATACAGATCCCATGAAAAATATGGCCTTTAGAGAGGTCACAAGGTTTTTCTATTATTTGACCTACTGACCTAGTTTTTGACAACATGTGACCCAGTTTCGAACTTGACCTAGATATCATCAAGGTGAACGTTCTGACCAATTTTCATGAAGATCTTGTGAAATATATGGCCTCTAGAGAGGTCACAAGGTTTTTCTATTTTTAGACCTACTGACCTAGTTTTTGATGGCACGTGACCCAGTTTCAAACTTGACCTAGATATCATCAAGGTGAACATTCTGACCAATTTTCATGAAGATCTTGTGAAATATATGGCCTCTAAAGAGGTCACAAGGTTTTTCTATTTTTAGACCTACTGACCTAGTTTTTGATGGCACGTGACCCAGTTTCGAACCTGACCTAGATATCATCAAGGTGAACATTCTGACCAATTTTCATGAAGATCTTGTGAAATATATGGCCTCTAGAGAGGTCACAAGGTTTTACTATTTTGAGACCTACTGACCTAGTTTTTGACGGCACGTGACCCAGTTTCGAACTTGACCTAGATATCATCAAGATGAACATTCTGACCAACTTTCATAAAGATCCCATGAAAAATGTGACCTCTAGAGTGGTCACAAGCAAAAGTTTACGGACGCACGCACGCACCCACGGACGACGGACACCGCGCGATCACAAAAGCTCACCTTGTTACTTTGTGACAGGTGAGCTAAAAATATTACCACCTTAACACAGAGTTTCCATAATTGTGGATTTTTTAACTATGAAATCATTTTATCTTGAGGGTATGAAAGTTTTGTGGTTTCATCAAAAAAGGATATTTTGTTAGCAAATGAATTCGAGGATTTCAAATTTTGAATATAAAATGAATAGAAATTTTATTTGCCTGTTAGGATTCAATTTCATGGATTGACACAAATTAGTCCCAAATAGTACCCTGTAGTTAGGACTAGGGAGATAATCCAAACTACAGTTTATAACTAATATTTGAGCCGCACCATGAGAAAACCAACATAGTGCGTTTGCAACCAGCGTGGATCCAGACCAGCCTGCGCATCCGCGCAGTCTGGTCAGGATCCATGCTGTTCGCTAACAGTTTCTCTAATTGCAACAGGCTTTGAAAGTGAACAGCATGGATCCTGACCAGACTGCATGGATGCGCAGGCTGGTCTGGATCCATGCTGGTCGCAAATGCACTATGTGGTTTTCTCATGGCGTGGCTCATATATTAACTGAATGATAGTGTGGTGTTTATATAAATTTCTTCATCCCCAAGCAAAATTTTAATGAACAGACAGATGTAGAGGATATTACGTACATGAACAAAATAAAATGTAAGGCTCTGCAAAGTATTTTATCATATTTTATTTAAGAAGTTTAAAAAATAAACACACAAATATCAGATTCTATTTATAAATCACTTTAGATTTTTTTCTTAAATATAAAAACTTTTTTATTTTCCTTTTAATAAGAAAGTCAATTCGCCCAACATCTTCTACACATAAAACAATGTCAATGACTAGTGTAATACCAAAATAATGTAATGGTTTTATTTCACCAACATGATGTTATACATATGATAAATGAGCCGTGCCATGAGAAAACCAACATAGTGGGTTTGCGACCAGCATGGATCCAGACCAGCCTGCGCATCCGCGCAGTCTGGTCAGGCTCCATGCTGTTCGCTTTTAAAGCCTATTGGAATTGGAGAAACTGTTAGCGAACAGCATGGATCCTGACCAGACTGCGCGGATGTGCAGGCTGGTCTGGATCCATGCTGGTCGCAAACCCACTATGTTGGTTTTCCCATGGCACGGCTCAAATATACTTATTTTGTTGGATTTTAAGGCACATCAAAGCAATTCATGTCATATGGTGACTATCCAGCTTTATGTTGCAAAGCCCCCCATGTGCCCCTCTGGAGATTATTTTGGACACAGATGGGCAACCTGGTGGAACCACTGATTTTCAGTAAGGCAGCTGAATGCCTTACTAGTTTCTCCTGTTACAATAATTCTGCTTCCCTTGCTAGGGTTTCAAACACACTTGAGTGAAGGGCAAATTCCAATTCAAAAATATTCGTGAACAGAGCAACACACAAATTCAACATGGTCATGAAAATTATGCAGCACTAACTCCTAAAATATAACCAGCTAAGACATACAAATATTTAACAATGCCAATATACCAGTTGCCCATCAGACTACAAAATAAATGTGATGCTAAAATTAGCCTGTCTACAGACTAAAAGGCACTTTAACCCTTACCCTGCCAAATTTCTATTTTGAACTTGTCTGTCTTCCAATTTGGACAGTACCGTTTACTGTTAAAAGGGGTGTTTACCCAAAATATACTGGCTGAATGGCAAACAGTGCAGATCATGATCAGACTGCACAGATGTGCAGGCTGATCATGACCTACACTGGTCGCAAAGGCAGAATCAATCCTGTCCAGCATGGTAAGGGTTAAGCCTGAAGAACCTACTTGCATGTCTGGGTCCGCTCGCTGGAATGACTGAACATGTGTTCTTCAAGTTGGGACTTCTTCCCATACCGCCCCCCACAAATTGTACACTCGTACCGCTTGTCACCCAGGTGTACAGTACGATTATGGTGCAGAAGGGAGGTGCTGTTGTTGAACTCAGCTCCACACACTGAGCACAGATACGGCTTGTGACCTGGAATCAAGATAGAGGAAAAATTCTCTCCATTTGGTTTTATAGCTCTATGTTTTTATAAAATACTCACATCATTGTGCAGAAGTTATTGAACCAAGAAGGATGAACTATCTTAAAGTTAAAACCTACATTAAGGTCATAACATACTTTCCCCTTACTCAGTAACATGTATTCTAACACGACCAGCAAATAACCTATATACACATAGGAGAAAATTAATCAATGGTTCTTTTGCGATAACCCATGCGGGTGCAAAGTAGTGACATCATCCTCTATGTATAGAATGATCCAGGTGCGTTGCAAAAAAAGTGTAGTTCTTGTCGTAAAAAGTAGTTAGCATTTTTTTCTAACGCTGTTGATACTAGTATGTCGTGTTTGAATCGAAATAACAAGTTCCCAAGTGTGATTTATTGTAGAATAACCCTAGTTTTTCGTTCTTATGCGAAACAATATATCACTCAGGCCTACGGCTTTCATGATATATTCTTACACATAAGAACTCAAAACATGGGTTATTCTACGATAAACCACACTTGGGAACTTGTTATTTCTTAAACAACATACTCATTTTTTAGAACTCCTGCAAGTATGGACCAGTGTGGACAATAGCTTCAAACAAAAACTCCAAGAGGTTCTGAGTCTGAATACTTGTCTTGCAAAATATACCACAAAGTCATTTAAAAGATTTAAAAAGTATATTCACGACACCCATTTTATCAGTTGAGAACTCATAATTACTAATCTTCAATCTTGTATCACATTCATGCTTACATTGCCTGTGTTAGAATACTGTTCACAGTATAACCTCTACTAGCAGCACCTCTAAAGAGTAAACACCTCTGTATGCAGGCAGACCCTTCCCATTAGGCAAATTCTTAACCTTTAGCCTGCTAAAATTCTAAAATGGGCTGGTCCATCGTTCAATTTGGGCTGTACCACTTATTATTCAAAGGAGGGTTCACTAAAAACTTACTGACTGAATAGCAAACAGTGCAGACCATGATCAGCCTGCACAGACGTGCTGGTCGCAAAGGCAGAATCACTCGCCCCTAGCAGGCTAAAGGTTAATCAACCTTACCACTGTTCTAACCTAAGAGCAATACTCAAAAAGAACAAGAGCTGTCTCCATAGGATGACACATGCCCCCGATGGCACTTTGAATGACTAGTTATGGCCGATGTTAGAGTTTAGGACCTTTGACCTACGGACCTGGGTCTTGCGCACAACACGTCGTCTTACTGTGGTACACATTCATGCCCAATAATTTTAAAATCCATGCATGAATGACAAAGACATGGACCGGACACGCCCATCAATGCACTATCATGAAATATGACCTTTAACGTCTAAGTGTGACCTTGACCTTTGAGCTACGGACCTGGGTCTTGCGCATGACACGTTGTCTTACTGTGGTTCACATTCATGCCAAGTTATTTGAAAATCCATCCATGGATGACAAAGATATGGAACGGACACGAATGCACTATCATGAAAACTGACCTTTAACGTCTAAGTGTGACCTTGACCTTTGAGCTACGACCTGGGTCTTGCGCGCGACACGTCGTCTTACTGTGGTACACATTCATGCCAAGTTTTTTGAAAATCCATCCATGGATGACAAAGATATGGACCGGACACGAATGCACTGGCATGAAAAATGACCTTTAACGTCTCAGTGTGACCTTGACCTTTGACCTATGGCCCTGGGTCTTGCGCGCGACACGTCATCTTACTGTGGTACACATTCATGCCAAGTTATTTGAAAATCCATCCATCCATGACAAAGATATGGACCGGACACGAAAATTGCGGACAGACTGACAGACGGTTCAAAAACTATATGCCCCCCTTCCGGGGCATAAAAAGCGCAAAGTCTACTCTTTAGATACTTTATGCACATGACCTTTATCACATATGAACATAGAGCTTGTGTTATAATCCATGAAAGTCATGACATTGTTAAATGATTGGTAGTTTGTAATAAACTTTTACATTCATTAACTTATTAACATTCCATTTTTGTAAGTACATGCAACAGTTTCTGTATTTCATGAATTACAAAACAAACTCCATAAGCACATGTAACAAGCTGCACAAGCTGCACAAGCACAGGTAACAAAGGACATGCTTCTGTTACCATAAGAGAAACCACCATGTGAGATCAGATTTAATGAATAATGATAAATGTATATCAAAATGTTTGCATACAAGTTGAAAGAATGAAATATTTGCCATAAACAGATGTTGTGATCTTATTTTCCTGGAGTGTATACTGTATACGGGTCTTCTCAACGGTGTTTATTCTTTCGAGGTTGCATTGTTTTCAACAAAAAAAGAGAAGCTTTTGCAAATATTTACCAGTATGCACAAACATGTGTGTCCGCAGCTTGTACTTCATTGAGAAGCCTTGTCCACACACATCGCACGTATGACGTTGCACCTCGGAATGTATCAACAGATGGCGCTTCAGTTTCTTGTCACTGATTAAACCCTTCCCACATACATGGCAAATGTAGGGACGTTCACCTGGAAATAAAGCCATCTTTGATTGATGTACCAGCACTTTTTTCTTCTACTATATGATGTGAAAGCATTGATATTTGTGCAGAACTATTTTCCAAAGTATACAGAATACTATAGATTGGATAATATTAAACTTTTGTTTTTTTTATAAGCCAGTTCTTCTCATAGGTTTTTCTGTATGCTGCAACAACATTATATCAAATGTAAATTTAAAATACCCTTTATTAAAAGCCTACAGTTTAGATACATAACTTCATTAAAACTAATTTGTTAACCGTTTATAATCTTGTTTTCCCAAACAGCCCTGTGTTTTACCTATAGATGGGTCACGGCTATCAACATTAAGCAGCAATAAGCTTTACTAATGGAGGAAGATCCTTAAAGGCCTATTCAGGAATTAAACCTCAAAGAAGGTACAAACCACTAACAAACATGCTGGATACTAAACTAAATTATGACCCTAACAAATTAGGTTATATACATTTAAATTTACCACTGAAAGTAACAGGTATCTTTATGATTATCTGAATCTTTCAAACAGTTTTCCTGCCTTTTCTTCCTCAGTACTTTTAACAGATTTGTGAAAATGTACTACAGTAGCCCAAAACTATATATATACCTGTGTGTAAACGAATGTGAATATCCAACTTTGAAGATGGCACGTCAATTCCACATATTTCACAAGGCGTTGTTGACTCTGGGGATTTTTCCAATGGTCTACGTCCAGGTTTCTTCTTTTCACGATAAATTCCTTTTCTTTGCTGTATAAACTTAGATTTTCCAACTGTATGCGAGCAAAGCTTATGCCGCTCCAAATTATACTCACGCATGAATTTCTGGTTGCACTCATCACAATTATATTTCATTTGGTCTGCATGCTTCTCTTGTTCATGCCGAATGAGCCCGCGTGTGTATTGAAACTTATTTGGACAAAATTCACAGGTTATCTTCATCTCTGGTTTTATTCTACTGTTAACTATTTTCTCACCATCTTCCGATTCAGAATTAACCATAATTTTTCTCGGAATGCTACTTTTTCGTTTACGTGTTTTTTTCTTCTCCTTCTCAGGCTCACTTGAAGCAATTGTGTTAATATCATCATCAAGGTTTTTCAGATAGTTATCAACAAAATCGCTGGAAGCATTTGTGTTATCATCCATATTTTCAAACTTTTCTTCAACTTTATCATCTATTTCATCCATCTTTGACTCAGACTCACCATCAGTATCAAATGGCGTCCCATCAATATTATAACTAACTGGCTCTTCTTTTAATACTAGTTCTTCATTGCCATCAGCGAAATCATTTTGAATTTCCATGTCTTCATCTGGGTCATTTTCAACATTTTCCTGCGCAACCTGAATTTTTCTAGGTCTTCCTCTTTTTCTTTTACCAACAGGTACGAAGTTCCTTAAAGCTGTTGTTTTTGTTTTTAGTTTTGGTGCCTTAAATTTAACACTTAATTTACCTTTTCTTGGTTTTAAGATTTTCTGAGCCTGATCTTTATCAAATTCATAATTAGTCTGTGAATAGGAACATGCGGTGTCATATTTTGGAAATGCTGTTTTCAAAAGGTGGTCATAGTGATATGAGCCTCCAAAACAATGGTCTTGCAAGTGATCATGCAACTTACAAATCGTCATAAATGTCTTGGTACATGAACCACATCTGTAACAACCAGGACGATGTTTGTGTCCTAGCAATGGCACAGATTCATCAAAATCGACATCAACACTTCTGTTGTTATTCTTAACTTTAGCCACACCAGGAAAAGTAACTGGTTCCACTGTAGCATTTAAAGTTCCAAGCTCCAAACTTTTACGAGTCCTTACACCTTTTGATGCATTCCTTGCCCTCTCTTCTTTAATCTTTATTTCACTCTCTGCTGGAATAAGACCAAGGTTTTCAGAAAACGTTTTCTCCTGTGCTGTCCTCTCTTGGGTCTTTTGTTTCTTTACTAACTGTTCATTATCAGAAGTATCATATTTCAATAATGCCATGTCGTCTTCAGTATTAGTGCTTGCTTCTACTGAGTTTGCGAGTGAACTAACTTGCGAAATTTTAACAGTATCTATAGAATTTGTGGCTAACGTTGCTGGTATATTACTGCCATCTCTTTCTGAATTGTCAAAAACATTTTTCTGCTCTTTCACAGCAGTCACTTTCAACCTGCGAAGTCCAAGACTTTCAGCTTCTTTTTTACTTAAATGTTCTTTTAACTGTTCACGCACTTCAGTTAACGTAACAGAACGTTGACTGCCTCTGCTTTTTTCTTCATCTATACTTGATACTTGGTTCTTTGGTGATTTCTGAATGTCTATCACTGGGACAGTGAGTATTGTTTCCTTTCTGGTACTTGCAGCTTCAGTTACAGTTGTTTTCATGTCAGTTGCTGAAGAAACAGTACCAGGCTCTGCATGTGTTGTAATGTAAATCTCATAGCTATTTGAGGGCACTGCTTTTTCAACAACAACAGGCTGATCCTTTTCTTCTGAAAGTCCGAAGCCTGGCAATATGCCAGGACTTGAAAAGTCGGCATAACTGTGAAGTGATATGGGATCTTCAACGATGACATAGTGTGGTGTCAAGACTTGCCCATCTGGCATGTGAATGGCAGTTTCAGTGTCAACTGAGGAATTGTGTTGATAGTTCATTAATGTACTTGTTGATGTATGACCTTGAACATGATCTTGTGGAGTGACAGTGTGTCTGCTACTTTCATTGCCATGGTGACTGCCTGCAACATTTTGTTGAGAAGAACTAGCCCGGCTAGTTGAGTAGCTAACTACTTGGTGAAGTTGTGTCAATTCATCGATTGTTTGGGAAATGCATGATGATTCTAGGGTCTCTTGTGAGAAACTGTCATCCATTTTTCTAGTTACCTGCAAAAACAAAAATCCAGGAATGAACTTTATCCCCAATGCTTATACAAAACTAGATGCCCAAGGGCAACATGTTGAGCCCGCCAGCTGTCAAAAGGACTGGGAGTTGCACACAAAACTCTGTCTCACTGAGACAAACATATGCCAAATAAAACAATTGTGCCAGGTTATTTTATAATCCAACATTCAATGACGAAGCTGTTGTCCAGACAAGGTCAATTATAGCCATATGTGACCTTTAAACTCCAAGTGTGACCTTAACCTTTGACATGCCGTCTCATGGTGGTGAACAATTGTGCCAAGTTATTTTTAAATCCCACAATCAATGACAAAGTTATTGTCCGGACAAGGTAAATTATAGCCATATTTGACCTTTAAACTCCAAGTGTGACCTTGACCTTTAAGATATTGATGCCGGTGTTGCATGCGACACACCATCTCATGGTGGTAGTAAACAATTGTGCCAGCTTATTGTATAATCCCACATTCAATGACGAAGTTATTGTCCAGACAAGGTCAATTATAGCCATATTTGACCTTTAAACTCCAAGTGTGACCTTGACCTTTAAGATATTGACACAGGTTTAGAGCGTGACACGCCGTCTCATGGTGGTGAACAATTGTTATTTTAAAATCCCACAATCAATGATAAACTTATGGTCCGGACAAAGAAATCTGTATGGACGCAGTGACACATACACCGAACAGCCATTTGGACAACTATGTCTTCACTTGGTTATGTATAATTCACTAAGTCTTGGTCTAAGTCTGTGTGAAATTATTCTGCCAGCCTATAACCGCTTCTTAATGTTTCGACAGATTAAATTTTTACATACCCATTTATAAATGCAGTTAAGTTACAGTGGAAACTAAAACGTTGGCTATGTGACATCATTTGTGATGTCAGTTTCATGCACGTTGTTGCGTTTGAAAGTTCTTTAACAACGATGTATACAATTTTACTCAAGCTTAAGAACAAATCTATATCATTTTGTATAATAATTCTAAGTGTGGTATGACATTGTATATGTAACAAAATGATTATTAGATTTGCATCGAGAAATATGCACTTGTTCTTTCGGTGAATGATATTGCGCTCCTAAAGTCACTATGTGCAGAACTTGTGCATATTTCTCGGTACAAATCTAATAACCTAAAAATATGCTTCTACTGTATATCTGATGATAATATATTGCATAATCTGAGTATCAGGACTTTGCTGCTTATCAATTATAAATACATTATTCCCAGTATAATGTCTTTTATCAATGCCTCACCCAAAAATCCTCAGATCTCTGTG
Source organism: Mercenaria mercenaria (assembly GCF_021730395.1). Taxonomy (NCBI): domain Eukaryota; kingdom Metazoa; phylum Mollusca; class Bivalvia; order Venerida; family Veneridae; genus Mercenaria; species Mercenaria mercenaria. The sequence continues at coordinate 66,933,845 of NC_069370.1, read as the reverse complement.
CTCTCAATATTGTATTGAGCTAAGTGAGCGAGCCTATTCCGAGCATGTAGACAAATGCCTAAAAATGTAAGGTAGCTCCTTTAAACATGTCTTGGTTGTATGTGTAATAAACAAATATTCAGATTTTTGACTGTTTTTGAAAGAAGTATTTCAAAACTTTTTGAATTTTGAAAATCCATAAATGAGCAAAAATGTTATTAAGAATTAAAAATTCCGATCCCATACAAAAACGATGTAAAAACATTTGTTTTGCCCAGAGGTTAATGTGTGACGTCACGGCGATCTCTCCTATATCTAATTGCGAGCATAATGGGCGAGAAAAAATGCATATTTTGTACTTTTTTCATCCAGAACAAAAGACAAATTACCTATGCTCCGGCGAGTTTAAGGTGGGGGGGCGCACACCTGGATCCGCCTTTGGTTACTCTATACTAGGTAAGAAAGCAGTGTTTTAAAACTAATTAATATCTACATATTTTTATACCCCAAGCATGGCCTTCACCTCTTAAGGGAAGTAAACACAGAATTAACTCCCTTACTCAGTAGACTGAAATAGACATTCACCACCCTATCATATTCGTGACAAATATATACTCTCAAATCATGGCCAATTCTAACACAGTTGCACAAAACATTATGCATCTGCTGCAATTTACTGCACTACTCTTACTTTAGTACACTATAGAACACGCAAAACATCACTCCATCCGTTGTATTGATTGAGGCCCTTGGAGCTGACAAGTCGTAAAAACATGTCGCATCGAAACGCGTGTAGTAGAGCGATTTAAATATAATCATGCACTTAAGCATTACTGTATTAAAGTTAAATTATAACTGTGTCTTACTGTCTGCTAAGGCTTGCTTTGAATATCCTAGTTTCAACATATTCCGCTGTTATCCATTACGGCTTTCCTGACCTACTTTTCGTTTCAATGGAGGGCCTGACATGAAGGGAAGTAACTTTGTTAGAGTAATTAATGAGGCGCTTCCGGGTAGACGGGGAAGTCGTACTTACACTTGACTACGCCTTATACATCTACAGATTTCGTTTTATAATACAGTAGATCTACACGATTCTTCTGTGATATTATTAACCCTTATCATGTTGGATTCTGTCTTTCCGACCAGCGATCCACGGGTCTTTCTATATTTTTTTTCGGAACTCCTGTCCCCAAACTTTTTTTTAATTCTGAAAACAAAAAAAAAAATAATATAAAGCATGTTAGTTACCTTTAATAACACACATGTGACAGATATTATATATTTTTATTGTATTTCTGATAAAAATTCTCTTATCATGACCAGGTACATCTTCACAGTTCTAACTTTTGTCTACTGTATCTGCACCCAATCTTGACCGGGACTTAAACTTCTAGCTTTCACTATTTACAGTTTTCTCACACTTTCTCTTTTCTTGCACACCGTCAAAGAAATGTCAAGTCTGACAGTTTGGCGTAATGATGTAGATGTAGATGTAGATCTAGACTATGTGTCCCTTTCTGGACCGGCGTGACTTCAACAAATCGATTTTTAATGCAGGCAACAGTTTATAATATTAGCTAATTTAAGTGGACTTTTTTCCTTGAAATAAATTCATGAGCTACTTGCAAGTAACATCATAAAATAATCTGCCTCTAACTTTTACGTCATTTCCGTAACCCATGTGGAATCCCTATGACATCGGAACAGATTTAAGTATTTATAATCATTCAAAGGGGTATCATAGAAGAATGTTGTGATGTTTTTATTTAAAGACCTTTGTCTTTTACAAAACATAATGGAATGTAATAATATATTCTGATGGTCAACATGTTTTATTTTTGGTTGCGGGTTTACCCGCTACCAAAGTTACAAGTGTAATTCTGACAATCATATATAGCATCTTTATTTTATTCCAAATCACTTCCAAAGGATGTTCATGTGCTACACAAAATAGTCCCATTCATGAACAATGCGGATGAATTATCAATGATCAAGCAGTTCTGAGATTCAACCTGTATCCATTCACACTGATCATTTGAATTACATAAGATCTATCAATGATAAGGTTTTCCAGCCCATGGTTACATCACAAGCTAGGTCAGGCAGAGTTCATCTTAGATATGGCACATTTGTATATTTTGTTAATTTGTTTCTCATTCATGTATATTTATAGATTGGCATTTAAACAGAAAATAAATCTAACAAAACCCGCCACCAGACATCTCAAGGCTTTGATTTATTATAGTGAGTATACTTTTTGTTTGTCATTACAGTCGCAACGCCTATTTTAACCAGGAAGGTCTAGTTTTAACCAAATTGCTAACTAGATTTAATTAATTAAGAGCATAACACCCGCTTGTAGATTTTGCTTACATGATTCCACACCCTGAATTTAAAATACTTATTTAGACTAAAAAAAGCAGCGATGTGACAAAATTTAAACAATTTGTCATTTCCGAAACTGTCATTTCCATAACAGATAACATAACTACGGAATCCTGTTGGGGCCATTTATAATGTCGCCGTCGCGTTTGTGGGGTCGACACACGACAACGTGATGTGACATAGCGACATTACGAAGTGAAACCCGACAATCGCAAACGACGGCGACAATCCCAAACGACAATGTCGCGATATCCACTTTGAAATGTCTCTTTTCAAAAGCACGATATATCGCGATGTCACTTCGCGTTGTCGAGCGTCATATCGCATTGTCACTTCGTAATGTCGCGATGTCTCTTCGCGTTGTCGTGTGTTGACCCTGCAAACGCGACGGCGACATTATCAAACGACATGCGATAATCTCAAACGACGCTCGACAACACGAAGCGACATTTTCCTAATGTCGTATCGTATGTCGCGTGTCGCGGGTTTGGGTGAGGGTCGACGCGCGACAATTCTAAACGATACACGACACCTGAAGTGTCACTCGACAATACGAAGCGACATTTTCATAATGTCGTATCGCATGTCGCCCGTCTACCGGTGGAAAGGTAAAATATTTCCGTACTTTTCCGTACGGAAAATGTCCGTGTTTTTCATTAACTTCAAATAATTGTAGAATGTTCCAAACACAAGATATTTTAATGTAATAACTTTTATATATTAAATTCAAACATTGTCTAAACGGATATGTAACTTGTATAATTTTACCGCCGACGGTTTCGTCGGAGGACCGTCTCAAAATGTATCAGTTTTCGTGAAAATATGCATACTTCTTCATATATTAAATAGAGGGGTGGTCCTTGTCTGAGAAGCCATATCTTCATAACCTGATGTCCGATTTTAATAAATGATACCTTGTTGCAAAGGACAAGTCAGTACCTAGAGAAAAGAGGCCACGTCAGGTACAAACCCGGTCGGCTAGGGGTCAAGGTCATAGGTCAAATTCCGGTAATATTTTCAAAATATGAACTTGTCAGAGCAGTCAAGACGGTCCTGAAAACCCAAGCACTACCTTCAGAAAATGATCAAACCTGTTATATGCGGTAGGGTGCTGGCCAAGACTAAGCTGACCCGACTCGGGGAGCCGTGAGAATTGCTTTAATGGTGTCATTGGACTCAGTGAAGGTAGTGCTTGGATTTTCAGGACCGTCTTGACTGCTCTGACAAGTTCATATTTTGAGAATATTACCGGAATTTGACCTATGACCTTGACCCCTAGCCGACCGGGTTCGAACCTGACGTGGCCTCTTTTCTCTAGGTACTGACTTGTCCTTTGCAGCAAGGTATCATTTATTAAAATCGGACATCAGGTTATGAAGATATGGCTTCTCAGACAAGGACCACCCCTCTATTTAATATATGAAGAAGTATGCATATTTTCACGAAAGCTGATACATTTTGAGACGGTCCTCCGACAAAACCGTCGGCGGTAAAATTATACAAGTTACATATCCGTTTAGACAATGTTTGAATTTAATTTATAAAAGTTATTTCATTAAAATATCATGTGTACGGAAAAGAACGGCAATACAGCTTTTATCTTTAATTACGTACAGACGGACGAACAGATGTTGTCGTTTTTGTCACAAACTTTCAGATTTTGTCATTTTCTATCAAAACAAGTTTTTATTTGCAGTTATTTATCCAAAATAAATATTTTATAAGCACATTTTCCTTATTTTACTGCTAATATTTTAAACCAAAAATGACAAAGTTCAGCAAATGTTCCTGACGGGTGCCCGTCGGGGAAGAACATTGTATTTAATATTCGATTAGGCTTATACTACTTATTAAAAGAAATTTCACTTTGATACCTTACTTTTAACGCTTTTAATAATAAAATAAAATTGATGAATGTTTCGAAAAAATGCGACCAAGATTAGCCGGTATTTATTCAAGTGAACACCGGTCGACACACGACAATGCGATACGACATTATGAAAATGTCGCTTCGTATTGTCGAGTGTCACTTCGCGTGTCGTGTATCGTTTGGAATTGTCGCGCGTCGAACCTAACCCAAACCCGCGACACGCGACATACGATACGACGTTTGTGATTATCGCATGTCGTTTGATAATGTCGCCGTCGCGTTTGCACGACAACGCGAAGTGACATCGCGACATTACGAAGTGACATAGCGACAATGTGATATGACGCTCGACAACGCGAAGTGACATCGCGATATATCGTGCTTTTGAAAAGCGACATTTCAAAGTGGATATCGCGACATTGTCGTTTGGGATTGTCGCCGTCGTTTGCGATTGTCGGGTGTCACTTCGTAATGTCGCTATGTCACTTCGCGTTGTCGTGTGTCGACCCCACAAACGCGACGGCGACATTATAAATGGTCCCAACAGGATTCCGTACATAACGGATATGACATTTTGTTATTTAAAACAGACATTTCATTACAGAAAACAATTCTGTAATTTATGTCTTATACAATTGTTAAAATAACAGTTTTGGAAACCTGTTAACCGTATATACTATGTCATTTCCGTAACGCAGATTGTGAGCAGATCTTTTATAATCTGTGTAGAAATAATTTTCAATTTACGAAGTCTTTGAACCTTTGAGACACTTTTGTTTCGCAAAATAATGTTTTCAACGATGTTGACAGACTCAGGTGTGTTCTAGTTAGAGAAAATCTATCTGTTGTTACGGTAATGACCAAAGTTTGGAAACGACAAACGAGAAACCTATTTAAATTAATGTCAAAACGCTGTTTTCCCATTGTGGATTAGTTTTCTAATTAAGAATAACCATCTGTACGCGGCTGAACCAAACTTTTGTAAATTATAAAGCTTTAAAATTTATCATTTTTATCCCTAAAAGTTCAAAAAATATAAGAATGACCCAGGTGCTGTCTGCTTAAAAAGATCTGCACTGTTCGCCATTCAGTCAGAGCCCACCGGCTTAGCTCAGTAGGTAGAGAGTTGGTCTACGGATCGCAGGGTCGTGAGTTCGATCCTCGGGCTGGGCGTATGTTCTCTGTGACTATGTGATAAACGACATTGTGTCTGAAGTCATTGGTTCTCCACCTCTGATTTATGTGGGGAAGTTAGCAGTTGCTTGCGGAGAACAGGTTTGTACTTGTGCAGAATCCAGGAACACTGGTTAGGTTAACTGCCCGCTGTTACTGAAATACTGTTGAAAAACGGCGTTAAACTCAAAACAAACAAAAAAGCCATTCAGTCAGTAACCCCTTTATCAGTTAACGGTATTGTCCAAATTGAAAGATGGACAAGTTCATAAAAGAAATTTAGCAGGGTAAGGGTTACAACTTTGCATGGCTATGAAAATAAAAGTCTTTTTTGGGTAAAACATATAGTTCTACTGTATACATTCTCAATTTGTTCATGTGCCTCTTCTATAACAGGCTCTTTATCTAGAGATGATGTGATCAGACATTATGGAACCTGGTTTCGCAGCCTCATAACAGTCTGTTTTTCGAAAGGGACCAATTAACCACAGATTGTGGGCTCTCGTAGAAGAGGAGACTGGATGAAAGTAGGCGATAATGAGCATTGCTCCTGTACAGTAGGGGCTGCGCTAGCATCCAGTGTCATTGAGTGTACAAAAGAAAAAAAAAAAGAAAAAAAAGACTTGCGAGTGCCGACCAATTATTTGTAAAAGACAAAGGTGAATGTCGCACCAATTATAGCATTAGCGCTAAATCATGAATATGAATGGAAAAAATAGGAATAAATGTTTATCTTTTTTTTTCTTTTGATAAAACGGCCTGAATTGAATTGTCTTATGACATCACATTAGAACAACATGCGCGGATACAGAGGGAGGGGTCCGGGGTACGGACACCCCCTCCCCCTGGAATATCCTTAAAAAGGAAAGAAGAGAAGAAGGAAATAAAATAGTTTTTCGACAAGGCAACACATTAGGACCGCATTCAAAGTGTATGTGGCTGCTGCTACAATTCATATTTATGTTTATTATCTAAAAACAAAACAAACAAACAAAAAACAAAACAAAAACAAAAAACAAAACAAAAACCAAAGAATTTTACCTTTAAGAAAACTATTATTTTTTGCCACATTTAACAGGTGAGCTCATAAAAATGTGAAAATAAGGGGTATATTGTAAATAAAATTGCAGTGGAAAAGACGTTCTTAAATGCTCCTAAAATGCCCCGGAATGCAGAGAAATGAAGTGCTGAATTTCAAACTTTTCCGGGGGAGCATGCCCCCGGACCCCCTGGCTGGTCGGCTACTTTTCTATTTCAGCATGTTCAACAAAAACTTATTGACAACCCTGTACTTGTAATGAAGACACATATTTGTCATAGTAAGGGTTCGGTCGGACCCCCCCCCCCCCCCCCCCCCCACACACACACCCTCTCCCCACCTGAGAAAACTGGCTGAATACGCGCATTAACCATAAGGACTCGTCTGCATTCTGTTTTCATATGGCGATTAGCCCTTTATATGTGTTTGAGAACTTTATGCCATATCAAACGCTCCCAAAAACGGCCGGTGGTCTTGTATCAAGATTTGATATGACACGGCGGTAATTCATATTGATTTATTCTTATTTTTTTTTTAAAAATAGGTTACACCACAAATGTTTTCATATGTTTTTTTTTGCAAAAGATATGCACCTTTAGCGTCAATCTGACTTAGAACTGCTTACAAATATATATCATATTATTTCAGCGTCGTGACAACCGATGGTCCTTACACGATTCCGTAGAAAATTATTACATACCTAAGTAATATAAAAAATATAGTATTTTATAGCGATTTTTATGTTATTGTCTACACATATTTACTAGAGGAGCGATCGGCACAAGCACAGTTTTTTCGTGCTAAGGCCAGAAACCAACATTTGGTTCCCATGTGTTTTCATTCAAAGCGTGTGTGGAAATTGGTTTTATCTTATCATACTATCTAACTTTATTTTTTTTCCCACAGAGTAATAACTGAAATATTGACTGAATTATTTTAATAGCTGTAAATGGAAAGTAAACAAAGTTGGGAATTCTCTAAAAGACATAACATAGACATATAATAAAATCAGTCTAAATTGGCCTATATGAATTACTATTAACTGAACTAAAATGAAAAAAAAAAAATACAGTGAGGGACATTCTGAAAGTTATATCAGAATGACATGCAAGATACATCAATAGAAATGCTGGTATGCATCTCCATGTCGTACAAACCCAGAGACGTAAGTGTACGCGTGGTACCGTCGAATGCACTGGCATTTTCTTACTGTACAGCTGTAAAAACCACATTTGTGGCTAATAAAAACAAGTACTGTAGACTCCAACTTTATCTCTTTCTTTTTTGAAAATTTACATACACTTCTCTTAGATTATGCTTTATCCAAAAAAAGAAGAAACATGATGTTGCAATTTTAACTATTTTGTATTAAAACATTAGTCTGACATGACGTCAATTTCAAAAATATGTTGTTGTATCTTGCACATGACTCCAGTCAGTTATGACAAAGTTTCAAGGCTTGTATCATAATTTTCAGAACATCCCTACTACGGTATTCCCTTCGTTACTATTGTATTACAAAAGTCAGCAGTGGCGTTCCATACAATAACTGATGGTTTATGGTAAATTTGTTTGTTGGATAAAAATGGCGGAAAAAGATTTTCAGTTATGGATGGAAGCGATCAGTGGGCCCGGTGCCAGCATCCAAGAGTCACAGAAAGCTTACGGAAAATGGGCTAGGACGTATGAGCAGGTACGTACTCCTTGTTTTAGTATCCTTTTTGCAAGTTTAAAATGTAGTACTAAGTGTATACATTATAAGTTCACTATTTAACTTGTTCGTGATAAGTATAAATGTGTTTAACCTAATATATAGTTTCACCAAGGTATAAACTTTGCTAATGCTAAGTTTGAAAATAAAGTAAATTGAGGTGCCTATTGTCTTTCTATCAGTTCCGAAGCACACACGAACTACCTGTTGTTGTTTTTTTTCACACTGTTATAAAACAATTAATGCTATAAAATTTATAGCGTGCGTATAAAATACCAGTTAAATAGTTGCAACATGTACATGTATTTGGACACGTTATAGCTTAATTCATTTGGTGTGTGTTATACTTTGTTGGTATAAAGAGATGAACACCAAGTATGTTATTAATACATGTTTATTAAAGTAAGCTTAACAGTAGAATAATCTTGAACCATAGATGCATGCGATATATATATTAAGTAACAGTAATCTAGTATGAAGAACATAATCATAAGGATGCTGGAGTTGTGTCCCTTCAAACATTAGAATATTTAACATCCCCTTTCTTTTGAATAAAAAAAAAATACATAGCTGATATCATTTTATGAATGGCATTTTTCTGATTCAGCACTATACTTGAAAGTTGTGTGTGGGAAATTCAGTTTCAAACGACAAGGTGGGTCTGTTACATTCCATTATAGATAAATGTAATAAAATTCAGATAACACAAATAATCCCAGTTTCAAGTTATCAAAATGTCACAGCATTTTCCATGTTAGTAATGTTCACATAATTGTTATCTAATAATTGTAAGTGTTTATGTCTAGGCATTTCCTCAGCTAATTACACTGCCAACATCATAAGTAGAATATCTCAAAGCACTGTTCAGCTAATTATGTTTCATCCGGTGGTCGCACAATTCATCCAGATCTAGTTTGATAAAGGGCAGGTGAATCTGGGTTAGAGTTATAATTTGTAACATTTTCCTGCTGAATTGGATCTGGAGAAATTTTAGGACATGAAGGTTGTGGAGTTTGAAAATTCAGGGGTGGAGCTGGTGGGGTAGCTGGAAGTGATGGAAAATCAATTTCATCAAATGGTTTCTCACGCGAATTTAATAAATGGCGTCTATTCCTTCTGTACATACCACCATCCTCTGTCCTCACAATGTAAGATCTATCAACCTGTCTAGACACTACAGCTGGTTGCCAAGTTTTACCTTGTCTTATTCTAATACCTTCACCTTTTTCAAGCGATTTCATGAGTCTGGCAGATCTATCATAGTAAAATTTTGACCTTTTTTTATGTTCTGCATTTTGTTTCGGACACTCGATTTGTCTGGTATTCTGGGGTCAAGGTTTGAATCCATTACTGGTAAAATTGACCTAAGCTGTCTAGACATAAGCAACTGTGCAGGTGTCTTACCACAAGCTAAAGGGGTATTCCTGTACTCAAGAAGTGCTATGTAGGGATCCGTACCAGCCTGTGTGGACTTAGTAAGCAGATTTTTGCAAATAGAAACAATTTTTTCTGCAAGCTGTACGCTGGACTTGACGTTCTGTGGTTAAGATACCATTCTCTAGCAAAATCAGCAAAGCTTTGACATGTGTAATAGCTAGCATTGTCACTTATCAGGGTTTCAGGTATTCCATGTCTACTGAAGTAGCTTTTCAGTTTCTGGATAATATTTTGAGCTCTTGTGCTTGTTAACTGACTAAGCTCAAAGTACCTACTGTAGTAACCAACTAGAACAATGAAATCTTTACCTTGCCATGTAAATATGTCGGTTGCAACTGTCTGCCATGGCCTATCAGGCAAAGGTGTTTGAATCATACGTTCTTTCACATTTTCTGACCGATGTTCAAGACATACTGGACATTCCATAACTCTCTGTTTTATGTCATTAAACATTTTTGGCCAAAACATTATCTCCTTAGCTCTTTGTGTACATTTCTCAATGCCTAAATGTGCATTGTGAATTTTGTCAAGCATTTCGCTTCTCAACCCTTTTGGTATATAGATTTTCGACCCTTTTAGAATAATGTCTTCTACAACAGACATTTCGTCCCTAAAATTCCAAAATTCTGTGATAGATTCTGGACAGTCTGTTCGTTGGTCAGGCCAACCCTCAAGAATTGTTTGTTTTAGGGTACGTGACTGTGGGTCTGTCTCAGTAACATATCTGATTTGTCTTATTTTCTGATCACTGACTGGGAAATTGGACATAACAGCATGTACATGTATATCCATGTCTGGACATAAACCTGTATCAGTGTCGGGTAAGAATTTTCTTGACAAAGTGTCCGCAATTTGAATGTCACGACCACTGATGTGTTTGACCTCTAGGTCGTATTTCTGTAATTGCAATAGCATACGCTGTAAACGTGGGGGTGCACTATGCAAGGGTTTCTTAAATATAGCCTCCAGGGGCTTGTGGTCGGATTGGACATTCACATGTCTACCATACAAGTAATTATGGTATCTCTTGCATGCAAAAACTATACTATAGAGTTCCTTCTCTATTTGGGCATAGTTTCTCTCACTTTGGGTAAGAGACTTAGATGCAAAGCACACTTGCCTTCCTTCTTGCAGAAGTACAGCACCTAGGCCATTCTTTGAGGCATCTACTTGGAGTGTTATTTCCTTATTAAGATCAAAATAGACCAAAACCGGACCAGGGTTCTGTGTGATAATCTCTTTGATTTTCTGAAATGCTTCAATTTGGGGCTTATCCCAGGAGAACTCCACGTCTTTGGAAAGTAAAGCTCTCAAAGGGCTAGTTAGCTCGGCAAGATTTGGAGCGAATTTCTGTAAATAGATCACCATACCTAATACAGTTTCAAGTTCAGACTTACAAGTAGGAGGTGGCATCTCCTTGATTGCTCTGACCTTGGAAGGATCCATCTTAAGTCCATCAGAAGTAAGCAAATGTCCAAAGAATGAAATCTGAGATTTTCCAATCTCCATTTTCTCTGGATTTAGTCTGATACCTTTTTCACGACATCTGGTCATATGTCTGTCAAAACTCCGGTCATGTTCAGCCCTGTCCTTACCAAAAACTACAAAGTCATCTACAGTTGTCTTGATACCTTCCAGACATTCGTCCATTTTCTGCTGAAACATGTCCTGGCTACATAAAAGACCAAACGGTAGCCTAAGGAACCGAAATCTCCCAAATGGAGAATTGAAAGTGGTCAGATAAGACGACTTTTCAGTCAGTTTAATTGACCAATATCCGATTCTCGCGTCTAGCGTAGAGAAAACAGAAGAACCTGCCAGATCAGGCAATATTTCATCTAGAGTTTTAGATGGATAGTGGGGTCTTTTAATGGCATTGTTAAGGTCCTTGGGATCTAGGCAAATTCTCAATTTAACGTTCAGAACCCTTTTCTACAGTAGCTAAACTGTTTACCCATTCTGTGGGCTCTGATACTTTTTGAATGACCCTCTTTTCTAGCATCATTTGTAATCCAGCCTTGAGCTTATCATGTATCGCTACTGGTACTCTCCTAGGGGGGTGTATCACAGGAATGGCATCCTACTTTAAATGTATCTCACATTCACCAGGCAATTGACCAATACCTTGAAGTATATCAGGGTACCTAGAGAGAACAAGCCATATCTAAGTTGTCAACAGTAATCATGATCAGATTCATGGAAATGCATGTTTTTAAACCTAGAAGTGGAGTGGAATTAGTGTTCACAACGTAAAATTCTTCAAGACTGACTACGGCAGTATCTTTATGTCTGACCTTTAAGTTTGCTTGACCATCAACTTTGAGGTAAGACCCATCATAAGCAGTAAGCTTTCTGTCTGTGGGTCTCAAGGGATCATGTATTCCAAGACAATTCCAAATTGACCTTGGGATGATATTGACCTGCGAGCCTGTATCAAGCTTAAATTTGACATCCTTGTACTTTGACCCTACTTCAATTGTAATGAAGGCTTGATTTTGGGTCTGGTCAAAGGAAATGGTATCAACGATAAAGTTATTTTCCAGATCTGGAAGTAGACCACTTACTTGCAGTTCACTGATATTCCTTTTTGATCTGCACACTTTAGCAAAATGATTAGGCTTCCTACATGATAAACAAATTTGTCCATATGCTGGGCACACAGTTCCTTTGGCATGACTTTTTCTACCACAGTTCCCGCATTGTTTGCTCATTTGGTGACTTTGACTCCCCTTTGGATTCCGCACATGTGGATTCGAACTTGCTGCTTCTTTTTTCCTCCAAAAGGATTTGGGTTGCTGCGCTTTTGTTTTCAACTTGACAGCATCAATGTCCTGTTTTGTCATTGATTGACATTGAACTTGACTCATCTCTACAGTTCTAGCGATGTCCAGCGTTTTCTGTAGTGTCAAGTCTGAGCCCTCGTTTATCAGTTTCTCACGAATTTTCTGTGATCGTATCCCGAAAACTACCTGGTCACGAACAAGGTCTTCGTTCATTTCGACTGGATAGCCACAGTCCCCAAGTAAAACTTCGATCTGAACCGATAACGTGCGTAAATTCTATTTGATTTCGGTTGGCAGTATTGCTCAAAGTTGTTAAAGTATATGTCGAGAGAGTTCTTTTCTTCATCAGATATTTTCCATGAGGAATACAATTGCCTGCCATGGTCTCCAGACCAAAGCATCAGATAGTTGCATTTTTCGGCTTCACTTTAAAAAATGCCGTGGCGACTATTGAGGCAACGAGGCACTTGCCTCGGTCATTTTTTCTGCCTCAGTTACCTCGTTTGATTTTTTGCCTGGCCATTATTTTTTGGTCTCCTGGTTTGGTTTTGCCTCAGCTGTGTGAATTTACAGCCGTTCTTGAAGAATATGATCTCGGTTTAGAAATATTAGCTTATTCGAATAGATTTGTTATAAAAATATGGAACAAACTATAGCATATATCTACGACGTCACAACTGTGTGATGTATGTGAGATATGTCAACATCCGAAAATACCAGCCAGTAATTTAGAGGTCACTCTCAGGCACGTAGCGTGGCACACTCAGTTACTCTACTGATTGCTGAGTAACATTTGCAATGAAAGCCTTAAAATAAAAGGGTAAAAGATCGGCAGATCTGGCGAGGGTATGAGGCTAGTGCCAATGTTTGCGCATATATTGGTAAACTGTATTTTTGTAGGTTAGTAAATTTCAGAAGAAAATACAGGACCGTAGCTTGGCTAATTTGTTTGATCTTATACACGACATACCTCCCCCCCATACACACCCACCTCAATAAAAACTGTTACAAATCATTGCGCAAATTATTTGGATTGCATCTATTTCGGACACCTACTTACGAGGACATGTTTGAAGAAATATCAAATCTCGACGGTTCAGCCATTCAATTAAGATGTTCTACTTTTTAATGTAGTTTATTAGCTAGTTCAGTGATTGATAAAACATTTCATTGCATATGCATACCTAAAACTCTGGCATACGGTCAAGATAAATGTACTTGAAGTTTGCCTAAGGCAGATTTTGGTATTCCTAGTCGTCATTCATATAATAACTTCTTTTGTAGACGCGCACTTTCATTTCACTGTAAATGTTCGCCGTGCTCAAATGTAGATGATACCATACTGGTTTATATCAACAAATGTTTTACCATTACAAAAAGTGGATGAGATGTTAACATAATTTGATATCCTTAAATGATCCTTTCATGATTCAGACACGTCAGTAAAGAAATTTTAGTAATCTTCAAAAGATTTATCAGATACAATACTGAATCAAGAATAGCAGTCAAAAATGTTTCCTGTATCAAAGTTATCAGATACATTTGCATCATAATCTAAACACTGCTAAATACAAAAAGTATCTACAATACTATGGAAAAATTGGTCCGATGAAACTGCTTTTAAATGTAAATAGCGAGGTAAGTCTTTTGCCTTTTCAGTTGCTTGGATCTCATTACTTGGTAATATGGACATAAGTTGCAGCGTCATTGCATTTGTAAAACAAAATGAGAAGAAAATTTCTTGGTAACTGCGATCGAGTAATATTAACAGACAGAAACCTTAATACTGTAAATGTAGGGAAATTCAAAAGATTGCAGGAAAAAACAAACAACGTCTTATATCAACTGATATATGTAGCTACTTTTATTCCTAGAATAGTGGTGGAAAAAGTTTCCCGTCAAATTCTTTGATAGAAATTATAGACTTAGATTACTCAAATTCAGAATTTAAACAAACAATAGCAAAGCTCATTTGGCCAGATGTGTTGAACCTAGTGACAACTTCTTTTTACACGTTTACACTTACTATTGCTTCATAATTGTACGAGTATTTTATACGAATGATGAAACTTCATTTATCCTGTAATCATTAATTAATATGTATTTGAATGTTGTTTTCAACCTAATGAAGTTTTATTTTGATTTTACGTCGCAAACAATTTATCAAAACGCATTCTCAGCGGCTCTTATCTCTGCAGTGAGTTATACTGATATCCAGTCTTTTTAGCAACATCCTTGTATAGAAAACTAATGTCCTGCAACATTAAACGGAACTTCGATTGTAGGGAAAATATGGGAAAACAACTGGTGTTCTGTAACCTATTTTTAAGTACTGTATTAAAATGCTCAGTTTTTCATTTTATTTCGAGTTGTCTCTATATCACTGGAGCAGTCAAATAAAAGGAGGTCATCATTATTATAAAATAATTTTAAGATAATTTTAGCAACTATACGGTCGATTTTCTCTTCTGTTTCAGGATGCTGAAAAGTACCGATTTAACAACCATATAAAAGTCGCCGAGATTCTTCAAGACCTTTTCCAAGAAAACCAGCGAGATAAAATTCGAATTCTTGATATTGGTGCTGGCACTGGACTAGTGGCAAAAGAGGTTGGCAAGAAAGTGTAACAAGCAATTAGAAAGTCATTACAGTGCTAAAACTTTTTAATTCTTGTGGTAAAAAGAGTAAAATTTTACAATATAGCATCAATATTTAAAGAAGTGTAAGAGAATATGTAACATCTGTATTAGTAAATACTTAACAGACAAGAAAACTCAGTCAAGAAGGTTTTCAGTTTTTTTAGGCGGAAACGAGTACTTTTGGTACTTTCCGCCAAAATGGGTCTGAAACGTTATTTTAATAACAAGGAAGTAGACCGATGCGAGTTCGCAAACTGGTTTCATAGATCTAACGGACATAACTTTGTTGTTTTTGACAAAGTGATATCTAACGGACATAACTTTGTTGCTTTTGACATAGTG
Source organism: Mercenaria mercenaria (assembly GCF_021730395.1). NCBI lineage: Eukaryota > Metazoa > Mollusca > Bivalvia > Venerida > Veneridae > Mercenaria > Mercenaria mercenaria. Next base: position 66,918,484 of record NC_069370.1, on the reverse strand, counting down.
ATATCTAACGGACATAACTTTGTTGCTTTTGACATAGTGATACATATACAGAGAATCTTTTCCATGTAAAATAAGGAAAGGAACTATCGACATTTACATGGCCATGGCAGATCTATCAACTTAGGATTTGTGTTCCGTTGATATGTCTTACTTCGAAAATCGGGGAATGTGATCCCATATAAGAACACTTTTACTACAGGTTGACTGTAACTGTGTTAAAATATTATGTTAATTGTGGTGTTAAGGGCTTTTCTCCTGATTGATGTGATATAATGGAATACAAACATATATCAAAATGTGCAATATTTTAACAAACTTAAAGTCAACTTGTAGTAAAAATGTTCGTACACGGCATTACATTGTACGACTTTTGAAATAAGCAAAATCAATTAAAATATAAAACAAAATATAAATTTTACTTAATTGTTTATAATATGAAACTGGCGATAGCCCGACCGCTCCTTTCCTTGTCACCACTTTTGGTGGTGGAGCCGTGTATTAGGTGTGTAATATAGTTGAGTCTTCCTTAGCGGCCACTTGTACTAAGATACCATTTGCCCTATGTAGCCAGTGACCTTATTTCCACTGTTAAATTAATTTCAACTTGTCTTAAGCAGTCATCTTCTATAAGCAACCGGACTCTGTCGTTGTCGTTCCCTTGACTGGCTACTTTATACAGGCATTGAAAATTGGTCTTGCAGCCAGATCATCATTTTTAGCTGGATTATACGAAGTATATTGAGAGCTAACTTACTCGACTCGGCGTGGGCGTCGAAAATTTTGATGTACTTTCCCTTTATCTCTGTAATTACTTCATTGAATGGCTCGAAATCTAAAAAAAAGTTTTCCCAATCATCACCTACGTAATATGGCACACGAACTATCCCCCTTTCTACTTAGATTTTCGGGTTAAATTTTGTTGCTCTTTCACTCTACCTATGTTATTACGAAATGGATAAAGTTCAAATTTAAATCATCTCCTATATCATATGATACAAAGTCCACAACTCTGACACCACTTTTTCATGAATAATGCCCCTTTTTTACGTAGAATTTTAGGTACATTTTGATGCATTTTCACTATATCTCTGTTATTACAGAAGGGATTTGATTACATCTTAAAATAATTGTTCCACACCATCACTCAAACTCATTTGATTCAAACATAATACAGTTTTTCCACATTATTAGCCACACTATGTGAAACATCTGCATTACATACCCCGTTCATTCTATACTTAGTTAATGTTTTGATACATTTTCACTATATCTCTGTTATTACAGAAGGGATTTGATTACATCTTAAAATAATTGTTCCACACCATCACTCAAACTCATTTGATTCAAACATAATACAGTTTTTCCACATTTTAGCCACACTATGTGAAACATCTGCATTACATACCCCGTTCATTCTATACTTAGTTAATGTTTTGATACATTTTCACTATATCTCTGTTATTACAGAAGGGATTTGATTACATCTTAAAATAATTGTTCCACACCATCACTCAAACTCATTTGATTCAAACATAATACAGTTTTTCCACATTATTAGCCACACTATGTGAAACATCTGCATTACATACCCCGTTCATTCTATACTTAGTTAATGTTTTGATACATTTTCACTATATCTCTGTTATTACAGAAGGGATTTGATTACATCTTAAAATAATGTTCCACACCATCACTCAAACTCATTGATTCAAACATAATACAGTTTTTCCACATTATTAGCCACACTATGTGAAACATCTGCATTACATACCCCGTTCATTCTATACTTAGTTAATGTTTTGATACATTTTCACTATATCTCTGTTATTACAGAAGGGATTTGATTACATCTTAAAATAATTGTTCCACACCATCACTCAAACTCATTTGATTCAAACATAATACAGTTTTTCCACATTATTAGCCACACTATGTGAAACATCTGCATTACATACCCCGTTCATTCTATACTTAGTTAATGTTTTGATACATTTTCACTATATCTCTGTTATTACAGAAGGGATTTGATTACATCTTAAAATAATTGTTCCACACCATCACTCAAACTCATTTGATTCAAACATAATACAGTTTTTCCACATTATTAGCCACACTATGTGAAACATCTGCATTACATACCCCGTTCATTCTATACTTAGTTAATGTTTTGATACATTTTCACTATATCTCTGTTATTACAGAAGGGATTTGATTAAATCTTAAAATAATTGTTCCACACCATCACTCAAACTCATTTGATTCAAACATAATACAGTTTTTCCACATTATTAGCCACACTATGTGAAACATCTGCATTACATACCCCGTTCATTCTATACTTAGTTAATGTTTTAATACATTTTCACTATATCTCTGTTATTACAGAAGGGATTTGATTACATCTTAAAATAATTGTTCCACACCATCACTCAAACTCATTTGATTCAAACATAATACAGTTTTTTCCACATTATTAGCCACACTATGTGAAACATCTGCATTACATACCCCGTTCATTCTATACTTAGTTAATGTTTTGATACATTTTCACTATATCTCTGTTATTACAGAAGGGATTTGATTAAATCTTAAAATAATTGTTCCACACCATCACTCAAACTCATTTGATTCAAACATAATACAGTTTTTTCCACATTATTAGCCACACTATGTGAAACATCTGCATTACATACCCCGTTCATTCTATACTTAGTTAATGTTTTGATACATTTTCACTATATCTCTGTTATTACAGAAGGGATTTGATTAAATCTTAAAATAATTGTTCCACACCATCACTCAAACTCATTTGATTCAAACATAATACAGTTTTTCCACATTATTAGCCACACTATGTGAAACATCTGCATTACATACCCCGTTCATTCTATACTTAGTTAATGTTTTAATACACTTTACCTTTATCTCTGTTATTACTAAACATTTGACACAGACTTACACTATTGTCCAATATCTTCATCCACAACGCCGTTATCAAACAGTTCAATAACAGCTCCAGCTTCCTCGGATGTTCCCAATTTCACTCTCCATCACCGAAATAGCCGAGCGTGCTGTTTCTTGTCTTGGCGTAATTGTGGAATTATATACATGTATTGACATATATAATTGAGATGTATCCTTTATCAGGTTAAAGGTCAGGAATTCAAATCTTGTTTCTTTATTAATAATATAAAGAACGACAACTTGAGGTTTTATCTATGTATATGCAGAGTTAATGAAAATCAGTTGAAATATCCTACGGATTGGCGAAGTTGACGGCTACACCTAATTGTAGACAGTTTTGAAAATCAAAGCACGGTTTTGCAAATTGTTTTAGTATGTATAAATTTCCTTAAAATTGCAATGTTCGATACCTTGACATCCCTGGGTCTTTTTTTTGAAATGCATGTATATAGGAAAATGTTGCGCGTGTACGTACCCGTTTAAAATCTCAGTGTTTATTGTAATAGTTTGTTATGTACGAATTTATGTTTGGAAATTATTTCAGCTGAAGAAGTATGGATTTCGGCACATAGATGCATTAGAACCATCAGAAGCTATGGCAGATGAGGCAAGAAAATTCAACTTGTACGAGAACTATTTTCTTGAGTTTATTACGGGTTCGCCATCAAGTATTTCAGCTAGTGAGTTAAGTTAAACAGGTTTTGACACGTGTCTTATTTTCGAAACGAACCAGTCTCAGGCAAGTGCGTATTTCATATAATCAAAATATATTTGTGCTATGCAATGTTTGTTGAGTTACATCAACAAAAAGAGGAAAATTTATTTTCTTTTGAAATATCTATGATATTCATAAAAGGAAATCGATCCTACCGATTTTCGTCGTTCGTCGTTAAGCAACGAAAATCGGGATCGATCCCTCTACGGTAACATGCGATATATCGAATGAGATATAAAGTATCGAATTAAAAAATATGTACTTCTGGAACGTGCACGAAGCGTCTGAATTAGGATTTTTTTGGAAGAATACGCATTTTTCTTGTGCCTAACAAGCGTCCACATAACTTTTCCGAACCGCAACGTCTTGCACATCAGTACAAATATGGATATATGGTTATATATACACATAGTGTGCCGTTGTGAATAAAAGCGCCTGGTGAGCACAGTTCGTATGAATAAATATACCTCACAGGATACAATACGGGCAGTGTTGTTTTATTCCAAAATCTACCTTTAAGTTGATAGGGAACCGATACTACACATAGCGACGAAAATCGGGATCGATCCCTGAACGGTAACATGCGATATACCGAATGAGATCATGAGATCTTTCGAATTAAAAAATGTGTCCTTCTGAGCTGTCATCAGACAGTTCCTTTCAAATGTTATGGGAAGAATTGAAGTCGGATCGAATCCCGATTGAGGCAGTGCCTTAATTTCATATTATTTCAGATACTTATGATGTGTTAACCGGAGGTGGGATTTACGCAAAAGAGGCCCACGTACCATGCGAAGCTGTGCATGAAATGATCAGGCTGGTAAAACCAGGTAAAGCTTATAACATTCGAAGATACGGTCGGACTGACCTAGCGTATCTCCATTTTCACGGCGTGCTGCAGGTTTGAATGCAATGTAGATGTTTCAGTGGAAATGAAATACCATCGCATTATTGCGACTTTTTATACTTTATAACATCATTTATATACATGTTTTTAGGCCGGTAATATTACTAGAAATAATGTCAGAATCTTGAAACTAATTCCAACATAAAGTTATATTGATGATTTATAATCTTTAGTTACTAATGCAATTTAGGAAATTAAGTCAAAAGAAATCTAAGCCAAACTCTGACAATTTATTTATTTATTTATTTTGTTGGGTTTAACGTCGCACCGACACAATTTTAGGTCATATGGCGACTTTCCAGCTTTAATGGTGGAGGAAGACCCCAGGTGCCCCTCCGTGCATAATTTCATCACGAGCGGGCACCTGGGTAGAACCACCGACCTTCCGTAAGCCAGCTGGATGGCTTCCTCACGTGAAGAATTCTACGCCCCAAATGAGGTTTCGAACTCCAACATAAAGGGGAATATGGATTTTGATAGTACAACGACTTTAAACTAGTCAAGGAATCGCCAAACTCGACAATTAGGTGATATTTACTTTTGGAAGTAGACAAAGTATAGCAAATTTATCTAAAATAAAATCATTAAACGTTACATAATGAAAAAGTTAAAGAAGCATTTCATAAATAATTGCAGTAACTGTTTATGATTTTCAAGTAAATGAGCCGCACCATGAGAAAACCAACATAGTGGCTTTACGACCAGCATGGATCCAGACCAGCCTGCGCATCCGCGCAGTCTGGTCAGAATCCATGCTGTTCGCTTTCAAAGCCTATTGCAATTAGAGAATCCATTAGCGAACAGCATGGATCCTGACCAGACTGTGTGGATGCGCAGGCTGGTCTGGATCCATGCTGGTCGTAAAGCCACTATGTTGATTTCCTCATGGCGCGGCTCAAATATTGATATTATCAAGTACCACGCCCTTCTGCTATATTTTTGTTTAACGAGTCCCATATGAATGTTTTTATTTTCTTGGTGATCATCCCCTTTAACTAAACTTCAAGAGAAATCGTCTGAATTTTGACACCTATGTCCTGAATTTTGACACCCCGACGCGTTTTGACACTAAACGTAGCATAGCAGACTTTGCTAGAATCTTTTTTTCTTCAGATATTCAAAGCAAACATTTATGCTATAGTATACAAGCGTGTAGTAGAACAATTCAACACATGAACGGCCCCAGTACGTTACTTCAGAATCCCAGTTACAATGCCATGATTATTTTGAAGATTTTTTTCTGTGTTTCATTTCCTTTCATACTATTCATTCCACACCAGAAGAAATAGGTTCGAATAAGTTCAACCCTATATGTTAAAATGACCAGTCTATTTCAATTATGCTCTTATGTTTTGTCACCACTAAATCATGAATGTATTAAAGAGTTTTACTGCGGTTTTCATAATGTCACTTAATTGAACTTCCTTTTCAGGTGGTTTTGTCGTGTTGGTTGCGAATCTTGACCTTATCCGGGCGAGTAAGAATTACACAGATTTAGAACCGCTTATGGAAAAACTTGAGATGGAAGGCAAATGGAAAAGAGTGTTACGTGAAACTTGGATAGCACGGTCGGTGGAAAATAAAACTATCGAGAGAATAGCTTGGTGTTTTAATGTACTATAAATGATTCGTGCATTAAATACATGTATATCTTTGTTAAAAAATAGTAAATACTACTGATCCCACCGGACCAGAAAATATTGCAACACTGAGTCCAAGCACGCAGGAACTTTATTAAATTTACTTAATCAGATGATACATATAAACAGGACTGCAATTCAACAGTTAAGATTTATTAGGAAGGCATTATTTGTAGTAGATCTGTAGACGTTTAATAATGTAAAGATGTAACAGAAGATCTTACATGCCAGATTTTTATTCAATCTTCATAAAACTTGGTCTCACGAAGTCCTGGATGATTTATGCTCTAATCCTAATGAAAATTGGCCAGAATAATTGTCTCCATGACATCTCAGACGGATTAAGAATTGGGTCAGGTTGGGTAAAAAACTAGGTTACTAGGTCATTACGCCAAATCGAAGAAAAATTTTGTTTACACTTTAGAGGCCACATATTTTCTCCAATCTTCATGAAAATCGGACGAATTTGAAAATGGGTCATGTGGTGTCAAAAATTGGATCACTAAGTCGAACATGTTTACACTGTTATGGTGTGTTGCCCAGGTGAGCGACATAGGGCCGTCTTGGCCCTCTTGTTGATATTTCCTCAAGCTAAAATAGAGACAGATTTCAAAGTGATAACCATTCACTGTACAAAACGTTCGCAGAGAATTCACTATACCAATAATTTCGATAAAAGAAACCTCAGAATATTGTAAACAATTATAAAACACAAAATGAAACTGCAGAGAACATTTTTCGTAGGGAGCCTCAAGTAAAAGGATTTGAGCGGACAGAAAATGAGCATCAACAGTGAGAAATTATGACCAAGTCCTATGAGACTGTTCCAAATTTTGCTCTCTACATTAAAAAATAACCACGAGACAGAAGTAAAACCTACCTCCATTTTTTCCACAATATGTAAACAAAAGAGTAAAGGCGAAATAAAGAACTTTTACCGTATGTACTCAGTATTTTCAAATGTCTAACCCTGCACCATTCTGTATCAGAGGTAAAAATCACTTTAAACAGCAAGAAATGGCTTATCAAAAGAAAAATTTCCACTTTTGTACAATAAATCAATAAGTCTTGAAAAACAGTTTAACTTCCTACCAAAAAAGAAGAAGAAAAAAAAGAGATTGGTTCAAGTGCTGCAGTAAAGCAATAGAGCAATGCAACATCGATTATTCACACAAAAAAGCTAGAATGATTATATAACAAGACTAATGCACGACGGGTCCTCTGTGTATTGACTTTGCTACGATAAAATCTTGAATGCAGCAGTGAGTTTTTCAACATTCTACGTACGTCGTTTTAGGGTATGAACTTACTAACTGGCATTGCCAGTGAAATAGCAGCCAACGAACGATGAAGACAGCGAACGTTATTATTACAACTGAATCTCGAACTCGCTTATCTAAAAATTCCGGCTATCTCGAATACATGTTCAAGCAAACAAACACAAAATCAACACAAAATCGTTGCATTTTTACCTCAGCAAAACACGAATTTGTAACATATAGACTATGATATAATCATAAAAGACAAACGTGTACATATTTGTTTTTAAAAAAGTGACTTTATAACAAAAAACTGCTCTACACTTTGATATATGAAAAAAGTATAAAAAAAGTGAATGATTTGAAGAGTTTCGTTAGGACTTCAGTCAGTAGGTTATGGCGCGTACAGTACACGCCATGTACGTGTCTCCATCAAGAAAATTTATCAGAACTTGAAGCCAATCAGTTTGATGTGTCTTATTGTGTATAATTTTGAAATAAATGTGCGTGAAAATAAATGGGAGAATTATGTTTTACTGAAAGCTCTTTGATTAAAACCTTATATCTAAAGTAAATATACCCGAATATATGCTTCGTTGACAGTTCAAAACTGTCTAATAGGTATCAACAGTTATAAGAAAAGACTTACTATCCGATTCCTCTTCATGACATTTTACGCAATTAAATGTGACTTGTATTTCGCCTTTTACTATTTCCCTCCCCTCCATCAATATTTAGCATGAATTAATATGTACTTGTTGGATGTTTGAAGCAACCCGTCAGAAATATTTTTCCATTACAGCTTCATTTTGTTGTTGGCAAATGCGTGGCTCTGGGGCTGTGTTTTTGGTGCTCTGTGCTTCCAAGAAATCTACCCTTACCTATTATCTTTTGAGGTGCTACTTTCTCACACACATTTGAACTATTTGTTTTTACTTCGGACATGAGTTATCTAACATATTTATTATCAGAAACGCAAACAATGTATATAAATTGTTTGTTATAATGGCAGTGTGTGTTAACATTGTACTCTTATTTTCCTCTCGAAATACAGTGCATCGCATTTCCTTGATGAATCACTGAATCAAAACGAATTTACCGAGAGTGTAACGTAAAGTATTAAGAACTTGATTTTTATCAAATAAACAATGTATGTTTTAAATTTTATATAGTTGTAATGGAACTGAAATACAGTCACAGTCAACTTCATCAGTCAAATATCAAGGTGCTTGATCAGTCTTTGTCAGGTGAATTCTGTTGTAAAAAAGGCCAATACTAGGTTAAAGTTTTTCTACAGGAAACGTGATTTTCTCATATTCCACACTAAGAAACATCTGGTTACGGCGCTCAGCCATTGTCATTTTGATAACTTCTGTTGTCTTTGTATCATGGTCTTACTAGGTATTGGAAAGAAAAACTCCAAGTTACTCAGAATAAATTAATTAGGTTTGTTCTCAATCTTGGTCATAGGTCTCCTATTGATAATGAACATTTTAAGGTTTTAGATTGGTAACCTGTTAAAAGTAGAGTGGAACAAAATATTCCTTGTAATGGTTTGGAAATAATAAATGGTTTTGCTCCAGAATAAATGATTGAAAACTTTTCCCCATTGACTCCATTCATTCATGACCAAAAGTCAAAGGTTTTGGTACTGAATCTTTTGCATATACTAGTAGCTATGTCCTGTGGAACAAGTTACTCTTTTCGCTAAGGAACATTTCAAAGTTAAGTAATTTTGAATATTCAGTAAAAAGTCATATGCTTAATATGTAGTTGTTGTTTTAAATCGGTCTTATCATATCAAAGTTTTATATATATAATGCCATTTTAATTTAGGGCTGTTACATTTCATTTCCTGCCTCTCTATGTCAATACCATCAACACCTTAGGACCGCAATTTAGTTCTCTTTTTGTGTTATCCTTGGTATAATGTTATTGACATGGTTTCATTTCTCATAAATGTTTATTGTGTTATTGTTTTATCGTGTATGTGGATGTGTTTTACCATGTTTTATGCATAATACTGAAATAAATCTATCTTTATCTGAGTACTTTATACTTCTTTGATTCAAACAATTTTTACCGCTGATGCGAATTTGATATCTTAAACCATTTAGATTAAACCATTTAGAATATGCAACAAATAAATCGAATTTATCCCTTCTTTATTTAATGTGCCAAAAAACCCCCCAAAAAAAACAAAAAAAAAAAAAAAAAAAAACCAACAACACACGATAAAACCGATTTTTGGAAAAATCCGAAGTTGGTTTTGGTTGCACTGGTTTCCCTTTTGGTGTCAGTCAATTGTTGCGGTGAAATTGAATCTCATTTGTATACTTGATCTGAATGGTGTTATTTGGTTTGTGTTCTCTTGGCCGTGTTGAGAAAATACTGGACCACATACAGGTAGGCTTGATGCAAATTAGTATTATGCGTTAGCTTGCTGATGTTGTTGTTGTTGTTTCTGAAAAGTAAACAAAGTGCGTTTTCGTTATTCAAAGAACAATTTATGTAAGCTAGAAAATGTGCGTGAATATTTATCTTTTTATTATAAATTAAAATCAGAGCTACTATTCCAGAGGGCGGCATCACATATTTCTTACAATTCTATAATTACACTTTTACGAATATCTATATGCACATTTGTGTAACACAGCAAATACATAGTCAAGATAGTGTCGTATAGCTACCTCGGCACACTAACCGCAAGTGCCCTATATGCTAATGAAGAATTCGGTGGATATTTCACTATTGAACATGATCAAATCATAGAAAGAAAGTGTAGTTTTACATGAAAATTGCATAGCTTATAAAATATTTTATGAACCGATTGTCAATTTACTGATGGATGCTTGCATTTCCAAAAAAGGGACCACATTACAGAGGACACACTTCTGGCCAGTTCAGTGCCTTTAAAAACTCACAATATTCATAGAAATGTTACGTGTATTTGCAACAATGTCCGAGTGCTGAAATTTCGAATAACTAGATTAAACATCGCTTTTAGAAATTTTGAAAATTGTTTGATTTCTTCCGTTTTTCTCAGCTTGTTCTGCGTAAAATTCACCACTCAGTCTTGATCTGCAGAGTGAGCCTGTATATGATGCATAGCAATGCAGTGAAGCGGTGATATCATATTTTAATACTCACATACATAACACAAACCATGCACCACAGTATCTGTAATACCAGTACTTTATATGGTACATTAGACTGTTAGAAGGCGACTGTATAAAGATTAAATGGCAGAAGAGGATTATAAAGTTTGGTTGGAAGCAGTTTGTAGACCAGGTGTGTGCTTAGAGGAGTCACAGAAAGCGTATAGAGACTGGGCTAGCACTTACGATGAGGTAATTTTAGTTATTCATAATTTGAGTATGATACCAAATTTATCTAGCACCTTTCTCATGAATATATACTCGAACAAGTTCAAATGTGCAAAATTGCTGTTGTTAAATGTGTATGCTTTCAAATATCTGGAATCTTTATCACAAGCCGCAGGACTCACGTTGTCAGTCGCCATCATCGCCTTTTGCGGTGAATTTGTTTAAATGGCAAATATTCATTGAATTTGGCGACAGGAACTGGTAATATTTTATTTATCAGCTGCATAAATAGTTAACCCGGGGTCACTCCAATCTCCAAGCAGAGTTGTCGTTCGTTCCTCACCATGAATGCTAATGTAACCGGTGTGCAAGAGAGTGGGGTCACTCCAGTGTTGTCAATCGATAAAGCGGACGGTTTATTAACTTGTGTATTCCTAAAACGGGTCAACTATGTCCGATATAACAGTGTCCTTAAGACGGTAGGATTATAAAGGAGGAGTAAACAATCTATTACAAGATGATATCAATGAGATTGAACTGACAGGCTGTTTTTGAGAACGTTTTCAAACGCCAACTACTCTATATTCTGCACACGACAATTAAACTAATTATTATTGGAAGGCAATCTGACAAATGTATACAATCTTACTTTTTTGCTTTGGGTTTAACGCCGTTTTACAACAGTATTTCAGTTGGCTGTTAACCTAACCAGTGTTCATGGATTCTGTGCCAGTACAAACCTGTTCTCCGCAATTTTAACTGCCAATCAGAGGTGGAGGACGAGTGATTTCAGACACAATGTATTTTATCAAATCGTCACGGAGAACATACGTCCCGCACAGGGATCCAACTCGCGATCCTGCGATCCGTAGATCTGTGCTCTCCCTGTTGTGCTAAGCGGGCGGGCTACAATTTTACTTATCTAGCATTAGCAGATGAAACTCATATCTATCAGATGGTGTCGGCCCGGCACAATTTCTCCTTCTTTGCTGTATAGTTAAACAAGCACTTTTGGACATGGATTGTGAATTTCACAACAAATTTACAGCATTGACAGCTCTGTATTTTTGAAAATTAATCCTGCCCCATCAATATATCATAGAAAAATACTATCAGCAATAATGAACTTTTTTGTTACACATCAAAGTCAAGGTCTAAGTCACTGTTCAAATTTCCCAGACACATATGTCATGGCCGATGTAACATTAAATATTGACCCGGTTGAAAATTGACCCCCTGGGTCCTGTTTAAACGGATGACTGATCAATTTTCAACGTTGAAAATTGACCCCGCCCGTTATTTAATGATCCATCCATGCGTGAATATTTGACCCTCGTTGAAACCTGATCGACTATAGTCAGGTCAAATTTCAACGTTGAAAACTGATTCCCAATAATCTTACACAATTTGCATATTACAATACAGATCAAAGATTAATATTTCTGTATTTTTTCAGGACTGTAAGTAATAAACATTTAGTTATACATTCGAGCGCGTCACAATCTGATAATATGTCTAGTTACTTGCCAATTCCTCGGATAATGGTCAGATCAATCTGACTAAAGTACTTGATCTTCCAAACGAAGATCCGAGAATGACCCATTCACATTCGTCTTCTGTATATTTTGAATTTCCAATATTGCTATTTTTATTTTCGCAAATCTAATTTTATTTGAACCAATTAGACGACTTGTTCGAATGTCAAAGAATAAGAAAAATGTGCGGTCAGACCGGGGCTCGAACCCGGGACCCCTTTGCTTTGCTTACAGAGCAAGTGCCCTACAGACTGAGCCCTACAGACTGAGCCCTACAGACTGAGCTAACCGGCCGTCTGACACTTTACGTAATAAGAATTATAATTATGAAAAACCCAGGATAAATGTAGATTTGCAAAATGTTGTAAGGTAAGCTCTGGTTGGCTAATGAAAGGGTCGTCAGAACGAGGCTATCAATAGCTCGACTTCAGATCCTAAGCGTAGCGTAATAGGAGATGTACTTTAGTCAGATTGATAGTCAGATCAGGGGCGTACCTGGATGATATTTTGAACTGTATGCCAGATATGAGCAGCATAGCTACGAACCAAGCAAAAATGCTGCGAATGTAGGGTAGGTAAGGGAGGGGGTCTCCGAATTAGGTTTTTGGGGCCTCCCCTTGAAAATGTTGAAACATGTTCGGCAAGAGATGCGTTCTCTTGCTATATTCCAGCGTTAATTTTTTGTTTTTATATTTGTACTACATATTACAATGATAATCATTTAAATTCATATTTTATCACACCGTGCATTCTCACTGGCAGGGATTGTGACAGTGTCTAAACTTGCAGCTGGAGCAGCCCCGGATACTTGGAAGAATATAAACATTTTTCGTATAGAGTCCTATATAACTTTACCCTGGAAAGTGTGGTGTGCTCGACCGCTCTTTCACGATACTTGGCCCGTACTAGTATTCATTAATACTTGTATCTAATATTTTAAAATGTTTAATATCTCTTCCGCAGATTTTTCCTTCAATTACTTCAATACAATGATAAATAACAAAATGAATCATGCCAACTTAATGTGTTGAAAAGTCAGATTTATACACGACATACCTTGTATAGAAAATACGCGAAAATTCTCCTACGCGAATAAAAATGATTTCACAGTATAATATTTGCAAACGCAAATTCAAACTGCGTAAATTGCTAAATGGTACTTCGGCATTGATTGCAACCATGAAAAAAATCTTCAATATCACGCCAAGAGTGTTATATTAAGAGTAACTTTTTTCTTTCCCGAGACATCGGTTGATAATTTTTGTTCTGCTGCTGCCCTCTTGATTTACCAATAAACATGTCATTTAAAATATGAACAGCAGAGCAAGACAGGTGTCCTGTTTTTGTGCTAACAGATTTTCCGACATGCCCAAGTTGAGTACATCAAGTTTTAAGGGACAAACATAGTAATATGTTGGTATTTTTGTAGAAACGAGCGCTCGGTCGTTGCCGTAGAAACGTGCATGCACAATGGATGTGTTGGGTATAACGACGCACCGACACAAATTTAGATCATATGGGCACTTTCTAGCTTTGATGGTAGAGGAAGACCCCAGGTGCCCCCACCCCCCGTGCATTATTTCATCACGGGCGGCCACCTAGTTAGAACCGCCGACTTTCCATAAGCCAGCTTCCTCATAGAATCTCCTTTTTGACAGAATATCGCAAAATGATACCCCTATCTACATAAAAGATCCAGTTAGTATACATGTATATCAAAAATTAACAAGTAAAATTTTGATGCAGGGCATCAAATCGCCAGAAAAAGGTAAAAAAAACCACGAATTTAATGATATACATATATTCCATATCGACAAGATTTATCGCGTGATCCGAATGTGCACATGTACACATTGCAAAGATTAACTAGTATTATCTTGAATATATAACACACAAACAATTAATTAAGTTTCAATTGTTTAAATGAAAGTGCACATTTTTTTTATTTACCAAGCAATACAGTTGCATTGTCCGTCAAGAACGTTTGATTCCTTTAGACAATGTATGTGGTAATTCATTTTTCTTCTGACTTCGACAACATTTTGCTTTTAGAAGAAATTTATTGTCTGTTTTACAAACAAACGCATTGTGTAATAACTTTCAATAAACAAATTATATCCTCTTTGAAAGACCTTGTTTTATTTCTTCCTCTTTCTTTTATGTAATCCGCAATATTTAGAATTAATTTTTACCCCAATTCAAACAACTACTAGAATCCATTTCTGAAATTATCTGTAGAATGTTGTTGGGATTAAATTAGGATTCTGTCTAGGTTGAGTGTCTAATTGTTTATTTATTAGCAACTGAAAAGAAATAGATTAACTGTGATTATTAATCTGACATGGTATCTCTTTGCAGTGTAGTGAGAATATTTTCCTGTTTCAGATCACGTGATATGGCTATTGATACGGAGAATAGGGATAAATTCTTTATACATTTTTCCTATTTTCCCAGAAAGCTATCTTTTGAAATAATAAAAATCTTATGCAATTTTCAGCTCCTAATTCCTTTATGTAAGCCTTTCATTAACTGCCTCATTTTCCTTTTATTTACAATATCATTTTCCATTGTCACATTTTAATAACTTCTCCTACTAGCTGCAGAATCCTAAAGCGTATCAAATATAGTCGCCGGTTTCTACCGGCGACTAATCATTGGCTAAACTTTTTGTACTAGTAACAGATATTTATACTTTGTTTAGCTAAACATGCAATTTGTCTTATTTTAAACCTGTTGCATAGTACTGGTAATTGCATGTTTACGTAAACTAAATGTAAACGTAGTAATTGTTCTTATTTTCAAATGTAAACTTCGGACCTATAGTGCACCTTTAAGACATGGTCGCTCTCTTACCGGTCCGCGCGTCAACCGTTGTCACAGAATATTCTTCTTTGTTTACTTGGCAGTTTAATCGAAACTTGTTAGAAACGTGGATAGTTTCAAACTGTTGTTAATAGCTGTAAATATTGTTTCTATTTACAGGATGCTGAAAAATACAAGTATGACATTAACAGTATTAAAATAGCTTCAATTCTTAAAGATTATTTCCAAGAAGGTGAGCGAGGAAACGTTCGAATTCTTGATGTCGGTGCAGGTACTGGACTGGTTGCGAAACAGGTAGTTACAACTCACATCGAAGACATCGTATCGTTAAATGTCGGATATTTTTACCATGACTACGTCATACATGTATAAAAATAGAAACAAACACCATAACAAACATTGAAATCTTTTAAAAGTTTACTTTTAGTAGTAGTAGTAGTAGTGGAAGTAGTAGAAATAATAATAATAATAATAATAATAATAAAAGTTATAATGATGATGATGATGATGACGTTGGTGGTGGTGATGGTGATGGTGATGGAGGTAACTATAAGATATATTATGCCCAAAGTTTGTATTTGACAATATGATCAGTCTCTAAACATATGTTAACACAGAAATTGAAACAGTACGAATATTGTATGACCCTGAAAATACTGGTGTACATGTCTTTAATTAACAAACGACTGATACTATATAACATTTAATATTGATCGTAGCTCTGCATTTAATTAGTATTTTGCTAAGATAAATATTGGGATTTTTTTTTTAGATTTATATCCATATTCACTGATGAAATACTTTAAGCAAAAGCATAGTTTATCTTAAAAAAACAAAAACATGATTGCATATAAACATTTCGATGACAATCTTATTTTCAATGAAGTCTTTCAAAGAATAAAGACAACTTGATACATGAAATAAGCATTCTAGCATAAAACTGTTGTTCCTGTCACTTTTCGGGGGTGTTTTAACAGTAGAGAAAACGTGTGTTAACAGAGAGATTCTCGCGCTCTCGTGCTGTTATAACACATTTTTATATATGCACGCTCCGTGGCAAAGCGTAAACGTCCCCAAAACGGATAATTCAAAACGAAATAACGTCAACAAACAACTCAGACATTCCCTCGCATTTCGTGGAAATTTAATGACGTTGAGTGACATTGTATTCATTTATCAGTTTTTACGCGTTTTATGCTAGAATAGCGTTAGCGCATGTTCATTTCGTGTTATAACATCTGCAGAATCCCATGTTATAACACGAAAAAACATGCGTTATCCCTATATTTAAAGTTTATTGCAGTATACCGAAAATAATATCATGAAAATAAATTCTACAGCCATCTCATCAAAAATGGTACCAAGATAAAACTGAATATTTATTATAGTGTATTGAATAGTTCTAAATAGTTCTAACTTAACTCATAGTTTATCATATATTATAGATTGAAATGAATCTCTTAGGAACATAGTATCTTGTTTCTAATTGTTCGCCTACGAAGGCAAAAATTGTCTGTTTCAAATAAGGTGTTCTTCATTGTTAATTAATAATGTTTTAAGTAAGAATATACAGAATGTGCGGTGGTTTGTAAGCCATAAGTTAGTAATGTACTAGTATGTGTTAAGTTATTTCATGTGCGAGTCTTGTAAATCAAACGTATCTGAGTTTCTTGCAAACCGTAAGTTCATCATGTGTTTAGGTATAACAAGTCTTGTAAATCATAAGTACATTAAGTGTAAGCTATTAAGTGACTTGTAAACCAATATTAATGTAGTTATTACGAGTATACATTGGGTGAAAATTGTTAAAGTCTTTAAAACATAAGAGCAGTGAGATACGTATGTTCATCTACGTCAAAAAGAAATACATTCAATACAAAATAATTATTTATCATTTTTTTCTGGTTCTCTTTTCTAATGTTTTGTACAGAATAGTTTCTTAGGTAAAAGGTTAGGAATCTTGAGTCAATGTTCTAGTAGTTTTTAAGTAAAAGCGTTTTGTTTCTGCATAATATCCCGTCCCGATAAAATATATAGAAGTTATATTTTCAGCTTAAGAAGTATGGTTTTGAACACATAGACGCCCTTGAACCATCGGAAGACATGTTAAATGAGGCAAGAAAAAACAACCTTTATGAAAACTACTTTGTCGAGTTTATATCCGGAACACCATCAAGTTTACCTGCCAGTGAGTCAATACTTCTAAATGGTTTTGGGGGTCACGATTACAATGCTTAACGTCACATATATATTTTGCTATGGCTAAGCTGCCGGCTGCACTAAGTTAGCCGTCAAGCGTAAGGAAGCTCTGAAAGGCGAGCTTGTTTTAACTATTTGTTAATGGTTGCTGATCTTGATTTTATATGCAGCAGTCAATCTGTATCTTCTCATAATCTTGTTTTTTTGTACTACTGTAAGCTTTTTTGATATGTGTTAGTGCTATAGTCAAATATGTCGTACAAACTTCAAAATTTACTTTTAGATTCCTATGATGTTCTCACAGGAGGTGGAATCTACGCAACAGAAGCACACGTGCCCGCTGAAGCTATTCTTGAAATGATAAGGCTTGTAAAACCGGGTAACTTTTATTCATTCTCTTTAATGAAAATGAAATTATTTGCAACATTTAGTATCGAGAAGTATGTGAAATATACTATTGCGTTATTGATTCAGATGTTTTGACGGTATATTAAGTTTATTTCGTTGGGTTCAGCGAGAACAAAACATCTTTCAGTACAAGAGTAGATAACGAGAATAAAATCAGGGACAGTTTTCCTAAGCCGATTAACTGAGCTCAGGTATATTGTATGGAATATCATTAAGTTAGCAGAAACATGAAGAAACATGCATCACAGATATAAAAAATAGAAGGTAGCACTTTTTTGTACTTCCTAGCAGGAGCCAATCAACTGGATTACCACAATGAGAAAATTGTCTTTCCGTCCTGTAACTTACAAAGTTGAGAGTGTAAACTGAAATTAAGTTCTAATATCAGACTGAGAATGATTGTTTTTCTAATAAGTTTCCCCATATTTCCTAATTGTTCTTTCAGGAGGTGTTATAGTTTTAGTGGATAACTATACCTATATTCGGACAAGTTAGAATTATTTTCTTTCAAAAGGTGTATATATTTTCTGTCGGTTAAGCGAAGCGAATTAGGCGGGAAATATTTTCCTTGAATAGGTATAGATCTTTTGTTGTATCAGGCCAATCAAAATCTTGTTTTGATGGTTGGTTTGTTGGTAGCCTTAGTAACGCTGGTAAGGCAAGTTATCGTGCCGATTGTTGTGATTTGTATGGTCATTCAGCTTTTGGCACCTATGCTTACAAACAGATTATTTTTTAAATCTAAATCACGGGAAATTATTTGTTATCTTATTTAAAAATATTTATATATATATATACATGAGAAGTGAATGTTATTCATGTTCAATCATTGAATTGATACTTATGAATTGAATGGTATTTGAAGTTGTTATATGATTCATGTCAGTATTTTCTTATATGTAAATGTAATGGATATTATTGGAAGAAGAAACAATGTAAGTTAATCGTGCCCAAGTGCTCATTACATATTATATCGTGCCCAAGTGCTCATTACATATTATACAATATATGAAGTATATTGTGTTTTTGTTCTTTTGGTACAAAGATCTGTGTAGAATTATTTTCTTTCAGAAGGTGTTATAGTTTTAGTGGGCAACTATACCTATATTCGGATTGGTAAGAATTATTTTCTTTCAGGAGGTGTTAATAGTTTTAGTGGGCAACTATACCTATATTCGGATTAGTAAGAATTATTTTCTTTCAGGGGGTGTTATAGTTTTAGTGTTCAACTATATCTATATTCGGATTAGTAAGAACTATTTCTTTCAGGAGGTGTTATAATTTTAGTGGGCAGCTATACCTATATCCGGACAAGTAAGAATTATGATGATCTTGAGCCACTAATGGGAAGACTGGAAGTTGAGGGCAAATGGAAGAAATTAATACATGAGATATGGACAGCTGAATCAGCTGGCAGTACAACAGTGGAGAGAATAACTTGTTGTTACAGAGTGATCTGAGATATACGTTCTCTATTGCATTGTATTTTGGCAACTTTTAGACGAAAAGTATATAAACCTTCTACTTACTTATACATCTTGTATGTTAGTTGTTTGACCTCCATTCACCTGTCCCCCGCCCCAGCTTTCTCCCACAACTCTCCACGTTATGATCCACCAATCTGTGTATGTCCCCTCCCATTTTATACCACCTTTAAATTACATTCCCTTCTCCCTTTTCATATTTTCATATAATTAAAACAAACTTGTTCATGGATATTTAAAGCAACACTGTATCTTTCCACTCTGATTCTATTTGTTATTGGTATACTTTGAGATGCGGAGCTCTGACTATATTTACAATGCTAAATTCTTCTAGAAAGTCTACTCTTGCAATTTAATTTATTTATTGTTTGGTTTTGGATTGCAAGTGATGTGTTCGTATATGTAAAGATTTAAGAAATCAAATGTATATCTTTTAATCTTATTTTAGACAAAACATTACTCTCAACAGTATTGTGATCAGTGAAAAATTTTGGTTTCGGTTTTACAAAAAGTTTGCAGAATAAACTTGCTCTTCTATTACCAGGACAAGAATAATACTCTAGATAATAAAATGTTTGTGCAAATAACGACTATGCACACGATAAAAGAAGTTATTTTTGAACTATTTAGCTAGCTACAAGTAACAGTTGGGTTGTTTAAAGCATTGAAAGGGAACTATCACCACATTCCTGCACTATTCTGATATTAAGACATTTCATTTTCTTCTACAATATTATATTCTCTCTCATTTCTGCAACTTTTAAAATAAGGATCAAAGCAACGTTACTGCATGATATTGTGTGTGTCCAAAACTTTACTTTGTGGAAGTATGTAAATGTAGGGTCTGATTTGCAAGGGGAATAGAAATGATGTAACATTTTAAAATAAAAGAAGTGTAGTTAGAGTTTATGATGAACTTATACTTCTGCCCAATCTGAAAACATTCTTTTCATTTAAATAGGTCAAGGCCACTCGTTAAATATTAAAAGCACAATGAAATATATATATAAACAACGCTGTATAAAAGTCATGTATTTGTCAATTGACATTTTATATTTCGATTCGACAGAAATAATGCCAGAGAAGATATTACCAAGTATGGAGTATCCTTGTGTAGTTTGAAAACATACATTTTTTGCCTTTTTAAAGGATCTTTATGTTACTTATATTAATTATAGATAATTTGATGTGTTAAGGCGTTTTCGCCCCAGTTCATTTGCACAACTGGGCCACTGGGTCCTGTTGTAAGGTTGTGTTTTTATCATACAGAATTGTGTTGAACTGGTGATTCATACTCCCATATCTAAAATTCTAACGCCTACAGCCCACTCCCTCGATAGGTTTGGCAATATATTTCATATTTACGAAATACTATTACAAATTAATTGATTATAAATGCATGCCTATTAAATGATCGTATTCTATTTTATTTAGAAAATTTAACAAATAATATATTCACGAATTGTCTTTACCCAGTCTGTAGTGGCAAAGGACAGTTGCATGATTTTTGTCCCCTCGTATTTCTAAATAAAGGGAGCAGACGTATTTTATAGGCATTTAAGCGGATCAAGAGTTTTTGCTTTAAAATTAAAATTTCCGGGTTCCTTTATGAATGTTAGCAATATGAAATCTATTTCAAATTTTCGAAATTAGGCCACTATTAGAATAAGCTCACTAAATGATTTTATTATACATTCCAAATGCTAGATTTTCGACATGATTAACTAAAATTCTTAGCAGATTGTTTCTCTTTATAAACGGTTTACCTCGAGTTTTGTTCAAAATTCTACATGTTCATGTGAGGAAGCCATACATCTGGTTCACTGATTGTCGGTGGTTCTACCCACGGCACGTGTCCGACCTTGAACAATTAAAATACATTTGTATGACAATTCGTTCAGCTGCCTCTGACAGTTCCGGCTATGTACATACAAGGACACGTGACCACATTCCACAACAGCAGTTTCTTTTCGAAACGAATTATCTGGAGAAATTTGGCGTCGACTAGCCCAAGGAAAACGAATCAGGCCTGCAGTTTCTGAGAAGAATATTTCTCCTATAGTCATATGAAGAAAAAGGCCCAAGCCCTGACGGCCTTTTGTTTGTACAGAATTTTTAAAGTATTCCCAAATCCGCTATTCACTCGCTCACGTTATTATTCGATGCACTCATAAAATACACTTTAAGCGACCAGTATGCTGTATGCGAGGGAAGGTAGTTTCTAATGTATTAACTGCTTGAGAACGGATAATATATTATGGTGCCGTTTGACCTATTAAAGTCAATAAATTCAATGAATACCCCATCCCATAAACTTGAGATTACTTAAAGACCTCTCACAAAAGTATTGCTCTCTATGTATATTTTATTTCCAGCAGATTTTATGGCCAATGATCAGTAGGGGAAACTTCCCGATCGGGAAATTATTTATGGGTTTTTCCCTACTTCCCGAACAGGAAACTTGTTACTTATTATAGTAACATGCTTCCCGTTTGGGAAGTAAAACCACTATATTTTAGGTACGTTCATTAAAAATGCCCGGTGCATAAGACTATACATGAGATCTCGAAATTGAATTTGCCATATTGAACTTAAAAGACATATCTAGATTTCTACCGTTCAGAATTTTTTTAAATGTCCTAGTATTTTTTTAATTTCACATTGAATCTGCCCTTTTTCCGAATGAACTGCAAAAAAGCAGAGTTTCCCGATTTGGAAACCAAACTTCCCGATCAGGAAATTCTTCTTATTTGCGTGGTACATCTTTTTATCATACTAAATGGAATATCAAGACAGACGAAGTCATAAGAACCAGAAGAAACATTTCAAAGGGAGACCTGAAAACACTTGATAAACTACATAAAATAGAAAATCACAAAACTAGTGTCATATTGCAAACGTTGTGTCTCCTACATTGAAAACTTTAAAACTATTATACAGAATGCAAAGAAAGTAGATCAAGCAACACAGACCGATACTATTGAACACATGTACGTGTACAGGTACATTTTTACCTTAATTGATGCCAAATTTTTCTTTCAGTAATAAATTCACAGTATCTTGTTTGATACAAAATGATACATGTGTATTTGAAATACCAAAAGCAGGATGATATTCGATGCGAGATGTTTTTCAATGTAAAATTCTGATTTTGTTCACGAGGGATACATAATGCTTTTCCAGATTGTTTGTATTCTTCACATGAATATTTTACAAAAAAAAATCAATTGTGAAGGTGATAGAAAATGTATTTTTCAAATTGAAAATTTTTGAACAAACTTAAGATATTCGAAAAAGTAGCTATAAGGCAACTGACAAGGAAACAGTATAACATACTAGTATACTGTCATATGCTAGAACCAAAAATATTATTAAATTAAAGTCTGTTCTTTAGCTTACTTATTATACATGATAATATAACAGTACATGTACTTGTATTACAAAACATAACCATAAAATATGAAAGGGGTTTACTTATAATGACATAGAAATATAGCAGTGACAAGTCCCTATAAGCTCATGGTTTGGAATACTAGTTTATGCTTTGATAGGAACAGAGATATTTGACTTTTAAAAAAACTTTAATCAAGGGTGATACCATCGCCAGCTCTACCTTTTTCTTTTAAAAATCGAGCTAAAGATTAGAACCAATACTGACAGACAATTAACCTTGTGGTGCTTGATATTGTAAAACAATAAACATAAAGAAAACTAGGGCCATAAGATGCATCTACCTGAAACTGAAAATCTGTTTAAATGCAGCACATGCTCTTACAGTATTTTGTGTTTTGACTGTGTCAGATGTGATACCTTCAAGAAAAGATATAACTACTCTGTTTCTTTCACTTTTATTTTTATCAAAATCCAAGTTAATCAAGGATTCTGTGTCTCTATTAATAACTGATATAGAATTATAATCTCTTAATATATCTTCCTTTTTTGCACACCCAAATGCAAAGGCGACAAATGCTCTTTCAGACTGTTTTAAACCTAAAAAGAGAAGTAAAAAAATATGACATCAGTTTTCAAAAAGTTATTTACTATCAAAGTCTACACCAATCCACATAACTCTGATTTGACTTATGATATAGTTATTCTCCTTGTTAACTTTAAAGTTTTTGATAAAGTCAAATATCTCTGTAACTATCAAAGTTTTTGACTTGAAACTTACAACATGTATTTACTGTCAAAGTCTACACCAGAAAACAATCCTCATAACTTGAAATTTGCCAGAGTTAGGCCTCTTTTTATCTTTGATTTTGTTGTGTAAAAGTTTTTGATAAAGTCAGATATCTCTGTTACTATCAAAGATTAAACTAGTTTTTTGCTATTAAAGTCTACACCAGGAGAAACAATCCCCATAACACTGATTTGAATTTTGATAGAGTTATGCCCCTTTTTAACTTAGACATTTTTTTTTGGTAAAAGTTGTTGATGAAGTCAAATATCTGTTACTATCAAAGATTTTGACTTGAAAATTAAAATAGTTTTTGACTATCAAAGTCATCACTAGGAAAAACAATCCTTATAACTCTGATTTGAATTTTGACTGTTAAAAATTGTACTTGCAAAACTCTAATTCAGAGTCAAGCACTGACAAAAGTTGAGCATGCTGTCTTATGGACAGCTCATGTTATTCATCTGGTTGCTATCTTACCTTAATGAAGTGGCTGACATCACTTGTTAGCAACTGAAATTTCTTCTGTCTAACTGTATAGGAGCCTTTGACAATGATCAAATAGTTGGAAAAACATGGTCAATTAAAACTGATACCAAAGTTAATACATAAGTTGTAACATCATTTTGTGCAGTAGATTTGAATTCAGAACATCAGTAGGTTTGAATTCAGAACATCAGTATGTAGTGAAAAACAAGGTGTAAAGAACAAAACAGGCCAGTATTATGATTCAATTTATGACCCACATTATGAATATTTGTACATTGTTTTCAGCAAAGAAGATTATTTTTGAAGAGCAGAGATCCGCATTTGTTGAATGCAATTTCTCTGATAGTACTGAAAATGATAAAAACTGAACAACAGAAAAGTAAAGAAATAACATGTGTATTATGTAGTAACACATACAAGAGATCTTAAAAAGATATAGTTGGGATTTTCTAAAACTACAAAAATGGCCGTAATTCTGACAAAATGCAGATTAGAGTTATGGTTCTTTATTAGACTTTATAGTCCCTAATGATCGATGATAAACAAGTGTGCAAAGTTTCAAAACTGTAGCTCTTATAGTTTTTGACCTAAACAAAAAATTTAACCAAGAAACTAAAATTTTCCAAGTACAATAAAGGGCAATTATTTTATCAAAATGCATATCAGAGTTGTGGTTCTAGGCATACATAGTCCCCTAATGTGCAAAGTTTTAAAGCTGTAACCCTTACAATGTTTGAGAAAATGTGGACCTAAACAATTTTTTTAACAAATGCAGACACCAATGCCAACGATCAAGTGACGACAATACCTCATAGATTAAAAAAAAAAAAAAAAAAACAACAAAAAAACAGACGAACTAAAAGGAGAAAAAAATACATTTACATCAGAAATTATGCTGGAGTCACACAACACAAGATCTTGGAATGTGTCTAAAGTAAATATTCAAATAACTGATCCACTGCCTTTGAACCAAAACTCATATGAGTCTGTTAAAATCCTGGGTCACTAGACACATCAAATTATGGGATCACAACTCCCTGAAAACTTGAAATAATTGCTTTTTATAACAAAATAAAAGAATAAATTTTCTGAATGTCTGCTTTCAATTTCCTGATTGTGAAGTAACTTAAAGGCTAGGTTTCCCGATCAGGAAGTTAGGTTTCCAATTCGGAAAACTCTGATTTTAAGCAATTTCTGAAGAAAATGGTCAATTTCACTGTCAAATAAAAATTCAATAAGACATTTAAAAAAATTGTGAACGGTAGAAATTTAGATATATCATCCAAGTTTAATGTGGCATATTTAATTTGCAGATCTTGTGTATATTCTTATGCACCGGCTATTTTAAATGAAATGGGTCTAAAACTTGCGATATTGCTTCCCGAACGGGAAGCATGTTACTATAAAAAGTAACAAGTTTCCCGTTCAGGAAGTAGGGAAAAACCCATAAATGATTTCCCAAACGGGAAGTTTCCTCTACTGATGATATCATTATCCTTTGATGCTTACACTTTGTTGATAAGGAAGGAATTTAATAATGTTGAAATCTTATACAATTATTGTCTTTTGGAGAAGTCAATATGTGGATTTATCGACCTGATAAAAGCGATATCAACATTGAGTGCATCGACCGAGGGCGCAGCCCAAGGTTGATATCATTTTTATCAGGTCGATAAATCCACATATAGACCGAACTTAAAGGGCAGCAATTGTTTTATTATTAAATCAAGCCAACTCATAAGTATAAACTTTAAATACAAATATCTGCAGCCTAATGTCATTTTTTTTCGTGGTAAATTGTGTACGACGTCGCATTGTTTTGACGGCAAACCGTGATGATGTCACAACTGGAGGTCAATACGTGTTTTAGCTCCGCATTCGAGTCAATACGACATTTTCTCATTGATCATGTAACTACATGTAGACCAATGGAAAACAATATAAATATAGATTTTAAAATAAACACATTTAGTCCTTCCAATGAACACGATTTTACCAATAATCGCGTTAGTTCGCATAGATGAGCAGCAAGATTTCGCCGTTGTTCAACAGTATTTCAGTGATGTAACGGCGGACAGATAACCAAACCAGTGTTTCTGGATACTGTACCAGTAAAAGCATGTTCCCCACACGATTCAGAGGTAGAGGACGAATGATTTCAGACACAATATCTTTTACCAAACCGTCACTGAGAACATACGCCCCGCCTGCGGGTCGGACTCAAGACCCTGCGTAAGTGGAAAGATATTGCGATAATGTATAGGCAAACTCTGATATACACCTTTGTGAACAATACAAAATTTTGGTGAATTCATAGAAAGATATAGTTTTACCAAACCGTCACTGAGAACATACGCCCCGCCTGCGGGTCGAACTCGAGACCCTGTGTAAGTGAAAAGATATTGCAGTAATGTATATGCAAACTCCGATATACACTTTTGTGATCAATACAAAATTTTGGTGAATTCATAGAAAGATATAGCTTATCAGAAATTTTGAATGATAAAGATGACTAAAAACTTTCAGAATTAATTGAACGTTTCTATTAAACCTTTTCATGCATAACTGTTGCATTCATTTTAACCTGATGGGGTTAGTATTGCTAGGCCATACATAAAATCTTATAACTGTAAATATAGACAATAGCTTGTTACATTTCCCAATGATTGGTATCGATTCTTTTCAAATTTCTTATATTCTAGGTACTAATTTTACGGACAAGAAACGCCTGATAATAATTTGATATCCATTTGAAAGCCATCATAGAGTCTTTCATAACGCTGAAAGAATTTTAAAATCGGACCACTATTTAAACAGATATGGCAGTTTGAAATTTGAGAAAAAATGTGTCTTTATGACGTTATTTACGCACTGCTAAATTCTTCATTTTGAAAATAATCTTTTAAATAGAATTAATTTCATATAATTATTTCTTGTGAGTAAGATGTAAAACATGGTAATTACTTTTATTATAGCTGGAAAAAGTGGAAATTATTTTACAGAAATAAGCAAATACACAAATATGTATCTAGAAATATAGTAAATCCACCATTTTATATTTTGTTGCCATGGAAACAAAATGGCCAACCTTTTGATCAAACATTTAAATGGTCGAAACATTTTCATTTTAAGCCGATTTTGAAAATTCTTTCACTTCACGGAATTAACACAAGAACAACATTGCCTTTGCAGGCTTTGGTAATTAACATCCGTGATTGTATGTTAAACTTCTTGTTACATTCGGAAATAATCATATTCCAAATTCAACTTGATAAGAGTAGTTGAATGTAATTAATATTAAGAGGTAGATTCGACGTAAAAATGTATTATAAATTAGGTGGGTGAGGCATAAACTGAACTTGTAAAATGGATTAACTTACGAAGTGTAAATATTATTATTTCAAAATGCCACATAAGTTTGTTTCATGGCATGATATTAGATAATATAAAGATTTCTGTTGACTTGTTGACAAGTTATTGAAAAGTACTTTTTTATATTTGGTAATCATTTTGATGACGTCATTTCCGGATTCAGAAGAGATACATATATATTATTTCGATCACAGACCAGGGATAATTTGGTATAATGTAGTTACATTTCTTTTTTCTATTTTGAGCGGGGTTATAAACGGCACTGAATTATAATATGTTACATGAGATTATGAACACTGATTAAAATCAGTTATTATAATATTAAGTAGTAAAACACATATCAATTGTATGGTTATATTTAATTAAGTCGTAAGGCTGGTATAGCCTAAACAGTAATCCTCGTCTATATTTAGTGTTACTTAGCACATCTGTCAAATATTTACTTGTTTATTTTGATTTCTTTATACATTGTAATCCAGACCAAGATCTTATACTCTTAGATTCGTAACTAATCTGTCCATAACGAGATCATCTAAATTTTCATGCGTTCAAAATAGTTTCCTATTACAAATCTAACTTTTGTTTTTAATGTTAATTAGACGTTAGTTCTATCGTTTTTGCTCGGACTGAGAATATTGAACTATTATCAGGTCCAGGCAAAGTTATATGTCTGTTATAAGTTTTCCAGGTTGCGTTCAACGCTTACGAAGGTTCTTTTTAATAGATTTATTCATGTAAAACATTGCATCGTACGCTGGGAATTTTGTTTTGACTTTTCATTGTTTTATTCTTACGGGCGAACAGCCTTTCATTTGCAGTCACTGAAAGATTTTGAAGGAAATATGAATAAAATAAACTTATAAACAATTATTATCTAGATATCTATTTATGATCGTCTAGCCATCCATATGTGCGCAAATGTCTTTTTCAGCCGAAATAGGACCGTTAGGTGACTGTGTATCATTTTATGTCCCAGATTGTAAGTAAAGATAACAGCCGTTTTGTCAAACATTTTGTCATTTTCAGCACCTGAACAGATACTTTATACAGTTTACAACCCATCGGTACGACCACCCTGGTCTGATAAAAATGGATTGGTTCATTTTACTTTAGGCTATAAATAAACGAAAAAGTTATTTTATTTCTGGAATGTCCAACATTAATGATTTATATTTTGGCTTTCAAAAACTTTGCTTTTGTGAAAACTTCAATTGCCATTAAATTAAAAAAACAACAACAAAAAAAAAAAAAACAACAAACGACTAAAGTTCATCTCTTATTCTTTCTTTCATAAGTTTGTACACGCAATGTTTTCAAAGGACTCTGTAACAACTCGTTACTCCCTCGATTGTTGTATTTCCAGCTGATTCAGATGTCCATATGTCATGTATCATTTTCTTCCATTTTCCCTCAGCTTCCAGTCTTCCCATTAATGGCTCAAGATCACCATAATTCTTACTTGCCTTAATAAGGGTGTAGCTGTTTGCCAACACGATAATACCTCCTGCAAAAGAACAAATGTATATCATTTTATAGATCGCGATCAAGCTGATGTGAGAAATTGTATCGAACTACACTCACGACCTGCTGTAAGAATGTTATAGATCGGAAACGATTTTATATACAACAACCCACTGTGGTATCAAGTAAGCTCAAGTACTATAGGCGATCTTGCAAAGAGATGGACGTCTCCAGTAACTGAACTTTTCTGTGTTTAGATATCTCATACATACGCCATTGTTGCAGACAGACAGTGAATATATCCCAGTAATAAACTTTATTGAATAACAGGTGTAAGAATAAACGATTAAATACATTCCATGAATTTCATACGATTATGTCATAAATCTATTATGCAGATTCGACTTGCCTTATGACACCGAGTCACTCTCTTCAATCATTGGCGCTACCTCCTCGAGGATGTGTATGTAAATAGAACGTCCAGTCTAGTGACAATTCACGAACCCTTTAAATAAGATTGTGTTCTATTATCAATCATTCGTACTTTGATTTGTTAATTGAACTTAATTTTATTCAAACTTCCAAGATGAATTAATTCTTAAGTATATGATAAACGATACCCCACGTACATTGTCAATGATAAAAACTCAATCGCAGGTATGACACAGAAATGTCTGCGTAACTTGCTTGTAAATTTCTTTTATTGGTATTACTTGCATATATAATTTACGAAATGTCCACTGATTGGCATCGATAGACACTTTTAACGCTGAAACCAATAACAAGCCCAATTCATTGTCATGCTGATGTAACATCAACAAATAGTACCTATCATTTATAGCCTGATACTAAATACTTCAAGTGCCTCAACTCTAATGAGAGAGAATGAACACAAAAAACCTGGTTTTACAAGTCTATCATTTTATGCAAAGCCTCAGTGGGTACATGTGCCTCTGTGGCGTAGATTCCACCTCCGGTTAGAACATCGTAAGAATCTAAAATAAAAGTAAACATCTATCAGTTAACATTCGCTTTAAATCATTAACACACATATTGCAGCGGTACACGCAGACAAGGTTAACAGCTGATAAAACTCAAAGTTGACAGTCGTATGCGAAACCAAGGCTGACAGTCCAGTCAGTCCAAAGTGGTAAACAAATCAAGAAGCAAAGCTTTGTGACTAAGGTGTCATATATAGCAGGTAAGTATACACAGAAATCAGGAGACAAAAAGGGGCAGTATGACTCAATTATTCTAATGGCAACCCAATATTATCCTGCTCTAGGTTACCATAATGTATTTTTGGCCAATCTATAACTTTATTTTTAGAAGAAAGTGTTTATCTATTTTGTATATTTTTCTTTAATGACTTCTTGTTTATTATAGTAATAATAATCAAAATAATGTTTGCTCATTTAAATGTATCAACGTTTATGTTTAACTGCACTGGTTTACATAAAAACAATCATTCATGATCTTTTTCAGTTTTTCAGGATTTGTCTGATATTTACCCTAGGAAATGCTGACGTAAGAACGTTCCCAACGACAAACCAGACAGGCGAAAGGGCTTATGATGCAAAATAACATAAATAATTCACAAGGGTCCTTCAGTACCAGGTGAGCTTATAAAATCTGTTCTGTTATATACATGTATATCGAACATAGCAAAAGTATGTCATATTTAGCATTGTAAATTATTTCGCTTCGTGATGTTGCATTGTTTTCAAATATACTCACTGGCAGGTAAAGAAGACGGTGATCCGGTTATAAATTCGACAAAGTAGTTTTCATATAGGTTGTTTTTCTTTGCCTCATTTAACATGTCTATCGATGGATCAAGTGCATCTATATGTTTAAAGGAACACATCTTTAGCTGAAAACACAATGTTTATTTAGTTTAAATGTATGTAACAGCAATGCTGAAAAGATCTTTATTAACAGTAAGTATAAGTAATGCTGAAAACACAGTTTATTTAGATAGTAAATATAAGCAGTCCTTATTTTAAAAACTAGAACTATCAGTAAATGTGACTCAAGATCTTCAGTCATATTAAATTCTCATCAGTAAAGCCAAAGTTATTCTTAAAAAGATGTGAAAAGGGATATTACTTTATCATTGCTCAGGGTAGAGTTATGGTTAGTGTTTCTTTCAGTTTCATTTCACAAAATAGTAGCTACCTTTTTTGCAACAAGTCCTGTACCTGCCCCGACATCAAGAATTCGAATATTTTCTCGTTGATTTTCCTTGAAAAGGTCTTGAAGAACCGAAGCTATTTTAATACTGTTAATATCATATTTATACCTTTCAGAATCCTGTAATGCAAATAATATTTACAGCTATTAGATACAATTTGTAACTATACACGAAAATATCATGCAAAATCATCATATAGCTAAAACATTATCTAAACATTTTCAGATGCTGGTTACAAACATAATTTATGCTGGTCGGTTAATTTGAAAATATTCAAAAAGGCAGAAAAAATGTTCATGACTCCCAGCATCTGTGAATATATAATTAAAAGCGAAATTTCTCTGAGACATACTGTTGAATCCAGTTCGTTATGTGATGGAAAAGGTTTCGCTAAATGTGGCTGTAGTACAAAACTAGATGTAACACAAAACACAGTTTGTGAAGAGAATTTGAACAGCTCTGTAACGGCTCTGTGACAGAAGATGCCACCCTAATGTGACATGTAAAATAAATCAGTAGTGTAAAATTAACGATAGAAGTAATAAACTGTGAATTTTGAAGCCTGAGGTGTTCCTTTGGAATTTACAGTTTGGATCATATTTATAATTATATTGCTTACAAATTAACAGACTTTGATTCGCACATTATTTAAATGTATTGTTGCAAGTTTGTTGCCGCTTTCATACTGAATGTGTACATGCATCATTTGGGAAACTTAGGTAGCAGTCCATGAAAGTATACTTACATCGTTTACATTATATTCGAACAAATGGTCATTAAGTAAAGCAGATTATTTTTAAATGTAGCTAGAACTTTATTGTAAACATTTCTAATTATTAAAATTGTATAATAATGAGATAAAACAAAACATAACTTAGACTACATGTATATGGACACTGTTTAAATTTTAATAAGAGTATAATACTGTATCTATGATTAACAATAACATTTTCATATTGTAAAGAATTCGTTTTATTTCAGATATCCTGAGAAATGGATTCCATGTACCAGAAAGTATACTAATTATAAAATTATACAATTCTGTCCACTTAACTGTCGAATGTGTGCATTGACCCTTGTCAACATGTATATTTCACCCATTGAAACATGAAATAAATAGTTTACCCTAAACTTGTAGGTGTGCAATTTATTATCTACATGGAAGTAAGTTGCAATTCCTTAGAACAGTCAGTTTTCAAGCGAGATTCTTTAATTTTTAGCACATCTAAACTTTGCATATTTGCATTTTAAACGCGAGCATATAGATATAAAGAATACTAAATAAATGTGCTAAAGTAATATTGATATGTAATAAGAAAGAATAACCTTATCATACGTGCTAGCCCTTTCTGTATACCCTTTCTGGGATTCTTCTATGCTAATCCCTGGTCTACAAACTGAATCCAACAAGACTTTATAATGCTCCGCTGCAATTTTTGATTTAACCTTTATATCCTCTCTTAAATGTCAACTCATGTACTTATATATGATATAAACGAACTTTGTTTTGTTATCTTTAAACTGTCAGACCTTATCGACAATGGTCACGCGCCTCTACTGTGGTATGGTACTGTGCTTACGAGATTACTGTCTCCAGACAACTGTTTCTGAATCCAAATAACGAAAAAGTCATAGCAGTGTTTAAGAATATACAATTTATTTCGCGAAATATACAACTTTAGGTGAAAGCCTTGCATCATTTCACAGATCTGTCGGAGTTGTATTTGGAATTTTGGGTTAAAATACATGGTAAACCATTTGAATGGTTTGGCGCAAGGTGTTTTTTTAGTGTTTCAGTTGAGTTACCCATGAACTGTCCGGTTACATCTGCTTGTACAAGTGCCACACTCGAGCTGTTACAAGTGGAATACTAGTATTTGAGGTTTCTGTAGTTAGCAAAAAGTATTTAAATGTAACTATAAATATATTTGCTCATTGACATATCCTTAATATATATGAGCCGTGTCATGAGAAAACCAACATAGTGGGTTTGCGACCAGCATGGATCTAGACCAGCCTGCGGGTCCGCGCAGTCTGGTCAGGATCCATGCTGTTCGCTAAAGGTTTCTCTAATTCCAATAGGCTTTAAAAGCGAACAGCATGGATCCTGACCAGACTGCGCGGATGCGCAGGCTGGTCTAGATCTATGCTGGCCGCAAAGCCACTATGTTGGTTTTCTCATGGCGCGGCTCATATATATGAAAATAATGTGAATGGCCCTGATTTGTGCCAGATGATTGAAACAGTAATCTTTTTTTTCCAGTTAACGAGTTGTAAGCTGTAGTATAGGACAGCCATTTTTTAAAAATCAAATAGAAAGGCAAAAAAAGAAAAAAAAAAGAAAACACACAAAACCATCAATTATCTTATTAGGTCATAGTCATCTATACCTGTCAATTTTCAAAAAAAAAAATATTGCTGGCCTGGTCAACATGTTCGTTTATTTTGATAACAAAACTTAGAACTGACTCATTATATATCTGATACGAAGTAATGTCCACCAATGTAAGTGTAGGGTATCAGTGGTGCAGTGGCAAGCAAGTTGGACTACGACACAAGCGGTCCGGGATTGGTTCCTGCTTGAGGATGATATTCCGACTATTGTTCAGAGCGGGGCGATATATTTATTTTGGTGCTGTTTTCAGTGGTATCGATCTAGACTGGATGCTGGGTAGATAAATATAATATGAAAACACTTTTCATGGGCTCGACTGAAAATAAGTTGTTACATCCATTCCAGACTTTCGTCGACTACCCACTTTAAACAAGGAACTTTACTTTACCTTTAAAAATACTTTTTTTAAAGAGCTTCATTGTTGAAATAGAAAAAACTGGCACATTTCAAATACCTAACATATCAAGAATTTTACAGTGTTATTTCTGACAGTAACTTGCGGTCCCCAAATGTAACTGCATTTAGACATTGCCTCCAAAGTCATTTTCAAATCTTCTACAAATTCTGCAAACAAAGCGCCATCATCGCTAAGAGTACTGCTAACACTTCCATACAAAACCCTTACACCATAAAACGTTTAAGAAATAAATGTAGTAAGATCGTTTAGAAAAGGAGAAATATAAATTGGGTGACATATTTAGTTACCTTAATACCTTTCAGACAATTAACATGAACGGTAGAAAGCGTAATAATAAGGTGTTTACTTTATATAAATACCTTCGTTTTTAATGTCCTGTGTATAATCGTCACAATACTTGTATTCTTATTGGTTTTTGCATTTGAGGCTGTTGTGCTGCACTTTTGCTGTGGTGTTTTTGTTGCAATGCAGCAACGCTGTTAGTAATAGGTTAACCCCAACTATCCCATCCACCCTCTATCCCCTAAATAAAACATTTGTTCTTTGTCTATAACTTAAGTCCACTTCTAAACAGGCTGATGAATAGGAACATGGAGGTTATGGCGTAGGAGCTGAATGCAGACTAAAGCGGATGTTGTATGAGACCTTAATACTGGAATTTCTCCGTGGTGGACTGTACTAGTGTTGTTGCAGACATTAGGCAAATATTTTGATTACAAAATAAAAAACTCCAAGGGTATTACGGATCCCTTCCAGGGGATACTGGAGGAGCCAGACTTGAGACAGTCTGAGGGGACCATTGCCACTCCGCTCGATACCGCCCGCTCCCTGTGCCTCTGACGCGCAACAATATTGTGTTTGTTATTCAGTACATGAAATGTTTGTCTGTTGCTGGACATTTTCGACGATGCATTTCCCGCGTAATTATACCTGTAACAACTGCTGTTTTGAGGCATAAAAAAGTCTGACATGCCTGGCACTTTGCTATAATTATTTAGGTAGCTATGTCCCTAACCTACAGTCTGCACCGATGTGTAATTCGTATTAATTACTATCCGACGTGACACCTTTTGGCCTACTTGTTGGAGTGATCTCCTGTTATTTTTGCGCTTCTTGCTTGGAGTTTTGCTCTCTTTGTCACCTTTAGCCCTCACATAATTATTGTGTCAATATGGGGATATTGAAACTATAACACCTTCAACGTGTAAAGATAAATGGAGTTTTTGTTTAGCTTCGGGCCCAAAATGGATAACCCCATTTATTTCCCACGTCCATCTGGCTTCCTGGGGATCGGAGAGCCATCCACCATTGGCCTTACAAAACAAAAAGCAACATTCATATGCATAATAAAATCTTATATTTTTTAGTTTTTCTTAATGTATTTCATGTATAAACCTTATAGACTTTAACAAGTATGCCCACGGGCAAAATGTCGAGCCGCCTGCTGTCTAAGTTTGACCTTGACCTTATACCTAGGGACCTGGTTCTTGCGCATGACACTCCGTCTCATAATGGTGAACATTTATGCCAAGTTACATCAAAATCCCACCATGCATGAAGAAGAAATGCTCCGGACAAACTTCAATTTGAAATTTGACCTCTAACTGTGACCTTGACCTTTAAGATAGGAACATGGGGTTTGCGCATGACACTCCTTCTTATTGAGGTAAATATTTCTGCCAAATATGAATAAGATTGATCCATGCATGTCAATGTTATGGTATGAACAAAATCGGACTGACACACACACACACACACGCACTCACGCACGCACGCACATAGACCGACCCGCCTAAAGTGACGACTAAGTCGAGCTCACCGCAAGCGAGCTCGACAAAAATACTGAATTTTTCGAATCAAAGTAAAGGGTTTATAATACTAGTTTAGTATGTACATTTTGATAAATAAAAAAATTGAAAAGTAAGCAACTACAGTATTTAGGGACCTGTATTTTTATAGCTCTAAATATGAAAAATTAACATAAAAATTACAGAAAAATTCATGCATTCTTTGAACCCAGTACATGTATGGGACTAAATATAGTTTTGTTTAATATATCTAACAATTGCCCACCTATCTCTGTCATTCCATTGGTATTAACTGAGCTTTGAATTTTCGAAGCCAAGCTTAGACTACTTTTTACACCCTCTGTAGTAAGTAAGATTTTTTGTTGTTTTACACAAAAATACATATCGCTTTAATTCTAGAAATACAATGTCCATTTAACTGTCATTTTTACCAGATTCTAAAAGTACACACATACTTAGTCTATTTAATTTAAAATTTGGATCAAATATTTTGACTTTCTTGGAAACATACTGAATCAAATGTTTTACTTTACTTTGTCTGCGAGGCGTAATGTCGAAGTAACAAACACACGAAAGGTCGAATAATGCTTATTTGTTGTGTGTTCGCCTTTCGACTTTCGAGGCGAATACACGAAGTAACGAAAACATTGAAGGCGAAATAACGAAAGTTCAGAGGCGAACACATGAACTTTTGTATTAATCACTTTTCGTCTCGGCGGGTATTAAAACTTCGTTAATTCGCCTTCAATGTTTCGTTACTTCGTGTATTCGCCTCGGAAGGCGAAAGGCGAACGCACGAAAATTGAGCTGTTTTCGACCTTTCGTTACTTCGACCCGCCGACACGAACACACGACAAATGTTTCGTGTAGGGTCTGCCTTAATACACTATAATGGCGCAAAATGGGGCGTAATGCATATATGAATTTAATACCAGAACTGAAATACTTGAAGAGTGACATCATATTTGAGAAGGTATTTTGTATTAATGGTAAAACACATTATCTAGATAGCATTCAAAGTTCAGGTCGGCGTAATGATATGCCCCGTAAAACTGACAGAAGCTTTATGTATGTACAAATTTAATACTAGTGATATAATATCTACATAATGACATATTTTATGGAAAATAAATGATTATCTTTCGTTTTCGAACAAATATTATTTTATAAATGGTAAAACACATTATTTAGATAGTATATTCGTTTCAGCAGCATATGTCTAATTGTTATGTGCATGCCTACCGGAAGGCGAATACACGAAAGGACGAAATTGCACATTTGGCGTGTGTTCGTGTCAGCGGGTCGTAAACTGCTAATTTGTCGTGTGTTCGCCTTTCGACTTACGAGGCGAATACACGAAGTAACGAAACATTGAAGGCGAAATAACGAAGTTTTAATACCCGCCGAGACGAAAAGTGATTAATACAAAAGTTCATGCGTTCGCCTCTGAAATTTCGTTATTTCACCTTGAATGTTTCGTTACTTCGTGTATTCGCCTCGAAAGTCGAAAGGCGAACACACAACAAATAAGCATTATTCGACCTTTCGTGTGTTTGTTACTTCGACATTACGCCTCGCAGACACAAACACAGAAAACACGAAATGGCAGAAATTAGCCACCATACTTTATTGTGTATCAATGTTTAGTAAATAAATTTATTTACGTCTCTTCTAGTTAACAAAGGATATGCGTAACGATTTATGCTATGAAAAACAGAGAATTTGTCATTATATATTTCAATATGTTTTCTAATAATAAACGTTTTCACAACATAGGGGCAGTATGACTCTATTCTAATGACAACCCACTACATATTTAGTGTAACCCAGACAAGGAAAATTGTTATTACAAAAAAATGCTTATAATGGTCTCCATGGAGGTCAGGGTAATCATTTATAAAACTTTGAAATATTTCAATGGCCGCATGTTTCCTCCCAAATTTGGCTGAATTGCTCCCATAAAAGGAAAAATTATTTATCGAAGTAAACCACTCCTAGCTAAGGATGGCTGGTAAGAGATGGAGGCTGGCTGAAAGTGTGTACAAATCTGAATCTTCCTAAATTTCTACCAAGTATTTAAAGAATCTGTTTACATACAATGGTCTCCGATCTATGACGTTTTGGGGGAAGGGTGGATGGAATAGGGGTATAAGTACAATCATTTATGATTTTTTAAATTTTACCATGACAGGATTTGTTTGAAATATGCTGTAGTAAGGACGTTTGCAACGACAAACCAGACAGACGAAAGGACTTGTGATGTAAAATTCTCTGTCTTTTCTGTTTGAGGTATCGCCATTACTGCTTTGATGTGACTTTAAACTCAAGACAAATAAAGTTAACCGTATTGTTGCAAACAAGTGTGTGCAATCAATATTTATTTATCTATTTATGTTTTCTAGGTTTATTCAAGATAAAATTTTGTTCTACTTTAAATGCCATTTTCACGTAAATACAAAGCCTGTTAAGTTGCAACATTGAGGAGTAACACCCTTTTTACCAGTAGATTTATCCTCAATATATTGTGTTTAGATAATACACATGGGAAGGAAAACAGGTTGTAGACCTTGAGAACTGATTTTTTTCGAGTTGTCATAAACATAACAAAATATTTGACTGGTGTAACTTGTCAAAAACAATTAGAATTTTATTTAAAAAAAAAACAACAAAAAAAAAACACAACAACAACAACAACAATGAAATATGACAGTTCAAATTAAAGCAATTAGTGTACGCGTAAATACAACAAAATTAAGAACATATAGTATATACTTATTTGTCATTGTCTAACGGAAACATACACTTGAATATTGCGCAAAAGCAGGAAATACCTCTGCTTGTTCTCCGATATAACTCGTGATATTTCTACTTTCAGTTTCAGTAAAAGTAGGAACTGTTCTCTTATATAACTCGTGATTTAAGTTCACATGATGTCGTTATTTTAAAACCCGGAAATACGTTTGTTGTAAATGCATCTTATTTTTAAGACATTGCAACTTAGACAAAAGTCAGTTTAGGGTCAAGACTGGCCCAAAAGGAAAACGGACTAACAAAAAGATACGAGGTATGTGACATCTAAATATTTAAATAATGATTTTGTCCTTATTTAGTTAACTGGATAATTGCCGTCATGTTTACAAAATACAATTATATACAACAGATTTTAGCCATTAATGTAACCAACATCAATGTCAGTTGTATAACTGGATAATGGGTGAAAATAATTCATAAAATCAGATAGACACAATCATTTATACATTATAGTATGTTCAATTTCCTCCTGTAAAATGTCTCTTATAACAGAAGTATCTGAACTAAAACAACTTTTCATATCTTCAGTATAGCGTGTGTTTGAAACAGTATGATGAACTATTCGGCAGCAATTCTGGTGGTACTTTTTGCTTTCCTGGAGAATGGAGTTGTTGGGGAGGAATTGTCAGATTACCTGTGGAAACAGACAGCAAAGTACCATCAGGAAGCACTAGTTTCTAACTACATACAGGGAATCAGGGCTGTGTCACTCGATCCAACTGAGTTTGGTATAAACTTGAAATTATTCATAATACGCTCGAATCAGTTATTTGCCGAACATACATATTACTTAAAGTCTTTACTACAGTTACGTATTTATCCACGTTATGTACAATTCTCCCGTGCAATACGGCAATACTGTATCGATTGAAACCGATACGAAGTTTATTATGTCTTTCGTATAAATACGAGGACAGATAGGTGCCGTGTCGTACAGAGAAAAATTAAATAAGTTTTGATAACCAAAACGCCTTCTAACGTCTTAATAACATTATGAGTTTTCTTCCAAACAAACACAGGGGCCTACAATGTCCAGGATGCAGTGTATGTTTACTGGTTCAAGGAAAGCATTGACATTGCAGCCGTCAGAACAACTGATACAGCTCTTAAACAGTTTTTACAAAACAAATCAAAAAGTCACGATGTGTAAGTACTACAAAGATAAAAATTGTTCTGATAAGTCAGTCTTAAGTCGAATGACAGATTTTATTTACTGCAATAACAGAAGTCATTAAAGGCTCATAATACTTTTATCTATATGTGGCTATCACATTTTTTGTTATGAACATATAATGTACCCATTTCTTGTTAAAACATTTGTTTTTTTTTTTTTTGATGTATTTGCCAAAGGTTAGATTACAATACTAGAAAATAATTATAGTTCACTCCATTATGTATTATTGCTTGCCTTTATGGTCTTTGGTGAGTTTTTAACCATGTGATTATATCTATTTTCAATTTGGATAGCTGATGTCTGATGTGCCTGTTTTTAACATAAACTTTAAACCCTTGTGGAATTTAAATTTCTTGTTTGCCGTAAAAGATCTCTCCGTACTTGAATTCAGTGTTATTATATTTTCCTCAAATCTTCCATAACGCTGAAAGAATTTTTAAAATCAGACCAATATTGAAAAAGATATGGCAGTTTGAAATATAGAAAAAATGCTGACCATGGAGGCAGCCATTTTGTGTGTTTATGACGTCATTTACACACTGCTGAATTCTTTATTTAGCAATTAGCCTTTTAAATGGATTAATTTCATATGTTTCTTGAGTGTAAGATGTAAAACATGGTAATTTCTTTCATTATAGCTGGAAAAAATAGAAAAAATATTTTACAGAAATAAGTAAATACAATTCAGATATGTGTCTAGAAATTTAATAAATCTGCCATTTTGTTTTTTTTTGTTGCCATGGAAACAAAATGGCCGCTATTTTGATCAAATATTCAAATGCTCATAACTTTCTTATTTTTAAGTCGATTTTGAAAATGCCTTCACTTCTTTAAATGATTGAAGAAATCCCTGCAGATTGATTTAACACTAAAACAAAATTGCTTTTCCCTTTAATTTGTCATTTAGAGAATACAAGAAGGCATTTAAAGCATGGCATATCAACGATCCCAATGGAATCCATCTAGGAAGTGCCTGTCAAAATTACGTGAATCACCTTGTTGATGTTGCCATGACAATGGATGGTAACTACCTTGTTACTGCATTGATACCATGTGCTAGACTCTGGCCATGGCTCGGCCAACAAATTGGGGCAGATTCAGTAAGTATACTTCGCCACTTGTACTACAACCACAATTTCTAAAACAAGAGTCTTTTTCTACAATCGTTTTCCTATATAGCTCTAACCAAAAAATAAACAAAAACAACAAAGACAAATATCAAACAGGGAATGCAGTCAACAATACTCTGAGATAAAATGGAATTATGAAAAAAAAATCTAAAATTGATATCTTAGGTAATTTAGTTTCCCTAAAATATATACAAAGATCTCGAACTTTATAGCATCTCACTAAGTGTTAAAACATAGTTATTCAACATCTTTGAACATGTTATACTGTAAGTTAGATAAAAATGTACATCCAGAAGTATTTACATCCAGAAGATTCTTTCATATCATTGTTTTATCTTCATTTTCAGGGAAAGTTTGGTATCTATAACAAATGGGTTCAGGAAAATTTAAATCCAAGCTATACTGGGTACACGACATATGAACAGGTTATTAACGAAGCATTTGCAAACGGGACAATAACTAAAGAGAAAGCACTGCAGGTCTATGGGGAAAGCATGATGGGAGAAGTAGCGTTCTTCAATTCCGTGTAATGTTATATTCCGTTTACTGTTATATTCAGTGATATAAATTATTATATAACACAGATAATGATTGCTTTAGGACAAAACGTATAAATTTCATGATTTGATAGAATAAGCATTATAACTGTTTATGCTGGAACCTACATAAAAAGTATCAAATCTTGAGAAACTGGTTTTCTAGCTATGCCAATATATTTACCGTTCTGACCTGCTACCTCTGTTCAAATCTCATATACACACGCGTGTACGTTGTGTTAAAATTATGTCAATTACTCAAAAGTCAAGTCAAGTCAAGTCAAATAGTTTATTTACGTCTCTTCATACGTATAGCATGGTAAAACATTATAATATTACAATATTTTCAAAAAAAAACACGTATGCCTTTCTATACAGAAATATAAGAGACAATGTGATCTATACACATTTACATATTCTAAAACCTAATATCTATTAAGATGACTAAGTCATCAACAAAAAACTATTAAAATCTTTATATGCAGAAATACCTTCAAAAGGTTACTTACATAAAATTAAACAAGTATAAAATTAAGAAGCATGAGGAAACTGTGAATCTATCTGTGGCTAGGTGCAGATAATTACTGTAGGGAAATTTTGTGTCTAAGATGTTATATGGAAATTTGAATCTATATGTGACCAAATAAAGTTAATAAGCGCTGTCAGAGGACAGC
Organism: Mercenaria mercenaria; assembly: GCF_021730395.1. Classification (NCBI taxonomy): domain Eukaryota; kingdom Metazoa; phylum Mollusca; class Bivalvia; order Venerida; family Veneridae; genus Mercenaria; species Mercenaria mercenaria. The sequence continues at coordinate 66,876,585 of NC_069370.1, read as the reverse complement.
AACGCTCAACTATTCGACAGCCTTGTCAACTGAATGAAAATTAAAGTCAGTAAAGGGGCATAACCTGTAAAATTCCATAACAGGGTTAAGGAACCTGCACAATGCATATCAACTCATGACATGGACAACTGCGTGAAGTTTCAATCCATTCCTACTCAGATATCAGCTTACTTATAAAACTTTAACACAAAAAAAAAAAAAAAAAAAAAATTAAGTTGATAAAGTGGGATAATTTTGCAAAAAGCAAAACAAAGTTATGGAACCTGTGCAATGTAAGTCAGTTTATCACATTGAATAAATAAGTGAAGTTTCAATTAATGGCCACAAGCTAAGGTAAAAAAAAAAAAAAAAAAAACTTAACCAAATCAGGACACCGACATGTATGCCGACCAGGCCGAGCTATAAACTACTTAATACATAGACAGAAAATAAATGCCAAAAGTATTGTTAATAAATCATTTTATAGTATGTAAGTTGTGTCAAGTAAGATTTGATATATATTTGTAGATTTGTTTAATGTTCCCTCATACTAATTTCCTAAACTACAAGTGACAATGTTAAAATATTAGCATTATTTACTATACAATAAAATTTTCCTATGCTTTAAAATATTAAAACAGGCTTTGGCTGTATACTTTACTATATTTGTGACAGTGAATAATACACAGAATTTCTCTTCGTCAGATAAATTATCAAAACCATTCAAATTTCGTCTGGTATGTGTATACAATTCCTCCCTTACAGATGAATATAATGGACAATTTAGTAGAACATGTTTTTCATCTTCAATACAATTTGAACAATTGAAACAAGTTCGTTCATTTACGTCTACATTTTCATATCTCCCTGTTTCTATTCTGATGGGTGCTACACCACATCTAAATTTTGCCATAGCACTACGGAAGTCGAATGGTAATGACTCTTTAACATAAAATTCAGTTTCAAAATTAGTTTTTATACATTTGTATGTTCTTAATTGATTACAACCTTTTCCTCTTACTGACTCATCACGTGTTACTGATTGTTTCCATTTATCAATTTCAATCTCTAAAAGCTTATTTTCTAACCCGTCCACAAAAGTCTTAGTACAATGCTGTAAATGTATATTATCTGTACCAACAATGCCAATATTACTAAACATTTGACAGATGCGAAAAATACTGTTTTTACATCTAATATTGGATGATGCTTTTACCCAGTTAAAAACTGTTTTATTTAATCTTGAATCATGCATCTTCAAAAATCTACAGTACTGTCTTGCCACTGCACCCCATTGTTTAACAAATACTGGCTACCAGCCCATGTCCCCAATTACAGCTGCATTTGGTGTGTATTTCCCTACTCCAAGAAAATATCTCATGGCTCTGTTATGAACAGAATTTATACACGAGTAAGATTTATCGCCCCATATGGGAGCTGAATAACATATAACAGGTAAAACCATTGTATCATAAAGTTTTGAAAATGTTGAAAAGTTGAAACCTCCAAATGTTTTACATTTTGAAATAACAAGACCAAGTGCTCTACCAGCTGACATGGCTACATTTTTTGCCAATTCTGTATAATCTAGAAATTCGTTTAGTAAAACACCAAGGTATCTGTAACTATGTACAATATGTAGCGGAAATGCTCCCAACTTAAAGACAATACTCGTTTGTTCGCAACTAGGTGTTCTAAAATGAATTATGTTTGATTTGTTACAATTGACAGTCATACTATTATTTATACACCAAACATGTAAAATATCTAGTAGCTTTTGTAAATCTTCTGGAGTTTCAGCCAGAATTACAACATCATCTGCAAACAATAAGATACTTATCAACTCGTCATCTATTGTGATTCCAATATTTGTTTCTTTAATAGCAGTAACCAAGTCATTAATGTACAAGTTGAAAAGTATTGGCGACAACGGGCAGCCTTGTTTCAAGCCACAATTTACTTCAAACCAAGGAGAATCAAAGCCATTTAACCTTATACAGCACTGAACATCTTTATACAAAGAAACCACAGAATTTAGAATTTTGCCATTTAGACCAGTTTCTTGTAGTTTTGTCCATAATTTAGCCCGAGGGATATTATCATATGCCTTTTTGAAATCAATGAAGGCAGCATACGTACTTTGTTTCTTTAATTTCCTTGTTTCTACAATATTCGTAAGTGTATGGACATGATCTATCGTACTTCTATTTTTAACAAAACCATTTTGCCCATCATGAAGGATATTTTCATGATCACAGAATTTAGTAATTCTTTCGTTTAAAATCCTACAATAAATTTTATACATTGAAGGTGCAAGAGTTATGCCTCTGTATGATAGTGGGTCCCTTGGGTCTGAAGTTGATGACTTTGGTACAGGTGTAATTATACCCTTGTACCATGCTGATGGCACTATACCTGTATTAAGACACTGATTAAAAACAGCATTAAGAGTATAAAGAGCTGAATCATTTTTTAATAACTCAACTGGTATATTATCATGACCAGGAGCTTTACCAGATTTTGCCTGAGAAATAGCTCTAAATGTCTCTTCAACCGATATTTCTGAATTCGGGTTAAAACCACCAGAGTCATCAGCTTCATTACCGTTTGTATCAACTTCAAAATTAAAGCAACTATTCCCATCGTCTGTATTCAGAAGGCCAGAAAAGTCCGATGCCCATTTGTCCAACACAACCCTAGGATTTTTACAAATTGACCCGTCAGACAAAACTGTCTCAAAAGGGATATTTTTAACTCTTTCATTACCAATACCTATCTTACCAATTTGTTTCCAAAATTCGTTTGGTTTAACAGCTAACAGGTTATCAATATCATTTTGAGCCTTTTTAATATGCTCTCTTTTGGCCTTCTGAACACAACGATCAAAATATTTTCTTTTATCAATATAGACCTGTTTAAATATTTTCTTATTACTAGTTTTACATTTCAACCATTCCTTTTCAGCTTTACTCATTTCAGTCCACAAATCAGATAATTCTTTTGTCCACCACGGTTTATTTTTACGGTGCCTTTTGTTAGTATGTTTTGACGATGTATATCTCACAATTCTACATTGTAATTTATTACACATTTCATTGTGGACAATTTCCACAAGTTGGTCATATTGAGAATTAAGTACTTGCTGATTGATATCTGCTGTTTCTAAATTATCTATGACACTATTTAAATCACTTACAACATCATATCCTGCTAAAAAATCTACAGGAGGATTTCTTGTATCAAATATCGATTTAGTGTTTATAATATTTTCATCTATACATTCCTCATTACTAACATCAAAACAAACATCAAAGGAAAATATCCACCTCAAAAATGAGTGGTCAGGTTTAACTGTAAATGCATTTACTTTTGAGAAACACCCTGTATCTGTCATTAAATCTGTAGTTCTAATAACTTCAAATTTATTAAAATTACACAAATGTTCATAAGGAACAAGACAAAAATCTACTACAGATGTTCCTTGTGGACCAATAAAAGTAAAATCATTTTTAATTGTATTTCTACCATTCAAAATGCATAAATTTGTGTCTATTAAAAAATCTGTTAAACAAGAACCATAAAGGTTTTGAGAGAAGTCTATAACATCTCTATAAGGAATGTTATCAACACCTGGAATAAAGTCAAGATTATCTGAACAATGACTATTGAAATCACCGCAAATATACAATAAAGATGAAATTGACTGATACATATGGATTTGACACATAAGATTATCATAAAAATCATGTACATCAACCTGTCTTGTTGAGTTATAAGGAGGTAAGTAACAAACACATACACAAATTGTTACATTTGAATCATACTTGCTACTAAGTTTTAGCCATAAAATTCCTTCATAAGTCTGATCTAAAACATCATAGTTAAAATCATTTAAAAGAAATCCCACACCACCGGAGCCATTTTTTGATTTCTTATGCAAATGTTTTCTATTATGACCAATCCATGTAAAACCATTAATATCTAAAACATCACCATTTTTCAAATGTGTTTCAGCAACACCAACAATATCACATTTACAATAATTAAGACAAGATTCCCTTAAAATACTATTATCTGATAAATTGTCAATGTTCCACCCTTTGACATTCCAAAACCCGCAGGTTAATACCTAACGTCTACGATTGATTCCTCTGTTAGGACGGCCACTACTGTAGCCTCCATAATTACGAGAGTCACTGCGCCTTTCTTGTTGACTTGAATTTCGTCTCTCGTCCTGCCTGTTGTTCCTAGAGTCTGAATTATTGCTTTTCTTAAACATAACTCTTGAGCCACGTAGCTCAAGATCATCAATATTGCCATTTTTAACACTGTCAATGACTTTCTTAAGGTTACTTGCCTGAAGTCTCTCCTCCTTTGATTGATCGTTATGAATATAGACCTTTTCATACTTTTTATTGTTTTTCAAAAGGAATTTCTTTTTCATAACGGTTGATTTGTCATTTTGATTGTCAAGGGATGCCACTATTACTCGTGGTCCTGCGTTGTTTGTTTCAGATGAGCCTTTCCTCTCTGCTTTGGTTACTTTCACGGACGTCTTCATACCATCAGATAAAATATTATTCACTTCTTCCATCACATTTTCTGACCTAGTTTCATTGACATTTCGAATCACTATATTCAGCGAAATATCACTAGCTGGTATACATGACTGCATACCTGAAAGAGTTGTTTGAATATCTTCAATTGACTGTTTTGCATCGTCGGTGTTGTCACATAGCTCCTAATGATCATCATTCGGATATGTATCAGTTATAGCCTGTAGATCAATTATCTTAATTACTTCTTTCAGATCTAAAACCATCAGGCAAGGTCTCCATGAAGAACTCTGAGGACAGCGGACTGTCGATCTTATTTTCTGTTCAAAAGGAATTAATACCATGTCATTCAATACTGTCCATGTTAAACGAACATGAATAATTGTAGTTAGAGTACATATGCCATGACTTTTCTAAACTTTAAAGAATGTGACCCATGCTGTTTGTTTAAGCAAGTTAGAAGAAAAAATTATACAATGATCAGAATTTAAGATTATCTTATAATTTTCTATTCATTCATTACTACATTGTTAGAAGGAATCATAAATTTCCAAATTTATCGAGTAGCCGCGTAGTATTTTAGAAGAAAATGTATTTAAACCATAAAAGTAAATTGTGCAAAATTTGTAGGATATTGTCTCAAGTTAACTCAGAAGATTGGTGAATATGTATACGTTGTCAAGACATAAATACCATTTCAATTGTTATTGTCATACAGACCATTTCATTATACGGTTTCGAGTCGGTTTTCAGTTATTTAATTTGACCATGTCGTTCAGTTTCTACTCATAGAGGCAATATCGAAACACAGATGCCATGTAAATTATACGATATCAACACAAAGATGTTTAAACATACTTTGCAATTTGGTCAATTTGTCATTCAATGAAAGAATTATTTAACTCCGTTGTTTCTATAGGCCTATGCGTATGTCACATGATACACAATGTCGGTAAAATCGATTCCAAGTCAAATATCAAGGTTTCAGTAATGGGTATTGAATACATTTTATGTTTTTTGATTACTTTAAGTTGATAAATATATAATATTTATGTCAGTTCCACAGAATCGTATTTATAACACAATTTTGGTAATGATGTAATACTGACGCCTTGTACAGTGTTTTCAGCCGGCATGATATTTGCTTCATCGGTGCTTGCTATCTGTGACAGTTTTTATTTACGACAAAATATAGAATTTAGAATTAGTTTTCTGTTATATTTTGATGCTTTCTTTGTCAGCCCGCCCGCTTAGCTCAGTAGGTAAGAGCGTTGGTCTACGGATCGCGGGGTCGCGAGTTCGATCCTCGGGCGGGGCGTATGTTCTCCGTGACTATTTGATAAACGACATTGTGTCTGAAATTATTAGTCCTCCACCTCTGATTCATGTGGGGAAGTTGGCAGTCACTTGCGGAGAACAGGTTTTTACTGGTACAGAATCCAGGAACATTGGTTAGGTTAACTACCCGCCGTTACATGACTGAAATACTGTTGAAAAACGGCGTTAAAACCCAAACAAACAAATAAACTTTCATTTGACATATTTTGAACGTTCTTTACTAATAAAGCAGAGTAAAATATTTTCATAGCGACCCTGACGCTGCGATAAAATAAGCACACATTTTCAAATGCTCATATGCATTGAGCCAAGCTCCTCGTAGAAGTAACAAATTGTGAACAAAGACAACGGATGTGGCTTGTTGAAAGTAGTAAGTATTTATAAACAAGAGGGTTATTGTGGTCAAATTTGCTCCTCTGAATACAATTGCTCTTACTTATGAGTTCAAGAACGACAGATATGAATTCTAATAGTTTGGTATACGTTTGTATTGTAAAAATTGCAGTCAAATAAATACCTTGGCAATTATTACATTGGTAAATCAAGGACAAATAACTGCTCAACGAGTAGTCCAACTTTATCAAAATTCACCCAGTTTAAACATGCAAGAAAATAATAAGTGTTCCACAATACAATTGGATCAAGGCTTAACAAGAATTTGTATTCTGTCTAAATATGAATAAGGACAGGATTTGCAAACAAGTGAAGGTGCTGCTCGAGTGTAAAACATTCTGAGACTGGTGAAAAGATGAAGATGCAGGAAGGTGTACATGTGTACATAGTACAGAAATCAAAAATTTACAAATATTCCAGTTTAGAATGTGAACACTATATCTCTATCATTAGATAGTTTGTTCACTGATACACTTTCCTATTTTGTTGCAAAAATTCCTTTATAATAAGCTAACAGAAATACTTACATTTTTCCAAGTTTACAACAACAGTATTAGGATATGAATACCAGTAATGTAAATATATCACAGTTGCCTTACTTGCGGAAACAAACTAATATTACATTTTACTTTATATTTTCATTATTTATAAATAATTATCTTCTCCCGTATATGTCATACTTAGGTTCAGTAATAATCTTAAAAGAAAGATATGTAAATGAAAACAAAACACAAGATAAAGGGTTGTAGAAAATACTACGAATATTATGTGCAACTATAATTTAGTATATATCATAAGATAAATTTACTTCAATGTGGTAAAGACAAAAGTTGCTCACGTTTGTTGCAGTGTGATAAAGCAACACAATGATAATTATCGAAATTTGTAAAAACAAAAACAACCTTGTTCCTGTGGGGAAAGCCTGCCGGTGTGGCAGGAGCAAAAACATGAAAAGTAATACATTTATTATTTCTAACGTATGTAAAAGGATGACATTGCTTGAGTCTCATATCAAATTTTATTGTAATGTATAGGGTAAGAAAGCTTTCGTTTGTAGTGTGGTTGTCATATTTGTGTTATGTCATCGAATATTTTGATATCTTGTTACTCTCTGTTTTCCTTAATTTGCTTCCTCAGAATGTCTGAACGTTTACTTTAATTCATTGAATTTTATCTCCCTTTACGGTTTTGACTCGCTTACAAACGTTATCGGGTCCACGTTCCGTGTATATTCAAGGGAGACTACTTTTGCCGAAAATACTGGTCAATGTATTGGTGAGCAGACACAACATATGAATTGATACTTTAAACCATGTAATTATGCATCTTGTCTTTTTAGACAACATCATTACCTGTTTTGTAACAAAGCATTATGGAACTTTAAGCGAACATGATCACCTCATACAACATATAAAGAAAAAGAATTTAGCAATCAACGTTCGCGCATTAATTTCATCTTGTGCATTATTAAAACCCGAACCATGTTTGTAGGCATTCTTTGGGCCGGAAGCTTGGGCGTTTTTATTTCTCTATTACTTCTACATATTGCATCTTAATACGAATTATAGTTGTTTTTAATAGGAGCCATCTTCCTGCGAATTATTCAATAGCAGAATCTTCGTCAGTTTGTCATTTCAAAATTGTATCTGAACCTGCACAGTGCATACTTATATTGTACAGTTTGGTATATGTTATCACTTGACTATGATTGTCATTGAATATGTATTAATCAAAACTGCACGAAGACTTCCATGACCTGATACCTTTGATTGAAAACGAAAATATGTCTTAGAAGAAACGTTTCAATAAAGTGCATTATTAATTTATTAGTCCCCTACTGGTTGAAAACCAGTATCGTGGACTATAGGAATGCGCTTTTCCGTCCGTCCGTCATTCCGTCATTCTGTCATTCCGTCCGTCCGTCCGCAATTTAGTGTCCGTTCCATTATTCTGTCATTCATTAAGGGATTTTGATATTACTTGTATCTGCATTTGAACTTTTAAAAATTAGCTTTCACTCATGCGCTAACAACATTTGCAAATTATATTGTGACATTTTGATACATGCAAACTGTATTATCAGCACTATAAAATACTTACAGGTATTTCATTTTAACCAAAAGTAAGCTGACAAAATCATATGAAGCAGGTTTTAAAGGGTAAATCAAATACATATGAGTAAATCCTAAATATTTTGTTGTGCAAAAAGGTATGATATTGTGTCTTTAACCATCGATTGTGTTGTTGGAAGGGAAGTAAACTATCATATATCTCTTTTTATAAGTACTGGTCTAAGGCAAGAGTTGTCATTCTTTGCGGATCACAGCTTTAACTTCTGTTATTGATATTATCATAACTATCATAACTTCACATTTTAAAGTCATTTTCGGTCATTTGAAGGACATATAAATCAATTTCTTTACTTTATTATTTAATGTATTTCTATAATTGAACATTTTAGAGTCTACCTGTATTTGAACTTTAGCTTTCACTCGTGCGCAAACAATATTTGCAAATTACCTTTCTGAAACGTATAATAAACAAATTATATTATAAACCTGATATGTGACAAATTTGTGCCCGATTTTCTCTTCTCGATGCAAGGAGTCAGATGAGCTTATTAAAGACAAGGACGAAGTATATCAAACAACCTTAAAAAACTAAAGTTTTTATCTACAGAAAAGCAGTCTTAAAATTGACAATTTTGAATTGTAAAATACGTTACTGTGAATTAAGCTAATACATGCACTATGGAATGTACTTAACCAACTAAACTTCGTCAAAAGGTAAAATCATAAAATAAAACTAGTAATATCTTAAAGAATAAACTCGCCAGGGACACTCCTAGTTGACAGCCATTTTTTTCACCATTGTGTCATTTTCTTTCTTTATCACTATTCTACACAGTAGGTAATAAATTAGTTGCAACAGTATCTTTGATATCACAGGCATGTCAAAGATAAGTAAGGTTCTGACATAAAAAAATAGGTGCCTGTTTGATAATATTCCCAATTCAACGTATTCTGTCTAATTGTCTGTTGGTTATATTTGATCTAATTTTGGTTCGTTCAATATTCGGCTTGAAATAGGCTTATTGTTGTAGTTATCAAATATGTCAAAATTATCTGAAGTACGGTTTTGGCAAACATCATCCTAACATTGACAGGCACTGTTTACTTTGTATTTCATAAATATTACTTTCATACTGCGCAGCTGAATAACTTTTTTTCCGGATTCATAAAGCATATTAGTATTCAACTATGCAATACTGGATACAATGTTACAGAAATTGTGCATATTACATTATTTGAAATAGACTGAGCCAGTACCAAACTATGTGAGAAAAACAACCTCTGCCAGTATGAGAAAACAGAGCCAAGACGGGATTCAAGCATTTTGACTTGGTAAACTGAGGGAGGTTATACACAATTGGCTTAAAATTATCCTTTATCAAATGATTTCATATTGCTCCGATTGAAGTAAATATCTTAATTCCTGTTCTGTTCCTATTATTTGTCTTCTGGTAATCGAGCCGACCCTCACCCTCGGGCATTAGGGCAATTCAACCATCCTCGGGCAAATAAAAATGTCAATATGAAATCATTTTATTCATGACGTTATGATATTAAAACAGAATTATCTTACAAATACTAAACAGTCGCTTATGATCAAAAGAATGTTATTCCGTTTCAGAAATAGAATGACAGATCACGACTTACGGTAATATGATCTTCCATATATTTATTTTAAGGATCTGAATGGCGAGAGGTTTACCTAACATTTATTTGTATTTTACTCCATTAGCAAGCAAAACTACTGAAGTATTTAACTTACACTGTATGTTTTTTTTAAAGTTAATATAAATGATAGATGAAAATATAACCTTTTGTAAAAAAGATATAATTTTTTGTTCACGTTCGTCTAGATATATTATTTATAGTTGTGAGAGGTAAACATGTATTTGATTTAAATATATGAAAGTTTTATGTTCCTTAATGAAATTTGGATATATTGATTAAAATATTTCAAAATAGGACAATGCTTAACAAATTAGTTCTAAAAGTGGTAGAATGGATAACATATACATACTAAAAATCAAAGGAAACTAGTTTGTTTTAACAAGTATGGATTATATTGTACTTAAACGACATATTTGGACTCAAAATATACATCTCACTTATTACGTGTGTAGGTAAAAAAACTAGTATTTTACCTATAAATTTACGAAACGTATTGAAATAAATGAAGTTAGAAATGCACTAAAATACTGTTTATTGCTGTCACAAATGATTGCTTAGTGGAAATTATTTAATTTCTATTGTTCTTGCAATTTATTTGTTGTTGCAACTGGATTTTGAAGAACGGAAAATCTGAGATGAATGTTGTCGACAGGCCTTGCGATCAAATTCTTAATGGCAATGTATATAAATTAGTTTTATTATCTAACTTCCATTACTGTCTAACCTTTAACAGGGACGTAGACACTTATTATCTGACTTACATAATGGTTTTATCAGCCGCCGGATTAAATGGTCGATTTGGAAGAAGCACGAATCAGAAACATGTGAAATATCATATTTACTATGTAATTTATTTTTATGGGAAATACAAATACTGCAAGAGGATTTTTTTCTTATATTTAGCCGGTGGAAAGTAGTACGGAAATATTACTATTAATTCAAGTAAAATGTTTTGTGCGTGCGTTGGTGCTTACTACCGTCTCCGAAAATATTCCCTGACGTAGTAGTGCTTAATTGTCATTTAACTGCCAATGTTTCGACAATTTTAAATGACGAATATATCTGTGAATGGCCTAAATAAGGACATAATGAAACGCACTACATTTAAGTATGCTTAAAATATTTTCTAGTGTTTAAACATATCGCTTTCTACCATCAGGTTATATTTGTACTGGCAATTATTTTCGATTTAAGTGAAGGACGATTTATTGTGGTTTACCTATTGAAAGATAAAAAAGTATTTCGAAATTTCTAAAATTAGGATCATTTTTATACACGGACTTGGAGTTTATATTTTAATGACGATAGATTTTTTTATTTAAGCGAGTGTTCTTGAAATTTAAAATACAAGAATATGATATATATTTTTTGTATTATATTCACTGAGCGGGTATATTGATAAATTTGAGAGTATTTAGTACAAAAAACGGGTACAAAGGTAAGATATTTTGAATTCTATAGTAAAATGTCTTTTAAGGTTAACAGTGACTAAACTACAGTGTAGACGTAAAAGTATATTTTTATTAATAAACTAAATTAAATTGTGATTAGAGAGATTTGTAAAACTTTGAATTTGATCTATCAAAAAGTATCCCTTAAATGTATAAAGTAACCGAGTAGTCAATTTAACCCTGGTCATTTATCATGTATACAATCAAATGACAAAGTTGGGTCGATAAAAAGGGAATAAGAAAACACTTCAAACAGCATATCTTTAAATATTTAATTCATCATGTAAATACAAAAGAACAGCAGTCAATATTATTTGCCCTTTTATTACCCGCTGTATTCCATATCTCTGTTTTAGTCAATAGTTTAAAAGTAGGATCGGACCTTAGACAGGTCTAAGTACGAAATTGTGTGCTATTTTCATAAATGGAATTTAATGATACGCCGTTCAAAAGGAGAATCACCAAATAGAGTAATTTTCAAGTGTTTAATTAAATAATTTTGACGTCAATACATCCATCAGGTTACACGGTTAGTAAGTAATTGGAAGATTTTGGCAACAGGTATATGTTTTAGGTAATATCGCTTGTGTTGTTTGATAAAACGTAGGATTGTTTTACACGGTAATATGGAAATACTCCTAATGCGATATTTTCATGATCGACGAAGCCACGTAAAATGTATATGCCCTCTTTATTGAATATTTTCTCTTTATTTCATATCATTTTAGCGTTTTTACCACTATCGAAAAGCGTCACAATGTCCATGTGAATGTGAACAAAATGAAAATAGTTCTACGAGATGTAGAGATTTTTTAATTTACATAGATCTACTACTACATATGAGTATATATTATCATGTTGTTGTAAGAAGTTATATACATCCAAGTTTTAAAGGAAATGTATTTTCATCAACTACTGAAAGCGTCAAAATGTCATTGATGTCTTTATGTTACAAGACACTGTTACACAGAGTATATTAGCAAAGAGTCCTACACAAGTATTTTCCTTTAGTGAGGTCAATATGTTTGATTTGTCGCGGAAGTATGATGTATCGATTATTGACCTAATGAAATAAACATTTGCAGAAACGGAGCGTAGCGAAGAGAAAGCAATAACTGCGATAGACAGCGGTTAATATACAGACCGGTGAAAGAAAAATATGACAAATGTTATGTTGTCAAAGCGTCACATGACGTACGGTTCATAACAACTTGAAAAAATTAACTCTAGTCTAATTCTTCTCATAATATCTCATTGAAAAAAATAGTAAAAAAAAAAAAAATGTCTTGTACTTTATCGTCGGCTAATTTACCATGGTTCATCCATGAGATGTTTGTATATTAAACCACCTCGTGGTACGATTCCTACACGTCTTTAATTTGAACCGTCACGGTGGTAAATCAAAAATAAACCACGCGAAAGCCTTGATTATTTGATAAGTAACAATGGAGCCTATTTCTCTGGTAGTTTCCGCGCAATGTCAATGGTACAGAACTACAAAATGGGTATACAGTAATTTAGATAAATCCATTGTAAAAACATGAAATGAAAATGAGCCGCGTCATGAGAAAATCAACATAGTGCGTTTGCGACCAGCATGGATCCAGACAAGCCTGCACATCGCGCAGTCTGGTCAGGATCCATGCTGTTCGCTAACGGTTTCTCTAACTGCAATAAGCTTTGAAAGCGAACAGCATGGATCCTGACCAGACTGCGAGGATGTGCAGGCTGGGCTGGATCCATGCTAGTCGCAAACGCACTATGTTGGTTTTCTCATGGTGCGGCTCAAATAAACTTTTGTTTCCATGTACATTGTAGAACAGAAAATATGTTTCACCCGTGCACACCAGATCTAATATTTGGCTAGTACTGCATCTGGCGTGACTACGTGAAAGATATTTCGATCTTGCACAGAAATAAACAAATTTTCTCCATTATGTGTCTGATATACATAAAGAAAATATCACCTTGCACATTTCACTAGACGCCAGTGAGAGATACTTAAATAGTTTGCAACTATTGATATTTACAGATAACGTGTTAGATCGAGTACAGTTAAACAAAACAGAAGATATATATTAGGAAGAAAAGGATATTCTAAAAGATCATTTTTAGTCATTTTGTGTGAAGCATCATGGGATTGCTGACGTTTGCCGGAAGGATAGTTCTTGTTGTCATTAACATCTTTTTTATGGTATGTCTTTTTCTTATTTTACCAATGATATGTTACTTTCTATTTCGAATAAGATCATTGTTTTCTTTTCTTTTAATGCGTTTTTCAATATAGTCTGCCTATATATCCAAAAAAGTGGCCTAGAAATTGCCTTTGATGGCATTTTTTGTTAATGCCCGACAGCCATGTTCATTGTTAACTTTATAAAAATTGGAAAAGTTTCAGGGGGGCTGTCGCCTTCTAAGGGTCATAGTAAGGTCACAGCACAAGGTCAAAGGTCAATAAGTGCATATTTGTTATAAACGTCAGATTTTCGCCATTTTTTGCTACCTTTTAATATAAACTTGTAATTTTTCGGTGATAATTATGAATTTTAGAAGTAAATAAATTACTTCGTGTAGATTTATTGCATTTGAGACTGGCAAAATTCAAAACGACTAGAGTTATTTCTATAGAATGAGCTTAATTTTTCGTACGCTCTGATATTTTGTTCATTTATAAAAGCTATCTTTTTCATGTTTGATATTCTAAAACTTCCATTTTCAGGCTAACACTTTTTAAAAAGGCTATTTGATTGCCTATATGATTGTCTGTATGAACAGTACAGGTAGAAAAATTCTATGGCGCGTATTATAAGACTGGTACAGTTAAACTTCGTTTGCTCGAATTAGGATTATTCGCGTACTACTCTTGGCTCGAACTCATTGTCGGGTCTATATAATGTGTACTTCATGTTGGCTTGTACTACTGATATCTCGAACACATTTTGCTTGTCCCTTCGAGCACTAGCGAACATAGTTTGACTGTAATAACTATTGACAGATCTAAAGATTCTTTCGGAAGCATAGAACTCAAGGACCTAAAATAGCAAACTCAGTTTGATTAAGTCTGTTTGTGAGATGAAATGTGCAAATTCTCTCAAGCATTACCTAAAATGGTCTACCCTGTCAATTAAAAATCTGTTCCAGTGGTTTACGCATGTGCTGTAGTAATTTCAGGAATGCGTGGGCGTTTAGAAATACCATCTATGTACAAAAAGTAAGCGATATCAAAGGTTGAATATAACCGCAAATGTTATGTTGTTTTTATTTTCATTTCATTAGCATGAAAATGGTACTCATCATATTTTTGAATCAGCTAAAAAATATTTCTTTGCACATTAACATTAGGCTATTATAAGGACTGGTAACCGCTCTTCAAGTGTTTTCAATATCTACAATTTTGTAACTACCAGTGTTTGTTTATGTTGGTTCTATCAACGTCACACTCAAAAAGGCTTAATAATTGTCAGTGAATTTGAAAGTATATCGAATATTATTAGTATTATCTTTATGACTGTGAATATAGGGGTAAGCATGTTTGTTTGCCTGTTACAACGCCTTTAGATTTCCGAGTATTTGGTTGGTGATAGAACCCAATGTATCACAAAGGAATCTGATGTTATAGAATGAAACAAATGTGAGCACAAGCTATAGACGTCTTAGCCTGACATATTCAATCGACAGTATTTGTTTATTATAAATCCATCGTTTTGAATTTCAAATCTCTTCTTCGTGCTCAGTCTTCTCATCATGAAGAAAGTTATTTTTACACATTGTATATCTCTAAGGTACTATCGAACGGCCATAATTAATCATTTTGATTAGCTGAACCATCATCTGTCAGTAATCATGAAGATATCGAAAGGTATATTTTCAATATTTCACTGAATCTGCCTTAATGTTACTATTATAATAGATCTAAAGCAACCTTTCTGATGTTTCTATATCTTTATTTTTACATTTTAATTTGTAAAACATATGAATGACTAATGTTTCAGTGTCAAGATACTAGCTTTCTTTTCACAATGTAATCAAAGACATCCTGTCTGAAACCAAGTGTCAGAAGTGCAAATTGTTATGATCTGATTCGTTTTCAACTGTTGTTTTGAACAGGAAGTGAGAGTGTGGAAGCAAAGCCAAAAATTATAAGATTCGAAAAAGAAATAGCGTGCTGAATTTTTAGAATAAAATAATGCAAATATCGCATTAAGAGCTTCGTTGATAGTTCTTGAAATGTTCTACTTTATTAAATTACAAATACATAAAATATGATGATAAATGTCTGACCGTTAGTAAAAAAGGAAACAAATTACAGCAAATCAAAGACATGGTGTATAGAGTAACTAGTTGAATTCCTACAGATCTGTTCTGTTTTATTTATTACCGTACATGTTCTGTGTATTGTGACCTATATTTCCGTTATTCCTCTAAAATGGTCCTATTTAACAATCACCGCGTGGACAAATTAACATAAATATATATCATATAATGAATTATCACCAGTATTGAAATGATTACTTTAGAAGCTGGAGAAGCATTCCATATATGTAAATGTTACTTTCAACAGTATCTCAATCATGTAACGGCGGTCAATTAACCTAATCAGTGTTTCTGGAGTCTCTACAAGTATTAGCCTTTTCCCCGCAAGTAACTGCCAACTTTTCCATATGATTCAGAAGTGGAGGACGAAATTACTCCTTACAATGTCTATTATCAAATTATCATGGAGAACATACACCTCTCCTTGGGATCAAACTTACGACCCCGCGATCTTTAGACCTGCGCTCTCCTTATTGAGCTAAAATACTTGGTTGTATTCATGACAGTAAAGTGATTTTAACTGTTTATGTGAGAATTTTTTATATATATTTATATGTAATTCATTTTCGTTGTATCCTTCCTCCTCAAAACCAACCACATTTTTCCTTTCGCACACATTTATCAAAAGGTGTACAGTATGTAAATAATCTTTTGATAGTCAGTTCAAAGCTTAAATTCAAATTTTATTGCTACCTGACTTTTGTTTTTATCTTTGCCAAATTTTGACAGATTTGAATGAAAATTGGACACATTGTTTAATGACCAGTTCAGTTAAATAAACGTAACAGCGATATCAACTGTGCGTACATTCATTGAGCCATATGACAGTTCAAATAAGGTAGCCTAAAAATAAAACGTCACAGAATGGATGCAACTTGGTGCTGGTCTCTGTGCGGAAAATACTGCCATCTGCAGTATTAAACAATTTTGTCATTAACTGGTGTCATTAATGACATCACAAACCTGATATAAAATTAACATGTTCATATTGAAAATATTGACAGTTGTTCTATTTCAACTAAACATTGTTGAACATTCAGAATATGATACTTTGAATTTCTGCTGTGACGAATTTACTAATTATGTGACTTTTAATTTAAGGGTTACCTTATTGTTACCCTTACGGTTAAATGAACATAATTCAGGCTATGATCGTTTTTATGTTTTATTATAATAAAATAATCATTAAACATTGTGTAGAACATCATTCAAATCTGTCAAAATTTGGCGACAAAAGAAAAAAACAGGTGTGGAGTTAGAAAAGTTGTTGAGTTTATTATTAATAAATGCACTATTTTGCTTCCTTTAGTACCTTAGAAGTCATTTTCAAAAGTTCATTTTTGATCCTGACTTGTCTGTGACCTTGAAATTACATTAAAATAACCCTTGGATACGACAGTACCAAAAATATTTTTGCAGTTGATCTACATAATATAGATTGGCAAACATGTCAAGCATAACACACTTTGCCATCGTATGCCACTTTTCCTAGATATATATTATTCTATATAATATATATTTATATTATGTATATATATTTTTAATATTATCATCAGTTTTATTTACAAAATACTAAAGAGCGTCGAAAAACAATATTTAAACCAATTTAGATGTTTTATGAAAATAAAACGAGTGAACAGCGGTATAGTTTATCTGTAAATGCACTCATTTGACCTTTGACCCCATTATTCTGTAATGAGGAACCCCATGAGGTGACAGCCCCTTTTAAATTTAATGTTTGATCCTAAGGAACACTTTTATAATAATATCCGAGCATTAACAAAAATGCCATCATAAGTCACATTTTCCTCAGATATTGGCAGACTAATATCTTGCATCGAGGAAAAAAGCTGTGATCAACAGTTACCTCTTAGAAACGACAGTAATGAAAACACAATGTGCAGATAATTTGTCAAAATGAAAAGTGAGTGGTGGAAGACTTGCCAAGTTAACATGGAATAATTAATACTTTTACATATTTTTGAGTCAAAGTGTATTTATACCCGTGTGGCCTTTTGAGAACGTTATATTGCAGCTATATGAATTCAGTTATAATGAACGTCTAAAATCACTTTTTACAGTTAATGTCAATGCTCAGTTTTAAAACGTATAATGTAAAACACAGTTCCGGATTTTCCTTTGTAGCTTGCTTCATTGGCGCTGATTGTGGCTGGATTTGTGATTCGGTTTGCACATGACTGGCTACGACCTAGAGTGAGTGCTATTCTGGACGAAATAGAGACTAAAGTACAGAGTGCATACGGTAATAAGCGAGGGAACTTTGTCCTCTACATGTGCATTTAGGTCCATAAGATACACGCCTTGATAATTGCCGATATGCTGAATGCTCATAATATCTATCGAATATATCGTGCTAAATATGTTAATTCAATAAAACACATCACTATGCTAAATGTCAAATATTTAATACCAGTTGCGAAACGATAGGTGCTGCTTATGGTCAAATTGCTTAATTTTATGAGTTAATGAACCGATAAATAAAACGTTCAATCATTTGAAAACATATAATATTACAAGGTTATATCAGTCGGATTTGACTCCATGTTTTTGTATACCAGTCGTGATACTATTATGTATTAGAAAGAGACTATGGAAATAAATCTTCTTTAGAAAGAAACGAATAAGGAGTGACTGACCGTTGTTTCTTTATGAGGAAAAAATCACTCCGCGCCTTGACTTCTTTTTGGTGCAACCATAAATAGATTGCCTCTTAAAAGCTCTCTTTAATTAACAGATACCATACAATTTATAAATTCTTTATGAAATGCATGCGATTGGTTGAAAAAGTAGGGTATATAACTATTTTATAGGCGATACTTGACATAAAGCGTCCGACATTAGCATTAAGTATTTTGCATACACCATTTGGCAATCAGCATGACATGAATATCTTTTCTTTAAAAAAAAGGACATAAATGCCCCTATCAATGCAAATATTCAAAATGTATTAATTCAATAAAACATGTTCTTAATTGGTAAAACATACACAAAATAAATACTGTAATATATGCGTACCGATATTTATATTTATACGAGTTCTGCAGAGATATATTCCACGACTAAGATCGCCTATCGTTTTTCGTGAAATGTTTACTCTATAGAAAATTTACAAAAACAATAACAGTAACAATAACAAACTATTCATTTCAAAACTTATAAAAAAAAAACAACAAAACAATTAAATGGTGTATTTTTCATCATTAGTGACTATTTCACATCGTTATATTTCATTATTTTCTTAGGAGATGCCAGTTTCAACACGGACAATTTTGAGTTCGGGTCCCTAGTGGGAACATTATGTTATATAATGATATCGTTGGGCGTGGTCCTTCTTGCGATATCCTTCCTGGGGTGTTTCGGGGCATGTTGTTCATTCACAACAGTCATGCTGGTGGTAGGCTGCATCTCATTTTATAAAACTAACGTTTTTTCAGTGTTGGAATACATTTACATGTTTTATGATATTTATTTCCGCTTAATTAAGGGCATCATATCTTGCTCAAAATTGAAAGCAAAGCAGAAATAGGCATGCCATTTACAGTTATAAATCTAAGTAGGGTATAAACTAGTATTTGATAATTAATAAAAGCACACGTTCTCGTTTCTTGGTAATGTTGATGTTTCTTTATAAATTATGGAATGTTTTTGATACGTCATCTTGCAATTAATTCAAGAACTACGATTTCTAGTACACTGATCCAGATATATCTATATTTAATAATGCAATGCACACTAACAATATATTATTTTCATGTATAACAATTAAGTATCTTGTATTTTGTTTATTGTTTCAGTATTCAATAATAGTGATAGCTTTGCTTGCGGGTCAAGTTGTTATTGTCATTTTGGTGTTTGGAGCTCCAGATACGGTACGTCTAGATTGGCCGCACATATACATACTTTGTACATGTACCACCCAAGATTGTCAGTTCAGTTTGTTTTTCTATAGATTAAAATACAAATCGTTCTTTTGGGTGATGAATTCTGAAGCTTACAATATCAACTTTAATACACACATGTTTATCGATCAGTATTCAAATACTTGTGAAACAGATGCATGTTGTTGTATGTAAATAACTATTGAGATATCTGTACTTGAGGTGAGTTTTTCCTCTTATTTGACATGTAGTTCTGGTTGTAAGCCCCGTTTACAGGTTTTTATCTAGCACCTTAAGCTGCACTCAAAATTGCTTACTATAAATACTAGTTATGTCTTTTTCAGCAATATTGTATATAACATTGCTCACATTTGGAATATGACTGTATTTTATAATATTACATTAGGTCTATTTCCGTACACATTGATTAGCTATATCCATCAAGAGGAAAACGAAGTCAACTATTTTTAGAGGAACACGACGTTTTATAACTAACACGAGTACAATATAATTCTGTTTTATTATTGAAGATAAAAGATCGGATGAAGACCAACATGAAGGACACTATGAGTGACTATGACGGCATACAAGGAAAAAGTGTGTCGGCTTTGGGCTGGAACTGGGTGCAACAAGAAGTAAGTCTTTCACAAATATTGATTTAACTATATATAATGAAACACTAAGGACATGAAATTGAAATGGACATTGAGCTGATTTTGTTATATAAAGGAAAACTAAGTATGGGTGACCGTTACCGTAAAAATAAGTACAATATTGTTACGACTCAGGGGTGTTGCGGAGATGGGTAGGCTGGGCGTACTGTAGAACTCTGGGTAAACTTTACTCAAGTAGTCGAAAGGGCAAATAGGGTATAGCCAGGCTGATTCAGTGTACCGTAAAACTAACTAAACCAGAGGGACTATAAGACTCAGGATAACAGTTAATGAAGTTTATTAATGAAAATATATCATACTCTGGAAAACACAGGTGAAGTCAACACATTAAACAAAAGCATCTCACTGATAACAAATGTAATCACAAATTCATCTTGATAATAAACGTATTCATCTATTGATGGTTAAATTCTGTCAATATAAGCACAAACTTATCAAATTAAGATTATGACTGTTCCGGCTTTCCATAGTTTACAGGTAGCGAAGCAAATTACAACGAACTTTAAAATGTTTTACAAAACAATACTGCACTCTCTTAAGGTACTAAAAATGCAAGATTCAGTATACATCTCCTTTAAGATTAATCTACTTATGACTGATCTGGCGTTCCATAACTTGTAAATATTGATGCGGATACAAAGACACTGTTCAGCAACAGAAATTCCTTCTATAAAAATATAGTCGCTATATTCTCAGTACTTTAGGCAAATCCATTAATTGTCATTACTTTAAATAAGTATAATGAATATGTAAATACAACTGTGCAAATAAAACTTGTAGAAACGTTACTAAATGTTGTATCAAATGGTCACAGTGATTTAAAACGTTAAACTCTATGCTGAATACTGCCGTATCATAAAAATGGCGACTTTATGAAATGTTTATATGAAAATAACATCAAAATATACAACACTAGATTAACTCTAACATGTTTAAGTGATTTAAACATCTATGAAGATGACAACGATAATTTATGTTGCTTAGTAACGGTAAATAGTCCTACAATGCAATGCGAATAAGGATGCATATCCTGTCAGGAAATGAGACAAATTCAGTGAGTTATCATGAAAATACTGTGATTTACACAAAAATAGGATTGAATAAAAGGATGACACTTGTCTTAAACAATTAAATACTGTAAATTAATTGTGCAAAGTCTATAGTGATTCACATGTAGGAAAATGTTACAAAATCTGGATTAAATGTGCACAAGCCGAAACGGATGTCTCTCGGTAAATGTAAACAGAGTTCGGATAAGATTAAAACGAACATGGAGATGTATAATATGAGTTTGGTCTGTAATATTATGCAGATCAACACATATGTGTACAATTATGTGTTTCGTTACTGTCAGCTTGCAAGGAAATATCTCTAAAACAGTTCAAAGCACATCCAAGATCGATGACTTATTTTATAAAACATGAAAATGGTAAGTCCCAATTGTTCGAATTGTTACAATATTACCCTTATTTATGCAGGTAATGATATCTGAATACAATTCCTTGCACAACAATAAGTGGTCGTGATGGAACTTAAGACAAGAAGGCGTTGAAATGCAGTTGTAAATTTACTGCTTTTTGTGGTAACGTCCTCTAATAATTTGTCACATTGATCGGAAAAGTTTTTATTTCGACTGTCTCAGAAATGTCAGCTAATTCTTACCTTCTACTTTGTGTCTGTCTTGGTTGTGCAACAAAAATGGACTGGAAGCGAATAAATTCAGAAGCTAAACACAGTTTTAAAACTTGCCTTTAAGTTATATTTCTAATAGTTGTGCAATGTCGCGATATCTATCAATTGCAAATATGAAGCTAGAAATTATATTGTAAAGCTTTTCAAATAATTTTATATTAAAAAGGAAGTTGATAAAATCAAGAAAAAGGCTCAAACAATATGTTATGTTTCTATTCTTAAGGCATCGCCTACAGTGGCAGCCATTTGACTCAAAATTTTATATGCAAATTTTTATAAAAATAAAAGATGACTAAGTGGTAACAATAAAGTCAATAAATTTGTCATAATTATATTTTAAATATCTATGTGAACATATGCAAGTAGAAGGATGTGCATTTCACTACCTGTATTATGCCTTTATTCGATATTTTTCTATGACAAAATTTTGCTATTTTATCTGCAGTCAGACTCAATATATATTTAATACATTTCAAAGATAATTACAGCCAATTGTAAAGCAGATCATGAAGAATAAAGTCTTCAGAAATTATTTTGAAATTTTACCTGATTACTGAATTATACACAAAAATCCCAACACCATCAATTTATCCAATTTGTGTTATCTGTTCACACATAATTTACATGTATATAAACAGGTGATATTATAGGATTATGTATAGGTTTACCTGGCTACCTGTGATCAGTAATGCATGTACAAACAACATTTTAAATTAAATTTACATGGGGTTGTCTTTTTGTGTCTAATGCAATAACCAGGAACAATTTCGACAAAAATCCGTAGGAGTTTGCAGTATACATATTGTACTATGAAATTAACTAAATTTTGTCTTTGTAATATTTTTTATATTGGAGTTCTACTGCACATAAAATTTCAATATTTTGGGGTAAATTTTCGGTCTAAACGAGACTCAAATATTTTACAAGTGCATATGTACTATATATCATCATATGCTTCTTATGTTGATGATAATTTGACCAGCTGTTAAGGCTTTAGTGCAATTTTCAAGACAAAAATACTCGGCCTGAAAATATGAACTGATACTGAGTTGTGACTGTGGCGATGCCTTAAACGAATCTCTAATTGAATTTACGAAATTTTAAAAAAAATGTGAAACAGTGCAGCTGAACACATGTAAACAGTAGTTTGATTATATTTTATTGCAGTTATTATATACATAATATATGTGTGTCCCGTCTATAGTACGAATAGGTTGCAACGATTGTCACATCCCTTCCAAAACTATATATATGTTCCGCTGTACCTGAAAGCTTTTGATTTTTAATGTCATGCCAAACCGGTCGTCTGCTTTAAATTTAAACCAGAAATTAAATTCAAAGATCTCACTTGATTGTCTTTTTATAGTGAATTTACCGAACCAGACAATGCAAACAGTATACCATTTTTACTTTAATAACACGTTTTAGATTAACAAATTCATTATAAAGAGACTAAAATGCAAGATTCTTGTTATCCCACGTTAGCTTTTTACTGCTGTGAAATCGAAAATTCTTTTTTTTCCATACTCAGTATCGACACAAGCAATTCGGCAAAAGTCATCGTCGTGGCAGATATTACATAATGCGTTTTTTTTTTCAAATTGAATTTATTAAGCGGTTGAATGAAACAGTAAGGCGCGATCGAGGCTCTGTCAAACATAATTGAGCCGCACCATGAGAAAACCAACATGGTGTATTTGCGACCAGCATGGATCCAGACTAGCCTGCGCATCCGCGCAGTCTGGTCAGGATCCATGCTGTTCGCTAACGGTTTCTCTAATTGCAATAGGCTTTGAAAGCGAACAGCATGGATCCTGGCCAGACTGCGCGGATGCGCAGGCTGGTCTGGATCCATGCTGGTCGCAAATGCACTCTATCGGTTTTCTCATGGTGCGGCTCATATTGTCAAATTTATTCAACGAATTTAATAAACTCAATGATTACAGACACAAATGTAATCATCTTTTTATCACATGTTATCCATTTCTGCTGAACATTGAAATCACTGTTTTCTCTACTTTTTATTCAAGTCAGTTCGACCAACGTCTTCTGTTTACGCCAAAATGTTATTATATTTTCTAGTATTATATACCAAAAATATGACATGATGTTATCTCATTTCCATAAATACTTTATCCATTGTTTCAGTATGACTGTTGCGGTGCTGAAAGTTACGCTGATTTTGAGGCAAAGGGTAGTCCATATAAAGATTCAGCCACAAACGACAACGCAGCCATGAGTGGTAGTACAGGAGATGTATATGCACCTGTAGCCTGCTGCAAGACTCTACCTACATCTGATTCTGAGAGAACTACATGTGCTGGAAACGGAGCTCTGCCTAGCGAAACTAACAGCAATCTCAATACTGTGAGCCGGTTACTATTTCTCGACTGATATTGCAGATAGTTTTATATACATTATATATAAATTTTCAAAACAGATAGCAGTGTTTAAAAGATTTAGATATTAGTATAATTTAAGTAAAATATATGTGTAAGTTGTAATTTACAGCTACATTGCGTCAGTTGTAAGCCATTAAAACTTAACATGTGATTAACGCGATAGATAGGTTTTCTACATATTGATACGGCCACAACTGAGATTGAATAGCTAAATACTGTCTGGATATAATTGATAACAAAATGAAAGTACTAAATGTTGAAAAACAAGTCTGGATGCATGCCTTTCTAAAGGAAAGCTAATAATGATACTTTTGAAATATCACATGAAATATGCAGAACAGTAGAAACAATTAGATTTTCAGCTCGTAAACCTTATTTTGATATTTTTTTATATTCTATTACAGGGGTGTGTAAATAAGGTATGGGAGCAAGTTGTGGAAGACAACTCCCTGTATTTCTGGTTGGCAATCGGGTTTTGTTTTGCCTTTCAGGTAAGTAGCTTGCAGGGACTAAAATGGAATGAATACGAAACTATATTTTTCAATTGGAATTTGGTTTATGTCCTTTTAATATGTGTTCACTTATATCCATCAAAACAGAAATAGTGGCCGTAGCACCACATTATGTGCAACGTTATTCATTTATTCAGATCTAAGTAAAGTTTGTAAAGATATTTTCGATAGAACAAAATAAATCGTGTGTTTGGGAATACACAACTGGCCTTGTTGTGTGTTTATGTACCATTATTGCATTAATAAATCCAAACAAATGACGTCATGGTTCAATATAACCGTTTTAAATGTGACGATTCCTGTTTATTTCAGATTGTGCTCATCTTCTTTGCCTGCCTTGTCTTCAAGAACCGGGGTGTTACCGGCGGTCTTGTGTAGTCAGAACAAAAATTGCTCAATTAATTGCAAGAAGAAGTGGTCTTCGTTTCGTCTGTGATATATACTTCACGTCTTTCTCTACGATAGGTTTATTCTCTACTGACTATTGTAATGTTAACGTGCATTTTCTCGAGAATTTCTTCCTGTGATTGCCAGAATTACATATACGTTATAATCTGCTGTAAGACTTCCGGATGTTCTAGTAAGAACATGTTAGAAAATCAACAACCAACTGTGAAAAGGTTTTATTTTTCAAAAACTTGTCACCCACTCTGGTAGAAATTTACCAAGGAACCGAAAACAATGAAAATTATTTCAAAATTTTTACAGATATTTCAAATATTTACACAAAGGTGTTATAAATGTATCAATGTAAAAGAAAATAAAAAAAAAACTTGCATAATTTTAGGTCAAGATAACATTACTGTATTTATTTGTATGTTTGTTATTATTGACAGCTTTTAAGTATTTAAGCTCATCTTGAAAACGCATGATAATTTCTATATTTCTATTTGAAAAAGACATAAATACAGTTATATCAAATGGTATAACACAGTGGTAATATGCACAAGAAGTATCTACTTTATATTTGTCAATATTCTCACTTGCCTATTGAAGAAAAGGTTTCCACCTTTTTCCTTACCCTAATGAATGATTACTTTCAACTCGAAATAAAATGAAGCTATGCATTTCCGTATGAACATCCTAGTTAACATTGTCATATATTACCAATAAACATATTTGATCTGTGGATAATATTTGTCTGACATTCAACCGATATCTGACTTAAAGATCTAACCGATATCTGGCGGAAACAATATATATTAGGACGGTCTTTCGACGGGGATCGAGCCGACTGGTCCGACATTGGCCTGATGTATAATGCTTGCTGGGATATAGAACAGTGAAATGCTCTGAAATGACTTTTGTACAAATAGCCCAGACAGTGAACACACAATGTCATCAAAGATATTCTGAATCCTAACGTTTCTATTTAACTATGTTATTTGTTGTTCTTTTTTTTTTGTTTTTTTTTTTGATATTTGCTTTGTGCTGGAAACAAACATTTTAATACTAAACATTGTTCATTTTTTACATAATTTGTGTTGCTGTTTTGTTTTTCCAGTTCATCAAAATATTTATATTTTATCTAAGGCTATATATGTATGTGACTTCAACATCAAGGTAAATCCGTGTACACAATACGAATTACGACGATCCCAAACCAACACATAGTTTCCCATAACGTGCAAAAACATTGTGTGTTCTTTTTTTTACATTTATTTCCGTTTTTTAAAGTAAACATTTTGGGGGCATTTCATGCCGAGGGCGCTGGGATGGTGGAAGAAAAGAGGGAAGAAGGGCCAATGTATCTTGATCCTCACTCTCAAAGTAAAGGAAAAGGGGTGAGAAAGCTACATGCACATAAATTTGAATTGAAAGGAAGGATGAGCAAGCTACATGAATTTAAAGTTGAAACGGAAAGGGATCTTTTCTATGTGTAGATCTACATGCATTTAATGTTGAAAGGGGATTTGAGAACTGCATTATGTGTATTAGATCTAGATCTAGTATGAGCGGGTTGGGTTAGCTAATATGCTATGTGTACATGAATCTAAAGTTGAAAGGGAAGGGTTGGCTGTTTGTAAAGAAATCAGGCATTCGATCGATAAAAACTTTGATCCATAATTTTATTGGAAGTTGGAGTAGTGATCTACTGATAAAAAGTAAAATCATAAAAATGGGACAATGTGGGTAGACAGAAGGCGTTTCCCTTGGTTTTCACATTATTAGATCTAATATTTTGTACATTTCCATAAGTTCTTCCTTCGCTGGTATAGCAATTATTTAAAGTTGTTTAAAGCTACAACAGAGATCTGAAAATGGAGCTGTCTTGTCTTTAATATGCACTGGTAATGCGCCAAAATCTTTATACTGTACTATCATTAATCTGATGTATGAAGTAATGAGGGGCATATTGGTAATTTTGCTTGTAGGACTTCCCAACCGTGACTCTAGTTAGAGCTACCTTAAAAAAATCTGAATAGCAACCTTATTATTGTGCTTGTTTTTGTGTAATGCGCTATATGTTATAGCATATTAAACCATTCGCAGTACCTGAAGAAAGTCACCAACTGATCTAGATTTCTATATTATCGATTTATTTTTCTCCATTGGTGACGTCATGGCTTTATTACGTCACTGTTGGCGCACTTCAATCACCATCATGTTAAAGTAGAGCACACCGTCTCGGACTAACTCTTAAGTGTATAAGTGCATTATCGTCCCCCGCCTTTTTCGAAGACAAAGGGGGACATAGAAATAGGCTGCGTACTTCCGTCCCAATTCGTGTCTGGTCCAGTACTCTGCCATCCATAAAGGGATTTTGAAATAACTTTGCATAAATGTTCCTCATAATGAGGCGACGTGTCATGCACAAGGGCCAGACACCTAGCTCCAAGGTCAAGGCCACACTTAGAGGTTAAAGGTTAGGCAATCAGGGTCTGTCTCGTGTCCGGTACATTACTCTGCCATTCATCAAGGGATTTTAAAATTACTTCGCACGTATGTTCCCCATAATGAGACGACATGCCATGTGCAAAAACCAGACCCCTAGCGCCAAGGCCAAGGTCACAATTAGAGGTCAAAAGTCAAATTCAAGAATGACTTTGTCCGGAGCATGTTTCTTGCATGGAGGGTTTTTGATGTAACTTGGCATAAATGTTCATCACCACGAAGCACCGTTGTTTTTAGTATTACTTCCCTTTGTTTTACTATAAATGGCTTGTATTGTAACTATTACCAACAGCAAATTAAAATATTTCATTCGTTTCTTACACTATGGAGCTTACAATTCTTGTTCAGATGAGAAACACTACTGAGTTGACTGAATTAAAATGAGGGTGATAATAACGTCACGAGTTGGAGTATTTTGCTTGTAGGTACGAAATAGTAACTGATGCTGATTCCTGTCATTTAGTGTTGTTGTTCTGTCTACCTTATTTATAAGACATTATATTGCTTTAATAGCCACAAATCCCATAGGTTTCAGCAACCAGAAGTCAGTTATCTACAGTGCAAACATGATGTGGCAATTTGTTTGCTCCGTCGATCTGTCTGAAATCCCCTTGAAGAAATATTTCTAATGAATTAACATGTACGGGACAAAACCATTTTTGAGTTCAAATGAGCCTTCATAAGGCAAACATTTGTCAGGAATTTTGTAAATTGTGGCTTGGACTGAATCGTCAAGGGTGTTGCCCTCCACCAACGTATACACATGCTCAAATTATGAATGCATGGACCTGCACCCTCCTGACTGTTGCAGCATGACGGTGTCGGTGTGTTGTGCAGGGGGCTTAATGCTGGTCTTCTAAGCATGGTTTCTGTTCCCATGGGTGTTTTCGCTGGTTTCGTATCAGAGCTTGGTGTATATTTTGATTTCCCTGGAACTATACGGAAGCGTGGGGTGCCTTCAAACGGGAGCACCCATTGTTTTACTGGTGCAATTGCAAGGTATGTCTGTATTTTCTTCTTGGTTTCTACTGTCTCGACGTTGCTAATAATGATTGCTTTCTGAGTGTTTGTTTTATAGATTTTCTTTCCGGTTTTGTTGCATATCTTGCAAAGGAATTTGATTCTAACGTCGTTGTGTTTTTCTTTATGTCTGTCCAGATGCCAAGACTCCCTATGATGAATTTGTTGCAGGTTTCGCATGCATGTTGTTTCTTTTTGGTTACTTTGTTGGTTTTAACTGGTCCCGTTTTGTCGTTTTGTTATTTTACTTTTCGTCATTATTGGATGATGTTCAAGCCGTTACGACTCTTCGTGTTTATTTTTTAAATGTAGGAAAAAAGCCTGATTTGCCTTGAAGCCAAGCGGGGGCTGCTGCAATATCATATATTTCATATTGAAATATTAACAGTCTTCACTTGGTTGATTTCAAAACTTTGTAGTATTATAAATCTTAACAATGGAAGACTTCAGCAATAAGTGAAATGAAAAGAAATCCAATGCAGTTAACAGGACTGTTCACTAGATTGCAGCAGAAAAAAAAATTCACTCCAACAGTGTACTGTTGAACTTAGGACCATAACGGATGCTTGAAATATTTGTGCACATAGATATGTAGTGTCAAATCTAAGATGCTGCAGGAGAACAAAGACCATAGGATTAGGAACCAGACAAATGAACACTGTACATGTGATATATGATAATATTTTCACTGTATGTTGGTAAACAAATGATATTATCACCTGGAAAGCGGTTATCTCTTACAATATATTTGCATTCCATTGAAACAGAAAGTAGTTGGAGTCTCAAGTCACTTTGAGACATTTTGATACTTCCTTCTTGCATAACCGCCTTCTAAAATTTATGGCGAGAGGGATGATTTTAATTTTAGTATTGTAAATTTTCCCCATTTGGATGGGGATGTACCTCAGGCTACATCTTATGGGGTATATATTTCTCAATTAATTCGGTTTGCCAGAGCGTGTAGTCATGTCAAGCATTTCAATGAACGTAATCAATATATTACAGGTAAACTTCTTCAGCAAGGCTACCGTTATTACAAATTGCGTAAATATTTTGCTAAATTTTACTATCGTAATTCTGATTTAGTTTTAAAATTCAATAGTAATTTAAAGACACTTCTGCGAGAAGGTATTTCTAAACCCGTTTTTTATGGGGATGTGGTTTACAAACTTCGTAAGATATTGGGTCATGGTAATTTTCCAAATGTATTTGGTAAAATTATAGAACGTTTTATTAAAAGAGGTTACGACCCAACTGTTTTGAGACATACCGCATGTTTAGTGTTCAACCCGTTTACAGTTGGACACTACGCTTCCCTCTTCGATTGTGTCTGACGGAATAGGGGGAGGACTATATGATAAGCAGTTTATAAATTCTACCAGGACTGAACTGTTTTGATAATTGTCTTCTGGCCTGTTTCGTCGGGCCCTTAAGGGTGTTTCTCTTGTTGCTCTGTCTTCTGAAAAGGCATTGAGTACATACGTTTTTGGTTCTTAAGGTTTGCTTTTTATATATTTATACACGAGCATTTTTGTGTTTTACATGCCATGCCTTTTTGTTTCCATTACGTGTGTAAGAGATTCACCTGGAGGGGATTACTTTTATTTACACTGTCCCGTGTCTTTGGAACATGGTGGGGGTAAGAGTGAGGTTGGGTGCGCACCATAAACCGGTTTAAGCTCCCCAGTGGTGTTTTTGCCACTGACCGTTCCAAGGCGGTGCCCCACTGTGTTCCTTTGTTTGTTCGTTTTGTCCTGATGTGTTGGTTTGTGTGTGTGTGTGTGTGTGTGTGTGTGTGTGTGTGTGTGTTCCTTTGTTTGTTCGTTTTGTCCTAATGTGTTGGCTGTGTGTGTGTGTGTGTGTGGTGCACGCGTCTGCGTGCTGTGGCTTTCAACAAGCGCAAAACGTTCAGCGACAGAAGTTTTGGTACTGTTGGACCTAAACTCTGGAATGAATTGCCTCTCGAAATAAGGAACTCAGACACAATAGATGTTTTCAAAAAGAAGTTGAAAACTCATTATTTTGGAAATTACTATGCACTCTTTTAGAAACTGTGACTGTATTTTTTATGAGATTGAAGTAACGTGAACTGGATGATTTTATTGTGTAAATACATTCGAATTCTTACTTGATAACAAACAGCTGTCTTACCGTATCTTAATGTTCTAATATTTTATTAATCTTATCTGATGTCTGATCTTTTTGTTTTTTATTAATACTTACTAAATAGTTTATTCACAATGATATTTATGCTCATTTATGTTATATGTCATTAAATATCTTAATTTTTTGTCGTATTTTTATGTATTTGTAAAACGCCATTGAATATGTTTTCCGTAAAAATAGGCGTTTAATCAAATAAAACAGTTTCAGTTTCAGTTCGTTTTGAGGAGGCTGCGTTTTTGGTGCGTGTCATTCCCTGTTTGATATTTGTCTTTGTTTTTTTTCTGTTGAATAGTACCTTTGTTTTCTCTTTTTCTCTCTGTCTTGTATAATGATTTAATACTAGTAAACTGTTAGGTGTTGATAAAGCAATCTGAAACTAAGAGATGAAAAGCAACCAGACAATTTATGTCCTACAGACAATGCCAGCCATCTGAAAAGAAGGCATACATATAACGGGTTATTTCTGCGGTCTCTCGGTATAATCGCAAAAATATTTCCAGCAGAATATTTACCAAGCAAAAATTAAAACCGCAAATAAATCTGTATTTTTTCTACCATCATTGTTTCACGCTATATTACCCAGGGTAATCCAAGTTAACAATAGGATGGCCTAATTTCTGGAAATTACTGTCGCCATCCATCAATTACCGATAATGGTGTAATTGAATTTGATGGTCAATTAAAGTCCTAACTGTTAATCCCACAGAAAACATTTTTGTGAGTAAAATAAACTGAGTGAATTTCACCTGACATGTTTTTATTAATCCCTTGTGAAGATCTTCCTACCTATACTTTAATAACCTTTATATTGTAACCGTTATATTTCTGGGGTTACGGAAGCCACTGGGATAAAACCTGCAGAATCCAAGGAACAAATCTGTCATGTAACTGCATAAATGTGACTTTATTTTATACAAAACAACAAGAATACAAAGTATAACAGTATTCAGTGAACTAGTATATGAAAAATATGAATGCTAAATGAAAGGTATTTATTTGTCATAAATTACCAATAAACATGTGGCACACATGTAAAATGCTGAATATATTATGGGCAAACAAGAAGTATGATACTTATAAAATATAGATCTATCATTACAATATTCTTTCAAAATGATTAGTAAGAAATTCATTATACTCGAACTAATAATTTTCTCAAAAAAACATAACAAAATATCTTACCTGCAGAATCCAAGGAACAAGTCTGTCATGTAACTGCATAAATGTAACTTGTCCTTCAGTTCTGGGATTCTGCTTATATAGGCAAGATGCCGATGGGCAGATGTTGTTGTTTTAATAATGTATTTCTAGGTGGCAATAGAAATCTAGTTGGACAGTGGAAGTTATGTCACCATTAGTACAATTTTGTGTAATAGTATCATTGTTCCTAACAGTTTGATAAATTCTATTATCTATTTATAAGAGAAAATGTACAGTATCAATAAATGTCAGCTAGAACAATCAACAATATTAACTATTTCCAATAGTTAAGTTATCACTTGTTATTAGAAAAAATAACCTCACTATTGTAACCTGTCCAGGCAACATCTGGTATATTGATATTCATTAGTGTCCACTTATCAACAACAAAACTGTTACTACATCACACCCCTCTTTGGAGATGAAGCCTCCGGCTTCATCTTAAGACAACAGTTTAATACGTTACACATTGAAACTAAACTATATTAAAAAATAAACATGAGATAATAAACATATGTATATACATGAGAAAGATGCAATAAAATACTCGAGACAGTAAGAAATGTCTAAGGTCTAAGCAACCATCCAAACTCTAGGAACTGTATGTAACAGTAAGTGTCTGTGGAGTTCCCACTTTTTCTGTTTCATTCGTAGAACTGTTCGAATGCGACATGACGTCTGTGAATACACTGTACAAATAACTCATATAGTTATGTTGAAGAAATGTTGAATACACAATCCATGGATTTTACTGACGAAGAAAAGCAACTCGTATATGAAGTTTATCTCAGTAAATAGATGCATTCTCGCTGTATTATTGTGAATGTCCAACTATTGCAGCTAATTGAACAGAGTCAATAATCTATATGCATAACGATTCTTTTCGTTAGTAGTGAAGTTAATGTTCGCACATATCCAAGATAATATAGCATCTGTCCACGATCCTGGAAGGCTGGAATACAGCGTCAGTACGAAGTAGGTTGGTATATCTGGTTGACACTCGACTACGGGTCTTCCTGACAGTAACCTCGTTGTGACATACTTTTATTCCGCATTAACGTAAGAGGCAAGATCATGGTTGGAAAAGAGAACATTGGACAATGAAGAACTTAGGATAATGTGGGATAAAGTGGTTGTCTCTCAGAATCACCACTTCCCATGTTGGAGGGTAGGTTTTGTGAACAAATGGGTACTGGGATGCATAAGTCATAATGGGACACATAGAGCTGAATAGTATATACTCTCTTGTTGTCCAGGATCTTACGCATAGAATAAGCAGTCACTGGGTTTAACCTGATTGACTTGGGAAGGGAGGGCATATCATCAAAATTGGGAATGACCATGTACATTTTCGCCCAATTAATGTTCAGTCTATAGTCCACGGCCATTCGTAATCCCGCTCGAAAGTAGTTGAGAAATATAGCCACATATACCAAATTATTCCTTGGTCCAAGACAAAAATAATATGTATGTATCTCTTCTGGCGACCGCGACTGGATCCGGAAATGACATCATCAATATGGCGACCGTTTACGAAAATAATACTGCTGAATAATGATTGAAAATATTAGTAAAATTGCTTATAATATCGGATATGATGTTATTAAACAAGCCAATTGGACATATCAAATATATTATATTTGCACTTTCTCAGTAGAGAGTATATTTAAATTATTTTAATTGTTTATTTTGTACCCCACCCACCTAATTTACAATGCATTTTTACATGTCGCTTCTACCTCTAAAAACAAAACATTTTCGACTTATCTTATGGCGTTGAATCTGAAATAAGATTATTTCTAAACGTTACAAGAAATATAACATACAATAAGGGAAAATACGTTATTAATATCTGGTTTTAATCAGTACCTAGAAGGAAAGTATTTTGTCGAAAATGCAATACAAATCAATGACGGCACAAGTAATTATCTATGCTGTTATTATTAGAACATGTGCATATTACATGCATTGTTTGCAATTTTATTTAAACAAGATTTAAGTACAATCAAGACGACTATGCCGGTGGAAATTTAACAGATATTTTCTTAAAGTTAGATTCATAATAGTCGACTTAATTACTCAGAATTACTGGTTAATCATATGCATTCAAACTTGACATCAACACTGAAAGCGTTTTACTTAATTCGTCTTCAGCTCCGCGACAACAAAAGTATCTATAAACAATATTATTTATCAAACCTGCATTTAAACGTTTATTATTGGCTTTCCGTAATTATGTTTAGCTAATTGCAGGAGGAGGAGCATCAGGGGCAGGGGATAATCATTTCATTTTCTTTCTTTCATCATTCTTTCTCTAAAACTGAAAATATTTCTCAACAGATCCGATTTGTGATAAACCCTGATTCATGTTAATGCAACGCATCTTTGAACCGTAAAACTCTGCAGCAATGCATGTATAGGTTAGAGCATAATAAATAATTTGAACTAAGTAAAGCCAATAGACAGAAAGCTTTAAACGCAAAATAAAGGAACGTAGTGCGGCAAAGCCTTGGAACGGTCAGTTGCAAAACAATTCTGGTGTGCTTAAACAGTAGTTTGGCAATAATGCTCACACTCTGTATTTCCACCATATTCCAATGTTATAGAACATTATATGTAAACTTAATCCCCCGACTGCTGAGTGTCTTATTCACGCAAGGGAAACTGAGGGCACGCTATTAATTGAAACACAAAAATGATCGAGTAAATATCTACATTAAATATGTAAATAGCCTCTGGTCCTTTAGTATTAGGAAGTTCGTTAAATATCATTATATTATAATTCAGCTTAAGCTGGTGCTAAAGGGCATGAGATTTTTTTCACCTTTCTAAACCTCTCAGGAACAAACCAAGTCTTCTATTATCTTGATTATTTGCGTTCTATACTTTCAAGCGATCTTCTTAAAGCTTTTAACAAATCATTTGCGCATGTTCTCCATGCCGTTACAGAAAGCAGAATACCAGCACAACATTATTTAGGATCCGATAAATCAGGAAAGTAGAAATGTATCAAAGCAGCTCTGTCCCAATGGCCTTTAAGAACCACCAGTCATGGCGTGGCCCACCTCTTTCGTTGGTGACGATCAAAGAGGGAAGTGAAGCATCCAGCTGACAAAAGAATGAACACCGAATATGCAACATATCTCCAAATAAGAGGGTCAGAACCGCATATGATAAAACATTTCATCATTTGTGAAAATTTTCATTGAAATTGATAAATGACTACTGTTTTGATACACTTAGTAATAGAAGTGTTTTTTTTAAATTGCTATTAAACTTTAAAAAAAAAATAACCCACACAAGTCTGAAATACAATCGTAAAATTTAGTAGAATATTTTTGCACTTGATAATAGCAGTATATCTGCAAAAGGACATATTGATAACGTTCATTGAATTCTTGAAAGTCGCTCTTGCAAATATATGAAGATTATATAAAAGTTAAGGAAAGTGTATTTACTAAACGTCTCATATAACCGACAAACAACATGACCTACAGCTGAATGTGACGAACTACGTATCTAGTAATAGATAGCTATCTAAGCTGATATATTGCAGAAGATTGTATGGGGAACATCCCCATCTGAATAGAGAAAAACTCCATAAATTAACTTGAAAGTGTAAATCAGTTTAAGATATGGAGATACATGTATATCAATCCCAAGCGATGCAGTATTGTAGTCTTTGAATTGTTAGTTTCATTTAATAACTACACCTCCCTGACATAAAAAAATGTCAACTATTCGAGCAACAACTGATTGCTTGTATTTGAAAACTTCATCAAGAATGCGTGAATTATTTTTCATATAGTAGCCACACATAACTGTGTTTAACGTTTTCTAAATCATACGACAATCTAGGCAGAAGTAGTTCTCATGGATTACTTATTATCTCTCGAAAAACTGCATTCCCTTACCGGACATCGTTTAATAAGGAGATGCTTTGACAAACTGCCACACAGGTTCACATGGAAATTATTTTTAGCAATGTTAAAAGCAGAAAAAGCTTAACTGAAATTAAATACACAAGAAAAGGCATTTAATTAAAGCAGTTCCTTTGTAATTCATTGGATTATTTGGTAAGTAGTATAAAGAGTAAAGGAATCATATGAAACGACGGAACAGCACACCCTGTAACTGCTGGATTTTAATTTTTCTGGGAATGTTTTTCTTTCAGAATCTGCATATACTTTGTCGCAATATTTTTTTTCACATGAGGTAAATATCAGTTCGACATGAAGTTATATAATTTAATAAATTAGAAGTGGTACATGTATTAGAGGTTAAATTATCTATGAAACGAGCATAATCTAATTGTATATGCAATTAAGGAATCTAAAATAATATTGCTGATCATATATGCGAGCTTTGCTTGAAAATACAAATGAAGGGATGTGATTAGTGACCAAATCCTGTTTATTGAAAGGACTCAAGGTGTAATTTTTAGTATTATAAATTTTCTTCTGTGAAACGTAAATATACTGTAGCGCTAAACGACGATGACATCATAGACCGCTAGTATGCTGGACAAAAAACATTCTTAGAGAAATCTTCTGATGATTCCTTTCGTAGATGTCTTTAACTTAGTTTTACTGGTAAGTATGTATTAATTGATTGGATTTATCAATTTCAATAGAAGAATCTGCACTACAAAATAGTTTACAACAAGCTGTAAATGCATTAGAAAAAGCATTCTTAATATTGAA
The DNA here is from genome assembly GCF_021730395.1 of Mercenaria mercenaria. NCBI lineage: Eukaryota > Metazoa > Mollusca > Bivalvia > Venerida > Veneridae > Mercenaria > Mercenaria mercenaria. The sequence goes on along the minus strand of NC_069370.1, from coordinate 66,839,651 downwards.
ACAGATATTTTTTTCTACTGATTTTGAGTTCTGACCACAGTGTCGGGGCATTAAGCTGATCTGACACACTCATACAGATAACAATTGTATATAGATACATATAATTATGCTAATCGACTACTGTAGTGATAGATTATCAGACTATTTCTATTTTAAATTGAACATACTGCGCCATTAAATAGACATTTGCTCACTTAATATCGTTCTTCAGTCGTTTTCGTCATTTTTTTATATTTATGGATATTGTTTTCATTTTAAACATAATGAATTCCATCCTTTTCCATAAAAGCGTTTTTGTATCTGCAAGAATAAGCATTACCTTCACTAAATATATCAATTTTGCAATCATAACAGTTTTCAAAGACGTTGTCACCTGTAATTATTCAGCAGCCAAAGTTTTTTTTTTATTTTCTCTTAAGCCGCCATATTTATGACGTCATAACTTTTTCCAGTCGCGTGTCTGGAAAGAGATACATGGGAAATTATGATAACTTACTTCAATCTACAATGTGGTATAGGTCTCTATATTTCTCAATATTTTTCTCACGGCGGGCCATATTCCCACAAATTGACATGCACTACTAGAGAACATCCCGAATGAGTCCAATGAAAGCTCAATTTTAGAACTATTCCCTACGAACTTGCAATTCTGAATACACCTAGGTAAAGACATGATTGGACAGATTGTACAATGTTTGAAGTTAGAAATCTCCATGTACAATCGCGGGCATTTGTATGATCTGAACTTGCGAATTGTACAGCAAGCAATCGCTGTGATCGCCAGTATAACAATGATGTATTCGTTGAAATCCATAAAATGTGAATGAAAATGTTTTATTGGAGATGTTGCAGTTGTTGTTGGAATTGCAGGTTGCATTGTATAATGGAATGACGGTAATTTGGAGGACGATACTGTATGAATGCTTTCACTTAGTGCAAGTGTGGCCAAAAGTTTACCATATTTACGATACATGACCACTACTACCAAACCGAGACCTACTGAAATTGTGAGTGAAAGTGAGGATAATACAATTACAACAGGATTAATGTCCGCATTATCCTTTGATACATTTTCCAAAAATGGTTCGGCCAAATTGCTGTAAATTACTTTGTCCTGTTTAGCAGACGCTATCATTTTTTGTAAGTTTAAATCAATGGCGTCATTGTTTGCAACTACCGATAGAAATTTATGTTCATATAAGTGAAAATGTTTAACAGTGATGTTTAATGGTTCAGGGTATGTAGTATTTGGTTTAGTATCAGCTAAAGCATCTTCGTTAAAGAAATGTTGCAACATTATCAAATTGACTGGATGCAACATTGTGAAACCTTGATTAAGGTGACAGTCTGAATATCTTTTGGGGATAACAAAAACATCCGTTTTGACACTACAGTTGCAGGGGATTTGAACTAAACAAAAGTAACATTTTGCTAGGGAGTATGAGTGTTCTCCAGAAGTAACAAGTGTGTGAGAGTTATTGGCACCTAGAAAATGTGTTTGATTAAGTTGTCTGAAAGTTGTTTTCAAAGCATTAGGAATGTATTTGAAATGACATTCAGTTTTCGTGGATGTTTTGTTTGAAGTGAAAAGGGAAATTGCACAGTCCGGAGTTGACATAGGTTGTACTGGAAAATTTATGTGGAAGTTTATGAAAGCTTTACCTTTATCACAGTTTGCAATTACTCCCCGTGGCAATGTCACATAAAAATCCTTATTGAATGCTATGTATGAAGGTAAGCCTTCAATCGCTGTAGCATGGTTGACAGAGTTATTGATGGGGACTGGATAATGAATAACTTCGTATAGATTGAAGGGTTGTGACAATGACGAAATTGGAAATTTAACAGTGATAAGAAGTGCATGCTCGCTGTTATGAATTGAAAAATCCGAAAGATCATAGTAAAAAGATGGATTTTGGTGCAACAATTTAAAATTTGGTTTATTATTGAGAAGAGCATATTTGATGAGTGCTAAAGCTTTCCTTAATTGTGAGTTGTCAATAAGTAAAGGTGACAGTTTGCCTTGTAATAAAGTCGTAAAACCAAGTAATAGACTTTTGTAGTTTTCTCTAATGAAGTTATAGTTGTACGATTGATCTATAATTTTAGCAAACAACCAAGATTGTTTTTCAGCCAAAGTTTCTGCGAAGGTTTCAAAATTTTGCTCCATTTCTATTATAAGTTCATGATTATCTTTAATGCCTTGGAAAGCGTTCGTCAATCTTTCATTTGAGGTTGCCATGAATGAAGACAATTTATCAAGTTCATGTTGAAAAGCCAAATCTAGTTTATCATTGTTTCTATGTAGAGCATTTATATTGTCTGCAAGTTTTTGAACGCTAGAAGTTGTAGCTAGCCCAAAAAGACCAGAAGCTATATTTCCTACAAAAGGCAGTAAACTACGTTTCTTTCGTGTTGGTAACTGATGTGCTGGTGGGACCATACTTAGTATACTATTTGTAACCGATTGCATGTACATGTATGTTTCATTATGGACTGAACTTAAATGTTTAATTGTGGAAACTATTTCAGGGCATTGACAGTTAGGCAAATCGTCACGCACAAAATGTTGTAGCTTTAGATCTATGATAAAGGTATGTCTCCAATATTCAGAAGTACTGTATAGATTTGGCATGGGACGGAAAACAGTACCGTAATTCAGACGATCTTCTATTATGCTACCATCTATCCATTGGAAGAGCAAAATCATCAGCACCAGAGCATGGCCTAAAAGGAAAAAAAAATGTCGCGACTGTTAGGGAACAAATTGACAAAAATCCACCCTAAAAGGATTGCGCAATTCCTTATAAAGTAACAACATTTTGAAACTTTGTTCCGTAACCATTAATTTAGATAACATTCAGATGCTAGGTGTGAGATCTATTGCTTCCTTATATGGGTATGGTAATTATATAGAGACTCAATTAATTTTTCTTAAAATATTTCATATTATTTCTGTTCTTTTTGCGTTTACCTTGCTTTGTGTAATGTTTATGGTAATCCTTGCATAAATAGTCAGGGACAAGATCAGACAGTTCCCAAACAGGTTTATCTTGACCTAATAGTTTGACTTTGTACTGATGAACACCTTTTTTCACTTTGGAAGTAATTATCTTTTCAAACATCTTTGCTTGCTCTTCTGGGACTTCCTTATCCGATGACCGTAACTATCTATCATGGTATAGTTTAAGCCTATTTGCATTAACATAGGAAGGCTGTACAACATTCGTACTAAGGTCCATTAGCAAATATGTAAACGGCGGTCCTATCTTTACAATTTGAAACGGACCTTTGTATTTAGGTGAAAGTTTCTTAGATTTTCCTATTTCTTGTGCATTGTTTTTGAGAAGTACTTTATCTCCTAACTTGAATGTCGGTTCTTTTGCCTTACTATCATATGTATGCTTTTGTTTCTCTTGCCTATTTTGAAGATTTTGTTTTGCAATTTCATGAGTTATTTTTAGAGATTTCTGAACATCTGTAATGTGTTCTTTGGCTGATTTAGAAATGAAATCTTTTGGAAGTAAGACATTGTCAATAGGATGTCTCATAACCCTTCCAAAAGCATTTGGTAAGGAGAATACTTTGAAGAAGAATTGGCAGACATACGCAAACCCATGAGAACCCCGGGTAGATGTTTATTCCAGTCTTCTTGATGATCCTTACAATATGCACGGAGACATTTGGCAATACTGGAGTTCATGACTTCGACACGACCGTTTGCCATTGGATGAAATGCTGTGGTTTTATGTCTTTTAACTCGAAAAAGTTCACACAATGCCTGTACCAAATGTGACATGAAATTTGACCCTTGATCACTAACTATGAGAAAGGGACTTCCATATCTGCAAAATATTTCTTGATACAACAATCTTGCAACCGTTTCAGCTCGCATATTTGACATCGGAATACACTCAATCCACCCTGAGAAACTGTCAACTACTGAAAGAATATATTTTAGGCTCTCTGGTGTCTCTGGCAAAGGACCCAAAATATCCATATGTACTCTCATAAAAGGCTCGGTAATCGGCATTGGCTGTAAAGGAGCTCTATGATTAGCATAATTCCTTGAAGCCTTTTGACAAGAATCACATCACTTTATGTACGACTGAATGTCAGACCACATCCTTGGCCAGTAATACTTCATGCGAATAGATGCAAAACATTTATCAAAGGCCAAATGTGACCCACCTGGACCGTCATGGTAACATTCTAAAAGATCCTTCCTAAACTCAGTTGGAACTACAAGTTGACGAACAAGTTGAAAACCAGGAAGTACAGTTTTAGCCTTGACAGAGAAGAAGTGATACAAAACATCATTATCTAGAATGTAGTTGTCAGATTCTGCAACCAATTTGGTTGCTTTAATTTGATCTGTGGGAACAATTCCATCTCGCACATACGCAAGAATAGGACGCAAGTCTGCTGACTGCCATTGATAATGTGAAATAACATTGTGAGATTCTTTACCTACTTGAGGTACTTTAGCTGGCAACTCAAAATCACCGTTGTCTTCATGATTTGGCGATTTATCATTTATGAATGAGACAGATGGCACATCACCTATATATGTTTGTTCAAATTCAATTTCACAGTAAATTTGATTACCTGGAATGGTGTCTGTAGGTTTATCATAACTCTGGTCTTTGTCATGACTTTCTTTAACATCTGTAGAGGAAATAGAATGTAAAGTATGATCAGACTTACCTGTGGCATCTTCCTGTTTGTCTTGGTCGTCATATTTACGTCTACTCAAAGCATCCGCTACGTGATTTGTAGATCCACTTTTGTAAACTATTTGAAAATTATATGGTGATAGTTTCATACTCCACCTGTGTAATCTACCATGGGGATCCTTAACATTTTTCAGCCACTGCAGCCCTCTGTGATCTGAAAATACCTTGAACTCACTTCCCGCAACGTAAGGGTGGTATTCTTTAACACTTTCAATTATTGCTAGGGCCTCGAGCTCTGTCACTGCCCAATGTTTCTCGTGTTTACGTAAGCTTCTACCCCCATAAGAAATAACTTTTTCCTTACCTTGGTCATCCAACTGAGATAAGTAAAACCCGATTCCAGTTTTGGAAGCATCTGTAGTAATTCGGAAAGGCTTTGTCATATCAGGCAGTGCCAGTACAGGAGCCGATGTAAGTTTATCTTTAAGTGTTGAAAATGCTTTCTCGCAAGATTCTGACCATAAAAACTTTGCGTCGTGTTTTAGTAAAGCATGTAATGGATGAGCTATTTTACTAAATTGAAAAATGAACTTCCTCACAAACGTAGCCAATCCAAGGAATGAACGTACCTGTTTAACCGATGTAGGCCTTGGAAACGTCTTTATAGCATTAATAGTTTTCGGACATATCTGAATTCCATCTCGACTCAGGAAGTGCCCCAAATACTCAACCTTTTCTTTGCAAAATTGACTTTTTTCATTATTCAGTTTCAAATTTGCAAGACGTAAACGTTGGAAAATTGCATCTAAATGTTTCAAATGTGTATCAAAGTCGGGTGAAAAACAGAGTAAATCGTCAATACAGATCAAAACTATTTTGTAATTCAAACCTGCCATTGTCATGACGCATTGAAAAGCCATAGATGCATTCATAAGACCATACGGGACGCGCTTAAATTGATAGCAGTTACCTCCCGTTGAGAATGCCTTTTTATGCGCTGTTTCCGAATCGAGGGGTATCTGCCAGAATGAAGATCTTAAGTCTAAGGCTGAGAAAATACTTGCCTTGCTATTTGCAACACAATCTGTTACCTCTGTTAATGTCGGAATCGGAAAGAACATGGGCGTAGAAATTCTATTCACGGCTCTTAAGTCAATCGCGAAACGGTATGTGTTGTTTGATTTACGAACTAAGATTACAGGCGATCCCCACAAGGAGTTACTTTCCTCTATAATGTCATCTTTTAACATCTGTTCAATGTGCTTTTCGGTCTCAATTCTAGCTTGCGGTGACTGTCTATATGGTCTCTGCCTAACAGGGGGGGGGGGGGGGGGGGGGGGGGGTGATCGCCAGTTTCTATTTTATGAAAATGCAAGTCTGTGCACCCCAATGATGAATTATCTTTAGCGGATATATCAGAATTCTTACCTAAAAATATCAGCAGTTGACGCTTTTGCTCATGTGTTAGATTTGCATGATCCACGTTCAGTCCCAAATCTTTAGCTTTGTTCAAAAATACATTCTCATCTTCAGCAGAGATATTTGAAATATGTGGTTGCTTACCTGCAGCTTTCGTTTGGTTGCTTGGCTCTGTATTTGCGATGCCATCGACTTGAAACAGCTTGCCAAGTACCTGTGACTTCTGTATTTGAATTTCACAATCAAATGGGTTAAACAATAAAAAATTCGCCTTACCTCCCATTGATTTCACAAGACATTTTGATCCCATTCCATGCAGTGACGGAATTGGCTCAATTAAAGCCACATAATTGTTCGGAATTTTGGACAAACGCACAGGAATGACCGTTTGACCATTTGGTTTCAAAGTAACATCAGCACAAGCACGTGCTAAACCCAAGCAGTAAGAACTTTCAGGAGAGACAAGCGCTATCAGAGTGTTATCAATTCTCAACCGATTGTCACTAAAGTCAAGAGTACATTTATATTTCTGAAGAAAGTCTAGACCCAAAATACAGTCGTTGTGCAGTCTTTTAAAAATATGAAATACTTGCGAGAACTGTGAACCACCTATATGAAAAGTTAAATTCGCACAACCAAGCACCTGTAGGATTTCACCACCTACGCCATACACCTGTGAATATTCAGATTTTCTGATTTTGCTACAACAATTGGAAGAAGATTTAATTTTATTGTACAGGGACAAAGATAGACAAGAAATATGAGCACCCGAATCGATTAAAGATAGTACATTGTGTGAATCTATATACACTGAAATTTTGTTTGATGTGAATTGTTCTGAAAAGTTAACAGAAGAAATATGTTTGGGTGTGTAATTTCTACCTTTATGCCTTTTCAAGGATGTCCCTATTTCCCTGAATGGCGAAAAATCCTATTTTTGCTTATTCTGTTTCATGCAGACTTTTTGAATGTGACCTTCAGTTTGGCAATTGTGGCAGACTGCCTTCCTGAAACGGCATTCAGAGCGTTTGTGTGAATTTGACCCACATGAGTAACATTTGTATGTGTTTTGTGTGCGATTATGTCTGTAATTTGAATGCGAGTCTGAATGTCTTATATTGTGAAACTTTTGTGTAGAGGTTGTGTTTTGATGCTTAGTAATGGCGGCAACGTTTGCGTCTAATTTCTTTTCTAATGTGTCAGAATATGTGTGCAGTTCCTGGCGAATTGCCCCTAAAATTGAACTTATATCAGAACCACTTGGTTCTGTGTGAGTGAGTGAAACAGTGGGATTTTGAGATTTCAAAAATGAGTGTGCGGCTTCAGAATTTCGTGCAATTTTAATGATGTCTTCTAATTTTTCTGGATTTTGCCGAATTACATCCTGTTGTATGTGAGGCAAAAAATTTTGAATCAGACAATTAATGAGAAATTTTTCATCTACTTTATAAATTTATGATTGCAACTGCATTTCAGCAACGAACTGCTGTACTGTTTCAGAGTGTAACTGTTTTCTGTTTTGAAAATTCGCAAGCATCCTATACCTATGTGTATCGCTTTCTACAAAATGGTCTAGAAAGGCTGTTTTCAACTGGTCATAATTTGCTTTCTGTGTAGCACTTAACCCAGAAAACCACCTAATGGGCAGTCCTTCCCCTAGAAAGAGGCCAAACCAGTGAGGTTTATCTTCCCCACTTATTTTATGAAGACGGGCATAATTCTCCCACCTTTCCAACCATGAAAATGGCTCCATGCCAATACAAAACTTAGGTAATAATGAGGTGTTACCTGCCATGTCTTGTCTGAACTGTTCTGTGACGTCCTTGAAGATCGTGATGACTCTCGCTTGGCGGCAGTATCTCTATCAAGTGACCTTGATCGTAGACTGAGTCTGTTCATTCAGAGAGAGGACTGGATCGTTGGATTCTTCACCAAATGTAACCGTTATATTTCTGGGGTTACGGAAGCCACTGGGATAAAACCTGCAGAATCCAAGGAACAAATCTGTCATGTAACTGCATAAATGTGACTTTATTTTATACAAAACAACAAGAATACAAAGTATAACAGTATTCAGTGAACTAGTATATGAAAAATATGAATGCTAAATGAAAGGTATTTATTTGTCATAAATTACCAATAAACATGTGGCACACATGTAAAATGCTGAATATATTATGAGCAAACAAGAAGTATGATACTTATAAAATATAGATATACTGTCTAATAAACAATTAATCTATCATTACAATATTCTTTCAAAATGATTAGTAAGAAATTCATTATACTCGAACTACCTTTTTTTTTTCGCGCAGATTACCCTAATATAACTTCAATTATAAATAAATGAATATTCAAAATACATTGTCTGGAAAGAAATGACTGAATGTATGTGAATAAGAAATTATAGTCACAAAATACACGTAATACATTTCTTTATAGCAATTGAACAATGCAATTATCATTACATTACAACAAATCATTCAAACACCTAATAAAACTTAACCGCAATATACAAGATACTAAAGTAAATAAAATGATAATAATTTTCTCAAAAAAAACATAACAAAATATCTTACCTGCAGAATCCAAGGAACAAGTCTGTCATGTAACTGCATAAATGTAACTTGTCCTTCAGTTCTGGGATTCTGCTTATATAGGCAAGATGCCGATGGGCAGATGCTGTTGTTTTAATAATGTATTTCTAGGTGGCAATAGAAATCTAGTTGGACAGTGGAAGTTATGTCACCATTAGTACAATTTTGTGTAATAGTATCATTGTTCCTAACAGTTTGATAAATTCTATTATCTATTTATAAGAGAAAATGTACAGTATCAATAAATGTCAGCTAGAACAATCAACAATATTAACTATTTCCAATAGTTAAGTTATCACTTGTTATTAGAAAAATTAACCTCACTATTGTAACCTGTCCAGGCAACATCTGGTATATTGATATTCATTAGTGTCCACTTGTCAACAACAAAACTGTTACTACAATATAACCTTTATGCTCGTATACCACAGTTTGCAGTTGTAGTTTGTACAATTGTTGTAGGGAATGAGTATCTTACGATACATAAAGAGAAAGAATACATCTGTTGTTTCTGAAAATGATAGTGGACTAAAGGATTTAATTGGCGAGATTGTGCTTCAGGAAGTAAGTGATAAATTAAGGAATGCAATCACTTCCCCGTCTTCCCCAGGAATTCCTGGAACTGCAGGGACCCTTAAATCAAGGGGCAAATATGTATTATAAACAGCATCTTATCGCGCTAGCATCGGAAAATACTGTGCTGAACAAATTTAGTTTATTGTTTTTCAGTTTTTCACGCGCTAGTCATTCTCATGACAACGCATCATGCGGAATTTACCTCCTACTAGGCATCGAAATCGCAGAAATTCCTCTTCCTTTTATTTAAAAACGCAGAAATAAAACAAGCAGAATTTTTTTCCAGAATTTTTGGAACTACAACGCAGAATGTTTTGACCGCAGAAATAACCCGCTATACGGTACGTGCTAAAGGAGGTGTTGCTTTGTACATTCACCAAGGTTTCACCTGCAGGTCAATAGATACTAGCATTGCTTCCATTGAATGTGTGGCAGTTGAACTTACAGCAAACCAGCTTGCCAATCTTGTACAATAGACCCATATTTGTTGGTGATTTCAATCTTGACATATGTAAAACAACTAAAACCGAATTGATCATATGCTTGCATACCAGTAACTACTCCCAGATCATCCAACAGTCTACAACTGCAAGCAGGACTCTTCTAGATCACATATGTATTAAAACATTAACTGCAAAGAATGTGGTGTATAATTACCATGACATGACATGAAGTTTTCATCATCTCAATTTGCCAAAGGTATCGTCTCCAGCATGTCTGAAAACCCTTCAACGTCAGTAACAATTCCATCCTGCAGATGTTGAATACAGTGGTACTAATTTTTTAAGAATTTCTCTTCATTCACACTTTATGTTTTCTAACCTAGACTGAAACATCAATAAAATCTGTAAGAAGATCCTTTGGAAGCATAGAATGCAACCAAGCATAATAATAGCAGACTCTGTATCTCCAACACGAAATGTGAAAGAGAAAAGGTTCCAAGTGCTGCTAAAACATTTTAATACCTTTTAACTTTTATCCATTGATTAATTCACAGTATTTAAGGTAATTGCTTATAGCCAGACTCAACCCACATCAATACAGCACCATCCTTTTAATTTTATCGGATGCTTCACCATATCGAGTAGATAATCATTTCCATAACTAAGCCAACATCAGTGTCTATTTAATTTTTGCTCCTTTCCCCTATTGACTTCTTGCCTTTTTCTACTATGCTTTGGAGGAGACATGTGTTTTTCTACGAAAGCATCTTGTTTCTATGTATCTTGAGATTATTTCACTGCATATCGCTTTATGGTAGTTTTGCATGTTTTACACAAGAAGTCACGAAGTACCGTGACGAAGTCATTCATGAATTTGACTTTTTGACTTCAATTTTGACCTTGACCTTAGACCTAGGGACCTAGTTCTTGCACATGACACTCCGCCTCATGATGATGAACGCCAAGTTACATCAAAATCCCTCTATGCAAAAAGAAGAAATGCTCCGGACAATGTTTGTGGACGCTGCCCGCCCGCCTGACAAGGGCGTTCCCATAATACGCCCGTCTTTCAGAGGGGCGTATAAAAAGGATAAGCTCATTAAGTTACATATTTTCTTTGGAAACATGATGATGATAGAAAAATATAACATTTAAAATCTGACACGTTTAATAGAAATCTAAATTTCAGGGTATTCTCTATATGCATCAACAGTGATTTTCCTTGAGATCCATTTTTTTTCAAGAGATTTCAGCCAAAAATAAAAGGAAATATCAGTAAAAAGTAATAAGGAAAAAAGAAGAGTAACCCGATCTTTTGATTCGTCAAAGATCTGTCTTGTAGGTATGACATCATAGAACTACCGGAAACTAAAACTAAAAATAAAGATGGTGCGGAACAAGATGGCGGACAGAAAACGAATAATGTCGTAGTAGTGAACCTTATTTATATTAGCTACTAGTACGTGAATAAAAGCGAATGTTTCTTGTAACATTTATCCTCAGCCTGATACCAGCACTCTGTCTTCAACATGGCAATGGTTCCAACATCGAGCATTTGTTTTCGCAGCCAAGAGTGGGTGAGGATTTCATGCATAAAAAACACCGACAAGAAGTGCTACATCCGTTGTATAAGACATATATTTGGATTTGCTTTTGACCAGAAATTTTAACTACACTACGGCCGGCTGGTATAACCATCTCATGAATAATCAATATTACATATTGGTCAAACTTTAGAACAAGAGGATCATGACGACCTATATCGCTCACCTGTTAAACTTGCCTTTAGAAAAAAGATAAACATTCTTACCAAGTTTCATGAAGATAGGGTCATAAATGTTGCCTCTACAGTGTTAACAAGCTTTCCATTTGATTTGAGGTGACCTAGTTTTTGACCCTACAGTTTCAGTTTCGAAATTGGCCTAGGAATAATCAAGATACAATCTAATCAAGTTACATCAAGATGGGGACATAAATGTAGCTTCAAGAGTGTTAACAAGCCTTTCCTTTGATTTGACCGTGTGCCCTAGTTTTTGATCTTATATGACCCAATTTTAAATTTGGCATAGAATACATCAAGATAAACATTCTGACTAAGTTTCATGAAGATAGAGTAATTAATGTGGCCTCTAGGGTGTTAAGAAGCTTTTCCTTTGATTTGACCTGGTGACCTAGTTTTTGATTCTACATGACCCAGTTTCGAACTTGGCCTACAAAGCATTAAGATAAACATTCTGTGCAAGTTAGTATCAAATCAAACCATAAATGAAGTCCTCTATATGGCTGCAAAAGCCAAAATAGCAAATTTTGGCCCTTTAAGGGGTCATTACGCTGGAACCCATGATGTGATGTAGCCAGTTTTCGATAGGAACCGATATATTATGCCAATACAAATTGTGTGCAAGTTTGATTAAAATCGATTGCAAAATGTGGTCTCTATCGTGTTCACAAGCCAAAATAGCAAATTTTGGCCATTTAAGGGGCCACAACTTTGGAATCCATGACGAAATCTGGTCAGTTTTCGAAAGGACCCGAGATATTATGCCAATACAAGTTGTGTGCAAGTTTGATTTAAATTGATTGCAAAATGTGGTCTCTATCGTGTTCACAATAAATTTTGGACGGACGACGACGTATGACGGACGAAGGGTGATCATAAAAGCTCACGTTGTCACTGAAAAACAATCCACGATCATTTTCTTTCCAAACACCAAACCGATAAAAACCTTTTATTTTTCAAATAAGTCAAGGGGTGTTATCAGTACGAGAAAATAAGCCTTTAAAAATATTCTACCATTCTACTGTGTTTGTTTTCTGAATATCAAATGTTACTGCCATTAATTAATAATGTATCAATCGCTCTAGTTTATGTTTTAGTCAATTGGAACTACATCAACTGTATAGCTGTAATAAGCTCCGGATCCACGTGTGTCATAACATCTCATCATTGGCTCCACAAATCTGAAAGCCCACCGCAAGGGGTGTGTCTTAATCGGAATAGAATTCACACTTTGGCCGCATCCAATATACTCAAATTTGCAATCATAGTAAATGCACTTCAGGACATCACAACAAATCCGAGAGAATCGAGAGGTGAATAAATACGAAATTCCAAGATCACGACCTCCTGGAATCACTGCATCGTAGCTAAAAACAATAATTAACAATAAGATAAATATATAAAAAAGTATCATCTTCACAGTGCTATATTTATTAACATTCTAAAATCAGTTACATTAAAGCGGCCCATACACGGTCAATAATATTGTCAAAATTATTGTCAATAAGGTTATTGTCAATTATATTGAAAGTGAATGGGCAATATTGAAGACTTGGGCAATATATTAAAGACAATCAAAAAGCACAATTTTTTATTGACAAATTGTTAATAATATTGCAGGGTTGTTTTGGCAATTAAATAATTTGTGCAATAGTTTTCACTGTACTGAGTACATACAGTGGCTGATTTAGGACAATGCGTTATATCGATTCGGCACGCACGAACGTTATGTACCGCACTTCGTTGTGTCGTCCTGGCACGTGCACCAAAACGAAAGTATTTTGTGTCTTTTGGTCAGCGCCAAAGAGACAAAACGAAACTAAAAATGCTACATAACGAAACACAGAACGCTACATTTTGTTTCATGCTAGCGTGAATTTTCGTATTTGTGTGTTCGCGCGCACGCCAAAACGAAAAGAAATGTTTTATTTTTTCCCATTGGCATACCTGTGTTCCATCAACAAACACTTATTTGACGTGTTGGCCGGCTAACCAAGACAAAATTAGATGGCTTGCGATGGCATGCGCACCAGGACGACCACAAGCTGCGCGCACGCCAAAGCGACATATCGAAATGTCCTAAATCAGTCACCATATGACAAGAGAGCAGCTATCTGGGGCCTTCAGGTTGGTTGACACAAAGTTCGTGAAGTAGCATAAAATGGCTGAATTTGTGTTTGCTCTGGAACAACATTGAAGTCAAATACTTCTATGTTACGTTTATCCAATGTTAGAATTACGGTTATGCTTATTACCAACACAGGGTTCATGATTGCAGAATGATGGTCAAAGCACAACTGAATAAAAATATTGGGAAAAATGATTGTGCAGTTTGGGAAAATAATATTGACTGAATATTATTACCAATATTATTGACCGTGCATATGGGCCGTTTAATACGCATTGCGAAATTATCGGCTGGGGACGAAGTCATGGTCTAGAAATATCACTCGGATGTTTCGGTGTTTATCCTAAATAAAAAGTGCGCGTTATGTCACAGGTATCGGCTCGTGCTGGACATGTTTTCACGAACAAATCTGAATTTAATAGAACATGTCGTGGTCATTATCAAATTTGAACATAAAAATAATAACTAACAAACAGTTCGTTAACTTATCATAACACAAAAAAGCAAAAACGTACGAAATTCGTAAACTTAAAAATGTCTTAACAACAGGTACGAAGATGGTCCAACAGTCTGAGAAGTGTTGGAATGACATATCAGTGTTTATATTAAACTATGCCAAATACTAAATAAAAATTTTCCATTTTCACGAAATTTTTACTCCATTTAATCTTTTTGTGTGATAAAACTGTGTGCTTACAATATGAACAAAAAGGAAAGACAATTTTAGGCAACTAGTTTTCAGCAGGGTACAGACTTAACAAGACGTGCTAAATAAATGTCAAATCTTCCGATTTTCAATCAAGTTATAAAGTATTGCGTAATGCTTTTTTAAAAAATATGAAATAAGTAATACCTTACCACTTGATTTAAACCATTGTTTTACTTTTAACTGGGAAAATATTGTACACTGATATTGAAATTTTCACGGCAAATATGGCGGCCATGAGAATAGAAGAAAAAAAAAGTCAAACATTTGCTGACACTTATGTCACTGTAAGGTACATGCAATCATTCGACTCTCAATTTATGTATCATTACTCTTCAAATATAACAAAACTCGCACTTACAATATTTTACATTGTATAATCGGAAGGGGTCCAGTTAAATCAGCGAATTAAGTAATTCATGTAGATATGCAAAGTGATGTTATAAACTTGCACATTCAGTAACATAATAAAACCTGTATAGATAAATATCAATAAAAGTCAAGAAAATTATCTAGTTATCATGTTTCTTTTTGCGAGTTCTTTTGCACTAAAATATGCGAGTTCTTTTGCACTAAAATATAAAAAAAGCCCCAAGAGTACCTAGAACTGTCACAATTTATCTTTTCAAGGAAACTTTAATTCTATATCTAGATAATATTTGCGTTTCCACGTAACTTAGTGGTTGAGGGGTGTTTTAGCTGTTATTGGCCAATAGGAATATGCTGGATACATTCGCTTTGTCGACAAGGCCACACCAAATTGATTACTTGGTCAACGGATTTCCCGCTCCATTTTTTTCCAAAATCAAAAACAAATATTTTTTTTTTTGAAAATCAGCTTCCGCTCGCTTCAGTTTTTGCAGACCGATTTCAAAATTTCAGAGCGGGCGTTTTTCACTGTTTGGGGCCTTATTATCAGTGTGAAGCGACAGTAATTCATAAAATTTAATACTTTTAATCACAATTGTCCATTAAAACACCAGAAGAACATGTTTGAGGCTCTGTGTTGCCCCAGTTTGAAAATCTGACAGCCGAAATGACAGTTAGACTGTGTAAATAAATCCTTGAAAGATCATTAGAAAAAGTTTCCGCATAACATTTTTTTTCTCAAGATGAACATCAATATCTCATTATTTAAAACAGTGTCATTTAATAATGGCTGGTGATTAAAACAACGTTTTGCTGCAATCCTTCAAATTATACACATATATCAGCAGTAATTTGGTAGTACTTAAATGATGAATAGGAGGTATAATTCAGTTTGGACTTCACATACAGTGTTACATCATAAATAATGTATTGTTGAAATAACTTTGATTTTAAGGACTGGAACATTGCTTCTATCAGCTATGTAAAATGAACACAAATTTCTTGCGGAGAAGGGGTACGCACATGGAACTTTATTAGGGCAAAGGAATCCTAAAGAGCTTACAAACTCACAATCCAAGAAAACATGCATTAAATGCTTACTTTTTTATTTTTCAAGTAGAGTTGAATAACAAGAATATTATATAACTGTTTATAGATCCTTTTTCAGATTTGTTTAATGGGTACCATCAGATCTATTTAAAGAAACTGAAGATGATAATGCATTTATTGTTAAGACTTGCATCATCAAAAGTAAGTCTTTCCTTATTTGCCAAAGTTAAAAGTGAAATCAAAGAAAAACAGAAAGTGCAACATTTGTCATTGAATTTACAAGTGAATTTGGCCATCAGTGGATGATGGATTTCCTGGTATCTTGTGAAATTGCATTGAAAGTTGACAGACACTATGACATATAGGTCATGAGTATACCTAATGTACTGGTGAGGTGATTGCAGAATTTTCCATATATATATATATATATATATATATATATATATATATATATATATATATATATATATATATATATATAATGATTTCTGTTATACACTTTACATGAGAGTAACAGCTTTCTTATTATTAGGTAGTGATATAGAATCTAAGGCAAAACCTTTTATGCGGCCAGGGTACTGGCTTGCCTAGGATAAAACTTAGCAAACACATTAGTTCTATACACTAGAAATACGGTAAAATTGCAAGATTTTCTTGTATCCGCCTGTTGTCCCTCCAGTTTGTTTAAATATCTAAATGCTTGTAATATATTTTGGGAACAGTTTGTAATTAAACCTTCAACATTTAAAGATCTTTGGTTTTTATATGTATTTTCAAGCCAGTTTGATATGCTTTTGCAGTGCTTGTTGACTTTTGTGACAAGGTTTTTTATTTTTTTCTTCAAATCGCTCCTCGCCCGCTCCAAAAGTAGGTAAAATCCAAAAACAAATATTTTTATTTTTATTTCGCTCGCTCGCTCCTAAAATTTTTGGAAAAATTCCGATGACCAAGAAATTAATTTGGTGTGGCCTAATGTAACAATTAGGCGGAGCAATAATTAATGAGACTCACGTATGTTAGCAACAATATAGTAGCGGAGAGGAGAAAACGTTGGCAAAATTGTCACAGTAAATGGACGGTCGGTTAGAGTACATTAAATATTCTTCGTAAGTAAGAAAGCTTCGGTCCTCCTTTTAGTTTTCTTCTTTACAAAGAATATTAAAAATATACTCTAATCTGTACGTAATTTGTCTTGTGAGGTCATCATATGATGCCGGATATATGTTTGAAAGCATAAAGCCTAGAGTACTTTCAGAGAAACCTGCTAACAAGCAAATGTTGTGATGTGGCCACTAAAACTTGTACTGACCACAGGTGGAAGTAACGTATCTAGGGTACAGTATGGGTCCAGGAGTCATGTACCCTTAAATTTATCTCATTGATAATGTTTACTGAGAAAAAAAATACCAGAATGTCATTTTGATTTCTTTTTTTGCCCCTGGGACAATGAGTCATTAGAAAGGTGATCATTGGCATTTTGTCATGTGCATTTCTTCCAGGTCCGTAATTATTTTTCAAAGAAATATTTCTTTATCAATGATTGGCCGTCATTTGGGCAAGTGAATAAGTTCGTTCAGAAAATTCTTACTTCAAAGCCCAGTTGCAAACCATTTACGCACAGCAAGCGAGCAACGGCGTACGAAACAGTATTTTCTCTACCCGAATAAATCTCACACATTTTTCGCACCAAAGACTTCCCGCTAAACACACCAAGCACACCGTGGATCATTGTCACAGGGGCAAAAAAAGTCAATGTGAGTTTTTGGAATTGTTTTCTCAGAAAACATTATTATTGTAATAAATTTATGTGTACATTTATATGACTCACGGACCCATACTGTACCCTAGATACATTACTTCCACCTGCGACTCCAATGAAAGCGTGACAACAAAAGCTCTATTACTTTAAAATTTTAGTTAAGTTAAAAATTATATCAAACAGTGGTTTGTTGTTGAATAAAATCATTGTTTCAGTTCAGAGAGGCGCAGCCCAAATGATATATTTGAATGACAATAATATTATTACAGATATAATCACTAAGATATATTATCTTGAATCTAACATGATATCAAAAATTAATTTATAGTTCAAACATCGTTTTTATCCAATGACAAGCGAAGGATTTTCAAAACAAACTAACCAACTTATTTTCACATTATTTCATAACTGAAAAAATTGGTCCACTTAATCATGAAGTGGTACAAAATTAATGGGTATTCATTGTTCCGCCTTCTATGGATTTCCCACATTCAAGGAGGCGGAGCAACTGCCAAAGCGGACTGCATACAAGAAATATTGTCTATATAAATATCAAATTGTGTTTGTTCTTTTTTCTTCTTTTAACTGCAAGCTGTAGTTTTACCTTTCTGCACCTTTCACTCTTTGTATAAACTCCACGATTTTAATACAGCATTGACCGGGAAGTGATATTTGATCAGAATGATTTACTTGGTGAAATCTAGGTCAAATTTGAATCTAGGATTTCTAGGGTCAAAAAGTAGGTCACCTGGTCAGACCAAAGAAAAACCTTGTGTATGCAATAGGGACTGTATTTTGTATTTGATGTGCATGTAACTTAGGTCAGAATGATTGTCTTCGTGAAGTGCCGGATGAGTTTTATCTTCGTCACATGGGTTCAAAAACTAGGTCACTAGGTCAAATAAAAAAAAGCTTGTAGACACTTTAAGGGCCACATTTTTTATTCTATCTTTATAACCAAAGTAGAACTTTGCTTTCATTTTATAATCATGTCCTTGCAAAAAAAGAATTTCAATCAATTGACCTTTTCAAGAGTTATCAAACATACATCAACATTCTGCTGACTATAATAAACAAATGTACAACATTTCACGGTATAGATCTTACAGTACTCAAGAAAAGTGGACTTAAACAGTGAACCTCAGCACTTTTCTCAACACCTGAGACAGGAAAATTCATACAGTAAGTCAAAAACAAGCATTCAAGCAATAAATAAAACTTGCATAGCTAAGCTTAAACATTTTAACATTTTCTAAACTACAATAATAAATGTCTGCTGCTCATTGTATGAGGTCAAGTTCAGAAGATACAAATAATTATGTCTTAATATACAAACCCACAATTTAGCTTCTTTTCTTTTGTCTTTTTTATTGGCCACTGTCACCAAACCTTGTATTCAAACTGCTATTAAAGATATCTATTGCCCATTATATACTGAACATTTTTATCTTTAGATACATACTTCTAATGTAGAATATCCGCATAAAATCCAATTTAACATTTAACTTTAAATCTAAATATACAAATTAATTGTGAATGCACAGCTTCATTCATAATTAAATGTCATGTAGTAACAGCAGTTTATTAGAATAATTTCCAGTATTTTTACTGGTAATGGACATATATAGGATTACCTTAAATGTGTCCTGCATAGTACTTTTAAACCAATAAACTTCTGAATTGTGTTTTTACATAAACAATATGTAGTTATTGATCATGTTTTCAAGTGTGAAATTTTGATCTAGTATACCTTTTAAATACTGATAATTTCCCGCACATATTCCCTAACTGAACTCTTCAAGGACGTAGCTCAAAAAAATTCAAAAGAGTTAAAAAATGTACTCATATCTCTTTTGTAAAGGAAAATAGCTACAACCTTCTATATTGGTGAAAATTTAAAAATCTGGTTTTATTACCATTTTATATAATGTTCATTTCAGGTTATCAGCTTTGTTTGTTTGTTTTGTTGAGTTTTACCTTAAAGCCCACATGATTTAGGTCATATTTTAACTTTCCAGCTTTTGATAGTGAATATTATCTGGAAAGTGCCCCGCCGAGTTTTTTTTTTTTTTTTGGCACGGGCAGGCACCGGAGTATAACCACCAACCTTCCGTTAGTTAGCTGGATGGCTTCCTCACATGAGGGACTTCTGCATCTCATAAAATGGTTCAAAAGGTAAATGATTCAAAAGTTAGTAATATATGATGAAAAATATAATGCACCAGATTTTTTTCTTCAAAATATTTGAACCTCAATATGTCTGATATATAATTTTGTTAATATTAAAAGGATTCTGAATACAGACTCAAAATTAACAATAAAGGACTTGTTTTAATATTGATCTTATATTTAAATATTCCCCTATAACCTAACTGAGTGTCCTGTTAGGAAATATGTGAATGAGATTTTAATTCTATAATAATTTAGATCTAACAAGTGTTAATATTGCACACAGACTAAGCTCCAGAAGGTATATCCTTGTTGCATTCTTTCCAGAACTGCTGTATAGAATCTAGCTGTTTATCTCATAGCCATATATGAGGTCTTTTCTCCTGGATAAACTCCACTGCCTTTTCTGGAGACCATCCATGAATCTGAAATAATACATAAAATCTAGTCAATAAAAGTCATTGTTGTTCCATAAGGATTTAACCCTAGTTTTCAACAGTATATCAGTTTAACTGTCAGAGAATATATTCAGATTGCTTTGGGTTTAGTTCAGTCTTTCAACAGTATTTCAATTATGTGACAGCGAGCAGTTAACCTAACCAGTGTTCCAGGATTCTGTACCAACAATAATTTGTTATTTTGAAGTAACTGCATGAATCAGAGGAGGTGGAGGACAAATGATTTCAGACACAATGTCTTTTACCAATTGTCAAAGAGAACATATATTTTGCCCAAAGATAGAACTCACAACCCCTAGATCTGTAATTCTGCCTTCTCCTTAATGAGTTAGGCTGGTGGACAAATATAATCAGTGTTCCTGTATTGTGTACTTGTTGTCTGCAGGTAACTCACATCTGCCCAAACACGAATCAGAGGTGGATGAGAAACAATTTCAAATGTGTTGTATTTGATCAACATTGCTATCAGCCGAAATAAAAGCGTTCAGCTCTTCCAACTGACAAAATAGTGAAGTTGTTTTACTCCAAGAAAACCTTACAATATCTATATATTCATAAACAGAAGACCTCCGGCACATATAAAGGTACACAACTCATGGTTGGACGCTTAAGAATCGGTTTGAAATTCCTCTGCGGTGACCGTTACATTCTTCAAATAATGTGCCTGTAAAATGTACACAAGTGCCAACCAACACTTCTTTATAATGTCTAATAAACAATGCAAAGTTTGTTATATTTTCTGGAACTTTGGGATCATGGAGACCATTCAATAGATGTGTAATAGAATTCTGCTTAAGCCGGTGCTAGGGGCATGAGGGGTTTTGCTCTTTCCATTACCTCTAATAAACAGACCCAGTCAAACCGAGTCAGCTATCATTTTGCTTGAATGCATCCTATGTCTTATAGATTTTATTAGCTACGAGTTCCATTACAACATCTGAACAAAAACAAAATATACATGGAAAGACAGTACACTCAACCATTCAAAAATGTTCTCCAAGATATACTCATGAGACACAAGCATGAGTGAGTGATTTAAAAAAGAAGAAGATATTTTGGGTTGTTTTGCGGGGAGGGGGAAGCGCGCGGTTGCAATTGGGTTGGATAGATATGAGGGAATCTAACAAACAATATAAGTTAAACTTAGTGAAAGATTTTACAATATCAATCTGGTCCCTAGTAATGCTTGTTAGAATTAAATATAAAAACAGAAAAAGGGGGCATTAAACTTTTACTATCATCATTACTTAATGTGACCTCAATGACCTTGACCTTTGAGGTAAACTGATACTAAGCAAAACCATGTCTGTTCCATACTAAGATCAATCCTTATGTGAGGTTCGATGATTATATGGGCACTAGTTAAGATGGGCAGCCTACCATAAACCTTGAACCATTCTTTAAAGGCAACTCTTACAATATTAATGATGCTAATGTTAAATACAATATCCCCATTCTCTGAATCGTTGAGCTAATAAACTTACAAAAGAATTTACAGAGAAAACATTTCTAGGACCAAAAATGGATACACAATTGCGAGATTTAATCAATGGTCTTGAATAAATGTTAACATACTTTGACTAGATAACATTCCACAACAGTTGCACTTCCAGTTCTCCCTTACACACTTCCTATATCATTGTTACGGTAATCCTCTATAAATGCCACAGCCTTTCTGATATCATTTTGACTAGGACTGGCTGTAAAATCACCTTCTTCCATTCGTGCAAGACATTTCATAGTCATTCAACAACTCAACAGCGTAACAGCTTTGCACTGACATCTAACTATTATAATAAGGCAACATTATAAGTGACATTATAAGTGACATTTATATCTTGCAAAGAAAGCTATATAACGCAAAAGGCAGATTTAAAGAATTTGACCTGTAATAATCTTCAAATTACTTATATTACAATGTTTCGTTAATGCATGATTAATATTTGTCAATACTGTTCAATTTTCTCACATCTTAATCATTTCTTTGTCATGGTCGAATCAGTTTTTGCACAATAACACGTAATTTCCCATAGGGTACGTTTCCGTTTTTGTTACCGTTGTGTAAAAAGTGTTAAGACTGCTCCATAAAGTGACACTTGCGTTTCAAAAAGTGTTATGACCGTGTTCATTTTTTTCCTATTCATGTTTTAATTTCTGCCATTATTTTTTCATGAAATAAAATTATGTAAGAATACATTGTTTTTCTTTCTTGATAAGATTGTCAGTGTAATCATTCCGCGTTCATTAGTCAGTAAAAACCCCGTAAGAATATGAACCCTACATAGCCAACCAACGAAACGTTTATACGTTTTCCTAAGTCTAATGATGAAGAAAACCAGTCTAACATTAGAGAGAGGTGGCACGTATTAGGAACTCGCGTCCCGCAAGCAGAAATTTTCTATTTACAACATTTCAAAGACTTCAGAGACGGATACATACGTCCTGATTATAAAGGCCGTTACGTCGTGGGTAGCGGCACTCATCTCAGAAAAAATGGCAGAGTTAAAACAGGAACAAGAACTTCCCGTAGTAAAACTAGTGACACCCGTAGCTCAAGCGATCGATATCGCTAGGTTGGACATTAAACGGCGACAAAAGCATAGCGATCTAAAGCGACACAGGGACGAAATGGAAACAACTATGAGCTACGATTTGGCCAGTCCAAGACGCAAGAAATATCGCAAAGACTTGACACAAGATACTATGGATTGGAACACCTATAGATTTTAAAATGAATAACTACGAACTCGAGGAAATGTTAAAAGAGTACCCCGTGACAATATGTGCTGCGGACCGACTTCAAATACGTAGGGGACAATACGTCACGAGCCAGGGATAGGGAAAGCATTGGATAGCCTTTTATTTTCCTAAGAGAGGACCCTACGAATTTTTCGATTCACTGGGTAATAATCCGGAGCACTACAGAATTCATTTTGACCGAGTGTTAAACAAACCTTATTTGATAAACCTTTATCTATTACCCATACATTTGATTGAATAAAAATGTAAACTGAAGCTTTGATAGGTGTGGTAGTGTACAAAAATATTATTAGGTTATTTAACATTGTTCTGTACAATACGGATATATATTTGGACGAGTACCCAGCTGAGAAAACCATATTGGACGAGGCGCTAGGCGAGCTCAATATGGTTTTCTCAGCTGGGTACTCGTCCAAATATATCTCGTATTGTACAGTACAATGTTAAATAACCTTTTTATTCTATATATTTATTTTATCTTACTATAATAATAGTTTAAATTAAAAATGTTTCACTGAATATTGTATTCCTGCCTTTTCTAGTTTCTCCCAGCTTGGTACGAGTGCAAATATATATTATACAGAACAATGTTAGACCTTAAATAACCTTTTTATTCTATATTTATTACACTTAATACGTAATATACGCAATTCATTGAATGTTGTTTTTCCTGCGTATCATCATTAAAAAAAAGTATATGGTGCAACCTCCTTACAACAGCCATTTGGCGATTTGGGTGATAATAATACTTGGCCGAGATATTATGCCCACAAATATTGTCAGCAAGTTTGGTGAAGATCGGATGAAAACTGTTCGACTTAAAAGAGCGGACAAGGCTAAATTCCCCGTTTTTCGAGTAATTAAAGGACTATAATCAAAGAGTGTCTGGTACAATTTGGCTGGTTATCGAAACTGGCCGAGATGTAATGCCCACATTGTCAGCAAGTTTGGTGAAGATTCGACGAAAACTGAATTATAGAGCAGACATGTTTTGGATGCTGACCGCCCGTCCGTTGCCATTCATAATCTTCTCCATTTTGTTTCTTAACCGTTAAATAAAAACTGCTGAGGTAGCTATTCAGACATTCAGGGCTGATACCAATTTCTAGGTTTCGTCCAAAACGTCTTCTTTAAGCGACTTTTCAAATATTCCAACACCTGATGATCCTTTTTACTGTATTTTTAAGTTTTTGATTATTAACGAACGTTTTAATATCTAAATCAGATAGCATTGTTATCCCTTGAATCGTTTTTGTGTGTTGTAAACAAAAAAAACTCAAATTAAATCCAGATTTCAAGACGCATAATCAAACTCTGTACATAGAGCGCCTACTTCATCCGATTTACGTTCGGAACATTTTCACGCGTTTCGGGCTTTATCGTATGTTTAACATGGGACTGCTGAACCGTCCAAATACAGAAAATACAGGATTTTTTGTACGCGCGTGCGTCCAAATACAGAAAATACAGGATTTTTGTACGCACGTGCATCCAAATACCGTAATATATTGTACGGTCACGTGTTGCAAATGAACGTTCGCGATTGGATAGATAAAATAGGTATAGAATAAAACAACATATTCGTGTATTATATTTTATTCCATCAACGCAGTTTCATAAATCGATATCATGCTTCCCAATAAGCGTCTCTCGCAGTTACATCAACGATATGTACAGATTTTGTTTACTATTGTCTACCAGATTCTGTGAATATGCTGATTACACAATATAACTAGAACATCTACGTAAATATGTTCGGGTCCTTCTGATTCCGTATTGATGTTACACGTGCAATAGGAATTTGGTTGCAAGCTATGTTTACACCACTTAAGTTCTATTTCCGGATGGTATTTACTCATATATTTTCGGAGCATATAGATCCATGTAGGGTAATTCATATCTAACTGTATTCTCGTTTTTGTTATGTCCTTGTACTTAACATAGAGACACCCTTTCGCTTCCAGAATGTCGCGTAAAGCACACTGTATATCTACCAAATAATATCCGTCATGCAAATTCTCCCACATGTCTCTATACGGATCGCCGGTGTGGATGATGGAAAAGTCTACATATAAATCCGTCCTGTGTCTTATGTAGGCTGTGAATAATTTGAATGATAGTTTGTCCGTTGAAAGCGTTCTTATATATTTTTCATCGGGGCTATGTTAGTAACGTATGCCATCTTTTTTGCTTTCGACTGGATGCTAAATATAGGAATACCGGTGAAGGTTCCATGTGCACCGCCGTATGAACACATCTGCGGATGTCTCTAAATTGTTTTTTGTACTTTTAGCATGTGTAAATGTTGAGTTCTGCTCAACCCGGGGCTAGAGGGCGTGGACGGTAGCATGCATTTCCACTACCGTCAATGAACAGGCTCAATCAAACCGAGCCTGCAACATTTTCGTTTTTGTTGTGTTGAGCGACCTGTGGAGTTTCCACTTTTTCTATTTTATTCCAGTTCAAACCTGTTTTTTTTAGACAGAGGCATCATTTTCTGTTATTCCGATGCCATATTAGAATGGACTACGAAAGGCTACGGACGGTACGTCTCGCTTAAAGAAAATAAATGAAAAAAAATAACATTTATAGAACGCGCTAAGTTTTCAGGCGCTTAATAGCGCAGGGATAATTTATAACACAACGTACTCGGTTTTTAAATTATTTCAAATTAACGATTCCGTTTACACGAATTACGTTCAAACGAAATCAAGGGAGGCGATACTCTTGCAAATAGTCCATTATTTAGGCGATTTTGTTTCCCTTTATTCGTGTATACCGAGATACATGTAAAATTATACTCTAGAAAAAAAATGATAACCTTCAGCCTCCTGACACTATAAACCCTATCTTATTAGACTAAATTTCCCTATGTTTTAATCAGTATATTCGAGGCATTAAGTATGACATAAATCTCATAAAATATTAGTCCATTTTTAAGAAAAGAATCATTTTAATCCGCATTTTAACGTGTGTTCGATCCAATTTATAATTTTCACGCACAATTTAACGTCCCAATCGTAATTTCTCAACATACTGAAAAAATCATTATTGATTCTTTATTAGTTTTGCTTTTATGAAATAAAAAATCATTCAATTAGTATAAAATTATTAGGAAAATGTAAAGTCATCAATTCTAATGTTTATCTCGATAATGTCGTGCTTTTTCGAATTTAAATGAACCCTTATTGATTAAGAGAATGTTCGCTTGTCGCCATCAATGATAATAAAACTAATTAAGTTACATTTAAAGCGTACTGATTTAGTGTACCTACTTCACATATCTTAAATATTTCTACAATGAAAAAATATTAAACTTATACATGCACATCAGATTCGGAAAGCAGGAATGAAGTAAAATATATAATTTAAATGAATACTTATTACACATATTTCGATTTATCGATATTTCTAGTTGTATAAGCGAAGGACAAACAAAAATAACGCTTATGTTTGACCGACGTTTCAAATAATAGAGCCGAATGAAATAAAATAAATCTCGTTTCAATAGATTTTCTGTGTTAGTCGGAACAAAATGGTTTTTCAGAGATTATTTAGTTTCATAAACTGACTTCATTATCGGTGCAATCATATGCGAATCAAATAAAATACAGCGTTATAATTTCGGACTATATCGGTGTACAGCTATCTAAATATAGCTTATAATTCAATTAAATAAATGAATAACGATTGAAACTCAATTAGTTGACATTATAGTTAATAATTTCGTTGGGTCTTTTAGTTAGAATCATTGATAAAGCGCGCTTAGACATAATATAATTCTCTTTAAGGTAGCGTGCAATAAAAATCTTTATGAATTTTTCGTGTGTTCTTGACATTTTGAATTGTATTTGCGTTGTAAAGTAGGTGATGAAGAGAGCTGACCACTTGTAAAAGGATAAAGTTGGTTTCTTTATTGTTCTGATTAAAAGTACATTAACTGATATACAATAAGCAAATAACATTACCTTTATAATAGGTTGTATGCAGTTTCTTTTGTTATAACTTTAGACAGGGTCAAGATCAATAAACTGTTCAGTATTCGTTTGAAAATCTTGTTCTTGTTGAATTATTGTTAACGCACGTTAACTTTTTGATAGAATGAGCTCTAAATGAAAAATCTGTAGGTTTAAAATTGTGTTACCCGAGTGGGTAATGATCAGTAGAATTATTTCGTGATTGCTTTAGAATTATGGTCCCTTAAGATATTAAGTCGATATTCGTGTGCATTGATTACTAAAATACCATAAAAATGGTAAATGAGGTTTGACTTTTTATATCGTGAAGTTTAAACAAGATGCTTACAAACGGACGGTTTCATCGCTATATTTGGTTTATAATAAACAGTGTAACTCTGGGAGGATGTTAAAATTTTAAAGTGGAGAAATGTTTACCCTTAAATCTGTCTCTGTCAGTTAAATGACTGATTTGCTAAAAAATAAACGATTTGCCAATATTTACAAGTGAGATCAAATCGATAGCGTATAATTTGATGAACGTTTGGAAAACCTTTAATGGACATTGCAACGTGCTTGATCTTAGATTACTCATTATGGGACCATATCATCTAATAATAGTTTATTAGCTACCATATTTTCTTCGTTATTGGATCATCAACTATATATTCCTTTTGACGTTAAACCCAACCTAAAAAAAAATTATATAGTTTATGATTCAATAACGAAAACAATATGGTAGTTAATATTGTCACGGTGAATATAGTAATTATTTTCCTTTAAGATTGTCCGAAGGTATATGCTATGAATACGTGTCTGAGTAATATGCCGGTGTAATGAAGTATTTCGACCCCCATAGAATAACGAGCCCCCGGTCATTATTCTATAGAAAAACTGACCCCTCCAAGTAAAATACTGACTCCCTAAAGATGACTCCCTTCGAATCTCATAGAATAACGACCCCGGTTATTATTCTATAGAAAAAGTGACTCCTTCCATGTAAAATACTCACTGCCGAAATTACTACATTGGAACTCTCATACAGTATCGATTCCCGGACATTATTCTATTTAAAAAAGTTACTCTTCCCGTGTAAAACACCGGCTCCTAAAAAGACTTTCGACGATAATATCTATTAAAAAGTGATCCCCACCAAACCTAACGGACAATTTTACTAGATCTACAACTCTAATACCCTCCATTGCCAATAGTTAACATTTTGATTGTACTACTACTACTGGTGCCGCTACTTCTATTGCTTTTACTACTTGTACTTCTTCTTCTGCTACTACTACTACTACTACTTCTACTACTACTACTACAACTGCTACTACTGATACTACTATACCTGCTTCCACTAATACGTCTTGTACATCTACCTCTTCTTCTCCTGCTGCTGTTGTTGCTGTCACTTATTCCTCTGCTGCTGCTGCTGCTGCTGCTGCTACTGCAACTGCCACTACCACTGCCACCACTACTACTACTACTACTACTACTACTACTACTACTACTACTTTCTATTGTTGCCGCTACCGTACTTTATTGCCACTGCTAAGTATTGCAACTTCTATTAATACTAAGTTCTATGCTAGCAGTTTCCTGTGCAGTTTTCTTCTGAAGAATTACTTCATACCGAAGTTTGCAGGGATTATTGACACTGGTGTGTTTTGTGAACGTATTGTGAATTGTTATTTTCCTGAAAAAAAAATGTATACACCAAGATACAGCGTCTAGAAATAGAATCCCTTTTCCCGTTGCGGAATGCTCTGGTTTCTGTGTCAAGTGATGGTATCTGGGGCTAATGGTCAAACGGAAGAACGGACGGACGGACGGACGGTCAAGGGAAAATCTATATGCCCCCCTCCCCCGAGTGGGGGCATAAAATGCAGTAATTAGGCCCTAGATTCACGAGTAATCACTAAATTTAACCAAATTACCGGGGGTCGTTTTTTATGGGAATCAATATTCTTCGTGAGGTTCAGTTTACTTCACGTGTGGGAGTCATAGTACTATGATCTGGAGGTCATAATACTATGACCGGGGGGTCACTTTTTCTATAGAATAATGACCGGGGGTCATTATTCTATGGGGGTCGAAATACTTCATTACACCGGTCGCTTTTATATGATAAACTTTACTGTATCGAACATGGTGCGAAACATTACGTCAGTATTGGTACGATACATATTCGAATGTCGAGTGATTAGAAACGCTGAACGTTGTTTTCATCGTAAAATGTGTTGACAGAATAATCTAGTTAACCGATTACAATTATTTTAAGCCAATGGAACACGCTATGAATACGTGTCTGAGTAATATGCTTTATGCCTTAAGATCATTATATGCTAATGAGTTGCTATAAACATGACGTCACTGGCGCCAAAGTGGCCAGTTTACTACTGGTAAGCTTAGAAGTCCCCATGGGATTCCGGTATCAACTCCTGCATCAGTGTGTCGCAGTGTCCCAGGGTGGCCCGTCTCAGCATGAAGGGATTCACGCACACTGTCCTCTTCCTGTGTCTCTGTCGAGTCTGCTGCTCATCAAGGACGATCAGGCTTGTAATCTCATCTCCTGACCTGTCTCAACTGCAACCGCAGGTACGCCACTCTGAGTCTTAGTGGTACTATCATTTCTCCGAAGAGACAAATAATGAAAACATGTCGGAGATAGCCAATATATATAACCATCTGAAAAATGTTTGATGGTGCGGCCGCTATAGGGTTGCCAAGCGGGGATTGCTTAATTTTCGCACGTTTTCATGGGTACCGCACGGGCAGCAAGCGACAACCTTGCGGCTGTGCGAGGGCCGTGCGAAGGTCCACGAGTCTACAATTTAAATATGATTTCTTTTGGGCAACATGTCCACGACAAATCGTGCGTTGAATGCACGATCAGCACAAGGTCCCCCAAAGATGCCCGTGCAGGGATTTGCAATGCCATCTGCAACACGTCTTCGAGCTACGGGCTTTCGAATTTTCTAATTTGTATAAATTTTCACTAAGCAAAATCGTAGAGGCTGCGGAGCCCGTGTACAACAATTGCTCTTCCGTCTCCTGCACGGAAAGGAGGACGCACCGCAGGCCAAATGAACTAGGCATTACTTGCCAAATATTCTCAGCTGTGTACATATACATGTTATTATTCTTTGTATCATATAATATAATTTTTAGAAAACCCAGAGCATTACCTTTATGCTAAAATGATTATGTATATACCTTTTCACAACAGTGGAATGAAATACTATAAAAATAACAGTTTAAGTTTACATTAATTTTCTAATAAATGGTACAATGTAAACTTTGTTTCATAAACAACAATGACCTTATTCCATGCACATCACATCTGTCAAATATTTTTTTAAAATAATGTGGCTTCCTTGATATAACTTTAGTATTATTATCATTATCTTGACTTACTGATTACAAATAAATTAACTGAACTTAAAAAACATTATGTTCTATTCACAGAAAAAAAGCGAAAAAAATGAGTAACATATCTACCCATCTATCAGTAAGCTTTCAGATGCACGCCAAATCGCACGAAATGATTTTTTGATTTGAAAATTTTCTGGGGGAGGCCCCCATACCCCCACCTGCGGGAGGTGGAAACCCTCTCCCATAGCCCCCTCGTCGTTTCACGACTCGTATTCGCGCTCCCCTTCGAAAAATCCTAGTTACGCCTATGATATGTCACATTCCTCTACTATGACATGAAAATGAAAACACATTTTATTTCATACATCGGATACAAATTTTGGCAAAATACTGTGTCGATTACATTTTTACATCTTCGATTTGTTCCGTAAAATAAATTCAAGTTATGAAATAAAGACGAATCTAAGAATAAAGGTATGATAAATAAGGTCACTACACTTCGACTTATCTTGTTTATCCAAGACTAATAGGAAAAATTAGATGCTTGTACGCACCAGTGAGTTGAAGTCGCGACTTTTGTACCATCAATATAGGATTGATCATACACCGTGATACCAGACAACAGTTAAAGAAGGGCACATCGTCTCGGACTAACTTTAAGTGTAAAAGCGCATTATTATTTGTATCTTCACAAGGTTCACATTTGAAAGCAAAACATATTTTCGAGAGAGACTTGTGTAGATATTTTCTCGAGTGCTTTTTTCATGATCACCAGGGATAAAGCTGGTCGACTTTACACTGCTAAATACCGTATGTTCATGCATATTTATGTAATATTTTTTTTTCTACTGGTTTTATGCAGAACATGCTTAAGAACGTTTGTGTTCACGAGATAAACGTATTACCAACAGCAATTTAAAATATTTCATTCGTTTCTTACACTCTGGAGCTTACAGTTCATGTTCAGACGAGAAACATTACTAAGTTTGATGTAATATATAAGACAAAATTTAAATAGATGTGATAATTACGTCACGTGTTGGAGTATTTTGCTTGTAGGTATGAAACAGTAACTGGTGCTGTTGTTCTGTCTACGTCATTTATAAGACATTTTTTGCTTTAATAGCCACAAGTCCTATAGGTTCCAGCAACCAGAAATAAGTTTACAGTGCAAACATGATGTAGCACTTTCTTTGCTTCATCGATCTGAAATTTGAAATCCCCGTGAGGAAATATTTCTAATGAATTAACATGTATGTGGCAGAACCATTTTTTAGTTCAATTTAGCCTTAATACGGCAAACATTTGTCAGGGATTTTGTAAATTGTGGTTTAGACTGAATCGTCAAGGGTGTTGCCCTCCACTAACATATACACATGCTCAAAGTATGGCAGCATGGACTTGCGCCCTCATGGCTGTTGCTGCATGACGGTGTCGGTGTGTAAGGAGCTTAATGCTGGTCTTCTAAGCCTTTTTTCTATTGATATGGGTGTTTTCGCCGGTTTCGTGTCAGAGGTTGGTGTATATTTTGATTTTTTTCCTGGTTCTACACAGAAGCGTGGGATGCCTCCAAACGGATTTTACTGGTGCAATTGCAAGGTATGTCTGTATTTTCTTCTTGGTTTCTACTGTCTCGACATTGCTTATAATGATTTTTTATGTGCTTTCTGGGTGTTTTCCTTCTAGATTTTCTTTCCGGCAAAAGGTTCTGTTGCATATCTTGCAAAGGAATTTGATTCTAACATCGTTGTGTTTTACTTTATGTCAAGACTGCCTATGATGCATCTGTTGGAGGTTTCGCATGTGTGTTGTTTCTTTTCGGTTTAACCGTTACTTTGTTGGTTATAATTGGTCCCGTTCTAGTCGTTTTTATTTTTATTTACTTTTCGTCATTATTGGATGATGTTCAAGCCGTAACGACTCTTCGTGTTTATTTTTTAAATGTAGGAAAAAAAGCCTAATTTGCCTTGAAACCAGGCGGGGGCTGCTGCAATATCATATGTTTCATATTGAAATATTAACAGTCTTCACTTGGTTGATTTCAAGGCTTTGTAGTATTATAAAACTTTTAACAAAATAAAAAAGTTGACCTTCCCGGGTTGAGCAGAACTCATCATTTACACATGTAATAAGTACCAGAATATAATTTAGAGACAGACACATTATAATGTTTTGTTTATATAATGACAATGGTTGAAGAAGACTCCTGTCACCATCCCAGCTCTATTACTCTGGACATTAACTGACGCATGGTAGAGCACCTTGACAAGATATTCCCAAAGCCGGTTGTATAGCTTCCTTCTATGAACTTAACCTAAACTTTTTCGTAGTTTAGACCACAGAGCGGTTAGGGACAAGTGACCTTAGACGATCGAACAAATAAAATCTATAAGAAGATCTGTAGGAACCATAAAATACAATCAAGCAAAAAAAAATGCAGACTCAGTTTCGCTGAGCCTATTTGAGGGCGGTATAGAAATGTGCAAAACCCATAACTTCTCCGAGCAGCAGCTTGATAAGCAGAACCAATAATACTTATAAACAGGATGGACTCCATGATCCCAGGGAAGCAGAAAGTATATAATAAACTGAGTCTTTTTAAGCACACATGGCTATTTTAGTAATTCTGGCAACAATGCGTGTCGGCTTTACTGCTGAGCATAAAGAATGTGAAATTCAAATTTACATGACAGCTTGCAGAAATGAACGATTTTTTCGTTATTTGATTCAATAAGTTATCACATGTTTGACATGGCAGGGCCTCGCATTCTATTATCTTATTCAACTCTTACGTTGTCAACATTAAGGTGGCGGGAAAAAGGCTTTTGTTACCTCGTTGTATAAGGCATATATGATGTATTAAACTAGTATTGAAGTTTGGATTTGCTTTTGACTAGAACTTTTAACAAATTTACAAGTTGAATAACCATTTCATTAATATTAATCATATTTTAGGATAATGTGAGGACAAGATCGAAAGAAATCAAATCAAAGTGTTTGCAGAACACACTTGTTTATTAAACATAGCACAAGCCACGATATTCTTCCCTAACTACAAACCTGTGAAAACCTTTTTCTTTTCAAATAATACAAGGGAGTGTTATCAAAATATATTCAATAACGAAACAAATAAAATAAACGTTTAAAAACATTCTTTTGTGTTTGTTTTAATTATCAAATTTTGCTGTTATTAATAATGCATGAGTCGTTCTAGTTTATGTTTCAATTGGATATACATCAACTGTATAGCTTTAAGAAGCTCCGGATCCACGTGTGTCGTAACATCTCATCATTGGTTCCACAAATCTGAACACCCAAGGATAGAAACTTGTCTTAATTGGAGTAGAACTCCCAGTTTTCGGTGAGCATCCAATATACACAAATTTGCAATCATAGAAATTGCACGTCAGGACATCACAGCAAATCCGAGAGAATCGAGAGATGAATAAATACGAAATTCCAAGATCACGACCTTCTGGGATCACTGCATCGTAGCTAAAAACAATAATTAACAATAAGATAAATATATAAAAAAGTATCATCTTCACAGTGCTATATTTATTAACATTCTAAAATCGATTACCTTAAAGCGGCAAATACAAGGTCAATAATATTGTCAAAATTATTGTCAGTAAGGTTATTGTCGATTATATTGAAAGAGAATGAGAAATATTGAAGACTAGGGCAATATATTAAAGACAATCAAGAAGCACATATTTTTATTGACAAATTGTTAATAATATTGCAGGGTTGTTTTGGCAATTAAATAATTTGTGCAATAGTTTTCACTGTACTGGGTACATACAGTGGATGATTTAGGACAATGCGTTATATCAATTCGGCATGCACGCACGTTATTCACCGCACTTCGTTGTGTCGTCCTGGCACGCGCACCAAAACGAAATTTTGATTTTTTTGGATGTCTTTTGGTCAGCGCCAGTGAGACAAAAACGAAACTAAAACTGCTACATACCGAAACACAGAACGCTACATTTTGTTTCATGCTGGCGTTCGCGCGCACGCAAAAACGAAAAGAAATGTTTTATTTTTTTCCCGTTGGCAAACATATGTTCCATCACCAAACACTTACTTGGCGTGTTGGCACGATAACCAAGAAAAAATTAGATGTTTCGTTGGCTCGCGATGGCATGCGCACCAGGACGACCACAAGCTGCGGGCACGCCAAAGCGACATATCGAAATGTCCTAAATAAGTCACCATATGTGTGTGGGGGGGTGGAGGGGGGGGGGGGGGCGGGCGGGGGGGGGTGCGTTTTAGCTGTTATTGGCCAATAGGATTCATTTTGTTGATAATAAACAACAGATTCTTGTTTTGTATAGTTTAGTGGTTGGCACGAATAGTTGTTAGTATTTAAAAGTGGCTTTATTTAAAGTTACTTTTTAATCCAAAAGTTAATATTTTGAGAAAAATGGTGCGGAAAAGCGTTATATTTTGTTTGAACAGAGACATGAAAAAACAACAAGAACAAAACATGTGGTAACAATTAGTTTTTATTAGTAAAATGTACCAAACCTACAAATGTGAGATAATGTTATGATAGTAATAACACTTAGTGGCCAGACGTAAAGAAGAAATATGTAGATAACTGAGATAATGAAAAAAGTAATGAATGCAGAAATACAAATACATTTGATAACAAATTATGAAACTAGATTCGTAAGCAATAAGAACAAACATCATTATAACACTGATATGTGGCCATAAAATGAAATTGAGTAAATAGTAAACGGGGAAAAGCATTTATGTGTAATGTATCAAATTCCATTTCAAGTCTGACCATGGATAGATCATAAAATAAAATAAAAACAAGCATGATTGACAGTATAACCAACTTCTATACCTTATATGTCCATCCAAAGACAACGAAATAAAACAAGCACACTCGACAGATGTAACCATATCCAACCTATACGTTAGTCATGAAAACAAGCACACTTGACAGGTATAAGCAATTTCAATATCCTACCAGACCATATGTACGCCATAAAAATAATAACAAGCACACTTGGCAGATATATCCAACTTCAAAGATCCTACTAGACCATAATTACGTCATATATTAAGGCGTTGGACCCCTAATAGTAATGTTTGAAAATTGGCATTTGCTTGGTATATTCTTAAAGTTGCCCGTGTTTCGCACGCACTGTGTTGCAATTCTTCAACAACTTTTACCGTGCCGTTTTTAAAATTTTTTGTTTCCTTAAGCTCTAATAGAGACAAATTTCAAAGTTATGGTTACTGTCCAAAACGTTTGCAGAGAATTTATTCATTATACCATTAATTTTGATAAAAGAAATATCAAACTTTTGGTAAACAAGAAATTATTATAAAAAACACAAAATAAAATTGTCAATATCATTTTTTCTATGGTGCCTCAAGTAAACGGATATAATGAGACAGAATTCTAACTCCGAAAATGAAAAATTAAGGTCGAGTCCTATGGGACTGTTTTAACTTTTGCTCACTTCATTCAAAGTGGCCTTGGAGCAGAAATAAAACCTACCTACGTTTCTTCCACAATATGTAATCTAAAGAGTAACGGCAAAATAGAGAACTCTTACTGTACGTAACTAAGTATTTCTAAAGATGTCTAACTCTGTCCCTTTCTGTTTCAGATGTAAATTCACTTTGAACAGCAAGAAATCGCTTTTCAAATGCTCGATAAATCACTCCCCGCCCTCTAAAAAAATTCAGTCAAAGTCAGGTGGGAACTGAATACTGTTCAAAAGGAGGCACTCTTTTACGGGTCTAATATATTAATAACAAGCACACTTGGCAGATATAACCAACTTCAATATCCTACCTATATGTATAGGACAAACAACCGACTTTCAATATTAATTTATCTGGCATTACGTAGGCCATAAAACGGGAAGACAGTTGAAAAACGCAACCAAATCTCTTATCCATCCTGTCACACGCAGGGCATAAAAAGCAAACATGCTTGGTAGAGATAATCCTAATGACTATATGCAGGCCATAAAATGAAAGAAGCACGCTTGACAAATATACGAGATGCACTTGCTTACATCTAAAACCAAGATGAAATGAGGCTGTTCTTAGAATAGAGCCTTTCTGCTACACGTCGGTTATTTTTTAAACAACTAAGACGTCCTTTCTGACATTGTAAAAGGATAAGATTCCCTACAGATGGCGTTTTAGTTAATTAGTACTTTTTTATGCGAAGGTTAAGTTGTCATTATGTATTTATCTCGTTTCTATGTGAAAAAGAATGTATAAAAGTGGCCAAACTGATTTTGGTCAGGTAATGGATTCATGCGAAACTTAAACGCCCGGCCATTTATATGTATACACTATATGTTCACCGAGCGTTTAAAATTTACAGCAGGCGTTTCTCGACCATTTTTACCTAGTCAACATGCGTATAGGTCTGATAAACCTACTTTGCCTAAGAACAACTGTATTACACGTGTCAATTTTGTACTGACATGCACACTGACATACATGTAATCCATTAAAGATGCACGTTTGTAAAATTATTATTACATCCCTCTTGTCTGTATTAGTTCTGTAACAAAAAATAAATTTGAAATGATTACACGCAGTTTTAAAACATACCTTTTTGTTAAGATTGTAGAAATATTTCTGTATCTAAAAAATGGAAATTTATACTGACACAAAAAGAAAACCTTCATTTTAAAGAGACGAAGAGTAATTATATGATTTTATAAAATGCAGTAAGACATTCATTTCAATGGGGGTCTTACCATCTAAAGCGAAGCATATTTTCTGTAAATAAATATGTCCAAATATACGAAAGATTTAATGTGTCTTAATTAAAGTTACGTAAAAAGAGATTGACCATCTTTACGGTAAATAAAAAAAACCGTAGATTTCACAAAGCATTATACACAGTTTTCTTAAAACCATTTGAGCCGCACCATGAGAAAACCAACATAGTGCATTTGCGACCAGCATGGATCCAGACCAGCCTGCGAATCCGCGCAGTCTGGTCAGAATCCATGCTGTTGTTCGCTTTCAAAGCCTATTGCAATTAGAGAAACAGTAAGCGAACAGCAGGTATCCTGACCGGCTGGTCTGGATCCATGCTGGTCGCAAATGCACTATGTTGGTTTTCGCATGGTGCGGCTCAATTTTGTTTCCTTTGCCTTTTCGGAAATCAAATAAAGAAATCCATACATAAATCAAATGACTACACGTCTAAAATACTATATTAATGAGTATGTTTGAATAATAAGACGAGAAAAATTATCCAATACGAAACACCATGTTCAAACAACGTAACTCCCTAAATCCAAAACTCAGCAGCATTGTATAACACAATGCAACATATAGACATCGGAGGCGAAAACAATATATGGAGGAAAACATTTGGAAGTGTCTTGGAACGACCAGACGCAAATACACCAATTACCGAGGTAGTTTATACCAATTGATGATGCACCAAACCAATTGTGCTTTCTGCTCGCATTAAAACAAGAAACAAAAGCAGCAACATCTGAAATCAAATAAGAAGATAAGGAATATATATATATATATATATATATATATATATATATATATATATATATATATATATACCTGTCCTCCACAAGACCAATGAAAATTTGATGTAACACAGCATTTACAGACAGACTTATATAGATTCAGCGTTGCATATCTTAATGTCATGATTTGTCATTTATCACAAAACAATTTTAATTTCATCAAAAAGTGGACACAAATTCTCAAAACCTCACACAAATCATTCATGACATATGAATATGGAGAAAATTAAATTCAGCATTTATACAAAATATAGGCAAGTATAATTAGTTATTAGTTTATTCGTATATAAATATATTGTGAGAGCCCGCGTAGTCTTAATTGCGTACACGGTTTTCTTTTATTGTCAGTATCATATTAGGGAGTCATTCAAAACAATGTGTGGGAACTGTTCTACGACTCAATGAATTAAGTGTATCAATTCAAGAACCATGTTTCTAAAATACAATGCCTCACGTCAATTACAAGGGAAGGTACGTACGTCACGCGCACTTGCTGAATGGATTTCGTTTACACGGATTTTACATTGCTTCGATATCCTGTAAGTCGTTTTCTGAGTAATTAGACAATTCTCTGAAGACAGCCTAGTCTGCTGTTGTACACTAGAGCTAAAGGGAATGTTTCTGACGTTAGCGAACGTTCATGTTGTGTTGCTCTGAAGTACGTTACAGTTTTTTCGCATGAATACATTTAAGAATCTACTTTGAAACGAGCGATCAGATATACACATGTGTAGAACGTGATTTTCCTCACTGCAAATACTGATCTGAAGTTTAATATGTACGCTCAAACGGCAAAACTGGTCATTTTCATGACGATTGTGTTAAGGAAGTGTATAAACTGTCTCTATACAGAAAACCTCAATCTCAAGGGGGGATCTCGAAAGTTGTGCATAATTCAGAGGTAGCTCCTATGCTGTCTAATATCGGATGGTCTAAATAACCATTCAAGAAACCGACCAGTGCTCGAGGCGGTGTAAAATGCGTGTAAATAATACCAATTCAGCTGGTGCTTATATGCGTAACAAATTTGATGGATGTAATTTTCAGAGAACTAAATTTGAAGTTTAATCATGCTTCAGTTTCATATTTCATATAAAATTGTTACGCATGTTATAATGTTTACAGAAAAAGGGATGCTCAGGTTTGTAAATGACACGTCATAACACACATGTTAGGCATAAATCAAAATGATTTACTGTAATTTTAAATACCGGGTTATACTGATTTGACAAGACTTCGGTAATGCTTCTTCAACGTCTCATAATATGCTGCATTGAAATCATTTCAGAACTAATTCACGCTAGGTATGGCTTTCTATCAAGAAATTGTGCTCTATCAATACACATTAATTACCATGGAATTGTGTATGTTTGTGTCGAAAATATATTTTCAAATCCTGTGTAGC
This sequence comes from Mercenaria mercenaria, assembly GCF_021730395.1. Lineage (NCBI taxonomy): Eukaryota > Metazoa > Mollusca > Bivalvia > Venerida > Veneridae > Mercenaria > Mercenaria mercenaria. The sequence continues at coordinate 66,800,475 of NC_069370.1, read as the reverse complement.
TAATAAACTGTTTAGTTATTTTGCAGAAAACAAAAGCAAGCGGATACAATTCAGGTACAGGATAAAATTGGTTCCTTAAGCAAGATTACTGGCCTGGATGACAGGATTCTGTCCGACGCAATTAGTTACTGTGCATAGCAAATTATATAATAAGCACATTCAATCATACATATGCAATTATCTGGACAAGAAGTATATAACTTCCTCAATTATGAATCCCAAGTTATCATGGAAAGTTCAGAAATAGCTGAATAATATCAGGATGTCGTCAAAAAGAATTTTTTCAATGTCATTAACATGCGTAAAGTGACAGTTCAAAGCAAACTTATAGCATTTTTCACTCAACAAACTATTAACAAAGAAGTCTTTGTAAAACATAAACACTTGTCACTTTGTGAGATGTAAGTAATTAATGCAACATGCAGGCGTATTTATCAAAGTTACTGTTAAACTAAATACACAAACACTTGGAAAGAAAACAAAAAGTAAATAGAACTACATTGAAACGTCACTCAAACACAATATTAAGCCACGTCTACTAACTTTTACGAACAATCATGCTGATACATAAAGTATTCAGTTAATATACATGTTGTCCGTTTAGCATCTTATTAAGACGTAGCCTCGAGTATTGACGGATTATCTTAAAATTTGCCGTTTCAAACAGCAAGACTGTAATAACATTAAATACTGAATTGCTCTATAAAACGAAATGATATTAATAGTACCAACAACTGCAAACATTTTACGAAAGTATTATTCAGGTGACATAAAAAAGACCTATGAAAACCATATTAAAAGAACTAGTTTTCAAATGTAGTCGTTCCTAGGTGGTGTCCCTATTTTCAATTTGCTGTATGCATGAGCCGTATAATGGATGAACGTTTTCTAGTATGTTGGTGTTGCTACTTCCCCCATATTACACCTTCGTCCCTATTTTTGCATGCCCCACCTCCACCCTACTTTTGTATCCTATTTCCCCTTTTTTATCTTCCATATTATTTAAACATCACTTGTTAAGAAGCATCTCGCCAGCTGTATACTTCAGTTTCTAGTTGTCTGTGTGTGAGGTGTGACTCTGGCGTGATTGCTATACTGAATTCTTCCAGGAAGTCTACTCCTCCTTTTGTATTATTCATTTTTATATGCGATGTTTTGCGAGTTAAATGGACAATATTTGGTTAAGAATAATGAATAGACATGAAAACAAAACGGAACTCAATTGCAGATTAGACAGTTATATCTCCAAAGTTTTGCTACGATTTTCTATTTTGCTTTGTTATATTCTATTCTTTCGAGGGATCTTCTTATAAATGTTTTTCACAATCACAACATATTAAAGTGCGGTGCAGTGCGGCGGCCGTAAGAAGAAGTCTCTAGTGCTGTTATATGTTCTGGTCCTTTGAAATCATGGCGTTCATTCAATATCTATGAGTTGAAGACAGAGGTGCTGGGCCATTGGCACTCTTAACAAACCACAGCACCATGCAAATATCGCTATATATGTCTATGCGAACGACAAGAAGAAGAGGATTCAATATCTATGAAATGCCGGTGCAAGGGGAGGGGGCGGTTCAGGGGAGTGAATGGTGTTGAACTTTCAGTAACCTCTCATGAATAGAATCTGTTATTACTTTGCTTGGTTATGCTTCCATAGGATCTTCTCATAAATTATATTCAATGTTTTAAAGATATTCTCTGAAAAAGTATCCTCAATAAACAATATACGTGACCTGTATTGAAAATTTCCGAGGATATTACATTTATTATGTTATAATAATTTACCCTTTTCCATAAAGCGTACCTGGTTGCAGCTACCTGTCAGAAATGAAATTAGTGTTGTGTCAAATAAGCCGTACACTTGAACGAAAACTATGTATATTTATCTATAAAAGATTCTGTGTTAAGCCAATTTTTATGGAAAACTGATAAATCTTTTCTTTCTGTGTTAAAAAAAACAGTCTCATTGACTTTAAAGCATATACTAGTCACTATATTATCACTTGCTTTTTCGTTTCTAGTAAGAGTTAAACTAATGTGACTAACAAAAGTTATTTACAATATACTGTTTTTCTAAATTGCTGATGTAATTGTTATTGTATGTTATATTTTCAGAATTTATAGAAATAAACGAGGTTAGCTTATTTTTGGGCGTCTCAAAGAATTTGTTGTTTCAAATTAAATCATGAACACGTTGAGAAACGCGCGTATCATGATACGTGAACTAATTTCATGACAGAGGATATTGTGTCCTTTTCATAATTATTAATCTTACAGTTGTCAGCAATAACTGCCAGCCGACAGCACTAACGTAAAATCTGTGCACATTTGTCATTTAATATAACACTTTCTTTCATAAGAGGAAACCTACTACACAAATAGATCGTTTTGGTTTTTTATCAGCATGTATGTAAACAACATATGTGCACATATCTCTCTTTAGTGTTTTATAATTCAATTCAATTTAAATAATTCATTTAAGTCTCATCATATGTACGACACAATAAAACAATAAAATATTATTAAAATACAAATGCCATTCTTAACAGAACTACAAGAGACGGATAAGCATAGCTTACTTAAATTAATAAATAAAGCTGTTATTTATATTATACAGGACGTTTTATTTCTGAAACATTTTAAAAAATAAAATAAGATAAAAAGGATGTTGTGAAGCAGACAATTTCTTGAGAACTGGGAAAAGGTAAAAAAATCAAAACTATTGCTTCTATGGTATTAAAGAAGATATATGTATATGATGTTATTATTTTAACCAAGAAATTCAAATCTTTGTTAAGTACACGTAAAGGGCCATATTTTTGTCAAAATGTATGGAAGAATATGGTTTTTGGTCTGCTTACTCATTAGTGATGATACACTAGCATTAAGTTTCAAAGGTATATCTCTTAAAGTTGATATAAACAAAATTCAGAACCAACGCCAACGTTCAAATGTCAGCCGCCAATTGTATATACTATTTAATAATATGCGCTAGTGTCACGCATAATCGGCTTTTCATTTGTTAATTTAATATATTAAACAGCATGTAATGATTTAGGTTTTTTCGTGTCATCTGAAAGAAATGGCCCATTTAAAAAGTCCATATTCCTGCTATGTTTACAAATTGTATATCCCGATTCTCAAAAATCTACTGTTATATCATTTTCAGCGCGTAATAGCGAAAATAATATTGCTTTAAGTTAAGAACATTTATATGTAGTTCTCTCTCCTGTTTTGTCCATCTACCACCTGCCTTGTTTCCTTCATAAACAAAAACACCAGCATAAATAAGAGCTGTCAGTCTGCTACTAATTTAAGGCCTATGACATCTGATACTACCCTTATTCCTGTGACTATAGTATAATTTGCGACATTCATTTGCAATCTGATCTTTTTTCTCTACTCGCAGATAAACAATGTTTTTTTTTCAGAATCTATGCTATTTTCCAACTGCTTGATTACTTTAGTTGGAACGAGTGCAGATTTCTTTTATTTATCATAATTCCTTAACTGGTTATCAGGCCTGTTTTATCATATATGTTATTAATGCATTTTTGCAATGTATTACCTCCAAAGAGGCTGTCAACTGATATGACCCTTATTTATATTCCTCAAGCAAGCATTCAGGGCTTTTAGGAGGAATACAATGGTCATGCGCAAGACCATTTGGCATTGTACAAAACTGGAAAGTAAAAAATGATTTGATGCTCTTCTGCTATATTTATGCCCTCCACCCCTCTTCGAAGGAAGGGTATATTGTTTTGCAGATGTCGGTCAGTCTGCCGGTTGGCCGTAGACCAATCGGTTTCCAGATGATTATTATTATTATTATTATTATACCACATTTATATAGCACTCTTTTCATGCACTTGTACACGTTCAAAAGTGCTTTACAGAATAAATTGCAAAAATACAAACAAATACGTATACAAAGATAATGCATTCCACATTAACAAAAATCATGAATGAAAACAAGTATAATTTAAAAAAAAAAAAAAAAAAAAAAAAAAAAAAAAAAAAAAAAAACAAGATAAAAAAAATAAATGTATCGGTCAGTTAACAAAATATTGTACAAAAAAGTGGGTTTTGAGCAGGCTTTTGAAAGCAGCTAGCGTGTCAGCTTCCCTGATTTTGACAGGAAGAGAGTTCCAAAGCTTTGGAGCAGTGCACGAAAAGCTGCGATTGCCATACATCATGGTATTAGATTTTGGCATAACCAGTGACAGCGTGTCTTGCGATCTTAGGGTCCTGACCGGTTTATACACTTCTAGCATATCCCTAATATAGGCAGGGGACTGATTGTGTAACGCCTTAAAGGTGGGTCAGAACCTTGTACTGCACCCTGTATTTCACTGGCAACCAGTGAAGCTCCTTCAGAACCGGTGTTATATGATTGCGACGGGGCGTCTTAGTGATTACGCGAGCTGCAGTGTTCTGGACATGTTGCAACTTGTTAAGTGTGCTGTTTGGTATACCACTTAACAAGGCATTACAGTAGTCTAACCGTGAAGTAACCAGGCTGTTTATAAGGGTTTTTGTGGCATCACTGGTAAGATACCGTCTGATGTGACCTATTCTGCGAAGTTGTGCATATCCAGCCCGGCACACCGAGTTGACTTGTTGTTCCATATCCATACCGCTGTCAAATACTGCTCCAAGATTCCTAACACATTTCGTGGATTTTATCACAGAATCACCGACCTTCACAGAAACGTCATCAATGTACTTGGAGTTACGCTTTGATGTCAATAGCATTACCTCAGTTTTGTCAGCATTGAGCTTCAGCATGTTGGAATTCATCCACGAGACAATTTCAGTCAGACAGCTCTCAATGCGGCGCAAAGCTTCACTTCTGGCCACAGCCTCTATCGGCTTAAAAGATAGGTATAATTGAGAGTCATCAGCGTAGAAATGATGAAGAAGTCCATGACGTCTGCATATGGCACCCACGGGTTTAGTGTACATGATATAGTTCTTTGGACCAAGCACTGATCCCTGGGGCACACTGTATTTCATCAACGTAGGCGTCGACAACTCACCATCAACGCATACAGTTTGATAGCGGTCACTAAGATATGATGACATCCATGCAAGTGCTTTGTGTGTGACTCCAAAATGATGTTCGAGCCGGTGTAACAGTGTTTGGTGATCAATCGTGTCGAAAGCCGCAGAAAGATCGAGTAGCACGAGGACTGTTACAGAATTTTGATCGAGAGATGTGAGGATGTCATTCTGTACCTTTATCAAAGCCGACTCAGTTGAATGAAACTTTCTGTAAGCAGACTGCAGTCCCTCATGTAGCTCATTTTCACTCAAGTGCCGCTCAAGACGCGCATCTACTACCTTTTCTAAGATTTTTGAAATGAAAGGGAGGTTAGATACAGGCCTGTAGTTTTTGAGAATGTTTGGTTCAAGACCTGGTTTCTTAAGCAGGGGTCTTATCCTAGCACTTTTAAACTCTTTTGGTACATAACCTAATTCCATTGATGTATTTATGATGTTTGTTATCAGCGGCAAGAGCTCATCGAGACATTTCTTCAGAAGCCATGTTGGTAAAGGGTCAAGTTCGCAGGATTTGTTTGGAGATTTTTGTATAATTTGTTCTACCTCTTCTATCGTTGTAGGAGCCAAATCAATAAGACAGTTTGCTACTTCTTGGTGTTCTGGACAATGCAAGTCTACTGAATCACGATCAGTTTGGCTATGCGAAATAATATCATTCCTAATGTTCTCAATTTTCTCGATGAAAAAGTCACTAAACTTCTGCGCAAGTTCCTTTGGTGATGTGTTAGAGGGACGGGAAGCATCTTGGCTGTCTCCTAGTAGATTTTTGGTTATCTTGGCCAAACTTTTGTGGTCAGTGCCACACGACTTCACCTTATCAGAGAAGTAGTCGGTTCGGGCCTGAATTAGGAGTTTATTCATGGTAGCACATTGGTCCCTATAAAGTTGATGGTCGATTGTTAGTTTGGATTTACGCCACTTCCGCTCAAGCTTGCGTTTTAAGTGTTTAGCCTCATGAAGTTCGTCTGTAAACCACGGACAGCTAGGTCGAAGAACGATAGTTTTTGTGCGTAAAGGAGCGTGTTTATCTATCAGTAAGGATAATCCTTTTGAATATGCATTTACTAGCTGATCCACGTCTGCGCCTTCTGGAAGCGTATTTAGTGCAAGGGACGCTGAGATGTCTTGTTTGAAAGAACTTACGTCAATAGAGCGTAGTTTCCGAAAAGAAACTTGCTTCCGTATCGGAGCTGGTTTTGCGGCACTGGCGTTGAAGTGAATTGCATGGTATTTAGTGCAAGGGACGCTGAGATGTCTTGTTTGAAAGAACTTACGTCAATAGAGCGTAGTTTCCGAAAAGAAACTTGCTTCCGTATCGGAGCTGGTTTTGCGGCACTGGCGTTGAAGTGAATTGCATGGTGATCCTGTGACATATTACCAGTATTGTCACAAAGACCTGGATCGATGACCTCGACACATGATATTATTTTGCTGTCGTTCCTGGTTATTACAACATCTAATGTATGACCGCGGGCATGGGTTGGTCCGTTCACATGTTGATGCATACCACATGACTGAAGTACACTTTTAAATCTGACAGCATCTCGGTCTGATGGAATATCAAGATGGAAATTCATGTCTCCCACAATGATGATGTCTTTATCAACTGTAGCATACCTGCCTAGGAAAGTAGGCCATTCTTCCTCTAGAAACACACTAGTCTTTAAACCGTTTTGTTTTGTTGGTGGTGGTCTATATATCACTGCCACTCGTGCAGAAAATCCATTGATGCTCAAATTACAATCCATGTATTCAAATTGTTTAAAATCTTTGTCACGACTAGATGCAACAACACGAAGAGTAAATGCAGACTTATGTATGAGAGCCACACCCCCTCCACGGCTGCCGCTGCACCGTGCCACACTTTTAATTGAATATCCATTCGGTACAAGTTCGCCAATACACGTTTTATCCATGATAACTCAAGGCCTAGGATCATGAAAATTGATAGGGAGATTTAACATGACCAGCAGATGGCTCCTATTGATTTTGAGTTCAGTAGGTCAAAGGTCACGGTTACAGTGACCTGTAACAGGTAAACCGTTTCCGGATGATAACTTGAAAAATAAAACAGATTATCTAATGCATCAAGGGGTCGTGTTCTATGAGCTCTTGTTATACTATAGTATGCATGACGAATGTCGATGCTAGCCATAAACCTGTCTTTCGTGACTAATTTTACGTGTCCATTTTGAAATTATGATACGGAATGAATGTTTTTCTGTATTCACCATCTTTCTTCCTCTTAAGAAATATTGGAGATATGAACCGGCCTTCTGTATAGGTCACTTCCTTCGTGGCCTCCATTTATAGTTACTTTTTTATTTCAGATTCTATTATCAATACTTCCCTTTTACTAAAATGACTTTAAGGAAATACTGTTGTTTGAAACGGTTAGATGTTATCAATAAACTCATATTGACAATGCTATACTATGTCTAAAATAATTATTTGGATTCCTTATAATTTCTTCCCATTTAGAGACAGAGTGTTCCAATCTACCTGCATTGAATTCTGAAATTACTTAAGGTATTGGACCCCAAATAGTAATGTTTAAAAATGGTATATTCTTAAAGTTGACCATGTTTCACACTGTGTTGCAAACTTTAAACAACTTTTACCGTGCCGTTTTTTGTCAATTTTGTATAATTTATGGTATCAAGTATAGACAAATTGCAATGTGATGGCCACTATCTAAAACGTTTGCAGAGAATTCATTACAGCATTAATTTTGATAAAAGAAACATCAGACAATTATAAAACACAAAATAAAACTGTAAATATCATTTTTTAGGGTGTCTCAAGTAAACAGATTTAATGAGACAGAATTCTAACTCCAACATCGAAAAATTAAGGCCGAATCCTGTGGGTCTGTTTTGAATTTTGCTCACTTCATTCAAAAATAACCTTGGGGCATAAGTAAAACCTACCTGAATTTCTTCCACAATATGTAATCTAAAGAATGAAGGCAAAATAGAGACCTTTTACCGCATGTAATTCAGTATTTTTAAAGATGTCTAACTCTACCCCTCCTGATTCAGAGGTAAATTCACTTTGAACAGCAAGAAATCGCTTATAAAATGAAAAGTTTCCTCTTTTGTACAATACATCCATAATAAGTCTTGAAAGAAGTAAAAACTTAATAGAAAAGAAAGGAAAATATGGAGAAAAAAAATTTGGTCCCAGTGGGGCTTGAACCTACGCCCCCTGAAAATTGCAGTCAAAGTAGGTTTATGGTAGGAATTGAATACTCTTCAAAAAGGAGGTACTTTATTACGGGTCCAATACCTTAATTGCTTTATATTTCTTTGCTCCTCTGCGAGTCAAGCTTTTTTACTGTACCAGCTGTTGACCTAAGTAAAAAAATGGTTTACGACCACCACAAAATTGCCCTCTGAACATTCCACGTCCTCGGTATCTATTTCTCATGAACTTGCCTTGATGCATTCGCTTACACATCTTATTACAATCCTCGATCTCTTTGGCTGCCTTAGATACATCATCGCCAAATAACTGTTGTGAAGGGTAGCGAGTGTGAGAAACAAAACAGATTGGCGTATTCAGATCGTAGTTCGGGTCTCAATAAGTCTCTTCGTACCACGTTTATTTGGAATTTAGCATGACCCATGATACATAGAGTTTCATTGCAGCCTTCTATGAACTCATTCCTGTTGAAGTCAGTATCTTTATCCCCTTCAAACAGACTCTTCTAAAATTTGGCAGCTTTGACAAGAAAAATACCTGCTTTCATAATACTTCTTAATATTTTGAAGCGTTTTATCATTAGTACGTGCCCGACTTGAGACTAAGTCCCAAATTTATTTATTTAGTCTTACTTCACACAGGGCTTTACATTATGCTGGTCGAGCAGAGCTCTCATCCTTTGTAATATTGTCAAACTGTTCATCACTCATACATTTCCTGAACAAGCTAAACACATTGTCTGCAAAAACAGGATCTACATCTGCACTGCTTATGCATAATTCAATAGGCTTAAACTTGTTGGATAGTCTAGTGAATCTATTTACTGATATTTGATTATTATTTACATCATAGCCACTGAAACCTGTGGGAGACTCCAGCTCCGATTCCGTCAGAGCTCTTTTAACTACTGAGGCACCACAATTATCACTAGTGTCAAGATCACAGGCATAATAATCCCTATCTTCTTGATACTCAAAAGAGTTTTCAATGCCTTCAATACGTTCGACTAATGCAGTTTGAGAGTTCTGTATAGACTGCAAACATTCAAGGATTGCCTCAATTTGAAAGTTATTTGTAGCAGTATCGCTTGTCACATGAGTGAGCCTGGAAGCAGCAGTATTTGAGAAACTTGCTTACATGAAACATTTGACCAAACATTCTAAGTGAAAATAGGACATCATTTGGACAAAATAAAAGTCACGTAACTTGCCCTGTGAGGTGAACTGATGATGCAATAGACATTTATGCAGCTTGAAAACATTTGAACAAGCAGTTTTTGAAAATCCTCTTACGTGAAAAACTTTAACCTGAAACTTGTAGTTAAAACGGGGCACAATCTTGACAAAATAAAAGCTGTAATTATGTTTTGTATGGTTCAACGTCGCACCGACACAATTGTAGATAAAATGGTGTCTTTACAGCTTTTGATGGTGGAGGAAGACCCCAAGTGCCCCTCAGTGTATTATTTCATCACGAGCTGGCACCTGGGTAGAGCCATCGACCTTTCTTAAGCCAGCTCGATGGCTTTCACACATGAGAAATTAAACGCCCTAAACGAACCAATATCAATGAAGGTCAAGTGATTTGAAGTCAGCAACCTTAACCACTCTAAGAGGTCAGTGCTAAAATTATTTAGTACATGCCCCACTTTTTTATCCAATCAGCTATGTACAAGGATTTTTGAAAATGTTGTCTCTCTTATTTTAATAGACAATCAATTAGCGCTCTACATGCGAAGAGTTCATCCAATGTATTGCTAATATCACACGAAATTTTCTCGTCGATACAAATGCACAGCGTCGCTCCTGTGCTTAGTCCAACTTTTTACTGACTTGTCTGAATATTTTTCATTGTACATAGTAGAACACATTATTACTGCGCGGAATGATTGGTTATACGTCTTCCATATGTAGGAATATCAGCCTTGTGAAAAAAACAAAACAAAAAAAAACTTTTCAGCATAGATTTCAAAGTAGTTTTCGGGAACGAACCACAACTGAAGTGCAGATTATTATTTTGATCATAACCACCAAGTGGATTACGGTAGAGTGTTCCCATTCTTGCAATCAAATTTAAGTATTTCTCGACAATTCTATCTACACTACGTTTAGTTTCCTCATTTTCATGATGGGCAATAGGGTTTAAGTAGATTTTCTTATGTTTAAGTCCTCCTTGTGCGTTCCTTCGTATGAAACGGATATATTTCGCAATGTTTGAAGAATCTAATCCTAACTCGAACTGCTCAGCTTGGCAGTTTATGTGTACTTTGCACCCTCGAAAACCAAACACTTTCCCGTTATAAGAAAGCACAGAGATATTTAATCCAACAGAAGTTGTAAAGCTAAAACACCTGAATCCCACAGGTGCTTTTCATCTTCGAGTGTCCAGGATCAGCTGGATTCACTTTATTTCCAATTCTTACTGCAGTTAGCTCCTTCATTTAAGAATCCAATGTTTTACGTAATTCCAAAAATATGGTACTTTAAAGAAGTTGACGAACAATTGTCTTCGGTGTTAAGATGCCGTTGAATACTGCTAAGAATTTGATACAAAGTATTTGGTGGACATGGAGCACCGTCTTTTCTACGTATCTCAAGTACAAATCGGTACATCCAGTATCCAAGAATGTCAACATCTCCGATTTCTGCCATGTTTTATTGTATTGGGAAATCTGGTTCATACAGTTTCGGGACACTTGTTTCGATTTTGTGCCCAGTCCTTCCTGTTGTCCGATTCGTGTTTTGGCGCGTCTTCTTTGATGTGCTTCGAGCATCGTCGGAAGTTACAGATGGTGCAAACCTAAACTCGTTAACAGTCGTCTCCTCTTTTACTGAAAAAGAAAGTAAAAAATACTAAATGTAACTTTCTACGTATAGTCTATACATTAAACTTAATAAAACTTTACGTTTCACTAGAGATATGATTGAAATGTTATTGAAAACAAACAAAAAAAAGGTAAACAAATATTTTAAATTAGATTTTTGCCACAAATGCGCCACAGTCTACTTAACAGAAATTAAAAAATACCATCCAGACTGTCATGAACGCAATTCCCCGTGATCTTTTACTAAAACCTGGCTGGGTATTTGTAGCAGTTGCGTACATGTTGGCACATTTTCCAATTCTAAGTCAGCGCTCAAAAGTCCAACAAATCGATGTCTTCAACAAGTGAAAACTGTCCTGAATTTATTGCACACTTCTCACTATCAGGCATTGTGCGGAAATGAACTGTGTAGCACATTATTGTGTTCAGCCAGCATATGATTACATTTCCATATATGGACATAACACAGCAACAGCCGCGGCAAAAGGTAGAAAATAGATGATGTAACAATTAAGCGGAGCAATGATTAATGAGGCTCACGTACTTTAGCAACAATATAGCAACGGACATGAGAAAACATTGGCAAAATTATGTCACTGCAAATGGGCAGTCGGTTAGAAAGCTTCAGTCGGTTGCTGCACTCCCTCCTTTCAGCTTTATTTTAAATTACGAAGAACATTCAAAATTTACTCTAACCTGTACTTACAAATGTAACTTGTCTTGTGAAGTCATCATATGATGCCGGATATATGTTTAAAAGCTTAAAGCCTGGTGTACTTCTAGAGAAACCTTCTTACAAGCAAAACTTGTGATGTGGCTACTAACACTAACACCGACCACAGGTGAAAGTAACGTATCTAGGGTACAGTATGGGTCCGTGGGCCATGCACACAAATTAATTATAATGGTTAATATGTTTTCTGAGAAAAAATGCCAAAACGTCATATTGATTTTTTTGCCCCTGTGACAATGAGCCATTAGAAAGGTGCCCATAAGCATTTTGACATGTGCATTGCTTCCCGGTCCGTAATTATTTTTCAAAGAAATATTTCTTTATCAATGACTGGCCGTCTTTTGGGCAAGTGAATAATCTTCGTTCAGAAACACCTTATTTCAAAGCCCAGCTGCAAACCGTTTACGCACAGTAAGCGAGCAACGGCCGGCGTACAAAACGGTAGTTTTTTCTCTACCCGAATATATCTCACACATTTTTCGCACCAAAGACTTCCCCCTAAAACACACCAAGCACACCGTGTCTCATTGTCACAGGGGCAAAAAAAATTCAATGTGAATTTTTGGAATTTTTTTCTCAGAAAACATTATCATTGTAAAAATAAATTTAAGTGTACATTTATATGGCTCATGGACCCCCACTGTATCCTAGATACATTACTTCACCTGCGACTCAGATGAAAGCGTGACAACAAAAGCTCTGTTACTTTAAAATTAGTCAAGTTAAAAATTATACCCAACAGTGATTTGTTGTTGAATAAAATCATTGTTTAAGTTCAGATAGGCGCAAAGAAATGTTATCACAAAGGCGCAACCCAAATAATATATTTAAATGACAATGATTTTATTACAGATATAATCACTGTAAGATATATAATTTTGATTCTAACATGATATCAAAAATTAATATCTGGGTCTACGTCCTCGACATATGCCAGACTTGTTTGTTTTTCTTTTCCAGCCGAAGCTATGACGTCTGACACTATGACGTAATAACTGTGACATACTAGATCTAACAGCGATTTGTTGCATAGTAACACAGTGTCGTTCTCCTTTGTTTAATAAGAAAATAAATAGTATGATGTTCTTTGAATATTTCAATATTTGACTTGATATAGAAAAGAACAAAAGAGACTTTTGTTTCATTTATTTCAACAGATTGTGCATCAGCTATGTTAACGTATATAAAATGATATAAAACTTTATATTAGTACAAATGCTTGTACAAATGTCTTCTCTCTCTCTCTGTGACATTGCAAAAGTGTCCCCTTCCTCCTTTTGCTTGATTTTGGGTTTTACATGGAAAAAATTGAATGTCTGTATCATAACGCAATATGCCACTTTTACAAAACGAATTTTTCACTTATGTCGAGTTGTGTGAGTTTTAAAACAAAACGTACGGCCAAGATATCCCTAGGTCGCTCACCTGAGTAACATACCATAACAGTGTGAACATGTTTGACATAGTGATTTCATGGAGATAAATATTCTGACCAATTTTCATTAAGATTGAACCAACAATGTGGCCTCTAGAGTGTAAACAAGCATTTACTTTGATTTGACCTAAAGACCTAATTTGTGACCCCCACATTAGATTAGAACTCGTCCAAAATTTCATGAGAACAAACATTCAGACAACAGCTCGGAATGATTGGAGCAAAATAGTGGCATCTAGAGTGTAAACAAGCGTTTCCATTGATTTGACCTAGTGACCTAGTTTTTGACCCGACGTGACCCAGATTCGAAATCATCCAAAGACATTCTGACCAAGTATTATAAAGACAGAATCAAAATGTGGCGCCTAAAGTGTAAACAAGCTTTTTTATTTGACCTGGTGACCTAGTTTTTTACCCTACGTGACCTAGATAAAACTCATCCGACATTTCATGGAGACAACTATTCTGACCAAGTTTCTTGCACATCAAGTGAAAAATGCAGCTCCTATTGCATACACAAGAACTATTTTTGATTTGACCAGGTGACCTAGTGTTTGTCCCAAGACGACCAAGATTCAAACTTAACCTAAAATTCACCAAGAAAATCATTCTGATCAAATTTCACGAATATCCAGTCATAAATGAAGCCCCTCCACACACAGGGGTTTTCTTTGATTTGACATTCTGACCAGGTTTTACATGTATGTAAATCAGTTTGTACAGTTAACCGAGTTTTTTTCTATGAATTTGACATTGCAACACAGTTTCACACTTAACATAAATTTTATGAAGACAAACAATCCAGCAAGATTTCATGATCATCTGTGTAAAATGTGTCCTCCAGTATGTAAACAAGTCTTTTTTCTATGATCTGATCTGGTAACATGTTTTTGAACCCAGTTAACCCACTTTTGTCATTAAACCAGATTTTATGAAGACAAACATCACTGTAAAGTATCAAAAGTACGAACAAGATTTTTCTCTCATTTAGTGTAGTGACTTAGATTTTTTTTAACTTAGGTAACAAGGTTTCCAATTCAGTCTAGATTTTAAATCTGGTAACATGTTTTTGAACCCAGTTAACCCACTTTTGTCATTAAACCAGATTTTATGAAGACAAACATCACTGTAAAGTATCAAAAGTACAAACAAGATTTTTCTCTCATTTAGTGTAGTGACTTAGATTTTTTTTAACTTAGGTAACAAGGTTTCCAATTCAGTCTAGATTTTAAATAAACAAACATTCCGATAACACCTTAAGAAAATCAGGTAGAAAAGGTAGACACTAGAATGTTAGCAAAGTTTTCTATCGTTTGATAGTGTGAACCTGTTTTTTATTTACCTCAGATAATCCACTAGAATTTACAGTGACATTCTACCAAAATCCTATAAAGATCAGGTAAAAATATGGGCTCTAGACTGTTAAAAAGGTCTCCTTTGAATAGACCTGTGACCTCAGTTAATCCACTTAAAAATTTGATGCAGATTTAACAGATACAAACAGTCTGACAAAGTTTATGAATGCTAGGCTGAAATTGAGATGTCTTAAGGGGTAATTTCTTTCAATGAATAATGACCAATTTTTTTTATCTAAGCTAACCTAGTTTCATCCTTTAACTAGATTTTAGAGTGATAAACATTCTGAAAAAGTTTAATAAAAATCAAGTAGAAAATGAGCCCTCTACAGAGTTAACAAGATTTTTTGGCCTAGAATTTGGACCAAGATGACTGAGTAATAAAATGGTCCGAGATTGTACTTAGGAGTACATTTCAAACAAAGTTTCATTCAGATTTGGTCAAAATTGTAATCCCTACAGTATAGAATGTTGACAATGATGCTGCAAACAGGGTGACCACAACTGCTCAATTTAGCACTTTGTGCTCAGGAAATGCCAAAAGCTAATGGTAGCTTAAGTCGAAGAAACAACATAATATTTTCTTTGGAGTATTTTAGCAATTAAAATACAGAAACAACAGCATAATTTATAAACAATCCGACAAAGCTCAAGAAACAGTTCACTTGGCAAATGCACAGACACTTTCCTACAACAAATAGCCAATTCAGTCCAGCACAATTATAATCAACTACAACTATCAGCCTTCTAACAGACTACATAATACCCCCATAATACTGTCTTCCTGTACAGAAAAGGACCATTATTCTACCAAACAAATAGGGTTTGTAACTAAAATAGAACTTAGCCTGCATTTTATTAACATACTGTGTACTGACACTCCATTCATCGGTTCAAGAGTTATGAATGAACAACAAAACTTTCAAGTTGAAAATGGGCCATAACTGCCAACAATTTGTGGATTTTAACCAAAGTAGAACTTTGCTTCCATTTTATAATCATGTCCTTGCAAAGAAAAAGGAATTCAATCAATTTATCTTTTCATGACTTATCAAATATATATCAACATTTTGCGGACTATAATAAACAAATAAACAACATTTCAAAGCTATAGATCTTACAAGACTCAAAAATACTGGACCTGAACAGTGAACACCAGCACTTTTCTCAACACCTGAGACAGAAATGTTTATATAGTAACTTACAAACAAGCATTTAAGCAAATAAATAGCACTTGCACAACTCAGCATGAACATTTTAACATGTTCTAAACAATAGCATTTTTGCTGCTAATTATATGAGGTCAAGTTCAGAACATACAAATAGATCTTATACAAACACACAATTTAGCTTTTTTCTGTTTTTTTTTCTATTGGCCACTGTCACTAAACCTTGTATTCAAACTGCTATTACAGATACCAGATGCCCATAATATACTGAAATATTTTATCTTTAGATACTTATTTCTAATGTAGAATATCCTCATTAAATCCAATTTAACTTTATATATCATTTTGCTTGAATGCATCCTATGCTTTCAAACAATACTCTTATAGCTAAATGTCATGCAGTAACAGCAGTTTGTTAGAATATTAACTACCAGCTTTTTTACTGGTAATAGACATACATAGGACTACCTTAGATGTGCCCTGTTTTAAACATATTGCATAGTACTGTTACAAATACAAATAGAAATAAACTTCTTAATGTTATGTAGTAATTGTTCATATTTTCAAGAGTGAAATTTTTATCTTAGTATACCTTTTAAATTCAGATCATTTCACGCACATATTCCCTAACTGAACTCTTCAAGGACGTAACTCAAAAAAAATCAAAAAGAGTTGAAAAATGTACTCAGATTTTATTTTGTAAAGGAAAATGCCTACAACATTCCATATTGGTGAAATTAAAACAAAATCTGGTTTTATTACCAACTTATATGTCCCTTTCAGATTAACTGGTTTGTTTGTTTGTTTTGTTGAGTTTTACCTTAAACCCACATAATTTAGGTCATATCTGAACTTTCCAGCTTTTGTTGGTGAAGACACCAAGTGCCCCACCAAGCACTATTTAAGGCAAGGGCAGGCACCCAGGTATAACTACAACCTTCCGTTAGTTAGCTAGATGGCTTCCTCACATAAAAGAATTCTGCATCTCATAAGAAGTTTCAAGTGGCAAATGATTCAGTTAGTAACCTTAATCAATCTGCTATGGCTTCCCCCTTCAGGTTACCAGGAGATTTTCAAGTTTTATACATAACCCCTATGAAAAATATAATGCACCTGATTTTTTTTCAAAATTCTGGAAGCTCAAAATGTCTGAAACATAATTTTATTAATATTAAAAGGATTCTGAAGACAGACTCAAAATTTGTAATAAAGAACTTATTTTAATACTGATCTTAATCTAAATATTGACCTACCCCCCCCCCCCCAAATAAACATTAATATCAACTAACTGTTCTAAAAACAAATTAACTGAGTGTCCTGTTAACAAATATGTGAATGAGATCTTGATTCTATAATTATTTAGATCTAACAAGTGTTAATATTGCACATAGACTAAGCCCCAGAAGGTATATCCTTGTTGCATGCTTTCCAGAACTGCTGTATAGAATCTAGCTGTTTATCTCTTAGCCATATATGAGGTCTTTTCTCCTGGATAAACTCAACTGCCTTTTCTGGAGACCATCCATGAATCTGAAACAATACATAAAATCTTATCAATAAAAGTCATTGTTGTTCCATAAGGATTTAACCCCAGTTTTCAACAGTATATCAGAGATATATAATTGTCAGAGAATATATTCAGTTTGCTTTGGATTTTAGTTCCATTTTTCAACAGTATTTCAGTTATGTAACAGCAAGCAAATAACCCAACCAGTGTTCCTGGATTCTGTACCAACACTAATTTGTTCTTTTAAAGTAACTGCAAACTTCCCCACATGAATCAGAGGTGGAAGACAAATGATTTTAGACACAATGTCTTTTACCAATTTTCACAGAGAACATATAGCTTGCCCAAAGATAGAACTCACAACCCCTTGATCTGTAATTCTGCCCTCTCCCTAATGAGCTAAGCGGGCAGACAAATATAATCGGCGTTCCTGTATTCTGTACTTGTTGTCTGCAGGTAACTCCATCTGCCTAAACATGAATCAGAAGTGGATGACAAACAATTTCAAAGGTGTTGTATTTGATCAACATTGCTCCACCGAGATAGAAGTGTTCAGCTCTTCCTACTGACAAAACAGTGAAGTTGTTTTACTCCAAGAAAACCTTAGAATATCTATATATTCATAAACAGAAGACCTCTGGTACATATAAAGGGACACAACTCATGGTTGGGCGCTTAAAGAGTAAAACAAGAAAACAGTTTGAAATGTCTCTGCACTGACGGTTTTGTTCTTCAAATATGTGTAATACTACGTAAAATGTACACAAGTACCACCCGAGACTTCTTTATAATGTCTAATAAACTGTGCAAATATTGATATATTTTCTGGAACTTTGGGATCATGGAGTCCATTCAACATATGTGTAATAAAATTTTGCTTAAGCCGGTGCTAGGGGCATGAGAGGTGTTGCTCTTTCCATTACCTCTCATAAACAGACTCTGTCAAACTGAGTCAGCTATCATTTTGCTTGAATGCATCCTATGCTTTCAAACAATACTCTTATAGATTTTATTAGTAACACGTTCCATTACAAGATCTAAACAAAAACAAAATATACATGGAAAGACAGTACACTCAACTGTTCAAAAATGTTCTCCAAGATATAATCATGAGACACATGCATGAGTGACTGATGTAAAAAAAGAAGATATTTGGGTTGTTTTGTTGGGGAGGGGGAAGCGTGGGGTTGAAATGGGATTGGATAGATAACAGGGAATATAATAAACAATGTAAGTTTAGTTCCATCCCCAGTCGTGTCATACCAAAGACGTAAAAAATGGTACTAGTAGCTTCCTCGCTTGGCGCTCAGCACTAAGACGGTAGTGCTAGGACTGGTCAGCCCGGTGTCAGTATAATGTGACTGGGTGGGGTATCATGTCATGTGTGATATTCCAGTGAGGCAGCACTATAAAGTTGGGTATTGTGCTCACTCCTACAAGTAGACACCGTCGTTTATATGACTGAAAAATTGTTGAAAAAGATGTTTAACCCGAACACACACACACATGTAAGTTTAACTTAGTGGAAGATTTAAAAAAAAAAATAGACAAGAACAATATCAAATATGGTCCCTAGAAATGCTTGTAAGAATAAAATACAAAAACAGAAAAAGGGGGCATTAAATTTAACTAACATCATTACTTAATGTGACCTCAGTGACCTTGACCTTTGAGGTAATACTAAGTTGATACTAAGCAAAACATGTCAAACTCTTACTAAGATCAATCCTAATATAAGATTTGATGATTATACCTGCACTAGTTAAGATGGACAGCCTACCATAAATCTTGAACCTTTTTTTAAAAGGCAACTCTAACACTGATGCCAATATTAACTACAATATCCTCATTCTCTGAATCGTCGAGTTAATAAACTTACAAAAGAATGTACAGAGAAAACATTTCTAGGACCAACAAGAGGGCAATAATGGCCCTATATCGCTCACCTGTTATCATTGCACTTAAGGACAAGAAGGTCAAAAAATCATAATCAAGATCAATCAAAAAAATTATGAAACAAGAGCTGTCTCCATAGGATGACATATGCCCCCGATGGCACTTTGAATGAGTAGTTATGGCCGATGTTAGAGTTTAGGACCTTTGACCTATGGAGCTGGGTCTTGCGCGCGACACGTTGTCTTACTGTGCCACACATTCATGCGTAGTTATTTTAAAATCCATGCCTGAATGACAAAGATATGGACCGGACACGCCCATCAATGCACTATCATGAAAAATGACCTTTAACGTCTAAGTGTGACCTTGACCTTTGAGCTACAGACCTGGGTCTTGCGCGCGACATGTCGTCTTACTGTGGTACACATTCATGCCAAGTTATTTGAAAATCCATCCATGGTTGACAAAGATATGGACCAGACACGCCCATCAATGCACTATCCTTTAATGTCTAAGTGTGACCTTGACCTTTGAGCTACGGACCTGGGTTTTGCGCGCGACACGTCGTCTTACTGTGGTACACATTCATGCCAAGTTATTTGAAAATCCATCCATCGATGACAAAGATATGGACCGGACACGCCCATCAATGCACTATCCTTTAATGTCTAAGTGTGACCTTGACCTTTGAGCTACAGACCTGGGTCTTGCGCGCGACATGTCGTCTTACTGTGGTACACATTCATGCCAAGTTATTTGAAAATCCATCCATCGATGACAAAGATATGGACCGGACACGAAAATTGCGGACAGACTGACAGACCGACAGACTGACAGACGGTTCAAAAACTATATGCCTCCCTTCGGGGGCATAAAAATATAGTTGAAATTTTCTTAAAGTTACTTTAAATAAAATTATTTTCAAATCAGGCCAATAGTTTTTAAAGGGAAGAAATTAAAAAAATCTAAGTCCTCAGAAAAAATATCTAAGTCCAAAGGACAGGAACAACAAAGGGAAGAAATTTAACCAAAAAGAAAAAAAAAAGAATCTTACAAGGTACAGAAAATTATGTCAAAATACACCTAAAAATTGGAGGTACCATCCATGTTGTACCACAGAAAAGTGGTCTCGGTTTTTCCCCAATTCCAATCATAAAGAAGTTTCTAAATAAACTATTTATAGTAACATAAAAGGGAAGTAATTAAAAAAGAATTATTGTTAGTGAACAAAAGAAGGATCTGCCAAATAAAAACAAGAGCACCGCAATGCAACGCAAATGCAGAGCAATATATACACAAAACAAAGTCATATGACCTTTGACCCCTAAGTGTGACCTTGACCTTGAAGTGAGCCATCTAAAACATGCGCTCTGCACGTCGTTTCGATGAGGTGAACATCTGTGTCAGGTTTCTTTGAAATCCTTAAAGGGGTTCAAGAGTTACAGAGCGGAAGGGAAATTGCTAACCAACAGACAGACAGACAGACGGACACCAAAGCGATAACATAATACGTCCCTTTGGGCGTATAAAAAGGAATCGAGATCTTATGGTGATACAAGTTGTGTGCAAGTTGCTATTGTGCAGACAGGATCAAAATAGCTAATTTTGTCCCTTTCATGGGTCATCACTCTGGAACCTATTATGGGATCTGGCCGGTTCAAGAAAGGAACCGATATCTTAAGGTGATACAAGTTGTGTGCAAGTTTGGTAGAAATCAAATCATAAATAAAGCTGCTATTGTGCAGACTAGGTCAGAAAAGATAATTTTGGCCCTTTCAGGGGCCATAACTCTGGAACCCATAATGCGATCTGTCCAGTTCAAGAAAGGAACCAAGATCTTATGGTGATACAAGTTGTGTGCAAGTTTGGTTAAAATGAAATCATAAATGAAACCACTATCGTGCAGACAAGAAATTATTAACGCACACACACACGCAAATTCTGGCCCTTTAAGGGGAAATAACTCTAGAAAGCATGATGGGATCTGGCCAGTTTTTGAAAGGAACCGAGATATTATGCCAATACAAGTTTTGTACAAGTTTGATTAAAATTGCTTGCAAAATGTGGTCTCTATCATGTTCACAAGAAATTGTGGATGGACAGACGGACGAAGGGCAATCACAAAAGCTCACCCTGTCACTATGTGACTGGTGAGCTAAAAATGGGTATAACAATCAGGAGATTGAATTGATGGTCTTGAATAATGTTAAAGGCAACTCTTACACTGATGTCAATGTTAACTACAATATCCCCATTCTCTGAATCGTTGAGCTAATAAACTTACAAAAGGATTTACAGAGAAAACATTTCTAGGACCAAAAATGGATACACAATTGCGAGATTTAATCGATGGTCTTGAATAAATGTTAACATACTTTGACTAGATAACATGCCACAACAGTTGCACTTCGAGTTCTCCCAGCCTTGCAGTGTACGTACACACTTCCTATATCATTGTTACGGTAATCCTCTATAAATGCCACTGCCTTTCTGATGTCATTTTGACTAGGACTGGCTGTAAAATCAACTGTAGGAACCTTCAGCTGTCTTACACCAACCTTCTTCCATTCCTGCAAGACATTTCAAAGTCATTCAACAGCTTAACATCTTTGCCCCGACATCCTACTATTATAACAAAGCAACATTATAAGTGGCCATTATATCTTGCAAAGAAAGCTATATAACACAAAAGGCAGATTTAAAGTAGTGGACCTGTAATAATCAGCAAATTACATATGGGCAAATTTAAGGTATAAGAAATTGCTGAGCATCATAACCGATCCACTGCCTTAATATATAATACATGTGATTTAATATATGTCACTATTGGAAATAAAAAGTAAGGTTTGGTCAAATTATCACTGCTTTCCCACAAATACTCATTTTGAACCATTGAAGTTCAACATCCAGTGTGTTGGAGGTGAGTTTAACTGGTTCTATCAACAGGCATAATGCTGCAATGGAAGTGAGATGACTTGATTCCATCCATGAACCCAATATCTAGGGGAGGGAGGCGGGGCTTCCGTGGCTGAATGGTTAAGGACACAGACTTCAAATCACTTGCCCCTCCCCAATGTGGATTCCAGCCTCACTTGGGATGTAGAATTATTCAGGTAAGGAATCTAAGTCATCCAGCTACTGGATTGTATCTTTATTCCTACGACAATTAATATGAGGCGCCGCACATCATAATTTTTCATGTGTTGTTCTGTTGAGCACAGTGCAATTTTTGAACACAGTTTCAGTCTGTTCACATTGTCTAGGTTCCTAAGATTCTGTATTACTGGGTAACCTGTTCTTTGCATACAACTAACTATAATAATGCTCGATTCTTTGTGAGTATTTACCTGCTATTAACAAGCAACTGTCAACAGCCCAAAATAAATTAGTAATAGCTGATAAATGACAAGAAAAAATCTTGTATAAACAACTTTTTGATAAGGTAATACATGTGCTGTAAATGAACATTTTACAGGTTTTAAATGTTGTGCCTTGGCTGAATATTTATTCTTGCACAACCTTTGCCTTATTTTTTCATTAAAGTCTTGTATTGTTGTAGCATGAAAGCTGCAATCTAAGCCATATTGTGTATAGCTACTATAGCCACCAACCACAATAAGCTTCTATCTCTGAGCATAGAAGAAACCCTAACTATGTGTAAAATCACCTAGCGTCACATCTACAGGCATTAATAAAGAAAAAAATCTCTATAATATATGAGCCGTGCCATGAGAAAACCAACATAGTGGGTTTGCGACCAGCCTGGATCCAGACCACCCTGCGCATCCGCGCAGTCTGGTCAGCATCCATGCTGGTCGCTTTCAAAGCCTATTGGAATTAGAGAAACTGTTAGCGAACAGCATGGATCCTGACCAGACTGCGCGGATGCGCAGGCTGGTCTGGATCCATGCTGGTCGCAAACCCACTATGTTGGTTTTCTCATGGCATGGCTCATATTATATTAAAAATCTCTTAATTTGTGACAGAAGGGAGGTAATCTTAGGTGGAAGAGATTGTATTACAATAGTGGGTTATCTTGGGTGGAAGGAAGTCACTAAAGGCTATATACCAATAAAAGAAATTGTTCTTTGTTTCATAGAAAATTCAGCTACTTCAGACCAATTTTGTTACAGTTTCTAGATTTTCACTCCGTCGTAGACCTATTTTCCACAAGATATCCATACATTTGCTTCAAGAAAACGAGAAGAAAAAGGGGTGTTGAATAGTATGCAGTGAAATGCAAGTCAACTGAAGTCAGGTACCCTCACAGCCCTTTTTTTGTAAATTTGGGGAAGGGTACCAGGTCCCTTTTGGAGGGGAAATTTACGTCGCGAAATCATTGTTTGGAGGAATATATTTGCTGAAAAGTTGTTAAAATCAAAACTAATTTCATTTTCTTTTGCATGGGGAATTTTTGGCCAAGGTGGGGAAAAAAGTATACTTTTTAGATTGGGGAATGGGGCCGAATTTCGGCCCTAAAATCAGCATAAAAAAAGGCCTGCCTCATATTGCCACATTTCAGAAAGCGGTCCGCAGAATAAACACCCTACTTTCGTTTTCAAGTAAACAACTCGAAAACATGCGAGTATTAGCATGAAACCTGTCCTATTTTTTGTAAAATTCATTCCACGAGTGAAATAATGCCCATTTGGCCCCCAATTTACGCGCAAATGCGCAAAAAATGGAAAATTTAGGATCTATTTATTAGGGACTTCTTTCGACTACACCACGGAAGCATATTTTGGACCGAATTACTGCATTTTAACCTTATAGGCTATATACCAATAAAAGAAATTGTTCTTTGTTTCATATAAAATTCAGCTACTTCAGACCAATTTTGTTACAGTTTCTAGATTTTCACTCCGTCGTAGACCTATTTTCCACAAGATATCCATACATTTGCTTCAAGAAAACGAAAAGAAAAAGGGGTGTTGAATAGTATGCAGTGAAATGCAAGTCAACTGAAGTCAGGTACCCTCATATTGCCACATTTCAGAAAGCGGTCCGCAGAATAAACACCCTACTTTCGTTTTCAAGTAAACAACTCGAAAACATGCGAGTATTAGCATGAAACCTGTCCTATTTTATGTAAAATTCATTCCACGAGTGAAATAATGCCCATTTGGCCCCTGATTTACGCGCAAATGCGCGAAAAATGGAAAAATTAGGATCTATTTATTAGGGACTTCTTCCGAATTACTGCATTATAACCTAAAAGGAAAATATTAAGTGGGAGGTAACCTAAAGTGGAAGGGAATGTACTGGAAGGGAGGTAATCCTGGGTGGAAGATCAAGAGAAGGGAGGTAAACAATGATCTTAAATGCCTTACCTCCTCAGTATTACAGAATTGTTCCAGTTCCCAATCTTCATTCAGTGTTACCACTCCTTTTACATTCTCTTCCTCTACAAACTGAAACAAACAAAAAAACACAATCCACTTTTAAACAGCTATAGTATGAACTGAATTACTGATTGGAGTAATGACATCATACTTCTACGGAACATTCCCTTTTCCTTTTTTACATGGACTAAATGACCAAAATGTGTGGCCAAGCTTCTGACTTTCCATGGAGATTCATGATTTTGCTGAACTATTCCTTTGATTCATGCCTGGATTTGCTCATGTATCAAAAAGAGTGAGACACAAATGCCTTTTTTGTGGTTGGTAACAGCTAACCAACACAAGTATAGGGCAAAGGAAAACTTTCCAGCTTTTGGAAGACCCAAAGTGCACCTATAGGCATTATTTCTTCAAGAGTGGGCTCCTGGGTAGAACCACCAACCTTTTGTAAGCCAGCTGGATGGCTTCTTCATGACACATGAAAGATTTCTACACCCCAAATGAGGTTTCAAACTCTAAGTGGTAAAAGGCTAGTTATTCAATAACCACAATATGCCTTATTAGGTGTAAAATTGCACTGTATTCATAATATACCACATCAAATATGTAATATGAAAATTGAAAAAAATCTGACCCATTTTGTCATTCCTCGGAATGGGAGAGCTCCGAGCAGAACGGTCTCATCAATCCGGTCATACCATTTACGACTGGACACTTTCGTCATGATCACATTGTAGAACAGTGTTGGATAGAAGGCAAACTTATTCATCAGACTCATATTGATCTTTGCGAAGATGTGAAAAACTCTTTAAAATGTCTTTTCACCCTTCCTGATGTTTTTTTTCTTCAAGCTATACCTTACAACAAAGTTTTCAACACTTCTTTTTGCTAAATGTCATGCTCTTATCACACTCTTTTAACTAATACAAGTCATGAAACATTTTCAGTTTTTTTCAACACTTTGCTTGATTTTTGACACCGACTCCAACTGACTACTTATCATCAGCAATCCTTAGCCTTTCTGTAGACTTTCTGAATGCAGCCTCTATGTCATTTTGATTGGTTTTATCTGAAATGTAATAAATTACTACAAACAATTATCAAGTAGACAATTTATTTATTTATTTGGGTTTTACGGTGCACCAACACAGTATAGGTTATATGGCGCCAAACAGGACTACAAATTTTGGTTCCACATCTCATTTACAATTACATCGAAATAAAAACATGAGGTATGGAATCAAAATTTGCATACCTGCTGGAATCACAGAGTTACTGCAAAACCAAGTGTTAAGACCCTATTAGTCACCTCTTATGATCATGCAAGGGTATGGCAGTGGTTCCAATTCTTTTCATACACAGATCGTCCCAGAACCACAGTAGACAAAACTTGTATAAAACTGATCCAAAGCCAATTAATGTACATATCCTGGCAGACATGGTCCCTACTGAAGATAACCTAAAAATGCCACATTGGCTGCCAACTCTGCCAGCATTTCTAACTAAAGGAGAATAATCACTTCTTTTTCTAGTTCCAAAAACGGCATAAATACAGTGTGACACTGCTCGCTGATTACAGATGGCCTGAGAACTCCTGTTCCTGCTCAGTTATGGTCCAAACTATTTTCCTTTTGTACTGCCTATGTTTGAATACATTAAAAGATTTAGACAAATATTACACCCATCCCCTTGTGACTCGAGAAATCAGGGTTTTACTGTATATCATTGTGCAAGCTATAGGTATCCTAGAAAGAAATATTGCTAGAAGTACAGTCTAATCTGAACAAGTGTATGAAATTCAAATACTTGATAACCATGCGATACAAAGTCCCCTACTAGAGGGCAACTACTCTACTGCAGTATAACATCTGTCAATGATATACATGTATAAACAATATTGTACTATACATTGTATGTACAATATGTTATAACAAAGCATTTCGATTAAAATTTGCATAAACAAAAATATACTGTTGTTTACTGCTTATAACATCTCTAAATATAAAAAAGTATTTAATTTCAATCTTGATAACAGTTCATTTTGAAACTGGTGGGAAAATATGAGAAAAAAATGTAAGAAATCATTATAATAAAGAAAAGCAATTCTGAAGCTAATACATCAAGTTGTGACCAACAATTTCTTTTCAATTCAATGGGACCATATGATGTCATGATCTTATATTAAAATATTTTACAGACTGGAAAGGAAAAGATTGATGTTACGACCTTGACTTTTGAGCTAGGGGAGTGGGTATTACAAATGACACATTGCCTCATTATGGGGAACATTTGTGTCAGGTAATATTAAAATCCTTTAACAGATGACAGAGTCATGGACCTTCAAGTCTAAGTTAGGGATTATCATAAAGGTGTTACGTAAGACATGTTGTCTCATTATGGGAAACATTTGTGCCAAGTAATATTAAAAGTCCTTAATTGATGACAGAGTTATTGACCGTATTAGAAAAAAAACTTTTGACCTTTGCCCTCCAAGTGTGATCCTGACCTTCCAGCTAGGGGTCTGGGTGTTGCTCATGACAGGGTTAGAATTTTACTGTTATTTTGCACTTGTGTGCATACTGGTAGTGTATCAACGACTGGATTAATGACCTTTTTATATATGCGCTTTCTGTTGCAAAGCGTAAATGTCATTCGGCCCCAAAAGGGAAAATTCAAAACGAAATGACGTCAACGTAAAAAAAAAACAACTCAGACATTCCCGTACTAGTCCAACTAATTTGACGAGATCCTAGGAAATATTGAGATCATTTTTTCATATGGGCAATACCCCCACTCGCCTCAAACACTCGAAAGACCAAAATATTGGAAGCAACATCTGATGAAATTTTCATCGCTGCCGGCGCTTTACATGCTATAGGTTTAAATGCTGATTATTTCATAAATTGGCCATAAATTCAAATAAAACTTACATGTACCGAAATGGGGTTCAATTCCTCAATGATTTCTGTAAAAATTATCAAATAATATCCAAAATTACGAATTTTCTGCTGATTTAAACCGATGTACATGTATGTACTGTACACGATTAACGTTTACTGTGTCTACACGCCAATATGCACAAGTGATAAAACCAATAACTTTACATGACTGTGTACTGTGATTTATCCTCCATTATTCTGGTCCTTCAAAGTGTTTACATTTAGATTGCCCGTCACAAATATAAAACAATCTGAACGTCGAATTATTTTGACTATTCCCACGCATTTTGTAGAAATTGAATGAAGCTGAGTGACAATGTATTCATTCATCAGTTTTTACGCGTATGGTGCAAGAATAGCGTTAGTACATGTTCATTTCGTGTTATAACATCTGCAGAATACCTCTGGATATGTTGGTACCCTCGCCCTAACAGGCTTGGCACCAACCAATCCCACGGGATTCTGCAGATGTTATAACACAAAAAAACATATGTTATCCCTACATCATTTCGTGTCTGAAATATCTTGTAAACGTTTACAAAAATCTGTAAACGTGGGAGCCTTAGCTGGCAGTGAGGAGAGCGGGGTTTGACCTCCAAGTGTCTGTGCTACCAACACCGTCACCAATCTATCTATCTATCTATTCATACTGCCACGCCCTCTTTCCGAGTATTACGTGCAGGTGCGCGTCTGTGCGAGAAATGTAAAAGAAGAAATGTACAGGAGGGTAAAAGCAATACTAATGTATTTGTGAGTATTGAAAAATCAAGACGACAGTGTTATTAAAAAGAAGAGTATAACAATTAAAAGAGATTAAAAACTGCATTCTTCACTTTATATCGTGTAAGAACATTTGGTCACCCCAGAGCTCCAGATAAGCTGCGTATTTGCGTATTTACGCAATTAAAATTGCAGAAAACCCAATTAATTTGATACAGTGTGCGTACTGAAACGCAATTAAAATTCCTAATACCCAATTCGAAAAAATAACTTGCGTATCGCATTTTCCTTATAACTAGAACGGGTACGAGACTTTAACGCTAGATTTGACTG
Organism: Mercenaria mercenaria; assembly: GCF_021730395.1. Lineage (NCBI taxonomy): Eukaryota > Metazoa > Mollusca > Bivalvia > Venerida > Veneridae > Mercenaria > Mercenaria mercenaria. The sequence continues at coordinate 66,771,954 of NC_069370.1, read as the reverse complement.
ACTGGTTATACGTTACTGCAGAACAGGTTGCAATTTATCGGAAAAATAACAGGACCATTCAGTCGGCTGATCAGTGTTATTTGGACGCTTTGTAAACAATTTTACGCCGATAAAATGTAAAGAGGTTGCAGGAAAAAACATTGTTGCAGCACAAACAAACAAATTAGTGGGATAATTTGCTGTTCAACAATGACAGTTATCTGTTTGTGACGATGTAGTGTCACCAATACTGGATGACATCTTTTGGGAGAATGCATATTGCGGTGACCACATCGTTCGGGACATTGTGGATGAACTGATCTCAGACTGCATTAAAAGTGAAAAAGAAAACAACAGTATGAAACATTCATTACAATTTTAAATACATTTTTGTATTAAACATTGAAGGACGCCATTAAAATACTTAGTCAGTCCTGTTTAATGATATATACCATGTATACTGTAAGCAAAAAAATACTCAATTGTCAGTGCGAGATTGGTAAAATAGGAGAGATCGCCGTGACGTCACGCGTTAACATCTGTTTATCTGGTGGTTGGCAAAACAAATGATTTTAACACCGTTTGCGTATTGAATCAGAATTTTTAATTTTTAATAACTTTTTTGCTCATTTATGGATTTTCAAAATTCAAAAAGATTTGAAATACTAACAATCTTCATATTTTTGTATCCAAATATCTTTTTTCAATGAATAACCGTTTTAAATGACATATAATTTTAAAAGCGGCGTAGTGATTTTCACAACCTTTAGAAAAACAGTGTAAGTTAAGCGTTCATAATTAATCCATTTTATTTCGAAATAACAATTAAAAGTAATCAATAAATTGCTTGTTTAATAACCTTTCCATTGATCAAAAAATTATTTATGTAATTTGTGTTTTAAGAAAGTTTAGACCGTTAGAAAAACATCACTGTTTACAAAAAACATGGACGGTCGGCTTCTGCCCACCCGATCACTGTCTTATCAGTTCTAAAAATAGAATTTGTATACAAACACGATCTCTCCTATACCCAATTGGTTTTAGCAAATACCCAATTACTTCTGAAAAGGCTGGGTAATGATATTATTTTTACCCAATTCAAATTTCCAATACCCAATTCAGACAAAAAGTGATGGGTAAATACCCAATTGCACCAAAAGCTTATCTGGAGCGCTGGTCACCCCCTGTCTGAATTGTTCCAGGGTAGGGACCTGCACAACCTCGGCCGGAAGATCTGTATTGACTGTAACTGCTGCATCACCCACAGCTGCTTATTACAATGCATCAATTTCTGTTTCCTCCATTCTTCGCAAATCCGTAGCAATCATACTGAAAAAAAGTTTATCTTGGTTAAAACATACCGAAATCGCAACGGGGTTATCTCAATGTGCAAATGGCGTGCATGAATATAAGGGAGGTAATTCCTACTTAGATCCAAATCAAAGTTCACCTGTGCCGTACCCAAACCGTAGCATTTTGCACAAATGATGCTATATATGATAAAAACATCAATAGACAGTCCAGGACAAATAAATGCAGCATCCAATGCAGCGTGATAACTTCTGACTTGCCTTTCACGGCTAAAATAGAGGGGATGGTAACAGTATTATTTTATAGTATAAAATATAAGATCATAAAGTATATAATAGAACTAGTCAAAGAAGTATAAAATACACAGAATGGCAACTGGCTGTAATCTCGCGTGAGCTCGTGTCAGAGCGTGATTCGGCGTTATCTTGCTAAAAACAAACATCGGCGAGCATGGAGTTACAATTTTTACCTTTAAAACTACATCTAAAATATATTTATTTTTATAGCTCTTTGAACTAGTGGACACTCCACAGGTTGTTCAACACGACTAAAACGAAACTGTTGCAGGTTTGGCTTGTTGAGCCTGTTCACGGACGGTAGTGAAAACACATCCTACCATCCACGCCCTCTAGCCCCGGGTTGAGCAGAACTCAACATTTACACATTTATGCCAAGTTATTTTAAGACCCCTTCTTGGATGGCAGAGTTATGACCGGACACGAAACAGACCCTCCAAGTTTGACATTGACCTTGGAAGCTAGGGTTCCGGGTTTTGCGCATGGCACGTCGTCTCATTATGGTGGACATTTATATTAAGTTATTTCAAAATCCCTTCATGAATGGCAGAATTATGGACCAGACACGAAGTGTGACGGACGGAAGGAAGGACAGAAGGACGGAAGGATGTAAGGACGGAAGGATGGAACGACGGAAGGACGAAGCCTATTTCTATGTCCCTCTATTTTTCTTCGAAAAAGGCGGGAGACAAAAAAAAAAAAAAAAAAAAAACAATCACTTAGAGACATCTACAGATGTGTTCATACGGCGATGCACATGGAACCTTTAATGATACACTAGCGTGTAATTCCATGAAAAGCGGCGTAGTTTGTCCTAAACGAGAAAACAATGGTGCTTAAAAAAGCAAAGTTTTATTTTATTTCTTCTATCAATTGAAAAGAATACTGTATGCAAGAAAAAGAATCTATCACTAGCAGAAGGTCAATCTCTTGCACTTCCAGTGATATCTCATTTATAGTGAAGATCACGAACGACAACTCTGCTCGGAGATTGGCAGAAGGTGCGGTTTGAAATATCTGGCTCTCCGGTATAATTGTTTCGCGGTAGCTCAGCAGAGCCTCGTAACCGCCTAAACACATACCCTTCAGCCATGTATTTCCATCCGCACCTTCAACCAGTGAAAGATTTTATACAAATATAGTCCATTCCATATTGACACCGTAAACCAAGTTTCATTTGAACTAGATGAAAACTGTAGGACAGTTCAGGATAATATGGCTACTTTCAAAAAGAGGGCTTAACGCAAAATATAATGATCATATATAGAAGTCGCTTTTTGTAGCGCCAATCGTTAACCTCAGCGCACAGCTGAGGTCACCGAGTCCGAGAGCATGATCACAACGTTTTACTTTGGTACAGCGCCTTTAGTGGTAGCTATATCTTAAAGTGACTTAGTCAGTTTCTGTTCTTAACATTTTATTTCTTTCATCATGTAATGCTGGGGCTTTTCAGTGCAGGAAATTGCCTTTCAAACTCCTTATACCTTAGGTGCCGAAGGCTTTTGAGGCATATAGTGTTTGAACTGTCCACCCATCCGCCCGTTCGTCTGTCATTCCATCCGTACACTACAATTTCCTGTGTACTCCATTCCTACAGTTTTCATCCCTTGTACCTAGTGACCTATTGGCCTAACATTGGAGCGGACACGATGAAATGGCGGAGCAACGGATATGCGTGGCTCCAATATAGCCCTATATACTTTGTTTCTGGAGGTATAGGTATTTCACAGATAAAGACAATAAAATTCTTTCAAGAACATATCTTTACTGAAACTCCCGTGATATTTCTGTTTAGATCCTGGTACTCAAACAAAATTGTATATAGTGGATCCCAAAACACACTATTGGTTGTAAATTGAACTTTCTTTTTTCAACAGTTGAACGAAGTTTTTGTCAGAATAGCAATATGGTTAAGACACTGGTACTAATGTAGTTGTTTCCACTTTTGATATTGATATAGTTTTTGTTTTCAAGGTTAAACTTGTTCTTTAATTTTCCATTTAATTAAGATGAACCTCTGATTAATTATACACAGTCCGTTTCAGTAAAGATCTGGATAGTACTTGAATTGATAGAATTATGATTTTGCCACAAAAGGATCAACATTCAATAATAACAAGGGTATTCTAGTAAAGGTAAAGGTAAATTAAATCGGACTAAAGCACATCTCCAATTACGCTACGCTTAGGATCTGAAGACGTGCTATTGATAGCCTCGTTCTGACTACCCTTCCGCTAGCCAATCAGAGCCTTGCTTGCAACATTTTGAATGTGAAAGTAGAAGTTTAAAAAATATATACTGGGTTTTTCATATTTACAATTCTTATGACGACCACTTATCGCGACTACGCCCTCGTGTTTTGAGAGAAATCATGTCACGGTACGGACTTGGTCACGCAAGGTGTCAGACAGCCGGTTAGCTTAGTCGGTAGGACACTTGCCCTGTAAGCGGGGGGTCCTGGGTTCGAACCCCGGACTGACCGCACTTTTTTCTCACCCTTTGACATTCGACGCTAAATACTTGTTGAAACGAGTCGTCTGATTGGTTCAAATAAAGATAGATTTGCGAAAATAAAAATAGCAATTTTGGAAATCCAAATATACAGAAAGATGAATGTGAATGGGTTCGTTTAGAAAATCCAGTACTTCAGTCAGATTGAGGTAAATCTTATTTACCGTCGCTTTGTGAAACAATTAACATAAGCTCTGTAGAGCTTTTGAGCGACCCTATTTTAAGAACAGTTAAAACCAGTTATACCTTACCCCCAGCAATTTGCTGGTACCCATCTACCGCTGGGTCGACTGAGGCAATCGTGATAAAGTGCCTTGCCCAAGGACACACCGCAATGGGAGTTGCCAGGATTCGAACCAGGGGCCTTCACCTCCGTAGGGAAGCGTCTTAGCCCTCTCGACCACGTCCACATAATGTAGTATGATAACAGTTGTAAAAGGTAGACAGTGACCCGTTTGTTATGCTCAACATATCCGAGACTGAAAGCTCTGTGAAGAATACAATTCTGGTATACCATCGACCCACAAAACAGAACCAGCATTCATTTAGAAAGAGTCTCTTTGGGTTTATATCTCAGTATTAGTTATTCCGCGTCTTTATATAAAGGTTTATTTCTGTAACACCAGTTTTAAGCAACATTTGTTGGGGCGACGTTCAGAGGGGCGACATTTGCAGGAGCGACGTTCTTAAGGGCGTCGTTTACGGAATTCCGTTAGGGCCATCGCCTTTGAATGTGTTGATCTGAAACGCGATACTCGATAGTACGATGATGAAAACGCGAAATCACGAAGCTACGATAACGTAAACGCGACAACACGATGATGATAACGCGATACTACGATAACGAAAACGCGATAATACGATAGTACGATGATGATAATGCGATATACTATCGCGTTTTCACCATCGTACTGTCGCGTTATCACCATCGTAATATCGTGATATCGCGTTATCGTTATCGTAGTATCGTACTATCGCGTTATCACCATCGTAGTGTCGCGTTTTCATTATCGCACCATCGCCTTCCGGTGCACATATCCGATTTCAATAAAACAAGTATTTCCTTGTAAACATAGCCTCTGTTAAAATGAGATTGTATAAACTCGTCCATTTGTACTGCTGTACTGGAAGATCTTCTAACTTTGAGCATGCGCATGCGCACCGGAAGGCGATGGTGCGATAATGATAACGCGACAGTACGATGGTGATAACGCGACAGTACGATGGTGATAACGCGAAAGTACGATGGTGATAACGCGATAGTACGATACTACGATAACGATAACGCGATATCACGATATTACGATGGTGATAACGCGACAGTACGATGGTGAAAAAGCGATAGTATATCGCATTATCATCATCGTACTATCGTATTATCGCGTTTTCGTTATCTTAGTATCGCGTTATCACCATCGTGTTGTCGCGTTTTCGTTATCGTAGTTTCGTGATTTCGCGTTTTCATCATCGTACTATCGAGTATCGCATTTCAGATCAACACATTCAAAGGCGATGGCCCTAACGGAATTCCGTAGTCGTTCGGTGGTACGCCACGACGACGTTTGCCGTTGTGTCGCTGCGATAGAACGAAATAGCAGAAATCAGTCACCATATTTACCAGTGTTACACAAAAGAATAATGCCACTTTCAATTGATAATATAATGGTGTTAACAAAATCGTAAAATTACAGAATGATAACTATAACGAATTCAGTTTTCCTCGAAAATGTCATTAACTGAATATTTCAACGTTTTTAGTGCTGTTTTCTATCGTTGAACACGCTTAAATCTCAGTAGTATTAAAAATAATGCTAGCAAGCAATTCAGTGTGTGAGTGAGCGAGCGAGTGCGCGCGTGCGTGCGGGCTCGGCGGTGAGTGAGGGAGTAAGCACCTACAAAATTTTACAAAGCATATCGATAACTTATTCAATTCAAACCACATCTGCTCCAATGAACCGATGAGTCAGTTCGTAGTATACATATACAAATAAACATCATTATAATATAAAAAAAAACATGAACTATATTTCATATCATGTGCAGGTTTAAAGCTGCAAAGAATCGCACATATAGTCAACTTATAAATGCATGTATAGGTAAGATTAAAGTTTAAATTTTAACAAATATTTAGATTTTGTAATATTTTTTTGCTTTCTACTCTTCGTGTATTATGACTTAACCTTTCCCTTCTAAATTTTTAAAATTGACTGGTCTATCATTTCATTTGGGCAGTGCCATTTATCATTCAAAGGGGCGATCACTGCATATTTACTGACCGAATAGCGAACAGTGTACAGGCCCGTGTCCAGAATTTGTTTGCTGGGGGGGGGGGGGGGGGGGCGCCCCCAACCTGGGGTGGGTTCGGGAGGGGTATCCCCTCCCGTCGATTTTTTTTTTAATATGGCACATGAAAAGATGCATTTTCCTGCTACCTGAAACACATTTAAGGATGCATGAATGTATCATATATTTAAGGAAAAGTCTGTTTTAATCATTTCATCAAGCCTTTTCAATGTATGTATGATTGTACAGACACAATGTATGAACTACAGAAGTATGATATCCAGGTCTCAGTGTATTGGCTCTGATATCTACCAATCCAATGTATAACCAGCTACCAGTAATTAAGAAGCTAGTGGTTTGAAAATCAACTTTATTTATCATAATAAAACAAACTATATGATTGTCAGCAATAATTATACTACATTTTAACCAAATGAATAAAATTTCATTCATTCTACCCTTTTCTTTCAATCATAATATAAAGAACTTTTTTATAAATTAAAAAAAAAGTAATATGTGTAATTTCACTAAAAAGAAAGTTATCAAAATTGATATATAAAATGACATGATTTGTAGAAAAATGATTTACTAAGTTCACAAATAAATATCAATAATAAAATAAATAAAAACACAAAAATATTTTTTGAACTTTTTCTGCATTTCTTGTGTTCTAAGCAAATATAATGAAAAAAAATCGTTGAAGTTTTAAGATGATTTATTTATTTGCAAAATGGCCAAATGTTTTTAGATTTCCAACAAAACAAAGTAGATCTATTACGACAATTACTATTAACATCATAGATTTCAAATGACAATGAACTCTTAACTGTACAAACTATAACATCACAGCACATATTTTCATGTATAAAACCCCTCATAAGTAGCGAGTTTTAGATGCGTTTTGTAAGATTTACTGAGAAACTACTTTTAAAACTATGAGGATTTTAAGTAAGGTTATTGGACCCAGTAAAATTGATACAGTAGTTTCAAATTCATAATTGCTGTAAAATTAAAAGAAAGGATAAATATCTATCAATTTAATAAATTTGGGGAATGTGCCTTAATGTAAAAACAAAATACAAACCATCATAATGTTTCAATTTTCAGATTCATTTTAAGATTTACTTTACAAAACCAACAATGATCATTTTAACTTCCAAAGAGTAAAAAACATAACAGTTTCTCCACTACCCAATCAAGTACCGGGTTTAAAAAGCAAGTGATCAATGAAGCATGTACTATGGAATCCCGGTGCGACATGCTTTTTGCTCTTTGCGTTATGCTTATTGCGTTTTGCTTTTTGCGATTTGCTCTTTGCGCTTTGCGTTATGCTTATTGCGTTTTGCTTTTTGCGATTTGCTCTTTGCGCTTTGCTTCTTGCTTTATGCTTTTTGCGATTTGCTCATCCATTTGCATCTTTTTACAGCGTCAACAAATAAAAAGTGACTATAATATGCAGTGATGGATGCCTTGTAGATGTTCAACTGCATAATACAACAAATGTAGGTCTTTACACTTCTTGGACAATACACCCTAGGACTTTACTCCTCTCAAAAGAAAGGTGTAAAGTCCAAGGTTATATATATATATTTACAACTTTTATTCATATCTTATAATTATTTTATTCAAAATCTTGTTGATTGTTGCATTAATCAAACTTTATAACGGTAATAATAAATAAATGTTAATGATTCTTGTCACACTTTTCTGAGTTCAAGATTCAAGAAACTTAGTTCTGGCTACTGTATGTACCATAACTTAACTGACGCTGTTTTTATTTTCTGATGGTCGCGTCCGTAACAGCATATAAACATCTCTGGGCTGACATTTTTTAGCTACAAAAAACTTTGATATGATAAATGATTGATCATAACGAAAGAAACATTAACATCTGCTTAAAAGTATTTTTATTTTTTTAATGACAGTTGATTGATAATGTTTAAAGAAGCATATTCTTAAACACACCAGAATTTTGAGATAGTGTTGTATTATTTCTGTATGGGGGGAGTATGGGTCCTCCCCCGTAAAATTTTGCAATTTGTGATTGCTTAATTCTGAATTCTAAGAGGATTTCAACAAATTATCAGAATAACATATTGAAGTAACAATTTACATACTCTACACAGAATTAATCTGGCACTCTTCTTCAGCAGTGTCCAATATATAAATGATGAAAGAAATGCTGCTCAGAAAAAAAGTGTTATGTTATGATATACAAAAACCTTATTATATAAATAAATTATAAAATATTAAACCTAAATGCAGTTTCTGAACCAAGGATATGTCATTCAGAGTGATAATAAATATATATATATATATTTTAAATCTGACTTGGAGCCTGATTTTTTTCATTGGTATTGGAGTCAGAATTTTAATTAATTCTAACACCAAAGACAGGAATTTTCTAGAATCTGTTTAACTGCATATTATAGTAATATGACTTTGCTTATTAGTGTATTGTATACATGTGTTTATAATTAAATATGTGTGTTAAAGAACCAGATATGATCAGATATAATCTTGAATAGAATGATTACAAGTAATTTGCACCTATGTAAATGAGTTATGAGATACGATTCTACGAGTTCCCCCTTGGCACTTGTGTATACTGCTAACTTATTAGCTTCATATTTTATATTCTGTTGACTGCTACCGGAACAAACACTACATTGTTTAAAAAAAAACATATTGCATATCCTCATGTTGTATATTATATACCTTGGGTGAATAAAGTATCTGTCTGTCTGTCTGCAAATGCTTGTCAATAACCTCGATATCATATTGAAAAAGATATTGTGTAATACTTATTCGAAAATTTACTTTGATATGATTTTAAAACTGTATGATAATCAGTACTAGTTTGTTTATTTCATTTAATAACAATCAATTAACAATGTGCTAATCTAATCACATCTACATTAATGGGATTATCGACAGGTGCTAAAATGATTGCTTGAATAAACTGTTGATTGTTCAATTTCAATTGAATTCATTTCTCTCAAGTCATAATACATGACAACATGAGGTATAACATATATATTACTTCAATAAGTAAGGCTACAAAAAACACATATTATAAAACTTTTCTGACAGTTATCTCACAAGTATAATTTTTGAATATTTTTGAACCATACTTAAGATTATGGAGTAGAATCCATATCTTCAAATAATAACAACATGTATATGCTTCATTTTTCATGATAAGATGGGGAGTTCCAGGGTAAATTTTTAAACTTTGACATTTTTTCTGATGACACACTGTATATATCCAAAATCTGGCAACAATGAGTTGGATGGCATCCAATGACACCCCTGACTTGATCAGATAATACTTAATACTTTGAACTTTTGTGTCATTGTATTAAGGGGGACCAGAAACCATGGATATAAATTAACTTTATGGAAGATAAAAATGATTAATTACAAAACTATGAAATCCATGAAAATTAGTCTGACACAAGTATTTATGACTTTGCAGTGTTTTTTAGCCATTTTTCTGCATATGTAATGGGTCCTTCTGCACTTTCAGTATTAATTCAATCAGTAAGGCCTAAAAAATTCTTTGTTTCCGGTAACATGCTAAAAAAATTAGGGTAGGTAGGTCGGAACATTTTTTTTTTTGAGGAGGGGGGTGATTTTTCAGAAATTATTTTTGTGTCAAAAAATGAATACAAATAAGGCAGTTATGCCTTTAGAACATTAGTTAGTTGATTTCTAACATCACTGACCATGTTTAAAGCATAAAAAGTGCAGTTTTGCAAATTTTTCTTAAAAAAATGAAAAAAATATTCTCAAAGGTCATAAAAACATTTAGGGTCGGGCCAAAAATTTAGGGTAGGTCGGGATACTAGTAACAAACAATTTTTATACGCCTAAATTTATTTCTATTTAATATCTTGTCAAGGATAAAAACTGAAAATTTAGTAGGAAACTGAAATGTTCATTTATATGAATAAATACTCATTTTGCTTAAAAAATTAAAACTGCACATTTTAGTCAGGCTAGATAACTGCTTAGCAGTTTATGTGCATATAAAGATCTGTCAATATGCAAAGGGCTTCTTGCTAGGACTTGCACCTAGAATTCTTACAAGAGTAAGTGTGTTTCTTTACACTACAAGAAGTGATCCCTTAGCAACAGAGACATTTATCTAAATATTAAATATTACATATGTATGTAATCCTTCAGAAAAAGATACATTTTCTATAAATTAAAACTAAAACAAAAGACTATAATATTGTTTACATCTTATGTAAATATACTGATACAGCAAAGTAGTATGTAAATCATAAAATGCATAAAAAATGAATAAAAAAATGGCAAAGGATAATTAAAAACTCAGCAGTAGCTATTATTTATAAACATTAACTAATACATGTATACTTTGATCACAAGTTATACCTCCTTGTTCAAATTTTATCAAATTGAATACAGAAGTAAGGTTAGACTGATGTCCACTTTAAAACCACTGCATTATATTGTAGTATAAAGTATGTTACTTGTTGACAATTGCAAGATTTAGTAAACTGCCATAATAACCTCAGGATTGCATTCCCTACTGGTCATTTGTGTGCAGATACATATACACACATTTGATATGTATGAAAGTGCAGACATCAAATGTCACAAAATCATATAGTGAGAAAAATGTGAAACCGGGTCCCCTTGCTGCCAGCACTGCTCTCCTGTCAGAGTTAACTGGACTGCTTTTACAACTCATCTCCACATTAGCTATTAAGTCTGAACCGTGACTCGGAATCATTGTAATTTAATTACAATATTCACATACCCAGCTAAAGTTAGGGCTGGAAATTTTATCCCTATAGCCCCCAATCCATTGGCATCAAGCCAATCTCCAACATCTTTTACCGTTTGCATTGTGACATATGGCACCAAATTCAGAAGAAACTGACGAAAAAGCAGAACGCAAATAGCAACACGCAAAAAGCAAAGAGCAAAACGCAAAAAGCAAATAGCAAAACGCAAAAAGCAAAGAGCAAAGAGCAAAGAGCAAAACGCAAAAAGCAAATAGCAAAACGCAAAAAGCAAATAGCAAAAAGCATGTCGCACCGGGATTCCATAATGTACAGATAAACTTTTACCTGTAACATGCCTGGGGCTAATTTCCACTACCAGACACGGTTTTATGGCCCTTTAGCCTGTGTATTGCTGTCAAATCAAGCCAAAGAAGTATAAAATATATATTATTTTATAGCTCTTTGATCAAGCCAATTGCGCTGGTGTATAAATTTGTTATTAAATTGAGGGGCCCGTAGTAATAAAAATCGTAACTAGCCAGCCAGCTGGGGGGGGGGGGGGGGGCCCGGGCCCCCTGGCCCCCCACCTGGACACGTACCTGGTGTATGCCATGATCAGACTGTGCACGGATGTGCAGGCTGATCTTGGTCTGCACTGGGCGCAAACGCAAAATCATTTGCCGCCAGCGGGCTGAAGGTTAAGAGAAAAAAAAAATGAAAATTGAATTTAAAATAAAATTCGCGAGTATCGTTATTAGCCATATTAGTCATACTTCAATGCGTTGGTGCCTTCAAATAACGGATAAGAAAATTGTGTGACATTTTACTATTGATATAACTATCACATTACATATTAATTCAACATTTTGTTATTTAAAATAGATATCATTCTTTCCGCAGTGACAAGTCATTAAATACTTTAAATATGAAACGGTATATCACCTAAAATTAGTTTAATCGATTAAACTGAGGTACCAATTTAGTTCCCAATTTAAAGTATAAACTGGTTTGTTATATTATTATTCGTAAAAGCAATAGACTATTATGTTTTTATATTCAAAATTATAATCATCAATTCACACCATACGGTCCCTGAAAATGCCTCAACACAATTTGAAAAAGCCCGATCTTAAGAAGTCTATAGTATTACATTGTATTATATTTTACGATAGCTTCTTAAAACAATGGCTGATTGCCGAATTTTTACCATGCTTCTTTTCTATTGATAAATTGTTGAAATAAGTTTTGATTCCGATGATAATCAAGGTTATTTAAAGATGTAGAGTATAATGTAAAAAAAAATTGTGTGTTGGTATTATTTCAAGTATTTTAAAAATGGCGGATAAATATTGAATGGTAGGTATTTTTTAGAGACAGTTGTTTATAATCGTCATTATTTCAGACAAAATGCTTTAAAAGGCCATTTAAACGGGGTATCAGTGTAAGAGGCTTACATAAAGTAAACTAGACTTTGTTGTCATTTGTTGAAATTGAATTTGGATAAAAAGTGCGTGATGGTGTGATTAACGCAAAATCCCGAGGTAAGAGCTAACGTTACACTCAGTTTATTTAGATAAACATACTCTTCTTAGAATTACGGAATATCCCATGAATTACGGGACGTTTTCGAGTTGACGTCTCTGATGAACGACATAGTATCTCGTGACAGAGAAATTATTAAAAACGCACAGACCTCTACCGAGTCTGCTAATTAGTTTGCGTTCTATTGTTCCAAAGGGTCTTCTTACAGGTTTTATTACTACAAATATCCCTGCTCTGTCTGCAGACATCATTACGCTTCCATAATTTCCTCTTTTTCGAAGCGGAATCAACAGACTCATATACACTTTAACAGGATTGACAAACATAAAAAGCAAGCAGTGGAGCGATGACTAAAGACATTAGACATTATAGTTTGGTGCGCCGTAAAGTCGTATGAAATGGGTTTAAAATCGCTTTTCTGAAATTGATTCATTAACTATATCTACTACTGCCATAATACTAGTAGATCGTATTTTCTTTCTGTTTAGTCATAAACAATATAATATTACCTATTTTAAGAGAACAACTGTTAACAAAATTCCACTTCTCTCAAGATGTTTGGCTATGATATTTTTTCAGATGGCTTGTACACAATCCAGAGAATGTTGTTGGAAGTAAACTTGGTCGGCAGAATGGAGACAGCGACAATAGAGCAGATACATAGAGTTAAACAGTTACAGCTGAAACAAGTTGAAAAACTCCCTGCCATTAAGAAGGTACTGTTTCTTTAATGTCATCCCACATCTACAAACGTTTCGATACAGTCACAATACGAAAAAGGAAACAATGGCAGACCTCTGGTAGGCGAAAATGATCCATTGTATAAAATCGTACTTTAGGGATCGTTTGCATTTCTCATGTACTATGATTTAAGGTTTCTAATGCTTGTGTTACAAATGGTAGGCAAGACGAATGCAAATTTAATTGACTTTTGTTCATGGATGTTTTTTGGGGGTTTTTTTGTGCGAGTAGAAAACAACATTAGCAACAACACCGGAACCCCCGTAGCCAAAACGCAGAATCAAACAAACAGTTTTAGGTTATTTCAGTATTATGAACGAGCATTTATGCCACTTTTTGTCCATTAGAAAAGGTATTACCCCAAACTAGTTCATATATCTGGAAATTGAGACAGTTCATTCACTCGTTAACATTTTAAATGAAAAGAGAAACAATGCGAATGCTACCCGATGAGAGCCTATAAAACGTTTACGTTGAATAAAGATATGTAGAAATATTTATACATGTACTGTGATAGCCACGCGTTATTAAAAGATAATGCATTCTTAAAAGTACCAGGAATTTGCATGTATTGTAGATATTTCGACTTGAAGCATTTCGAATCCATTAATACTGACTTTTTAATAGTGTGCAGATATTGCCCCCTTTCACCGTGATTAAGTTTTGCATGGAGTCCAAGCGCAGACTCCAAAATATTATTGGTTGCTTCTTATCTCTGTCGCGCAATGTACCAATGACAAGATTTGTGTTTGAAAAAGGGACCTGATTAGCAAAGTACCAGGGTACTCCTTTAAAAGCATGTCGCATAAAATAATCCAATAATGTACGCTTCCTAATTAATACACATACAATTCATGAGAAACTTTTCTTCTTTTACTTTTAAACATACTACTTATATTTTCTAAGTTGAAACACACTGAGTTTTGAAATGATAAAATGATTCAGATATTATGCCTTTAAGTTGTCTATGATCATATTTTTAGCTCACCAGAGCACGAAGTGCTAAGGTGAGCTATTGTGACCGGTCATTGTCAGGCGTCCGTCGACGTACGTCGTGCGTCGTCAGTCGTCCGTCAACATTTGCCTTGTCAACACTCAATCTTTATGAAACTTGATCAGAATGTTAGTCTTGATGATCTCTAGGTCAAGTCCGAAACTGGGTCATGTGGGGTCAAAACCTAGGTCAGTAGGTCAGATCAAAGGAAAAGCTTGTGAACACTCTAGAGACCACATTTGTGATTCAGTCTTTATGATACTTGGTCAGAATATTAGTCTTGATGATTTCTAGTTTGAAACTAGGTCATGTGGGGTCAAAAACTAGGTCAGTAGGTCAGATCAAAGGAAAAGCTTGTGAACACTCTAGAGACCACAATTTTGACCCAATCTTTATGAAACTTGGTCAGAATGTAAGTCTTGATGATCTCTAGGTCAAGTTCGAAACTGGGTCAGGTGGGATCAAAAACTAGGTCAGTAAATCAGATTAAAGGAAAAGCTTGTGAACACTCTAGAGACCACATTTGTGCCCCAGTCTTTATGAAACTTGATCAGAATGTTAGCATTGATGATCTCTAGGTCAAGTTTGAATCTGGGTCATGTGGGGTTAACAATTAGGTCAGTAGGTCAGATCAATGGAGAAACTTGTGAACACTCTAGAGACCACATTTGTTACCCAATCTTTATGAAACTTATTCAGAATGTTAGTCTTGATGATCTCTAGGTCAAGTTCGAAACTGGGTCATGTTGGATTAAAAACTAGGTTACCTGGTCAAATCAAAGGAAAAGCTTGTGAACACTGTAGAGGCCACAGTTGTGACCCAGTATTTATGAAACTTAGTCAGAAAGTTTTGCTTGATGATTTTTAGATCAAGTTTGAATCTGGGTTATGTGGGGTCAAAAACTAGGTCACCTGGTCAAATTAAAGGAAAAGCTTGTGAACACTTTAGAGGCCACATTTGTGACTCAATCTTTATGAAACTTGGTCAGAATGTTTGTCTTAATCATTTCTAGGTCAAGTTTGAATCTGGATCATTTAGGGTCAAAAACTAGGTCACTAGGCCAGATCAAAGGAAAATCTTTTCAATACTCTTGAGACCACAATTTAAATTTGAAACTCATGAGAATTAGTCAGAATGTTTGTTTTGATGGCCCTCTTGTTTTCGTTAATAGATAAAATATGTCGGACAGTGGAAACGAAAGGTAAGTTACATACACGGATATTCCTTTATTCTGGGAAATAATGTTTACACGTTCACTTCTTTTTTTGCGGAATGAAGCACTCTTATTTTTTTGCGAAAATGGCATTTGCCATATATTATTGACATATACGTTCTTTAAATATCTCAGCCGAATTAAAAAAAGTTAAAGTTGTAAATGCAGCGTCTGGGACGCTCTCGAAATGATAATAAAAAAAAAATCAGCATGTGCTTTTTTCACAAATATCGGTTACCTGTTTTCATATTTTAGTGATTTGTCCACGTACAAATTTTACCTAAAACTTTGTGTAAATAAGGATAGTAAAAAAGGTGTCACCGAAATTGTGCACGAGTAGCTGTAACCTGTAACCTAATCCGTATTTAAAGAGAAAGAGGAAGCGATAATTAGTACTTGGTACTTTCGGTTTAACTTTCTTTTAGAGGAGCGGTCCGAGTGTTGTATATATATCATGCACTAAAAAACAAAAGGCTTGTGGAAACAGGGCATCTTCCTAATCTTGCACCATCATTAAACTCCTAAAATAGTCATTAGCATTCTCAAGGCGTCGCATTTATTGACAACAATAAACAGAAATGAAGTGGAGTTCCCTACAGTTCATTTCGTATAAAGCTGACGGGAGAGCCTTATGTTTGCATATGACACTCGTTGGCATGTAGCTTTAGAAGAGTTATATGAAAATGTACCTTTCGTATTATTTTTCCATGACATATATGACAATGTACCTTTCTCGTACAGCTCTCCGTGACCTATATGAGAATGGTGTGTGCCTTTTGTTTTCGTAAAGCTCATCATGAAGCTGAACTCAAAACAACAGAATTATGAATTAATAAATTATATCCCGGTATTCCTTATACTGTCGTTGTGTATTGAATAGTTATCTCAATTGATATAACCATCCAGCTGCCTTACGGAAGGTCGGTGGTTCTACCCAGGTACCTGCTCGTGATGATCTAATGCACGGAGGGGCACCTGGGGACTTCCTCCACCATTAAAGCTGGAAAGTCGCCATATGACCTATAATTGTGTCGGTGCGACGTTAAACCCAACAAAATAAATAAATTAAATGATATAAACATGAAAGTTAAAACTATGATGGCGAAAACACGAAAGTCGAACCAAAACGATGAAAGCAGAAACCACAATAGCGAAATAATGAAAGTTGGAGTCACGGTCGATGGCGAATGTACATACGAATACGAATACGAACAGTTTATTGCATTAAACAATATTTACATTGTTTCTAGCAAATATACAAAGTACAAAGGTAACATGGTATAATGCAAATTCACAGTAAACATGTAAACATCAAAGATGGTTAACAGAAGAGTACATGAATACAATACTGAAACTGACATTTGGTTGACTTTTTTAAATAACGTCTGGTAGATAATATCAGTATACATGTAGAAACCACGATGATGACAGCCGAAGCCATGATAATGAAAGGGGATAGCACGGTGGTGAAGGTGCAAAAATACTAATACATTTTGTATAGTGTGCGCTCAGCGTCATGGGTGTCATCATCGCAGTTTCGTATTTTCAATATCGCGATTCCGAAATCCAGTTTCATCATACTTTTGTGTCGTGTTTTTGTTATCGAGGCTACGACTTTCTTCATTGTCGTTTCAGTCAGAGAAAAACCTCGAAATTCCACAATGAACACCGTATGAAGGATATATATACTGAGAATATAGTAGACTATAGACAACTTTCTGTTACAGAAGTTTGTAAAACGTCTTAATTATTCACGTGCACATTGAATGTCAAAGACATGCTGAAACTCAAAAACGGATGAAAAAAAATTACAGCTAAATTTTATCTTGACGACATTTAAGAATACATTTCAATATATATGTATCCTGCAAACTTGCTTTGTACTTTTTTAAATCAACATTTTAGTGCATTTTCTGCCAAAGTCGCACTCCTTTCAGTATGAAAAACAAACTATTCTACAATTTTATTTGCTTTATTTGTAAAGACTGTGCCTATCGGAACCATCTCTTTTACCAGTTCACAGTTCGAAATTGTGTATGGTTTTAACGGCCTTTAACGAAAGATAAACTTGTAACTTCAGAATATCTTACTTATTTCGAGAAATTTGATACAGTACGGGAATGGTTCGATATTAGATAAACTTGACTTATAAATGGCGCGCAGAAAACGATCCTCAAATATCATGCTTTATATCTAAAATGTGTCAAGGTTTATTAAGAGCTCTGGTATTGACACATGTAATTATCTAACAAAAAAGGAAATCGTGGATTAAATATTACAAAGTTCATAAATGTATCAGTAAATAGCGTTAAAGCGTAACTTTAAAAGGTAAACAAAACTCCATTGTCACTTGCCACAGGTAACATATTTAAACAATAAAATTACAAACAAGCCTTTAAAGGTTAGAATATAAACTTTGGAAAGCAGTGTGCCATGTGTCTTCGAAATTATTATAAGAAAATCCATACTATTTGGAAAATACAATTGTAATAATAAAGGATTAGACAGTTTTGCCTTGAAAAAAAAATCAACATCTTTTATCCAAAACTCGATATGAAACGCTTATAAGAAAAGATTCTAATTATGGCTGTTCATGAAAAATTTTAGCTTAGCGTTTCTTATATCGATTTGTATTCATTAGGAAACAAATGTAAAATAAAAACTTTAATCTGAATAGAAGCATTATAAATATTTTCTTAATGGATTTTATTAATAATAAATCCAATTATTGAACATATTATTTGTTATATAATAATGAATATTCGATTGTACCTTTATACGCTTTAGTTGAATTTTTATTTACATTTGCAAAGTCGCAATCTTTTCGGCATTGAAGACATTAGACTTACCACTAGGGAGGTCAGATTCTGATGCAACATTGAATTGGATGTGAATTACAAAACTTTCCTAGTGTGCTATTTCGGTTTCACTAAATGTGATATTTCATATCATTTAGTGTTTTTTTTTTTGTGGAACAAAAAGAAAGAACTGCGTAAACATGAACAGGAATTTAATTGGAATAAGTCCAGGATGCAAATCTGAAATAAAAAGGTTCTTTGCCAGATACGGATACCGTTACTTTGTATGCACTAAGGTTCTTATTTGTAAACATTGCGGTCTTCCATTACCGTTGCAGCTGTCACGTGACCAAGGACTCACAAAGACATGCACATTCAAGGAGTTCCGGTTTGAGCCGCCATATGTTTCTAAGAAAAAAGACATCAAGAAGAAAAAGTTGCCTCCAATTCCGGAACATATGTTGCCCAAACGTCACAATAGTTTCGAAGAAGAGGAGGAAGAAGAATATGACGAAGGACATAGCGATCTACCAACTCTCCCATCACTGTCCATCTCACCAGCATTTCTCACAGAAAGGGTAAGTTAATAGGACTGTTTACACCAATTAGAAAGTGACAACGCAATGTTACATTGTGAAATATCCCAAACTATAGCCTCATGATCTCCTGTCTCTCCCATCGCTGCCCATCTCACCATAATTTCTCACATATTGGGAAGGTTCAAAGGACTGTTTACGCGAAATAGGAAGTGACTACGCAGTGTTATATTGTGAAATAGTTCGAACTGCAGCTTCGTGTGTCTCACGACTCACGATTCCATCGCTGTCCATCTAATCGACATTCTTCGCCGAAAAGGTAACTTATGAGGACTGTTTACACCAGTTTGTAAGTGACTACAGTATTGTGAAATTGTCCAAACTACATTGACACGGTTTCAACGAAAAATGGTAAAACGAGCCGTATAAATTGTCTTTACAAAAGTTTAATATCACGGTTGGTTATCTCTGACGTTTCTAAACAGATGTATTGGACTGAAATATTTTAGCGAAAGTTGTAATGAAGTAAAATGTTGTACACATCGAACCAACCGACAATGTCAATTATCATCAAGTGAATTCATTTATCTTTGATCTTTTTCTAGCCGAAAGTCTACTAAGGCAAAGTAGCCCGTTAAAATGACCTTCGAAACATAGTTTTTAATAAATTTTACTTGTTTTTCTGAGGGCTTTTGCTCTAGCTGAAACTTAAAATGAGCAGGATAGTAGTGAGTAGCAAAGGTTGCAGAGTCTTGCTCTTTGATTATAGAGCATGATGCTGTTGCCAAGAGCATGACTGTACTGGTTGTTGTTTTGGTTCTTGTACACTGCACTTCCTTCGCATCGCATGTCTTCTATATTTCTGTGCATGAATTTCCTGAAGTACTTTAAGCGCAATGGCCAGTGAAGCTAAATTTGTTAAAGGGAGATAGTTAAAAGATTAAGCTTGGTAGAATTATAGTTTTTGTACACTTCACTTTTTCCTTAATTATGAAGAAATAACAAAAATGCCTAGACATTTTAAAAGTCATGGCCGTACAAAAAGGTGACCGGTAACAGTCCGACGGACAGAACGGCAGAGTCATTGCTTTAATGCGTCCGGAAAAAGGTCGAACCTTACAAATGTAACAATAAAAACGCTTAAAAGTGGTAACTGAGCTGGCCATTTCATTAAAACTGTCTTCTACTATGTCGCCGATTACGCCTTTTTTTCCCCCCTTCATATTTCAGAATCAGAATGACGAACGTTCACTGTCCGTTGAGGTGGCAGCAAAGACTCCAAACTTCCATCTTTTCAACACACGGGAATTTACATTTCCAGAATCAAATTCTAAACGTAAGAAACACCTTCCTAGTCAGCCGAGTATAGTTCCGGCACTCACACCCAGAGTTCGAGAGTTACCGATTCAGGCAAAGATAGAAAAACTAGCCAAACAAAAAAGACGAGAACGGGTAAGTTTGAATACTTGTTGAATGTGCTCATGATGGTACGTGCGAGTGAAATGTGTTCATTGAATATATAAGTGGAATATGTCCATAGTATATGTGAGTGGAATGTGTTCATAGAATATGTGAATGGAAAGTGTTCATAGCATTTTTGAGTGAAATATGTCCAAAGTATTATGTGAATGGAATGTGTTCATAGTATTTTTGAGTGGAATATGTTCATAGTATATGTGAGTGGAATGTGTTCATAGTATATGTGAATGGAATGTGTTCATAGTATATGTGAGTGGTATATGTTCATAGTATATATATTGTTTATTGTGTACAAGTATATGCTCATTATATATATATATATATATATATATATATATATATATATATATATATATATATATATATGAATGGAATGTGGTCATTGCATATATCGGCGGAATGTGGTCATTGTATGTGAGCGTAGCATTTGGTGATAAGTAGAATGTAGTTATTTTATATGTTTACAGAATGTGTTTGTCGTTGTATGTATTAGTGGAATGTTATCATACTATATGTGAGTGAAAAAAATCTCATTGTATATGTATTGAATATGACCTTATAAAATGTATGACTGGAATATCAGGTTGTTGTAAATGTGAGCTGAACGTGGTTATTGCATGTGCGAGTGGAATGTGATTACTGCAGATGAGTTTGGAATGTGTTTTTGTTATGTAAGTCCTGCGCAGTATACAGTTTGAAAGCACTGCATAGGCATCTATCATAGGTTTTCAGCATATATTATATTGTCAATACATTTTGTGAACAGTCGAAAGAGAAATTGATAAAAAGCTTTGCAAAGTCATTAAGCCTACATTTAAACTGTTAAAATATTAGAGAAATTTGCAGGACAAAGTTAACAAAGAAAAAACACCATACGCTTCTTTGTTTGTGGTTCCTAAAATTCGTGTAAAATACAGACACGTTATGTTTTTATTGAATCCGAAATAATTCATTATGTTTTAATTTCAGGCGAAAAGGGCAGTAGAACGACGATATGAGAAAAAACTTCATAATATGATGGAAATGAATTCGCCTACTTCTCACATGGCATTTAAAAGTAAACGGGAACCGGAATTCGCCAATACATTCCATTTAAAAGAACACAAAATATATCCATTTAAGCAAATGACAAAAATATCGGAGGAAAGTGATAAAAATACAACAAGACTTCATCCGAGATTATATACTCGGATTGTTGATAGCATTTACTCTTATACGAAGGGATTACATGAACCCAGTCGCACGTCGGATAACCAAGGACCATATGAACGACTTATGGTGACACCGGTTACGGTAAGAGGAGAAGAAGTGAAAGATGACGCGAATCGATCTTTGACCTTCCTTCCCCCTATACTCTGAATGGAAGCTTCAGTTTTAATTAACCTTATATTCTGTATTCTTGATGTAACAAATACTACTGGATATGACATTGGAGGAATTTGTTGAAATTGTTTGTCTAGGTAAAGTGTGTTTGCTTTTTTGGGATTAAGTGTTGATAAATACGTAAATACTTCTTGGCAAACACATTTGTCCCAGTATAGTTTCGATGAATTGTGGAAGGATCAAAATGATCGACCATGTCTCTGGTGTTTCGACGTATTTGGTAGTGAAACCACTGTTATATTCCTCGAAACAACAATCGAATTGGTTCCTTTTATGAAGTCGCTTTGTTTGTTGCACGTTGCTCGCAGTTATTCTGTGAAGCAATCTTTGTTATTAAGTTACTAGGTTGCCTTTCTGGGTATTCCTGAATTAAAAATTCGTGTTAAGTCTTCTAAAGAATTTTTATACGCCACGTGTACCGATGTATTTTCTTTAATATATAGTGAACTATCACTAGTTGGAGCATCGGTTGCTCATATACCAGGATTTACGCGAGAAAATCATGTCGAATTCGGAAATTTTCCTTATATTTTTCTTATATATTCTATGCTCTGATAGGCAGAAACCTTGGATAAGATCATACCTTCTTGCGAATTCAAGGAATATGTTTCACTGTGATACATTGTTAACAATAATGTGCTATCTGAGATGTTTTATTAAAACGCTGATCAAGGTTTTAATTACAGCAAGTTATTCTCTGCAAAAGCAAAAATGATGTCCCATTTTCATAGGACATTGAAAATGTGTATATTGGGTCGAGTACTTTCAAAATTTTCAGTTATCCTACCCGTTCTTAAACAGTTTTAAATATTTTTATTAATGAATGCATGTATTATGAAACGTAAATAGATAGATGACGTATGTTTTTCCGATGTATTGTTTCATTATTAAGTTTTCCTTTATGTAACAACTGATATAATTAGTTGACTGAAAAATACGGTATTTCATCAGGGCCATCCTTGTTTCGCCTTGTCCGTATGTAAATAGGTAAGGACGGCAGATTACAACGCGCTATGTGATTGTCTTACTTTTGCGATGTGGTTAGTTTGACGTGGTGAAACAGCGATGACCTTAACGGAACACAATAGAAGATACTTGTTGACTTCTGCTTTGTTTACCTGTTATAAAAACGTGTGCTTTGTCATTGTTCAACTTGTGCCAAGTTTGTTTTGTTTTGGTGACACCAAGCATTTATCGGTGTATCATCAGCTAATTTGTCAACGTTCATTTAATTTATTCATTAAATTATTTTTATGATAACATAAACGTGTTTATTTTTTATTGATTTAGAAGCTCTTACCTGTAATCCGACCATGACTGGTTGATAAATAACAGTCAATATTTGTATCTCCCATAGGGTGTTGCTCTACAGAGGTTGCCCTGTATAGGTTTTTAGATTTGTATTTAGAAATATGCATGAGATCTGCAGCGGAAATATTGCGCGAATTTAGGAGCACAATATCAATCCGCAAAGAACGAGTGCGTATTTCTCGATGCAAATCTAATAACCTTTTTTTATCACATACACGTACTACACTAACGACTTGCATGAAACTGACGTCACAATTAACGACACGTATCCAGTATGAAATTGAACGTCAATATAAAAATATTGACGTTTCAGATTCCATTGAAACTTAAAGTGTTTTAAAATGGGTATATTATAATACATATGTTTTGTATAATTACGTCTGCAGAAGCCCGCGGGAATGTTTGTGGGACTAGGTCTCAAAAACACACGTGTATTGTCGATATTCTTGCATAAAAACATGACACGAAAACTTAATGTATTGTTTTTTATAAGTGATGACATTTTACGGTACAATTTTTAATTATCACAAACTAGTCTTAGACTTTCAAAGTCTGTTGAGATTAAGTTATCTGTAATAAAGTTTATTCTTTCTTCATACTGACACTAATATTTTCAAAGAAAACCATTTTCTCTCTAGGCTCATCTCAACAGTTAGAGTCAGAGGTTAGAGACATTGCAATATTTTTTTTTCAGAAAGTGCTTTTAAAGAGGATTGATTTTATGGCCAAGTGCTTTACATTTTAATGACTTCAACGACTGATGCCGGCCTAACCACAGACTAGAAACATGTTTTAGATATTCATAACCGGTGCCCACACATCAACAACACTACCAAAGCATATACTGAAAGTTTGTAAACGACTGTTTTCATTGCATGTTATTATAAACATGACAATACCCAAAAATCTGTACATTATCTGAAAATTTGGTAAATCTAGGAACATTTTCAAGAATGAAAATTTTGCATACGAGTTATTTTGAGTATGAACACTTATTTAGTGTACGGATTGAGAAATTAAGTAAAAACTTACAAATTGATACTTCTCAAAATCAAAGCTATGATTCCTTAAAACAAACAATTGCACTATTAAGGTCTTGTAAAGTCCTATGAAACAACCCCTCAGGTGAATTTTTAATTTAATTTTTACACCACATATTCGTTGTGCATTGGTCTGCTGAGGCGTCAAGTGTGGTGTGCTATGTGTTGTGTGATTGTCACCTTCCGCTTTCAGCCTCCGCCGCTGGTTAGCCTTCTGGTGAACAAGGAGCCGAGTGCCTAAGTCTTCCCTGCCAGTACATAGCCTCTCTGCAGACAAGCCCTTTTGCAGTGCCTCCCAGTTGGTGCCACACGGTAACTGAGAACCTTGCGGCCTCAGGCCGAACTGCAGGGGACTCGGAGGAGGTCTGCCCCCAGACATGTGGCATGCCAGGCCCACCGGTGTGTGGACACGCCCTGGTGCCTATGAACAGACCCCCAGTTATGGGACAAATAGCTCCTGTGTTCCCAGGATAGGGTTTTAACTCGGAACTTAGGGTGAGATAACCCCGAAAGAAACCTAGAGAGTTGAAGACAGAGGTGCTAGGCCATTGGCACTCTCTTAACGAACCACAGCACCATGCAATATCGCTATGACTACACAGCCATCCGGTATTCAACAATGCGGTGCTGAATCTCTGAGGCCCCTCCAGGGGGATTCAGTGCCTGGCTCTGAGCCTCGACAGAGTCCACCCACAGCTACTGGGGGTCCCTCCTTCAATCCACAATATGCAAAGAGAAGAAGGAGGAACATACCAAGGAGAAGAACCAATCCGCATCAACCTTTCAGGCTGATGCATTGGAATGCGAAGATTGTCTTCAACAAAAAAGCTGAACTTGATCATATCCTCCATGAGAAAGACATCAATGTCTGATGCATTCAGGAAACTCACCTACAGCCAGAGAAATCCTTCAAAGTCAGTGGATACCAGTGTTTTCGCTGTGACAGATTTGGCAGACGAAAAGGAGGCATCATGACATTGGTCAGGAATAACATCATCGCTGTCCAGATCAACACGCGTATGGATGACTCCGAGTTCCAAGTTCTGAGCCTCAGAAAGAACGAGTTCAACATGAAACTTGTGAATATATACTCTCGAGGTGACAAAGCTCTGTCCCTTGACAAAGTTACAACTGATGAAACCAGTTTCATCATTGTAGGAGACTTTTAACAGTCACCCACAAGCTGGGGATATGACCACCTGGATAAACGTGGAGAGGAAGTGGAGACATGGCAAGATGATAATAAGCTAAACCTCATCAACAAGCCAGATGATCCCCAACTTTTTACTCCAGAAGCTGGCGAACAACATCAACCCCTGATCTTGCTTTATGTACTGATGACATACATGGACATGTCAAGCGGGAAGTCGATGAACAACTAGGCGGTAGCGACCATCGCCCAGTCCAACTTGCTATGGACCATATAGCCTTTACTTTACCTAACATCCCCAGATGGAACTACAAGAAGGCCAGGTAGACCTTATACCAAAGTCTGAGTGATGAGCTCTGTAAAGACATTAGAGTGGAAGGTAGAGACATCAACCGGGTTGTCAAAGACTTTAACGCCAGTATACTTAAGGCTGTTAAGCGCCATTCCAAGGGGAGCAAGAAAGGACTGTAAGCCCCACTGGAGTGATGAGTTGGAGAATCTACAGGAAAAGTTATCAGAAGCCAGGGAGGAAGCAGAAAACAATCCCTCACAAGAAAGTAACCTCTCTCTACAGCGAGTCAAGGACAAATTCCTCAGGCACAAACGGGAAGCACAGAGGAAGAGCTGGAGAAACAAAACAGCCTCGCTCAACCTAGAGCGAGATGGCCAAAAGCTGTGGAGATTGACGAGACAACTGAACGATGAAGAAACAGGACGAGGCTCAGTAACTTTGGAAGAGAATGGTGAATTGTTGACGGGTACACAAGCGGCAAACACTTTTGCCTCTAACTCCAAAGATGTTTCCAACATTCCAATCAACAAGGAACGGCAAAGGGAAGCCCGAAGAGAAAAAAAAAGAAAAGGCAGACAAGCTAAGTGACACGAATGCATGAAGCAGAGTCTTTACTGCATGAGCTACAGACAGCTCTTAGGCAGTTGAAGACAAAGAAGTCTCCTGGACCAGATAGAGTCACAAATGAAATGCTGACCCATCTAGGCACTGCAGCAATTTGCAAACTCCTGGAAATTTACAACTACAGCTGGATACAAGAACTGCTTCCACAGATATGGAAAGAGGCAGTCATGATCCCCATCCACAAGAAAGGAAAGGATCCAAAGAAGGCTGCAAGCTATCGCCCAATCAGCTTTACCAGCTGTGTTGGAAAGACCATGGAGAAAATTGATTGTGAATGTACGCCTGAAGTGGTACATGGAGACTAACAACCTATTCGGATCGCAACAAGCTGGCTTCAGACAATTCCTCTCCACTGAGGATCAGACCACTTATCTATCGCAAGAGATAGAGGACGCTTTCCAAGAGCAGAAAGTCGTGCATGGAAGAAAAGCATGAATTGATCTGCAGAGAGAGAGAGTTTGACAAAGTCTGGACTGATGGACTCCTCGTCAAACAGATCAGGACTGGAGTAGGAGGTCACATGCTGAGGGGGATTAAGTCATACCTTCACAACAGGAGAGCAAGAGTCAGTTTAGAACATGCCAGCAGTAGGAAGTTCCTGTTGCGTCATGGTGTCCTACAAGGCGGAGTCTTATCCCCTATACTCTTCTTGCTTTTCATCAATGATCTGGTGTCTGAACTACCGAAAGGAGTTAAGGCTGCTCTCTACGCTGACGATCTGGTGTTATGGTGTAAGGAAGAACATGCATCTACAGCGACATACAGGATGCAAGAAGCATCAACAAGCTTTCAGCTTGGGCTGAAGATTGGTGTGTATCGATCAATACAGAGAAATCGCCCACCACACTATTCTCCCTGTCGTCAAAGCAGAGGGCGGGTGAAATCAAGATGGGAAATACTTCGCTGATTGAAGCAGACGAGGCAAAATACCCTGGAGTGACCTTTGACAAACGGCTAACCTGGAAGCCCCTCCTTAGTCAAGCAGAAGGGAAGGCCCGTAGGAAGCTTGCCATGATGCGCAAACTTACTGGAACAACATGGGTAGCAAATGAGCGAATACTCAAGACAGTATATCATGGAACAGTGAGACCCCATTTAGAGTATAGCTCAGCCTGGTCCACTACTGCCAAAACTAACCAAGAGGCTTTAGACAAGGTTCAGAACCAAGCACTGCGGATCATGACAGGTGCTACAAAGCCTACACCAATCTCCTTCATGGAGATGCTAACAGGCACACAGCCGCTACAAGACAAGAGACATGCAAAGGTCCTGCTTCAAGCAGTGAAGTTCAGGTCTTTTCAAGACCATCACATAAAAGCAAAGCTAGATGGCTACACCAAAATTCGGCTCAAACGTAGCAGCTTTGTTCAGAAGGCAAAGAAACTCAACCGAGAGTTCAAAACTGAGCTGAGCATACCAACGACTCCCCCAGGTAGTGAAGACATTATAAACCCACTACCGAATGATCTGTCCTCAGTGATTGTGAGACTTGCTGTTCCTCGTCTTGACCTCGGGAAGCAAGAGGATGAAGGCATTCGGAAGAGCCTCACACTTGCTATGATCAATGAAGACTATCTTCCGGAACCATGGACTCATGTCTGTACAGACGGATCAGCCACATGCGCCATCAAAGATGGAGGAGCAGGAATTTTCATTCAATACACATCTGGCAAGAGAGAAACACTACATGCAGCCACAGGAAAACACTGCAGCAATTACAAGGCAGAGACTGAAGTACTCATGAAGGCCGTCTCAGTGGTTGAAGACTTGGCAGAAGAAAGCTCCTCAGCCGTCTACAGATGCACTGTCTGTATGGAAGCTCTCACCAACAATAAAGCTCCGCAGCTGGCCAGGAGAATGCAGAGCCTGAGTATAACCTGCAAAGTAGCACTTCAGTGGATTCCATCCCATTGTGGACTTGCAGGCAATGAAGAGGCAGACAAACTGGTTAAGCTGGGAGCTCAGTCAGAACAACCAACAGAACCTGAGTTATAAGGAGAAAGTCACCATCATCAAGGCACTAACGAGAGCAAGGATGGAGGAAAATGCTTTTCATCTCCTTGATCGGTCTGAACAAATGATGATGGTCAGGCTTCACTCAGGTCACAACAAGCTCATTGCTCACATGTACAAGAAATACAGACTTGCCTCATCGCCAACTTGTCCATGTGGTGAAGAAGATCAGACTGCGGAGCATACACTTCAGATATGTAAAAGGCATGACCAGGAGCGAGCTGCGACTTGGCCGATACATACCTCAATCCACCAGAAACTGTATGTTTCATCGAGGCCACTGGTCTGACAGTGTAATCGCAAACGAGAAGAAGAAGAAGACATCACATATTCATAAGTTTTATCATAAAGAATATACCAAACTGTTCATGATAAGCAGAGGAAACTTTCAAGACAGACTATTCTTTATTGAACAGCACATTTTGTCCTATAGCACATGCACTCCGTGTAGAAGATATCAAGCTTCTGTTTCAAAAGCATTTTGTCCTTACTTTTATGACTATTGTGTGTCTAACATATTTCTCCAGGTACTCGGGAGTTGAAAGTGTTACGAACAATGTGCATTTTAAAAATGTCAATGTTTATAAGCATAACCTCTTCCAAAAGAACCAGTCCGCTAATAGACAGTTCCACTTATGTGAATCTGCTCTACTCAGACTTGTAAACGATTTGCTTTATGGAATTCTGATTGATGTGTTGAACATCCAATATAGCATTCGTGGTTTAGCATTTGAGTGGATTAGTTCGTACTTGCGACCACGTAGGCTCAAGAGGCTGCAATTCACGATCTCCAAGATTGTGCTATTGTTATCGGATATTGGATGAACAACAAGAGCCGTCGGAGGATAGCAATGCTCGACAATTTAACAGCCTTGTCCATTGAATGAATATAAGAGTCGAAGAAGGGACATAACTTTGTAAAATTGCAGAACAGGGTTATGGAATCTGTACAATGCATATCAGCTCATGATAATGGAAAAGTGTCTGAATGTTCATTCCTTTCACATTAGTGAGTACTGAGATACCAGCTTACATATAAAAACGTAATCAAAAACTGCTATTTCGAAAAAGGAGCATTAATCTGTAAAATGCTAAGTAGAGTTATGGAACCTGTGCACTGCATGTCAGATCATCACAGTGAACAAGTGTGTGAAGTTTCAATCCGTTCCCATTTGTGGGTAACTGAGATACCAGCTTACATACAAAAACTTAACTAAAATCTGCTAAGTCGAAAAAGGGACATACTATTGTTACAATACAAAGTAGAGTTGCCCCACTGTGTTCCTTTATTTGTTCGTTTTGTCCTCATGTGTTGGCTTTGTGTGTGTGTGTGTGTGTGTGTGTGTGTGTGTGTGTGTGTGTGTGTGGTGTGCACGTCTGCGTGCTGTGGGTTTCGTTTTGGGGAGGCTGCGTTTTTGGTACGTGGCATTTCCTGTTTGATATTTGTCTTTGTTTTTATGGAGTCTGAGGACTGCATATCAGATCATCACAGTAAACAAGTATGTTATGTTTCAATCAGTTCCAGTCAGTGGATACTGAGATACCAGCTTACATATAAAACCTTATTCAAACATTTCTGAGTCGTAAAAAAGAAAAATAGAGTTATGGAACCTGTGCAATGTAATTTAGTTTGTCACAGTGAATATTAATCGTGTGAAGTTCAAATCCATTCCCATAAGTGGCTACTGAGATACTGAGATACCATCGTACATACAAATTCTTTAAAAAGTTTAAATCAAATCGGGATGCCGGTGGGTCGCAGACGCCGAAGCATGGGTAAGTTCAATAGCTCTACCAATTCTTTGAATAGTCGAGCTAAAAATGAATCGAAAATGAATGCATCTAAAACAGAGTTTATCATGTTTGGCAGTCGCCCACAAGTGAAACCAAAGGAATTGACATATATAGTATTAAAATTGAATTACAGAATTGTATCAGATATTTAGGCGTTTTTCTCGAAGACACTAACTTTCAAGGAGCATGTGAAAAGAAAGTGTCAAACTGCAATGTTGAACTATTTTAAGATCAAGCCTCACTCGGGGAGTTGAATTCTTCATGTGAGGAAGCCATCCAGCTGGCTTACGGAAGGTCGGTGGTTCTACCCAGGTGCCCGCTCGTGATGAAATAATGCACGGAGGGGCACCTGGGGTCTTCCTCCACCTTTAAAACTGGAACGTCGCCATATGACCTATCATGTGTCGGTGCGACGTTTAATCCAACAAACAAAACTATTTGGAAATATTTAACTAAAGAAGCCACAGAGGTCTTAGTTCTCTCATTAGTGAGTTCCTACTTGAATTATTGCAACATTATTCTTTATGAAATCACCCAGAACGACTTTAGTACATTACAACGTATCCAGAATGTGTGTTAAAATTATTCTCGTTTACAATAGGTGTTATAGTTCAAAACAGGCATTGTATGATCTGCACTAGTTACCCAACAAGGCAAGAATTACCTCTAAGATTTTTTCTTATATGTACAACTGTTCTGTTGGTAATGCCCCACAATACCTGATTGGTCTGTTGTCTAGTAAAGATAATAGTATATGGGTAGATTTCTCGGAAGCACAGAGCACCACAAACACAGCCTCAGAGCCACGAATTTGCAAAAAAGGCTCACAACAAAAAGAAGCTGTAACGGAAAAATACTACAGACGTGTTGCTTCAAAAATCCAACAAATACATTTTAATTTTATGCAAAATATAAATAGTGGGAGGAATGGGTAAGGGGTAGGAAGAAGGGTGGGGGAGGGGGTTGAAGGGGAAAGTAGAACAAGGATGAATCACAGTAACACTACAACGTAAAACACAATAGCGCAGACATTCATGTACCAAAGACAAACACACGCACCCACACACAACCAGATAAACAGACAAGTAAGATATAACAACTATGCATGGAACAGCCCAAGTCACACAGACTCACAAGCACACAAACGCACAAATATAAGTTGGAAAAAACAGGCATTGTATGATCTGCACTAGTTACCCAACAATGCAAGAATTACCTCTAAGATGTTTTCTTATATGTACAACTGTTCTGTTGGTAATGCCCCACAATAACTGATTGATCTGTTGTCTAGTAAAGATAATAGTATATGGGTAGATTTCTCGGAAGCACAGAGCACCACAGACTCAGCCTCAGAGCCACGCATTTGCAAAAAAGGCTCACAACAAAAATTTTTGTTGAAGCTGTAACGGAAAAATACTACATACGTGTTGCTTCAAAAATCCAACAAATACATTTTAATTTTATGCAAAATATAAATAGAGTGGGAGGAATGGGTAAGGGGTAGGAAGAAGGGTGGGGGAGGGGGTTGAAGGGGAAAGTAGAACAAGGATGAATATACAAAGGGAATGCTACGTTCCTTAATCACAGTTACACTACAACGTAAAACACAATAGCGCAGACATTCATGTACCAAAGACAAACACACGCACCCACACACAACCAGATAAACAGACAAGTAAGATATAACAATTATGCATGGCACAGCCCAAGTCACACAGACTCACAAGCACACAAACGCACAAATATAAGCTGGAAAAAACAACAATCGGGCACCGCCTTAGGATTTCGGCAGCCAAAATTAAGGTGGGCACAATAACTTACTCATAGTAAAGGTGAAGGGGATGCCAAAACAAAGGAGGGCAATTGCAAGGGGAAAAGATGGGGGAGAAAGGGCTAGTGCGGAGAATGAGGAAAGAAACGCTAACAACAAACAAGGCAACCTACGCAACACAAAATACATACAGAAAACAAGTTGAAAATAGGGGTACCGCCTTGGAACGGTCAGTAACCTATATAAAGGAAACTGGGGGTTTAAACGCGTGTAGGGCATGCCAACCTCGTACTAACCCTAAATTCAACAAGTTAGACATCACAATGTAAATAAAATCCCGGCTAAGAAAGGCTCTAAAATTAGCGAACAAAATACCATATCATATTAAGTAAAACATAAAATTAAGGTAAATCTAAGGTATAATTACACCAATGTACTCAACAACTTGTCTGAAGTCAAAGTACCAAGAGCCTAAATTTTAAGGGCACGACTAAGGAAGCTGCAAGACAAAATTCCACTCATTCCATTCGTTTTATGCAGGAGTTAGTAGAAAAGCAACATGGAGTCTTACACTTTATTAGTCATCGCACCATCAAATAGGAAAGCGTAGCGATTAACTGTAGAGGGGTCAATCACCAAACATGCACTGTGCTTCACAATTTTCGCATCATATCCTTTTTTGATAAACTTTTTAACACATTTTACAAATATCTGATTAAAATAATAAATTACATTTCTTTAGTATTCAGGGTGTGTAAGTCCAAGTTTTAAAAGAGTTTTTATGTTAGTATTATATTTCTTTAACATTTCGGACGATATGTAGTATAATTTACTGAAAGCTTTCCGTAGCTTATGATAACGGTAACCCTGTTGTAATAATATTTTGGTAATATGAAGATTTCTATCATTAAAATCCGCTGTCTTTGAGCAAGCTCTTGCAAAACGAATAAGTTGTGAAATATAGACACCGCATGATGTTGCTCGAGGGACATCTCCATCATGGTGGGGGAAGTTGACAATTTCAAAACTAAAATCGTCTCTTTTATCATATATTTTCGTTTCTAGATTATTATTCACAATTGTTAAATTCAAGTCCAAAATGACGCTTCTAAATCTTAAGTATACGCCTTATTAAGCTGTAACTCTTTTTGGTAAATGTGTTTCACCATTTCTGAAAAATATAGGTTGTCCATATCTAAAATATCATCAAAATACCTCGAGGTTCCGCCAAAAGCTTCAATAATTTCAAATTGTGTCTCAGTGGATAAACTAAGCATGAAATCCCGTTCATAGCAGTATAAAAATAAATCAGCAATGAGTGGGCGCAGTTAATTTCCATCGGGATACCAATTACTTGTCTGAAAGTTTTATTGCCAAATTTGATAAATATGTTATCTAATAGAAACCTTAGAGCTTCACAAACCTGACCACAACTCCATAGGTTGTATCTCTTAAATTTTCTGTTAGAAAAGAATGTTCTAGTTTCATTGCATGCCAGGTAATAAACGTTTTCTCATGCAAATGTTTTCTCATTTAAAGTTACCAGTTGTTTTTTTTTTGTAATAAGATTATGTGGTAAATTAGTATAAAGAGTAGAAAAATTATAAGTAATTATACTTGAAAATTTGAAGAGTTCTTGATGGACCAAAACAGATTAACACCTGAGTTCGCATATACCTTGGAGCAATACTTCTGTATGTGGTATTTTACAACAGTAAGACAAGAAGTTAAAAGTAGAGAAATATTTTTGTTGTGCATAAGGTTGAATTTGCAATGTCCCAAAACGCACACTGCGATATTCAGAATCATCGGTAAGTTTCTATGTTGTTCCTTACAACTAGAGAAACCTTGACCTTCAGTGACAGAAGTTTCAGCACTGTAGAACCTTAGCTCTAGGATGAACTGCCTTTGAACTTAAGACAAGGTGTGTCAGTGAACATATTTAAGAAACATTTGAAAACTCATTTCTTCAGGGATTACTTTACATTATTTTTAAATTATATTCATAGTACAGCAATGATCCATAAGCGTTGTTTTGTCGATATATTTTATTTTATATCTGTCATTTTTTAAATATCACTGACAGAAGGATAATGTATTTCTGTAAATAATGTAGTATTATATTATGTTGTGCATTCTAGCTTTGACGGCTTGCACAGGTATCAATGTAATAATTGTTGCTTTATTATCATTATTGTACAACGCCACTGAATATGTTTTTTATATGTAGAAGAAGGCGTTTAGGCAAATAAACAAGTTTCAAGTATCAACTTTAAAAAATGCAAAAGTTGCAAAATGAAAGTGAAAGTAGAGCTATCAAAATGACAAAAACTGCAATATTAAAAAAAAAAGTATATATAAGTTAATCAATTTTCATTTCCCGGAATACCTAGGTAAATATGTTAAATATACAACAAAAACAAATTTAGATAAAAGATATGTTTGAAAATGAAGTTTGATATTTTCTACAAAATAGAATGCGGACAGCCGATGTTCATGCGTTGAAAGATAAAATACATGCTACCGAACAAGATGACCTTTTCAGAAGTATTTTCTAACCCTTGTAAACAATTCTGTATATATATGTTATGAATATTTAGGGTCTGTCAGAAATAATTTCCAAAATGAAAATTTACCCGAGAGATGGTCTCAAAAGTTTTTCATGGTCCTTAAATACATTTACGGTTATCTATGAAAATTGAACCTTCGCCCGGTGTTCAAAAGGGAGTAAACAGTGGCAGAAACCGTGTGCGTTTGGGCTTAATAACTGATACAATTCTTGTATTCATCGCCTCAGGCATCTACAAATCATGCAATCAAATAGAAGCTCTAAAAGTATTCTACCACTTTGAACACTGCGATAAGGCACTTCCTCAAACTTTTACATCTGTATACATTTAACAAAACTGTCCAAAGAGAGGATCATTCACTACGTAATGAAGTCTCTATGTGTCAAGAGAGACGAAGTTTCATCTAAGAAAGTCCGGCTAGAAATGTTCTCGTTGTACTGACCCGACTCTAATAAAGGTGACAGTTAGTTCTAATCACATTGCCATCGCACTTTTATAACTTTTGTGTCTAACTATAGGCCTTTCTATAGTATGGGAGCCATCTGATTTAGTCGCGGACAGGTTTTGAACACTAATTTTTCACTTTTTGGCATGGCTAAAGAGGTCTTAATTAAAGGTGATTTCTATTTGAATTTCATTGTTGGTGTACTTTTGACATTCTGGTAGAACAAAACACGGGAGAGGAAGCTGTACATGTTAAAGCGAATGAGTAGTACTTCCAGGTCACAGCAGTGTGGTTTTGATGTGAATTTACAGTAAGCAAATTTGACAAGAGAAATCTATACTATAAGATAGGTATCCCTTACTATTCTCTTCATTTTATGTTAGTTTGATCATAAATCTCTAAAATGAGGTAAGGATTTGTTCCCTAAAATGGGTATAGCTATGTTGCTCTTTAAAAATGTCAGTTTTATATAGAATGTATAGGAATGCTATTTAGGCGTGTGTGACCTATATCATTAGGCATGCTGAGTGTAAGAATTCATGGTCGCTGATGCAAATCAGAAGATCACATTTTTAGGGCAGTTCCACTTTATGAAGGAAATAACTCTAACATTCACTGACTTATATTAAGCAGGCTACAATGACCAGTCCTTGCATCTACACATAGGGCCTACTATCCGATGGAGATGGTTAGAATGGTTGGGGGTTCTGTGTACATCATTAGAGATCCTATATAAAGTCTTGGCTTATTATCGTAGGTAGCTATCTAGGCTAGGACCGTAAAAAATGTCCCGTTTATTAAAACGGTATGCGAGCTTTTTCATCAAAATAAAAATATTGGTGCAGGAGAAATATTACTCTCAATGCTTTGCATTTCATACAGGTTCTTTTACGATGACTAAGTGACATCAAAAACATTTAACT
The DNA here is from genome assembly GCF_021730395.1 of Mercenaria mercenaria. Classification (NCBI taxonomy): domain Eukaryota; kingdom Metazoa; phylum Mollusca; class Bivalvia; order Venerida; family Veneridae; genus Mercenaria; species Mercenaria mercenaria. Next base: position 66,736,197 of record NC_069370.1, on the reverse strand, counting down.
GCCAGATTCTTTCTCAGATTCTAGACTCCATATATCACTTTAAATATATACCGTAATTTTTAAGGTTTGTACGTTGAATAGTTACGGTATTTTGCCCGTACCTGTAGGCGATTACGTATTTATCGCGGAAACGGTTTACGATAAAAGTCCAGGAAACCAGCTTTACGGTATGTGGTTGTTCAGTGTACAATAACAGTTGTATCGTTTTCTGTTGAGGACTGCATGACATGATATTTAATAGCAATGAATCATGGCACGAATATATATATATAATTAAATCAAGAGCGTAAAAAGTCACGTAAGAAAATACAAACATTTTATTCAGCTGTGCTCTGCACAGTAGTTATAACAACATGTATGATGTAATATATTTAAGAAATAATAAGTTCCGAAGTGTGGTTTATCGTAAAATAACCCATGTTTTAAGTTCTTATGCGTAAGAATATATCACGAAGGCCGTAGGCCTGAGTGATATATTGTTTCGCATAAGAACGAAAAGCTAGGGTTATTCTACGATAAATCACACTTGGGAACTTGTTATTTCGATTCTAACACGACATACTAGTATCAACAGTGTCAGAAAAAATGGTAACTACTTTTTACGACCGTGCTACGCACCTGGATCGGATGACGTCATTGCACGCGAGTTGTTTATTGCAGAATAACCCGAGATAGATTTTGCTCTACAAGTATGTTGGTTATTCGCTGGTCGTGTTAGAATCTTTATTGGACGGCAACATTGAAAACAATTTTACATGGTCATAATGTAACATAGCAAAATCTGTAAAACGCCGACTATTCGAATCCCTTCTACCAAACACTAGCTTACATATAAAAACTTAAAAACAAAACTTTGTAAGCTGAAAAAGTGGCATAATTTTGCTAAAATGTAAACTACATTTACGCAACTTACTTTATGAGGTCATGAAGTGAAAAGAATGTTTAGTCAAGTAATTCCTGAGAAACATGTTCACATGAAAAACTGTCACTAAATGTATATGTTGTAAAGGGGAATAATTTTGACAAGATACCAGAGTTATGTAACTTGCCCCATGAGGTCATCTTACTATGCTGAAGTCATGTGTGAGGATTGAAGTATGTCCATAGCTTCTGAGAAACAGCCGGTACAAGCAGAATTGTAACCTGAAATTCTAAGTTCAAAAGGGGTTTACTTTTGACAAAATAATTGCTAGAGTTATGTCACTTGTGCCGTAACGTCATCTCATACTGCCAAAGTTATATGTTGAACGTATGAGGCCTGGAAGTGTTTCAGAAACCTACTTGCATGTTTAAACATTTTTGACGCGCTGACAACAATAGTTCTACAAAAGAAAAATTTCAAAAAGTTAAAAAGTGATGAAAATACACAGACCAAGTACAATCTCGGTATAGGTGGATTGGCAAGTCATAGAAACTATATTGTACGTTAGATTGATCAACGATAACATGTATAATATTATAAATGAATATTGTACAAGCTACACCAATGTCAAAAATGTAAATAAATTTCATACGTATAGTCGCAATTTTCAAATTTCAGACCGTTTAAATTCATTTCTTGTACAAAGCGAATCTTTTTTTTGAAAACCGAATCATTCCTTTTTGCCATATTTGAATCTGACAATAGAATTGTTAAGAGCGGCGCTCAGCACTGCTGCTAAAACTTTCTTTAAAACTTACACGTATTTAAATAAAACAAAGAAAAAACAAAACAAAAACTGAAACAACCTTAAATAAAATCAACTGAAGAAGATGCAATTCATGTAACAATTTACAAAACTAAAACGAAAGTGAGCACATCAAATGATTTTGTCTGAACACCGCCACTGCCTAAACTGACATATTTCAATTTTTCTGATATTGACATGTCAGGAAAGTACAATTCGGAGTCTGTCATAAGGATAAAAATTGCTTCAAATCTATTTCTAAAGGCGTGTTACAATTATGATGATTTTTATATGACCATTCTGATTTACAAGGTAAGTATCGAAACAAAATCAAGCAAAAATCCCTCTTTCTTCAACTACAAACAGACTAATGTTCTTATTTTCCTGTTGTTTTTGTGCAGTTTGTGAAACTGTTAAAAGGATAATAATGTTTTACAGTTACAGCAAACCCTGATATTTATAGAAAATTTGGCAATAAGAAGGCTGAATGAACAGAACAATTTCATATATGTTTTGTCGTAAAATGTTAATTGCGTAACACAATATATATGGCATATCACAGAGTTTTTCCATTGTGGGGAAACACTTTTCCAAAGTTTATACCAAACCACCGGCAATTCCTCTGTTCTTGAAGACTAGACAGGCAAATATTATAAGCACAATCTGAAATAAACATTGAAATAAACATAAATCACAAAACATGAACTGTATTTTCCTTGTTTTCTCGGTATTAACAGTGCTAAGCCATGCATGCATATACATAACGGCCACTTTCTTATTTCCAAAACAGTGCATCGCTTCATATTTTGCCAGCCCTAGCTTCCTTAATAAATACATTCAAAACTGTCTCTGAAGGACACCCTTGAGAATTAAAACAAATTGTCTTTGTTGCGAGGTGATTTCCCAACACAGGATAAGTTTAATTGATTAAACGGGAACAGAAAACAATTGTTGTTAGAGACAGGTTTTACAGTAGTGGCTTTTATTCGCAGGTGATCTTTAGCACAAGTTGAATGTACAAGTCAACTGTAATACATAAAAAACAGCGGTTGGGAGAGCCGAAATCTGTCCCTACATGCAGAAACCCTTCATTTGCACAGTTTAAATAAACTGAAAAGTAATATTTTCAGTAACGCATCTTCTATCATATGGTGTAATTTCCGAAAGCATGTGAAATACTAGTAGTTTCTGGGTACTGGTAGCCTTTCTACTGTATACCGATGAGCCACAAGTCTTCGTCTAGTTTACGTGTACTTATTTTGAGTTCTAGAGTTATACATATGTCATTTCCACATTGGAATTTTAAAGTAATTTCAAATAAGTATGGAACAGTGTAAACAGAAGTTCTGGTATAATGATTTATATACCTTACCTGTATCGCAAAACACACACCGACTACAATAGCAAAGTACAGGGTGTTATCTTCAACGACCCGCGTCCACACCTTATCAACACAACCCTTAAAATAAAAATTATGTCTTAATGAATTTAGATGAGTAGAAATTGAGCCACGCGTGGGTTAAATTAAGCGGTTATATACAATAAAATATACAAAAAAAAAAACTTTAGAAGATCTTACTTTATTGAGATTGCTGTTTGTTTCAGAAGGAGCAGCCCCATTCCCTGCACATGTTGTTCTCTCTCCATCACTAGAAGGCAACGTCTTGCAGCAAGCTACTGGAGCCCCAACATTGCCGTCAGTTCCACCCATTGCCGCGTTATCATTGACGGCGGTATTCTTGTAAGGGCTGCCTTTCTGTTCGAAATCCATGTAATTGCTTGCTCCACAACAGTCGAACTTAAAATTACATGGGATTATTGAATGATTGAGTTAAAATAGTTAAAACATGAATACTAGAACGATAGTTATTCGAACTCATACTTCAATCAGATTTGATTCTTACCATCTTGAATTTTATTTATTGGTCAATGACGTAAAATCTGGCCCTGACTATCTCTACGTAGAATGAAATCATTTCTTATCGCATTTCTATCTTACATACATATTTATCTCTGAATATTCCAGGTTTACAAATAAAATCAGTGATGTTTCAACATCAGACACATAGTGACAATAGAATTTAGATTTTTAAAATTGAAGTTGAACTAGAAAAGTAATCTTCCTACGACACTGAGAAATTTTATATCAGATTGTGATGTATGTCAGCGGTACTTAAGCCGTTATACATGTAATCACTTAGAAATACAGTATTGTACCTCTTGCTGCACCCAGTTCCAGCCCAGCGCAGACACGGAGGTCCCCTTTATCCCGTCATAATCTTTCATTGTGTCTTTAAGTGTCGACTTCATTTGATCTTTTATCTGAAATATTAAAACAAAGATAGTGCACAGACTATAATAGATAAAACAGTTGTAAATCTATTAAATTAAATTTGAGCCACACCATGAGAAAACCAACATAGCGCATTTGCGACCAGCATGGATCCAGACCAGACTGCGCTTCCATGAAGCGCAGTCTAGTTAGGATCCATACAATTCGCTAACGGTTTCTATAATTGCAATAGGGTTTGAAAGCGAACAGTATGGATCCTGACCAGATTGTGCGGATGTGCAGGCTGGTCTGGATCCATGCTGGTCGCAAATTCACTATGTTCGTTTTCTCAAGGTGCGGAAAAAAAAATTAACTTATTTTAATGAAGTCAAACATTTGCTCAGTTTAACTTATTGTCTTTTGAAATTACACAGCCTGTTTTCCCATTACCATAAAGAGACTGGCACTCAGAATAATGAAAATGTTCCTAAGCATTTAGAATCATAGTATTTTCACGAGTATGATATACACTACATCCGCGTTCATCAATTCTTTAAAGCATTACTCCAAGAGTATCTACATAGGCATTTTATATAAATAAGTACAGCCTAGATTTCATGCAGTTATATTTGGCTTACTTTTATTTTCAGTAACCAAACGAATACAATAACTTTCTAAATTTTGAATTATTTTAAAATCTTGGGCGTGTCCCTTCACTCTTTTAGAAGAATCGGGAGGATTTGAACTTACCACTACTGGTTTGGCAAATACTAGAATGATTACGGCGACCTGAGCCAGCAGTATCACTATCAGGATAATAGAGTACTGAAATGAAAATGGAAGATATTTTGTTTGTTTAAGGGAAAAATCGAAATGAAATGAAAAAAATATTATATAATTTACACTGTGATTAAATTTACAAATTTTATAGTTTCTTACCGATGAAAAACAAAAACAAAACAAAAACTTGATATTTTATCCGCTGCGAAAATACCGTATATATTTCACTCTAAAAATGAAATAAATATACATTAATTCAACAAATAATCAAAGCCTTTGAGTGGTTTATCGTCTAATTAACCACAGTTCAAAGTTGAGGGACTAAACCACGAGGGCGTTAGCTCAAGTGGTTAAATACTGTTCAAAGTATCTGAACGATGAACTGTGATAAATTAGACGATAAACCATAAAACGGTTGGTTTCATTCTGACATCCTCATTGAAATAATTTAATGAATTTTATGCGGGACTTCATTTACCCGAGGAGTAATATATCGGAAATCATATGGCAATTTGTCGTCATAACTGACGTCATAATGCTTTCTTACCGGCCCGCGTGTCAACCGTTGTGTATCGCAGATTCTAACACGACCAGCAAATAACCTACATACATGTAGTGCAAAATCTATCTCGGGTTATTCTGCAATAAACCACCCGCGTGCAATGACGTCATCCGATCCTGGTGCGTAGCGCGGTCGTCAAAAGTAGTTACCATTTTTTCTAACACTTTTGATACTAGTATGTCGTGTTAGAATCGAAATAATAAGTTCCCAAATGTGATTTATCGTAGAATAACCAGAGTTTTTCGTTTTTATGCGAAACAATATATCACTCAGGCCTACAGCCTTCGTGATATTTTCTTACGCATAATAACACAAAACTCGGATTATTCTACGATAAACCATGTTTAGGAAATGATTATTTCTTAAATATACAGAGCTTAATTTTCTTCTTTGTTTAACTGGAAATTAAATCAAGTCAATTTAAAATTAACAAATAATCAAGGCCTTCGAGTGGTTTATCGTCTGATTTACCTTGGTTCAGAGTTTAGATGCGAAGGAATTGATCCACGAAGGCGTTAGCCCGAGTGGTTAAATACTGAAGCATCTGAACGATGAACCGTGGTAAATCAGACGATAAATCACGAGAAGGCCTAGACTGTTTTCATTCTGACATGCTCATTGATATCTTTTATTCTAACACGATCCGATTCATTTTCCTATTAAACAAAGAAGACAGAAAAGAGTGAATTATTACACAACAAATCACTGTTCTGACGTCACAATTATTACGTCATGGCGTCAAACGGAATAGCGGCGCGTTGGAAAAGAAACCGATTGAAAACGGGCAAATATTTAATGAATGTCGTCAAGAATGTACTTAAAAATTCTTGGTAACGTGTTCGAATCGAAATAATATATCTCATTTAGTGATTTGCTCTTGAATAAATCATTGTTTGTCGTTCACATGCGTATTATTATATCACTCGGGCTGCGCCCTCGTGATATAATTCCTTCGCATCTGAACTCCAAACAATGATTTATTCAACGACAAATCACTGGATAAGATATATTATTTCTTAAATGAATATTATGCTGGACTTCATTTATGCGAGGAGTAATGTAGCGGACGTCATGCGGCAATTCGACGTGATATAATTCCTTCGCATCTGAACTCCAAACAATGATTTATTCAACGACAAATCACTGGATAAGATATATTATTTCTTAAATAAATATTATGCTGGACTTCATTTATGCGAGGAGTAATGTAGCGGACGTCATGCGGCAATTCGACGTCATAATTCACGTGATAATGCTCACTTAACGGTCCGCGCGTCAACCGTTGTTTATCGTAGAATATACAGAACTTTATTTTCTTCTTTTTTAACTGGAAATCAAATCGAGCCATGTTAGAAAAATGATAAAAGGTTAGTGTACATTTTCTTGAAGCAAAGAGCACCCCAAACATAGCCTGGGGGCTATGCATCGCAAAGTAGGCCAGCAACAGAAAGGAACTGTAGTGGAAAGATATTACAGACGGGTTTCTTATAAATTCCAAACGAGAAAGGATATATATATATATGTCATATATGATATATGTCTCATTATATTACTATCCTTCCACGAGCATGTCTGTACTGGAGCAGTAGCAAGTTCCGCAACAACCGGGTAAAACCATGCGAATGTGAAGGGGCCTTAGAATATGACAATGTAGTCTTACTCTATGATTATAACATTAGGATCTTTTTACGTGTCTGATAGTAGCGAAGAAGCAGCACCAATAAAGGTTATGTCAAGTTGTAGGAGCTTCGCTCTATGATTATATTAGAATCTTACCACGAGCATGATAGTAGTGAAGGAGCAGCAAGCTCCACAGCAACCAAGGAAGGATATCGCAAGCAGGACCACTCCGGCCGCTATCATGATGTAGCATAGTGTACTGACAAGCGACCCAAATTCAAATTTGTCTGTACTGAAACTAGCATCACCTGCAAAAAGTCAAAGAAATTTATAACTCTAAATTTTCACTTCTTATTCTTCGAGTAACGCCGTGGAAGTAATTTTCGATCAGCAGAAAAATTTCGACTGTAAAATTAAATAGTAAGTCGTTCTCTCGCCACAGCTAGCATGCACTACTCTTTTTTTATTGCGCTATTCCTTTTTATTACACTACCTTTTTTTATTGAGCTACTCTTTTTTTTCAATGCAATACTTCTTTTTTTTAATTGCATCTCTCTTTTTATGTCGTTCCCACGACTTAGTAACTCGTTACCACGACATAGTAAGTAGTTCCCTTGAATGGTTAGTATCTCATGGGAACGACATAAAAAGAGAAGTGTAATTATTACTAACAAGAGTGCCAGAATGTCACAATATACGCCCGTCAGAGCAAATTTCTTTACACTAGCACCTGTATTTGCAAATGAAATTTTAATTTTGTGGTAGTAATTATTGTAATTCTTTTGTTTTTCTAAATCCACATAAAAACTCCTTACCAGGTAGAGATACCTTAAAATACACCTAAAATTTGAAAGTAGCATTTATGTTGTACCACAGAAAAGTGGTCTTGGTTTTTCCCTACGGTCAATTATAAAAAAGTTACAATATAATATTAAGTTATTTATAGTAACAACTAAGGGAAGTTAATCTTAAAAAAAAATAAATTGTAAGTCCACACAAAAAGCCTTACCAGGTAGAGATAGGTCAAAATACACCTCAGAATTGGATGTAACATGCATGTTGTACTACAGAAAAGTGGTCTCGATTTTTCCCTACGACTAGTAATGAAAAAGTTACAATACAAGCTATTTATAGTAACAACAAAGGACCCTTAGACCTAGGGACCTGGTTCTTGCGCGTGACACTCCGTCTCATGGTGATGAACAATTGTGCCAAGTTACATCAAAATCCCTCCATGCATGAAGAAGATATGCTCAGGACAAAGTCATTGTTGAATTTGACCTTTGACCTCAAAGTGTGACCTTGACCTTAGACCTAGGGACCTGGTTCTTGCGCATGACACTCCGTCTCATGATGGTGAACAACTGTGCCAAGTTTCATCAAAATCCCTCTATGCAAGAAGAAGATATGCTCCGGACAAAGTCTGTGGACGCCGCCCGCCCGCTCGCCCGCCCGCCAGGGGCGTTCCCATAATACGTCCCGTTTTTCAAACGGGCGTATAAAAAGAGAAGTGCATGTCACCTATGTGCCACCAGAGGTAATGAAGTAGATTTCTTCCGAGAAATATAGGCTTGATCAAACCCCTTGAAATCCCCATTCAGTAAACTAGTGTTCCACATACTCTTAACAGATTATTTTATAAATTACCATATGCAGTTTTGACGGTAGACTCTATCTTGTTTAGTACAGTGTCGAGACTAGGTTTAAGCCACTCATGAGCAAAGCGGATCACAAACCCAGCTACTATTAAGGTCAGCGATACGATCTGAAATAATATAAGCAAAGTTGTAATTAAAGAACAGAAGTTACAAATAGGTCAGAGTTTTAAGTGAAATAAATATGCTATTAAGAAAATACAAGTAACCACAGTTGAGAGATCCAGAAAGTGGCATTTATTTGCTGGTTTTCCTTATTCAAGTTAAAATAGAGTAAAATGTTCAAATCAGAATCAAAACAATTGTTCTTAGGAACCAGGCGGTCTCTGTCCAGATGTTGTCCTTACAAAAGGCTTTTACTGTATCGCAACAACAACAACGACGAAAACTAGTGGATGACTTAAAAAGTAAATGAAGTATTGCCATGCAATATAAAGTCCTCAAACTGGGAAGTGAATTATTATCCTATCTTTAGCATAACCTAATGATACATCTGCCAAATATGTACAATTAACCCTGCCATAGCAGTGACCTGTTTTAAGCAGGTACTTGCTTCAAGCAGTCAATCAGCTAACTTTCTAAATTCACATTTTGTTCTGATTTCAACTTCTCTTAAGCATTCACATAACTTCAGCAACCAGCTATAGGCGCTTTCTTGGTCGTCTGCTTGATACAGGTTTGGCCGTATTATACATACACACTGCGATATAACTCAAATGTGTGAATCTAAATTTGCAAAACTTCTCTGAAAATCTACAATTGTTAACTGCTTTTAACATTAATATAAGATATATTTAATAACATTCCATTTTAAAATTTTTGGGAAAAACAGAAAAACACCAACTTGACCTAAATTGGTCTGTATGACATATCAGAGTGTTACGTTGAGTGTTTATGCTAAATCATTTAGAGACTGGACAAAACAAAAATGACTAAATGACTTGACATCTTTGACTTCTGAGTGTGACCTTGACTGAAGTCAGGGGACTTGGTCTTCCGCGTAATATTTCATCTCATTATGGGAAGCATATTTGCCTATTAGATTAATTACCGGTAATTAAAAATCATATAGTCATGGAGAGGATGTAAAACAGACCGTTATTTTTCAACCTCCAAAGTGGCATTGACCTTTCATCTGGAGTTCTGGGTATTGCGCATGGCACATTAAACGCCGTAATATTAATCTATACTAATTAATAGACACTAATGGGGGATGGCAGAATTGTGGAGCAGACGAAACAAAGCCAACTAACATTAAACCCCCCAAAAATGACCTTGACCTTTGACCTAGGGGTCTGTGAGTTGCATATGATACATTTTCTAATTGTTGAAAACATTTATGCCAAATAATCTTAAAACTCCTTGATGAATAACACAATATGGACACAAAAAACAGCTGATCGCAGTGTTATCATGATCTTACTAGATATGTTAAATCGTCTTGATATGGGAAACATTTATGCGAATTCATTTTAAAATTCTTTCATGGATGGTTGAGTATCAGACCGGTGAGGAAAAACCCTGTTGAAATTTCTCCTCTGTGGATTTGACATTTAAATTGAGGTTTGTTGCGCATGACATGTCGTCTTTATATTGGGACAACTTTTGCCAAGTATATTAAAATTTATTCAGGCATAAGATCTTGAAACATTATATATAGCATATACAGTAAAACTACATACGTACAATAATCAATATATCTAAATTAGTTTGTTTACAATTTTTTAAAAAATCCTTACTATGTACATGCTGATTAATACATGAAAGATTTCGTCAAGTATAGTTTATAGTTACGATATCATAACGCCTGGGATGACCCATTAAAGTAAAACTAATTACTTATTTCAAATAGGGTGCCATTAAGTAGATTTGATTCATGGTTATGTTCTTGACAAATAAAATCCCTGAGCATTACTAATTTATAGGTACATAATAGAAGCTCGACCTGGGATGATGTACTCGGCTCGATTGGATTTTGCCAGATCGGATCTCAAGAGGCGCACAAGCGACGAGTGTGATCCGACCTTGTAAAATCCACTAGAGCCGAATACAAAGTCCCAGATCTAGCTACTGTTATAATGGCCCTTTTATTATATACCTCCATCTGTTTGTTTGTTGTTTTGTTATTGAACGAAATCTTCAACGTTCATCGATGTTTAAATAGAACTAAGTGAAGTTTTTATGTGCGTTATTTTTAGAACTGTGTCAGGTCAAGAACATACAACACAAAAGGTATAATACGATTTTTTTTTTCTGCCTGTTCATATTTACTTGTGAAATAAAAGCCGATTCTTTTTTACAGAAAATATATAGGTATATAATAAAATATAGTATCAGTGGTTTCTCTTAGAAGTGCTCACTTGAATAAATCATTTATAATGGATATTATTATTATATATATGTTATTGACGAATGGTTCGGTTAAGGAATGGGCGAGAAAATACGTTTTAAATTAGAAACTAGAATTCAAGGTGTTGAACATGACACGTCGTTTTGATTTGGGGAATATATGTGGTAAGTAATATTATAATATCTTGATGGATGACATAGTTACACATCGGAAACACAGCAGACTATGTTAACACAATGCTAACCTTTGACTCGAAAGTGTGACCTTGTCGTTGTCTCATTAAGGAAACATGTTTGCCAAGTAATATCTGAATACCTTGATGGATGTCAGAGTTATGAACTGGACATATAATTGTGGACGGTCGGAATGACAGAATGAAAGGAAAGCGCAATCCTATAGTCCCAGAAGCCGGTTAAAAACTAGTTAAATAGGTATTCCCAGATATGTACATGCAGTACTCTCTTGTAAAATGTTGAAAACGCCTGGGATGTACTAGTTGAAAGAATAGAATAATTACAAGTAACTTTGTTACAATGATATTCACAATTTGAAATTAACCGTATATTGTTAATATGGCCTTCGGTTTGAATTTATTGTCATGTATATTCTCAGAGTATACTTGTTGTTGGCCTAATTCCACACTGCCGTAAGTCCAATCTTAGTGAAAGAAAACGACCTTGTAGTACTGAAATGTAAATTATTCAACAGACAGACAACGTTTTGGAATCGCCGTTTACTGGAGTGAATAGTATGAGCAAATACAGCTTCTCAAGACGAGCAAATTGATACCACCAAAACCACAATACAGATAAAACAGACCCACGGCATTTTAGCCAACGCTGTCAATTCCTGACTTTATTATATAATCAGGAATTTACCACTTTGAGACCTGCATTTTCAAGTACCTGACAATTTCCACATATTTTTACAGCGAACAAACATTGGCATGAGAGTTCAGAAATAAAATTCAGATTTTTAACCACACATGAGGATGCTACAAAGAAATCTTAAATTGCATTTCAGAATGAAGCTGATTTGGTAAGCGGTATCAGAGATCAATGATAATGTCCGAGTGAAAGGTAATTAAAGTCCAAGTGTTAGATCGATTATTTCGCAATGTTTCGGACATGGTAAACATATTAATAAGACTAACATTTTACGTTGAAAATGTGCTTGCACGTGGAACCATTCTGAACAGGAACCCAAGAAAATACACTTGAAAATAACAACGTTCTGTTTTATTGTCTTCTGCCGTCGATTCAATGAGGGTTTTTCTTATTTCCGCTTTAGATGGGACAGCGTCGGACTGACACTATCTTAAACGTAAATCAATCCTTGAAACTGTGATTGTTTTAGTGTACTGCCATCTGCAATCCCGCTCGAAAGTAGTTGAGAAATACAGCCACATATACCAAATTATTCTTTGGTCTTAGACAAAAACAATATGTATGTATCTCTTCTGGGGACCGCCACTGTACCCGGAAATGACGTAATCAATATGGCGACCGATTACGAAAATAATACTGCTGAATAATGTCTGAACAAATCAGTAAAATTGCTTATAATATCGGATATCATGTCATTAAACACGGCAATCGGACATTTCAAATGTTGATATTTACACTTTCTCAGAAAAATATATATCTAATTTATTTTAACAGTTTTGTACCCCACCCACTTAATTTTCAATGCATTTTTACACGTAACTTCTACCTCTTGATATCTATTATTTTCGACTATTCTTATGGTGTTGAATTTGCAATATGATTATTTCCGAAAGTTGCAAGAAATATAAGATACAATAAGAGAATATGAGTTACCAATATCTGCTTAAAATAAGTACATAGAAGGAAAGGAATTTGACGAAAATCCAGTACAAATAATGTCGGCCCAAGCAGTTGTCTATGCTCTAATTATAAGATTATGTGCAAATTACATGTATTGTTGGCAACTTACCTTGATCAGATTTAAGCATGATCAAGACAATTTTGCAAGTAGATGTTAAATAGAATTTTTTAACTTAAAGAAAGTGTTAAATTCATAATAGTCTTCCTAATAACTCAAAATTACTGGTTAATTTTAGTCATTCAAACTTGACATCAACACCGAGAGTGTTTTACTTAGTTCGTCTTCAGCCCCGCGATAACAAAGCTATCTACACACAGTATTATTTATTGCCCCTGCATTTAATACGTTCCGAGTGGGCTTTCCGCACTTATGTTCAGCTAAACAGTAGAAGGAAGGGCACCAGGGCTAGGTGGTAATGTTGTCATAACTGGAACAAAGCAATCATTCCATTTTCTTTCTTTCATCAATTCTTTTCTGCAACTGAAAGTATTTCTCGACAGATCCAATGTATGATATACTATGATTCATGGTAATGCAACGTTCCAACAAAACAGCCTCTTGAAACCGTAACACTGCAGCAATACATGTATAGTTTAGAACATGATAAGTACATGAACAAAGTAAAGCAAATACTGACAGCACGCTTAAAACGTAAAAATAAAGGAACGAAACGTGCTCACACTCTAAATCCCCACAATATTCCAATGTTATAGAACAGTATACATAAAATTAAGCTCCCGACAGCTGAATGGCTTATTCACGCAAGGGAAACTAAAGGCACGTTATGTGAAACACAAAAATGATGGGGGAAAATAATTATATGAAAAACCTCTGGTCCTTTGCATTATGGAGTTCATTTGATATTATCATTATACAATTTCGCTTATGCTGGTCTAGTGAGGGATATTTCACCTTTCTAAATCTCTCATGAACAAACTCAGTCAAACCAAATCTTCTGTTTTTATATTAGTTGATTTTTATACTTTTAAGGGATCTTCTCAAAGCTTTTAACAAACCATTTGCGCATGTTCTCCATGCCGTTGCAGAAAGCACAGCAACAGCAGAACATTATTAAGGATCCGACGAATCAGGACAGCAGAAATATATCAAAGCAGCCCAGTACCAGTGGGATTTAAGAACTACCTATCATGGTGTTGGCCACCTCTTATGTTAGACACGAAAAAGGGGGAAGTGTAGAATCCAGCTGAAAAGGAATGAACACCGAATATGCAATATATCTCCAAATAAGCGGGTCAGAACCGCATATAATAAAAAATAACATTTCACCAAATTATACATTTGGGAAAATTTCCATTGAATTTGATAAATAACTATTGTTTTGATACACCTTGTAAAAGAAGTGTTTTAAGATTGCTATTAAACTTAAAAAAACACACACACAAAAGTCTGAATTACGATAGTGACATGTAGTACAATATTCTCACAGTTGATAATAGCGGTAGTTCCGCAAGAACATATTGTTAACGTTCATTGAATTCTTGAAAGTCGCTATTGCAAAGATGTATAGACGATTATGTAAAGGTAAAGCTATTTATTTAATGCCGCATATAACCGATATTCAAAGCTATTGTGCGACAAACCAGGTATCTGGTAACATATTCTTACCTGGGCTGGTATATTTCAAAAGATTGTATGGGCAACATTCCCATCTGAATAGCGAAAAATCTCGAGTAAATCTGTGCACTTAAAACAATTTTAAATACGGAGATATGTCCCAAGCGATGCAAATTGTAGTCTTTGAATTGTTAGTTTCATTTAACAACTGCACCTCCCCAGCATGACTGTATATAACGTTTTCTAAATCATACTAAAAACATCTGCGACAAGCTAGGCACAAGTAGTTCTCATGAAACACTAATTACCTCTCGAAAAACTGCATTTCCTAACCGGACATCAGAGTTGTTCAATAAGAAGGAGAGGGCTTTACAAACTGCCTCACATGTTCACATGAAAAAATGTTTAGCAATGTTACAAGCAAAAAAGGTTTAACTGAAATTAAATGCACAAATCGTGCGTTTATTTAAAGCAGTTTTTTTTGGTCATTCATTAGGTTATTTGGTAAATACTAAATAGGTATAAAGAGTAAAGAAAGCATATGAAACGAATGAACAGCAAACCTTGTAATTGTTGGATTTTAATATTTCTAGGATTTTGCAAGATTTTATACTGATATTATACTGATTACGAAGGTTTTTACCAGAGTTTGCATACACTTTGTCGCAATATATTTTCACGTGGGGTAAAATAGCAGACCGACATGAAGTTATACGATTAAATAAATTAATAGTGGTACATGTATATATAAGAGGTTAAACTATGAAACGAGGTTAATGTGATTGTATATGCAATTAAGGAATCCAACATTATCTTGCTGATCATCTATGCGAACTTTGAAAGTACACACTTCAGGGATGTGATTAGTGACAAAATCCTGTTTATTTAAAGGTTTAGGTCTTATTACTATGAAGTTTCTTATGTAAAACATAAACGTTCTGTAGGCGTTAAACGATGATGACATCATAGACCACCTAGTATGCTGGAGAATGTTTTGATGATTCCTTTCGGAGATGTCTTTAACTCAGGTTTACGGAGAAGTATGTATTAATTGGATTTATAAATTCTAATAAGAGAATCGACACTCTAGAATAGTTTACATTTTAAGCTGTTTATGCATTAGAAAAAGCATTCTCAAGATTGCACCATGTAACAGATTTTTTTTCTCTATCGATTTCGTGTTCTGACCACAGTGTATGGGCATTAACCTTATCTGACACACTCATACAAATAACAAGGGTATATAGATATATATATAATTATGCTATGATTATGATAATCAGACTATTTCTATTTTTAATCGAACATACTGCGCCATTAAACAGAAATTTGCTCAATTAATATCGTTATTT
Organism: Mercenaria mercenaria; assembly: GCF_021730395.1. Lineage (NCBI taxonomy): Eukaryota > Metazoa > Mollusca > Bivalvia > Venerida > Veneridae > Mercenaria > Mercenaria mercenaria. The sequence goes on along the minus strand of NC_069370.1, from coordinate 66,720,516 downwards.
AGTCATTTTCTGACATTTATGGATATATTTTTATTTTAAAGCGTAATAAATTCCATCTTTTTTCAAAGAAGTGTTTTATCTGCTAGAATAAACATTACCTTCACTTAATATATCATTTTTACAATTATAACATAGTTTTCAAGGACGTTGTCACCTGTAAATATTCAGCAGTCATACATTTTCTGCCTTCCTTATTTTCTCTTTAGCCGCCATATTTTTGAAGTCATAACTTTTTTCAGTCGCGTGCCCGGAAAAAGATACCTACATGAAAATTACGATTACTCATGTCAATCTACAATGTGGTATAGGTCTCTATATTTCTCAATATTTTTCTCACGGCGGCCCATATCCCCACAAATCGCCATGTACTATTTGGTTTAGAAAGACCAGCTGTGTTCAGTTTAGGATTTCGCTATTTTTTATTTCTATGTGTTTTGAGACTTCTATTACATTATAGACAAGTATGTACCATAATGAATAAAAAATACTCACGATGAAAACGATGTTAATTACGACAAGGACTATTCTTCCAGCAAATGTCAGCAGTCCCATGATGCTTCAGTTAAAATGGTGCTCAAGATGATTCTTCTTATAACGTTTATAGTTTCCTTGCGAGTGCGAGCTTATTTTGTCTGCCAGATTCTGCATTTTAATATCAAGTTGTTTGTTTTAATACATTTCATTTCATATTGACATTTTTTTACAAAGTATTTTAAGGAACTCGAAAAAGATTTGTCGAATTACAAAGAATTTGATCAATGCGGTCAATTAAGAAGACAAAGATCGATTTAATAAAAAATATTTTGTTCGTTATTATTTAATCAGATATCTATTACCCTTGAAACTTCTTAAAATCCACAATATATTTTTTTCTGGAATAATCGACACACAAGTAAAAATATGACCTATGCGTGTTGGAAATAATTCAGTAAAAGTATTTTGCAATCTAGTTTTGGTTACAATCTTCCTTTGTTTTTAGCGTTACGCTATTCTTTTGAGGAAAGCAATAGTCACAATGACTTTTTTGAGGTACAGAAGTCATTTGATATGTACTTTCCGTAATGCGATACCAAAATTTTGAAAGACAAAATCACAGGTAATTTGGTTTAATCGTTTCGGTGAATAAGATCTGTTCAATATTATATTTTCGGAAAAATATTGTGCTTGCTAAAAAAATAAGAAATAAGATAGTGTTTAAACTATAGTGTCTTTGAAAACAAAACGTGAAAGAATGTCTTCAAAATCGATTTGATTATTTACATAAAACCATGTGAGATGACATACATGTTTCCTATACTACTGAATGCGTAAGTATTACTTACAACGTGCGCACGCTAAAACTAATATGTGCGCACTCGATAACTAGTATGTGCGCACTCGATAACTAAATACGTGTACACTCGATAACTGAATACGTGTACACTCGATAAATGAATACATGTACACCAGACAACTAATACGTGCGCACTCGATAACTAATACGTGTACAGTCAACAACTAATACGTGCGCACTCGATAACTAACACGTGTACACTCGACAACTAATACGTGCGCACTCGATAACTAATGCGTGTACACTCGATAACTAATGCGTCTACACTCGACAACTAATACGTGCGCACTCGATAATTAATACGTGTACACGCGACAACTCATACGTGCACACCCGATAACTAATACGTGCACACTCAATAACTTATACGAGCACACTCAATATGTACACTCGATAACTGAATACGTGTACACTCGATAAATGAATACATGTACACCAGACAACTAATACGTGCGCACTCGATAACTAATACGTGTACACTCAACAACTAATACGTGCGCACTCGATAACTAACACGTGTACACTTGACAACTAATACGTGCGCACTCGATAACTAATGCGTGTACACTCGATAACTAATGCGTGTACACTCGACAACTAATACGTGCGCACTCGATAATTAATACGTGTACACGCGACAACTCATACGTGCACACTCGACAACTAATACGTGTACACTCGATAACTAATATGTATACACTCGATAACTAATACCTGCACACTCAATAACTTATACGAGCACACTCAATATATAAATACATGTACACTCGATAACCAAATACGTGCACACTCGACAACTAAATACGTGTACACTCGATAACTAATATGTATACACTCGATAACTAATACGTGCAAACTCAATAACTAATACGAGCACACTCGATATCTAAATACATGTACACTCGATAACTAAATATGTGTACACTCGATAACTAATATGTGCGCACTCGATAACTAATACGTGCACACTCGAAAACTGATACGTTTACACCTGAATACGTGCTCACTCGATAACTAATATTTGTACACCCGAATACGTGCACACTCGATAACTAATATGTGTACACCCGAATACGTGCACACTCCATAACTAATACGTGTACACCAGATAACTAATACATGTACACTTGATAACTAATATGTGTACACTCGATAACTAATACGTGCACACTCGATAACTAATACGTGCGCACTCGATAACTTATACGTGCACACTCGAGAACTAATACATGTACACTCGATAACTAGTACTAATACTTGTACACTCGATTACTTAATATGTGTACACTCGATAACTAATATGCGTACACTCGATAACTAATACGTGTACACTCAATAACTAGTACTAATACTTGTACACTCGATAACTTAATACGTGTACACTCGATAACTAAATACGTGTACATTCGATGAATAAATACGTGCATACTCGATAACTAATACGTATACACCCGATAACTAATACGTGTGAACCCGATAACTAATACGTGTACATCCGATAACTAATGTATGTACACTCGATAACTAATATGTGTACACTCGATAACTAATACGTGCACACTCGATAACTAATACGTGCGCACTCGATAACTTATACGTGCACACTCGAAAACTAATACGTGTACACTCGATAACTAATACGTGTACACTCAATAACTAATACGAGCACACTCGATAACAAATACGTGCACACTCGATAATTTATGGGCACACTCGATATTTAAATACGTGCACATTCGATAACTAAATACGTGTACACTAATAACAATTACGTGCTCATGGAGTAGTATGAAAAACATCTTTGTCACTTTCATGCTTTATTAAATTTATTTTATAACACGCACAGGTATTCCTTGTTGCATGCACACGTATAAGCTATTATTACATACTCGGTTTTATCGGAGAGATCGCCATGACGTCACGCATTTATACCTGTTTATCTGGTGGTAGGCAAAACAAATGTTTTTACATCGTTTCCGTACGGGATCGGAATTTTTTTAATTTTTAATAGCTTTTTCGCTTACTCGATATCTAAATACATGTACACTCGATAACTAAATACGTGTACACTCGATAACTAATATGTGCGCACTCGATAACTAATACGTGCACACTCGAAAACTGATACGTTTACACCTGAATACGTGCTCACTCGATAACTAATATTTGTACACCCGAATACGTGCACACTCGATAACTAATACGTGTACACCCGAATACGTGCACTCTCGATAACTAATACGTGTACACCAGATAACTAATACATGTACACTTGATAACTAATATGTGTACACTCGATAACTAATACGTGCACACTCGATAACTAATACGTGCGCACTCGATAACTTATACGTGCACACTCGATAACTAATACGTGTACACTCGATAACTAGTATTAATACTTGTACACTCGATAACTTAATACGTGTACACTCGATAACTAATATGCGTACACTCGATAACTAATACGTGTACACTCGATAACTAGTACTAATACTTGTACACTCGATAACTTAATATGTGTACACTCGATAATTAAATACGTGTACATTCGATGAATAAATACGTGCATACTCGATAACTAATACGTATACACCCGATAACTAATACGTGTGCACCCGATAACTAATACGTGTAAATCCGATAACTAATACATGTACACTCGATAACTAATATGTGTACACTCGATAACTAATACGTGCACACTCGATAACTAATACGCGCGCACTCGATAACTTAACGGACACTCGAAAACAATCGTGTACACTCGATAACTAATATGTGTACACTCGATAACTAATATCGTGCACACTCATATAATACTGGATCGATACTAAGTGCACACTTGAACTATACGTGTACATCATAACTATTGTGTCACTCATAACATCTGCCACTCATAATTTATGGGCACACTCGATATTTAAATACGTGCACATTCGATAACTAAATACGTGTACACTAATAACAATTACGTGCTCATGGAGTAGTATGAAAAACATCTTTGTCACTTTCATGCTTTATTAAATTTATTTTATAACACGCACAGGTATTCCTTGTTGCATGCACACGTATAAGCTATTATTACATACTCGGTTTTATCGGAGAGATCGCCGTGACGTCACGCATTTATACCTGTTTATCTGGTGGTAGGCAAAACAAATGTTTTTACATCGTTTCTGTACGGGATCGGAATTTTTTAATTTTTAATAGCTTTTTCGCTTATTTATGAATTTTAAAAATTCAAAAAAATTGAAATTATTCTTACAATTTTCATATTTTCGTATTCAAATATCTTTTTAAAATGAATAGATCTAACCGTTTTAAATGACATAAAATTTTGATAGCGGCGTAGTGATGTTCTCAAACTTCTAGAAACACACTGTAAGTTAAAGCGTTCATAATTAATCCATTTTATTTCGAAATAATAGTTAAAAGTAATTAATAAATTGCTTGTTTTGTAACCTTTTTCCATTGATATAATTTGTGTTTTAAGAATGTTTAGGCCGTTAGAAAAACATCACTGTTGACAAAAAACATACTATATATTTTGCTGTAATTCACTATATATCATGCATGTCTGAAAAAATATTACCTCCCTCGGCTTATCTTTATTGCGCAACTTAGATAGATTGGAAATAAATTAATTCAGCCTGCATGCAGTTTTGAAACTTGGTACACATTGTGGAAATATCCCAATGTCTATCAAATGCAAATGCAAGACTATATATTACGTTGAAATGAATAGAAAAAAAAGTCCGCTTTTAAATATTTTCGTATAAAAGTGGGGTTATTACATTAAAAACAACTTGAATCAGTAAGAAAAACATTTCTAATATTATCTAACACTTTTTTTGTTAAGGGTCGCGCCAACACAAGTATAGGTCATATGGCGACTTTCGAGATTTGATCACGAGCGGGCACTTTGGTAGAACCACCGACCCTCCGTAAGCCAGCTGGATGGCTTCCTCACATGAAGAACTCAACGCCCCGATTGAGGCTTGAACCCACATTGGCTAAATCTTTTAAATTGATTAGAGAATAGACGAGAGGTGAAACAATGTCACAAAATGTTGCTACAATATGACTAACCACCTGTAAGAAGAAGAAAGGTAAGTGCACATATATGTTATAAAAATACAATGAAAGTATTCAAGACATACAAGATTGAATTCTTCATGCAGCCTATTCCTGAAAACTTTCTGATCATCGACATTGTACTGTTATCTTAAGGTGTGATGATTTATGTAATGTGCATGCCAGATTAAAACTTCCGTATTGATAATCCATTTTTACAAATATGGACATGTGTATATACATGTATATGAAATAATCGTACGTTGTAAATGCATATTACTTCCTATTTCCCTAAATGTATTATATAGAGGATATTGGTTTGTTTCAGTGTAAGATCGAAATTCATTTCACGCAGTGAACATCAGATGCAATACTGCGGCGAGTGGCACAGTCACGAGTGAAAATGTAAGATATTATGTTCATTAGAGGAAAGATATTTTGATTTTACATATAAAACAAGTTTTTCTTTCTAATTTCATGTTTTGACTATATTTACCGAATTTATAATGTGTGTGGAGTTTCAATCCATTCCATTTAATGTGGCTTTTACACGGTTGGTTACATATTTTTTAGAAATTCAGAATATACATTATCAGTTAGTTATTGCACAGGAAACAAATTGCAAAAAGTGATTCCGTGCGTTTAATGACTTAATACAGTACAATAACCGTTCATTGGTCAATAAAATGATTTATGTAGAAGATCATGCTACTGAAATTTCATATTAATAAAATGGAATTTAGCTGCAATTTGTACAGTTACATACATATTAAAATGTCTGTTGAAGCAATATAATTTGTTTATCATTTTCAATGTCTTATATAAATTGTGTTTTATTTATTTAAAGTCTCTCTCTCTCTCTCTATCCGTCCGACCGTCTGTCCATCAGTCTATCTATCTGTCTATCATTTAACATGATCTTCACATTTCTTTTGATTTTCTCTGATTCTTCAAGAAAATGTAGCTTATTGCAGCTCTTTGAAATTAGTGTCAGTTATTTAGTGTGTGTATGCCCCGAGCAGTGAAGTTAATGGCAGAGATTTCAAGCTTCGATCGTTACTCCATTATTTATTAACATAGCAAACCGCAGTTACTTTGAAATCAAAAGCATGAAACCCGGATCTGATTAAATATTGAAAATTATAGGTAAACTATGGTGTATAAGAATACGCTAAATCAACCAAAGAAAACAAATAAGTACAGAGATACCCGCATGTAATGTTTTGCAATGTCATTAACGTCGTTGCCTGGGTATATCTAAAGCAAAGCGTTCACATTCCTTTTAAACTTATTCCAGGTGTTTCCGTTTGTAACACCACGTTATATCACTCATTAATTACAAGTTATCAACTATTTGTATTACCACTTTACCGCTTCAGAGCCTAGTGTATTTTTACTTTAATTTTATAATATCACATACATTTTTTATCAGCTGAAACAAATAAGAATTAAAAGTTACACCTGCTAATAAAGTGGAAACAATTATGCTTAAAATGGAAAAACTGAAAGTGCATAATTATGTATAGCAAAATATAAATATTGAACATACCCTCAATGGTTACGTCATAAAAGAAACGTCCATTTATCTTATTCAAACTGCACATAATGTGTACTATTCACGAGATTAAGTTATTGATCTTTACATGATATGACATGACATTAAAGCGACTGTTTCATGTTTTCAAGGTAACAAATATTTTATCTCAAAAATGTGTGATAATATATTTTGTAAAAGTGTTTTATATATATAAAGCTAAACTTTATGACATGATTTTTTTATAAACTATCCCTGTTAAGTCCCTTTACAATGGTTCTAAAAGAAAAAAAAGTATGTGAACGCTTTCGAAAAGGTGAACAATATCAACATTTTCTATAATTATCTATTTTTTAATATTTAATACTAGTTCTGTCTGAATATCGATTTTTCTCTATAACCTTTACCTTGCTAAGTTTCTAAAATGGACTGGTCCATCATTCATTTTGGGCAGGTCCACTTACTATTCAAAGGGGTGTTCACTGAAAGTTTACTGAGTGAATAGCGAGTAATGCAGACTATGATCAGCCTGCACGGATGTGCATGTGCAGGCTGATCTTGGTGTGCAATGGTCACAAAGGCAAAACCACTTGCCGCCAGCAGGCTAAAGGTTAATAATACCTTTTATATCTAAATTTCTCTGCAAATGAAAATAGTTTCAAATGTTCATCCTACTTTATCACCAAGCATAACAACCCCACACGGAAGTAAATATTGAAATAAAAACATCTAGTCACACTTATGCACAAGAATTATATGTTTTTATTCGTCAGTCTTTAGCTTTAATATGTAACACCATAAACATTTACTGATGCCAGATGCATATTTAAGCTGTTTTTTAGGCAATTTTAGAAATTATATGACCATGGTTCAGAATGTCGACCAAATTAAAGCAGGGAGTGATGTTTAAAGGATTTCAGAACTGTTTATTTGGGGATCATATACATTACAGGGGTTTAACTTTGTTTAGATCATGCTATATTTTTGGTAAATTCAGTCAAGTGCTTTTGTGAGATATCGAATAAGAGATATCGAGTAAGATACAAAATATTATAATAATGATTCGTGTTAAAGATTATCTATCTATTCTTAGAAACAAAATAGTAACAATAAAGGATTTGTAACCTTTAATTGTCATGTGAAAGTTCGTACATATCTGAAGACATGAAGAATACAAAGTTGCTTTATTGCGAGCGAAACTTTCAAATATCCGTATGGTTTAAACTATAAGCCAGTGAGATTTAGTGACTTTTCAACATTTTTAATCTGCTTTCACATTCAAATGCGAATGGATCAAATTCAAATAAAACAAGAGCTGTCGGAGGACATCAACATTCGACTATTTAATATATACATATGTGACGGAGGTCGGAGGACGAAAAGCGGACCACGGAGTACGGAGATACGGGTTGTTGTCTATAAGTAATTTTGACATACCACAACCAAGTATAAAAAAAAATTTGCTCTCAGGTTAATTTCATTCAGTAAAGTGATATATAGTATGATTTTATAGAGTAACATCTTAATTCTGTCTTCGCTTCTGCTCGTTGTTAGTCTGCTCTGGCTGTGCAAGTTCATCATCATTTTGGGCTGCAAATCAGTTGCTCTTTTCAACAACAAATATCCCTCACAAGTCCGATCTGCAGAACGGCTATATCCCTCACGGCTATATCCCTCACAAGGCCTATCTGCAGGACGGCTACATCACTCAAGGTCGATCTGCAGAACGGCTACATCACTCACAAGGCCGATCTGCAGAACGGCTACATCCCTCACAAGGCCGATCTGCAGAACGGCTACATCCCTCACTGGGCCGATCTGCAGAACGGCTACATCACTCACAAGGCCGATCTGCAGAACGGCTACTTCCCTCACAGGGCCGATCTGCAGAACGGCTACATCACTCACAGGGCCGATCTGCAGAACGGCTACATCCCTCACAGGGCCGATCTGCTGAACGGCTACATCCCTCACAGGGCCGATCTGCAGAACGGCTACATCACTCACAAGGCCGATCTGCAGAACGGCTACATCACTCACAGGGCCGATCTACAGAACGGCTACATCACTCACAAGGCCGATTTGCAGGACTGTTATCTCCTTCACATGGCCGATTTGCAGAACGGCTACATCACTCACAATGCCGATCTGCTGAACGGCTACATAACTCACAAGGCCTATCTGCAGAACGGCTACATCACTCACAGGCCATTTTGCAGAACTGGCTACATCACTCACAAGGCCGATCTGCGATGGCTACATAAACTCACAAGCCTATCTGCAGACGGCTACATCCTCACAAGGCCATCTTGCAGAACGGCTACATCACTCACAAGGCCTATCTGCAGGAGGCTACATCACTCACAAGGCCTATCTGCAGGACGGCTACATCCCTCTCAAGGTCGATCTGCAGAACGGCTAAATCACTCACAGGGCCGATCTGCAGAACGGCTATATCACTCACAAGGCAGATCTGCAAAACGGCTACATCACTCACAAGGCCGATCTGCAGAACGGCTATATCACTCACAGGGCCGATCTACATCACTCACAAGGCCGATCTGCAGAATGGTTACATTACTCACAAGGCCGATCTGCAGAACGGCTACATCACTAACAAGGCCGATCTGCACAACGGCTACATCACTCACAAGGCCGATCTGCAGAACTGTTATCTCCTTCACATGGCCGATCTGCAGAACGGCTACACCACTCACAAGGCCGATCTGCTGAACGGCTACATCACTCACAAGGCCTATCTGCAGGACGGTTACATCATTCACAAGGCCTATCTGCAGGAACGCTACATCCCTCACAAGGCCGATCTGAGACGGCTACATCACCACAAGGCCATCTGCAGAACTGGTTACATCCCTCACAAGGCCGATCTGCAGACGGCTACATCACTCACAGGCCGATCTGCAGACGGTACATCACTCACAAAGGCCGATCTGCAGAACGGCTACATCACTCACAGGGCCGATCTGCAGAACGGCTACATCACTCAAAAGGCCGATATGCAGAACGGCTACATCACACTCAAGGCCGATCTGCAGAACGCTTCATCACTCACAAGGCCGATCTGCTGAACGGCTACATCATTCACAGGGCCGATCTGCAGAACGGCTACATCACTCACAAGGCCGATCTGCTGAATGGTTACATTACTCACAAGGCCGATCTGCAGAAGGGCTACATCACTCACAAAGCCGAACTGCACAACGGCTACATCACTCACAGGGCCGATCTGCAGAATTGTTATCTCCTTCACATGGCCGATCTGCAGAACGGCTACATCACTCACAAGGCCGATCTGCAGAACGGCTACATCACTCACAAGGCCTATCTTCAGGACGGCTACATCCCTCACAAGGCCGATCTGCAGGACGGCTACATCACTTACAAGGCCTATTTGCAGGACGGCTACATCCCTCACAAGGGCTATCTGCAGAACGGCAACATCCCTTACATGGCCGATCTGCAGAACGGCTACATCACTCACAAGACCGATCTGCAGAATGGTTACATCACTCACAAGGCCGATCTGCAGAACGGCTACATCACTCACAGGGCCGATCTGCAGAATGGTTACATCACTCACAAGGCCTATCTGCAGGACGGTTACATCCCTCACAAGGCCGATCTGCAGGACGGCTACATTACAAGGCCGAGTTGCAGAATGGTTACATTACTCACAAGGTCGATCTGCAGAACGGCTACATCCCTCACAAGGCCGATCTGCAGAATGGTTACATCACTCACATGGCCGATCTGCAGAACGGCTACATCCCTCACAAGGCCGATCTGCAGAACGGCTACATCACTCACAGGGCCGATCTGCAGAACGGCTACATCCCTCACAGGGCCGATCTGCAGAACGGCTACATCACTCACAGGGCCGATCTGCAGAAAGGCTACATCCCTCACAGGGCCGATCTGCAGAACGGCTACATCACTCACAAGGCCGATATGTAGGACGGCTACATCCCTCACAAGGCCGATCTGCAGGACGGCTACATCACTCACAAGGCCTATCTGCAGGACGGCTACATCACTCACAAGGCCTATCTGCAGGACGGCTACATCCCTCACAAGGCCGATCTGCAGGACGGCTACATCACTCACAAGGCCCATCTGCAGAATGTTTACATTACTCACAAGGCCGATCTGTAGAACGGCTACATCACTCACAAGGCCGATCTGCAGGACGGCTACATCACTCACAAGGCCGATCTGCTGAATGGTTACATTACTCACAGGCCGATCTGCAGAACGGCTTCATCCCTCACAAGGCCGATCTGCATGACGGCTACATCCCTCACAAGGCCTATCTGTAGATTAGAGTGCCAGGTCAATACTTACGGACATTACTATATACACGTATGTCACATAATATTTATCTAGACTATCAGCAAACTATATAGAGCTCTTTATGCTGCCCTTTGTCGGCGTCCGCGTATAGGTATAATGATGTTAGTTATATAAATGCGATTCTACTGCTTTTTCGTCTGCTTTTGGAGAAAAAAACTCGTCTGTTTTCAGATAATGACTCGGAATATAATAGCCGAAACATGTTTAGTGGTGTAGTATGAAAGCATTATTTTCATTCATTTTAAGTAAGTTGTGAATCTCGAGAAAGCTATGTTGAAATAGAAAGCCTGTACACTTTCACTTTCCTTTTCTATCGTGTGGTGGGACACGTCATATCCTTCTTTCTTTCTGTGTGATTCAATGTCAATAGTTCTACTGTTAAAGAGCAAATACAGAAGCTAACACCAACTATCGATACGCTGTGAGAGAATTATTTGCAGTGACATTCTCATCAGGAATGGTCAAAAGTGGTAACTTTCTAATTTTTCGTGCCTGTATGTGTAATTGATGGACAAGTCATGAAATATTTTGACTAAAAAAACTAACATAAAAGTGGTCCTCGAAACAGCTCAAAAATGTCTAAGTAATGAAAATTTTAACTCCGAAACAAATTAATTCATTTCTTATATTTGCAAATGTATTTCCTATCCATTTGTAAACGAGATTATAATATATACTGCACACGTTTTATAGCATTTAACATCAAAATCAGCCTCCCGGCCATTCTGTTCACCAGTCACTTAAGGAACGTTCAGCTGCTTCAAAAATGTACAGGGAACTTACTGGGAATATGATAAGTGTATACCTGGGAAAAAGGTAATGTTTGTCCGTTCTGATTGGTCAGTCATGTAAACAAACCCAAGAAGTGATTTTTTTTTTTTATTATACATTTTGACAAAATTTACTACATTTTATGTGTATTGAATACAAAAACCTTATCAAACGAATTTCTCCCGCCATGCCAACGATATAAACAGGGAGTCATCTCATTCACACGAAAATTACTTAAATAAAGTATCACTATTCATATGCTTTTGTCCGATATTTTGGTGGAACTAAGACAGTTCTTGAAAAACATGTGATTAGATGTGCACGTTTCGATTTATGAAAAGCCGGAGATAAGACTTATCCTAAACGAAATCCAGTAATGACACCATATTTAGCCACCCAGCTTCGAAGGGAAGTCGATGGTGGTGACCGGTGCCATGCAGACCGACTTAACTGGTACATACTTCATTAATATATAATTCAGGCAGAACAAGAAATTGCAGGGGTAAAGGCGTATCAATAGCATTACCCTCCACGAGTAAAGGAATATCAAATGGCTTTTTTATGAGTTACTGTAGACAAATAAACTTCAATAAATAAATGTTGTCGTAAACAAATGACATGCCTTAATAATGTTCAATAAAAAATAAGCAGTTTGAAAGCTTTATAATGTAAACTGAAATGTAATAATTTTGAACTTTGATTTTACAGGTTTAAATACACAGGGCCTTGAGTGCGAAAAGTTTGTTTCTCCTTTTTCCATTTTATTACGAGATTATTACCGTTTTGCAGTCGACCTCTGATATATTATTCAATAGAATTTACAACTATCCTGTACTCATTATGAGAACCCTGAAGAGCTCCAACAGTTGACCAAATACCAAAGTATGTTAAAGTCTGTTCCACCTATTACGTTTACCTCGTTTCTGAATTATCAGTATCGGTAAAATCGTCCAAAAAACATATTTATATCCCATACATCAATATCTCTAGACCTTTTTTTCATTTTTTTAATAAAGTATATTAAAGAAATAATCTTGGATTTTTCTTTTTTCCCCATAGACCGTAATGCTATATGACGTTACGTCGACTTTCCAATATGGCGGCGCCCGTAGCGCAATAAACTAGGGGTTAACTCAAAATTAAAATGCCCGAGTTAATATTTGAAAACACTGTGTTTGTTATTGTATTATGTTAATTCTTGGGGGAATTCGTGACCACCTCAAAATGAAAAATAAATAAATAAATAAATAAATAAATAAATAAATAAATAAATAAAATAAATAAATAAATAAATAAATAAATAAATAAATAGAAAGAAACAAACACAAAAAATAAGGTGATTTCTAAAAAAAAATGTGCGTGCGAACGTCTCGTTATTTTGAGAACACATGGGCATTATTCTTATATTAATTTTTCTGTCACTGAAACTCGAATGAAAAATATTATAAATACAGACATTTCTGTAGTCTGTCACGGACGTACAGGCAAAATATAAATATTCAAGCTCTAAAGCATGCATTTTCATTTTGTTGTAGTGCATTTTGTTTACAATTACATGAAAGTTTCAACATAGTACTTAACGTTTTTGGTGACGCGAAAATATAACGCCAACACGTAATTTTCCATAAGCACACGGTCATTTCCGAAGAAACATCATGGAAGGCAATGCAGTTTTCCCGCCAAAATACGAAGAAGAAACGTCTGCTTCCGGTTCTATGGAGAAATTCATTATGTTGTATACGATGGCCCGATATTTACGTATATTTAAGCTGGATTTTCATTATGTTACTATTCCCGTTTCCATCTTAACGTTGTGTTCAACATCTGCCGAACAATGTACGAAAATGTATATATCGATCTAGCACAGGTTCTACAGAAATATGGTTTCGGAAGAATCGTGTTGAGTCATTACGACTAGTATCATTCCCTGATGCCGACAAGGCTTGTAATTTCTTTGGACATGATTTATGGAAATTTGTTTTTGTTCGTTTGGCTTTGGGTTTAACGTCGTTATTTCAAAAGTATTTCAGTCATGTAACGGCGGGCAGTTAGCCTAACCAGTGTTCCTGGATTCTGTACCAGTACCTGTTCTCCGCAAGTAACTGCCACCTTTCCCACATTAATTATCAGAGGTGGAGGACGAGTGATTTCAGACACAATGTTTTTTATCAAATCGTCACGGAGAACATACGCCCCGTCCGAGGATCCCGCGATCCGTAGACCAACGCTCTTCTTACTGAGCTAAGCCGGCGGGTTAAGGAAATTTAGCCCGTTTTCAAAATAATTGACGCTGTATATGTTTTACTAAATTTGTTTTAAAAGCACTGATCCCCAGAAAGTATGACAACAACAAAAAAATAGATATCAGAAAATTATTGCTAAATTTCTCATGAAAATTTTAATAGTTAATGACAGATTATGTTACAGAAACACTATTTATTATTTTGATTTATTTTTTTTTTTTTTTTTTTTTTGGCGATTTATTCAAAATAACGGGATACTGGAGGTAAACTGCCTTAATCATAAAGCTTTATATTCATTTAAATATTCCTCCGTGGTGTATTGGTCACGACCCCAGGGAAATTTTTATCGCGGCGGCGGCCCGGGTTCGATTCCCGACTCGAGCATGTTTTTATCTCTTAATTTGGCATTCTGAAACAGATTAGCAACACAACCTCGTGTTCATATATTCAAAATCTGACCAAACTTTAAGCAAAAATCTGGATGTCAGTGCCTTTAAATGGCTACACGCTAAAGTAACAACTTGTGAATTTTTTGGCCACATACTGTTTAACTATGAAAGAAATAGTAAAGACAGGACTGGTGATGTTTCGGAAAAGATACGAAATATTTCGCACGTCAATTTTTTTTTTTTACTTCAACGTAAAATAAGTTTTAAAAAGGTTTTCTTTTTACGATGCTGGCTTTGAGAAAGAAGAAATTGATGTTCGCGATTTGCATAAGCGATTTAACCGAACAATTTGAAAGAAAAATAGACAAACAGCGTGTGCAACAGTTTAAATAGTTCAAATACATGTTAGACCACGTATTAGTAAAGAAAACATTTCAAATATGATTGTGTGCGACATTAGTGACTTCCCATAATTTATTATAGACGTGAATGAATATTGATGTGGGTTTTCTTAGCGACTTAGCATTTTCTTGTAAACAAATCCGAATCGGCTAGTGCTTCACAAATATATTGAAATACCTGTGTCAGGTATGTCCTTAATATAGATGATGACGATATGATATTTACGTCGGCAGCGGATAATGAAATCGGTACTATTTACTAACATACGATTTTGTGTGGAATTGCGCGTGGATTCTGTACGCCTGTTTTAAGTATCTATGCGTGCATGGAAATATCGACTAATTTTGGGAACAGTGATCTTCATGCTAAGATTTTTAATCAATTCACGCATGTTTTCCTTTCGGCCTGCCTCGATTTCATTTCTGAAACTATGTCCGTGGCATAACAAAAAAATATTTATACGCGTCGCGTGCCAGACAGAATACACGAGTGTGAATGAAAGGCGGGAAAAGTGAGGTATCAATCATTCTCCACGGATTTTATTTACTTCTGCACAAGTGCGAGATACAGTACATAATCGGTGACATGATTCTATTACGTCAGGAAATGTTGACTGACATACTTTCAGCGATTAATAAAGGACGCTAAAAGCATGACCAAGACTTCAAATTCAAAGGGAACGAGACAGAAAAAAAAAAAAAAAAAGAAATGCTTACTGAACAGAAATTTATCAAAAAAGATAATATTTCTTAGTTCGATAATTTTTGTCAAAATTGCGTTCATTAAAGTAGCAACTTATAGTTAAAAAGAAAGGAAAACGTCAGTAATTAATTAAAAGAGGTGATCAAACACCCACCCACCCATATTTTATACATTTTTACAATTAACCCATCACCCATAAAGACGGTTTTTGTGAGGACCACCACCCATAATTATGATTTTTGGATGGACCCCATCACCTATAATTATGATTTTCCGATGGAACCCACTACCCGTCATTAAAAGATTCGGTTGCCGTCCGACACCGCCCCTCCCCCTATAAATTTAATTCTGGAATCGCCATTATAAATAACTTCAAATTCCGAGTAGGCTCTATGACTGCTCTCTGGATCGTTCATACCAGTTATTTAAGTCAAATATAAATCTGGTATAATAACAATGATAGATTTGATAACAATTAATAGAGAGAATGGGTTCGCGGTCCGATTTCGCTTTAAAAGAAATCTAAATTAGCAGCCCTCGGATCAAGAGTAAGTCACGAGCTTAAAAGAAAAAGGAGATGCTTCCATATAAACAGCATAATTTAAAAAAGAAATGAAATAAAATAGATAGGTTGATAAAACGATAAACAATTAAGCATTGTTTAAATATATATTTCAAGAAGTAAAGTATAATTCTAGCGTGACATAGATAGGTCAAGATTTCTATCATCTATCAGCTGATTGTGTATTTAAACCTAGAGGTATATTTCCCATGTGCGCCTCGTATAAATCTGCATATGGCCACAGCAAGATTACGTCATTTGTCTAATACGTCACAAGTTTCTTTCGGAGAAAAAGATTTCTCTTGCATACACAACCGGTGAATATTGTTTATTGAAGTTCAAAACTGACCATTGTGAAAGAAATTGGATATGTGGCGAACTGTAAATACATCTACATCTACATCTTTCACCCAACCGTCGATTTCCGACTATCACTGGGCGGCGTACTGAAATACTTCAGTAAGGATGCTAAAATACAGGTTATCTTTGAACCATGCGTTTGGAAATGATGTTATTGTAAACAAGTCATCGTTTCAAGGGCATGGTGCGATTGATGCCTGAATTTCACTGATGTTTAAAAGAGCTTGTTTGTTTACAATTTACTCATCGAGGATTGGATTAGAGCTACTGGAGACTTGGAATAACTTTGGAGTGTACGTATGTAACTTTGTTAAAAGTGAGTCAATTTACATTTTTGTTAGATCTAAATTATGTGTTCATTGTTATAGCTTTTTTTGAATACAACATTTCATTTCACACATGCATTCATAAACGAAATGAGTCTTGAATCGCTCCCGATAAAATTCACGTGAATTTTCCCGTAATACTCCAAATTTAGAGAGCAAACTCCAATGGCGACAAGAAATTACAATGGGAGACTGCCGTTGAAAATATAAATTTGTCATTTATTTGGATATTTGGCAAAGCAGAAAAAAAATCGTTAAATTTCTCGAGGGTGACTTTTTTTTAGTTTATCAAACCATGTTTACTTTGCCGGTAAGTGTCGTAGTTTTGTCATGTGACACCAAAGTTGGGGTAAACCTTTGGAATGGAACAGACTTTAGGTTTTATTCTGTTACGCAAGAATTCAGGAACAAATTGCAATTCACGCAAAATAAACTTATAAGACTTGTTCTGAACTTTGATTCCAGGGCACATGGTAAGGAGCAGTTTTCTAGCCTGAATTGGTTACCTGTGGCCAGTAGGGTTGACTTTATGACTCTGTGTCATGCCATCTTATATGACAGAACAGTTTACCCCTGCTGCTTCTGTTCACAATAATAATACTAGGTTAGGTTTAGAGTAACATCCGCATCATCCATTGATGATCTATCTCGTACTTTCGCTGACAGTGGCCGTTTCTCTGTATCCAGAGTTAAGGGCTTTGGTAAAAGGTCATTCATGTACCGTGGGTGTTCATTATGGAATAAGCTTCCACAACATATAAGTGACAGCAGCTCCTTAGATAGTTTTAAGTCCTGTTTAAAGAAGTACTTGATAGATTAAGCCTTTCCGTCTTTTTTGTTACATTTTCTAGTCATGTTTCTAACTAAAGATAGATCTATCATTTTAATATTTTAGTGATTATCTAAATTCTGTGATACATGAAAAAGTCCATTGTTAAGTCGAAAAGGGGGCATAATATTGTAAATAAGTAAAAGAAAGTTATGAAACCCGTGTATTGAAAGTCAATTTATCACAAAAAAGAAGTGTGTGAATTTTCAGTCCATTTCCTCAAGTAGTTACTGAGATACGTGCTTACATACAAAAACATTAACAAATCGGGACGCCGACGCCAACACAGACGCACGGGTGAGTCCAATAACTCTACCTATTCTTCGAATAGTTGAAGTTCTAATATGGATCTCCGGTAATTTATTTGTACTGTATGTAAAACTGACAAACATGACATCGTTGATACCAGAAGGTTGATAACTCTAGAAATATTTTTTCATTTTCCTTTTTTGAAAAAAAAAATGAAGTTAAAAGTCCGTTTCCGTTTATCAGTTCTTTGCAAAAAATGAGTTTGCTCTTAAACCATACACTGACGTAATATAAATTATTATCATTATTATTATATACCACATTTAAATAGCACTCTTTTTATACGAAAATACCGTCAAAAGTGCTTTACATAAAGACATTTATATAATGTTCAATAAAAATGGTAATTGAACTATTATAGAAAGAATTTAAAATTACATTACGGCAATAAGATACCTAGCATTTTAAATTAAAGGTAAGCAGATCAAAACATGAAACAAAATAGAATATCGTAAAACATTAACCAACCCATCAAAGACACTGGTTCGAGCTGAATAGAACAGAAGATATCTTACATTTTGAACAGACAGAATTAACCAGTATGATACCTGTGAAATGCATCACAGCATGCAAACCGTCCCGGATGATTGTGTCAATCTCCACCTAAACGGTCCGGAGAACATCCATGATACATCCCACAGAAAAAAATACTGCCTACATTATTCTGTCACATTAGAGTTCTTGATAAAGTAATTGATTGGCCGGCAAAGTACCTACACTTTTCTATCAGTTAATTAGTGAGATTAGTTCCCAAAGAATAACATGAAATAATGCGTCTTTGGCGCTTTTTTAAACTTTGCAAGTTATTGCACTCTCTTATGCCAGATGGGAGGACATTCCATAACCTCGCAGCTGCTGTCTGAAAGCTCCTGTCACCAAATCGCACTGTTCGACATTTGGGCACCACTAGTTTTAATGCATTATTCTGCGATCTCTGATTTCTGGATGGCCTATATATTTCTAACATGTTCACTACCTAAGCTGGTGATTGATCTTCGTCGTATCTGGATGTTCTGGTTACGATTCTAGATAGCTGTCGTATTTTGGACATATTGCAGTTTGTTCATTGACTGTTTTGGAATCTCCTATAGAAAAGAGTTGCAATAATCCAAATGTGATGTAACAAGAGAGTTGATTAGAGATTTGGTTGCGTTTGCGGTTATATATTGTCCGATGTGACTAATTTGCCGCAACTGTGCATAGGAATTCCTACACACACTATTCACATGTTGCTCCATCCTCATGTTCGAGTCCAGGAAAGCACCGAGGTTCCTGACACTGCCTAACTGTTTGATTTCAGAGCCGTCCACTTTCACAGAATGATATGTTTGAAGCAGAAATGTGTTTTGTGTTCAGATGAAAATATGATTAATTCTGTTTTTTCAGCATTGAGTTTCAACATGTTGGTATTCATCCAACTCACTATATCCTTAAAATAACTTTCAACGCGATGAATGGTCTCTTCAATAGGCATTCTGTTTATTGGTTTGAAGGATTGATATAACTGCGAATCGTCCGCACAGAAATGATTGTTCAGTCCGTGCTTTCTGCAGATAGCTCCGACTGGTTTTGTGTACATTGTGTAAATCTTCGGCCCCAGGACAGACCCTTGGGGTACACTGTACTTCATGAGCACTGGTTGTGATAGCTCACCATCTATGCATACGGTCTGGTAGCGGTCATTAAGGCATGACATCATCGATGCGAGTGGCTTGCCTGTAATACCAATGTGACGCTCAAGGCGATGAATCAACGTCCCGTGGTCGATAGTGTCAAATGCCGCAGAGAGATCGAGCATCACAAGAATTGTCACATTGTTCTTATCCAACGATTGAAGAATGTGATTTTTTGGACTTTAAACAGGGCGGTTTCGGTCGAGTGGAATGAATTTCTTATAAGCAGACTGATTGACTTCATGTTGTTCATTGTTCCTCAGATGATTTTCAATTCGAACATCTACAACTTTTCACAACAAGATTTTAGACAGAAACGGCAGGTTTGACACAGGTCTATAGTTTTTTAGGACATTAGAATCTAGGCTTGGCTTTTTAGAAGAGGTCTTATTCGTGAATGTTTGAACGCTTTGGGCACATACGCAGCATCTAGAGATGCATTTTATAATTTTTGTTATCACTGGTGTTAATTCGTCAAGACATTCTTTTAATAACCATGTTGGGAAAGGCTCTAGTTCACACGATTTGTTTGCTGACTTTTTAATAATTGATTTCACTCCGTCTTCTGAGTAAACTCAACATACACCTGTGTATTCAGTTTCTGTGTCATCTAAATCAGATACAGATTGTGATTGCAATGTTATATTGTTTCTGATTGTTTCGATCTTTCTAATGAAGAAGTCACTGAAATCTTGTGCGAGATGCAGTGGGGATGAATGTGATGGTAATATCTCCCCCATTTGTATCGCCAAGAAGATTTTTGGTAATCTTTAGATAAACTCTTATGGTCACTCCCACATGAGTCAATTTTGCCTGTATAATATTCAACACGAGCTTGTTTTAGTATCTTATTCACTTCAGCACACTGTGTTCAGTAAATTTGGTGTTACTTTCACGCCATTTCCGTTCTAATTTTCGTTTCTGATGTTTTGCTTCGTGAAGTTGCTCGGTATACCACGGACATGAAGGTCTTAACACAAGGCTTGGCTGTTATATTTCGATCTTCTCAGATCGTTCAGCACGACTTTTATGTCGTGTAATTGGTACTGTTTAGTTTCTCAGCATGACCATTTCGGCCTGGGTGATTCCAATACTCCCGCTTTTATAGCTTTGGGTATTGTATAATCACCCCTTGGATATGGTGCCTGCTTTTTAATTTTGTCTTTTGGCTGTTCCTGTGATATGCAGGCTCTATCACCTCAGATCCCCTTTCTATATTCCAGTTTGTTTAGTTCTGCCCATTGTTTTCTCGTTTAGGGCAAACCCATTATTTTATCTGGGGACCATACGTCGCTTTTCATGGAATTACACGCTTGTGTATCATTGAAGGTTCCATGTGCACCGCAGTATGAACACATCTTCGGGTGTCTCTAAATTATTTTTTGTACTTTTAACATGTGTAAATGTTGCTCAACCCGAGCTAGAGGGTGTGGACGGTAGCATGCATTTCTACTGCCGTCCATGAACAGGCTCAATCAAACCAAGCCTGCAACATTTTCATTTTGTCGTGTGGAGTTTCCACTTTTTCTATTTTGGTAGTCAAAGCGACGTGTTTGTCTACTACAGAAATTAACTACTAGAATATGCCTCCACAAATTTATCAATATCAGTATCAGATAGAATGCACTGAGTGTTGAAGAAATCTATTCTTCGTATGTCTTCTCGGAATGAGAAGAATGATCGAACGTAATTTCCTGTACGACACAGTATTTCGTACTGGGGGTGGTTTGGAAGCTTTAACGTCAAACATCACAGCAAAATGATCACGTGACATCTTTCCATTGGAATCAGAGAGTCCAGGATCTATAAACTCGATATTTGAAACCGTGACATGTGAAACCATGCTCTGTGCTTCCGAGAAATCCAGGCGCGTAGCGTGGCATACTCAATTACTCACTTGAGTAAACTTTAAAATTAAAGCAAAAAGAACAAAGAAAGCTAATTTTTCGAAAAAGACATTAAAAATTAAAGGCTAAGTGGGGTTAGGCACTCACTACGTCTATGTACATTAGTGTTATTGTTTTTTATTAGACACTTCATTTAAAGTTCTATACAAATTGAAACACCCCATGTTCGTAATTCAGTCATGTACACTACTGCTACATAGCATTGTCTTCGCGCTCTATTCTAAAATTGTATCATAGCTCAGTGTTTTCTCTTAACAAATTTGGTGCAGGTAATTCGTATACTCTGAGTCTTAAAGTGTGCAGGTATTTAATACCCGCACGTTAGTTACCGCACTGTTGGATAGGAAAGTATGCCAGCGTGTCTTGAACAGTAGACAGCGAGGTGTATTTTATTGACTTTCTGCTCTAGCATTGGTTTATTTTACCTGGGCTTTACACTTTTGTAAAGCAAGGATTTTAAGTACTCACTGAACTGCTGTATATGGCAGTGTGGAACGCCTACAACTACCATATATGGATGGCTATGATACAAAACAGAAAGAACATTAAAACTCTCGGGTAAACGATTTATACTCGGGGGCTATGCCCCCTCGTACAAATCGTTTACCCTCGAGTTTCAATGCTTTTTCTATTACATAGATTTAACCATCGTTGTCTGACCGAGTATTAATTGTCAGTATTGTATAGATACGCTTAACATAAATGCATGCATAAAATTGTTCTTTTTTTCGTTGATATGTTTACTATTACTGTTACGAAATAAAGTATTTTAGAGTTGATACTTCTATCACTTTAATAATTCATCATATTTCCGGACCTCTCTCCATAATTCAGCTGTACATAATGGGAGTAAATAAGCCCAGAGTAAAGAATTCGAGTGTGTAGAGCGGATCTAACAAAGTGATACTAATGGTCATGCCTTCTTCTTTTGCATTCTATACAAACCTGGTGCGCCATGTTAATTGTCAATTGCTAAATATCAGATATCAATGCTAAATGCCAAACACCTTATGCTAAATGTTTTGGAAACGAAATGACATTTACTAGTATTAAGTACTATGGAAGGCTATCCTATATGGAAAGCCGGTGCGCCATGCTATAATTGCCAAATCCTAAATATACGAGGAATCTTTCAAAATTCTGCCACATTTACTTTACCGACCATGATAAAGCGATTAAGTAAAATAAGAACTGACTCTTCTGAACATGAGTTGTTATGATTATATTCTGAATGTTATAGATCAGATATTGTCTGAAGACAGATAAAAAAATATGTTTTAAATATTGCTTAAAACTCACCAGAGGCCACCATTTGTCGTCTTCATTTCAAAATTTTCGCGGGGGAGACCCCCGGACCCCCACGGGCGGGAGGGGGAATTCCCCTTCCCCCTTGAGTAACTTCAATTTAACTCGGGCTACGCCCCTGAAATCTACCTTACCTCTTAATGGGGGCAAGGGACAGTAAATTTGAAAACTCCACAACTATGCGCTGATACCAGTGCGAAAAAAATCTTAAAAAATCAAGGCAATTTTGAGCGAATGTCTCGCACAGACATAGCACTTCATTATGTGACATTTTCAGTCTGCCGACTATGTTGCTTCTGTGATAAAAACGAGTAAAACGCAGGTTTCAGGACACTAATTTTTTAGACAAAAATGGCCCAAAATGCACTCCTTTCGCGACCTGTACCGTATTATCTGCATATGACTGACCTAAAACACATGCATATTTTTAAAGCATGTGGCCAGACGAAAATAATGGTGGGAAGAAAAGTATCACATAACCGTTTACTTTTTCCGCAAATTTGAGCTGAAACTGGATGGATGGAGGACTGTTTCCAATTCGTCTGACTTCCGTTACCTCAGGTAAAGTTTTAGACCCGGCCGTCTACATGGAGCTAGGAAAATCGATACATGCACATATTTATTTTATACAATAATCACTCGTACGCAGGAATCCTTAGTTCTATAAACATCATAAATAACCAGTTGAATATATATGCCTGTAAAGTACATATGTCTATTTTATTTAAAAAAACGTACTCGGGCCAAATGCGAAACTGGCCCCTGCCACTTTATCTTTTGTAGTCACAACAGTGGACATTTAGTGTTGTGTGGTAGCTGTAAAAGGTTGCCCCGTACTAAAAATCTCAGTGTTGTTATAGATTAACTGATTCTTTGGAATCATCGAGTATTTATTTGCGCGGCTGTAGACGCATGGTTTAACGCCTTTCCAACATTTTGATGCTGTTTGTTTGACTTTCTACACTAACTGGAAGTCGAAGGTAATTATATTTGGGCGTTTTGCTTCTCTTATCTATCAATTTTATCGTAGCCATGTTGAAGATTATGCATTGACCGGATATTGGCTCTCTTTATTCAGAGAGTCCTGCCTCATGTGCTCACTGCTACAAGTAGACACCGTCGTTTATATGACTGAAAAATTGTTGAAAAAGACGTTAAACCCAAACATTCACACACCTGCCTCATATTTCTTCTCGTTTGTAGGGGTTACCGCATGTTTAGTGTTCAACCCGTTTACAGTTGGACACTACGCTTCCCTCTTTGACTGCGTCTGACGGAAGAGGGGGAGGACTCTATGATGAGCAGTTTTTAAATCCTACCAGGACTGAACTGTTTTGATATTTGTCTTCTGGCCTGTTTCGTCGATCCCTTAAGGGTGTTTCTCTTGTTGCTCTGTCTTCTGAAAAGGCATTGAGTACATACGTTTTTGGTTCTTAAGGTTTGCTTTTTATATATTTATACACGAGCATTTTTGTGTTTTACATGCCATGCCTTTTTGTTTCCATTACATGTGTTAGAGATTCACCTGGAGGGGATTACTTTTATTTACACTGTCCCATGTCTTTGGAACATGATGGGGGTAAGAGTGAGGTTGGGTGCGCACCATAAACCGGTTTAAGCTCCACAGTGGTGATTTTGCCACTGGCCGTTCCAAGGCGGTGCCCCAATGTGTTCCTTTGTTTGTTCGTTTTGTCCTTGTGTGTTGACTTTGTGTGCGCGCGTGTGTGTATGCTTATTGTTCGTCTTGTCCTTATGTGTTGGCTTTGAGTGTGTGTGTGTGTTGTTCGTTTTGTCCTGATGTGTAAGCTTTGAGTGTGTGTATGGTGCACGCGTTTGCGTGCTGGGGGGTTCGTTTTAAGGAGGCTGCGCTTTTGGTGCGTGGCACTCCCTGTTTTATATTTTTCTTTGTTTTTAAGATTTTGGCCGTACTTTTCTGGACCGTCCACAGGTTTTTAGTGTTTCCTGTTGGATCAATTTCACAATTATCCTGGTTGAAACATATTCCATTTATAAGAGTTTTATATAAGGACTATTACTATTATTATATTTACTAAATGATTCTATACATTTCTCCTATGACTTAATTTTCATTAACCTTTCTAGGCGGTAGGCCTACCCTACTTTTATTTCTGTATCCGTCTAGACTATGACGTCATCTACGAGTCTATTCTAGTAACGTCATCAAGTTAGGATTTTTCTTCGGTTTGCCGAATGGGAGACACACTGAAATTAATATGTTTTGGTAAATAAATTCTGTAAATCTTTTTGCCTCCACGTTAGGTTTCACTCAGTCTCTAAGTTCCATTCTAATAGGTCCATGTGCTGTCCTCATCTTAATACTAACTCGACAATAATTATGTTCTACTGTTAACAACAGAAATTTAAGTATCAGTATGATATTCTTAATATGGATAATCCGTTTTTTGGTCAATTGGTGGGTACTATTTATCCTAGGGAGCTTAGTTAATTAAAACTAACAATTCGGATACTGATGCTTCGTTTTTAGATTTACATCTCCCTATTTATGACAATTTTATACATACCAAAGTTTATGACAAGAGGGATGATTTTAATTTTTGTATTGTAAATTTTCCCCATTTGGATGGGGATGTACCTCAGGCTACATCTTATGGAGTATATATTTTTCAATAATTCGGTTTGCCAGAGCGTGTAGTCATGTCAAGCATTTCAATGAACGTAATCAATATATTACAGGTAAACTTCTTCAGCAAGGCTACCGTTATTACAAATTGCGTAAATATTTTGCTAAATTTTATTATCGTAATTCTGATTTAGTTTTAAAATTCAATAGTAATTTAAAGACACTTCTGCGAGAAGGTATTTCTAAACTCGTTTTTTATGGGGATGTGGTTTACAAACTTCGTAAGATCTTGGGTCATGGTAATTTTCCAAATGTATTTGGAAAGATTATCAAACGTTTTATTAAAAGAGGTTACGACCCAACTGTTTTGAGACATACCGCATGTTTAGTGTTCAACCCGTTTACAGTTGGACACTACGCTTCGCTCTTTGATTGCGTCTGACGGTAGATGGGGAGGACTCTATGATAAGTAGTTTTTAAATCCTACCAGGACTGAACTGTTTTGATATTTGTCCTCTGGCCTGTTTCGTCGGGCCCTTAAGGGTGTTTCTCTTGTTGTTCTGTCTTCTGAAAAGGCATTGAGTACATACGTTTTTGGTTCTTAAGGTTTGTTTTTTATATATTTATACACGAGCATTTTTGTGTTTTACATGCCATGCCTTTTTGTTTCTATTACGTGTGTAAGAGATTCACCTGGAGGGGATTACTTTTATTTACACTGTCCCATGTCTTTGGAACATGATGGGGGGTAAGAGGGAGGTTAGGTGCACCATAAACCGGTTTAAGCTCCCCAGTGGTGTTTTTGCCACTGACCGTTCCAAGGCGGTGCCCCACTGTGTTCCTTTGTTTGTTCGTTTTGTCCTTATGTGTTGGCTTTGTGTGCGTGTGTGTTGTTCGTTTTGTCCTTATGTGTTGGCTTTGAGTGTGTGTGTGTGTGTGGTGCACGCGTCTGCGTGCTGGGGGTTTCGTTTTGAGGAGGCTACGTTTTTGGTGCGTGGCATTCCCTGTTTGATATTTTTCTTTGTTTTTCATTCAAACATTTCTTGAAACTCCTCTGATGTTATCATGTTCTTACATGAAATGCCCATAATTGTGGCATACAATATGTTGGGCAAACGAAAAGACCTCTTAAAACAGATTTCGGGAACACTGTTACAAAATTTGTAATAATCAAAAATTTCGAAGCTTCTAAATTGCTTTTTGTACTTTTAGCATGTGTAAATGTTGAGTTCTGCTCAACCCGGGACTAGAGGGCGTGGACGGTAGCATGCATTTCCACTACCGTCCATGAACAGGCTCAATCAAACCGAGCCTGTAACATTTTCGTTTTTGTCGTGTTGAGCAACCTGTGAAGTTTCTATTTTTTCTATTTTCTTATACAATCATTTTCGTAAAACTGGACATTCGGTGAAAGATGTTTCTGTTCAAACTGTTGAACAATTAAAATATGAGGTTAACATGACTTACACTGGTTACACTGTCCCGTGTCTTTGAAACATGGTGGGGGGTAAGAGTGAGGTTGGATGCGCACCATAAAGCGGTTTAAGCTCCCCAGTGGTGTTTTTGCCACTGACCGTTCCAAGGCGGTGCCCCACTGTGTTCCATTGTTTGTTTGTTTTGTCCTTATGTGTTGGCCTTGAGTGTGTGTGTGCGCGCGCGTCTGCGTGTTCGTTTTGTCCTTGTGTGTTGGCTTTGTGTGTGTGTGTGTGTGGTGCACGCGTCTGCGTGCTGGGGGTTTCGTTTTGAGGAGGCTGCGTTTTTGGTGCATGGCATTCCCTGTTTGATATTTGTCTTTGTTTTTTTTTTCTGGCTTCAAAGCAAAACTCGGACATTTTTTTTGTTTTAACGTCGCAAGGCACCTGATAGGTCATATGGCGACTTTCCAGCTTTAATGGTGGAGGAAGACCCCAGGTGCCCCTCCGTGCAGACATGTCTCTGAAAAATGGATTAAATTTCTACAAACACCCTTTCCATTAGGTTTAAATGATAACATTTATCAAAAGGGAAATATTTCAAAAGATTCCGGAATTGATATATTCTCTATCTATTCCCCAAGAAGACGCAATACTCTTTCACATGGTGTTCTGCGAAATGATAGACAGGCTATGCTATCGTGTTTAACCTCTTTACCTGTTTCTTCGTTAAGGCAAATTGATCAAGAAGCTGATAATATTTATATGCGTACACATCCATTTTACGACACTGCTTCATTGATACAAACTTATACACAACATTTTCTTAGACCTCATATTGATTCTGAATCCGATCATAAACGAAACTTTCTAAAATTATCTTTCATAAATAAAGGAATCGAGTTTATTGATTTACCTAGTATTTTGAGAGACCAATCTAGTGATTGACCCCTCTACAGTTAATTGCTACGCTTTCCTATTTGATGGTGCGATGACTAATAAAGTGTAATAAAATCTGAAAAGACTCCATGATGCTTTACTCCTAAATCCTACATACAACGGACGGAGGGAGTTGATTTTTGTCTTACAGTTTTCTTGGTCGTGCCCTTAAAAGTTAGGCTCTTGTTGCTCTGACTTCAGACAAGTTGTTGAGTACTTTGGGGTAATTATACCTTAGATTTACCTGAATTTTATGTTTTGCTTTATTTATCTGTTATATTTGCAATAATGTTAGAGCCTTTCTCAGCGGGGATTTTATTTACATTGTGTTTCTAACTTGTTAAAGATAGGGTAAGTGCGAGTTTGGCATGCCCTAAACGCGTTTAAACCCCCAGTTTTCTTTATATAGGTTACTGACCGTTCCAAGGCGGTGCCCCTATTTTCAGTTGGTTGTTTTGTCTGTCTTGCATTGTCTGTTGCGTATATTTTCTTGTTTGTTGTAAGCGCTTTTTCCTCCTTCTCATCCCCCCTATTACCCCTCCTTTCCTTTGCATTTACGCTACTTTTGATCCCCTCCCCCTTTACCTTGAGTAAGTTTTCGTGGCTACCCTTTGTTTTGGCAGCCGGAATCTTAAGACGGCACACGATTGTTTTTTATGCCCCCGAAGGGAGGCATATTAGTTTTCAACTGTCCGTCCGTTAGTTCGTTCGTTCGTCACAACGTTAACTTTTTGCATGAAGGCACTTTACTGGCGAACCGCTGCACCAAGAACCTTCAGACTTCACATGCTGATAGTACTTATTGAGAACACGACCCCTATTGACTTTTGGGGTCACCAGCTCAAAGGTCAAGGCGCTGCGGGGGCATTTGTCACCATTAGTAACAGGTCTTGTTTTTCTACTTGTGCGGGTGCGTTTGTATGCTTGTGAGTCTATAACGGTGCCCTATTATTTCCTTATGTGTTGCTTGTTCGTTTTTCTACGTTATTCAGTTAGTCGTGGTCGTATGTTTATCTTTGGTACACGAGTGTCTGCGCAATCGTGATGTAGGTTGTAGTGTGACTGCTATTAAAGAACGTGGCATCCCCTTTGTATATTCGTCCTTGTTCAACATTCCCCTTCGGGATCCTCCCCCCCCCCCCCCCCCCCCCCCCCCCCCCCCCCCCCCTCGGCCCAATTTTGCCACTTCCCATTTCCTTCTCCTCCATCTATATTTAGCATAAATTGATATGTACTTTTTGGATGTTTGAAGCATTCCATTACAGCTTATTTTTGTTGTGGGCCTACTATGCAAATGCGTGGCTCTGTGGATGTGTTTTTGGTGTTATGTGCTTCCGAGAAATCTACCCTTACCTCTTATCATCTGGTTATCACTACATCCAACGTATGCCCAGCAACATGTGTTGGTTCTAGTACATGTTGACGCATGCCACATGCATCTAGACTGCTTGTAAACGTTTTTGTGTCACTAAATGCAAGTCATATGCATATTACTGTTACAGTCATAGATAAATATTCACATTTTATTGAAAATTATGACGTTCATTTTGTATGAACAACAAAAGAAAAGGCACGAAAGTTACGTCAGCGCTGTTTAGTGATAACGGACCGCTGTTTTGACGACGTCCGCCTGTAGTCAGGGAGAACGTTCCTTAGATGACGTCGCAGTTGCTCCGTCCGGTGAAGAGAATGGCCGGGAAGCAGATTTGGATGTTAAATGCAGCATGGCCAAAAATAAATAAAATATTTGCTGCAGTACCTATTCAAATGTCGGTATGTGAAATTTCTTGTAAATACATGCATTATTAACAAAATAGTAATACAATATAAACTGACCGATTAGGCATTTTGTTGAGTGTACACAACTAGGCTTGTGAAATTTGGTGGAATCCAACCAGTGACATAAGGGAAGAAGCAAAGATAAAAAAACTGGACAAATCAAGGGCCATGTTTCATCACAGCTACGCTTAACACTTAACACTCGTGTGGTTTCGTGAAATTCAGCCTAATTGTAATAAATGTAGTTTTACTAAATAAACAGTTATAACATGTATTACAAAAGATTGAAGAAAAGACCAAAGTATGACTGAAACTGAAAAAGATAAATATAGCTAGTTTAATGTTAGATATGATGTTGATATTGCTATTTTTTCCTCATGGATCTGTTTCCCAGAAGCTAGGCTAAGACAGAAGTAACTGTATTCGTTTTAGATGAATTGAGGTTTGATTTATAATAAATATCAAATGTTAGGTGCTGTTAGAAATAACAAGTTGTAGCTATTCTCACTGAAAACGATTAGAATTTATGATAAATTTATGTACCGCCAAAGTAATTAGTGAATTGCTTTCGTCCGAGTACATGCCAGATCCAGATAATAGTAGGGTGTCATTTAAAGGATGAAAAGTTCTGGTTTCATGAAATAGTTCGATTCTTTGTTCTCTAAATTTGATACACTGAAAGAAATAATGTTCAGCATTCTCGATGGGATATCCACAATCACAACTGGGATTATCTCTTAAACGGTTTCTGTATAAATCGATATTCAGATTACTACATCGGTTTCCTAATCTTACATGTAATATTGAGGGCAGCCTTTTACCAATCAAAAAGTGTTTTGGGATTTTTGGTGCTTTGAATATATCTTTTAACCTTTATTTAAATATATTAAGGGATTCAGACTTTCTTATATTTATATTTAATGAATTCCATAGACCGGTAGATGACGGTATATTATGAGTTACTATAAATCTGAGTTCTTCGAGCTATTGCAACATAGTTATCGCTGTTTCTCAAAGGGTAATTAGATATCTCTGCTACAAGAGGAGGAAAAATATTTGCCAAAAATTCAGGGAGTAGTATATTTTTAGCTTTATAAACAGTAATAAGCTTTTGAATATTTCGTCTGTCCTCTAAGGAGACACATCCTAAATGTACGTACACGACCAGATACAGATGAACTGATGTTGAACTTGAAACATTTTCCTACGGTGAAAATGTAAACAAATAAAACCAGTTAAAAATAGTTTGTTTCAGAAAATTTGATGTACTAGTTATTAACAGAGCTATGGTTTGCGAGAAGAAATATTAACTTTTTTATTGTGAGAGACGGCTCTGTCGTGAAGGAGCTTGTAAAAATAATAAAAAATATGATGACACTCACCTTTGTTGACGTTTTTATAGCGACATGCACTAGCGACAGAGCGATTTACCGTATACCTCTGAAAGAGGTAGCTCTTTTGTTTAGAATCGGTGATGTTCGGTTTTCTTCCAGTAGACTATGCGCATAGCAATTATCGGGGTCAGCAGACGTTTGCTGTTTACGGATTATGAAAGCGTCCCGCTTAATGCTATGATTTAGTAATATGAATTAAGGCACCTCGTAGAATCGGGAATATCTTATATAGCCGCTTACGAAGAAACTATTCAGTGAAACTACGCGAGAACCTATTCACTTGAAACAGTTCGCGAGAACCTATTCACTTGAAACAGTGAAGTTTACATTTAGTGTCATCAGACCTGTTACAGCGAATATCATACTTTGCAAAATGTACGGGAAGCCGGGGTGATGGTGACGTCATTCGCCGCGTTCTCGCACTGGCTTTAGGATTTTCTTGTTTGTTTGCACTCCACGCAGAAACTCGATGGCCTTTACACTTCCTTACTGTTTACAAAGTCTTTTTCAGTTGCATATACATTTTTATTACGAAAAAGAAATAAACGAATTCATGTTGGCACGGTTTACGAATTTCTGTAACTGATTCGGGGTGCTCTGTTGCTCATGCAGACAACCAGTCTTCGGACTTAATCTGGTTCCCTGTCCTATAATGGTTCCCTCGGGATTCTAGGTTATAACACACTAAATAGCCACCACTATATATTCTATATAAAATGACAAGTTTTCACAATGCTGCAATACATACCTAGACCCATTTTAAATTTCTTTAACTTACATTTTCTTGTAGAGCAACATTTATACTGTAAAAATATCCAAAGAAAAGTAGGGGTCATGTTAGATGCAAGAAAAATATTTCTGGTCAAACGGACACACCGTAAATTTTACACTGAAATGACAATCACAATTTAGGGTAGGGGTGTATGAATAAAGTTCACATGTTAAATCAGTTTGGAGTCTTTTTTCAACATGCAAATGCTACCAGTATGTCAAGTATAGGCATGCAATATGATTTCAACCAATATATAGCAATGATTTCAAGGAAAAATCCTTCTTACAGCGAAAAAAACTGAGAACTATTTGAATCCGCCATTATGCGACTACCATTTTTTCATAGGTGCTCAGGCTATTAAGTGTCTGTATGCCTCTACAGATGTTATAACACGAAAAAACATGCGGACCGGTAAGATAGCATTATGAGGTAAATTTTGACGTCAAATTGCCGCATGCCGTCCGATACATTACTCCTCGGGTAATTGCAGTCTAGCATATCTATAAGAATATGTCAATGAGGAAGTAAGAATGAAAACAATCAAGGCTTTCTTGTGATTCATCATCTAATTTACCACGGTTCATCGTTCAGAAGCTTCAGTATTTAACCACTCGGGCTAATGCCCTCGTGGTTCAATTCCTACACAACTGAACTCTGAATTGCGGTAATTAGACAGAAAACCTTGATTATTTGTTAATTATCGGCTTCTTAAAAGGTAATTTTATACCATAAATAAGCTGCCAAGTTCAAGGGAAGTGAACAAACAGATATCTCTTCTAATAAGTACTGGCCTAAGGAAAGAGTGGTCATTCTTTGCAGATCACAAATTTAAACTAAATATTAACCCTTAAGTTATTGATATTAACAAAATTA
Source organism: Mercenaria mercenaria (assembly GCF_021730395.1). NCBI lineage: Eukaryota > Metazoa > Mollusca > Bivalvia > Venerida > Veneridae > Mercenaria > Mercenaria mercenaria. The sequence goes on along the minus strand of NC_069370.1, from coordinate 66,687,652 downwards.
ATTTATCATACATTTCACATTTGTAAAATCATTTTTGATTTTTTCTAGGACTTAGAAATAAATTTTTAGACTTTATTAAATGTATAAGTATCTACCTCTACATTGTACATGTGAGGTTTACATATGTATATTAATTCAATCTAGTAATGTCTGATATTATAATAGCAATGTTGTCCTGGTATTGCTGATTCAGCTGTTTGAAATCGGTGGATATCCTGTCTTTGCTATTATAAATTTTATAGGTTCTTGAAAGTTTACTGGCCAATGTTGATGTTAGCCCTGTAAATAACTCAGAGGTATCCATGTTTTCTGATTTAAAATACTCCATTAATGTGCCAAATACCATGTCAGCTTTATCCTGGGAGAAAGAGCTTTGTTCATAACTAACTTCAGCTGAATCTAAAACTTCAATAACGGAGTCACTGCAGTCATAACATGTACATGATTTACTGCAGTTGTCACAGTAATCATGCTTGGTACAATTGAGATTAGTGCTGCAGTTGAAATACTTACACAAAAACTCCCATCTACAGCCAGTTTCCCTGCAATAGTCTGCAACAGCAGCCTCTGTCTGTTTCCTGTTTGTTGCTATGTCGCTATTGTTGAAATACAGAACAGACTCTGTTGGTTTTCCATCTTGTCTAGCCCTTCCAACCTCTTGAATATTTGCTGCAATATTTTTAAAACAGCCTTTGTTCATATTTGTATAAATAGTTGTTGTAATTACTTGTATTATGCATCATGATAACTTAAACAATCGCATGTAATGTACTAGATATTTAACATATGTTAACTGCCCCAAAGCATTTGCTTTTGTATGATAGTATATATGTAACATTATCTGGCACTATGTTTATATAATTTATGTCTATGAATAGCTAAAGAACTGAACAATCTATATTAATTGATTGCTTATATAAATCAAGGAATGACATGTTTTTTGCAAACAATGCAGTGTATGGATATGCGGATGATTTCTGACAAAACGCTTCAAAAAGTGTAAAAAAAAGGTTAACAGAACACAAGTCCTAAACATATTGCATGATCAATTTCTTCTGCAACAATCTGTTTTGTAACATTGTCATTTGATACATATTTCGCAGGTGGAAATTTAAAAACTATTTATTTAAAGGTTGTCTTTTCATGTTTAAATAGTAAGGTGTCTTTTGTTTATGCTTAATATACAATTAGGATTAAAGAAGAAAATGTATTTTAGCATTTTACATGCTGTATCTACGGATCGCGGGGTCGCGAGTTCGATCCTCGGGCGGGGCGTATGTTCTCCGTGACTGATAAACGACATTGTGTCTGAAATCATTAGTCCACCACCTCTGATTCATGTGGGGAAGTTGGCAGTTACTTGCGGAGAACAGGTTTGTACTGGTACAGAATCCAGGAACACTGGTTAGGTTAACTGCCCGCCGTTACATGACTGAAATACTGTTGAAAAACGGCGTTAAACCCTAAACGAAAACGAACGAACATGCTGTATCCGCTGTAAGATATTGATTCTCATCTATAAAGTACAAGTTTTGCATTTGAACAGTATTGGCATTTTTTTTTTAAAAGTTCAATTTATTTCAGAGGTAGTACTTAGTTTTGATAAGTGATATATGACAATGTATTTCTTCTTATTTTAGTTTTGACAACTGTTAAACTGAACAGATTAAGATTGTTCTGCATATTTTTTAAGCATATTCATTTGAAAGTTTCAGTGATATAATTCTCACACTTATTAACACTTTGTTAATTTGAAGTTTATAAGAAATAGTGATGGTATAATAGTTCTTTTTGGTTCGAGTGGACTTAGCCAGATCGGATCTCACGAGGCACGCACTCGCCGGGTGTGATCTGTCCACAGGAGTCTGAAATTCTATCAGTAAGACCATAGAAGTCTATCTTTACAAAAAACCCCCCCCCCCCTCACCCTATATATAAAATAAACACCAGGAATGAAACTCAAAAACCCAGGGTTCCCTGAAAATACGCACGGAACACAGGGTGATCGAAATCTAGAGAGCGTGTTGAAGACATAACACTAAAATACATCTACCACACTCAACAGTGTTCAAATCTGATACACTTTACGACAGTAATCAGACATTTTCTGAGGTTTTCTGAGATTATTCACCACGCTCGCTAAATTTCGATCACCCTGTGTTCCGTGCGTATTTTCAGGGGACCCTGGGTTTTCGACGTTTCATTCCTGGTGTTTATTTTATATATATAGGGGGTATTTTTTGTAATGATAGACTTCTATGGTCTTATTGATAGAATTTCAGACTCCTATGATCTGTCATTGTAAAATCCATGAGAGCCGAATACAAAACCTCAAATCTAGCTACTGTTGTAATGACGCCTTTATTTGTTTATTTGCAATCGAACGAAATCTTAAATGTTTGTTGATTTAAAGTGAAATGAGTGGCGTTTTGTGTGTGCTATTTCTATAAATGTGTCAGCTCATTCAAATTAATGAAAGTAGTCCGGCAACAGACAATACGGAAGGTACAATACAGGATTTGTTCAGCCTGTTCATGTATATTTCCTTGTCAAATCCAAGCTGTATTTTTTATAGAATTTATATTCTCCTAATGTCTTTAATATATGTACCCATGCTGTAAGCTTCAGTTGCAAACAACAACTGTATTCGTCCGTCTGATATCCCATCCATAACATCCTTTCACATCTGTGAGAAATAAGTAAAAGTAATGTCCTATAAATAGCATATTTTTGCCACATGTGGATTTTAATTTTAACCGCTATAAAATGTATATGTTGTTGGAAGCAATATGATATGCTGAGTTGTCTCTTCATATGTATCAAAATGCCTTACAGCCACATTTTTGGCAGTACAATTTCCATTATGAACATAAAGTGTATCAGTTTCGTGTTTAATCCGTCCATTAATCCTTTCTAAAGTTTGTCAAAAGTTTGAATATTGATGAGTAAAGTCGAAAGTTTTATTGAATCTGTTGTTTTGATTATCTCCCTTTAGGACATTAAATAATAACTGTAAAAGTTCAGTATAAAAAGTAGCGCTTTTCTTATAATAAGGTATAGGCCATATAATTTCTACATTTACTTGTTCAGACAAATCTTAAGTATGTAGGCCTACAGCTGTCGAGTACCTGAACAAAGAAATGGAAAAAATCTTAAGAAATACAATAATTGTATCCATGTAACAGTATCTCGAAATATGTAGGCAGACCTATTTGTAGTTCATGTCTGGACTGTGTAATCAGGACATTTAGGTGGCATATTATAAATTATCATCAGCCATACAGTAAATAACGTAATATTTACTGCAGTACGTTAAAAATTAATATGGGAAATGAACATTCCGAAAAGAAACATTACAGGTGTTTTTTTTTTCAAATATCATTGCACGGAAGTGTTATAGACTATTTAAGGATCAAATTACACATGCATTTTCAGTACAAGGGGCATGGTATTTAGCAATCTTATTTCGTAATTCAGGATCCCATCTTAGGCACTCCTGGTACCCAAATCCACATACCACTTTATATCACTGTAAACCACATTTTTCTTTGAATTGATCTGGATCTTCTTTCAATTCCTGAATGACTGGATTGAAGACTTGCTTGAAGGACTCTTCAACATGGAAATTGGACAGCCTTTTGTTCACAGAAAGTTGTATGTTTGGTCTACTATTTTGGAGCAAGCTATTGGATATTTGGTTAGTTTTGAGCCAAATTTATGCCCCAATACTTTTAGAAGTACCTGCGGAACCTCGAAGGGGCTGAAGCATCGTCGAAGTGCCTGCGGCACTTTTTCAAAATTCAAATTAGGAATTTTCTGGACACATTGTATTTTGGCAGATCACATATATCATCATATATAGTTTACGACGACAGTGACGATACGGTTTGGGACAGCGAAAAGAAATGTGTCTAAACAGTCGCTGATGTGAAAAAATTCACGTTTCATTTCCAGCTTATTTGTCCGTGCGTTTCTATGAAATTCTTCATTTGCCATAAAATTTAGCATAGATATGTAGATCTACATAAGATATATGTACACCTCGCTACATTCCCCGAGTTTTGAAACAAATGCTCCATGCAGTAATTAAATGTTAAAAACGAAAAAAAATCACTCACCGATCTCGCTTGTTTTCTAAACATTGGCGAAGTACCTGCGGTACAGGAAGCGAAGTGCCTAGGCGGTACCGCAGGCCCTGTTTAGTACCCGTGAATAATGTGAAACGATTTTCATCCCGCTGCCAAACATCTAATTGAGCATTATGACGTCATAGATTCGGGTTGGTGCAAAGGTAGCGTGCCCGTCTTGTAATCGAGAGGTCGTAAGTTCGATCCTAATGTCTTTAATATCTGTACCCATGCTGTAAGCTTCAGTTGCAAACAACAACTGTATTCGTCCGTCTGACATCCCATCCATAACATCCTTTCGCATCTGTGAGAAATAAGTAAAAGTAATGTCCTATAAATAGCATATTTTTGCCACATGTGGATTTTAATTTTAACCGCTATAAAATGTATATGTTGTTGGAAGCAATATGATATGCTGAGTTGTCTCTTCATATGTATCAAAATGCCTTACAGCCACATTTTTGGCAGTACAGTTTCCATTATGAACATAAAGTATATCAGTCTCGTGTTAAATCCGGCCATTAATCCTTTCTAAAGTTTGTCAAAAGTTTGAATATTGATGAGCAAAGTCGAAAGTTTTATTGAATCTGTTGTTTTGATTACCTCCCTTTAGGACATTAAATAATAACTGTAAAAGATCAGTATAAAAAGTAGCGCTTTTCTTATAATAAGGTATAGGCCATATAATTTCTACATTTACTTGTTCAGACAGATCTTAAGTATGTACAGCTGTCGAGTACCTGAACAAAGAAATGGAAAAAATCTTAAGAAATACAATAATTGTATCCATGTAACAGTATCTCGAAATATGTAGGCAGACCTATTTGTAGTTCATGTCTGGACTGTGTAATCAGGACATTTAGGTGGCATATTATAAATTATCATCAGCCATACAGTAAATAACGTAATATTTACTGCAGTACGTTAAAAATTAATATGGGAAATGAACATTCCGAAAAGAAACATTACAGGTGTTTTTTTTTTCAAATATCATTGCACGGAAGTGTTAAAGACTATTTAAGGATCAAATCACAGATGCATTTTCAGTACAAGGGGCATGGTATTTAGCAATCTTATTTCGTAATTCAGGATCCCATCTTAGGCACTCCTGGTACCCAAATCCACATACCACTTTATATCACTGTAAACCACATTTTTTCTGAATTGATCTGGATCTTCTTTCAATTCCTAAATGACTGGATTGAAGACTTGCTTGAAGGACTCTTCAACATGGAAATTGGACAGACTTTTGTTCACAGAAAGTTTTATGTTTGGTCTACTATTTTGGAGCAAGCTATTGGAGATTTGGTTAGTTTTTGGTCCAAATTTATGCCCCAATACTTTTCGAAGTACATACGGAACCTCGAAGGGACTGAAGCATCGTCGAAGTGCCTGCGGCACTTTTTCAAAATTCAAATTAGGAATTTTCTGGACACATTGTATTTTGGCAGATCATATATATCATCATATATAATTTACGACGACAGTGACGATACGGTTTGGGTCAGCGAAAAGAAATGTGTCTAAACAGTCGCTGATGTGAAAAAAATTACGTTTCATTTCCAGCTTATTTGTCCGTGCGTTTCTATGAAATTCTTCATTTGCCATAAAATTTAGCCTCGATATGTAGATCTACATAAGATATATGTACACCTCGCTACATTCCCCGAGTTTTGAAACAAATGCTCCATGCAGTAATTAAATGTTAAAAACGAAAAAAAAATCATTCACCGATCTCGCTTGTTTTCTAAACATTGGCGAAGTACCTGCGGTACAGGAAGCGAAGTGCCTAGGCGGTACCGCAGGCCCTGTTTAATACCCGTGAATAATGTGAAACGATTTTCATCCCGCTGCCAAACATCTAATTGAGCATTATGACGTCATAGATTCGGGTTGGTGCAAAGGTAGCGTGCCCGTCTTGTAATCGAGAGGTCGTGAGTTCGATCCCTATCAGTGCCAGACTTTTTTTATTTAAATTTCACTAGTTTTATTTTTTATTTTATTTATCATGACTATTTCAAATATTGTAACAAAAACTAATTCGTGTGAAATTTTACCAAATGTATTGTTTTGATGTCAGGTTCCAATGTAGCCTGGAACCACATTGTATACTGCTTGTACAGTAGATATAACTTAAAAAAAAGTTTTGGGGTCCAAATTAACAGGCATTGAATTTTGAAATGCACACATTGCTCTTCTCCTCTTTCACATATATAGCTTCCGCGCTCTTAAGAATCACTGACCAGAGTTTTACACTTGGAAATAAATTAAACTGTTGGCTATACAAATGAGAATAAACATCAAAATGGAGCTAAAGGATTACTCTTAAAAAAAACCTAGAATTTTAGCAGTTCAGTAAATTAAGCAGTGATTTTCGAGAATTTCGGCGAACAGTCTGAGTAAAATTCTAATCAGTAATTTTCAAAAATGGTTTTTTATTTGAATTTAAAACAAACATTGTACATGTAAATGGATGTTTGTCATTCTCCGATACCAGACGTCTATCATAGCAGAAGTTTTGGCAGAAATTTGGTCCCATTCTCCTTTCAGAAAGAACATAATTTGACAAAATTCACATTAAAAAGAATCACAATAGTCATTGTCTATGATCCAAGGATTACGTAAATTCTGATTTCTATAAACGTTAAAATTGGAACATAAAATATGTACATATAGGTCTTCAGTTCCAAACATTCATCCGAAGAGAGACATAATTTCTTTAACTAGACTATATGCCTAATGAGATTCAATTAGGTTAAAAAAAATCACAGGCCAAGCTTTTAAATTTGAAGCATTTATTATTAGTGATTGTTTTAGAACTATGATAATAATTTAGGTAAAATTGTTGATACAGTATGTTTCAATATGAATAACAGAAATGTTCTCTTCATCTTGGTGCAGATGTATATCTATACCGTACTTTCTTTTATTTAGAATATTTGCCAAGTGTCCACATGCCGAGATTTTATTTTGATGCAGTCTATGACATAACAAGCTTATACATCATGTATTTCATTCAGAAATTATAGATTATCATTATCTGTAATAATAGAACATAAACTTCCTAAAACGGATCCATAATTTGAGACATTTGCAGCCATTGCAATAACACCACTTCTTTATTTTTTACGATCAAACTTCTTTTTTAACATTCTATTCACCGCAGACTCCAGTGTTTGCTTCCTATTCACCGCAGGACTTGGTATTTTCAATATTGTATCATTAATTCGCTTTCTATTCACCGGAGAAACTGAATTTCATGATTTGCGAATAAAATAGCTGCACCAGTTTTGGCGGCAAAATGGTTGATATAGTTTGAAATTCTAGTCCATGCAGAGCACAGCAGATTTATGTTAATAGCATGGTATAAGCTACAGTAAGTGCCTTTTAATTGTCTATGATATACACAAGGCATGTCAAAAGTAAAATGGGATTTTTTTTCAATTTATTTGATTCAAGTAATTCTAAAAGATGCAGACTTAATTTTGTCATCAGTTTTCATAACTTTGAATTCTTGTGCATGTAAATGTATAGTGTCCAGCTAATTCACTAGCTTATTAAATCATTTGCCACTAAGTGCCAGGATGAGCTATTGTGATTGTTCATTGTCTGTCCAGCTTTTCATCCAAAAACTATATATTTTCTTAAAACTACAAGACGAAAACTTTCTGCAGACATGCAGCTCGCAGCTCATTCACCACAGACAGTTCGCAGTTTATTCACCGCAGACAGTTCACAGCTCATTCACCGCAGACAGTTCGCAGATCATTCACCGCAGAATGTTCGCAGCTCATTCATCGCAGACTGTTCGCAGCTCATTCACCATAGTCATTCACCGCAGACCTCATTTGCATTTGAAAAGTTAATGGTCCCAACTTCATTCACTTTCTATTAACCAGTCATTCACGGACCATACACTACAGCCATTCACCACAGACCATATTCTTCTGTAAGGGTACTTTTATATAGCAACTGCTGCGGATCGTGTTGGAATGTTAAACATTATATGCAACTAGACCGCCTTCGTTTGGAATACATCTCATGCCAGCTTTTTAAAACACATCAACTGCAACTCCTTGCGCCGGCTACTCTTTCTGATAAATCCACTGAATTTGAGCACCTTAATTCGGCATGTCTAAATTGTAGTCACCTTCGCTGTACTGTGAAATCATGTTTTCAATCTCGTATTGATGACAAGCCATCATAACAAGTATATATTACTAAACAGATATAGATTATGATACGAGAAATAATAAGCATATATTGTCCGTCTGAAAGTAACTTCATTTCAATGTCTCATCTACATTTAAGTAATTATTACAACTTCCAAATTAAAAGATACGGTATTTGTTCGAGTTTTTAAGAGATTTTTTTTTTGCAAGTAATTGCTTCATAAGATAACTAGTGATGTGAACTTTTGCCTTAGGGAATGAACTTTTGCCTTAGGGAACCCTTAATGAAAAAAATAGCAACAAGTTGTACTTTGAATGGTTGGAGAGCACCAGGCAAAGGAATGAACAGGGTAAAACGTCAAATTTCCCTGAAATTTAACAATGACCTCCATGCTTATTTTTCATCTTTGGTTACCTGTCGACAAGGGTCGAACTAGTTTACATACTTGGTATTCTAGTATCCATGGTGAAAACTCTTCATTTTTTGCGTATTATTCTTGAAAAAGTATACATTACTTATACAATGTGATATCTGTTTCACTGATTAATCAGTTTAGTGTGTGTTGAACGGGCAACCTTGTGTAATCATGTCAGTAACACATTATTTACAACGCTCAAAACTAGTTTGCTCTTTATGAAAATAGGATATGAATCTTTCAAGTATGTATTTGCCATTGGTCTGTTCCCTGCTCTAAGGAGACTCGCACTCTGTGTATAGATTACGGCCTTTCAAGCTTTGGGTTCCTTACCCTAACGGTTACTTGAGCATAGGGATCTGTTCTCATTGCATCCGCAGACAATAGATAACCATAAGAACGCAGTAATTTCTGTAATTTCTTTAGAAAATCTCAACAGCGAGTGCTATAAATTCCATTATTGAAGCAGTTTTTGTTATTAACAAATATTGTAGTAAACAAACCAAACTTCAATCAATTTCTAGCAGACCTGATCACAAATATCTTTCTTCTATAGGATAAAGTCAGACGTTTGCTGTAGAAATTCATAATAATGTATAGACGATCTGCCCAACCAGGACCATATTTCTTGAGAAATTGTGTATAAAAACACAGCTCGAAGTCTACCACATTTGTTCTTAGCTGACCTGATCATTTATAAAAACATTGAGTATTTTTCAGTCTTTGCCATTGTCAATATAATTTGTATTTTATTTATTTATTTATTTGGGTTTTACGGCGCACCAACACAGTATAGATGTATTAACAAACGTAATGTTTAAGCAAAGCTAACTGCTCAAATCCATTTATGCATTATTATTGCCATAATTATGGTTCATTTTTGTTAGTAATACCATTTTAGTAGCTTATTGTTAATTTGGGTTAATTACAGTGGATCCCAGTGACACGCATTATATCTTAAACATTCTTTAAAAAAGAACCAAATAATTGTATTTAGTTGCAATCAGACATTCATTGTAAAACACAATATACATCAATCAGAAACGAACTCTGTAAATAGCACCAATCAAAACGCCCTGCTATAAATAGCAAATGTGTCCACAGAAATGGTGTTCGATACTAATATTGAGATCAGAGTCCCGTGTATGGCTGATTTACTCCTGGCACGCTAAAAACAAGGGAAGCTACTGCAATTTCGTAGCGTCCTTTGCACTATTCCAAACAATCTCCCTATGGAGTTGCCGATACGGCTTCCTTGTGGCAACTATAAACAGTAAGTTTAAATACTAGCTGAGATGGAATTCAGTACGAAGCAACTGAAGTAGGCACATTGCGGATTACACAGGGTAATTTATCCCATCATTTTGATATTACATGTATTGCACCTTCTTTTAGGGCGGAAATTTTATCTAAAGAAACAGACGTGCCAGCTTCGTAGACAGAAGAGGATTTGCTAATCGTCTGCGCTGTAGGACAAGCGCATAGCAGTTATACCTTTACTTTATAAAGTGCTATATACGATAGCATAATTGAGCCGCACCATGAGAAAACCAACATAGTGCATTTGCGACCAGCATGAATCCAGACCAGCCTGTGAATCCGCGCAGTCTGGTCAAAATCAATGCTGTTCGTTTTCAAAGCCTATTGCAACTACGGAACAGCATGGATGCGCAGGCTGGTCTGGATCCATGCTGGTCGCAAACGCGCTATGTTAGTTTTCCCATGGCGCGGTTCATATTTACACTGAGCATCGAGAAGCTGAATTTAAACATGGAATTTGTTGCGGCTGTACAAGAGTTCAAGTTTAGGCAGATGAGGTTCAAAGTATTGGCAAAGCAATGTGGTTATACCTATTCGAAAGAATGCCATATAAATTATGATCTATATGAATCGAGCATCAAGACGTAAGAGCAAATATAGTGGGACAAAGCTTTAATTAAGAAGACATAAGATGAACAAATGATAGGATTCGTTTGTGGTTCAAATGCATCGTCTGACTGAAACTTCTATAAAAAGATCAGAGACCAGTCAAGTATAATAATATATAAATGTAACATTTGTTATCTGTGTAAGTTTTATTTTTTTAAACCGGTTGGCTCTACTTTTTAATAGTTTAGAATTAACGTTAACGAAATGTTATATTTATGATCTGCTAAGGATGTCTGTCCTGCCTATATTTAAAAAAGATACACGGCCGCACTAAGTGCACAATTTAAGCTACGAAACGTGCATGCACTCTGCACGTTTACATGCGATCGGGTATTTGTAAAGCAAAACAAGGAACACATTTTTACATCATAATTATATCAATCATATTCTAGGAAACTTTGACAAAAAATAAAGCCGAAAAGTAGGGGGGATGACCATTCTTGAACTCGTCAAAGGATACGAAATAACTAAAATGGGGACGAGTTGACTGTAGATCACTCCGAATCAGAGTGGCAGAGTCGAACTCTGCCGTAGGGGCTTCAGGTACAAAAATATACGCGAACATATATCCTGCATTACTCTTAACTGTATACAGATCTGTTGTGAACAAAGATAAGTTTGTTGGTCAATACCTTAGGGATGAGAGAATAGATTTCGCTCTTTTGACTGAAACTTGGAACTCGGACGAGAAACATTATCAGTCTGAAACTTATGACTTGAACCAGAATGGATATAAATTAAGTGTAACTAATAGAAAAAATAAAAAAAGGTGGTGGTGTTGCGATCGCTTGTAGAAACACACGGGTAACTCATGGTACTGTTCAAAGCTTTAAATATGGTATTTGGCAACTCGTTTTCAAATTTTTGACCATACACGTAGTGGGTGTGTATAGACACCCGGCTCTTTCGACTGGTAACCAGTTCGTTGCTGAATTTTTTGTTGATTTTACCGACAATATTTTACCACATTATGACAATTACTTATAATGGGTGATTTCAAAGACATCTAACAATAGGCAAACCCTCAAATAAAATTGGCAAATCTGACTTATATACAAAACTGATGTATTTGATTCATCAATGACTAGGAAGAAAAGCATACATAGCTTTCACTTCGTGCACATCGCTCACACATACATCGGTAAAATCTACCTTAAAACTATTTTTTAGAAACTCTAAAAACATTAAAACATTAAAACAAAAATTTGTAACAGAGTTACCAACGTCCCCGCCTAGCGATATTTTTACAAAACATGCCAATACAATATATTTTAACTACTAGAGCAATTTACATACAACGTATATAAATCATAACTATATATCATATAATTCAAGAAGACAGTATGACGTTTGAAAATGTCTAAAAATCTATAATTGGTGAACGCTTTTAAATGCTAATACCTGTATTTTCAAGATTCAATGTGATTTTATTTCTAAACTGGTAGGGAAAATAAATAAAAATGCAATGGAATACCTTATCATATAAAGCAAGGTAACTAATAAACAAATGAAATCCATGACTAAAAAACGTTTCAAAAATACACACAAATTTAATTTTACTGTTGGTCGATGCAGAGCTGCACTACATATCAACTTAATGTATTGCTATAAATGCTGCATTTGCCTATATGTACCATTAAGTAATAAATTGTGCCTGGATTTTTATTTTACAAGTCTATAAATGTTAATAGCTTTTTCTATCTATCAATACCAATCATCTTACTTAAAACATAATTTCAATTTTTAATTAGTGGGATAACTGATATAAAACCACATGTATTGAACTTTATCATATAAAAAGGAGGTAATTTCATGTACAAAAAAAGGAAGTTAACTTGGTTGTCTGTTACCTTCACCTATGCACGTGACACAATGTCTTGTAATGGTGAATATGTATGCAAAGTTATTTAAATATACACCAGTGCATAAAAAAGTAACAGACCAGACAAACATATTTTACTAAGAGTGTTCTATCTCCGGAATGACCTTGACCTTAGAGTTAAGGATCTGGGCTTTACATATGATACATCAACTCATTATGGGGAACTTTTGTGCCAAGTAATTTTAAAATCCCTTGATGAATGGCAGAGTTATGGACGGACAAGAAACAGACCATGTTAAACAGGAATTCTTAGTGTGTCCTTGACCTTGGAGCTAGAGGTCTGGATCCTGCGCATGACACATCAACTTATTACATGGAACATTTGTGCCAGATAATTTCAAAATCCCTTGATAAATGGCAGAGTTACGGACCAAAAAAGAAACCTCTAAGTGTGCCCTTGACTTTAGAGCTAGGGGTCTGGGTATTGCGCATGACACGTCGCCTTAATATGGGGAACATTTGTGCCAAGTAATTTTAAAATCCGATGATGAATGGCAGTGTAATGGAACGGACAAGAAACAGATCGTGTTAACATTTAACCTCTATGTGTGACCTTGACCTTACAGCTAGCTGTCTGGCAGTTACGCATGACACGTCGTTTCATAAGGGGAAACATTTATGCTAAGATTTTTCAAAATCCCTTGAGTTATGGACCGGACAAGAAACAGACCCAGTTTACCTTTGACCTCTAAGTGAAGGTTGACCTTGACCTTGGATATAGGGGTCTGAGTCTTGCGCATGACACGTCATCTCGTTATGGGAAACATTTTTGCTAAGTAATTCTAAAATCCTTTCGTGGATGGCGGAGATATGGACCGGACACGAAGTGTTACAGACGGACGGACGGAAGGACGCAGCCAGTTTCTATGACCCCATTTTTTTCTTCGAAAAAGGCGGGGGACAGTAATAATTATTAGAACTAGTAATAGTAAAAGTATGGGGTAGTGGTGTACAAATAATCGGATAATCTGTGCGTCCCAGCCGTGCCAAGCCGAGTCATGGTGATGACGTAAATGCCTTTTGATTTCATCCTGGTTTAAAATGTTAAATTCTTCTGCTTAAGGGTAGTTTAGATATCGTCCCCATATGTATGTCGTTCCTACAACGTAAAAAAATAGTTAAATATAGATCTACTACATATAAGTATAACTATACACTTAAAAAGCTCTTAATGAAAACACATTTTTATCCGGTCTTGCGTTTTGGTAATACTTGTTTTTAGCTTAAATATGTGTCTAAAATACATTTTCAATTCATTTTTGGGGGCCTTTAAAGACAGTTTTAAGTAAAACTACCGTGGAACACTAAGGAGAATCATACACAATAAAGGATATCCCCACTTCATCTTAAGATTCACCTTTCGAAGCATGGATCTCTTCTAAAATAACAGAAAAAATACAAAGATCTCTAAAAGGCAGTATGATTTACAGCCATAAAATGAAAATGTACAACAGATGCGTTCAATTTTTCAGTTCACATTATTTCTTAACAAACCTAGATACGAAAACAGTTTGCTTAAAATGTCATAAAATTGTTTCGGTTACTTTATGTAACTGAACACACAAAAAAACATGTTTTGACTCAAATAACTACAAACATAATACCGTTTGGTGTAATATTTGCTTTATGCTAACAAAAAGAAGCAGTTCTTTATTAAATTACTTGTTCCACAGACGCCGAGAGCCAATAAGCTGTCCTCCTCCTCTGAAGTTCTGTCAGTATCTTTCTAAATGCCGTTGTATAACGACTTGGTGCACACCAACAACCGAAATAAAAAACAGCTATGGCAGTTTTTTTTCCTAGTTAAACTTTCTTCCTTATTAGAACCTTTTATTTTATGTTTTTCGGTGGTTTATCGAAATATAACGGTGAATTATATCCTGATAAACTCACTGGCCACTCAGTGAAAATTATCAAATCTGATACCCGGATTAACGTCAAAAAGTTTACCGAGCGTACTGAAAGCCGGAAAAAATATGACGATGACGTCGTTAAAATGACGTCATCTTTGCGATGCTTCCTGATAAAATTTCCCGCAAATTTCGACATTTTATTGAAATAAACACAACAAAAGTAGAGTTTTAGACATAAAATAAACAGAAAAATTGTTGGTATCGATGTAATATCACGGTAATTTCACTCGTGAACACCAAAAGTTGTTATTTTCACTCGTGGCTGCGCCACTCGTGAAAATATCACTTTTGGTGCCCATTCGGTGAAATTATAACGTGATATTACACCGAAACCAACAATTTTCCTCTATATCGCTTATCAGTTAAATCGCTTCCTTAGATCTGACAAACTATAACGCCATTTCACGGCACGGACTACTTGCAACTGATACAACACTTTATTTGTTTAAAAACTATTCTGTGGCGAATTGACGAATTGTTTCCCTATATTTTGAAAAGTTATGTTTTTATGTGTCAACTTATTGAGAATTCCGTTCTTTTTATTCGTGCCCAGTTATTCATGAATTGTTGTCATAATTAAAATAATGGATGTGTAACGAGTATATTATCAGCATTAATAAGCAGAAAATCCTGTTCGTCCCATATTTTATCAGAAATTCAAAACAGAAATTTAAAACAAAAAAATACACATTCAAACTAACGGTAATTACACGAATGTCTTTTTTTACGAATTTCAATGAAAGTTGGTCCAGGCTACGTGAAAGACTAAACATTTGAGCCGCGCCATGAGAAAACCAACATAGTGCGTTTGCATCCGCGCAGTCTGGTCAAGATCCATGCTGTTCGCTAATGGTTTCTCTCATTGCAATAGGCTTTGAAAGCGAACAGCACGGATCCTGACCAGACTGCGCGGATGCGAACGCACTATGTTGGTTTTCTCATGGCGCGGCTCATTTAGTTCGATTTTCCTGACAAGATAGAAGTGAAACAGTTATTTCTAGAAAAAACAAGAGCTGTCTCCATAGGATGACACATGCCCCCGATGGCACTTTGAATGAATAGTTATGGCCGATGTTAGAGTTTAAACCTTTGACCTACGGAGCTGGGTCTTGCGCGCGACACGTCGTCTTACTGTGTCACACATTCATGCATAGTTATTTTAAAATCCATGCATGAATGACAAAGATATGGACCGGACATGCCCATCAATGCACTATCATGAAAAATGACCTTTAACGTCTAAGTGTGACCTTGACCTTTGAGCTACGGACCTGGGTATTGCGTGTGACACGTCGTCTTACTGTGGTACACATTCATGCCAAGTTATTCGAAAATCCATCCATCGATGACAAAGATATGGGCCGGACACGCCCATCAATGCACTATCCTTTAACGTCTAAGTGTGACCTTGACCTTTGAGCTACGGACCTGGGTCTTGCGCGCGACACGTCGTCTTACTGTGGTACACTTATGCCAAGTTATTTGAAAATCCATTCATCGATGACAAAGATATGGACCGGACACGCCCATAAATGCACTATCCTTTAATGTCTTAGTGTGACCTTGACCTTTGAGCTACGGACCTGGGTCTTGCGCGCGACACGTCGTCTTACTGTGGTACACATTCATGCCAAATTATTTGAAATTCCATCCATCGATGACAAAGATATGGACCGGACACGCCCATCAATGCACTATCCTTTAATGTCTAAGTGTGACCTTGACCTTTGAGCTACGGACCTGGGTCTTGCGCGCGACACGTCATCTTACTGTGGTACACATTCATGCCAAGTTATTTGAAAATCCATCCATCGATGACAAAGATATGGACCGGACACGAAAATTGCGGACAGACCGACAGACAGTTCAAAAACTATATGCCTCCCTTCGGGGGCATAAAAAGATAACCACTATTTTAAAACAACTTCGTACTATGGTAATAGGATATGTTTTTTCTTTATTCCCTCTTTTTTCCCCATAAATTGTTTTGAGGTTCAATTACTCATATTTATGAATTACAGCCAAATCAAAGCATATGATTATTTTTTGGTGTAGCATGATGAATTTGGGTTTTATGTAGGAACATGGTAATTTTCCAGCTCTGAATGAATAAAAGAGGTTTCCAGGTTCTGCTCTTACCAGTAATTTAGGCATGGGCATTTCTTTTTTAAAAGTCGAATCGAGCAATACTTGTTCGTATTTTGTACAATATATCATCGAAAAGGGCCCTACATTTTGCCAAAAATTAGACTTTAACTATTGACGTCAATGGAAAACAATGGTGGCCATTTAAGAGGTTCAAAGGTAAGTGAAATCATAAACTTCCGATTTTTAAAGTTATATCAAATATAAATATGGATCTGAGAGACACGATGTTGAAACTTTAAGCAAGAAGGCCATGAAGGCCCTGTATCGCTCACCTGACCTATTGACCTGAAGATCATCAAGATTAACATTCTGACCAAATTTCATTAAGATATGGTCATAACTGTGGTCTCTAAAGTGTTAACTAGCTTTTCCTTTGATTTGACCCGGTGACCTCGTTTTTGACCCCCCAAAATTAACATTCTGACTAATTTTCATGAAGATATAGTCATAAATGTGGCCTCTAGAGTGCTAACAAGCTTTTCCTTTGATTTGACTTAGTGACCTAGTTTTTGACCCCACCTGACCCAGATTTGAACTTGACCTATAGATCATCAAGGTCAACATTCTGACCAAGTTTCATTAAGATATGGTCTTAAATGTGGCCTCTACAGTGTTAACCAGCTTATCCTTTGATTTGACCTGGTGACCTAGATTTTGATCCTACATGACCCAGATTCAAAGTGGACCTTGAGACCATCAAGGTTAACATTCTGACCAAGATTCATGAAGATATAGTCATAAATGTGGCCTCTAGAGTGTTAACAAGTTTTTCCTTTGATTTGACCTGGTGACCTAGTTTTTGACCCCAAATAACCCAATATCAAACTCGTCCAAGATTTATTGAGGGTAACATTCTGACCAAGTTTCATTAAGATTGGGCCAAAATTGTGACCTCTAGAGTGTTAACAAGCTTTTCCTTTGATTTGACCTGGTGACCTAGTTTTTGACCCCAGATGACCCAATATCAAACTTGTCCAAGATTTTATTGAGGGTAACATCCTGACTAAGTTTCATTAAGATTGGGCCAAAATTGTGACCTCTAGAGTGTTAACAGTCAAATTGTTGACAACGAACGGACGGACGGACGCCGACGGACACAGGGCGATCACAAAAGCTCACCTTTGAGCACTTCGTGCTCAGGTGAGCGAAAAAAAAAGAATAGCAAACAAAATCACGAACTCATATATTCGAACAATGCGCCATAGACTATATTGCTAAATGTCGATTTTCTCAAACTCTAGAATCTATTCAAAATGCACATTACCTGTTGTCAATACTGTATCCAGATAAGGAAAGATGAACCATCGATTTGAGTTTGGCAGATGATCTAGAACTGACTTTAAGAACTGATGTTTTGGTGTTATTCCAAAGAAATCATTGGAGGTTCCAACTGGCCAGGTATAATGTTGAATAACACTTTTATTCAATCTGAATGCTTCTTCCGCAATGTTAGAAACACTGAAAAACAAGAAAATATTTGATTTTTATCTTTCATATTGAAATAAAAAAGGATGAATTTAACAAATAATAATACACTGAAACGGCATCCGCCAGATCCACCTTTTTTTCTCTCTATTATTTTTATGAGTGCATTCCTGTATACTTTGAGGTCATATAATTAACATCACTTCAGATTGCATGTTGTTCCATATTGACATTGAGCTTTTCGTTCAATTTCTTTCTTTTATCCTTTTGTTTTCCTTTTTTATAATACATAGTATGATGATTAGTCATTGTTAGGATAAGTAGAATTTGAAAAGAAGTAAGAATATGTAAGAGTTTTCTCCCTTTTTAGGAAAGAACCTCTATATCCTCGTCTTTGTCTTGCATTTCGAATTTCGTGATTTTGCCTTTCTGTTTTCGCAAGACTTGTTTAGATTAACAAGTATTTTCTTGTCTAAAATATATACTGTGTATAGCATATATGTGACACTTATACTGTACACAATTAGAAGACTTTGAAAAATATATAGCCACAAGCCTATGGTTAGTAATATATTAGAAAACTGCGTTATTTCCCATCTATCAACTGTGGACAATAGGTGACAAAACCATGATTTGAAAGACTGATTTGGTACCAGCAATATAGCTAATAAAAGATCATAGAATATGACACATGGTTCATAGCACATAAATCATGAAACAAATTTGAAACTGGTACATAAGTAGTGATTTATTAACAGACAGACAGACAGACAGAACTACTGATCGACAGATCCACCCATCCATCGATAGATCAATCAATCTATCGTGATCGATACATCCATTGATCAAATCCCCTGACCGACCGACCTATGTTTAGATCTATAACGACCGATCTGTAGATTTGTCTTTTGACATTACCGAATGCAGTTGTAAACTACGAAAACTAAAACATTTTATAGTACTTTTGGCTATTTAAAAAAAAAAATTGCTTCCCTTAACTTCTAAACGAAGCTTCCAGTCAGTTATGTTACCAAAGACTCTACAGGACAGTGAACAATGGTGTAATTTGCGTATCCCAAAAGTTACAAGAATTGGCATAACACTAAGCTGTTAGAAGTAAGACTGATACAGAAAACATCTTATAGTACTGTTGGCTATGGCATTTATAAAAATGATCTGCTTCCCTTAATTTCTAAACTAACCTTCCAGTCAGTTATGTTATCAAAGACTCTACAGGACAGTGAACAATGGTGTAATTTGCGTATCCCGAAAGTTACAAGAACTGGCATAACACTAAGCTGTTAGAAGTAAGACTGATACAGAAAAAAAAATTACCTTTCGGACAATTACATACACATTAACTGTGTTCTGTAAAATGCTAATCTTCTTTATTAAAAAGAATATATATACAAGGTATTTAAAGGATACTTTGTAAATAGTTTCAATTTTAAAAACATATACTACAGTATTTCCTGACATAAGTCAAAGCAAACTGGAGGTTATAAATAATGATACCATCATTGCTTTTCGTGAATTGTTTTGTTGGGTTTAACGTCGCACCGACACAATTTTAGGTCATATGGCGACTTTCCAGCTTTGATGGTGGAGGAAGACCCCTGGTGGCCCTCCGTGCATTATTTCATCACGAGCGGGCACCTGGGTAGAACCACCGACCATCCGTAAGGCAGCTGGATGGCTTCCTCACATGAAGAATTCAACGCCCCGAGTGAAGCTCGAACCCACACCGATGAGGGGCAAGTGATTTGAAGTCAGGGACCTTAACCACTCGATCACGGAGACCCCTCACTTACACGTAAAGATATGTACCATATACTACAGACAGAGACGATATATTGTATTTGAAAGTTCATAATGCACTTGTAAATCTATAAGTCTATGATCTGAAGTTTATTATTAAGTAAATGTGTTACCAACGAACGCACAGAAAAAATAAACAATCAATAAAAACGCAGCCTTGCTCAAAGTGTGTTTCTGAAATGTAAAATATAGCACACATTAGTTAATGAAAGAAACGCAACGTTATTTTGTGGAAAGTTCTTTTTTGGTACATACTTAAGAAAAGACGAGGACTCCGTCTTAAGATTGCGTAACGTTCTTCTATTTCTTTATTAATATCAATTAATCTCATTATATAAACTGTTTTCAACATATCCTGCACAAATTTTCACAGTTGATTCTATTTCACTTTCAGTGTATTCCCGTGTTGTCTCTGCATTACTAACTACTTCATTTCTCTGAATACGGCGGTCATATTGGTTTTTCTCTACTTCTGTACATGCTAAACTTTTTATGATAACTTTTCTACTGTTCCTACTTGTCGTTGATTAAACTCTGATTTTTCAAACTTTCAAAATATACATAGAAAATTCAGCAAATAAAAACGATAAGGTCGGGTGCTTGATTTTTTTGCCAGACTGATTTGAAGAAATTGGACCTACGCAATTTTTCATAATGGGAGTCTATCTGAAAAATCATAATTTTTATAACGTTTTCGCGAATAGATTTTTTTCTATAATGTATATTTTAATGAAACTTCTCACAGTTGTAAAAAATGTATATTGCCTATGAATTGGTGAAATAAAATGTATCAACCCGTGTGCATATTTTCGAGATATTTGACCATGATTAAAGTGAACCGCACATTTCACGCTAAATTCAAGACATTATTTTGAATTATCTAGCGTGGCAGATGCTTTAATATCATATTTTAACTTTAGAAAGATAGTAGCAGAACCAATGTAATAAACTTACTCACAGGTTGCCATTTATTCATAAAATTCCGTATGCCGAATCCATGCTTTATTTCTACGTTTTCCGGATAAATGACGTTACGCCATCACTTCCGGATTTTTCAAACGTGCAGAGCTACCTTAACAACTATGTTTCTTCTGATCTTGTCGTAAGTGTAGTTTGTTTCCGTTCTGATGTCTAATTCTGCCCTTTAAATACACCTATCTAGAAAGAAACCAGCAGTTAAGAATTGATAACGTTGCCTTCATTATAAACAGAAAAATAAACCGAATGTGTGTCTATTCAAACTTGGCGCATTGTCCGCTTACTCGGCTAATAACATTTCAATGTACAAATCTTATCACGTGTGAACATAATCAGCCGATAATTATCTATTCTGACCACTGACACCAGAACAGAAAGACTCTGTACATGTTATGCCCTACCCCTAGGTATTCTATAAGAACCACGGTCGTGGGGGAAATATACTGACCCATTTCAATCGCGCATTTCATACCTAAAACACGTAGTTCGGTAAATGTGTACTATGGATATTGAGCAATTGGTAATTTATCTTCCATTGTGTACCAGTCACATTTCTTCAAAATTCCTATCTTATAGAAACAACGCATACAGTTTGTTTTCGTAAACATCATGTTTATAAACATTAAGGTACTTCCGCCACCTTGAATTCAGAGTGACCTTCATTTGTGGTGTGAAAATATAGTGAACCAAAACTTTCAAATGCCGCTGTTCCGTAGCACAAAAACAGCTCAGTTTGCAAGACCTTAACTAAAAGTAGCTGTATAAAAAAAGCCAAACTGAAATTTGGAAATAAACAAATAAGATATTTTACCTGTACTTTTCCAAATTTTTGGTTACATTTATAAATCCTTTTCAATTACTTTATTAAACAACCCTGAATCGCTCACCTGAGTAATATGAGCTACATGTTTCAAATGTCAAACTGATGATAAAATATTAAGAAAGTCAGTAGGTCACATTCATGGTCAATGAAATTCAGTTTTACGATTTGTGTGCAAAACTGTGTAAGTCATCAAAATTTCAAGGCTGTATCTTAAAAAACAAGAAAGTAGGTCAGTAGGTCAAGGTCACAGTCAAGTGACATCATATAACTTGGGGTCATCAGGTAATTATAATTAAACAGTCTTGGAAATAGGATCAGATGATTTTTTAAGTATTTTTCCTATATAACTCACTTAATAACTAAGTGACCCCAGGGCGGGGCCTCTTTTAACCCCAGGGGCATAATTTGAACAATTTTGGTAGAGGACTACTAGACAATGCACCATACCAAATATCAAAAGCCTAGGTCGTATGGTTTCAGACAAGAAGATGTTTAAAGCTTTTTCCTATATAAGTCTATATAAAACTTGGGACCCCCAGGACAGGGCCTCTTTTCACCCAAGGGGTACAATTTGAACAATTTTTGTTGAGGACCATAAGACAATGCTACAAACCAAATATCAAAGGTCTAAGTGTTGTGGTTTCAGACAAGAAGATTTTTAAACTTTATATAAGTCTATGTAAAACTTGGGACCCCCGGGGCGGGGCCAAATTTGACCCTAGGGGGATCATTTGAATAATCTTGGTAGAGGACCACTAGATGATGCTACATACCAAATATCAAAGCCCTAGGTAATGTGGTTTTGTACAAGAAAATTTTCCCTATATAAGTCTATATAAAAAATGTGACCCCCGGGGCGGGGCAATATTTGATCCTAGGGGGATAATTTGAACAGGTTTGGCAGAAGACCATTAGATGATGCTACACACCAGATATCACAGCCCTAGGCCCTGTGGTTTTGGACAAGAAGATTTTTAAAGTTTTTTCTTTCGGTTGCCATGGCAACCACAGTTCTGCATGGAATTCAATTCTTTGAAAAATTTTGAAAGGGGGCCACCCAAGGATCATGCCTGAGAAGATTGGTGTAATTCTGCCCAGTGGTTTTCAAGAAGATTTTTTTTAGAAATTGTTGACGCACGACTCACGACGCACGACTGACGACGGACTACACACGACGGACATCAAGCGGTCACAATAGCTCACCTTGTCACTTCGTGACAGGTGAGCTAAAATCATGAATGGCAAAAGTTAGTACAGAGTTTCAATTAATGCATAGGAGAATTGTCCTTCTGATTAGAACTAAACTTATTACAATATCTGTTTTCAAATCTGACCACTGCATGTATCAAAACGAAATTTTCAGCATACATAAAAGTATTTCAGCATACATAAAAGTAGTGCAATGTGTGGGCAAGATTTTTTCTATGTATGGTGTACCAAACTGCCTTAAATTGTAAGACTTAATGTCAACAAGATTTAGCAACGATCCAAAATTCGTTTCAAGGATTGTGCAAGTTTAAGAATGGTTTAATTTATTATACTGGAGTTGATGTACTGACGCGCTGCTTATCTCACGGAAAATTCGATGGAAATGGAATTTTCGGCACTTTCTGTGGTAACTACCGAAATTACTTAACGTAACATTCTCACACATACGTAATATTTTATATTCATAAATTATATAAACAATCGAGATATTTGCTTTATCACGATATATGCAAATATTTTTAGACAATCTTGAAACATTTGGCCACTGTATTTCCGCATATTGGTCCGGGACAAGTTAGATGTGTACATAGTGATTCCTTGTTAATTAGATGTTTCATGCGAAGTAAACTAACCAATTTTGATTTAAATATCGATGTTTTATACAATATGAGAATTTATGCAAGATGTTTTTGAAAACACAGTGAGAATAAATCGCAGAAAAAATGTACAGCAAAATATGTTAGGAGGTAATATAATTTGTACACAATTGTAGATAACTTCCAAACAATCAAAGTGCAATCAGTTGAACTTTTCGCGCGAAAACCTGATGATTAAAGGTCCATTACTAAGGGAAAGTGAGTTGGCAATTTTTTTCATAGCCAGTGCATAGACTTCTGCAAGACACTAAATAATGAAGATTGGCAGGTCAAAATTTACAGAAGGTCTTTGGAACTCAAAGAAATGTATGTGTATTACGTTGAAATTTCAATGAATCGACAGAATGACCCCCAGGTCTTTTTAACTTTCTTCATACTTCATAGAAAAATAATTGTACATATACTGCGATTTATTTCGAATTTCTACATACCAACTTTCATTTTCCAATAAAATGAAATAGTTTATGTGCTTTTTAAAAGAAATTAAAATGTTCACTTTCCTTAGTATTGGACCTTTAAAATCAGAAATGTCTCAAGAGTAACTTTTTTTTGTATCTTGGCTCTTCGTTAAAGAATATATATATATATATATATATATTTAGATTTAAAACTGATAATAAATGTGTATTGCAATTCCGGCATAGAAATGGACACTGACTTAACACTACTGTGGTGTTGACACCGGTCCAGTAATAAGACTGTCTACGGAATAAAAGGTCGTGCGTTCTTCATCTGAAAATTACGAACATTTGGATCAGTGTCCAGAATACAAAATAATAGACTTGCTTTTTGCCGAGTGCACACTTCTTTTCTATCGTTGTTTATATATAGAGTAGACTTTGAAATATTCGTACCGTACACATGCTTAATCTCATAACCACTTCTTTAATGTATGCTCTCTGAAATTAACAGGTAACTGGCTCAACTGAGACACAATACTTTAAAAAAGTAAATTCAGTGTTCAAAATGCACGAGAGTGTCGTGATAGTACATGCCCTTTAATTTCACATGGTTGATGTTTAAACAAATAGTTTAAAAAATTGCTTCGTTTTATTTCTCACGGAAAAGATCGGACGGTTTTTTATATTGGAATAATTATAGAACATACTTGCATTTACAGTTGCAAGTTGATTGTTTTCTACAGGACGCAAAACTGAATTAAGTAAGCACTTTTACTTTTTCAGCAATTTCTCTCAAGTAAATTTTGATATTGTTTACAAAGAGAAATCAGTTTTGTGTCATCTTGAAATGCGTTGTTCGGCTGAAACGTTTAGTTCCCGGAATGGTTATAAAATGGTTTATTTTTTGGATGTTTATTTTATTTATATATTCAACACAATGTGCAATATTTCCAGATTTTGAAAATGATTGAAACTGAACTTTATTTTAGAAAAAGTTCCGATTTTTCATTAATATTTTGCCAGCGGATGCTTACACATTTTAAGTGAAACGGCTTTCTTGTACGAGAGAGGTGTGTAAAGCGAAAAACTATGTTTACACATGGCGTTAAATGTAAATGATCGGTAACAGATTAAGGAGATCGGACAGTGCAAACCTATACTAAATTGATATCTCTAACCATGAACTAGAATGTGTCTGCAGGACACAGGGTGTGCCCCCCCCCCCCCCCCCCTGGTACATCTGTCACAAATATGGGGCAAGAATTCAAATGTTTGCAGTATTAATGGGGTATAGCCTCAACAAACAGTTTATGAAAAGGATTCATTATTCTAGGCCTTATACTTTTTGAGCTATGAGCATCACAAACAAAAATCCACTATTTTGTCTATTTCAAGGGCCATAACTCTGTAATAAGAGCTAAGATTCTCAAGAAGAATGCCAAGTATGCAAGGTCACATCACGATAACGACTCCAGCAAGGTTTCCTGAAGTTACATCTGATACTTTTTGAGCTAGACACATAATTAGGTGAAAAAGTGCACTTTTTTACTGTTTCCTGGGCCATAACTTTAAAAATAGGGGGTGGAGCCAGCCAAAAAATTAGAGGTGTGCAAGTTTATATCATGATTAAGACTTATGCAAGTTTCAACCATTTATATTAAATACTTTTTGAGCTAGGTGCGTCACAATGTGAAAATGTACATTTTTGACTATTTCAGGGGTCATAACTGTAAAAATAGGGGGCGGACCCAAATGAAAAATAAGAGGTGCACAAGTTCATATCATGATTAAGACTCATGCAAGGTTTCTGGAATCTATATCAAATACTTTTTGAGCTAGGCATGTCACAAGGTGAAAATGTGCATTTTTGACTATTTCAGGGGCCATAACTCTGAAAATAGGGGGCAGACCCAAATGAAAAACAGGAGGTGTGCAAGTTTATATCATGATTAAGACTCATGCAAAGTTTCATGAATCTATATCAAATACTTTTTGAGCTAGGCGTGTCACAAGGTAAAAATGTGAATTTTTGACTATTTCAGGGGCCATAACTCTGAAAATAGGGGGCGCAGCCAGACGAAAAATAGGAGGTGCGCAAGTTCATATCATGATAAAGGCTCATGCAAGGTTTCATCAATTTATATCAAATACTTTTTGAGCTAGGAGCGTCACGAACTTCGGACGGACGGACGGACGGACGGACGGACAAGACCAGATTTATATGCCCCCACCACTCACGGGGGTGGGGGGGGGGGAGGGAGCACAATAAGAAGACATATATATTTCAGTAAGGAAATCTGAGATAAAGGAACAATCATATATTTAATTCCTTGAAATAAACATGACGGCAAATATTTTAGAAAAAAATGTGCGCGTGTTTTACGCATTAGAATGTTTAACGACATTTTCTTGAAAAAGTAACACTTGTATGCACTAATCTGGCATTTCTTTGATTTGAAAATACTTATTTTGTAGCAGTTTAGGTTGCATACGATACCAAAATTTTGCACTAAAATTTTCAATTTCCTTCCAATGCACTGTGGAGATAGGGTTCAGCGTAGCTTTCATGCTCGGAAATTTACCTACAGATATATCATTTTAACTTTAATAATTTATTTTTTGTTTCCTTGCTTTTATAAAGCTGTTTCGAGGATTCTGATTTTTCACATGAATTTCTAATTTCAGTTTGAAGAATATCCTTAAAGACTGCGTTTTGAAACATAAACTCAGAGTTCCATATTTTAGTGTGTCTTGAATAAGAAAAACGTTAGCTCAAGCTAAAACAAAACATAATCAAAAAGTAGAAAGTCATTTTGTAAGTAGAGAAATTTTGGTTTGAAAACGTGTAAACACGTATGGCTTACCAATCGAACTGTAGTTTATAGTTTTTCAACGTAGTTGACAAGTCTAGATTATAAAACCCATCTGATCGGCTGATGTGAAAATTTGTCAGTCGTCGTTTTACTACAAACGTGTACGCTATGTGTGTATAGAGCATAAATGTGCAATATAAATTAAACAAGTGAATGAAGTATTGCCATGCAATACAAAGTCCCCTACTGAAAGGCACCTACTTTTCTCTACTGCAGTATAACATAATGAACTGATATCTGTAAATAATGTTTAAACAATATTGTACTATATATACAATACGTTTTGTTTTATAACAAAACACTTTGATTAAAATTTGTATATATAAAAACACACAGTCAGTGATAGTTGTTGTCATATAGCATTTTTTGGCCAATTATCAAAAAGGTATCATATAAGTTATTTATAGTCAAATATCTATATTTGTCCACATAAAACTCTTTACCAGGTAGAGATAGGTCAAAGTACACCGAAAGATTGGATGTAACATGCATGTTGTACCACAGAAAACTGGTCTCGATTTTTCCCTACGGCCTGTAATATAAGATTCTTTCACTAGTTATAAATTCCGGCCTCGAGGGTTACTGTTTAGGCGGTAACGAGGTTCCTACCGAGTAACCTCCTAAACAGTTACCCGAGAGCTGGATATTCCCATCTATAACCAGTGAAAGAATCTTTTTCTTGCATACCGATATCAAGATATAATAATAAAATCAAATCAATCGAACGGCTTCTTTTTAGAACTATTTCTCATGGCAGCGTATTTAAACAAAGCGCGGGAAATCAACGTCCGTAAACAGGAAAGACGTCATGACGTTTCAAAGACAAATAACAATGTTTAGTTCCGGTTTTGTTTTATCAGATGCAGCGTAACGTTTTGAATTTTTGATAAAACAAGTGAATGAAGTATTGCCATGCAATACAAAGTCCCCTACTGGAAGGCACCTAATTTTCTCTACTGTAGTATAGCATAATGAACTGATATCTGTCAATGATGTATAAACAATATTGTAATATATACAGTATGTTATAAACAAAAGACTTGGATTACAATTCGTATATATAAAACCCTATAGCTGTTTTCATATAGCATTTTTGGCCGAATATCAAAAAGGTAACGTTATTTATAGTGAAAAAAATCTAAGTCCACAAAAAACTCCTTACCAGGTAGAGATAGGTCAAAATACACCTAAAAATTGGATGTAACATGCATGTTGTACCACAGAAAACTGGTCTCGATTTTTCCCTACGGCCTGTAATAAGTAAGTTACAATATTAGCTATTTATAGTAAAAACAAAGGGACATATTTCTAAAAAACAAAAGTGCATTATGGTGGTGAACATTAGTGCCAAGTTACATCAAAATCTTTTTATGCATAAAGAGGAAATGCTCCGGACAAAGTCATTCTTGAATTTGGCATTTTACCTCTAAGCGTGACCTTGACCTTAGACCTAGGGACCTTGTTCTTGCGCACAACAATCCGTCTCATGATAGTGAACATTTTTGCCAAGTTACTTCAAAATCCCTCCAAGCATGAAGAAGAAGTGTTCCTGACAAAGTCACTCTTGCATCTGACCATTGGAATCTGTGTGTGACCTTGACCTTCGACCTAGGGACCAGGTTCTTGTGCATGACACTCCCTCTCATAGTGGTGAACATTTGTGCCAAGTAATATTCAAATCCTGTTTTGCATGACAAAGTTATACACAGGAAACATGTCCCATTAACCTTTGATCTCCAAGTGTGACCTTGACCTTTATGCTAGGGTTCTGGGTGTTGCGCATGACACGTCGTTTCATCACGGGGAACAGTTATGCCAAGTAATAGTAAAATCCCTTGATGGATGTCAGAATTCTGGACTGGACAGGAAAAAACCCTATTGACATTTGACCTCCAATTGTGACCTTGACCTTTGAGCCAGGGGTCAGGCTTTTGCGCATGACATGTCAACTCATCATGGGGAACATTTGTGCCAAGTAACATTAAAATACCTTCATAGATGGCAGAGTTATGGACCATACACGAAACAGACCCTCTTCATGCCATGTGAACATTTGACTGCCAAGTGTGAACTTGACCTTTGAGCTAGGGGTCTAAAAGTTGTGCATGACACATCGTCTTATTATGAGGTACATTTGTGCCAAGTAAAATTTAAATCCCTTCATGGATGACAGAGTTATGGACCGAAAAGAAAAAAAGCACAGCTGATGTTTGACCTCAAGTTGTGACCTTGACCTTTCAGCTAGGGGTCCGGGTTTTGCGCAAGACACGTTGCCTCATCATGGGAAACACTTGTGCCAAGTAATATTAAAATCCCTTCATGGATGACAGAGTTATGGACCGGACAGGAAACAGATCCTGTTCATGCAATATTTATTGATTTAACAGATACAAGGATCAAGGATCAAGAAGCCTAAGTTAACTGACTTCAGTTGAATTCCTCCCCGCACCGAGTGCGCATATACACAATTCAACATCCGCATGAAGAAACACCTCCGCGGCGCCCGAACTAGTACAAAACGCGCTGCGGTCCGACTGGAGGAATATCCCTTGCCGCACCGTGATGCGCACAGACCGCATGAAGGGCTTCCTCCGCGGCGCCCGAACTAGTACAAAACGCGCTACGGTCCGACTGATGGAGTTCCACCGCGGCGCCCGAACTAGTACAAAACGCGCTACGGTCCGAGTGGAGGTGTTCCTTGCCGCACCGAAATGGAAGGAATTCTGAAGTCATACCTATAATAAGAATTGCTCACCTGCACCTTAAAGGTACCACTTCACTGTAAAAGAACAGCTATTAATTTCATACATGTTATAACAGCAGTAATTGCTCACTTAGAAAATTTTCAAGGCTTCATTTCTCTTGTTAGTATATTTCAAGCCTAAGTTTACTAACTTCAGTTGAATTCCTAGTTAGAAATGCTCAGCTAGCCTACACCTTAAAGGTACCACTTCACTGTAAAAGAACAGCTATTAATTTCATACATGTTATAACAGCAGTAATTGCTCACTTAGAAAATTTTCAAGGCTTCATTTCTCTTGTTAGTATATTTCAAGCCTAAGTTTACTAACTTCAGTTGAATTCCTAGTTAGAAATGCTCAGCTAGCCTACACCTTAAAGGTGCCACTTCACTGTAAAAGAATATCTATTAATTTAATACATGTTGTAACAGCAGTAACTGTTCACTTACAAAATTGTCAAGGGTTCATTCAGAATACCTAAAAGGAAAATATAACAATGACATTTCAGCTCATTATAAGTTTGATGAAGTAGATGTAAACAGGCATCTGAAAGACGCTTATCTTCCCGACATTGTATGGATAATAAAGGGTTTGATGGTATTGGTGGATCTTAAACTTCGAGTTGGTGACCTTGCCTAAGCTGACATGTTGAATTTTGATTCAGTCACATTGCCCCTTCATAAGGAGAATATTACAGCCAAGCAGTCGTATAAGAAGGTGGTCTTCAAGGGTAAGAATAAAGAGCAACATACAATGCCATCACACTTTTGACGGCGAGGTCTGACCTTGACCTTGAGCACACATGGCCTACCCCATAGTTCTAGCACATCATCTTGATGAGGTGATCAATTGCTCTAAGTTTCATAAAATCCGTCACGGGTTTAGGAGATAACATAGCGACCACACCAAAATGAAAGCTCAAACATTTGACCCAGTTCGTGACCTTGACCAAGCCGACATGGCTGGCTCGTAAGTTTTCTCATGTTTCTTACAATCGTTTTGATGAGGAGGTGATCATTGACCCAAGTTTCTTGATATTCCTTCCAGGGGTAGAGGAGATACAGACGGACACAAAATGGTCGGCTCAAACATGTTGAGTTTTGACCCCTTGACCTTGATCCGACAATGGCTGACTCATGAGTTCTGCACATTGTCTTGATGAGGTGATCTTGACCCAATTTTTTCTGGGTTATCCTTCTAGGGTTTAGGAGATTACAGAGGCGGACACAAATGGAGCTCAACCTTTACCTTCTTTGTGACCCTTACATTGAGCCAACAGGGCTGACCTCATAGGATGCTGCACTCGTTTTGATGAGGTATCATTTGACTCAAGTTTCATGAAAACCTTCAGGGGTTAGGAGATACAGATCTTACTGCTTTTACCTTGATTTGTGCCTTGACCTTTGAGTTGAACAATGGCGAACTATGAGTTTGCGGATTAGGTGATCAATTTGACCTTAGTCTGCTGAAATCCTTCAAGGGGTTTAGTTAGATACAGAGCGACACAAAATGGAAGGCTAAAACATTTCCCTAAGTTTTGAGCCTTGACCTTGAGCTTGCATGGCTGACTGTAAATTTGTACATCGTCTTTGTGTAAGATGATCATTTGAACCAGGTTTCAGATGAATCCTCAAAGATTAGGAGTCAGAGCAGACACCAATGAGAAGGTCTCAAACCTTTGACCCTAAATAGAAAATTGTTGACCTGACCTGAGCTAACATGAACTGCGTTATAAGTTCATGCTAATTTTTCGTTATGAAGGTGATTATTTGACCAAATTTCTAAAAATCCTTTAAGGTGTTTAGGAGATACAGAAGCTACACAAAATGGAATGCTCAAACCTTTTGACCCTCAGTTGTGACCCTTGACTTTAGCAGGCATGGCGGACTCCTGATCTGCACATAGTCCTGATGAGGTGATCATTGACCCAATTGTTTTAAAAATCCTCAAGGGGTTTAGGAGATATAGGCGGGATATGGAAGGAAGGCTAAAAATCCTGTGACCTGAAGTGTGACCTTGACCTGGCCCACATGGCTGACTCATTAGTTTATGCACATTATCTTTGATAAGCTGATCATTGGACCCAATTTCAATGAAATCCTTCAAGGGGTTAAGGAGATACAGACGGGACACAAACTGAAATGCTCAACTTTGACCCGAAGTTGTGACCTTGACCTTGAGCTGCATGGCTGACTCATAAGTTCTGCACATTGTCCTTATGAGGTGGTCATTTGACCAAGTTTATAAAATTCCTTCAAAGTGTTTTCAGAGAATAGACGGACATGAAATGGAAGGTACAACATTTGACCTTGAGTGTGTGAACTTGACCTTGAGGCCAACATGGCTGACTCATGAGGTTCTGCACATAGTCTTGATGAGGTATTAGTGACCCAAGTTCATGAAAATCTTCAAGGGGTTATGAATAGGTAACGGACACGAAGGTGTACCGAGGACGGACGGAGACCATTCCTATAACCCCCCCCCCCCCCACACACACACACACACACAACCACACCACCCCAACCACCACCACTCATTGCGGGATTGATAATTTAATCCCTGATCCTATTAATTTTTTGTTTTCGCACTTTTTTTCTGTGCTGGCTATTTTGGTAGTCATTGTTTTCAGGCTCTTCAAGACATTTCCGCAGTCAACTAATTCTTTGGATGATCACGCAACTGGTTCGCTGGAAAGTTCACAGCTACTTGTTCGTGTCAATGACCAACCAACGAACATCCAGCGAACATTGCATCAATTGTATCAAAATAATATTTCCGTACCTGTTGTGCATCACCTTTGGTTACTTTAAATAGCATTCACTTTTGTATGCTATTAAGAATAATACACAAAGACACATCAGTTTAATTAGCAATTTACAACTTTAGGGTTTTGTTCATTAGTCAGTTATCTAAACAAACTTACTTTGAACAATTTATGATAAGTCCCAAAGATTACTTTGAATTGTATTGAGGCGTATAAAAAAATGTTTTTCTGGTAACATGCTAAAAAAATTAATGTCAGTTTAACTAAGGTTGCTTTGATTTTTTTTTATTAGTGGGATTTTTGGGAAATTTTTTTGTGTCAAAATATGAACACAAAGAGGGGTTCTGCATAGCATCAGTAAGTTGATTTCTTACCTCAATGACCATGTTTAAAGCAAAAAGGGCAGCTTTGCAACTTGTTTGTTAAAAAGTTAAAAACAGGATCAGTCTGTGAGACAGCGCTCTCGACCTTTCTTCTCAGTGGTCGTGACTCTGAATTAGAAGCCTTGCCATTAAAAAACTTTTTAAAACTTTAACCAAAATTCTAAGTTAAAAAAGATGCATAACTCTGTCAAAATTCAAATCAGAGTTATGTGGATTGTTTCTCCTGGAGTATAATTTGATAGCCAATTAACTCTTTTAGGGTTCAAGTTACTATTAATAGCTTTGATAGTAACAGAGATATTTGACTTCACACCAAACTTTAAGAACCAAAAATTGCAAAGTTTAAATAAGGGGCATAACTCTGTCATAATTCAAATCAGAGTTTATGGGGGATGGTTTCCTACTAGTGTAACTTTTATAGTAAACAACTATTATGTTTCATGTCAAAAGCTTTGATAGTTAGAGATATTTGACTTATATCAATAAACTTTAACCAAAAGTGCTAAGTTAAAAAGATCATAACCTGTCAACATTCAAGTCAGAGTTTATGAGATTGTTTCTCATGGTGTATAATTTGATAGCAAATAACTGTTTTATGTTCAAGTTGATATCATAGCTTTGATAGTCACAAGATTTTGAACTTAATCAAAAACGTTAACCAAAAATTCAAAGTTAAAAAGGGCCACAACTCTTGTCATTCAAATCAAAGTTATGCGTGATTGGTTTCCTTCTCCTATGTAGACTTTGATAGTAAATAACTATTTATGTTCAGTCAAAAGCTGATAATTACCGAGATGTTCCTTTCTCAAAAACTTTAACCAAAAAAGTTAAAAGGGGCATAACTCTGTCAAAATTCATCAGAGTTATGGCATTGTTTTCCGGTGGTAGACTTTTGATAGTAATAATTATTTTAAGTGTTCAAGTTCCTATTAAATGCTTTGATAGTAACAGAGTATTTGACCTTAATCAAATTGAACCACAAATCTAAATTTTTAAGAAGGCATACTCTGGCGTCAAAATTCAAATCAGAGTTATGGGAATTGTTTTCTCCTTGGTGGTAGACTTTGATAGTAAATAACTATTTAAGTTTCAAGTTAAGATCAATAGGGAATCGATCCCTCTACAGTAACATGTGATATATACCGAATGTACGGTGGTATGTTTAGGACATGCAATTATGTTTTTTTAGGATTAAGGTAAATCTTGAGCGCCCTCAACATCTTATCTCGTCGCACTACATCTTAATCCTCCGAGCGATCAACTCTTATCAACTCGAGCGATCAACATGATTATCTGAGCGCTCAACATTTTTTTAAGCAATCAACATCTTATCTCGACGAGTCAACATATTAATCTTTGAGCGATTAACATCTTAAATCTGCTGAGCGATCACATCTAATTTGTGCCACGACTCTTATCTTGATCGGTAAACATCTTATCTCGAGCGGTCAACATATTATCTTGAGCGATCAACATCTTATCTTGAGCGATCAACATATTATCATGAGCGATCAACATATTATCTTGAGCGATCAACATCTTATCTCGTGCTATCAACATCTTATCTTGAGCGATCAACATGTTATCTCGTGCGATCAACATCTTATCTTGAGCGATCAACGTCTTACCTCGAGCGATCAACATATTATGTCGAGCGATCAACGTCTTATCTCGGGCGATCAACATCTTATCTCGTGCGCAGGACATCTTATCTCAAGCGATCAGCATATCATCTTGAGCGATCAACATATTATCTCGAGCGATCAACATATTATCTCGAGCGATCAACGTATTATCTTTAGTGATCAACATATTATTTTGCGCGATCAACATCTTATCTTGAGCGATCAACATCTTATTTCGTGCGCACGACATCTTATCTTGAGCGATCAACATATTATCCTGAGCGATCAACATATTATCTCGAGCGATCAACATCTTTTCTCGGTCATCTTATCAATATATATTAAGGACCTTTGTGTGAATTCAGATCATTAGTAAAAACATACGGCTGCCACCGTTTTTGTTTTTGTTTCGATTATACTTATAACCGTTTCACATGTTTGCAGGGTTAGAAATTTAAATACGCAAACTGATAAAAAAGGCAGCAAAAGAATCAGTGATGATGCAAAGAAATAGAGGATATTACACGAGTGTCTTTTCATACTGAATTTATTAAACGAGTTGAATAAAATAATAAAATGCGAGGCTCTGCCGAGCATTTTATCCATTTTATTCAACGAGTTTGATAAATTCAATGTGAAAAGTCACAAATGTAATATTCTTTTTATCACATGTTAGCTTTCCCTGTAGAAATATCAAAATTTCCACTTTCTTTCGCTATATAAACAAGTCAATTTGACCAACGTCTCCTATACTATAAACGACGTCGACGTCAAAGCTTTATTACACTAGTGTATTATCATTTTTAAGTAATGGCTTTATTACACTCCCGCGACGTCAAACATGTGATAAATAAATTTAAGTCCTTGACAAAAAAATATTAGTATGTAGGCTTCGCCCATATATTTAATAATTTCCTTGTTTTCCCTTAATTCATGCATGCAACTTTTCTGCACGAATTTATCAGTCGAACTGAAATGTGTTGCTATTCTAACATGCAGTATGTACATTGGTTATGTTCATTTGATTTTGAAGATAGGATGACCAATTATATGCATTGCTGCCCAAATTGATGTGATAAACTTGTACATGTACTTGTGGGAAGTTCAAATAACAGCGGAATAGGTGGGACCCTAATTACCAACTTGTCCGTATGTTTTACAAAGGACCTAAATGCACACACAAAGGTAATATATATAAATAAGATGTTGTGCACTCGAGATAAGATGTTGATTGCTCAAGATAATATGCTGATCGCTCGAGATAAGATGTTGATCGCTCAAGATAAGATGTTGATCGCTCAAGGTAATATGTTGATCGCTCGAGATAAGATGTTGATCGCTCAAGATAATATGTTGATCGCTCAAAATAATATGTTGATCGCTCGAGATAAGATGTTGATCGCTCAAGATAAGATGTCGTGCGCACGAAATAAGATGTTGATCGCTCGAGATAAGATGTTGATCGCTCGAGATAAGATGCTGATCGCTCGAGATAAGATGCTGATTGCTCAAGATAATATGTTGATCGCTCGAGATAAGATGTTGATCGCTCAAGATAAAATGTTGATCGCTCAAGATAATATGTTGATTGCTCGAGATAAGATGCTGATCGCCCAAGATATTATGTTGATCGCTCAAGATGATATGTTGATCGCCCGAGATAAGATGTCGTGCGCACGAGATAAGATATTGATCGCTCAAGATAATATGTTGATCGCTCGAGATAAGATGTTGATTGCTGAACATAATATGTTGATCGCTCAAGATAAGATGTTGATCGTTCGAGATAAGATATCATGCGCACGAGATAAGATGTTGATCGCTCTAGATAAGATATCGTGCGCACGAGATAAGATGTTGATCGCTCGAGATAAGATGTCGTGCGCACAAGATAAGATGTTGATCGCTCAAGGTAAGATGTCGTGCGCACGAGATAATTTAATCTAAAAAAAAATAACATATGTCCTAAACATACCATCGTACGAATGAGATATACTATCAAACTAAAAATATGGTCTTCCGCAACGTGCACAGAGCATCTGACTTCTGATTTTTTGGAAGAATACGCTTTTTCCTTGTGCGTAATAAGCGTCCACATAACTTGTCCGAACAACCAGATGTTGCACATCAGTACAGATATGAACAGTATTGTTTTTTATTCCAAAATCTACCTTAAAATTGATACAAACGAACATTTCTGGGCAAGTTCATGGACTATAACGACTCCTGATTGAGGCATTGCTTTAATTCATATTAGCTTTGATTGTAACAGAGATATTTGACTTAATCAAAAACTTTAACCAAAAATTCTAAGTTAAAAAATGGGAATAACTCTGTCAAAATTCAAATCAGAGTTATGGAGATTGTTTCTCCTGGTGTGGACTTTGATAGTAAATAACTACTTTTAGTTTCAAGTTAATAGCTTTAATATAACAAAGATATTTCACTTGATCAAAAACTTTAATTAAAAATTCTATGTTAAAAAGGGGCATACCTCTGTCAAAATTCAAACAGAGTTATGAGGATTGTTTCTCCTGGTATAGACTATGATAGTAAATAACTATTTTAAGTTTCAAGTCAATGCCTTTGATAGTAACAGAGATGTTTGACTTTATCAAAAACTTTAACCAACTGCGTTGCTGACGCCGACGCTGGGGCAAGTGCAATAGCTTTACTTTTTCTTTGAAAGTCGAGCTAAAAATCACATTTTTGGTCAGGCAAAAAGATAATGGGTACATTTTGACTTTCACAAGTGGGTAGTTACATTTTGACTTCATGTGGGTACATTTTTACTCTCTTTTTTTTACGTTTTGACCTGCACCCGGCCAAACATAATAGGTAGGTCGGGATACCAGAAACAATTTTTTTTATGCCTTAAATTACCTTACCTGGCAAAGTTTCACTAATTTCTACGCAACATGTTAACATCAGACTTCAAGTTACACATTTTGAAAATTCCTATAATCTATTTGTAAAATCAGTTGATCTTATTTGCTGAACTTCATCACAAAGTATTCCAAGTCTGAAGCTTACTGTTTTCTAAAATTCCTCAGGAAATGACAGAGTTATTTTGCAGAGTTAAACAACCAGAAATTTTCCAAGTGCTACATTTTCACAGTGTCTGTGAACATTCCATAACATTTTGAAACATGTCCAGAGCGATTTCCAGAGATGTCCATGGAAATTCTTCGCAAACACTCTGGACATGTTATATAACAGGTAACTTTTCATTGAAAATACCTACTTTCAATTGAAGTTTTGCATTTGTCTGCAGTTTTTCCATAGTTACTCTGTAATATCTACAGTCATGAAAACAATCAAAATCTAAATATTATATTGTGCAGAATAACAGATAAGTTTTTAGAGTGAGTTGGTTATTACCCCATAGTTTTAGTTTGAAAACAGAATTTGGTATTCTTAAAAACACATTCCCTACAATCCCCAGATTCAAATTTGGCCTAAAGATCATTCTTAACAATTTAAGTTTCATGAAGATAGGGTCTTAAATGTGGCCTCTACAGTGTTAACAAGATTTTCCTTTAATTTGACTGGGTGACCTATTTTTGACCCCACATGACCCAGTTTCGGATTTGACCTGGAGATCATCAAGACGAACATTCTGACCAGGTTTCATGAAAATAGAGTCATAAATGAGGCCTCTAGAGTGTTAACGTGCTTTTCCCTTTATTTCAACGGGTGACCTAGTAATAGTTTTTGACCCCCGCATGACCCAGTTTTAAACTTGGCCTAGCAATCATTAAGATAAATATTCTGACCAAGTTTTATGAAGACAGGGTCATAAATGTGGACTCTAGATTGTTAAAAAGCTTTTCCTTTGATTTGACTGGGTGACCTATTTTTGACCCCACATGACCCTGTTTCGAACTTGACCTAGAGATCATCAACAAAAACATTCTGACCAGGTTTCATGAAGATAGAGCCATAAATGAGGCCTCTAGAATGTTAACAAACTTTTTCCTTTGATTTGAATGGGTGACCTAGTTTTTGACTCCGTTTGACCCAGTTTCTAACTTGCCCTAGCAATCCCATTCATACCCCACCCTGCTCTTATGCCTATGCATTGTAATAGATTTTGTTTTTCTTCTTCTTCAAAGTTCTTCTTTTATAGTAATGGCAAATGCTCAATATGATACATTAAGGTCATGTGTTGGGGCCACGGTGGGGGTTAGAGAAAGTAAAAGACTGTCAGGTGCTTCCTAACAGTTAAGGTAAAAAGAAGGTGCAAAAACCTAACAATGGCCTTGAAATTTTTCAGAATTGCACTTCTAAATTGTTTGATGAAAATCATGTATACCGGTAATTCCCTATTCAGCCTGTATTTTGCAGTGAAATTATCCTAAGGTGAACAATGTGGGCCTATGTGGTCCCTATTATTAATTCTTAAATTCATAAAGGTAAACAATACCCTGAATTTCCCATAAAACATGTTTCTTTCATACCTAGATTTTGACCATATTTCATCCCTAAATTCTATAGCCAGTAAATCTGGTAAAGCCATTGGGAGGCAAAAGTAAAATATAATTGTAACACATACCTTTATTTTTCCTTTTAGACTGATGCAACAATCTCCAATGTAATTAAGTCAATTTTATTAATTTACCAAAAAATACTAAATCCAAAATAACTATCTATGCACAGCAAGTAGAGAAGTAATGTTTGTGTACACTGTAAGTCATGAATAAGTCATGAAAATTTTAACACATAACTGTTCATTTATTGGTCATCCATGCAAATGGTACAAAGTATGTCCAGAGGGTAAATAATAGCAGCTAAACTGAATGAATTATAACTATTATAAATATAATATGAAAACCCTGCCCCTACAAATGTGAAACCAAAATTTGTAGTCCTGTTTGGCACCAACCTAAACTGTGTTGGTGCACCGTAAAACCCAAATACATAAATAAACTACCCCTACAAAACAAGTTTTTGAGAGTATATTGGAATCACTTTATAGTTTGTCTATTAATATGTCACAAATTACCAGTAAGAGGTCATCTATTTGGAGGGAGTTCTATGGGAATAGTGATTTTTATAGAAAAAGTCCAGCTTGATTTGCTTGAAGTTAGTCTTGCTTTTATATAATTGAATTTCAAAATAAAAAATTGGCATTTAAATCTATATTGGCATATTTCTGCCAGCGAGGTAGCTATTGTGATTCTTAAAAAAAGCTATCTTGATAAAGCGAAGTTTTCTGAAAAGATGATTTATCTCAATAGCTGAAAGTTTCCTGGAAATATTGTTGGAAAATTTACATTAGTATCTCAATATCAGTAAGACAGCTATCTAAACACTTTGAGCAATTATCTTGATTTTTCTAACTTTTCTGAATACTATCTCAATAGCCTAAAGTTTCCTGGAAATAAAAAGCATATCTTGAAAACAGTAATTTATTGCATAATGTTTTCAGAAAAATGCACAGTTTTTCTAGAATATGTTTAAGAATAATATGATAATAGTTACCAAGCATCTTGTGGCAGTTTCAAGCACTAACATGAAATTTTGTGCTAAACATTACTTAATATTTTCAGTAAACAAATGAAATATCTATAAAATATTATGTTTTGCTGAAATGTTTTCAGAAAAATGCTCAAGTTTAACGGGAAGTTTACAATATTATCCTCATAGCTATCTGTGAAAGAAATAAGTATGCCCCAAAACAAATCAAAGAAAAGACAAAAGATGGTGATCACAGGACACTGGAGCCCCAACTTCCCATCGTTGAAAGGTTGACCATAATTTACTTGCTGTCAATGCAAGACTGTAAACCATTTAGGAAAACATTGCTGTTCAACAAATAAATACAAACCCATTTAATATCTATAACTGATACCAATGAACACAGTAAATAACATGTTAATAATTTCCAGATGAGTAAATGGTTTATTCATAATAACCCTTACCGTGCTAATTTTTTATAATGAACTTGTCCATCTTTCAATTTGGACTACCATTAACTGTTAGAAGGGATGCTTACCAAAAAAGATACTGACTGAAAGGCGAACAGTGCAGATCTTGATCAGCCTGCACATTCATTCATTCATTCACTAACTCACTCACTCACTCACTCATTCATTCATTCATTCATTCATTCACTTAATTGAAAAACCGATATCAGCCAGTGCAATATTAATATTAGGTAGAAGTCTGCAATATTGCCCTTGAATCCGTGACCCCTTGCTTATATACGGCAGTGCTTTACTGGCCGAACATACTGGCTGCCAGACATATTTTCTACCTTATTGTGACTCAGTTGGTGAAATTATTTTTCTGAATATTTCTCAAACATGTCTGAACATAGACTGAACCCTGTCTGAACCATTTTCAGCAGTCTGAATCTTTCTGAACAGGGAGTTTATGTTGTGGACATTTCTTAGTGTTTCTGAACTTGTACTGAACTGTATCTGAAAGATTTAGAGACAAATTCGGAAAGTTTCAGAAGATGATTTTTCTGAGCTTTTACTGAAATATTCCTGAAAGATTATAAAGTAAATTAAGGATATTCCATTTGACCAATTTTTCTAAAATACTTCTAAAATGACATATCAGAAATAAGTTAAAGATGTTTCTTGTTATGAATTCATAAATTCACAATTTCAAAAATATTTTTATACACAAAAGATACCTATGCATATTTTTTCATAAATTCATTACATTATTTTACAAGAGAAAAAATTAGTATGTCCATGATCATTATCATTTCAACTCAACTCGACAATTTTATTTTGTAATTAAAGGCCACCGGCCCACAATACATAAACATACAAGTAGTAAGACATGCGGTGAGTAAGTAATGCATGTTTGGATAAAGTGTGTATTCTCCCTTTAACATTCACATCAATAATCTATGTATTCAGTAAATGTTAAACAATCACTGCTATTCTGTTAAAAAGATTTTTAATTTTTTTTTTTTTTCAGAAAGAAAAATTTGGTACAGCCTTTCAAAACCAAGATCTTTTTAAGACCCTTCACTGTCTTTTTCTCACATGTATATAGACTTCAACAATATTACAATTAATCAACAAAATAATATATTCATTTTTCCTTAATTCACTTGGTGTTCATAGCAAAAATGTGGCTGCCACATTATAAACCAGGCATTGGGGAACTGCTCTCGGAAATTGTCTTAATTGGGAAAATCTGCAAAATACAAAAATCTATCGGGCAATGTGTTAAAGAACTGGACAGTCCATTCGCAAAAAGCTAAATTGTTAGCAAGACAGGCCTGTATCAAATGTATTTCTCTTTGTTCATGGACCTCTCTGTGTCTTTCTGTTCAGATCATTCTTTGTTAGTACTGGTTGAATTGTACCCTGTGTGACTGCCCTTTTATGTAAAATGTTTATCATGAAAAGGGCGCTATAATATAGTAATAATGTACTATAAACGTAATCATATCAGCCTAGCCTTACCTAAATAATGACTGAACATACAAGTCTGTATTATTGTTACTCCTAAAACTTACTCCTAAATTATTCTATTCTGGTACTGGACTATTAAAACAGAAAATATTTTTATTCAGTTCTGAACAAAAAAAAACTTGATGTAAGTGTATTGATTATTTACAGATCAAGTTTTTAAGGTTCAAGTAAAGTCTTTTGAAACCACCCCTCGGGTGAATTTTTGTTTTAGTTTTTTTAGCCGCGTAGGCCTTGGTCTATCATAAACAATACACCAAATTGTTCATAATAAATAGAAGAAACTATTAAAACAGGTTATTCCCTTTTGAAAAACACATTTTGTGTTATATCACATGTGCTTTGACTGTTCATGTTCTATTTTGTAGAAGATATCAAACTTCTTTTTCAAAAGTATTTTGTCATTACTTTTCTTATCATTGTGTGTCTAACATGTTTGTCCAGGTACTCCAGGGGTTGAAAGTGTTACAAACCATGAACATTTCAAAAAAAATGCAAACATTGCAAAATGAAAGTGAAAGTAGAGCTGTCAAATTGACAAAAAACTGCAGTATTTCAACAAATATAAATGTACGAAACTATTTTTCATTTCCCGAAGTACCTAGATAAGTATGTAAGACACACAACAAAAACAAATTTAGAGAAAAATATGTTTGAAAAAGAAGTTTGATATTTTGTACAAAATATAACGTGGACAGTTTAAGTACATGTTTTGTAAGACAAAATACATATTACCATACAAGGTGACCTCTATATAAAGTATTTTCTACTTCTTCTGAACAACTCCTTATATATATATATGTTATGAATATTATGGGTCTGTTGGGTATAATTTCCAGAATGAAAATTTACCCAAGAGGTCACCAGGTCTCAAACACTTTATATGAACCTTAAAATAAAAGTCAAATGCAGAAAGTGTTAATGAAAAGCATATGTTAAGAAAAGGTTCAGAAATACTCAGAAGTTTTCACAAATATAGTTTTCAGATTTTCTAAATGGCTGAATATTTCTGTATTGATGCCTGAGATTTTCTAAATGTGATTGAACTGATTTATGAAAATGTCTCCCTTACAGAAAAAAATGGTCTGTGGTGAATGGATGCGGTGAATGGTTGGTGAATGATTGGTTAATAGAAAGTAAATGAAGTTGGGACCATTAACTTTTCATTAACTTTTCACATGCAAATGAGGTCTGCGGTGAATGACTGCAGTGAATGAGCTGCGAACAGTCT
Source organism: Mercenaria mercenaria (assembly GCF_021730395.1). NCBI lineage: Eukaryota > Metazoa > Mollusca > Bivalvia > Venerida > Veneridae > Mercenaria > Mercenaria mercenaria. The sequence continues at coordinate 66,644,699 of NC_069370.1, read as the reverse complement.
GCGGTGAATGATCTGCGAACTGTCTGCGGTGAATGAGCTGCGAACATTATGCGGTGAATGAGCTGCGAACAGTCTGCGGTGAATGATCTGCGAACTGTCTGCGGTGAATGAGCTGCGAACATTATGTGGTGAATGAGCTGCGAACAGTCTGCGGTGAATGATCTGCGAACTGTCTGCGGTGAATGAGCTGCGAACATTATGCGGTGAATGATCTGCGAATTGTCTGCAGTGAATGAGCTGCAAAGTCTGCGGTGAATGAACTGTGAACTGTCTGCTGCATATCTGCAGAAAGCTTTCATCTTGTAGGGCAGAATGTCAAGTCTGCCAGCGGTCTGTCAAGTGTGACCTTGACTTTGAACCTGATTCTTGCGCATGACACTCCATCACATAATGGTGAACATTCATGCCAAAATACATCAAAATCCCATCATGCATGAAGAAGAAATGCTCCGGACAAACTTCAGTTTGACCTTTGACCTCCAACTGTGACCTTGACCTTTGAGATAGGAACATGGGGTTTGCGCATGACACACCTTATTATTGAGGTTAACATTCGTGCAAAATATAAACAAGATTGGTCCTTGCATGTCAAAAGTATGGTCTGGAAAAATATTGGACGTGCGCACAGACGGACACACATACACCAAAGTGGTGACTATATCGAGCTCAACGCAAGTGGGCTCGACCATAAGCTAGTGAATTAGCTGGAAACCTCTATACATTTACATGCACAAAAATAAGTCTGCATTTGTTTAGAATTACATCAATCAAAAAAATTGAAAAAATAATATCACATTAATGCCTTGTGTATGTCATAGACAATTAAAAAAGCACTTACTGTAGCTGATACCATGCCATTCAAATAAATCTGCTGTGCTCTGCATGGTCCAGAATTTCAAACTATACAAACCATTTTGCCACCAAAACGGGTGCAGCTATTTTATTTACAAATCATGAAATTCAAGTTTCTCCAGTGAATAGAAAGTGAATTAATGATACAATATTTAATATACCAAGTCCTGCGGTGAATAAGAAGCGAACACTGGAGTCCGTGGTGAATAGAATGTAAAAAAAGAAGTTTGATCGCCAGTCATTAACCGGATGCGGTGAATGAACAGCGAACTGCTGCTGTGAATAGCTCCATTAACTTTCTATTAACTTTTCATTCACCAGAGAAGGCTTGTTCTGTAAGGGAGCTGAATCATGTCTGAATATTTCTATATTATGTTTGAACATTTCTGAAGTAATCTGAACATTTCTGAATTGATGTCTAAACATTTCTGAATTGATGTCGGAACATTTCTGATTTTTTTTCTGAATTTTGCCAATTGAAGTATTAGTATTCAGAAATTAGCAAAGAAGGGATTTTCAGACAAATTCAGAAATGTTCAGCAATTATTCAGATTACAATTCCCAAATATTCAGGGTTTTTTTCCATGAAGGAAGGTACCAGTCAATTTTTTTAACTGAATAAATACATGCAGTATGACTACAAAATGTTATATTTTTCACACACAGAAACATTTGATATGTGTTCTTTTGTGATTTGATGATTTCAGTCACATTTTATTCAATATCTTCAGACAGTTAAGTATCACAATTAGCTAATGAATGAGTCCTGAACAAGGCCTTATTATTACATTTTCTTGAAGAAAAAATGCATGAGCTATGACCACTTGATTAAATACATGCAAACATTTTTTCAACAAAGCCAGCTTAATGACTTGCCAATGGTAGATATGGCAATGGTAGATATGGCAATAACATTGTTAGACCTTAGTAAGTTTGTAAGGAATTAATCATCAAATCTACTTCCTTTTTTAGCTCACCTGTCACATAGTGATGGGGTGAGCTTTTGTGATCACCCTTCGTCCGTCGTCCGTCCGTCCACAATTTCTTGCGAAGAAGATAGAGACTATATTTTGCAAGCAATTTTGATCAAACTTGTACAAAACTTGTATTGGCATGATATCTCAATTCCTTTCGAAAACTGGCCAGATCCCGTCATGGGTTCTAGAGTTATTGCCCCTTAAAGGACCAGAATTTGCTATTTTTTGTGCGTCAACAATTTCTTGTCTGCATGATAATGGTTTTATTTATAATTTGATTTTAACCAAACTTGCACACAACTTGTATCACCATAAGATCTTGGTTCCTTTTTTGAACTGGCCAGATTCCATTACGGGTTCCAGAGTTTTGGCCCCTGAAAGGGCCAGAATTAGCTATTTTGACCTTGTCTGCACAATAGCAGCTTCATTTATGATTTGAATTTAACCAAACTTGCACACAACTTATATCACCATAAGATCTTGGTTCCTTTCTTGAACTGACCAGATTCCTTTATAGGTTCTAGAGTTATGGCCCCTGAAAGGGCCAGAATCAGCTATTTTGACCTTGTCTGCACAATAGCAGCTTCATTTATGATTTGAATTTAATCAAACTTGCACAAAACTTGTGTCACAATAAAATCTCGGTTCCTTTCTTGAACCAACCAGATCCCATAATGGGTTCTAGAGTTATGGCCCCTGAAAGGGCCAAAATTAGCTTTTTTGACCTTGTCTGCACAATAGCAGCTTCATTTATGATTTGATTTTAACCAAACTTGCACACAACTTGTATCACCACAAGATCTTGGTTCCTTTCTTCAGCTGGCCAGATTCCATTATGGGTTCCAGAGTTATTGTCCCTGATAGGGCCAGAATTAGCTATTTTGACCTTGTCTGCAAAATAGCAGCTTCATTTATGATTTGAATTTAATCAAACTTGCACAAAACTTATGTCACCATAAGGTCTTGGTTCCTTTCTTGAACCGGCCAGATTCCTTTATGGGTTCTAGAGTTATGGCCCCTAAAAGGGCCAAAATTAGCTATTTTGACCTTGTCTGCGCAATAGCAGCTTCATTTATGATTTGATAGTAACCAAACTTGCACACAACTTGAATCATCATAAGATCTCGATTCCTTTTTATACGCGGGAAGGGACATATAATGTTATCGCCTCGGTGTCCGTCTGTCTGTTTGTCTGTTGGTTAGCAATTTCCCTTCTGCTCTGTAACTCTTGAACCCCTAGAAGGATTTCAAACAAACCTGACACAAATGTTCATCTCATCGAAACAATGTGTAGAGCGCATGTTTCGGATGGCTCACTTCAAGGTCAAGGTCACACTTAGGGGTCAAAAGTCATATGACTTTGTTTAGTGTGTATATTGCTCTGCATTTGCGTCGATTGCAGTGCTCTTGTTTTTATTTGGCAGATCCTTCCTTTGTTCACATACAATAATTTTTTTTAATTACTTCCCTTTTTATGTTACTTTAAATAACTTATTTAGTAACTTTTTTATTATTGGCCGTAGGGAAAAACCGAGACCACTTGTCTGTGGTACAACATGGAAGGTACCTCCAATTTTTAGGTGTATTTTGACATATCTGTACCTTGTAAGAATTTTTTTTTTCTTTTTGGTTAAATTCTTCCCTTTGTTGTTCCTGTCCTTTGGGCTTCATCAGTCAAAATTTTGCTCCTAACCTCCTCTGATGTAATCCTTTGGGCATGAAACTACTGGCCTGATTTGAAATTAATTTTATTTGAAGTAACTTTAAGAAAACTTCAACTATATTTTCTCATAATTCTTTTGATTGATCTTGATTATGATTTTTTTACCTTGTCCTTAAGTACAATGATAACAGGTGAGCGATATAGGGCCATTTTGGCCCTCTTGTTTAAGATTTACCTTCCTTAGTTATTACTATAAATAACTTAAGCCTGTGACCTTTCTTATGTTGTGGGGACATCCGTGTCTGTGACACATTTCTAGTTTCTTTTTTTAGCTAAATTACCAAATTCACTGGGTCAAGTCCCATAACTCTGACATGCATTTTTGCCAAATTATGCCTCCTTTTGGATTTAGAAAAGTTCTGGTTAAAGTTTTGCATGCAAGTTACTATCTACAGATCAAATGCAGATATTGAATTGAAACTTTACATGTGTCTTCAGGGTTATAAAACTTGGTTATAGCATCAAGTCCCATAACTCTGACATGCATTTTGGCCAAATTATGTCCCCTGTGAACTTAAAACTTCTGGTTAAAGTTTTGCATGCAAGTTATTCCAAAACTGATGCAGATACTGGATTGAAACTCAATAGATATTCTAACATTTAGGGTAATATTCCTGCTTCTTGGACAACAATTCGAATAGTCTAGCATTTGCTGTCTTACGGAAAGCTCTTGTTTAAATTTCGCAGTTATATTTCACAAATAATGAAGTAATGAGCTCATTTAGGAGAAGGAAACCACTAAATTTCTTCTCCTGTTACAGAAATCTTTACAGAAGGAAAAAAGTGTCAGTTTTGATAAAGTGCTCTTTTCTTAAAAAGAGCAATTATCATGTATGGATTTTCCAATTTAAAAGACCAAATGTCCTGATGAAACGCCCAGTCTGTTGTAAAGTTAAAAGGAATTCATGCTCAATCCTTATTCTGTAAGATTCTTAATTTGTATGTCTGATTTTAATAGGAATTTTTGACATATGAATGATGCATAATTTACATAATAATACCTGCTTGTTAATTATACCCCCACAAAACGAAGCCCGACCTTTTACATTTTCTCGGTTTAGTTTGGCATGTACGGTATTGTCTGCCACATAATTCAAAAGAAATATCAAAAATAATATCCGACAAATTATCTACACATGTATTTACATCAATGTTATTTGCGGACATTATCAAATAATGTTTTTTATAATTATTTGATACATCATTTAATACATCTTCATCGCAGTTTTCCCATACAATCTTACCATACATCCTCCCATCAGCACAATCATCATTTGTGTATTCCAGCTTTAAAGTTAATGAGATAGAGCAATGGTCTGAATATTCGGATAAATCATGAACACGCATATTATTAACTAAAGAGTATAGGTTGCTATTGCAAAGAACATAGTCAACAACACTGGCCCCTACATTGTTACAGTTTAAGTTAAAGCACGTAAAACGACCTGGCTCCTTACGTCCATTCATTATACATGTATATAAACTGGACTGCTTACACAACGATAACAACTTATTTCCAAAATTATTCGATGTTTCATCAAAAGAAGACCGTACAGTAAACCTCGTAGGTACATCATTTTCATCAGGTAAATCAACATAACGGTGCAGATTAATAAGTGGTACAGTATCTGGTCTTTGACCTACACGTGAATTTAGGTCACCACATAATATAATAATGTCATAGTGGCGAATGTTTTCTTCAAGCGTATCAAAAAACAAGGTTCAATAAACGCTTGATGCCCCCTGTGGCATCCTTGTCGATACAAAGCAACCTAAGTCCAAAACGAGGTCAAGTTCAAGGTCAAGGTCAAACTGAGGTCAGGTGATGTCTGAAGATGAGGAATGGTCACAGGTTACATCTGCATTAGTATCAAGTCATTCTAGTAAGGCATATTGATGCTAGACGAAACGATCCCATTTGGTTAACCTCGTACGGACGGACGAACGAACAAACGAACGAACAGACGGATGGACAGGACAATCACTATATGCCTCCCCCATCAGTAGATGCCAGGGGCATAAAAATCAACTTCGAACAATAGTGAATCTCTTGACTTATAAACACTGGAATCCTCTGGAGATATATAACAACAGCACGAGTAAATATCATTTAATGATCCAAAGTACGCTTTTTTAACTTGATCCAAAACAACACCCTTTTCATTTAAACGTCCTTTAAATTTACTCTTGTAATAAATTACTACACCTCCGCTATGGCGTTTTGCTTTTTTATTACATTTCGGCCTTGGACAGGAAAAGCATCTATTCGATAAGTGTCTTATTTCAGATTCATGCAGTAACTAGTATCAGGTTCAAAATTAGAAATTATTTAATGTACATAACCACAAACATTCCAAGCTAAAAGACTAAACTCTTCTCACAACTGTCCTAAATTGAGTCCATGTTCTCCTGTGCAGTTTCTTGGTTCCCGGCCTGAGTCACTGTCACACGAGTCTGGTCATCTGCTGACAAGGTCCTGCGGTCGGATGTGCAGTCTGGCTTAGGTCTAGCGGCGTAGCTTGGTCCCCAGTTCTGCGGCTAGCGCTGTTCCTGTAGGAGGACATTGCATGTTATGATAGCCTGTCGCCTGCTTCATGGGTTGCCGTGGTGGTATTTCCGGTCTATTCGAACAATTGGTGGAAGTATATGGTCGACATATAACCAGACGATTTTCAGACAAAAGAAGAAAATACATAAGACAAACAAATTACATGTATTTCGGTGAACTGGATAAGTCTTATATTGCACTATATGCCAATGTGTGACCATGATGGTAAGCAAGTGTTCAAAGGCATATATCAAACAGTTTAGACAATATATGGAATGGTATGCGAAACTTAACTAATCTAATTTTTATATCAAAAGGGGCCATAACTGAGCTAAAATCCTTGTCCTAGTTATGTAGTCTTGCCTGTATAAGTAGACTATGATGGTAGAATGAAAAAACAGGTTATGCAAAATATGGACTGATTTCCAAATCCTAACAAGGGTGCAGAATGTCACAATATACGCCCGTCACAGCAAATTTGTTTACACTAGCACCTGTATTTGCAAATGGAATTTTAATTTTCTAGTTGTTTACAATGTTGTTTTTTTTAGAAATTATTGTAATTCTTTTATTTTTCTAAGTCCACAAAAAAAAACCTTACCAGGTAGAGATACCACAGAAAAGTGGTCTTGGTTTTTGCCTACGGTCAGTTATAAAAAAGTTACAATGTAAGTTATTTATGGTAACAACTAAGGGAAGTTAATCTTTAAAGAGAAAAAAAAAAAAAAAAAAAATCGAAAAAAAAAACATTACAAGTCCACACAAAAATCCTTACCAGGTAGAGATAGCTCAAAATACACCTCAGAATTGGATGTAACATGCATGTTGTAATACAGAAAAGTGGTCTCGATTTTTCCCTACGACTTGTAATGAAAAAGTTACAATATAAGCTATTTATAGTAACAGCAAACGGAAGTAATTCAAAAGAAGGGACCAGTGCATGACACTCCGTCTCATGATGGTGTACAATTGTGCCAAGTTACATCAAAATCCCTCCATGCATGAAGAAGAAATGCTCCGGACAAAGTCATTCTTGTATCTGACCTTTGACCTTTAAGTGTGACCTTGACCTTAGACCGAGGGACCTGGTTCTTGCGCATGACACTCCGTCTCATGCTTGTGAACATTTGTGCCAAGTTGTATCAAAATCCCTCAATGCATGAAGAAGAAATGCTCCGGACAAAGTTTTCATTCTTGTATCCTTTGACCTCTAAGTGTGACCTTGACCTTACCCCTAGGGACCTGGTTCTTGCGCATGACACTTTGTCTCATGATGGTGAACAATTTTGCCAAGCTACATCAAAGTCCTTTCATGCATGAAGAAGATATGCTCCGGACAAAGTTTTCATTCTTGTATCCTTTGACCTCTAAGTGTGACCTTGACCTTAGACCTAGGAACCTGGTTCTTGCGCATGACACTCCCTCTCATTATGGTGAACAACTGTGCCAAGCTACATTAAAATCATTCCATGCATGAAGAAGATATGCTCCGGACAAAGTCATTCTTGAATTTTTCATTCTTGTATCCTTTGACCTCTAAGTGTGACCTTGACCTTAGACCTAGGGACCTGGTTTTTGCGCATGACACTCCGTCTCATGATGATGAACAATTGTGCCAACTTTCATCAAAATCCCTCCATACATGAAGAAGATATGCTCCGGACAAAGTCATTCTTGAATTTGACCTTTGACCTCTAAGTGTGACCTTGACCTTAGACCTAGGGACCTGGTTCTTGCGCATGACACTCCGTCTCATGATGGTGAACAACTGTGCCAAGTTTCATCAAAATCCCTCCATGCATGTAGAAGATATGCTCCGGACAAGGTCTGTGGACGCCGCCCGCCTGCCCGCCCGCCCGCCCGCCAGGGGCGTTCCCATAATACGTCCCGTTTTTCAAACGGGCGTATAAAAAGGGCCATAGTTCAGATGGAGATCATGACAATAAACAGGTGTTCAAAGTTTCAAAGCACATGTCAAATAGTGGACTTGTAGTATGAAAACTGGACCAGTTTTGAAGTCCAAAAGGGCCATATAATTCATGACAGAGTTATGTACTCTTGCCAACAGGCGGACATCATGATAATAAACAAGTGTTCGAAGTTTTAAAGCAACATTTCAAGTAGTTTTGACTAAACGTGGACTTGCCAGAAACTGAAGCAATTTCAAAGTCCAGAAAGGGCCATAATTCAACACAATTAGGTAGCAGCATTATGTACATTTGCCTACAGGTACACATTATGATGATAAACAAGTGTTCAAAGTTTTAAAGCCACAGACAAACGTGGACTTGTACGAAAACTGAACCATTTCTAAAGTTCAAAAAGGGTCATAATTCAGCAAAAGTAGTTGACAGAGTTATATATATACTCTTGCCTACAGGTGGACATCATGGTAAACAAGTGTTCAAAGTTTCAAGGGTACATGTCAAATATTTGTTTTTAAACATGGACTTTTACGAAATTTGAACCGATTTCCTAGTCCAAAAAGGCCATAATACAGCCAAAATACATGATAGATATCAACATTGATTCATTCCGAGAAGATATATGAACTCAATGCACTCTATCTGATACTGATTTGTGACAGTGTACGGCTCTGAAATCAAACGATCAGGCAGTGTCAGGAACATCCGTGCTTTGCTGGACTCGAACATGAGGATGGAGCAACATGTGTATAGTGTGTATAGAAATTCCTATGCACAGTTGCGGCAACTTAGTCACATCAAACAATGTATAACCACAACCGCATCCAAATCTCTTGTTACAGCACGTTTGGATTACTGCAACTCTCTTCTATATGGTATTCCAAAACAGTCAATGAACAAACTACAATATGTCCAACAAACGGCAGCTAGAATTGTAACCAGAACATCCAGATATGACCATTGCGTGAACTCCATTGGCTTCCTGTGCACTTATAAGGCACTGCTTATGTGGTAAACACGTTAGACATATATATGCCATCGAGAAATCTGAGATCCCAGAATAATGCATTAAAACTGGTGGTGCCCAAATGTCGAAGAGTGCGATTTAGTGACAGGGCGGACTTTCTTAAGTGCATTTACATCTGTATTCAACACAAATCACAACTAAACTACATCTGGTGTTTTTTCTTTATTTTGTTTAACAAACATTTAGAAAAAATACATATATTTCTTTATTTTTAACACAGAATAATTTATCATCAATATCACAACAGACATATAATAAATAGACATAACATTCAAATATAACATGATCAATGGACGGCTTTAATGAAATATCAAATAGACACAACTTTATTCCTTATTGGCACATTTGTTCTGATTTTCTATTTCTAATTTTGAACTGCTTTTTTACAAGTTTGTCGCATTACATGCAAATATAGATACTGTAGATGTAAAATTGCCACTGTAAATATTTAGTATTCAAGGCACAGCTGAAGATGAGACACAAAATGTTTACAACTTGCCTGTGTCTGTCTGCATTATACAATGATACCAGTGTTTGGAATGTAGTAGAAGGCAGTAACTTTATTGCAAATTATCAGTCTCTACATAATGATATAATAACATGCTATTCGACATAAATAATATAACACGATCAATATAACATGGTAATCTTAATATCACACAACCCATAAAAGCAGTCACTAATTTCCCTTCACTTATTTTAGCTGGTCATTTTTCTGAAAAAGAGAAGTTACAATAATCTATAGATAATATAAAACATTTTTCTTTTCATTAATATTTCAATGGATGGACACATTGCAAAAAACAATTAAATGACATCCAGTCTTCTGTACAACACACAAAAGCCAAGGACGAAATTAATGCTTCAAGGTCAGATAATGCTGTATTTATCAATGAAAGGAAGGAAAAATGTAAAACAGAAAACTTACTAAAACATCAAAGATAAATGGATGGATATAAGTGTCATATATATTTCAAAATAGGTAAAGTGTGAGTGTAAATTTAGCACTAAAAACAATTCATTCTCTTTCTGGTAGTCCTTTTGTCATACACTGTATTCAAACTTTCAATCTAAAAAACACTGTCAACTTAATAGTCATTGTATCATATTATGTATTCAAACATTAAAAACACTGCCAACTTATAAATATTCATTTCATCCCATGTATTCCAACTACTAATCTCCAAAACAACATCCACATAAAAGTCTTTGTTTCATATTATTTATGTATTCAAACTTTAAACTAAAAAGCACTGTCAACTGTTAAAGGAGACATTATGAGATGATTATATAATTATATATGTTATCAATTTGCAGTTTCATTCTGTTTTTGTGGTGTTCCGACTCTAGAACCTTCTTTCTGTTCTCCTGGTGTGTTTACCCTTGATTCAACTTTCTCTGTTGTTCCTTCTGCTCCCTCTTCTGTCTCAATCTCCACCTGTGTTAGTGGATCCTCATGTGCCTGGGAAAATGGTCTTGTTTCATCCTCAGCATCAATATCTCCGCTTCCTTTCTTTGAGGCTTGTGAGAGTCTACCTCGAGATCCCTTAGAGCCTCGGGATAATCGCCCTCCAGGACTTTGTCTCTCGGCTTTTGTTTCTTTCTGTTCCTTTGTTTTGTCCTTGTCCTCAGGGAATGCTTGTAATGTTGGAGTTCTGTCCCCTTTAGGTGTTGGTGTTTTCCTTGGAGACACTTTTGGCGGAGTTGTTTTTGGTGGTGTACGGGATGGCGTTTTTCGTGTGGGTGTTTTTCTGTCTGCTGGGGACTTCTTACCACCCTTGGATTTTGCAGAGTCTGGCTCTTCATCCATTGGAGGTTCACGTAATAAGCCGAGCCCCGGTGGGAGTGGTGGTGCCTTGGGACTTAGGGGTCTGAAATTAAAATAGCTAAATATTATCGTTTTTCTTTGGCTGTTTAATTTTTTGGACACAACATGTTTAAATCATGTTTCATGACTGAGTAATGTACAAACTCACCAGAACATTGTGTTCTTTTATACAGCTTTTGAACACTTTTTTATCCTTTTAAAAACAAAGTACTATGAAACTTTAAAAAACAGATGGTGTGAATAAAGGCAACCATGCTGAAACCTTGCCACCACATAAAACATTTAAATATTATGATATATATTAAATGAAGTATGAATAGTTAGTGAAAGTGAAAACTGTAATATTCATGTACAAGTAAACGTTTACAAATGAAATTTTGTTACTTTACTGAGCATTACATAACTGAGCATAACTGTCTGATGTAATTTAATGGAGACTGAAATATTTATCCACAAAAGGAAATGAAACTTACCTATATGAGAGCTGAGAAGGTTCCGAGTGTCCAATTTCTTCTGTATCCGACTCATCAGGCTCGAGCTCTTCAAGTTCTTCATCAGCATCTTCAGATTCCTCATCCGACTCTTCTGTTGGCATCATGGCTGCTGCACGGAGGTTCATTAAGTATGAGCGTGACTTCTTCACACCATCCTCAGGGAGACCCGCATCAAGGACAAGAGCGGTTCTGGCAAGGTGCCATGTATCAGTCGGTGGTGGACAGTTTAGCTGTAACTGTACAATCTCATACTGCCGACTCTGAGAAAAAACAAACACTGATGTATAATTTCTATGGATTGATCATCTAAAAACTGAAGTGTAAATGGCAACTTGATTAATTAATCATTTTTTCTTTCATTTTAACGAGGCATAAAGTTGGCTTACAGTTCAGAAGTTCTACTTACTTAATGCCTTGTGGCTGTAGACAAGGTTTCAAAATTTAGTTATGTTTTCTATGTAAAACAACACGCGTCTGTATTGTAGAATGTTTTTAAGTCTTCTTCAAAAAGAAGTTTACTATTTTAGCAATGTACCATGACATGTATATATGTTTCAACATAAAACCTGAATGAGAGGAGCTATTGTTAAAGACTTTTTCGAGAATGTACAAATTGTAACACTAATATAACATACCCTGTTCATGTAGACAGGACAGCTATATATTTTTTTGCTCCTATTTTCCTGGGTCTCTGGATCAGGGGATTCTGCCCGTATAACTGGTTTCAGGTAAATACTTGGTATGTGAAACAATGCTGAGCTGAAATGGTGATAAATATACAAAATTAGGTTTCTCATTCAATCGAATCTAGTTAAGACTTCAGAAAGAAGTCTCTTTGGCATGACAAAAATGGAGCAAAGATAGAATAAATGACCTTTTTTAGTTTAAATATCCCTGTATTACCTCATTAAATGTTTATTCCTTGCATCAACCACAGAGTAGATGCATAATTGTTTATAATATCTTGCATCATGGAGATGTCTCATATTACTTGTAATACTAGTACCATGTAGATGCCTAGCATTACCTGCATAATGTCAATATATTGTTTAACGTTTACTGCCTCAAATCATGTAGATGCATGATATGGTCATTACCGTCCTTCATGTAGATGTCTAACATCTTTTATGACAAACACAAAAATGTTACTTCTATTGTATCAAATCATGTAGGTGCATAATGTTACATAAATCTGTTACCTTACATCATGTAGCTGCATTATTTAATAACATTACCTTGCATCTTGTAGACAGTCATTATCATAATCCCAGGCAGCACCTTGTAAATACACAGATGTAATAAACATTCCACCCTCATCTATATCATACTCAGCAGTACTGTCAGTGTCCAGGACCACACATTCAAATACAATCTGGGGACAAAACAAACACAGTTTTAGACATGAGACTTCTTTCCTTAGAATGAATTTGGGACTTTAGATATCCCACAGCTGATGAGCACTGTTGAAACTAATGCTGAACTTTTTCAAGTAATACATCTCCATTTGTACATTCTCAGCATCTTTATAAAGAACACTTTTTTACAAATTCCAAATTTACATGGTACTGGACAGGTTTACAAAAAGATTAAATAAAATCCGAACTTATGACAATGACACGTCCTTATTAAGTTTCCTATTTTATTTAACAGTTCAATTTCTTAGAAAACACAAAAAAGTTACTTCTAACATGGCAAGTCATTCATTTCATAATTTTCCCCAATAACACTACAAATATGCAAGCCTGTAGCATTTTACTGGGAATAAACACAAAATCCATACAAAAACAAACATATAAGCAAACTTACGTCATCAATATTACACTGGCTGACCACAGCTTTCTCTTGTCTGATTGATGCAAGTAGAGCCTCTGGGTTTACAAGACCTCCTAACCAGATTTTAGTCAGTCTGCCATGTCCAATAACAGGATTCTCCCCAACCTGACCATCAGTAAATGTTGGCACCATTCCACATTTTACAAATGACTGTAGCTGGTCATATCGTCTCTCCATATCTATCAAAATAAAATTGAAATGTCTGGTGTTGTTAAAGGTGATAATCACAATTTCCTACTTCACCAAGGCATACCAGAAGAGAGTTTCCATTTTTTTTCACTGGTGTTGGCAAACCTGCTGCAATATGTCATAACATTCTACATTCATGCATAAATGTTTATAAATTCGTATGCTATTGTAAGAAAATAGAGCTTAAATGAAAGTCATTTATATCATTTGTAGAATAAAAAAGAACAAAGAAAGAATCTATCACTGGTTGCGGGCAAGATGTGAACTTCCTGCCAAGTGAAAGATTCTTATATTCAGCAATGTGTAGAACTATGTTTTGTGTTTCTGTCTGTATGTCAATCATGTTATTAATATTACTTTACCTAGTACACAATTTAGCATATCAAATTGTTTTAAAAACAGACAACACTAAAGACATACTGTCAAATATAATTTTTGTGGATTTAATGATAGGTGAAAGTCCCATTCATATTCCCTTCAAAAGTTGAATCATGTAATTTCTAGTGTTCACAATTACTGGTAAATGTTTCACTGTACATAAATGTGTTATTTTATGAGCAAAACAAATGTACAAGTTTATTGTTTGGTTTACCTTGCAGCCAGGAGACTAGGGAATGTGTACATGGCTGTGAGTTTGGATGTACCCATGAAATTGGTACATGTTCCTCCTGCAGACTAAGTATTGTGGTCATATATACATGAGGCAGAGCTTCTGGACCACCCATCAATCTCTCATGTAACTCACTGATCTGCTGACGGATGTGGCACAGTATCGAGTTCAGCCACAAGCATTCCTGCATGAAAAAAATATAGTGTGTGATGCTATAGTTACAGGAATGCAACAAAATTCATAAATATTACCGAGCATCCAATGCTACCAAGAAAAAGAAAACATAAATAACTCATAAATTCAGCTAAAACATTCATTCTTAACTTTCCTCTGAGTTATGATTCTACAAGTTGAAGTCTGCTGTTGCAGCCCTTGCTAAAGTCTGATTTTACTGCCTTTTCACAAATATGATTATTAAAATGGAATTGCAGATCTCACTCTTTTCAGCCATTTAAATTGTTTGATGTTTTACCTAACATATTTGGAAATTATAGTAACTTATCTACTTCTGACCAGTAATGTCCTCTCAGATTACCAATAAAGTTTTGTGTGCACACTTTTGTGTTGTCTCTTATTAACAATTTTTCGGTCATCATGGTGTTTACTTGAACTGCAGTGGACACATCTCCATCTTCTTAGTGCTGCCTCACTTGATATCACATTATAAACATATGACACAATACCCAACCTAAACCAAGTCACATTATACTTACATCAAGATGACTGGTCCTAAAACTATACTTTTTATACTTAAGCATCAAGCAAGAAAGCAACACATCCAGTTTATCACTTGCAAATATTCATATGCAAAGTAACTGTATCTTAATATGAATGTAACTGTACTAACCTGTAGAAGGACGTATCCAATGGTTTCTGGCATCATTGTGCTTGATGCTGTTGCAATGCTGATCACACTGGGACAATGGTATGGGAAGTTGTAATCCTGTTGCAAGGTATCTGGTATTTGGCCTAACTCTAACAAGGGAGGTAAATCTTCTAAACAGATATCTAGAGATGACCTGAGGCGTTTAATGTTTATAACATCTGCCTGACTCGTGGCAACATCTCCTGCTTCCATATTTTGGGTCTCAAACATGTGATCCATGTGGGTGATAAACTCTGTTGAGCTGTAAAACAGTAAGCATTGCAATATATTAAACTGTAAAGGTAAATCAGTTAAAAAAGGTGTTTTTGGTCATTTTTTGTGTTATTCTCTCATTAACCTCATTTTATCTGCGAATGAAACTAAAACTCCAATTTGTTTCCATTTCTTTTTCAGAATAATGCCTGTTCTACAATGGTGCAGGATGTCCACAGGAAACTACAATATATAAAAGAGCAGGATGTCCACAGAAAACTACAATGTATAAAAGAGCAGGACGTCCACAGGAAACTACAATATATAAAGGAGCAGGATGTCCACAGGAAACAACAATATATAAAGGAGCAGGACGTCCACAGGAAACTACAATATATAAAAGAGCAGGATGTCCACAGGAAACAACAATATATAAAGGAGCAGGATGTCCACAGGAAACTACAATATATAAAGGAGCAGGACGTCCACAGGAAACTACAATATATAAAAGAGCAGGATGTCCACAGGAAACAACAATATATAATGGTGCAGGATGTCCATAGAAAACTACAGTAAACAATGGTGCAGGGCGTCCTTAGAAAACTACAATGTACGATGGTATAGCATGTCAATCGTAAACTACAGTAAACAATGGTGCAGGGTGTCATTAGAAAAATACAATATACGACAATTCAATGGTGCAGGATGTCCACAGAAAATATACAATGGTGCAGGATGTCCACAGGAAACTACAGTCTACAATGGTGCAGGATGTCCACAGGAAATATACAATGGTGCAGGATGTCCACAGAAAACTACAGTCTACAATGGTGTAGTATGTCCACAGAAAACTACAGCAGGCAAAATAGCATACCTTGCAACACAAGCCTCCTTCTCTACACTGGTATGAAGTTGTAAAGCAGCAAGAGTGAACTCTTCATCCACGTTCTTCTCATACCACCAGGCATACTCACTTGGCTCTGTAAAACAAGAGATACAACTGAACTAAGAACTCTTACAGGATGAAAGTGTTACAACTGAAATACGCATTCTTGTAAGCTTAAACAAGAGATGCAACCAAACTAAGAGTTTTTACAAATTCAAACAAGAGATATAACTTAACTAAGAATACTCACCAGCTGAAACAAGAGAATCTCACAACTGAACTAAAAATTCTCACAAGCTCAAGCGAAAGATACTATCAAACTAATAATTCTTACAAGTTCAAACAAGTGATACAACTTAACTTTAGCATTTTTACTTATCATGTGGCAAATTTACTGATCTCTGTCAAAATACTAAAAATTTGACATTGCACAAAATTGTATAAAGACATTTATTAACTTTTGACACTCTTTCTTATTGGAAAAACAAAAGCTTTGCAAAATGGGGCAAAACACTTCCAAAGTTTTAGATCAAAGGAGGTCGGGCACCATGACAAGGATACTCAAGCTAGGTAAAATCATGAGTTTAGAATTTATTTGAACAATCCGTTAAACACAAAATTTTATCATTATCCATCAGAAAGTGAATTTTGCATTTATTCATTATTATTTTATTGTGGTTAGTGTAGTATGTGCACAAGCAAGTAAAATTTTTAAAATGTATGTGTGTCATGTTTTCTTAAAATGGGGGCATGTAAAAAAGCTTTAAGGCAGTGAAACCATAATAACAAAAAAAATGACAATTTATGTATTCTCAATAACAAGGAAATTGTAGGGTCATTACAGGTTAACTACCTTCGATTTATATTGAACAACCTATAGGTACTTACCAACATTAGCAGGTGGAGTAGGTATGGCTACCGTTCCAAGTACAAGTGTACCAGAGGAGTCTGTGTATACATTATGTAAAACATTTCTGACAACTGCTCTCACATATTCCCTGTCAAACTCACTGTATGCTGTATTCTCGTATATCACCTGTAAAATATATATCTCTCTGTAATTGAACTGACTGATATTATAAGAAGATATCTGCAACTTATTGTGAAAACAATGTAACTGAACACAGTACTGGTAGTTAGACACATCCCACCTTAGTAAAAGGAATGTCAAAATGTCTGCTAGAGGAAAATAGTATCTTTTATATTGCTGATATGGAAAGAATAACTTCTGAAATACTGTCTAATTTTCAGCACTTTCAGCTGATATGTTAACCCGTTTAGCTTTTGATACGTGTTTTTCTTAGTATCTCAATATGGACCTTATTAAAATATCATAAATATTTAACAGTCAATGTACATTAAAAAAGTTCATTTAATGGTAAAGGGTAAGAGAAATGCTTCATAAGCTTCAACTTTATCAACATCTCAGAAATAAATCCTTGTAAGTGTAGAACAGTACTTTTGAAAAAATTATAAAAATTGTATAATTTTTGCTTTTAAAACTTTCTCATCATTCATATCCATATTGAAACCTCATAATGAAATCTTTTAAATACAGACACTACTGTCATATATCTATCCTGTCGACTTTGTATATATTGTATATACACCTTTAAACAATTGTCTTTAAGGAAAGTTGTATCTTCTACTTGTGATCTGTTTACTATATGATTGTAGTATCTTAAACTAAAATATCCAATATTAAAAGGTTACTAGGCAGATATGACCTTTTCCCTCAGTACACATTTCCAAAACTGACCAAAAATTGTGTTGAAAGATACAATACAATTCTATTAACGGAATTTCATTTTAGGTTCAATAAACAGGGTCACAAAATTATGATTATATGTTCAGACTGTGGTCCTTTCAATGCAATTTCCAACTTGAGCTGTCCATAAACAGTGCGCTCGACTTTTCTCAGTGCTTGACTCTGAATTAGAGCTTTGCCAGTAAAAAAAAATCCAAGTTAAAAAGGGACATAACTCTGTCAAAATTCAAATCAGAGTAATGGGGATTGTTTCTTCTGGTGTAGACTTTGATAGTAAATAACTATTTTAAGTTTCAAGTAAAAAGCTTTAATAGTAACAGAGATATTTGACTTTATCAAAAAAATTTAACAAAAAATGCTACGTTAAAAAGGGGCATAATTCAGTCAAAATTCAAATCAGAGTTATGGAGATTGTTTCTCCTGGCGTAGACTTTGACAGTAAATAAGTAGTTTAAGTTTCAAGTCAATAGCTTTGATAGTAACAGAGATATCTGACTTTATCAAAAACTTTAACCAAAAATTTTAAGTTAAAAAGGGGCATAATTCTGTCAAAATTGAAATCAGAGTTATGGGGATTGTTTCTCCTGGCGTAGACTTTGCTAGTAAATAAGTATTTTAAGTTTCAAGTCAATAGCTTTGATAGTAACTGAGATATCTGACTTTATCAAAAACTTTAACCAAAAATTTTAAGTTAAAAAGGGGCATAATTCTGTCAAAATTCAAATCAGAGTTATGGGGATTGTTTCTCCTGGTGTAGACTTTGATCATAAATAAGTATTTTAAGTTTCAAGTCAATAGCTTTGATAGTAACAGAGATACCTGACTTTATCAAAAACCGGGGCGAGTGCAATAGCTGTACTTTTTCTTCGAAAAGTCAAGCTAAAAATGTATAGGTTATAAAAGATCATAAGTAGCAGATACGACCATAGATATCTAGGACTTAAATATAACGCAACTTATTGTAGAAAGTAAAGAATTTAGAATACAAAAGAAAACAATAACCTGTGTGATAAGTTGTGTTAATTTCTCTTTGTTTGGTTCCCCTCCCTCCTCATCAGTTGGCCTCAAAAGTCTGCCGACAACTAGCAAAATAGCTTGTCCAGTCTGAACTTCTGTGAACGGATAGTACTGACTGAGTCCCTGGGCCCCGAATAACTGGCGAGCAGCTAGCATGGATTGTATGACCGCTATAGAAAATGCAATATTTCTAATATTCTGTGTTTCGTGTAGAACGAGCTCCCAGACCTTGGTCGGTATTTGTTTCATGGTTGACACAATGGCTGAAATAAAAACAATCCATGAAGTTCTTCTGTAAGAAAAGTGTTCATCAGTATCTGCATAACTTGATTTTAAAGACATGAAAGTGAGATTCAGTTTATTCATAAAATTTCTATGTCCTAAACACCTAATTTCTTTCTGGAACAACAATTGTGTCAGAAAGGATATTTAAGTGGTACATTAATTTGCAGATTTTAATTCTAAAACCAAAATAAATGGAGATTTTCTACATTCCTTAGAATTTAATTTCTTGGAATCATGTAACTATGAAATCCATGATAATTTGTCTACCATTAATGTCAGTTTCAACAGTTTTTCCCTATTTTATATTCTATTCATAAAAAGAATAACTAACTCATGTATTATCTTGCTAATATCAACAAAAAATTAACAGCTAGTTTAATAGATAAAAAAGTATGACAATCCTACTTCTGTAGAATTTCTAATCTTACAATAGATAAAAAGGATTTATAAAAGATCAAACCTGTATGTAGGTAGGTCATTGGAGACTTGTAGTTTATAGCTAGTGGTGCTTCTCCACCGTCACCAGTCTCTGTGTTACTCTCAGCAATATCTGGCTGTAATATATCCATCGTCATGTGATTCCATGCCACCTTGTGGAGATTGAGAAGCAAAAAGTCAGGGATATTCTGACCTGGTTCACTCGTGATCCAAACGCAGAATTTGCTTGACTTCTGTCTTTCTTCTGGGTTATTAGCTGTAATCAAAATTTGTATTGTTTATATATTTGGCATTTTTCACAAAACTACAAGTCAACAGTATTTGTATTCAAACTTTACAGTAGCATTATTTTTGTAAAGTCTTTGACTAGTGTGATTAAAACAAAATGAACGGTTCAGCGACCTACTGAAAATATCCAAAATTAGAAGTTATTTTCAAATAAAAATTACCATCTGACAGGCAGACAATACTTAATACATAAAATGTCCTCATCTTTTAATATTTACTGCCCTTCTGTATTCAACCTCTGCTTAATGCAGTTATCCACATTTTTGCTTTAAGGTGATGAGTTATGTGACAATTATGCCACTATACCCTCATCACTGCAAATCTTATCAGCAGTGAAGTTACAATAGTAGCTGCTTCAAAGCCTTTTATTCAAAAGCATGTAAAAAGCGAGAAAAAGGGACCATTTTTGTTGGACCCATAAAATGATAATGGCTCTGTATTATCCTAGTTTCTAGCTTTACCTTTGATTGTTCAAATGTTGTTATATCTAAATAACTTCCATCAACCATACAAGTTGCCAGTATTAAGTAAATGACATATAAACCTCTTAATTTTTCTCTGCTCCTATAGACACGAATCAAATGCTTTTTAAGCTGGTTGAAGAATTTCTCTGGTGCTAAATGCAGATCCTCTATGACGACCCAGCCCTCATTTTTCTCGGCAGTATCAATAGCCTCCTCTACAAGTACTTCACTACCCTCACCAATACGTACATGTTCTACATTGACATTTTCAGTCTGTTGATAAACAAAGATTAATTATTATGACATAACAGCCCTTAAAAAGTAAACTGATGGATTCATGCAGTCTGCATCTTTGCTTACAAGCAGATATAAGATTTTAATATCAACACCTTGAAGTAAGCTAGCTTTCAATCAAAATAAGACATGACTTATTATATAATATGTAGAATTTTTCTTTTTCACAAAAATGTTTTAAATCAGATTCTTTAAAATGATAATACTTATCCTCAGTCAACTCAAAGTGTACATAAAACTTTGGTAATAGAATGTTCCCTGGACTACATTATGTTTGAAATCATGTGTACTTTAAGGTAGCTGACACGTAACAACACTTGGCAATTTTTTGTGTAATTAGGTATTCATGTTACACAATATGCCAGGTTTTTTTTGGACACAAAGAACCTCAATACACACATAACTTGAAAAAAATAAAACAAATAAATCCAAGAGAATGCCAAGCTGAACTCTCATACAGAGAACATGCAATTTGCACAGTTTGTCAGTATGGATCCACTACCTTAAAAGGAAATATCTGGAAGAATACCAACAAAATCAATGTCTTCATTTTTACTGCTGACCAACATGCAACTGAACTCAATAACTAAAAATTGACTTTCCAGTAATAATGGTGATCACTGGAGTATCTGACCATTTAACAAGAAGTCAAGTTAAAACATCTTAGCTACAAATGTATAAGTCATATCAAACAATACCTTAGCTAGTTTGAAGAGAACATCAACTGGTGGATGAGTCATTTTAAGCCTGGTAACTGGCTGTGACTTGACAGAAGCTAAACTTTCTGGAAGCAGTAACAGCACTCCCAGGTGACGCCGGGAGTCACGTAACGTATCCTGCAGGTTAAACTCTATTTGATCTGTTAAAATACAGATGTTAAACAATTTTAATATAAACAATGAATATAAGAAATGCTAGAATCAATGACATATAGAATTGATTAACATCCAACAGACAACCAACATTCCTTGTTTTTATACATGTATAGCAAACTTTAAAGAAGTTACATGTATAAATAGTCAAACATGTGTAAGCAATCACCTCTACTAAGCAGCTACTTGTCACATTTGCCAATTCTTTTACTCATACTTTTCAAGTAAATTAACCTACATCAAGCTAAACAACCAGTCTTAAAAAGTCACTGATAATCCCTCCCTTGATTGGCTGATTAAGACAGGTTTGTATAAGGGATTCCAGTATCCAAACTCAGAACTTGAACAACTGCCTGGTTGATCAAGCACAAATTATGAGTTGACCAACGTCAATGATTCATCTCGAGTCTGGTCTTCAAAACAATAACATTTCATAAGAAGTGGAGATTAGTTGCAGACATTATATAAAATGTATAAACTAATTGTTGCTCCTGTTTTCTTGGAAACCATCTTTACTTGTAACTTGAAAACTGACAAGACAATATCAATTTTTGACCACATAACACTGTAAAGTAATGCTGAAAGCTTAGTTATACAAAACTAACCTGGCAGATTGAGTGTCAGATATTTGTTGATATATTTGCCCAGAGCAACTGGAAGTCTGTCTGGACGCAACATTCTCAGCAGGAGTAGCTGGTGGAATTCAGTCAGCGGTCCAAGATCTGGTGATTTAGTCTGGTTCTCTTTTGCACTCCTTGTGCTCTCAGAGGAGCCAGGACGCGTTTCTGAAATCATATATACTTTTTGTTGTATCTTTTCATGCAAATTGTAGAGAAAAAGAGACAAGTTTTTATATGTAACATGCAGTTCTTGTTTTTATACTAATTTAAACAGAACTGAATCACTTACCCATGGATGCCCCTGCAGCTGTAACAGATAGTGGTAACGGTTCTTGCTCTGGATAATCTCCCTTGTACCAGCTCTTCCATGCATCTGAACACTGAGCAAAGTTTACACAGAGGGAATCTAAAGGTCCAGGCAACACAGAAAGGGCCAGGATATCCTCCCATTTCTCCTGGGGTAGCCAAACTGGAGCTTCATCTTTACAATCAAAGTCAGCCAATGTCAGCTGCATGCCAAGACCAGGGTTACCTGAAAATAACATTACCTCTGTTAGTTAACCCCATCTATTCTACATTAATTTCAGACAAAGAGCATTTGCAATTTAGTATACAGTATTGGGATATTGTATTTTCTTGACATTCTGACCAGAATTACACAGAATAAAGTGAAAATTTGCCTCCAGTTACATATTTGAACTAATACCTGCAATGCAGATGTCTGATGCTCTACCAGTATGACAATTTCAAGCAAAATTAATACTTTTGATAAAGACTGTTGGTCATTATAGAGTTCCAAAGCAAAGATACTTGTTGCCAATAACTTTTGAATAGTATTTTGATTTTTTTTTAAGTGAATTTTTACATTCTGTTAAACTATGTAAAACACAGCTATTACATTTAATGTAGTAGCAATGATTGTATACAAACCTTGTAACAAGAGAGACATTTCCTCATTGGTGAAGTTCTCTCCACCTTCAGCCTGTATGTTCAGACATAGTAGGGTAGCAAACAATAAACAGTCGCCTTCATACAAACTCCTACAAACAAACAAAACATATTTCAAGTTATCCTATGAAATCCTCAATATTCATGGGGGGGCTAGTTTTTGTAGATTTTGTGGTTGCATCAATCCAAAAAACCAAAGCCAAATAAACAAGTAAATCCGCATTCATTTTATGTTCAAACATTGTAAACCATGTAATTTTGTGCCCACAAAATTAAAAGATTTTACCGTAACTGCAAAATAAACAAATAACAGTTACTATGACTTTTTTAATTTCAATATAATTGTTACTTCATCAGACATTATAACCTACAAAACGTTGCAACCACAATTAAGTAACTTCTCCAACAGAAAAGATGTCGACAAAGAGCTGTAAACCCAGTCAAAGATTTTGTATGATAATCTCACTCATTACATATAAAAGCACTATGTTTATTCTAACAGTACAAACTTTCTCTTGAAATCTTGCTCTAAAATAATATTTTTCTCGGAATAATCTTGTAATATAAATATCTTACTCTCTAATTCTCCTGTAGACGAGACCTGTCAACTTATCCATGAGTTGTTTGATTTGATTAGCTGAGAAGCTCGAGTATTCCACGCCTTCTGATGGCAGGGCAGCAGTCTGGGGTAGCTCAAGGGCAGGTAACTCTTCTGACTCTGTACCAGCCACCAGACGCTGTGCTGCACTTGTACTTGCAGATTCTATATTTAAAAGGAAAAAAAGTATAAAACTTAAGTTTGTTTTACTTCAGTCTATGAATTGATATTAGAATAATTTGGACAATTTCACATTATAATTAAATTTAAAACATATTGAATAGTACAATATATCCTGTAAAACTAACAAAAATCACAAGCTCTTAACAACATACAAACAGACCAAGAGATATGAACATAGTAAGACCTGCTTTTACATACTCTTCACCATGAAAATTTCTTCAACCCCTCTAACATGGAACAAAGAAGTCCTAAGCTTCTGAAAATTATTCCTTATATCCAAGGTTGTGCTATTTCAAGTATATCAAAGTTTCACTCTTAACATTACCAAATACTTGATATGTAAAAAGAAAATTTCTGATCAAGCAGCAACTGACTTGGTACTTAAAGGCTTTACTCTCAATATTTGTAACTACATACCCTCTGTTGGTTCTTGTTTACTTTTTTCATCAAAGTCAGCCTCATTCTGACCAGCATCATGTTTCGTAGCTGTTGTCTGTTTGTCGGTTCCTTTCTCTCCTGTATCGTCACGGGAACCATGCGAAGATGAACTGCCGACACGTGTTTTACGATCTCCATCCCGACTTGAAAGGTCATCATCATCCTCATATCCCTAAAATATTTAGAAAATGGTGTAGAGAATATTATGGAAACTAAAAGTCTCATAACTTTATTATACTTAAATTATATTAACTCTCTTTGAGGTGTGTCAAGCTTTATAATAATTTGGTAAAGCATTCCATCTCATGACCTCAAGAATAGCTCTCTTATACAACTAAAAACATGTATTCTTTCTTTTCTTATTATATAAATCTTGTATAGTCTGAGATTTTACAACCCAGATTACCTTGCCATCAACACTTTTTGAGTGATCCATTTGGCATAATTTAAAAATGTGCTGTGACACTGAGCCCAGACAATCTGTTTTCATTTCAATACGATTTTTTGTTTCTTAACAGGAGTGGAAGTTTACAACAAATAAGTGGGTCAATTAAACCCTTAGCCTGCTATATTTCTAAAATGGACTGGTCTATCAATCAATCTGGGCAATACCATTTATTATTCGAAGGGGTGTTCATTGAAAATTTACTAACTGAATAGCAAACAGTGCAGACAATGATCAGCCTGCATGGATCTTGGTCTGCACTAATCGCAAAGGCAGAATCACTTGCCACCAGCAGGCTAAAGGTTAATGGGGTAAAATATAACATACTATAAACAAATACACAGAAGTGTCATTATCAGAGGTTAAACTGAAAATACTTACTTCCTCTATGTTGACACCCTGTATAAACTCATCAGGTAATTCACCACCTACAGCTTCATCAAACAGATTGATAAAATATTCCAGTGAGAACTGATACTCATTATGTATGCTCTGTAAGCTTCTTGTAATGGCGTACAACATGGCTGCCCTGCGTGCCAAGGGATACAACTCATCCTTCAGTGCATCAAGGTCGTCCATCAGTGTGAATGTCTCTTGCAATTTGTTTGACAACTGCAAAAAGATCAAAATACACATTTTGATATTTAAGAACTAGAAGAAACTGTAAGAGTAAAAAAAACTTTTTTTTTTTACTTTTTTTTGTGCTGGTGATGGAGTTAGTAGGAGCAGTTTAATCCCAAATAAAACCCACAAGTGCACAACTTCTCATGCTGAACAAAATTGCTCAATTATTCTTGACTTAAGTCACTTGACATAACTATGGACTGGCTAGATGAAATCCCAGAGAAAAGACCAAGTGCAAAACTTATGCTGATTAACAACACTTTTTGAGATTATGCACAACACAAATTGAGAAGGACAGATGGACAAGTGGACAGATGGTGGTAAGTTACCAACAATGGCAAATCTAAGTGCCTCCCCCCCCCCCCCCGCCCCCAACCCCTAAATAAAATTTTTGAGGCACGAAAAGCTTGAGATGATAAGATGAAAATATTTTTTATTCTTGAACTTTTGATCAATCTAGAATGATTAAGTCAAAGAAATTTTGGTTCAAAGAGTTGTTCATGTAAGTACTGAGTTTCTGTCATAGTTATTTAGGAGTAAGTATTTGAGGAATGACAGAATTGGACAGCTAAATGTACACATTGAACAATCAGTTAAGAGAGGTACTATATAGTAAAAGCAGTCTTAGAAGTCACCTACATTAAGCACCTAGTGTGACATTCCAATTTGACTTGTTCCAGTTTCCACTTGTCTTCAGTAGCTGCTTACCTGAAGCCACCAGATTGTGTTGTTCCCTTGGCTAGCTGCTTAATACAGGTTACACTGTAGTTAGTCATTCAAATATGATTGAAATATCAAGCGTTTCTAAACTGTTTTCATGACAGTGTACAGGAGATACAGCAGAGATTCACTGTACTGAATAGAACCAATACAGTCAAACCTGTATACAACCACCATGCTTGATCTGGTCACAGACAGTCCGCTATAGAGGGATTATTATATCCGTAAGCAAAAATGAGAACTTATGATAATAAAATTAATCTTGAAAAATGCATACCTCAACTTTAGCATTTGTAAAGTCTGTAATGAACTTCACAGCCTTTGCACTTCCCATAATTGCTTCCTGGTTTGTTAAAACTTTATCTCGAACTGTCACTGACAAGTGATGCAATGTTTTAGTCTGAACTTCAACGTTCTTTAGAGCTAGAATACGCTCTTTGTACAGGTCTGGCCGAGTTCTAGCAAAAGCCCTGGTCAGTAAATCCTCTGTAAGAGTGTCATGTGACACACCAAAGTTTATAATGGTGGTGGTAGAGGCTATCTCTGGATTGAACTTTGGTTTTGGTAGTGGACTTGACAAGTAAAACCTGAAATCTTCATGACACAGGATACGTCTGCCACAGAACTTGATCATTCTTGGTTCTGAAATAATGCCAACAAGAAAACTGTTAGCTGTCTGTGGAATTATGTAGAAGCACATAAATCAAAATGAAGAGACTGAAAACTTACAATGAACAACTAAGATGCTAACTTCAATATTGTTTCAGAAATTTGATATATGTGTTTCCTTCTTTTCTTGCTTTCTAAGTCAAAATGACACAATTTAGGTCATAATGCAACTTTCCAGCTTATTGTATTGGAAGAAGACACCAGGTGCCCTATTAGGTACTATTTCAAGCTTGAGCAGGAACCTTACTAGATCCACCAACCTTCTACATGTATAAGCCACTTCAACGGCTTCTCACATAGAAGTATCTGGCCCCTTAAAAGGCTCAAACCAAAATTAAGGAGCAAGTGGTATTAACCACTTGGTAATAAAGCCCATGCCCACCTCACACCCACCTTACAAAGACAAAAGTTGGCACCGTACCTTCGTTTTTGTCATCTTCCTTAGCAGTGTTTCTGTGATGCATCAAGGGTGTGATAATGTTGTCTATATGTTCCTGACAGTTCCTAAGCAACACAGGCTTTCCTCGCATGATTGCTTTCTCAAGTGTCAAGATGACATGGGGATCCGTCCTGAAAAGCCGTGCTTGTTTGTTAAGAGTTTTACTTTTAACCTACTTATTTTACATAAATGGTAGAGAAAGTTATCAGTTACAATTTGTTGAATTATCTCAACTGCAGCTTCCTGGATTCCTGACATTAGTACCAGAGGTAAGGGAATGTCCATCATTCCCTTCTAACCCACAAGTTACTTTAAATATACATGTTTTCAATCAACTGCAATGCAAACTTACGTTAACTTTACGTTTTGACTGCTTTCTTGATTTCTAAGTGACAGCTGACACCTAGGCAAATTCTGCACTTTGATTTCAATCAACTCCTACTAGATTACATCTCAATTCTTCATGAATATGATTTACATGGTGTAAATGTAACTTAGTTACATATGTGGTCTTAGTACAAACTACATGATTACATATATTAAAATTAAAGGTACATTATGAGTTTATGAAAATAAATTGATAAATTCAATAAAACTATGTCTTCTTCCTGCAAAATGTCTGTTATTTTCTTGAATTAAATATTTTGTAGCAATACAGCCCTTATTATAAATCTGCTCAATCATTCCTTGCTGGCATTCACACATATGTCATGACATGTTCTTTGTTTTATTAAGTTTAACACCATTTTTCAATAGCATTTTTGTTCATGCAACAGTGGGTAGTTACCCTACTAGTGTTCCTGGACTCTCCACCAGTACTAACCAGTTCTCCACAAGTAACTTACAACTTCTCCACATGAATCATATCATGTATAATCATAACTATAAAGATAATACCAGTAACAGTTTTTGTTTGTTGGTTTTGGGCTTAATGGCATATTTCAATTTTCAGCATTTCAGTTATGTAATGGCAGACAATCAACCTTACCAATTTTCTCAAAGTAGTTCTTGACAAGAAACTACCAACTTCCCCACATGAATCAGAGGTGGAGGATGAATGGTTTCAGACCCAATGTCTTTCATCAAATTGTCACAAAGAATATATGCCTCGTCTCTGAATAAAACTAAACCCCGCAATCCATAGATCTGAGCTCTACCTATTGAGTTTAAGAAGGAAGGCTTGATAATAACAGTAGTGACAACAGTAATAAACACTTATTTAAAGAGGGTTTAGCCACATATTTATTATAACCACAATATATAATACCTACCATCTGTTGTTCCATATAACACACAGCCACAGCACAGCAGCCGAAATGAAGCAAAACAACACAAAAAAGCATTAGTGTTATTATTAATATATTAGCATATAATTATGTCTAAGTTATGATAGAAAACCTTAGCAACAGTTACTGTATTTTATTTCAGGTTTTCCTGATCTAACAATAAATACGAGCAGCATCATGACACAAAGTAATCTTCTTGAATTTTTTAGATTGCAATTTACTTTTATTTGTGAAAAATATGCAATATACACAAATATCAAAGAAAAACACTGATAAAAAATCCAACAAACATATGTTGTTACATTGTAACTCAGATCAAACATGTCTAAAGTTACAAAAAAGGTAACTTTTTATTCCATGTTCCTTTTTGTCATGATGCAGGTTACATATCGGGTAGGTGGAATGATGTTCGTTATCCAACATTGTTATATTATGGGAGGCATTGTTTTGAAATGCCATAAAAACTTGCCTAGGTGGGGAAACTCCCACACATTACAACACATGCATACCTCTAAATGCAAAGAATTTTTGAGTAAGTCTTTCTGGAAGTTGGAGAAATAACATAATTCCACCAAAATTTAATGGAAAAGGTAGTATTATAAACTGAAATTCGTAACAAGAGCTGTTGAAGGATAGAATAATATTATGCTCAACTATTCAAAGGCTTGTCATCAAAAAAGTTGAAATATTCAAAATGTAGACATGATAAGGACAAGTACAAAAGGGGCAACAATTCTGAGTCATAGAACTGTATACTCTAACACAGTTTAAAATAAAAAATTGATAAATTGAAATAAATCATTGTAAAAAAGTAAAACAGAGTTATGGAACCTGTGCAGTAAATATCAGAAGATCAAGTAGAACAAGTGTTTTGAATCTTCAATGCATGCCATTAGTGATTACTGACATACCAACTTACAAGCAAAAACTAAACCAAATATGGATGCAGACAGAAACACAGATGAATGGGTGAGCGCAATAGTCCTATTAGCTGAATTAAGTTTCTTTGAATAGTCAAGCTAAGAAACTGAAACATCGTTTTCTAATTTTTATTTCCTTCTTGTCTTCATACAGTTGAAACTCAGTATCTCAAATTTGCTTATCTTGAAATCCCAGCTATCATTAAGGAATTGTCAAGCACAGTCAAGATTCCTTCTTAATTAAAGGGACCTGCACATTTTAGGCGAAAAAATAATTTCTCTCAAAAATACATAAAAAGTGAGTAGTCTGAAAGTGGCTAGTGGTACAAACTTATTGACATAAAATTTTTGCAAGATATACGGTAGACCTAAACAAAGATTTTAACCAACGCCGACGGTCAAGTGACGATAATACCTCGTAGATTTTTTTCAAAAATCGTACAAGTTAAAAAAGGTTTACCCTAAATAAAGTTTTGACCCTGTGTTTAAAAAATAAAACAAACAAAAAACTATG
Source organism: Mercenaria mercenaria (assembly GCF_021730395.1). NCBI lineage: Eukaryota > Metazoa > Mollusca > Bivalvia > Venerida > Veneridae > Mercenaria > Mercenaria mercenaria. The sequence continues at coordinate 66,614,899 of NC_069370.1, read as the reverse complement.
AACGAAATGGGTTTAGGACTGCTGAGCACTTTCAAAATGACTACAAAGATGTATATGCCATGTTAATCTATACATAAAATAAACTTTTAGCAAAAAACATCTGCACCAAGTATAATTTTGTCATACTTCAGTACAAATCTCAAATGAAAATTTGTGATCAGATCTGGAATTTGAGATACCATGTTCCAAATGTATTTGTTTTTAAATTGATAATATTTATATTTCAAACAGGTGCATGAACATTTATTTTCAAGCATAAGATCTTTCCCTTTTAAGCTAATCGATATTCTTTCATAAAACTGCTGTTTTGTCATTTCCAGGGCAAAAAACAGGACAGTAAACATGTATTATTAGAGTAGATATTTACAAGCTGTTAACATGTTTTTACAATGAATGTTACATGGAAAAAGGTTAAAAGTATTATGGCCCTAGTACACAATAAAGTTCAAAAGGCAATGGCATTAATGTCATAAGACTAGGCTGGCATTTCTGCTTATTTTATTAACATTAAATGATACTGAACTATATAATAATCATCTTTCACCATTTAACATGTTTTATGCAAACATTAAAGCATCTGTTTTTTTCTATTATAGCATTTGAAGAATCCCTCAGGATACTTTGGTGCTCTCACCCTAATAGGGCTGCAACCAATCCCTTGAGATACTGCAGATATTGTAATATGAAAAAACAGGCATTATTTCTCAAATATCATGTAACAGAGGTTTCATATATTAAGACAAGTTTCCAACATTATAACAAATAAAGCCTCTATTGTTAGAATTACTAAATTTTGATTTAAAAGCTATTTATTAGGGCACTATATTATTTCAAGATTAAAACTATAACAAAGACAACAAGAGCTGTCTCCATAGGATGACATATGCCCCCGATGGCACTTTGAATGAGTAGTTATGGCCGATGTTAGAGTTTAGGACCTTTGACCTACGGAGCTGGGTCTTGCGCGCGACACGTCGTCTTACTGTGCCACACATCCATGCGTAGTTATTTTAAAATCCATGCATGAATGACAAAGATATGGACCGGACACGCCCATCAATGCACTATCATGAAAAATGACCTTTAACGTCTAAGTGTGACCTTGACCTTTGAGCTACAGACCTGGGTCTTGCGCGCGACACGTCGTCTTACTGTGGTACACATTCATGCCAAGTCCATCCATGGTTGACAAAGATATGGACCGGACAGGCCCATCAATGCACTATCCTTTAATGTCTAAGTGTGACCTTGACCTTTGAGCTACGGACCTGGGTCTTGCGCGCGACACGTCGTCTTACTGTGGTACACATTCATGCCAAGTTATTTGAAAATCCATCCATCGATGACAAAGATATGGACCGGACACGCCCATCAATGCACTATCCTTTAATGTCTAAGTGTGACCTTGACCTTTGAGCTACGGACCTGGGTCTTGCACGCGACACATCGTCTTACTGTGGTACACATTCATGCCAAGTTATTTGAAAATCCATCCATCGATGACAAAGATATGGACCGGACACGCCCATCAATGCACTATCCTTTAATGTCTAAGTGTGACCTTGACCTTTGAGCTACGGACCTGGGTCTTGCGCGCGACACATCGTCTTACTGTGGTACACATTCATGCCAAGTTATTTGAAAATCCATCCATCGATGACAAAGATATGGACCGGACACGAAAATTGCGGACAGACTGACAGACTGACAGACCGACAGACCGACAGACTGACAGACCGACAGACCGACAGACCGACAGACTGACAGACGGTTCAAAAACTATATGCCTCCCTTCGGGGGCATAAAAATGAAATAAAGATGAACTAGAGATAAACATTTGCATAAACCTGGGAATGTTGGAATTAGTTTCTACTAATTTATTTTAGCTCTATTGTGATGAAAGCTTCAAGCTTATATGACCCACTCTCCAGTCTGCTTCCTTAAAAAACTTGTACTGGCGTCATATGGGAAAACACAGTCATGACATTAATGCACAAAGTCAAATACAGAAGGGGGAAATCCAGGTAAAAGTTGAGATTAACATACTTAGTCAAATACAAAAGGAGCAAATCCAGGCTAAGTTGACATTAATGTACAAGAACAAATACTGCAAGGGCAAATCCAGGCTAAGTTGACATTAATGTACAAGAACAAATACTGCAAGGGCAAATCCAGGCTAAGTTGACATTAATGTACAAGAACAAATACTGCAAGGGCAAATCCAGGCTAAGTTGACATTTATGTACAAGAACAAATACTGCAAAGGCAAATCCAGGCTAAGTTGACATTTATGTACAAGAACAAATACTGCAAGGGCAAATCCAGGCTAAGTTGACATTAATGTACAAGAACAAATACTGCAAGGGCAAATCCAGGCTAAGTTGACATTAATGTACAAGAACAAATACTGCAAGGGCAAATCCAGGCTAAGTTGACATTAATGTACAAGAACAAATACTGCAAGGGCAAATCCAGGCTAAGTTGACATTAATGTACAAGAACAAATACTGCAAGGGCAAATCCAGGCTAAGTTGACATTTATGTACTAAGTCTAATACAGAAGGCCTGACTATTGTTATGTATATGTCATTCCACATTATGCTTCATTTTATCTTTTTTATACTGATTACTCATTGTTTACTGTAAAGCCTGTCCTAGTTTTGAGACATCATGTATGTCAATAAGTTATTTATATTCTATGGTTTTCCAGGAGGGTCTATCACAAACACTGATAAACAGGTGTTTTCCAGAATCTTCTTTTTCATTGCATATTATACATGAAAGTGCTGAAACCTTCCACAATCATTTAAATAAAAAGCTTTCTGGGGACAGGGCAGAACCTAAAGTAAGCTCTTATTGAAAAACTTTCCTGTATTTCTTAAGAACAAAATATTACCAGTTTGGACATTCAACACTTGATGGATTGGCAATTAAGATTGTGGATTTGAAAAAAATATATATTTTGGATATATAAAGTTCAGTTTGGATTGAGTGGAAAATGAAATAAATACAGATCAATTGTTCTTTTTGTTCACTGCCTCCCCTGAATAAACTGATTATTTTTCCAAAAACAAACACATCATCTTTTTTGTATGCCTTCATGCATGTAAAATCATAACTATCTACAATGAGACTTAATCAAAATCACTTCAAATTTAACAAAACAGGATGTATACATGGGAAGACACCACACATAATATAAAGCTTTGAAGGGAAAGCAAACAAATTTTAGAAAACATTTAGTTTGTGTATACACTATATTATCATTTAAATACTATGTATTTCAAAGTACAGATACAGCACTGTATGATATACCTAGTTTCCATGTCAAGAGAGACAAGTTTCCTGTTGTTCATGAGAGCATTTAATCTACCCAGCCACACTGCACCATCATTGTTAGGGTCTATCAACATCGGGGGTCTCTGCCAGGATGAACATAGAATAGCAGCATTCTCTATCTGACGTGGACCAAAATCTGTCAACATGAAATTTGAACATGTTATTTGTTGATGAAATAAACTCATTTCTTTAGTTTTATGTTAAATTATGACAAGCAGTTAATCTATGTTTCTAGATTTTATATCAGTATTCAACAATTAAAAGGACAACATTCTTCAACCCCCCCCCCCCCCCCCCCCCCCCACCCACACACACAGAGCAGAGCTGTAGGACAAAATACTTTGGATACTTGATGTATTTCATTCAGTCCACCCGAATGACCAAACATGTGACCTCTAGACTAGCAGTCATGTGTTCCTCCTACTGAGCCAACCAGGTCAGCTCAAGTATATAAAACTATTCCAAAATCATTTGTTACTGTTGTTGTTTTTTAAGAAAGTTTGTGTTTTTTATTTCCTTGTTATAAGAGGTTCTTTGAAACTTACACATCTTTTTAGTTCAAGGAATTGCTAAAGTACGTGAGTTTTCAGCTGAAGTTGAAAAATCTATTTTTAGTAATATGTTGCACATGATACTCCATCTCATGGTGGTGAACATTTGTGCCCAGTTACATCCAAATCCCTCTATGCATGAAGAGGAAATGCTGCGGACAAAGTTGTCATTTTTGTATCTGACCTTTGACCCCTAAGTGTGACCTTGACCTTAGACCTAGGGACCTAGTTTTTGCACAGGACACTCCATATCATGGTGGTGAACATTTTTGCCAAGTTACATCAAAATCCCTCCATGCATGAAGAAGAAATGCTCCGGACAAAGTTATCATTTTTGTATCTGACCTTTGACCTCTAAATGTGACCTTGACCTTAGACCTAGGGATCTGGTTCTTGTGCATGACACTCTGTCTCATAGTGGTGAACATTTTTGCAAAGCAACATCAAAATCCCTCCATGCACGAAGAGGAAATGCTCAGGACAAAGTTACCATTTTTGTATCTGACATTTGACCTCTAAGTATGACCTTGACCTTAGACCTAGGGACCTGGTTCTTGCACAGGACAATCTGTCTATTGGTGGCGAACATATCTGTCAAGTTACATTAAAATCCCTCCATGCATGAAGAAGAAATGCTCCAGACAAAGTTAACATTTTTGTGTCAGACTTTGACCTTAAGTGTGACCTTGACCTTAGACCTAGGGACTTGGTTCTTGTGCATGACACTCCGCCTCATGATGGTGAACATTTGTGCCATGTAACATCAAAATCCCCCATTGCATGAAGAAGAAATTAGTTAATCATCAAAAGGAACAAACCCCTCTTTAGCATGAGCCTCATACTCTAAATATTAAGCTGGTTGTACAGACAAAAAATTTAAGCTGTCTGTATTGAAAAAATTGAGATTGTGCCTACCTTGTTTAAGCCAGTTGTTGAGAGTGATTTCACCAACAAGTAGTTTTATGAGAGATTTCATGTATCTGTTATACTGTGTTGAAGACAACATAGGTGTTGTACTCTGAAAAAAAGAGTTATACATCCATTAAACACATCTGTTAATTGATTACTGTATATAACAATGCTTAAAAACTATCTGTATAAATAAAGCAAGTTATCTTTAAAACATGTATACTAACATGAAATATCTTGTTTGTTTTATTCTTGATAAACAAGAACAGAACTTCTTGAGATCTACCTATGGCGATGAGTGGACATACGGGAATCAAACCTGTGGCATACAGGTTGGAGAGTACTACAAGTAATACAGCTAAATATAAAAAAATCTTACCGTTGTGTACTGACTCTGGCTGTCCTCATCTACAGCACTGGCATCCTCTCTCATCTCTGGCTCCAAACCTTCCTGGGATTCAAATTTCTCTTCAAGGACTGGTGACTCACGGTCTGAAACAGTATTAAATTAAATATATCTAATACCAGTTTTCAATCATCTTTGATGTAGTATATACTAATGCAATGTACATTAAAACACCAATAGCTTAATGCTGCAAGGGGATGAGTATAATGGTTGAATTATCTAGGGTTGCAAGTAATTTAAAGGAAAATGGCTAAAGTGAGCTATGTGTCAGTTCTTCAAATCATGCAAATTTAAAAGTTCATACCTTTTTCATCTTCCTTAGATCTGTCATTTTCCTTCTCAGTAGTATCTCTCCCTTCTTCCTTTTCTTGTCCATCTTTTTTCTCCTCTCCTGTACCCTCCTTTTCTACAGCATTTTCATCCTCTTCTGCAATCTCCTGAAGTTCCTGCCAGGACAATAATTAAATTGTTCAATCATTTCTTTAAAGCCATCATTTGATCACTAAGAAGTAAGTCTATTTCTTTTAACTCAATTAAATCTAAACCTAAGTTTCACGTTACAAACCTAAATTTGGAGACCAGTCTCAAAATACCAGTACCTGAGATTCTGTCCTTGTTAGCAAAAATTTAGATGGTGGATTAGTGTAAATCCTCAGCAAGAACTCTTTATTTCTTCATGTGTGTCAAAGACTAGAAATCCTGAACCTAAACTGATTCTAACTTCACTCAAACACTTTAAAATTTATGAAATTACCTTTTTCATTTTTGTATTGTGGTCTTCAGCAAGTAAGGCTGACGTGTAATCGACGTCATACACCTGACTGGCACCAGATGCTGTCTTCAGGAAGTCTATAGACCAGTCTATTACACGACCTGTATAATACATGTTGTATGATCTAATCCATTCATTCAAATATACTATATGTGAATTCATTAATTTTCATGAGGAACTAATTTTTTGTGGATTTCTCGATTGCATCAATTCACAAACTTAATCCCAATTAATATATAAATTTCCATTCATTTTATCTTTGAAACTTGAAATCCAAAAACTCATACTCCCACAAAATAATTGCATTGGTCAAAACCAAGAAATTTCATGCCAGAGAAATTTAATGATTTCGCAGTGATCAAAACATAAATTTAGGAAACTGCAGAATGATGATCTTAGGTTCTTAAGATATGATTTCAGCTGAAAATGATAAAGAGAAAGATCAGCCAATGCATTTATAAATAGAAACAGTTCAATTAAAAAAAAAATCCCTAAAGTGAAGAACAATGTTTTGTTATGATGAATTTTAAGTTAAACTGACAAAAATTCAAGTCTTATTAGACTTTCCAGCTATTAGAAATACGTCAGTCATTAATAAACACAAAGTAGAACCATCAGCCAAGCAGATAGATGACTTCCTCACATGACCTACAAAAATGGAGGACACAGTGCAGAACTTCAAAGAAAATTAAACTGTTTAAAAGAGATGTAAGTTAAAAGAATTTCTTTCTTTAGTACCTTTAAGTCCATCGATGGAATCTATCACAAGAGGTATTCCTCTCTCTCTAAGACAGTTAGGCCAGTGTACGGTCAACATAATACGGCGGAAATTATGATGATATGGTCCTAGGTAGGTGGCAAATCCTGCTGCCATTGCACAACCTCCAGATATGGATACTTGGCGTCGTTCATGAGAATCATAGATCTGCTGACAGCGCTGTCTTTCTCCTTTAAGGATCTGAAATTTATTACCAGTTTACTATATTTTTTTCCCACTGGGTTTAATGTCACATCAACACAATTACAATTACAGCAACTTTTCCAGCTTTTTATGGTGGAAGAAATCTCCATAACCTCATCACAGTGGAGCACCTGGTAGAACCACTGACCTTCCTTACACCAGCTAGATGGCTTTCTCAAATAAATGAATTCTATACCTCACAGTGGTGAGGGGTAAGCGGTTCAAAAGATATACAAGAGCTGTCAATGGACAGCGCGCTCAACTATTCTCAGTGCTTTATAGTATAATATAAGCAATGAGTAAAACTTTAACATTACAATAAGCATATTCTAAGTCGAAAAGGGGCCATAATTCAGTCAAAATGCTTGACAGAGTTGCCTCCTCCTTTTTACAGACTGAGGTCATGGTGGTAAACAAGAATGCAAAATATGAAAGCAATATCTCAATGGACTGTGAAAATATTTGGGGTGGTACGCAAACTTTAACATTTATTCTAAGTTGAAAAGGGGCCATAATTCAGTCAAAATGCTTGATAGAGTTGCCTCCTCCTTTTTACAGACTGGGGTCATGATGGTAAACAAGTATGCAAAATATGAAAGCAATATCTCAATGGACTTTGAAAACATTTGGGGTGGTACGCAAACTTTAACATTTGTGTGACGCTCACACTAACGCTCACGCTCACGCAGACGCCGGGGCGAGTAGGATAGCTCCCCTATTCTTCGAATAGTCGAGCTAAAAATGGAAGTCTAAATAGAAAATATGAATAACTAGACCTTTGCTGTCAACTTTATCATCTAAAACATAGTGCTATATCCTTGATATTTCACATGCAACATTATAATTCAGAGTAATTACAAATAATGACGATTAGCTACGTAAATAGATAAAAAATCTACAATCCAAATTATAACTAAAACATGCAATGGTTTGATCATTAGAGGAGCTGTTATTTCCCTATGTTTGTCTAGTCATTTGTCTTCTCTAACATAAGTGGAAAAGTAGTAGTTAGTGATTTGTGAAGAAGCAAGTTGTAAGTTATTTGCAAAAAAAATAGGTTCTAATATGGAACCAAACAACACTGGGTATGTTATTTGACAAAAAAGCTGTTTTATACTCAAATCAAAATTTAAATAAGCCTTACCTTTCTCAGCTGTGCAGCAGTCTCAAGCATCTTCTTCATTTTCACAGTCTTCTCCTCCTGTTCATTCTTATCAATAGTAGCTTCTTCAAACCCTTTAGCCAGTCCAGACAGTCGCACCTCCAGGGCCTTACGTTTGTTCTCCAGTGTAGACATCTTGTGTTCAGCATCATCAACAGCTGCTGTTGTTTCATCAACCTTCTGATGGAGTGGTTTAACCTTAGAGATCATCATCCGGTGATACCTGGTGAAAACAGAATATTCTTTTTAGAAAAAGTCTCTCAAAATAGTCTCTCTGTTAAATGTTGTTAAACATATTAAACACAAATTATGGAAGGTAAAAAATTATTGCCATATAATTTCAGTAACAGGGGAGTCCATAGCTCATCAGCGCTGAATATGAAGCACAAAAATTTCCCCAAATATTACACAAAGTCCACATACCTGACTACCCCTCTCACCCATTTACAGAGTGAGCCACAAGCGGAGTTACTGGTCTTGCGTTCCAGAGTATCAGGCTCAAATGTTGGTTTCTTCAGATATGGTTCTACAAGAGCAAGTGTGGATTCTGGCAACTGTTGATCATCAAAGGACATCAACTCCTCAATAAACCTTTCAATATTTGCCATCTGCCTCTTGGCACCTTTCTGCCATGTAAGATCTGCTGAGGGGGATTTCACTGAAGGAAAGAAAACAATGTATTAAGCTGTGTATAAAGCAAGTTGGGGTATGATATCCCGGTAAGTCAACAAATAGTCTATAATCCTTCCAAAAATTTGATAGTTTTGTCAAAAATCTATATCAGGCCTTTAATAGTGATTTCATATATTAGGTCTAGTAATTTATTCATGGTTTAATGTATTAACCCATGTCTGTATGTCTAAGCATTAACTACAGTTTGAATATACTGGCAGAGCTGTTGCTCTATACTGCATCTAATATTCTAAGACTAAATAATAAAATTTGATATAACTAAAATTTGACATAACTTACATATCATTATGATGGCTGCCATCAGGTCCTCTATATCAATGATAGGTTTCTGCATGGCCCTTAGTTCATGTAGTTTATCAATGTTGATGTTCTGTACCACCTTCTTTGTATCAGCAACAATAGCTATTGCCTTGTATACAGCTCTCTCATGGGCCACCTGGTACTCAGGCAGGGACTACAATAGACATATCATATTATATTTAGTTAAAGTTAATTTCATGTAACTTGTACATGTGGATGTTCTGTTTTACCTTTTTAGTATTGGCAACAATCTGGAATAAACATATAATATACATTTATGTATGTGAATTTACCTGAAAGAAGTAATGATCATCCATTAGGCTGTTTACAAAAATGATGGCTACATGCAGTAGAATAATGATAACTATTCCTATATTCTCACTTTATAAAACAATCACATTTATTTACTTTTTCCCCTATAAATAATACTGTAAGATGATGTCAATTTTGAGGAAAGTTTCTGTTTAACATTGACTCATCAGAACATTCCTTGTTTGGAGTACATGCAGTCTATTTCAGCCCAAATAGAGTATATTCTCACCTTTTTTAGTTTGGAGATTTTGTCAAGCTGTGCCTTGACCACTTTAATCTGCTGTTCTGTGATAGCTGTGTCCTGACCTATCTGAGACAGTATCTTTATTGTACCCTGTAAAACAAACATGCCCATCAAATATTTACTGAAAAGAACAAACTATAGGTTCAACAAACAATTTTAGTAAAGATTCACTAAAAAAACAATATTGTTAAATTATTATGAAATCAGGCCAGCTGTCCCAGAGAAAAAATTTAAAGCTCTTAAAGAAAATGAGCAAAGTTCTTGGCAGCATGTTGTTTGAGAAATCAACACCATGAACCCAATTTTGGTAGATGGTCCTCATGGAAATACAAACTGAAATTCTAAAAGCAAACTTACAGCTTTTCAAAGTACATTTGTATCCATTATATGATCATGCAAACAGAGAAAATAAATACTGTTCATAGCAGTTACACATTTTGACAAATTGTAGCAGCATGAACACTGTTGATACTAGTTCATGTCTGCAAAACTATACACAAACTTGACCTAAGATATGTAAATTAAATCCACAGTTTGCTAACTACTTGCCTGTTTCCTTTCTTCCAATACAATCATTTCATGTTCAAGGTTCTTGCGAAGTTTGACGGCAACTTCATTCTCTCGTCGTATCTGATGTAAGGATGTGGCTACAGCATCATGATCTTGTTGTACATTGTCATTACGGTGGTTGGCAATTGACATAAACCTGTAATAAACAATATTTTCCTGGTACTGGCAATTATTGTTATGGCAGCAATATGGCTTTCAATTCTATATTTTTAATATTAACTTATCCAAGTCAATATTATTGAGTAGCATAAGAAGAAGTGAAAGCTATGAATTAACTTTGCTATATATGTTTTAAGGACTGTCTATTTTAATGCAACCTACCACAATCTCTTGTTTGTTTAATAGCATGATACATCTTTTATGACAGTCAAACAGACAGACACAAGAACAAACATCACATGATTCACTTTCTGTCATATTACTAAAACATCTTTTGTTGTCATAACAACTACATGTTTTTATGTAGCAACAAAATAAAAACTTGTGCAAATTTTCAATTCTGATCTCTATGTACAAAGTTGCATGAAAAATATACCTTGTACTTTTTAAATCATTGCAAAAGACAGGCTGACAGAAGATAACAATAAGACCCCTTAGGTGAAAAATCCTCAGGCAATACATTAGTAGGGGACAATTAAATATGATTTAACAGGAATTGTATCATTATTCTATATACAGAAAACTTATGTTTACATACATCAAATAACAAAAATTTCTTGATCAATAGAAATTATTTACATGTGTAAAAATTCAAAATTACAAAACTTTTTTCATTGAAAAGTGAAAGTCTTTTGTGTTTTATTGGTATAATGTGTAAACAGAATAGTTTCTACCTTTCCACAAATTTTTCATATGATGTGTTTGTCACATGTCTGTATTCTCCAGAGTCCCTTTCCTGACCATCCTGTTGTCGGAGGACTAGATGCATGGACGCCAACATGTGGGCAACATTTTCCCGCTGTACCTCATTCATCCAAGGCATTTCTATAATAGCAGAAATATATAATTTGCAACAATATCATAACATATAAATCAGCTGTTCAAAAGTAATGGCTACCTAGCTCTTACAAAATGTTGTATCATATGTATTATGTACTGAAATGACTGCAATCCCCAAAAGCTGAGCTATGTCAACTCATTACAGTGTAGTTTGTCTGCTGTTTTTTTGTATGCACATACTTGTGAACAGTGTAAATCATGAATATCCTATAGTCATTAGACGGTCTTTTGAAGGAAACAAATTGTAAAAGATACCTTCTGATCACAACAGACAAATAAAAACAAGCCAGTCTTCCAAGCTGTGTATGGTAGGGTAAAGAGTAACTGCATAATAGAGAATATATTTATTTCTGAATAACTGTAAACAGCTAACAAGGCAGATTGTGCTCACCTTGTAAATGGTACATGGCGTGCTCAACAAGCTGTGTTTTGGACCAGTGTGGGAACCAGATAAAGTTCACATTTTTGGTGAAGGCTGGATACTCTCGACAGCGGCGCTGAAAGTTCTTGCCACCATCTCCAGCTATCAGACATACACGGAAATTGTTCCTCACAGTTCTATGAAAAGAATCGTAACAAAACTTTAGACCACATCCATATTTTCATATCAAAAAAATGGAGAAAGAAAACACATTTCATAAAAGCTAAGCTAAACAATTATTACAAAACTGTTTAGCATAACCAGTTTCAAAGTTCAACATTTCTATGTAATAAAAGGCAAATCATTAATTCATCTTAATATTAGACAAAAGAACACATCATTTCTTTCTTCCAGTTATGCAAAAATGTTATAAAAACATGTTTCAGTTATCACAGTTATCAAGCTATGCCAGTAGATGCAAGAAGTTTTGACATACTTGAGGAAGAAGTTCCAGGCCACATCTCTGGTATAAGTGAGGCCGGCCTGTGTGACCTCTGTTCTTATAGAGTTAATAATTGTCGTCTGCTCCTCATACTGGAACAAGTGACTGATGGCGCCCCCTGTGATGAACTCAATCAAGAAGACCAGGAAATCTTCAGCCAGCAGTTCCTCCTCATGTAACAGCAGTAGTATCTTCTCTCCCTATAAATATGCAATCTATTGTTTTACCTTATATTCCTTTAAAGTTATTTCTGCATTATCTTTCCATACTTCACATGTAATAAATTTCAAGAAGTCTCTTTTGAAAACAAAGAGATCAAGATCCCCTTTAACTCATTCTGCCCGTGCGACGCATTAATGCATCGGCAGATTGTTATCTGTATAACGCGTGCCGCTTCTAGGCGGTGTTGTTATCTACATCTGGAAACCGCACGCCGCATACATGCGTCTTTATAGTAATAGCTCTGAATTCTGCGTGACGCTTTCAGTCGTCACATTTCATTGGTCTTAAATAAACTCTTTTAATTCTTTCTAACAACTTGGAACATCAAATTTTTTGTTGCATAACGTTTTTAAAACATAAATAAAAGCGGATGTTGTGAAAAAATGAATGCTTTCACTGAAGAAAGCTGTAAAAGCGAGCGTCGTTCAAGTAATAATTTGTGATTTCTTGAAGCCTGAAAATTACTGATGATTCTTTATATGATCGAAACATAAAAAACATAAAAGAATAAGTAAAAAGATGAATAAATAAATATCAACGAAGATTCACTGAGCAATGACAATTGAAATAACGCAACCCAAAAATATAAACTTTGTCGTTCGTCGCTACACCAGGTACACGGCAAATAATTCCATCTGCGGGATCTTTCAGATCTGTCAAAATTTAGCAGAGTTAAAAATAAGAACCCAGCTATGGAGCTAGAAAAGGCGTTGAGTATATTCCCTATAAATATGGATCTAAACATTCGAGTGTGGAAAAAATGAATTGTAAATAATTGGGTATCGTTATAAAAACACACTTCAATAAAGAGAGACGTACATAATTACCGCACAAAAATAATATGTACGCATCATACCGAAATGCAAAAAAAAAAACAAAAACAAAAAAACAAAAAAAATTAACTCATAAAAAAACTCATAAAATTATTTAACATTTTCATACCGCACAGTTTCGTCGTGACGATGCACACAACACATCCTGGACAAAACAGGTAGAATTGTGGATTATATCATAATGAAAAGAAAAGAACTAAAATATTTTTTTTTACATGTAAGATTCCACTCTTGCACACGAGACCTTTCATCTTTACCTATGCGATATGACAATGCTCATGTGTGTATGAAATGTAAAATCATCTTCGTGGGTATTTATTTATTTATTTATTTGGTGCTAATCTTGATCTATAGAATAAACTGTTAATAACAACTCAATCATTTCGACACTTTAGAAACTCTACAAAATTGTTTAAAAATTCAAATTTTCATTATCTGAAAATTAGTCCAAAATAATCCCATTTTCAAACTTATAGTTTCTGTCTAAGATAGTTGAAATATTCACTTATTTTCATTTTATTACATCTTCATATTAAATACATACACTATTTTTTATGAGAAATAACTTTATTTGATACGTTTTGATTGCCTGCATGCATATATAACTGAGTAAAATCAGTGTTAGAAAATGACAATAATGTTTATTTAAAATTATTTTTAAGAATTGTTCTTATTTGTTGTTTAGATCTGTGCATGATAATATTTAGAATTCTATAAACGTTGTTTAGCCAAAACAAAATCTGATGAGAGGTTATGGTCATTGGTATTGTGTTTTTTAATTCAACAGTCTGTTAAAAATGACTGTACTTACACAGCTGCATGAAATTAGCTTTGTTGTGTAGCTACTTCAATTTACTTACAAATAGTGCAAATTCCATACCAATTAACACATATTTGATGTCAAATGTCACTAATTAATAACAATATCCCAAGCAAAAATCTGCAAAATCAATGTTATCTCTCAAAACATCTCTTGGTATTCAAGGGTAGATTGGCTTATCAACCTCCTAGGTGGCTGAAAGATAAATATCAGCAGAGTGGAAGTAGAGATAACGCTTTAGGGTAGAATGAGTTAAACAATGCTTCTTGATAAGAGGTATTAATGTTTGGCTGTCATCCCTAAGGTCATGTGACTGAAACCATGCTGTGGTCATACCTGAACCGGAAAGCACAGATGAGGGTTGTTCAAATAGCAACAATAAACTTTATTTTCAATGCAAAAAAAACCCATATCATCTTCAAAACAAGAGGACCATGATGGTCCTGAATTGCTCACCTCTTCCCACATGACCCAGTTTTGAGTATGACGTCGTTTTTTCTATTATATGACATAGTGACCTAGTTTTTGAGCTCATGTGACCCAGTTTTCAACTTGACCTAGATGTTATCAAGATAAAAATTTGACCAATTTTCTTGAAGATCCATTGAAAAATATGGTCTCTAGAGAGGTCACAAGGTTTTTCTATTATTTGACCTATTGACCTAGTTTTCGAAGGTACGTGACCCTGTTTTGAACTTTACCTAGATATCATCAAGGTGAACATTCTCACTAATTTTCATGAAGATCTCATGAAAAATATGGCCTCTAGAGAGGTCACAAGGTTTTTCTATTTTTATACCTACTGGCCTAGTTTTCAACCGCACGTGACCCAGTTTCGAAACTGACCTAAATATCATCAAGATGATCATTCAGATCAATTTTCATGAAGATCCATTGAAAAATATGGCCTCTAGAGAGGTCAAAAGATTTTAATAATTTTAGACCTACTGACCTAGTTTTTGACCGCAGTTGACCCAGTTTCAAACTTGACCTAGATATCATCAAGATGAACATTCAGACCAACTTTCATACAGATCCCATGAAAAGAATGGCCTCTAGAGAGGTCACAAGGTTTTTTTATTATTTGACCTACTGACCTAGTTTTTGATGGCACGTGACCCACTTTGAACTTGACCTAGATATCATCAAGGTGAACATTCTGACCAATTTTTATGGAGATCCATTCACAAGTATGGCCTCTAGAGAGGTCACAAGGTTTTTCTACTTTTAGACCTACTGACCTAGTTTTTGACCACACATGGCCCTGTTTCGCATTTGACCTAGATATCATCAAGATGAACATTCAGACCAACTTTCATACAGATCCCATGAAAAATATGGCCTCTAGAGAGGTCACAAGGTTTTTCTATTATTTGACCTACTGACCTAGTTTTTGATGGCACGTGACCCTGTTTCGAACTTGACCTAGATATCATCAAGATGAACATTCAGACCAACTTTCATACAGATCCCATGAAAAATATGGCCTCCAGAGAGGTCACAAGGTTTTTCTATTATTTGACCTACTGACCTAGTTTTTGATGGCACGTGACCCACTTTCGAACTTGACCTAGATATCATCAAGGTGAACATTCTGACCAATTTTCATGAAGATCTCATGAAATATATGGCCTCTAGAGAGGTCACAAGGTTTTTCTATTTTTAGACCTACTGACCTAGTTTTTGACCGCATGTGACCCAGTTTCAAACTTGACCTAGATATCATCAAGATGAACATTCAGACCAACTTTCATACAGATCCCATGAAAAATATGGCCTCTAGAGAGGTCACAAGGTTTTTCTATTATTTGACCTACTGACCTAGTTTTAGAAGGCACGTGACCCAGTTTCGAACTTGATCTAGATATCATCAAGGTAAACGTTCTGACCAACTTTCATGAAGATCCATTGAAAATTATGGCCTCTAGAGTGGTCACAAGGTTTTTCTATTTTTAGACCTACTTACCTAGTTACTGGCCGCACGTGACCCAGTTTTGAACTTGACCTAGAAATCATCAAGGTGAACATTCTGACCAATTTTCATGAAGATCCATTGAAAATTATGGCCTCTAGAGTGGTCACAAGGTTTTTCTATTTTTAAACCTACTGACCTACTTTTTGGCCGCACGTGACCCAGTTTCGAACTTGACCTAGAATTTACCAAGATGAACATTCTGACCCATTTTCATAAAGATCCCATGAAAACTGTGACCTCTAGAGATGTCACAAGCAAAAGTTTACGCACGCTGCGCGATCACAAAAGCTCACCTTGTCACTATGTGACAGGTGAGCTAAAAACAAGCAGGTAAATAATTAATTTCTTGTGAGATCACAGTTTTTGGTATTCAATGGACACATCAATTAACAAACAACACAGGTTCTGCCTACCTTTGCTCCTGCTCTGGTATATCCTTGTACAAGATCTGCTTTAAACTGCTCCATCTTGTATTCAATACTTGAACCAAGTGGTGCTGGATTGATCTGGTATACTGTATAACCACACAGATGGGCAGCAAGTTTCACCACAACCGTAGACTGACCAGGGCTGCCCTCGGCTACCAGGACACAGTGAGCATTCTCATGGGGTGATGCGACAGTACGAGCCAGACGGCATACATGATCAACCACAGCCTGAACAATAAAAATATAACTGTTTCCATTTGATCAAAAAATCATGTTGCTTTTTGTTGTTGCTAAAGTTTGTATACTTGAAGATTAGTAATATGGTAATTGTTATACTTACTATAAATAGATGAGGTAAGAGAGCATAGTTTGAAAACAGAATCATAAAACTACCGGGAAAAAACAACAACTATTTTGAAAAGACTTTTTATTCACACTTGCAATAAAAATTGAAGATTATATACGTGTTCATATATTACTCCCTGTACATTACAGACAGGTAAGAAGAATCTAGAAACAATCAAAACAAAAAAATGTAGTGGAAACTTAATTATTCATGTAACAGCATGGTCAAATCTATCTAGTGGATATTATTAAGTGTTGAGTTAATTTTTTCAAGCTATCTGGCAATATTTATACCTTGTATAGTGACAATTTAATCCTGGGATGTATTTTGTTGTATTCCTCCACACCTTTACTCATCAGATCTTTCACTTCATTGAGATTATTGAACGGTTTGTACAGGTCAGTCTTGGCATCCTCCTCCGACACCTTGGTGCTGTGCCGGGTATCTATCATACCTGCGGTCACTATGCCACTGTCCTGTTCTATCAGGTTACTGAACTGTGGCTGTCTTGTTCTAATCATTGTCTGTACCTATAATATATTTGAAAGGGTTACTTCAAGTCTCAACCACAGTTTCTGAAACTGACACGTAAAGTGCAAAATTCTGTTACCAAAGTCTGTGCTATTTTATTTATTAAAATATAAACAATGGTCCAGTCTTCATTAACTGTAACTTGGAGTTTTTAAAATCATGAAATACAAGCATTATATGTTCTATCTGGTTATCCAGCAAGAACAGGCTCCACTCTCAAAAAACTGACAGTCACAAATCTTCAGCATTTTATTGTTGTTTTTTTTATAAGTACAGCCTTAATATCAACTCATGACAAGGTTCCATTCTGCCACTGGTCTCTAAACTCAAGTTCAATAACCTTTAAGTCAGATTAAGTAATACAGATTAATACACACAATATCCAAAATTTCAATCAGGTTTTGCAAATGATGATTTTCTACTAAAATCATAAATAGGATCAGAGCATATCCTCAAGTTAAAGTTAGATCTACTGACTGTGGGAATTTACAGCAATAATTTAACACTGGAAGATATTTATTACTTACAGCATGACTGTAAACCATTCTTGTTGTGGTAGAATTCAACAATTATTGAACATCCAAAACATTTTATCAAATGCATTTTAATGAATATAAAAATCTAAAACTATAAAGTCAACTTTGCTTCATGAATATCACTGATAGGCAAAACCATTAGCCTATATCATGATTTAAAACTGGAAATAAATTTAATACCAGTTCATCATCTGCAAATTCTTTCTTGGTGGAAACATTAAAAGCTTGTCTGAAGCGGCGGAAGTCTACTTCATTCACCATTCTGTGTCCATATACCCAGTAACACTCATGTTGCCATAGCAACAATAAATTCTTCTTGGCTACTCCAGGTTGTAAGGACAGGCAAATATTCCTGTAAATCAGGAAGTATATATTAACATCTTAATAATATCTAAAATGAAAATAAACTACTGTATCAACTAGGCAAGTTTTTGTCTGCAAAAATAACCAAACACTTTTCAACAAATTTTTTACCGATTTTATTCGATTTAAAGTTCACAGCATCTTGAATTTCAAAGAAGTAGTTTCTTTTAAAATGTCACTTGGACCTCCACTGCACCAAGTCCTCCACATTTGTTAAAGAACTCTTTACAAGAACAAAGACTTGACAGTCTTTACTGGCAAAAAACTCTTTATAACAAACTATAAAGCAATACACCTGTTAAAATAATAATAAATAGAACACTTGTAAGTAACCACACATTTGTCATTACATTGTAATCAGCATTTTCATACTCCCTTTGTATCCATTTCTGGAACACCAATAAATGACTGTAATAATGATCTTACTTGAAAATACACGAGAGATCTTTGACCGTGAAGATGTAGTGACATCGCTGTGCGGTTGGCAGGAACATAGATCTAAGTCGTTCCTGTAACTCTATGGTTACCTGGACGATCATGGACAACAATTTCTTCAGTATTTCTTCATTCTCTTGTTGTCTCTTCAAAGCCTTCAAAAGAGTATGACAATGTATTTTTACCATTATGTTTTCCTATTTGCACTGAAGCTACTTCATACATGTGTACAGGTATGAAATGGTTTTGTTTCAAAACTATAGATTTTACAATGCCCTAAATGATTGTTATAGACCACATTCTTGATTTCTTGATAATGTCAAAATTGTTAAAATTAAGCACAATACAGTTGAGTTCTGCTATCTAATGCATACAAAAATGTGACCATTAGGACAGATGTCCATGGCCATTCTAGTTTCAACAATGACTTCATTGCAGCATCTTCTCTGACTTACACAACATGTGACAAAAATCCAGTAACAGCGAAACAAATTTGACCATTAATCAGGAAACTAAAGTTACCTTTTCATCAAAGTTACTATGATGTACTCCTGTTGCTCCCTGTGCTGTTTCGGGTGTGATGAAATGCGTGTGAGTCAGGGTTGTAAATATTGTCTGCAGCTCAGAATTTCTGTTAAAAGAATTATAATTTCTATTGTTTTTAAGTCTAATAACACTTTTACTGCTATGTTCAACAGAAGAAAACACTATCAGTATTATTACACCTGTGACAGGGTGAATATCACACATTATGGTCAGATATTACATGGTTATTGAATGGCTTGCCTGTCAAGAGGAGGGCAAATAGTTTTGACCAACGACTGGCAAGCCATTCAGTGTTTTGTTACATGTCATCAGAAGTAAGTTTTCATTATTTTCTGCAAATTTTGACTTCAGCTCAGTAAAATACATTGGTCTTATAGTGATTTATATAAGGAGATGTAATAATTTTCAATACCTTTCTCAAACTCTTATAATGATAGAAGCAATATTTATAAACTAAAGACATGAGGACTAAGATATTTGTTCACATTTCAACTGTAAAACACAATTTCAAGGAAGAGAATTTGCCACTTTAAAAGTTTTGAATTTCTTTTGCAGCTTTAAAATATATTTCCTACAACTGAGCACTGGAAGTAATAACTACCCAGTTACAATAAATACTTATCTCTTAAATGCTTGAAATGTAACAAAATCACGCCTGTAAAATCATATAAATGTTTTGTTAGCTGACCTTAATAACAATAATAACAATATAGTATATAAAACTGCTTGGGAGTTTGAGTTTATAGCTCTTTAACATAATTAGGTTAACTATTACCAGATCTATTCCCATTAATTTGAAAATTAGACCAACATAATTTGAAATAAAGTATATCTTACGATGGGAATGGCACTGCAAACATGGCAAAGTGCCTGAGGAATCTCTGGCTCAGTTTAGGTATGTTAGCTGTCGTGTTTGCATTCACGGTGCTCACGTATGTCACGTTCTTCACGTATCTCCAAGCATGTGTGTCCTGGTTGTAGAAGCCGCCATCGTCTATATGTTCTCGTATCAACTCAATAGCTGTCTGATCTCCCCATTTGTCAACCTGTAATCAAATGATGGAAATACAGTTTCGATAATGTTGAAAAAATATCAGATCTCCATAAATCTCTGGTGCCATTGCTTTGTTATCTTATATATAATCATATATCTGGACATGAATTTAGGCACTGTAGCTTTCATGATCTTTTCAGATTTAAAAATTGTAACCTTTCAAGGAATCTTCTTCGTTAACATGTTTGAAATTCTAAGCGTGGTGAATAGACATTCATAAATATTTAGAGAAATTAGATCTCCCTTTAGCCCTCCAAAACTATATCTCAATTTTTTAAGTGAAACAGTACCATTGATAGGTTGACATCATCCACGAAGCATAGAAGTCTTTTGTTGCCCTTTGGTACATATGTCCTACCATGCTTCCATTCAAGTCTCTCATCCAGACGGTCATACAACAGCTTGGAATTTGTAAACCTGTCAAAACCCAAAACACAGTGTCAAATTATCACACATTAAGTCAAACTCATAAAATAATTTTTGACATTTACAAGGGTGTGTATCCTCCAGTCGACAAACACACAGGGTTGACTTATCAACTTAGATGTGCAGGAGCTTATCATAATATTCTCGAAGAAAGCAAATTTGCCATGTTTACATAACCAGCTCTACAGTACTAGTTCTGCTTTTTATCACGTTCTAAAATTATTCTGTAAATCCATACTGTACAAAATTACTGTTTTTAAGTGACACAGACACAATTTAGGTTATATTTATTAGACTTTCTAACTTTAATGATGTAGAAAAGCCACAGGAGCTCTTACGGACATTATTCCCGACATAGATATGGTAGAACCACTGACCTTTCACAAGCCAGTGAGACGGCTTCCTCATACAACATCCCATGTATGCAGGGCTTGAACCGACAGAGGCTAGTGATTAGTAGCTTAGTAACAACTTGACCATATCAGCCTCACTGAACTGTAGTATTAACAGCGTGCTGTGAAATACCTGTTAGCTTGCACAGTGAGAGAAAGGACCTCCGCCACTTCACCAGAGCACACTGTTCTAATCCTCTCATTCACTATCGCTGTTTTACCACAACCGTTTTCTCCAACAAGGAGCACCGATTTACCGGCATCAGTCAGTAATCCCAGTATAGTCATAATCTGCTCTATCTGCACACTGTGTACAAAGGCATCGGACGGAATGCCAATGTGGGGTGTCCCACTGTATGCTGGCATAATGTCTGTCCACCTCACAAACTCATGTGTTTCTGTATCCACCATAAAATCAAACACCTGGGATGAAACCATAAGTCAAATTATTATACACAGAAAAATTCTCCCAGTTCTCCAGATTTTTCTACTAAAAATTTAATTTCCATCGTATTTTTAATACCATTCAGCAAAATGGTGTTGTTGTTTTTTTCTAATACTCTATACATGTGTATTGCATTAATATGGATCTAGATAAAAGTCAAATAAAATCAACATGGCATACCAAGCCTTCATCTGGGAAGTCAATGTGTTGTTCAAACTGCTCTCTCCACCAGTAACTGAAAGCTTCTCTATGTTCAACCTCTATTGTACCTCCAAATGCCCAAATACATGCAAAGTTGAAATATCTCTCAAACTCGACATCACTCAGATCTGGGTATGGGTTCACAATGGTCTGTTTAAGACAGGGAAAAAATATCAGTATAAGAAATTATACAAGTAGGCAAAATTAGATTACAGCTGAACATGTTTAAAGCAGCCTCTAAGGGACAAACAAAAAGTTGTCTTTTAGGTTTTTGGTTAAAATACAACTTGCAATAAAAGTCTACCTACTGGAAGGGCAAAAGTGGTGTTTGAACAAAAATTTTCTTTTAAAAAAAAATATTTGTTCTCCAACAACTGAAAAAGTAGTATATGAATGCAAGTGGCTTCTTAATGGATTGGTCTCCTGAGCAAGTTTGTGTGTATTGGTCAAATTTGCAATAAATTAGCTGCAATTTTGTAGTCAAAACTTGTGAATGTTTTACATTTATTACTCAAAACATTTCGCACAACTTTTACTCACTGGTGTTAACTTCAATAAATAATGAAAACTGACTTACATCTAACAATGTGGTAAAAGTCATGATCATGTTCTCCACTGTATGAATTATTGCTCTCTTGAACTGTGGGTATGGTGACTTGGCACTAGTAAACATGTGAGGTCTCGTACACTCACTCATGTAGTTGATTGTCTTGTAGATATACACATCACAGAAACCTATAAATATGACAAATGTAAGGTGATCATTAAAAAAGAACTTCTATTAGACTAAGTGTCTGACTTTGATGCTCTAAGGCACAAGTTCTTTTTGTCTAACTGACAACGTTTTTATAGACTTCAATTTTAGAACATGTGTAGTGAATGCTGCTTAAGCAGTTCACACTGGAGTAAAGCTTCATTCAAGAAAGGTTTACAACTTTGGCTACAGAAAAGGTTCCTAAAGCTTGTGTGATTCCAGTTTACACATACCAAGGGCCTCAATACATAGTCCAACTAGTATCAACACTGTTGGACTACAGAAATATAAATACACCTTAATAAATCTTTGGAAATATTAGCTCACCTCTGAAAACCTACTTATAAGAATTAAGAGCATACCTGTAAGAAGGTCTTTGTCTGTATCTGGTCTACGTTCCAACCATTGTACAAGCATGAGTTGCCAGCCAACATCTGTATTACTCATTACCATCACCCCTACACTAGCTAGCAGTGACGGACTCATTTTGGCAAGTGATTCAAGCTGAAAGGAGAGTCAGATAAAAATTGGAGACCAGTCTTAAATAACTAGCATCTGATTGGCTGTGTATAAATTCAAGTTTAAAATTGACCAATGGCAGACATACATTCTGAGACTGGTCTCCAGTCAGTTTTATGATGTTGGAATCAGTTTCAAACCTCTCGTATCTGAACTTGAGTTTGAAATTGACCAATGGTAGAGATGCATTTTAGGACTTGTCTCAGGGTTTTATAAACCTTGGAATAATATTTAATATATTAAATGTCTCAATCTCACAGCTTCACTTTAAAATACATTTTGTATGTGGGCATTGTATTTCAAAATTTAGCTCTTTTTTACTTCTGTTTATATGTTTGTTAGGAATACTTTCTGATTCATAAGTGAAACGCGGCAATGCCACGAAACCAGGTTTTCAACACTTTTCATAAGAATAAAAAAGTATACTGAATCACAGTGCACCACTTTAAAGCACAACCCTAACCCTAAACCTAACCCTAACTTTAAAGCACAACCCCAACCCTAACCCTATTTTTAGTAACAATGACCTTGACCTTGATCCCAGAAACCCCAAAATCAATCCCAAGCTACAACTTTATATAAGTTTTCTATACACCAAGTTTCATCATGATAGCTCATTCCCAAGTTAAGTTATTGACCGGAAACCCTTTTTCTATTTTAAGTAACAGTGACCTTGACCTTGATCCCAGAAACCCCAAAATCAATCCCAGCCTTTGTCTTGATATAAGCTACATACATACCAAGTTTTATTCAAATATCTTTACCGAAACAAAAGTTATTGACCGGAAACACCAGTTTGACGCCGCCCATCCGCCCGCCCGACCAACGACATACCCCAATCTAATAACTCAGGTTTTCAACGTTTTAACAAAATGAGAGACAGCTTTAATGCAAAAAGTCTCAATGCTTCAGAAAGAATATATAGAGACCTATATAGTGCAGAAGGAGAGTCTAAAACTAACACATCCAGCTAACAGACAATACACGTCTCTGTTGGTCAATAAAATACAAATTTATAATGGTCAAGTGCAATTCAAAGATTTTTGTAATTATTTACATTAGTAAGCTTAGCACAAGCAAACTAAAATTGAAAAGAAAATGTTTTTACACACCTCCCACATGAATCTAAGTGTATCTGGTACTGCAATTCTCTCATTGTTACCAAGGACCATTGATCCACAGTTCATCAAGATACTCTGTAACAGCTCTAACTGACCATGGTCCGCCTATATATTTAAAAAAAACAACAAAAAAACATATGTATAGCGAAAGGTATGTTTTATTATTAAAGAGACAATATAGATCATCTCTTTTCAACCGCCACATTAAAAAAAACAGTAATCTATATAATGTAATGCACTTTAGGTGAACTCTGTTTCATGAAGATCATTTTAAGTATTTTTGTTTTAACTATTCCACTATGACAACTAGTATAACCTGAACAAAACTAAAATAAGATAATTCTGTCATAAAGTAGAGTTATGGACCTCTTTGTAGAATGTTTCAGGTTCCTATGACAGAAGAGTATTTTAAAATGTCTTACTTAGAAAAGATAGGATGAAACTTTTGTGAAAAAGGCCCCAAGGGCTCCAAGTAATATTCAAACAGCAGAATCATTTTACTGGGTTGAAAAATTTTCGTTTTTGATAAATACAATATATCAAAACCTAATCAGAGCAGATCTAAGTAAACTGTCACTTTTACTTCAGAAGTTAGGGAAACATTTTTCATTCAAGAAAATCTAATATTGAGTTAAAATGGAACTTTTTTCCTTTATCGTACATATTTAAATGACTTTTTTGTAACCATTATATAGTATAGTTAATTGTGAAAAGTGACACACCTCTCCATCAAGCTGCATGATCTTCATGACAGGTTTGGCTTTATAACTGTAATTTGAGTTTGGTGGCTGCACACAAAACTTCCTCAGTAATGATGCAAACAGACCATCCTTCCACTCCCTGTAAATAAACAAAATTAATGACTTGGTTACAGATCTTTAAGAATGAAAG
This sequence comes from Mercenaria mercenaria, assembly GCF_021730395.1. NCBI lineage: Eukaryota > Metazoa > Mollusca > Bivalvia > Venerida > Veneridae > Mercenaria > Mercenaria mercenaria. Next base: position 66,589,980 of record NC_069370.1, on the reverse strand, counting down.
TGTAATATTCAATATAAACAGAAGATATTTGTAACTCAGACATGTTACAAATATTAAATTGGCATAATAAGATTTTTCATAAGGAAATGGTTGCAGATAGAACATGAAAACTGATGTCTTCCATTTTTAACAAAAATAGAAGGTATTGTATTTGTTACTATAATAAAACTAAAATTGCAACATCCTGGTAAAAATGCCAATACAGTGCAATTTGTCTCAAGTGAGCACCTCTGGGTAAAATTCAAAGGTGTGCACTGAACAGATGTTGTTGCTCAGAAGAGGTTAGTTTAGAGGAATTTTATCAAAAGGAAAAGAACATCTGAGCTGTGCCATGAGAAAACCAACATAGTGGATCTGCAACCAGCATGGATCCAGACCAGCCTGCGCATCCGCACAATCTGGTCAGGATCCATGCTGTTCGCTTTTAAAGCCTATTGCAATTAGAGAAACTGTTAGCAAACAGCATGGATCCTGATCAGACTGCGCGGATGCTGGTCGCAAAGCCACTATGTTGGTTTTCCCATGGCATGGCTCATTAATTTATTCTCTTCTTTTGTAGCAAGGTGATTGCCCTTTCAGAAGTGTTGTTTACAGAACAAACTGTGTGGCTTGAATTACAAATGCACATGTATACAAAATAGCATACAGCATCTGCACATAAATATCTTGTGAATCCAATAACTATCTTTCACGTGCTAGAAGTACATGTATCATACACTTTTTATCAAGTGGATTCATTTAATATAAATGCACATTTGTATTTGCAGTCTTACTTTGTTTTGGAATCAAAATATCCCATAAGCTCCTCTGATTCAACAGCTTTTGAGAAGACAGTCTGTACGCTGATTGTTTTTCCTCGTTCTCTTTCAGCTACAGCGAATGTTTTAATACATTCGCTCTTACCACAGCCTGCTGGACCTACTACAAATATCTGTGAACAAAATAAGAAGACATTTCTTACTAAATAATGGCAATTTCTTATTTGAAATGAAACAAGAACACCGCCAGCAGGTGCCATCGCTTGTCTGCAAGTGCTAGATAATATTTAAGAAAAGAGTACTGGTTCCATAATTTGGACAAAATGCAGGTTAGAGTTATGGTTCTTATTCTACTTACTTATACAATTATGATAAACAGGTGTGCAAAGTTTCAAAGCTGTTTTACAACTTTAAGTAAACAGATTAAAATGGTCTGAAAGCTCGGCAATTTGGATTTCACCTGGAGGCGATAATTAGGCGAAGTGGCCAACTTTACAGCAACAATATCGCCTGAATTGCCCTATAGGATGATCCCTGACTGTGGTAATTGTGTCACGCTTCAGCATATCAAGATAAAATCCTAGGATTCCACACTGAAATTACATCTCAAATAAAATGAGATCCTTCAAATGTAATCTATTGTAAAAGAACAAATCTTACAGTCTGATGGGCAGCATTGAGTTGTGCCAACTGAGCAACTCTAGCCTGGAACGCGACACCTGGAAGTAGTCCTAGGTCACCTGTTGCCACGGCAATAGCATCTTGTATATCTTCTAATGTCTGCTTCTGGTTTGGATCAATGTATGCAAATCTGTCCCCTTGTGTCATGTTCACCACAGGTGTGTTCAAGTTTATAGATTCTATAAGATGAAACACACAATTTTGATAAATGACTTAACGGTCAGTTGGTAAAATAAAATTGAGAACATGACAATGTGAATGTCCTTTATCCTTCAAAATAATCAAACTAACTTTATTTTTCTTTTGAGAAATGATGCAAAAAAGTTAAAGTAATATGTTACACTGAAATAAAGGTAAATTCATCAAGTGAATACAGCTATCGCCATCCATATAACAGTTTAATTTACAATCTATAAGTCTAGCAAATATAATTTTATCTTTTGATATTTTTTTCACCCAGAAATTTCATTTTTAACCTATCCAGCTCTTGATGTTGGCCTTTAATTTGAGCAGAGAGTGCATGAAGCCATCTGAAGAAGCTTGTTGTTATATTACTTGTATTAATATATTAGCATTTTAGCATTCAGGAGATACAAGGATATGTTAACTGACAAGAAAAAAATATATGCAGCTACTAGCCCAGTACTTTAAACATCAATCTTCTCACCTAATAAACATTAGGTGAGAAGGTTTTTCTTAAGTAAAAGTGGATAAAATAATATAGCTGTTGAGTTTTTATTTTATTCCTTTAATATATTCATACATACAGACAGAAAAACAAACTACCATCCTATATAGTTTAAATACTCCCCCAATGAAATGCTCTTGCAACTTTCTGTTAGAACTTAAAGCATAAACTTTGTTTAAATATTGATATAAGTAGACCAAAATTGGCAATAATAATAATTTTCAAACACATGATAAAAGGAGAACAAAATCAATGTCTGGCAATATCCTTCTAACATTTGAACTAGCTACTACTGACCATGTAAGTCTTATAAACTAAGCATTTTATGACAAAATGAAATGTTAAACTAGCAAACAGTTTTTATCTCTTGATGAAATTATAACAAGCATAAAAGCAAGAATTTTCCAACTTTTCTGCTAATCAAGCAAGAACCAGTTACGTCCTAAAACTTCTCTATCATTTTAGGGGTGTCTTGACTTTTAAACAAGAGCTGTCACTAATGGTGACAAATGCCCCCGCAGCGCCTTGACCTTTGACCTGGTGACCTTGACCTTTGATCTGGTGACCCCAAAGTCAATAGGGTCGTGTAGTCAATAAGTACTATCAGCATGTGAAGTTTGAACGTCCTGGGTGCAGTGGTTTGAGAGTAAAGTGCCTTCATGCAACAATGGCCCCTGTGACCTTGACCTTTGACCTGGTGACCCCAAAGTCAGTAGGGATCATGTACTTAATAAGTACTATCAGCACGTGAAGTTTGAAGGTCCTGGGTGCAGTGGTTCGCGAGTAAAGTGCCTTTATGCAAAAAGTTAACATTGGCCCCTGTGACCTTGACCTTTGACCTGGTGACCCCAAAGTCAGTAGGGGTCGTGTACTCAATAAGTACTATCAGCATGTGAAGTTTGAAGGTCCTGGGTGCAGTGGTTCGCGAGTAAAGTGCCTTTATGCAAAAAGTTAACATTGGCCCCTGTGACCTTGACCTTTGACCTGGTGACCCCAAAGTCAGTAGGGGTCGTGTACTCAATAAGTACTATCAGCATGTGAAGTTTGAAGGTCCTGGGTGCAGTGGTTCGCAAGTAAAGTGCCTTCATGCAAAAAGTTAACATTGGCCCCTGTGACCTTGACCTTTGACCCAGTGACCCCAAAGTCAGTAGGGGTCGTGTACTCAATAAGTACTTTCAGCATGTGAAGTTTGAAGGTCCTGGGTGCAGTGGTTCACGAGTAAAGTGCCTTCATGCAAAAAGTTAACGTTGTGTCGAACGAACGAACGGATGGACAGTTGAAAACTAATATGCCTCCCTTCGGGGGCATAAAAATCATATACAGTCAAACCTGTAAGTAAAGACCACCCTTTGGGAAATGGAAAAGGTGATCTTTCTTGAGCAGTGGTCTCTCTACTCAGGTTTGACTGTAATGTAAAATCATTATCATTCATAGGGGAACAACTTTTGTGATTTCATGGTTGCATAAATCCATGAAATCAAAATCCCAACAAATACATAAAACTCTTTAAAACTTGAGAAGCATGCCTATTACGAAAATGCAACAAATTTTCATCCCCTCAAAATCAAATGATTTCAAAGAAATATTCTTAGGCTAGTAATCTTTATTCTATCTCTCAGATCAACGAGGTACAAAGACTGCTGCAAAACTTGTATAATATTGCTGTTGAAAACTTAAAAGCTCAAACCTAATTAAAGGGGTATGCATCCAGATGTGCATCACAACTTTTTTAAGTAGATAAAAATGTCTAGAAAATATGTTAAAGCAGTACTATTCAAGATTATATTCTTCAAGTGTAATCATATACCAGTAAAATTAGTTCCTCCCTATGTTTTGTTAACACCAATACATGATTTTGTCTAAATTCAGTTGTTTGCATTTACATTTTCACTTCTTTTTCCACTCTGTATACATGCCCCTTTAAGTCAATTACTTCTTTTAACTAGAAGGAACCTACAACAGGTGATCAACTAGAACTCATTTTACCTATTATTTCTACATGGAGTCCTAAAATTGTTAATATTTCAAAACATTTTTACTAGTTTTTAAACGTGCTCTCGACTGTTAATCAAAGATTCACATATCAAATAATTTTGAGAAATTACTGTTAAAGACCTTAATACAAAACCAAAATCTATTCAGAACACATGCAATGACTGAAATATGATACTGATTATGGTAGTTATAGAAAAAGTAAGACTACTGTCCAACAATATACATCCCCTACTGGTAGTTACCTTCCACAATTGTATAAATATGAATGAAACTATTAGTGTATGAAAATTATAAGCGTTTCTTTTAATCATTAATGGTGTAATGAAATGAAATTTACCTTTTATTTCAAATGTTTAGTTTCAACTGGACTATTAGAGCATGGACTACTAATAACTATTTTTGGAATTTTTGTTGTCATAGCAACCGCATTTTTTTGCCCCAGCAACAAAATAAAAGGACGTGCATACTGCCACCTATCAAGTTTCATGAAAAAATATATAGCACTTTTCAAGTTATCACAACATTTTTAGTTATATTTTTGGACTTTTTTCTGCTATAGCATTGCTATAGCAACCACATTTTTTTTAACACAGCAACAGAATAAAAAGACATGCATGTTCTCAAAATCGGCATCTATGAAGTTTCATGAAAAATTATATATATTTGTACCACAGGATCCCACTTGGCCACTTTTTGCCACAGAAGGACAGACTGGGCACGAACCGGACCCCTCCAGTGTTTCATCAGTAGGGAACTTACAAGAGAAGAACAGTCAACCATACCAGGGCTTCGGAAATTTGCCGGTTTGTCGGTTTTGGACCGATTTTTGACTTTTCAGACCGATTCGTGAAGTGAAAAAACGAAAAAAATCGGTCATGTAAAAATGGAGAAAAGTATAAATTTCGGTCTTATATCTCAATACACGATCACCTGCCAAGTAGGAAATTGTTGGTCGCACCTTCAGATAATCAATAAACGTGTCAATCGGTCTGATTGTCACTTTGATAATCGGTCCGTAATTAGCGCGTGACGCAATCAGTGCTCGCGCGGCACATCCTTAAATGTTTGCAGACAGCCGACTGCGGTGTATTAAACATTTTTGACTGGTTTCCTAACGTTTCTGACTGGATCCAAATCATTTCGACGGGGATCCACTTCTTTTATTTAGAATCCGACGGATGGTTTATTTCAAAAGGCTATGTTTGATCACGGTAACAAACAAATGGTCGCTGCATTTAATCAAAGAGTTATAATTGTACATTATAGGTTTTTGATTTAATGAGACATCACACGGAAAACCGATAAAAATAATTTTTATAATTACTTGATTTGAAAAAATTACATGATTCATTTGTTGGGGCTCCAGTTGAAACAAATGCAGAAAGTCGTCTTTGCAACCCGACTGTACAAAAAACAAAAAAATGGATGGGCAACCACGAATGATAAAGAAAACCGGAGCGGCACTGTTTATCAACTCGGTCTTTTAAAAAACGTTTCAAAATGAAATTTTGTTTACATCAGAAGAGAACATATAACTTTATAAAATGTAGTTGCTTATTGAAGTACAACGTAAGTGAAATGAAATATCCGTGGCCAACCCGCGTGACGTTTTGGTACTATACATGCGGGAAATTCGATCTCAGCGTTCAAATAACGTACACATTCGGTCCGCGGCAGAGTATTCTTTAAATACTGAGGCTGTTTAACAGAGAATATGTGTCGTGTAACTCACTTTGACGCATTGTATTTTATAGAATTCCGTCAAAGAATGAGGAAACATCAGAAAGTATCTGCCGTGTATACGGTATTGAAGTCACGTGCGTTGGCTTTTAGACTAGTTACGCACACGATGTCAATGCCTCGTATTATCTCGGAAAAACATCGAAATTTAAACAAAGTAACGATCACACATAACACTGAATAACTGTCTTCATTGTATGGTAACGCGCGGTGACTGGTAACACAGTTTTAATGCATGACATGCTTATTTCTTTACCCTATCACGTTTTACAAAATATGTAATATTGGGAATGCGGTGGGTGGGGTAGGGCCGATGTCAGGATTTTTGTTTCGGACCGATTGAGTTATCAAAATTTCTGGAGCCCTGAACCATACGCCCCCTCCCATGTTTCACCAGTAGGGAACTTACAAGAGAAGAACAGTCAACCATACGCCCCCTCCCGTGTTTCACCAGTAGGGGACTTACAAGAGAAGAACAGTCAACCATACGCCCCCTCCCGTGTTTCACCAGTAGGGGACTTACAGAGAAGAACAGTCAACCATACGCCCCCTCCCGTGTTTCACCAGTAGGGGACTTACAAGAGAAGAACAGTCAACCATACGCCCCTCCCGTGTTTCACCAGTAGGGGACTTACAAGAGAAGAACAGTCAACCATACGCCCCCTCCCGTGTTTCACCAGTAGGGGACTTACAAGAGAAGAACAGTCAACCATACGCCCACTCCCGTGTTTCACCAGTAGGGAACTTACAAGAGAAGAACAGTCAACCATACGCCCCCTCCCGTGTTTCACCAGTAGGGGACTTACAAGAGAAGAACAGTCAACCATACGCCCCCTCCCGTGTTTCACCAGTAGGGGACTTACAAGAGAAGAACAGTCAACCATACGCCCCCTCCCGTGTTTCACCAGTAGGGGACTTACAAGAGAAGAACAGTCAACCATACGCCCCCTCCCATGTTTCACCAGTAGGGGACTTACAAGAGAAGAACAGTCAACCATACGCCCCCTCCCGTTTTTCACCAGTAGGGGACTTACAAGAGAAGCAGTTAAATTCTGATTAGTGAGAGGTTAATGTTTGCTTACCATGGCTTTCACCTTTTCAAAGAATTTATCATTCATTTTTTTTGCCACTTAACAATTCATCCAACAATATTTGAATAGACTTTTGCATCAATGCAGCAATGTAAAGCAGGTTTGCAGTAATTAGCACAGCTAAGATAACGCAATACTCTACACATTTGAAATAATACTAAATGTGCTTCTAAAACTAAGAAATTGCGATAAAACATGGGATATTCTTCTTATACTTGCCATATAATAAACCCTTTTTCTCATCTGAGAAAAGAAAACAAGAGTATAGATCTTAACATTTTTGCATTTGATGCTATAATGGATCCATTAATTTTTTTTTCTTGAGATATCAAGCCTGTTATGCAAAAATATGAATGCAAAAAAAAATCACATTTCTATTTTGTTCGAAAGAATAGTTTCTCCCTAGAAACTTAGTAGATAGTAAAAACTGTTGGTGAGCCACCTGCAGTAACATCTGTATATTCTGTGAAAATTTGTGAAGATGAGAGTTAATCCAAAAACTTCAAATTACATAATACTTTTCCATACACAATAATGGTGGCTGAAGTAATTTATGTATTATAATACCACATTATACGAGGGAAGAGTTTCTAAGGCTACTAAATTATTCATAAATAGTTTCTAAACACTGTACAAAAATGTTACTATTAAGGTATGGATAAATAGAAACATTCTGCGGGCAATGGTGATCTAAAATGATTAAAATTAATTCAAAACCTCCAAAGAGAGTATTCTTCCACACTATTTATTAGAGAAACTGAACCCCAATAAGAGCAGAAGCATTGTACCATAGGTTTTAAACATGTATGAAAAGAAGACAGGAATACTTAGAGAATATGTCTGAAAAGTCTGCATATCTGGAACCTCTGACAAATATCGGACAGATAGAACACAAAAACTTTACTTTTTTTTTTTTTTGTTAATTCATGAAAGACTGATAAACAAAATTTCCAAATAATGTGAAGTTCATGAAATATATAAGAAAAGCTATTGCTTTCTTTTATGTCGATCATATTTTTTGAAAATGGTTTAATCTGTCTTTAAAACATAAATACATTTTTTCTACAGTTTCAACCACCACAATGAAATCCAAACAGATTTTTCCTAATAAGTACTGTGTTCTATGCAGGATGAGATAACAGTGAATCCTTACCTCTCACAGATTTTGTCGAACTCTGACTTTTAGCAGTTCTGATCCTACTGGAACCTTTAGAGCTGACACGAGAATTACTTTCTGGCAGTTTATCCATGACATCTTCATCTCCACCAAACACCATTGGGATATCTACCATGGGCCAGACATCACTGACAAGTGTAACAAACACACTAGCATCCCTACCAACCATGCGGGGCAAGAAGGAATCTCGTAGAGCTGTAACCATGGCTTGCTCTTCCAGCCGCAAGCTCTTATCTCCATCCAGTACTTTCTCAGCTGAAATAACCATCATTTCTAGTGTAAAAACATGTTATTCTGTTGTGTTTTGGTAACTGCCAGTTTTAACTCCATTTCATTAATGTATGTGCCACCAGTTTTACCTTAGATCTTCATTTTTCCTTCTGTGAAATTAGTTTACAACTTCCCTATATGAAAACAGGGTGGAGAACTATTGACTTTAAGTATAAAGTCTTCTGTCAAGTGTCTTCAGTAAAACACTACACAAAGTATTTACTAGAGTTAATACAAAGTGACAGAACAGTTAAAAGGTTCACTGGGTAACATGGTTCCAATGAAATGCGGTGGAGGGTGGTTCATACGTATGGTGAAGGAGCTTTACTGAATTGTATGATGCAACAGTTAGACATAGTGAATTAGGCTCAGGGATTAAAAGATCCAAAAAGTACATCTATTTTGTTTGAAGTGCAGTTTGAATTATGAACTTGTACAAGATCACACATTTGCCTGTTAACCTTATGTTGTTTAAACAATAACAGATTAAAAATGATATTTAAAGTTTTGTTATAGCTGTCATCATGCACTTGAGACATTTCTTGGTCATTAAACAAACAAATGTTAATGTTTTAGTATATTCAAGGCTTAGTTAAATTAACTTTCTAATCAATTGTTTAACACATTGAAATATATTCAAGGCTTAGTTAAATTAACTTTTTAATCAATTGTTTAACACATTGAAATATATTCAAGGCTTAGTTAAATTAACTTTTTAATCAATTGTTTAACACATTGAAATATATTCAAGGCTTAGTTAAATTAACTTTTTAATCAATTGTTTAACACATTGAAATATGTTACCAGAAGGTACGCTATTGTCTAAACTATTTAAACAACACCAAATTTCAGAAAGATCTTGAAAAAATTCTGCAGAAGAGCAACTAACATGATTAAAAAAATTTCTGACAAAATGCTGAACTTTTGCAAGTTTGAGAATTATCCATTTTTATTTTATTTTCATGTTTTCCATAAAAATACCAACAGGAAGTTACTGAACTTTCTTCATCTAATCTTTCCCCAATTGAAGCAGACATAAAGTTAAAGTGTCTGAGTCATACAGACCTTTCTCTGACCCATTTTCTTCCTCTTCATCCTCCTCAATGTCACTTTCAGTATCTGCTTACACACACACAAGGTGAAGGTTAGTGCGGGGTGAAATAAACAAAATATTGCATCAGTTATGTGCAAGTGTAAACTGTACCAAAAAAAAACAGAAAAAAGAAAGAAATGAGCTGTCACTAATGGTGACAAATGCCCCCCCGCAGTGCTTTGACCTTTGACCTGGTGACCCAAAAGTCAATAGGGGTCGTGTACTCAATAAGTACTATCAGCATGTGAAGTTTGAAGGTCTTGGGTGCAGTGGTTCGTGAATAAAGTGCCTTCATGCAAAAAGTTAAGGTAACTTGACATGGACAACCAAGATGGCGTCACGAAATTAGGGTTGGTCACATTATTTACTCCTATAGACGATCGGCTGCTACAGAGGTCTAAAGATGCATTTTAATCATTTAAAACACACATATACAATTGTAAAAATGCATTTAATTTATAAAAATATAAAATCAAATATTCTGAAACTCACCATGAAAACTAGTCAATTTTTGTGTACATTTTGCAGTAAAGTTATGTATCCAAACTGAAAATAATTTATATCCTCATATCTTTGAATATGTCTTTCATGTGCTCCACCTATGAACAAAAGAACTTATCTGCTGAGTTTTATGCTATTTGCTCTGGAATTTCATCAGTAAATTATAAATTTCTATATTTTACACCCTAAAAAGTTGAAACCTGCTTGCAGTATGAGGGTCATTAAAAAAATTCAAGGTACATGTAAGTTTACTTTGTCTTTATTTCTGAGACTTTACATTCTCACATATTAAGAGTTTTGAGTGATGTGTTCATTTCTTAGTAATTCTACATTGTTTATATTTTAATTTTATAAAACGTTTACAATCTTTTCAATCTGTGTCCTAGTTCAAATGTGTTTGCTACTGTTTGAATAACCCACAATGTCAAAACTTTACTTACTTACATGGAAATCTCATGGAAAGCGTGGATCTTAGGCCATACTAAATTAATGTATGTTTAATGTTATTGATAAAGTACATTTTCTGTTGCCTCCCAAAAAATATAGAGCCAGTTTAGATGAGGATTTCTGCATTTGAACATGCAAGGGTCATAAAACATAATGTAATATACCCAAAATCAGCTATGTTTGGGTTCATTTTCCGTTCATAGGACTGGGTGAGTTTTACGATAAACATATTTTTGGAATTGCATAGCCCCTTGTTACTGATTTTGTTTGCAACAAAATATTGAAATTTATAATTTACTGATGAAATTCCAGAGCAAATAGCATAAAACTCAGTGGATAAGTACTTTTGTGCATAGGTGGAGCACCTGAAGGACTTATTCAAAGATATGAGAATATAAATTATTTTCAGTTTGGATACATAACTTTTCCGCAAAATGCGCACAAAAATTGACTAGTTTTCTTGGTGAGTTTCAGAACATTTGATTTTATAATTTTATAAATTAAATGCATTTTTACAATTGTACATGTGTGTATTAAATGATTAAAATGCATCTTTAGACCTCTGTAGAAGCATATCATCTATACGAGTAAATAATGTGACCAACCTCAATTTCATGACGCCATCTTGGTTGTTCATGTCAAGTTACCTTAAGGACACGTCACGGCTGAGATAGTTTAGCATTATTACAATACACAAGTCGGTATTGAAATTGTGTTTCCAACACATGTGCTCATTAGATAAATCCTCAATATCTATGTGAAAATAAGGGATGTGTTTTGTATGATTGCAACACTGTGAGTTGCTCTAATTACCAGGTCTAGTATATTGCCCGATTGGTGCATCATGCACCGATCGGTGTATCATGCACCAATTGGTGTATTTAGCAATACACCAATCGAAGTATCAACACGTAGGATGCCACTTAAAAACAAAATATTACGAGAACCGGAAATAACCACATTCCGATACCTTCACATGTTGTTGATGACATCGGCCATTTTCAGTCGCCATTACATTTTTTCCGACAGACTGCTGCGTTTCTTGCGTTTTTCACATTGAATGCACTGTCACATAATTATAATTCATTGACAGGTAAGGCAACACCAGTTAAATACCCAACAAAAGTGATTTTACCCAAATTTCCTTGCCTTTATACAATCGCAGCCATGTCAGATTCGGATCTACGCTTATAAAGCTACAAAATTTTCCCAGCATCCCAAAATTTGATTAACATGTGTATTACCTTGAATATGTATGGTGTACCTGTAGTGACATAATAAAATAAGAAATCGGTTTACACCATGTCAGTTTTGAAACCCCGTAACGTTCAAAGTTATTTAACATTTGTATTATCAATAAGAAGTGATATCAAAGTTAGTAACATGATGGTTTTATGAATGATATAAGTCATTATGTTATATAAATCAAGAGTGGATCAAGGAGTTTGGTTAATAATTATCTATAGCTTGAATTCCTTTTATATCGATCTTCAATTTAGTTGTCTATATCTATCTTCCCTCTGTGAAGATTAGCATGAGCTTTAGTGACATGTGTCCTTTTCTGACTTTCTTTCCGTGGTATTCAGTCTATTAAAATATGCATTATCACAATATCATGAGTGCATTTATTAATTTATTTTGTAGGTTATACAGCACTTGCTTAGATAACTTTTTTTAACAAATAGTTTGCGGTAATTTTATATTTTGGTTTATGTCATTTTTTGGACACCATACTTTAGCATAATTTTAAGACAGATGCTGATTTTTCGAGCGTTCTGGCGCAGAATCAAAGGGAAGTCACTCAGAATACCCGGGTATCAATATGGCGGAACACATGCTGCAGTAGTATTGAGAAATTATAAACAAAAGTGTTTTTTAACCCTAGAAATTGTTGTGTTCGAAAATAAATAATATGTAAGTAGTACATGTAAATGTGTTTTATCATTACGTTACCTTATACATTTCAAAAAGAATGAAATAATTTGAAAACTTTACCTCGGAGGGTTGTTCTTTTGTTTTTCCCATGATGCGGAAATATCAAATACACATAAAATAACAGTCAGTTTATTAATTTCTGAGCCGATACACCGATTGGTGTATTGTTGAATACACCAACTGGTGCATGATGCACCAATCGGGCAATATACTAGACCTGATTACTGACAAATGACTGAAACAATAGGAATTCCTACGAGAGATGGATAGACAAAACAAGAGCACCGCCTTGCGGGTGCTGACGCTCATCTGATTTTTTTTGTGTAATAGAAATATTGTCCTACCCATGATTTTCTAAGTCTAAAAAGGGCCATCATTCTTGCAAAAAGCAGGACAGAGTTATGTTTCTTGATGTACAGTGTCCACTTATGATGGTGAAAAACTGTTGCAAGTTTTAAAGCAATAGCTTTGATAGTTTAGTTGACTTAAACATAATACTCAACCAAGAAAATGATTTTCTAAGTCCAAAAGGGGCAATAATTATTGCAAAAAGCAGGATGGAGTTATGTTGCTTGCTGTACAGGGTCAGCTTATAATGGTGAACAAGTGTTGCAAGTTTCAAAGCAATAGCTTTGATAGTTTAAGAGAAAAAGTTGACCTAAACATAACACTTAACCAAGAAATCTGATATTTTCTAAGTCCAAAAAGGGCCATAAATCTTGCAAAAAGCAGGACGGAGTTATGTTTCTTGCTGTACAGGGTCAAATTATGATTGTGAACAAGAGTTGCAAGTTTTAAAGCAATAGCTTTGATAGTTTAGGATAAAAGCCGACCTAAACATAAAACTTAACCAAGAAAACTGATTTTCTAAGTCCAAAAGGGGCAATAAATCTTGCAAAAAGCAAGATGGAGTTATGTTTCTTGATGTACGGGTCTGCTTATGATGGTGAACAAGTATTCCAAGTTTCAAAGCAATAGCTTTGATAGTTTAGGAGAAAAGTTGACCTAAACATAAAACTTAACCAAGAAATCTGATATTTTCTAAGTACAAAAGGGGCCATAAATCTTGCAAAAAGCAAGATGGAGTCATGTTTCTTGCTATACAGGGTCAGCTTATGATGGTGAACAAGTATTCCAGGTTTCAAAGCAATAGCTTTGATAGTTTAGGAGAAAAGCTGACCTAAACATAAAACTTAACCAGGCAAAGCCGACGCAGACGCCGACGCCGACAACCGCTCAAGTGATGACAATAACTCATCATTTTTTTTTCAAAAAATCAGATGAGCTAATGACAGTGAGGTAACAATATATTCTTTTATTGTTTTAATGTATGAGTTGTAAGCTACAATAAAGAATACCCATTTTACGAAAATCAAACTGGAAGTTAGAAATAACAGAAAAAAAATAATTAGGTCATGAGTCATCATACACCTGTCAAAATTTGTCATTAGTTTTCACGAGCTGTCAAAATTATTTTTATCTCTCTATTCTGCAAATGCATTGTTTTTGAAAGTATCTTGGACGGATATTGTAGTGTGTAACTTACTTTACATTCCACATAAATATTTGTGCTTTAAATTGCTTTGTTCAGCTCACTGACGTCACCCTTACAGAAGAAAAAGGCCTGCTGCGTACTCTTGCTGTGTACATACAGCGTATATGATGCGTACATGATGTGTACTGAAATCAAGGGCTTTAAATAGTACGCAGGATATACACCGCACATACACCGATAGTACGTTTGTAGTACACTTTTGACATGCAAATGAGCTCTGCCGCGTACTACTTGCTGTGTACATGCTGTGGACTACATAGTACACAGGATGTACGCTGGAGGAATTTAGTATGCGGGAAATAGTACGCAGCATGTACGCGGCACATACACTTTTCACATGCAAATGAGCCTGCGGTGTACTACCCCTGCGGCGTACATGCTGTGTACTCCTGCGGCGTACATGCTGTGTACTCCTGCGGCGTACATTCTGTGTACTCCTGGCCCGAGTCCTGCGGCGTACATGCTGTGTACTCCTGCTGCATACATGCTGTGTACTCTTGTGGCGAAACTGCTGTGATAATGTAAATTCCTTACCCACCAACTTTCTTATGCAAATGCTGATCATTTGGACAGAAAAAAACAGAAAAAAGATAAGTGACATCCATCAATAAGTATTTACCCTTACCAAAATAATGAAGATTGATGTTATCAAATAAATTAGTATGCTTTTCTTCATCCACTTTTCAATGAAATAAATCAATTTTAGTAGCATGTAATTTGGTAAAAATCTGAAGAAAATGGCGTAACTGCATCAAGGGGAAACAACTTTAATGCAACTAAATATAAGTGTTATAAATTTCGAAGTATCTGCGGTGTACATGCAGTGTACTATTTTCTTGTACAAGTCCCTCTTGCGTACATGCAGTGTACTCCTTAAATTTTCAGAGTCTGTGCTGCATACTTGAAGTGTACTAGTGACCTCCTGCGTACATGCTGTGTACTCGTCGAAATAGTATGCGGCATGTGGTGTATGTAAAATGTACTCCTCTGGCGTACTACTGTGTTCGCGGCATATACACAGCAAATACGCAGCAAGTACGCCACAGAGGCTTGCTTCTGTAAGGGCACATATGAATGTCTATTGTTTTAGTTTATTGTCTGTTATAAAGGTACCAAATCTCAATATTAAGATATAAGAATTGTTCCTTTCTGGTAGACAAAGGAAACTATTTGGTTGAATCATAATATAACGGTTTTTGGAAAGAACTGAATATTCTTTGGTTTTTTGTTGTTCACCGTCAAAACGTGACATCACCTTAACGTGACAAACGAACGAACGGACGGACAGTTGAAAACTAATATGCCTCCCTTCGGGGGCATAAAAAAAAGAAACACTAAAATAGCCACAAAGGCTTTGCACCCATGACCAGTGTTGCTTTTGCAAGACACTTCAATTTTTTTCTTGTTAACAAAAAATTAAAATTGGAAAAAATTAGAAGTGAAAAGGAATTAAGGTTGTGAGGTGTTAGCAAATACCAGCCTCAGTTGAGGATGGAAATTCAAGTTGTTAGCATAAATAAACAGATACATTTTTAAATTACAGCTATATGCAGTTTTACATAATATGCAACAATTATGAAACAATTTTCCTTTAATCCAACCTGACCTGCTCAGCTGGCTGTAGTAACTGTGGTAGTAGGATTTCTATCTATGCATATGACCTAGATCTTACATTTGTTTACAGGTAAGTTGATATATAGAGAGGTATAAGAGATGTCATATCAAGTCACCCAAATATCTTAAACTGTATCTGGTTCACAGATTCAATACTGTGCATTTGAACAAGTGATAAAATTACAACACCAAACCAAAGTTCCATGATTACCTGCTTCGCTAAGTTCTGCAGTGAATGTCTCCAGGTGAGCCCCAGCTTCTGCTACAACTCCTTTCAATGTTTTCAAACTCCACCCATTGAAGCCAGCACTGATGTCCACACCTACAATCAGTCAAAATAGTATTCAGGCTATATTTCTGTGCAGGTAATGGAAATGAAAACAGGAAAAGACTAATGTAAACAATAAGAAAATATTTTTTGTTTGTTTGTTTGTTTTGTGCTTAACACAATTTTTCAACATATTTCAATTATGTACCAGTGGGCCATTAACCTAGCAAGTGTTCCTGGATTCTGTACCAGTACAAACTTTTTCTCCACTAGTAACTGCCAACTTCGGTGGATGACAAATGATTTCAGACACAGTGTCTTTTATCAAAACATCATGGAGAACATATGTCCCACTCATCAAACTCACAACCCTGCCATCTATAGAAGAGAATATTTTTTAAATAACCTTACAATTAGATTCACAATGGCATTTCAGACACAGAATTAAAAAATGACAAATATTTTCACGTCTTGTAACAACACCTCCCTAGAGTACGAGGGGCGTTCAATATGTAATGTTATTCCATATGTAGTTCCGTAGCCGCTGGTTATTTTTAGATGTGGTTTTCGGCACATTATAGAGCAATTTATTGGGAACACAATGCAATATCAATTATAAAAATCGGCAGTTTCATAGTAAAACTATAATCATTCTAGTGAGGTGTACTCAGGTATACTGGACCATAATTATAATTCAGGTTTGTCCTGGGCATCCAGAGTCTCAGAAAAATAAAACAACTTGTAAAATCACAAAATTCTATCATTTTTCTATGAGGTACAGCTGTTTTTGATGCTTTTGCTTTGTTTTAAACTATCTATTTCAATTTTAAATTTACAACACAACCAAAAAAACTAAACTCGAGGTTGATTCCATCTGGAATGGGTGTTGAGAGCGATTAATCAAAGTTTTAAGAACTAGTTTCGCAACCGAGAATTAAGATACTAGTATCAACTTAAAATACAATATTTTTTTTAACGATGATTATCGCGCCTGACAAAATTGCAGAGGCTTATTGTACTCACCTTATCATTTTTTTGAGTAAAATTATACACACTCAATTTAGAAGTGTTATAAACTTTTTTATTTTAATTTTCATAGATCATGATTTATTCTATCTGTTTAAACCGAAAATTGAACTATAGTTCTAGTTGTTGAATAGCAGAATCAAGGAATTGCTTATTACAGTCTCAATATTTTGGACATAAAACTGTCTAGTATACCCAGAGTACACCTCACTCAAATGATTATATTTTTACTTTGAATCTACCAATTTTTATAATTTATACAACATTGTGTTGCCAATAAATTGCTCTATAATGTGCCGAAAACCGCATCTAAAAATAACAAGCGGTGACGGAACTACATACGGAGTAACATTACATATTGAACGCCCCTCGTATTTACCTCCATACAAAGACAGTTAATTTGTTTCGATTCAGACAAAATATTTTCAATATCTCTAGTGGAACACTGAATAACAAACATATATTAATGTATTGCACTTTCACATGCAATAATATGTATCATAACATCAGTAAGTTTTGCCAGTCTGAATCTTTGGCTATGCTACCTTCGCCTGAATGGTTATTCTTTATATCTGTGACTGCCCAGCTCTACATATTCTAGAGTAACTGTGGAAAAACTGCTAACAAATGCAAAACTTCCATGGAAAGTAGGTACTTTCCATGGAATAGTATGGAAAAGTCACCTGTTATATAACATGTCCAGAGTGATTGCAAATATTTCCCACGGACATCTCTGGAAATCACTCGGACATCTTTCAAAATGTTCATGGAATGTTTACGGACACTGAGGAAATGTAGCACTTAGAAAAATTTCTGGTCGTTTAACTCTGGAAAATAATTCTGTCAATTTTCTGAGGGATTTTAAACACATCAGAAAATAATTAGCATAAGACTTTGAATACCATGTGATCAAGTTCAGCCAATAATATCAACAGATCTTACAAAGAGGAATTTTCAAAATGTGTAACTAGAAGTCTGATGTTAACAAGTTGTTTAGAAATTAGTGAAACTTGATTATGTGAGGTAATCCAGTTCAAGGTTAATATTGAGGATTGTATAAATTGCTCAAATAAGTTTGTTTACATAACTGACCAGTGAAACAATACATACATTTTTGTAAAAAAATTGGTAATTATGCTAATTAAACACATGCATGTATCTTTGTGTATCAGTCATTACATAGCATAAAACAATGAATGCTAAAGTAACAAAAGGCTTCACAAAGATTTTATAAATAATATGCATATTTAAAACAAATGACCTTAATGCACTTTTTTTGAATGATTTTGTCATTATTTTAGTGTAACTAATCTTTGTTCACAAGTATGTATATGCTTAAAAATATTCTTAATCAGTCACTTTTAACTGGCAAAGATTCATTTTCCTTGTTCATATATATCGTATGTGTTTGAAACTGCAAAAGTGATCACATGCAATAAAATCATATTGCATGTACTAAAGTGATATTGCTCACAATACATGTACTGCAAAAAGTCTAATTAATCACATGTATAGCTATTGGATAATACTGTCAGTAGAACTTCCTGGACCACTGCGGAAAATTGTCCATGGACGTCCATGGAATCACTCCGGAAAATTGTCCATGGAAAGTACTCTGGAAATCCCTGGACATTTTTCCACAGTTTTCTGCAGTATTCCATATCCAACTCCATGGAAATTCACAGATATTCCATGGAAACCTCTGGAATTTTCTCAGCCGGGTATGCTTCTTATGCCTGAATTGCAATTCTCAATCAGTGGCTAGGTTACCATTGTCTGAATTGCCATTCTGAATAAATGACTGTGTTACCTTAGCCTGTTCAATTGCCATTCTGAATCAATGGCAATGCTACCTTTACCTTAATTGCCATTCTGAATCAAAGTTGAAATTACTAATATAATATATATAACAGTAACAATGTAACAGGAAAACTAATTAATTCTTCAGAAAGAACATGCTTTGGATGTTAACTTGCTAGCTTCATGCATCCCAAAAGCTTAAAAATGGGAACAACAGAGTTCAGGGTAGGCTGTCAAGTACCAAGTTAATCTTTGTCTTTGAGCTTACAAAAATGTTTTATTAAAAAATTAATATAAAATATTAAGGTAACTGTAATCTGATTAAACATCTCTAAATACAGTCAACCATTTTATTACTGCTATGTATAGTAAACTGAATAATTTTTTTGTTGAAGAATTTTCTACTGTATATTGTATTTCAGTACTGTTATGTTACATTATGTCTCAATACTGTAGCAGTATTAACTTGTTGCACACAAGTAGCTGATAACTTCTCCACATTGAGACAAAAAAGGAGAGGACCAATTTTAAACATAATGTCACAATGGCATGTAGAATATTAACCCTGCACAGAGATCAAGGTCTTGTCCTCTGGTTGGTAGTCTCTACCTAATCATGATCTACACAATGTTGGCAAGAACAAAACTGAGGACAACATTTGAACTTCTTCAGTGCAAAAGTCATGTTCTTAAATCAATACAAGTTTTTATATTGGATTAATCAACAAGGTGGGGAATGTGATAGGTGAAAACAATGTGCTGACAAATTTTTAGGATATTTTTAGGTGGAACATCAAACACATAAAGTATTATCATATTATATTTTCATAAGCGAATTGTTAATTTAAACATATTACATTTCAAATCAGTGAAGGTGACTCTGTTCTACACAGGTCAAAGCAAAGTTATCCTAGTATGTGCTGTCATAAGAACAGATTAAGTACACCAGAGTTTCAGCACAAATACCAGGGTAGATCTGAAGTTAGTGATTCATTCTAATAGCAATATCCGCTTTGGAATATTACATTTCAAAACTTGTGCAAAATCTTCGACAAAAATTAGTCCCCAAGGAAAATTCATGATTTTACAGTAGTAGGTTGAAATTAAATTCGGTTAGTTTTGATTACAAGAAGTCTATTAATCTTAATCAAATCTATGTTGTCTTGTTTATCAATATGATGAAAAGACCCTGAAAAACAAGGGAAGAGGTCTGGATAGGTCAGCAAAGCATTAACACAATATACTGACATAAACAACAACATTTGAGGGCAAAATGGAGATTGTAGCTCAATTAACATAAAAAATAACTTGTGACAATTATCCATTAAGCCCTCAATTTCAGCAAGAACTTGGGGTATAAAAGCTTCTGGATTCAAACATACTTGTATTATGAAATTTTATAACTTCAGATTATCCAAACATACTTGTATTATGAATTTTTATAACTTCAGATTATTCAAACATACTTGTATTGTGAAATTTTATAACTTTAGATTTATTTTTTTTAATCAATATATAGAAATCATTTTCATCAACACAATTAATCTGAAGATATGCAATGTTTACGGAGATCATATTAGTTGCATGTATGAATCCAGCAAAACACATAAAAACAAAATTACCCATCCAGATATTGTCTGTTGTAAGGAAAAGTTACAAACATGTATAAACTTATATCATCAAAAGAAGCTAAATCCCAAAAACTTTATTCATGTCCTAAAGAAAACTTGGAAATTTCATTAATGTCACCTAACAATCATATAAGAAATAAAAATGGTTTATTTTGCAGTTGTTCAAAAATGTATAATTTCAAGGCATTGAACTTTAATGTTGATAATGGCATGGTAGATTGGAAGCCAGACACAGTGCACTTTAACATTTAGTGTATTGCTCATTCAAATTCTTCATAAACTTAATCAATTGTGGAAATTCAAGAGATTAGAGATTATTTGAGAATATAAAAATACAGAAATAATCATAAGATTAAAGAATATATTAAGTTAACACTAAGCAATTCAAAGATAGTGCCTCATCTGATTAGATATTATTTCAAACTAAAAAGAAAGGATTATACAGTTTATGAGATTAGAGATTAAATTTTACTAAAACTAAACATATAGAAATATAAAGTTCATGAAAAAAGCGATTATTATTGACTAAAACTAAAAAATATTAATTTACAATTCTATAAAAGTAGCAATCTCTTGCTACTAAAATTAAAACTGACAAAATATTTATATTAATGTGATTAGAGATTATTTACCAAGAGAAACATTTTCTGTGATGAAAGTGTTGGTTCCAAGCAGCTTGCAGGAAAGTTCTTTCAACGTCATTGTCTTCTCAGCCAGCTCAGATCCATTGATAAATCCTGAATATATGTGTATCATATTCAATCTAGGTACTATTAAACATAAATTCAAACAAATAAAACTTGCCAATTTATATGCTAGCTTTCATTCTAGTGAAACACAGCTTGCTGTACAAGGGCAGATTCAAGCAACTCATGTGGTCCCTGGATGTTTGCCATATATTTTTATGTTTGGATGGTTCAAAACCCTACATAACTCAAGCATATTGTTCATTCCCTACAGACTTAAAGTGATCATATAGCTTTACTACACTTATAAAAGGAGCAATTTTGCTTTAATTACAACCTGATCTATTGTGTATGTTTAAAATTAAGACTTAATGATCTACATATATCACTATAAATCTAATGTATACTCTTCAGCATTGAAAAAGTATCATAAAGATATAACACTTAACAAGCAAATTCGATGAATTGGAATCCCCCGCCGAAAGGGTCAGAGTTGAGGAACGGCAAAAAAATATATCCAGCAAAAAGTTAAGAATGTTACCAAGAAGCAAATAAGGACTTCGGACACTATCATATGCTTCTAGCTTACATTTTGAAGGCAAAATTCCCATTAAGTATTTAAACAATACCCCAGTCGTTTCGAGTCAATGATAAACCAATTTATTTTATGTTTTTCGGTGGTTTATCGAAATATAACGGTGAATTATATCCTGATAAACTCACTGGCCACTCAGTGAAAATTATCAAATCTGATACCCGGATTAACGTCAAAAAGTTTACCGAGCGTACTGAAAGCCGGAAACAATATGACGATGACGTCGTTAAAATGACGTCATCTTTGCGATGCTTCCTGATAAAATTTCCCGCAAATTTCGACATTTTATTGAAATAAACACAACAAAAGTAGAGTTTTAGACATAAAATAAACAGAAAAATTGTTGGTATCGATGTAATATCACGGTAATTTCACTCGTGAACACCAAAAGTTGTTATTTTCACTCGTGGCTGCGCCACTCGTGAAAATATCACTTTTGGTGCCCACTCGGTGAAATTATAATGTGATATTACACCGAAACCAACAATTATCCTCTATGTATTAGTTAATTTATTACAGCAGAAACTGGTTTGTACCTGTTCCTATCAAGATGTTTTTCTTATTTTATCTAGGCCAGGGTATTTTTTCTTGAAAAAATAAAATGTTTAATTTCCGTAAAAATATACTGTCATCACTTTACGGAAGTTTTAAATATATGAATTCCAGTCGAATAAAGTGACAAAATCATTTTATTTAAGGAAAAAATAACATTTTAAGATTAAAATCCTACAAATAAATAAAAAATAGAACAATATTTTTGCAAACAACCTGTACTTGATTTATCTATACACTGTTCGTAATGTAAAGTTATTGATGCATTTCATGTGTGAATAGGTATACATGTATAAGTGACCGGTCAGTTTTATTACAGTGGTTCAGGTAGTTATTTAAGTACATGTACATGTCTGTATAGTTCTGTTATAAGTGATGGCAGATAGTTGTGTGCTGCATAACATTAATACTAAGAAAAGGCAGTCATCTGATCAAGGCCGCAGGGTTGGTTCTTGTTTGGGATAAGTACCAGTGGCACAGATAACATTTGAGCCGCGCCATAAGAAAACCAACAGATAGCATATATAAATATGGCTAGACGCGAAAACGAACTGAAAGGTCCAGTCGAGTTTCAGATGGATTTTTATGCAGCGACCTGGATACATTTTTATTACATGTTTAAGCCAAATGAGCCATGCCATGAGAAAACCAACATAGTGCAATTGCGACCAGCATGGATCCAGACCAGCCTGCGCATCTGCGCAGACTAGTCAGGATCCATGCTGTTCGCTAACGGTTGGTCTAATTCAGATAGGCTTTGAAAGCGAACAGCATGGATCTTGACCAGACTGCGCAAATGCGCAGGCTAGTCTGGACCATGCTAGTCGCAAAACCACTATGTTGGTTTTCTCATGGCATGGCTCATTTGGCTTAACATGTAATAAAAATGTATCCAGGTCGCTGCATAAAAAATCCACCTGAAACTCAACTGGATCTTTTAGTTCGTTTTCGCGTCTAGCCGTATTTATATATGCCATCTGCATTGAAAAGGGCTTGACACATCACTTTCGTGGCATCACACTGAATGTGAAACTGTCACTGATGTCCTGCCATGAAGCTACTGTTCTTGACCTATGCATCACAGGCATATCAATGCCAAGCGTTATTTCTGTTGAATAGACTATAGTCAGGATAAGATTAACTACTGTGCACATATTGCCTCTTCTTTTTTGGTGTTTAGGCCTAGTCCGCCGCAAAGAACAGTCTTCAATTCAGTTTTCACAGAAAGAAGAACATGAAGTGATGAATGAGTGTGACATTTAGTATGTGTGTAAAAAAATAAATATAAACGCACAGAAGAAGATGAAAAAATAAAGAAATGAAAAAATATATAAGAAATACAAAAAATAGATAAAACAAAATGGAAAACAAATTACATCCTCACCGCTAGTGGCGTGTGCGTCGCGAGGGGGTGGGGCATGCAGAAGATTACCTGATGTGTTGCAAGTATGTTAAAGCACATATTTGTCAATCTACTGTAACAAACAACCAGGTTAAGCCAATGAAACTTTAACCCAATGAATAATAATGAATTCACAATATTTGCTTCTTTCACTACTTTACATGTATAACATGCCTATGGGTAACCTTTCAAACATTTGTATAGTATTTGAGTTACAAACGGATGTAAAAATATGTGACTATCAATTGTTTAAAAATGAATATAAAAAGTATTGGTTACTTTACATTTGGGAACAGCCTGTAGTTATATTTTTTGTTTAAAAGTACTGTTCCACCCCTTGCATCAACACAATAGTCACAGAAAATGTGTATAATTAATATCTACATATGCTGGCCAAATATGGTTTTGATGCAAGGGTGGGAACAATGTTGTATAAAGCAAAACACTTTTTATATCTATATTTATATATATATTTAGGGTACGTAATTCTATTTAGAACAAAAATCACTGTTCTATGAAACAAATATTGAAACTTTGACTTTAAGAAATAATCTCAAATATGTATTTTGATGGCATATGTAATTAAATACTTATTTCTTAGTAGTTTATTTTTCACTCTTGGAGTAGGCAAATTCATAAAGAAAGTGTCCGAAGTCCTTTCATTAGTCAAAATCAAATTAAAAGGAAATGAATGGTTTGTTTGGGTGGGGGTGGGGTGAGGATACAACAGTTTACATGTTGATTATAAATATTGATAGAAAACGAAAAATGAAAAAAAAAAAAAAAAAAAAAAAGAAAAATTGGTGGGGGGGGGGGGTGTGAGGGGGGTGACCAAGGTAAGGTGGTGACCAGGTGTACACAACATCACATGTTTATAATAAATGTTCATGGAAAAGAATGAAAGAAGTTTAATGAAATTCTCCCAATTGGTTGGTTTGTTATGTACAGATCTGTGGATTTTTAAACAATTAAAGGGCAATAACTATATGGAAAATTGACCAACCGAAAAAAAACTTGAAGGGCATCGTCGCAGTATCTTGGTTCATGTCTATTTCAAGTTTGATGAAATTCTACCTGCTAGTTACTGAGAAATGGCTGCAGACGGACAGTTTTCATTAAATCAAGGGCAATAACTCTGAGGGTAATTGACCTATCAAAAAAAAAACTTGATGGGCATCAGCGCAGTATCTTGGTTCATGTCTATTTCAAGTTTGATGAAATTCTACCTGCTAGTTACTGAGAAATGGCTGCAGACGGATTTTTTTTATTAAATCAAGGGCAATAACTCTGAGGGAAATTGACCAATCAAAAAAAAAACTTGACAGGCATCATCGCAGTATATTGGTTAATGTTTGTTTCAAGTTTCATGAAATTCTACCAAGTAGTTACTGAGAAATGGCTGCGGACGGACGGACGGATGGACGGACGGACGGACAGACGGACTGACGGACGGACAACGCCATTTCAATACCCACCTACCGATTTCATCGGCGGGGGATAACAAATGTTGAATTTCATCAAATTTAGATAGAAGTGTATTGCTCTTACCTTGACTAAACAACATCACTTCAAGACAAAGTCTAAGGTCTGGTCTTGATACTGAAACTGTTCTAAACTGTCTCATCACATGGTCTGGCAATGATGCCGTTACAGATGGGAAAATGAGCAATTTGTCCGGATTTGTTGCCGTCACCGGCACACTGCTGTCAATAAGAGCAAAACAAGCCCCTGTGGGGCTCAACTGAATATCGTCTGATTGTAAATGTACAGCAGCTTTTCCTGCCCTAAGAGCTTCAAACACAGTGGAGATAAGCTGTGCAAACACACTTAGCACAGATGGCAGTAGTGAGTTGAGGTTATTGAATGATATCCAGCAGCCAGTGGAAGCCATTCCCCTGAAAATGTCCTGTAGGCCACAGTAATCAACACTCTTGGTACAGTTGAATTTGTACATAGCATGTCCGAAACTGTGACTCAGTTCATGCACTAATTCATACTTTCCACTGTCCTGTAAAAACATATGCAGAAATATGGTGTTCAACAGGCTTTCAAGAGAATGATTGACAAAAAATAATTAATATTTGCAAGATGTCAAGGTCAATTTAGGTTTTCCTTCTTCCTAACTATTTTACTTAATATTTAGAAAAAGGACACAAGAACTTAATTCTGCATTCATCTGCAGTTAATGTAAATGAGAAATGAAAATATGGCTTTCTGTACCAACTGGAGGCTGCGGCACATTGCATACTGAGAATATCAAAATCAAACAGAAAATGCCAAACATCATTACCAGTAATAACTATATCAGCTAGAACCAGAAGATGTTTCTCTGCTGTTTGATCCATGTTTTATATAACAAAGTTTTTTCTCAAAACAAAAATGACTTACAATTGGTCCAACACACAATGTTCCCATATAGGCATTGATAGACTGAGTCATAGCTACGAAGCACCTCTCTGTCTGTGGTGTGATCACTTCACGCGCACTGGAACCTATATACTCAAACCCATACTCCATCTCAACATCTAAGCACTGAAATATACATCACAACCACATAAATCTTCGTACTACATACATGTCCAGTAAATATGAAATAACAGATCATGTAAAGATCTTGTAATTAATTCCATGAAAGAGAAAACTTGTGATGGTGTTTCAGGTGTACAGGGCGTACATATGATTAAAGACATACAACTGTATAATAAAAACAATCCCAATGATATTTAAACACTGAAATTTACTTTGACACATAAAAGTAAACGTTGGTAACATTGTTTTTTCTTTACCTTCACACTGACACCTCTGTTCTCCTTTGCAAATCTATATTGAAGTTGTGACTTCCAGTCCAAACTCTGTAATGGTGACACACTTTCCATCACCAACAACCCCTCAACAAGGTCTCTGAGGTGTGCCAGCAGGGATAATAAACAACTAAGTTTATGTATCTGACTTGGAAACAACATCAGTTTCACTTCTGTTGGTTCCAGTTTCTCCTCAACTTCTTCCTTTTCTTCCTCTTTTTTCATTGGAGGAAGTGACATGGCAGCTAGATTCATTGTATCAATTGGTTCCATTGTTGTAGGCTCAACCAGAGCTATATATATAAATACAATATGCATGTGTTTTTATCTATTTAAAATTTTGAACCAGAGCAATATTTGAGATGAGACTTTTTTTTATTGAAAATGCAGCAAATCACAAATAAAATCAGTATGACTGATTAACAAAAATAACATGGCATGAATCTTCCTTTTCTATGATACTGTGTAATGTGTATTTTATCTTCACTGTTTTTCCATTTTTAAATTGGATTTGTAAATTAATGGCCTCAAATAAAATTAAAGCGTTTTCTTATCTTTTCTTCTTTTCTCCATGAACTTGTATAGAAATAAAAAGTCATATAAAACCAGTTATCTCTTTTTACCCCTACACTGTAAATGTTCACAACAACTATAACATCTGTTATATTGTATTTGTCTGATAAATTTTTTCATTGAGTTTGATACTCCTTTACAAAAATTTTGCAAAAACAAACAAGGTCAAACGTGTAAATTTATATGGGAAAATCATCTCTATTCACTGTGAAAATTATGTTGTAGATAAGGTGTTTAATTTATTCAATTAGCCTTTACCATTTAGATGAAACATAACAAAGCAATATTAATGTTCCCTGACATGACTTTTTAAACTAGAATGATTAAATGTAAAACTTGTCACGTTCTTACATTGTTCATCTCCTTCTTCAGGTATAGGTGAGTGGGTTGTGTCTAATCCTGCTATATCAAACATAGAACCTTTCCTCGAGGCACCGAGTGAAGGTGCATTGCTACTCCTAACCCCCGTACCTCCAGCCAGAGAGTTTGTGTCATCTAAAATATCTGTTTCTCCATCTTTATGTCCTACATTTGATAAAAAAAAAAACCTTTCACTTTTCAGCTCATTCATGATGAATTTATACAGATTTTACAAATCTTTAGTTAGGGCTCTCAATGTCAAATGTGCTAACATATAATCTCTACTAGTTCAAGAATAAGTCGACATTATGACGTTTTTGTCAGTAATTTCTATACATAATTGTGATCACTAAACCTAAACCTAAACAGTGTTCCTGCATTTCACATCAGTACTACACTGTTCTCTGACAGTAACTGACAACTTCCCCTCATCTATTGCAAGTGGAGGGTAGCTGACATAAGACATACTGCTTTCTGGCAAAGATCATTTGTATTACCTGTGAAGGGTGTCAACCACTCAACCCTGAGATCCTTGGCTCAAGCCCCATTGGGGTTATAACCACACTTCATATGAAAAGAGTACTGGACTTAGTACTGATTCAAATAAGCTTTCATCTTAAGTTAAACTAAATTAGTATCAACCAAATGGATATACTGATATAAAAACGTGTCTAACCTTTATGTTTATGTTTCTTTTCTTTCTCGCCTTCAATACCTTTCAGTAAGACAGTAGTACCTACTATACTCTCATTGATCTTCTGTAACATATCCTGTAATACACCATCAACATCATACTTACATGTTACTTCATAAACAGGCTAAGATCCCATATTGAATTTTAAAGTAGTTCCCTGTATTCCTTTATAATTCTTTTTGTAATTCGGACCAAAATCTGTAAATAGCTTAATTGTTTTTGATAAAAATAAGACAAGCTTCATTTCAAAGCAAGGAACTTTGACTGAATCAAGTTATAAGCCAATTTAACGTAACTCTACTATTTTTTGATTCTGACAAGTAATAAAAATTGCTACAACACAACTCAACTTTCTTAAATGTGGAAGAAGAATTTTCTTCATTCAACTTACCACTAAAATCATTGACTGTTGGGCAGAATACAGTAAATGTAGATTCTTGCAAAACAATTTGTCCAAACTTTCAATTTAAAAATTCAAAACCTCAACTATTGTTCAAATTAGTTTGCTGATGTACTTTTTAAAACTTACATTTAAATCATCAAACCTTATTTATAATTTCAGTGAAGACAAAGCATTTGTCCCAAAACTGATCTTTCAAATAGATTTTGAAAGTTTTAAACCTAACCTTTAATGCATCGTCTTTTCCTTCCTCCATCTGTACTAGTGCTGCTTCTATCTGTTCAGTCATTTGTACTTGTGTAGCCAAGTAGACGATTTCAGTGACATGATCTAAAGTCCAGGAACGTTTTGGGTCCTCTAAGCCATCCTCAAAAATCTGTTCTGTGACAGAAGGTGGTCGACTAGGGGGTTTCTGGTTACCCTTGCTGTCTATACTACCTCCAGCCCGACTGCTTGTGCGACTTCCTGCCTTCTCACCTACAGGTATAACATTTCATTACTTGAAGTAAAACCATACAATATATACCTGTATCCATCCATTAAGCCTATATTAAATCAATTGATATTTAATTTTCACAGAAGTAACAGGTTTATTACACATTTAATGGTTCTTCTATTATAGTCAAGTCTAGGTTATTCATTTCACAACAGTTTTAAGAGCTAGACAAGAAATGTGTCCACTTTACAATGGTGCCCCCATGAAGAATGATTGCATTTATGGTACATATTGAAAATAATATGTACCATGACGCTAAAAATTATGTATGAATGGGCATGGGCAAATCTATAATTCCCCAATTCCAATTCTGAGAGGAAAGGATAAGAACACTTTAATTAGACCAGTTATGGTATAAATGGCAGTTCACAAATTAATACATCCTACTGAAACTAAGATATTTATTCTAAAATGAAAATATTTATGGGATGACTGGGGTTGGAAGAATTAAGCCTCATTACATATTATAATCTAGTCAAAATGAACTATATACAGAAAATCTATCCTAGGTATTTATAAATGTTGCACAAAACTACCTTTATTTGTTTTAGAAGCTGACTTAGATTCTTGAGCTGGGACAGTCACCCTTCTAGAGCCTGCACTTCTGATCTGGCGTGTTTTGATTGGAGCTTTCTCTATACCTAAAGCGGTTGCTAACTGGAATTGCAGAGCATTTTTGACACCCTGCAGGAAACTGCTGAGCCAAGTCTCGATCTGTCCTTCACATGTGACAGGCTGAAATGGTTAGACAGTAAGTTCTTAGTAACATTGTTACAGCATTTACTTTCAATACATTAGCCAACTTCATAAATCATATCTATATAGACTCACAATCAAATCCTGTCTGCTTTCATTCTATGCTTCCAATGGATCTTCATACCGATCTATTTATGTTCCATAACAATTGTCATACTATGTGCTGTGTGCAACTCTAATAGTTCCCCATTCTTTGACTCAGAGCTGTTATTTTTTCCAGTCTTTTGGAACCATAGAGTCCATTCAATTTTACTTTATGGTAGAGTTTTTCTTAAGCCTCAATTAGAGGCCTAAGAATTGTTGCAAATGTCATTACATCTCATGAACAGACTAAATACACTCAAGTCTTGCTATCCTTTCATCTGGTTGCATTGCATACTCTACAATAAGTTACCATGCAGTACTCATATAGTAAAATAATATATAATGTAAATTGTGCTATCACATACCTGTTGGAAATGGAGTTTCTCTCCAAGGGCACTCTGCACTCCAGTGATCATGAAATTATATTTGTCATTATCATCTGTCTCTTCATAGACCAGGCTCCCAATATTCTCAAATAACTTACTGATGTATAGGTTAACTTGGCCTAAATCATAACCTGAAAATTTTGTAATCAATGTACATTAATCTTATCTTTTTTATTAGAACTGTTTTACATATTCTTATCTACTATAACACAGTCCCATTACCATATGTGTAATGGCATAAATAATACTTCATGAACTCATCTGCCAGGTTTATCTGTCTGAAAGTATAAGGACTTGCTTTATAAGTACAAGCAGTATATACTGTGACATAAAAGTTTGTCTGTTTTGTCTGGGTTAAATTCACAGCAACAGTATTTCAGTCAAATGAAGAGATTCCAGCCTTTTTTTTATTGCTGGAGAATGGCCCTTAGGGATTCTACCAACATTGTTTAAGGCATGGGTGGGCACCTGAATAGAATCACAGAATTTCTGTAAGTTAGCAGGACTGCTCCCTTTCATGACAGAATTCTACAGGTTTCAAGCCAACAGTGATGAGGGGCAAAAGCTTATTCTAGATAAAAAAATAACAGAAAATATGTAAATTCAGATGCTTGCATGAGACAACAAATTCACATTTTTTAGAAAAATTACTAGTAGTTCCCATGGTAGATTATTCACAACGAAGGACCAACATGTGAGATATGACCATTTGTAATGATGCTTAAAGAGATATTTGATTTCATCACAAAAATAACTAAGTTGAATAAGTTGAAATAGGGGCATAACTTTGTGAAATAGCAGCAAAACAGAGTTATCTGACCTAAGCAATACATGTCATATCATCACAGTGAAGAAATGTGTTGTTACTTTTGTTTTAGTTGTTACTTAAAATACCCACTTTCATACAAAATCGTAACAAAAATGGGACACTAACAATGACAAATAGGTGAGTGCAATAGCTCTCCTTATTCCTTGAATAGTCAAGCTAAAAACAAAAGTATCTATTTTGCATAAGAAAACTGATATTACCATTACAGACAATGTGTAGAACATCCTCCATAGACAGGAAGTAGAAGCGTGGAAATATCTGTCTCCGTCTTTCTAGGTGGTTCAGCAGAGACTTTCTACAGTGTTCCAGACTGTGATTCATGTGCTCCAGTATTGTCAGGATATCTGTTGAAATACAAGAACATTTCACCTGTGGTATTAACTGTCAAGATACTTCACAACTAGCATTGATGAATTGAGTGAAATTTTCCAGAATTGCTAGAGTAGCAAGACATTCATCTCTAGATTTCAACTATTTAATACGTACAAAGAAATCTAAGCCATTTTCATATAAAATATATGGAAGGTAGAACAATGTGTGTCAAGTTCATCACAAATTCTACAAACAGACATCAGAAACTTATTTCACATCAGCTATACAGTAGAAAGGAACACACTAAGGCAACACAAAGTTAGCTAAATATATGTATAAATATGGACTTACTTTTTCTTGAGCAGCATTGCAGGACGTTGGGATTTTTCTCTGTTGCCCTCATTAGCAGTCGGAAATCTCTGTTAGCAATGGCAAATCTGTTAGCATCATGTGGTAGTGCTGTTCTTACATCTGCACTGGAATATACCTACAACAAAAAGAAATAAATATAAAACTTTACTTGAATGTAAATTTATAACCCAGTAAAAAAACTACTGCTCTTGTGAACAGAAACATGGACAAGACCCCACCTCCATCCCCACTCTTGCTAAAATTTGTGCATGGTGGACAAATTCCTCTTTCATATTTTTGGTAAAATCACATTCTAATTTTGATCTACTTTCTTTTGTACAAGATTCTTAAAATGTTACTTCATTTGCATTGTGGGAGAAGAGAGCCAGGCATTTATATAGCGCTAAATTTCATTTCTAGATAAAACTGACTGCTTGTATCACTAGTTTTCATGTAAATTTTCAGTTTACACACTAAAACCTTCCTATTTAAAATTTCAATAAATTCATTTGAGACATTTTGGATATTGGTGTCTGCTAAAGGAGATTAAGCACTGTCTTGTGTTTAAAGAATCAAATTTCTAGAAAAGGTTTCAAAATGGTTGAAATTCAAGATCCCCACCAAATATACCAAAGTATATACTATACAAACCTCTTCTAGTTCCACCCATTTTTCCTGCACTTCTAACCATGTAGACAGTACAGCTTCTATTGTCTGCAATCGTTTCTGCCACTTGACAACCTCATCAAGGAAAGATCCAGCAGCACTGTTGCTCTGCATGGCCTGCAAGGTCACCTGATGACCTTCGAGCTCCTCAAAAATTGGGTCAGTGTTTGCCAGCAGAACATGATGGCCTGTGTCCTATGATCATACATGACTGATAGTTAAATACTGCACAATGGGTTATGTATATTGACTTTCTTTTACATTTTGTCTTTCAAAACTGAATGTTTAGCATTTACTAACTATGTGATTAGAGCTACCTAATAATAACAGGCCTAACTATGTGATTAGAGCCATCTGATAATAACAGGTCTTGCATATTATATAAAGGAAAGTGCTTTTTAGCTTACATTATCAAGTGGGTCCCTAATAAAGTCAAATTATATACCAAGTTAGTTTTGTTTCTGCAACAAAAGAAACTTTTACTCCAAAACAGAGCAGAAACAATGTAAAAACAAAATCTACTTTCAATACTTTCAATGTAATATTTCCTTATTATCATAAATGAACAGAAATTAAGTTACTTGACTTACATCAGCTAGGTTTAGTAGAGATGCTGGCAGTGAGGCTATGCTACTACGTTTGTTTTTGCTGTGAGAACTCTGGTTCGATACTCTGCTTGTTGTTCTCACTTGGCTGCGACTGGGACCTGGTTTGTGGGGCTGATTCTGGTCACCTGTCTCACTCTGGGAAATCTCACTCTGATTATCCTGTAAGTAAAATTTGAGCATTTAAAACAGTTGCCATATAATAATATGGCAGCTTCTCTGATGTCACAGACCATGTGATAATTTGATGCACTTCTTTTGAAACAAAACAAACAAAAAATTGAACTAAGAGTAATTTCTATATATCAAACTGATCATATATCAGATTTCAAAA
The DNA here is from genome assembly GCF_021730395.1 of Mercenaria mercenaria. NCBI lineage: Eukaryota > Metazoa > Mollusca > Bivalvia > Venerida > Veneridae > Mercenaria > Mercenaria mercenaria. Next base: position 66,556,829 of record NC_069370.1, on the reverse strand, counting down.
AGACACATAAAATGAAACTGTAAAAAGTTCTGAAATACCTAAGAAGGTACATGACTGATCAGTATCTTCAACTTTCATTAAGAGAATCTTTAATGTTGTTGTTTGGTGTAATGTCACACAATACAAATATGGGTTATATGGTGACTTTACAGCTTTGATGGTGGAGGAAGATCCCAGGTGCCCCTCCATGCATTACTACATCAAGGGGAGGCACTTGGGTAGAACCACCGACCTTCAGGAAGCAAGAGTCTTTATTGTCCATTATATTTCTTCTTTGAGAGCTATAGTTCAGGCAGAAACTGGGTACAGTGAAACATTGCCTGCTCAAGCATGGATATTTTACATTCACATTAGATTGCTTGAAATCCTAGATAACTCAAGCATTTTACTAATCCCCTTGCACCTTGAGAAATCAGTGTTCCACTTTACATGTATATCTCCATTTTCAAAATGTTACTTACTGCAAGTTATTTATAAATCTACACTACTAGTAAATAAATTACTAAACTATTAAAAAAATAAATGTGTAACAGAACATTACATTACTTCATAAAAGTGTAACACAATCACTCATATAAAAAAAAGTCTCAATCGCTTACATGAACTGTCACATCTCCTGCCATTTCAGCACTCTTGCTGCGTATGTGAACCAGGAACTGAAATATTTTACTCAACCACACCTCCTCATATGTCTTCAGGGATTGTTCTATAGACAGATCCTTTACTGCTCTCTGCACTATTGCTCGGACATCATCAACATGTTCTGTGAAAAAGTTTTCATGTTAATCATGATATCTAAATTCACTGGATTTAACACATAAAATCACCACAGAAAAATCCTCCTTAACTCATTTTGATCAAAGCTTCATATTTTTTTCAATAACTCAATTTTAAAGTAATTAAGTTTAAAAATGGATAATAATCATGTTAAAAATTGCTATTTTTTAAATTATTGTAACTTTGCCATACATTTGCAATGTACATGTACTTGTAAATATGAATATTTTCAGTTTGAGATAGATCAGTAGTTTTCTAACTTACGCTGAAGTCCAAGACCAAGAAGATCTCCTAGTGTCATCCTCTTAAGTGAGTCGTTGTCTATAGAGATAGCTCCTCCTGTCACACGTACCAGCTGTTTCCAGTGTCTCGTTCTCATTGCAGGGTTACTGAGGTCGTCAATCAATGGTAGGCAAGCCTGGAAAAATAACACTCATAATATTGCAAAATGTGCAACCTCTTTGAAGCAAACACCACCGTATAAACAACAAGATGTTTGTTTGCTTGAGTATTTACTAAATATTTTATCTAACAAAGAAATTTGCTCTTCAAAGGTGTTGTTAAGGATGTAGAATACTGTAAATCTAAAACATGCACATGTCTAGCTGGATGTAAATGGTGAGAATTTACATCAAAATTTGATATACCTGTATATTAGTGATGGATTCATGAAGACCCATGTAAATATCCCATGTAAAGACATCCTCAGGCAGGGCTCGTACAATGTCCAACTGTTTATTTGTCTCATCACGCAGGAATTTTGTGTTCATCTTCTGCCATCGATGTCTCTTCCACTCACCTTGCTGTTCATCAATTACCCTAAAACCAACACAATAACATTCTTAGCCCCTTTTTGTAAGTATACGAACCAGTGGTAGATAAAAACCAATTATGTCATTATATCATTTAGACATAGTGACCTTGTGTAATTAAATTTCCCAGTAAGCATTAATCATCAGATTGTTGCTTGCCTATCATGCCACATGATGCTATGATACAATAAAATACTTTATTTTGATCAAGTTATAGGTTGTTTTCATGCACTTGCTCACTTACTTTTTATCAATGCTCAATATTAAAGAAAATCCTAATCATGTCTCTCTCATCCAGACAAGATTCCTGCAAGTAGATTTAAAACCTCTGGCAGAAGCCATTTTTCAAGACTTTAAACTTGTATCAAGCTAACTGTGAATGAACAGAAAAATCTTCACCACATGAAACCGCTTGTTCACAATAAAACTGAAATCAATTCAGACTGAAAGACTTAATCACACACATCATACTAAAAGACATAGGAATAAAGGTAGTCTGAGACAGTGAAAGTTTCATTTTACCTCTTTGTTTCCCACACTTGTTTCAAGTTGTTCAGTTCATGTCGGCATCTAGAATGAGATTAAATAGATAAAATCAAGTAGAGCCAGAGACAAACAAAGGTTACTTCTGATGACAGAATAAACATGGATCTTTGATAATATTAGTATGGAAAATTTATGTGTAAATCTTATACTTTTTTAAGATGAACTGTAGGAATAATTTTTGGATCTTAATCAGAAAGTTTATCTGTAAGACAAATCTAAAAGTACTGTTTTGTTTCTCAAGTGGGAAATGTATTTCCATTTATTGAAAATTCAAGATTAAGAAACTTTTTGTAGGTTTGTGCAAATCCTGATTCAGATACCTAGAAAACAGATACTTACGTCGGTAAGACATTGAAGTTGACAACAGAAGCTTCAAGAAGCTCCTGCAATTCTATCAAATCTTGAGCTTCATTCTCAAGAATGGTCAGCCTCTTAGAGAAGCTGTCTATAGAATCCCAGGCATCTCCGATTTCACATTCTCTATTGTATATGTCTGAGTTCTCTAACTCCTTGCTGAGAGAGTTCACCCGGCGACCAAACGCTTCAAGGTCCTGAAATAGAGAATGAAAAGTTGTCTGAATTAAACTGACAAAAAAAATCTGCTCTTTTTCAATTAAAAAAGACATAGAGAAAGAAATAAGAAGATATACTTGTCTGCATTTCCACGGGGAATGAGTCAATAATATTAAAATAAAAGGAACTGTGTTCGAAGCTTCCAGTTAGTGTTAATATGATTTAAACATTAAACAAGAGGCCCAAGTGGGTCTTACACATTCAGTTGACTGATTGCAAAGTAGGACTTGCAGTTAAACATCAAAGCTACTTCTACATGAATGTTATCTAAAGCCTCAATGGATACCACTTTAAGTTTTTCCTCAAATATTCATGCAAGTTTTATGAACATCTCTCCCATTAGCAGGTTCATGACAGGATGGTTAAAGTTTGTTTTTTTTCAGCCCTGGAGACCCCTATGAGTAGCAGACTGGATTCATTTGCACAACCTTGAGAAATGTTCATGCTAGCATGCTTCTCACCACTGTTTGTGATCATTGATTAAGCAGGTCACATGAGGTTATTTAAGAATCTTGCTATTTTTAGCCCAGGGAGCCAAGGGACCAAACACAAAAATGCACCAGACCAAGTATTCAGGACATTCTTTTCACCTTTAAAAGGTTGATGTGACTTTCAGGAAACACTACATGGCAGTGCCATTTCTGACCGTGGGAGCATAATTTCAACAAATTTAGCAGAGGACCACTGCATGCCAAATATATAAGCTAACAGCAATACAGTTTTTGATTATTTTCCTTATATAAACCTAAGTAAAACAAATGAATCCTGGAGCAAGGCCAATTTTTACCTCTATAGGACCACTATACAATTTTAAATTCCAAATATTTTAGCTCAGAGCATTATGGTTTTAGACAAGAAGATCTTAAAAGTTTTTCCTACAGAAGTCAATGTAAAATAAGCAAACCTAAAACCTAAGGACCAATTCTGACCCCAGTTTTTACTATCTTTAGCACAGCCATGTTGTTTAGTCAAGCAGAACCTTTTGAACAAATTTATTTGGGGAATAGCATCATACGGTTCATGAGAAGAAGTTGCCTGAAGCAAATTGCAGACAACAGTTGGACAGACAGACAAAAGGCATTCAGCACTCCTAAAACACCACTAGCACAACATCCTCAGAAAGGGAGATTCCTACTGTTTCAATACTGAACAGAAAAATTTCATAAGAATTTTACTTCACATTTAGCTAACATCTTATAGTAACAGATAAATCCCACTATCGTAGCTAAGTTCATAACAGACCTGAGTTATTCTGACCGACTCCTCCTGAATTCTTGGCCCAAGTCGTTGTTTTGCCAGTGACACTTTGGTTTTGAGATTATTCCACCTGCTGGGTGCAGCATTGAACAACTGCTGTGTTTTATCAGGCAATTTCTGACCATACTTCTTCAACAAGAGAACGGTTCTGTGCATGGCAGCAAACTTTCCATCCATCTCTGACTGCTGAGCAGATACCTGAACAAATATGATAAACATGATATTGACTTCTCTTAATGGTATACTAACATAGAAGACAGATAGTACCTAAAATAGATTTTTGGTTCAATTATCTGGTTCAATTATCTGAAAGAAGTCACTCTGGCGACATGATTCTTTGAAGAACACTCACTTTTAAGAGATACAATTATAATATTATCATTTTCCTTACAGAATTCTAAAACAAAATTAATGTGAATTAGTTACATTACAACCTCTGATAAGAATTAACATTATCCATGTTTTATAGATTAACATTGGATTCTGTAATCAAAAAAAGGCTCCCTAACAAAAGTTACAACCAACAACAATTATTTTGCTGTACGCTTTAAGTCACAACAACATTAAGTTGACCCATATAGTGTCTCCCTGCTTAACAGTGGATGTCCTAAGAAGCCAATCTGGGCATTATTCTAGGCACACCCTGGACAGAACCACCAAGTGATCTTCTGTTATCCAGATTCAAGAGGGGTTTGAACTCATAGTTGTTTGGGGTAAGTAATGTGTAGGGCAAGTCATTACTGAAGTCATGTACCTGAACCATTCAGTCAAGAAATCCCAATTACCAACATTGACATCTGGTGTACCTTCAGTTACTATAAAATAACTGTTGTATCAAAAAAAATCATTTAGCACATTTGCATGAACAAAGTAGGAAATTACCTCATTGAATAGTCTCATCATTTTCATGAATGAAGCAGTGTCTCTCTCTTCCCCTGTGATACTTTCTATCTCTGGTTCTATACGCTTCAAAAAATCATCTAACTTTTCCAACATATGAGTGACCTAAAACAGGACCAAATTGCATATATATAAAATATATACATGTATTCTATTCATTTATTTATTTTGTTGGGTTTAACGTCGCACCAACACAGTTATAGGTCATATGGCGACTTTCCAGCTTTGATGGTGGAGGGAGACCCGAGGTGCCCCTCCGTGCATTATATCATCTCAAGCGGGCACCTGGGTAGAACCACCGACCTTCAGTAAGCTAGCTGGATGGCTTCCTCACGTGAAGAATTCAACGCCCCGAGTGAGGCTTGAACCCACATCGTTTAGGGGCAAGTGATTTGAAGTCTTAACCACTTGGCCACGGAGGCCCCTTGTATTCTATTCAAAAACAAGGAATATCTAAAGTAAACATGCTGTTTAATTTAGTAAAATATCTACTGTTTGCAAGTGAAAAAGATAAAATGCTAAAATTATGGAATCATTCCATGCTAAGGTACAATAAACCTTGTGTTAAAGTTGTTGCAGCCTTTACATAAAATAGTGTTTTTGTGGATTTTTTTTTTCATTTTTTTATTTTAAGTAGGCTATAGAGTGAAAACATGTAATACTATGGTGTGGGATGTTTTCAGAAATTGCAGTACTTGTTATTACAATAAATCTAAATGGACTCCAATACTTCTTCCCTTGACTGAAATATGTACTGTCTTGAAAAAGGAAAAACCTTAACTGAGGAATTAGTTCTCACAAACCTGTATATTACATACAACATAAAACAAATATTTACCTGATCTGAGAGGTATTTTGTGAAGGTCCACATCCATTTAGCAGCATAGGTTGTAAGCACCTGTTTTATAGGCTGCAGGTCAACTCTCAGCCAGCCGATGTTGTGGAAATCTTCTAAACTCTGTATCTCATCTCTTGCTGTCTGTAAACATATTTTTCTGATTTTTTAATTCAAAATCTAAGAATTTCTTTTTTTAATATATATAATTTACTTGAAACAGCAGTCTTTATTCATATCAAATTGTATAATAACATAAATACAGAATTTTATTCCTGTCAGCTGGGCATGCAGTTGTTGAATAACTTTTTCACTTAAAGTATTAGTTCTTCTTTTAGTAAGGTACCCAGGTCTGAGGTAAAAAGTATGTCATTTGACCAGTGTTTGAAAATTTTTGCTTACCTAAATTGAAAAAAAATATCAGAAGCTGTATGAAGATAAAAAGAACTCAAATTTAAGTCTTGTATCTTCAATGCATTTATCATCATTCTGTCACTATCTCAGGTGTTAAAAAATTGTCTAGACTTTCCCCACATATTTTGTAAAATCAGAATCACATAAAAATCCCATGCTTCATTAACAAAAAACTTGACAAAATATCGCCAACTTGAATTTTTAGACAGTCACATAAAGAGAAACCTACCCGATATATTTCAATCTCAGCATCAAACTCATCCAGTGATGGCACGTTGGATGGCATGTTGGCTTGAGTGTGTTTAGGTGTAAGGAATGTTCTCTCAGCTGTTCCCATTTGTCCAGCAGACTGGACACTGCTGGCTGTTGATGCCCTATAGAAAACAAAGAGATGGGTTTTAACATAACATTGCAGGTCATAATAATCAATAACAAAACAATGACGTAAGTATTAACAGTTAGAACATTTTCTGAAAGATTCGGATACAACCTATACGTATTTTCTAACTTTTCACCTTGCCTTACAGATTTAGGCCACGTCTGTATGCAAAAGGTCAAACAAAGGCCAAACAGTACTTTAAAACCCTTCAATACACAAGTATTAAAGAATGACTGCAAAAGCCATACATTTATAATATTATGCTGTTTTTATACAATGCCTGTTTTTATGACATGGTATTCCTCTTCAAAGCACATGTTTTTACTTGAATGTATGGACTAACTCACTGCCAGACATTCTCATGTCAGATTTTAATGGTATTATTTTGCTAATAGTGGTCAGACACCAAGTTCCAATCTGTTGAATATTCCTTAACTGTTATTATCATATAAATAATCTCTTGCCAAGCAGCATTATGTAAGATAAAACAGACAGACAAACATGCTCAGTGTCCAAGGTTTAGAACCTGAGTTTGGAGACCAGTCACAAAAGTACAGCTGCATCAAACAGGTTGAGTTCATCTTTAAAACTGACCTGTGAAAAAGCAGTATCTTGTAACTGATCTCCAACTTAATTTCTTACCCTGTGACTCAGTTTAATTACCTGGATACAGTCCTAGACCTTTCAGCCATCTGCTGTCTAATACTGCCGGCATGTCCTCTGTGAGGGCTACGTAGAGGATTTGGGGTCAAATTTCCTCGTAAAAATTCGTCAAACGTGATGTTTACATCTTGTAACCAAAGGAAGGCATAATCACTGAATATTTCCAGAAGTTTCTGAAACAGAATAATAGAATCTTTTGTTTAATGGAAAGAAGTCAACAATGAAAGGATAAGTTATCAAAAAGCAATAATCAAAGTGCTAACCCAAATTGACAAAACAACAGAAAGACAAAATATGAGGGCTGAACAGTTCCTAGTGAAATGCCAGTCAGAAGTGGTCTGCTACCCTAAAAGAGATGCATACTGTCTTTGCACATTAAACCCATATTTCCAGTTTGATTTCAATGCTTGCCATCATTTCCTGTAGAATGCATTCAAATAGTGAAATGTGTGATTTCAGTGCCAGTTCTATGCAAAAATACACAGAAAATGGAAAAGTAGGTTAAGATATAACCAAGTTCTTCTGACTACACTACAGAAGCATTACTTTGACAGAATTACTGATCTTGTTCCTCTAACTAATGCTGCTTGATTCAATACTTAGTCTACTACTTTGTTATCCACAAGTAAATAAACTTTTCCAGATAAATGAGAGGTGGAGAAACAATCATGGAGTATAAATGAAAAAGTTCCCACATGAGTCAGAGGGGAAGAAAGAATCAAATGGGGCTCCAAATCAGTCAACACGTCTACAAGATAACTGGTACATGAGGCAAATTATTAATTTACAAATATATTTATTTTTACACTGGCAAAACAACACTGATGCAAATTTAAAATTATTTCTATTTTTAGCAAAACAAAACTTGCCTGATACTACCTGCACAATTAGAATGCAAATAAATTATCAAATTTATCTCGAGACTTACAAGACCTTTGCAATATTTGACTTTTCTCTATATTATACCACAGTCATACATACGGCGCGGATAGCTACATCTAGCTACGGATAGAAACGTAGTAATCTGTATCGATCCGTACCTGAGCCGTACTTCAAAGTAGTAATCCGTATCAATCCGTACCAACACTTTGTCAAAACGTATTCAAGACTTATCCCAAACGTGCAAGTTTCTCCAACTTTTGAACATGCACAAAAGTTTGAGTGATCCGTAGCCATTTCAGCGTGACTTTAGTCCAACTTTGTTGAAACTTATTCATCCGTAGTTAAATGTACTAAACGTAGTTATCCGTACTGAAGCGTACCTTGTCATAGTTTGACATGATGTTAAAGATAATCATAATGAAAACGCTGACAAAACGTGGCCTATTTGTATGAAACTTACCGACCCGTTACTAAACCTTAATGCGAACGTAGTCATGCCAATTGATCTGTAGCTGAACGCAGTTATCCGAGGCTGCCCGTACTTAAGCTAGTTCAACGCAGTTCACCGCAGACCCATCCACGCGCTGGGCAAGTTGCCAGGCGCAGTAAAACGTAGTTCAACGTAGTACGCCGTACCTATTCATTCTTATTCGCGTGTTGTTTCATTTTGTTCCCCATTTCTCACCATTTTTCCCGTACTAAGACAAACTGCTCCTTACTTATCAGTGTGCGCACCCCCACAGACCAATTCCATTCCATGGACATATCCGTATGTGTGACTGTAGCTTTAGCCAGCAAAAAGTTAGATGGATTCAGTCCCTAAGGATTATACTGCTACATGTACAATGTTTTACCTTGCACTCTTCACCATTTTCTTCTACCAGTTTGTTTGTATCAACCAGGAGTTGTTTCACTTCTTCATCAGCTGAGATATAGTCCTGGTAGGTACCCTGTCAACAGAAATTCAATGTTCACATCATTCATTCCCCATCTATAGAATAAACTATAACCAAATACATCTTGCTTGTCACTCATTTCTATTAGTACACAAGGAAATTGTCTTCCTATAATACTTCTCCTAGTTCTGTTCAGTTCACACAGAGTCAAGCTGACAAAATTCCATGACTTTTCTTAATTTCCCATGACATTTTATATGCTGAGAGAGATAAAAACCGAAAACATTTAAATACATCTGGCTACCAGAAATGGTGTAAAATGTTGAACTGCTCAAAACCTTGCCCCAGAAATTATCCAGGACAAAAACTTGTAATCATCTAATTGATAGCAAATTATCAGTTTTTCATTTTCTTTTTTAAGAAAATCTTTTAAAGTAGTGCTTATTTAATATATTGGTCACGTTTTTTCAAATTTTAAGGCTTTTTAAATAATTTGTTGATAATTCCATGACAAAATCTAGTTTTCACACTACACTATTTCAAGAGAAAGATTGTTTTCAATGACTTTTCCAAGTCTCTGCAAACCCTGTTTTGTACACATATTTCTTGACATTTTGTACCTTTAATGATGACTTTTTAGAAATATTTGGAATGGAGTAGAACTGGTAATTCATTAAAGTGCTATCATGAATATTTTTAATCAAATGACAATCCCCCTCTTGGGTCAGTAGGGAGAGCATCGGTCTACGGATCGCGGGTTGCAATTCGATCCCCGGGCGAGGCGTATGTTCTCCGTGATGACTTGATAAAAGACATTGTGTCCGACATGATCTGTCCTTCATCTCTGATAATTCATGTGGGGAAGTTGGCAGTTACTTGCTGAGAACAGGTTTGTACTGGTACAGCATCCAGGAACACTGGTTAGGTTAACTGCTCGCCTTTACATGACTGAAATACTGTTGAAAAACAGTATTAAACCCAAAACAAACAAACAAATGACAATCCATTTTTTTTCCTCCTGAATAAAGATAATTGCCAAACAAAACAATGTTGATTTACCTTTGGACCCAGCATTTTGACAAGGCGTCCTCTTGCTAAAAATCCATCAAGCCACTGATGAACCAGTTCTTGGACACTTATCACGGATGTTGTCTGGTCTAGAGGTGGTCTAAATGCCACACGATTGTCTATCAACTCCAGACGTATTGTCAGAATCGGGATAACAGAATCATCGTCCTGCAAGTAGGTTAAACATTTGCATCATGTACAGAACCTAACAAATTCAAAAGCAGTGTTACCATTCATATTCATTTTATTCACAATAACATATGGTAACTTTTACATCTTTTAAAGGTGAAGGAAGCTGGGTAGAACCACCACCCTTCCGTAAGCCAGCTAGATAGCTTCCTCACATGAAAAATCCTACACCCCAAGAGAGGTTTCGGATCCACATCGAAGAAGGGCAAGTAGTTCGAAGTTATTAACCTTATCACTCAGCCACTTTTCCAAAACATAATTGTCTTAAATAATACATTATTGACACACAATGCTTTAAGGCTGATTACACAAATCCTGCACAGATCACCAAAAGGAAGAAACATCCAATTTGATTTTTTTTACAACAAGACTGACTTCTTTTGGCTATATGTCAGTACCGTTTTGAATTATAAAGTCAGGTGAGAAAACAAGCAGGTCATGATGACCCTGAATCGCTCACCTGAGTAATATGAGCCACTTTTAAAATGGCAAGCTGATGCTAAAATATTATAAAGGTCAGTAGGTCACATTCATGGTCACTGAAAGATCAGTGTGCAAAACTCACTGTACATGTCAACCACATTTCAAGGTTGTATTTTTAAACAAAAAGTAGGTCAGTAGGTCAAGGTCACAGTCAGGTGACCCCTAATTGCTTGGGGTCATCAGGTAATCATAATTAAACAGTCTAGAAATTTGATCTGATAATTTTTGAAGCATTTATTCCTATATAACTCATAAAACAAATGATCCCCAGGGCAGGGCCTCTTTTCACCCAAGGGGCACAATTTGAACACATAACTTGAACAATCTTGTTAGAGGTCCACTAGGCAATGCTATATACCAAATATCAAAGGCCTAGGCCTTGAACTTTCAGACAAGAAGATTTTTTTTTTCCCTATATAAGTCTATGTTGAATTTGGGACCCCCAGGGCAGGGCCTCTTTTCACCCAGGAGCATAATTTGAACAATTTTTGTAGAGGACCACAAGGCAATGCAACATACCATATATCAAAGCCTAGGCCTTGCAGTTTCAGGCAAGAAGTTTTTTTAAAGTTTTTTCCTATATAAGTTTATGTAAAACTTGAGACCCCCCGGGGGAGGGCCTCTTTTCACCCCAGGGTTATTATTTGAACAATTTTGGTAGAGGACCACAAGGCAATGCTACATACCAAATATCAAAGGCTTAGGTCTTGTGGTTTTAGACAAGAAGATTTTTAAAGTTTTTTCCTTTATAAGTCTATGTAAAACTTGTGACCCCGGGGACGGGCCTCTTTTCACCCAGGGGCACAATTAGAACAATCTTCATAGAGGACCATTAGATGATGTCACATGCCAAATATCAAGGCTCTACACCTTGTGGCTTCGGACAAAACATTTTTTAAAGTTTTTTCCTTTCAGTTGCCATGGTAACCAGAGTTCTGCATGGAATTCATTCTTTAAAAAAAATTATAAGGGGGCCACCCAAGAATCAAGTTTGGTGTAATTTCGCCCAGTGGTTTTCAAGAGAAAGATTTTTTTAGAAAATGTTGACAGACGGACGACGGGCGACTGACGACGGGACACTGAGTGGTCACAAATTTTAATGTTTTCAAATTCTTATCTGCATATATGATGGTTCCTATAGCCTTCAGTATGAACAAAAATATTGAATTTGCTTTTTTCAGTACATAAAAATATGATATAAAAACAACCTCTGCCATGTTCGCTTGGACTAGATTGTTGAGCATGGTTTTAAGACTGGTTAGTGTTGCCTGTTTGAGACCATCCAACACAATAGCATCTATATAATCAATGAAGTCCTGCCAAGCTGGTGATGCCTGAGATATCTGTACAGCCTGAAATATCATCAAGTTTCAAATGTTACAAACTACTGGATACAGTGAGCAATTTCAGGTAACTTTGTTTAACACGTGTTAATGATATGTTTTCTTTCCCAACAACTACACAAATAATGCATTTCCGTCTTCAACAGAATTTACAAACTGAAAGAAGAAAGATTGCCACTTTTCCTGATTTATGAAATTTTTAAATACAGATTTCAATTCCAAAGCTAATAATTAAGTAGTCAGTATGAAAATAATCAAAATTCCAGCATGGTTAAACAAAGATTTCTACAAGCTTTAAACTAATACATACTCAAGCTATGCCGTTTCCTTGTAGCAACCTACTTTATTTTATTACCAAGTGTCAATGTTTTAAATTACATAAAACCATCTTACCTCAAATGAATTCAACACAAGTGAATGTATTTTGTGACCAGATGGAACAACCAAGCTCTCGTGGTCCTCTGTCAATCTCCTGTTATAATGAATATACACTTAATAAAGCTTTCCTAATCACAACTGGCAACATATTAAAGGTGGTCAACTACATTAAAGCAACATTTTATGACAATTTTCATTTTTAATATATTTTTTTAGCATTCATTAATGAACAAAAAGGCCTGTTACATCGAGTGAAATCCTATAGAAATGTTTATTTTATTGGCTTCTTATATTTTTTGTAATTACCTCCCTTTTACTTGGAAATACTACACTGTATGACAAAAATTAGACTGACCGCTTTCAAATGACTGTATATATTGATTGAAATTTTCTACTATAGCTTGAACTTTATTTTTCTAATATAAGTACAAAAATGTATATTAATCTGAGATTAACTGAAACAATGTAGCTATAACTATGACAAAGTCTTTTTTTATCTGATGCACATTTTAGTCTGAGGTTTCTCTTTTTAAAAAAAGATTCATTGATTTTGATTTTCTGGCAAACATTTTGGTCTTATACCTGGCAAATATATATTTTAGCTACATCCAATGAAGCCTATACTATGTATGATCTTAACTGTCTGATAAGGATTTAACTGAAACCAGAACATTTAGGTCATATGGCTACTTTCCAGATTATCATGATAGAGAAAACACCAGCAGCAGGTTCTGTAACTTTATCAAATGGTTAAGCTGTTCACTGGGCCAGGCACAGTTTGAAAATTTTCATTAGACCATAATATGCATTGATCATTGAATCTACAATTATCCACCAGACAGCCTACCAAGTGGTCAAAGTTTTGAGTAACTCAATCTAGGTGTCTGTTTGGGCTTATTTCATGCGCAGATACACACCCTGATAGAAACGTCAACCTTCCACACTCCAGCAAGATGACTTCTACGCATGATAATTAGGGAGGGATTTCAAACTCACATTGGTAAGGGGATAGTTATTTGAAGTTGGCAGCTTTAAGCAGTCAGCCACCACGTATCATCTTAAAAATTTTCATAAAAGCTTACGCTTGCATGCCAAGCAACTCCTCCATTGAGTATGACAGTCCAGAATCTCTTGCAGAAAACACATCAAGTGTACCCTTTGACCATGAGATTGTGATCTCAGCAATCTCATGAGAGTTGGTTTGTACAATGTCAAGATTCTGATGTACATCCAGACAGACAAGCGCCATGGCCTGTTCAATGAAATCTGCTGATTCCTTCATCTTCCATGTGTACTCTTGTAAACCTTGTTCAAACAACTGAAATTTAACAAAATACCTATTCTTTAGAAACACTGTTCACATCAATAAGTGAACTATTTAACCTTTAAATGCCTGTTTTGTTGGGTTTTATGTGATATCATAACTCCAGTCATATGAAATCTTTCCAGCTTTAATAGCAAGGAAGACCCCACAGGACCCTTTAAACAATATTTCGGGCACAGCCAGAAACCTAGGTAGAACAGCCAATATTCCACAGGTCCGATGGATATATTCCTTGAATAAAAGAATTCTATGTCCGTATCATAGCTCAAACATAAAATAAATGAGTGACAAGTGATTCAAGGTCAATAGCCATATTCAAGTATTAAAGATATAAAGTTGATAAACAAGTACATGTGTACTTACAATATCTATCTTGGAGAGTTTCCTTTCAAACAAAGGTTTTTCAAACTGTGTCATAGTTCTCATAATTGTATTGTACTTGGATACAATTGTTTCAAGTCTGGTTGCTGTGACACGCAGTTCAAATGGATTACTGTTCCTCAGCAGTTCTTTCGCTGCCTCTGGTAATTTGATATTGAAAGGTTCGTGGCTCAAATAGTGGGTTTCTTTCAACAGTAACAACAGCTGGGGATCCAGATTCACATGAACGACCTGTGGCCGCACCTCAATGTCTTCATCATACTCTTCTGCTATCTATAAAATAAAACAGTGAAGCATGTATAAAAACTCTTTTTTATCTACCTATAAATTTCCATTCAAAATACAGGCTTTATCAAACATGTTCATACAATACATTGTATCATCATTGACTCTTAGTTTTCTGAATCTGTATCACCTTGTCAGTTTGACAAACTACTCTTGTAGGTATGTCAGTAATGAAAGGAATTTTATACAAGCGCACTCATCTTGCTATTTTGAATCAAATTTCACTGATTGTATTTCATTTTATAACATCCTCATCCTTTGGATACAGGACACACAAAATGTAACACAACCAGCCTAATGAGATACAAAGATCAATGCACAAATTCAAACACAATTCTAAAATTTGTCAGATTGTCAGTCCATTGTATTGAAATATGTTCAAGCTAGGAATGTTTCTGGTTCTTACATTCTTGGTATGATAGCCCACAGTTTGAGCTGTTACTTACATTCTTGATATGAGCTTGCATGAACCCTTTGTTCATATGGAATCAAAGAAAAATACAATTTAACACATACCAAAAGTGGCTGCTTCAATCTCATGGTTAACTCAGCTGTGATATTTGTCCTCCATTCATCAGTTATAAGTGCCTCATAGCTGAAAATATGTAACATCATATATTTTGAAGTATCCAAATTAAGCAGCCGGAATATTTATGCTATTCTGTTATTTTTTTCTTAACATCTCTATGGTTTCAAATGTGATATAAAAGAACATTATCTTTTGTTTAAAAACAAGTAAAGTCATCACCTCATATTTCTTGTTATGCATTTCTTGTGACTATTTGTGTCATTTGACTGATGCTGTAAAATATTATCATACTTAACTTTTGTTTGTTTCAGGTTTAACACTGTTTTTCAACAGTATTTTTTTATTATAAAACAGTGGGCAGTTAACCTTAACAGTGTTCCTGTACTTTTTTACCAGTATAAACCTGTTCTCTGCAAGTAACTGCTAACTTCCCCACATGAATCGAGGTGGAGGACGAATAATTTCAGACACAACGTCTTTCATCAAACTGTCACAGAGAACATATATCCTGCCCAAGGATCAAACTCACAACCCCTAGATCCATAGATCTGTGCTCTCCCTTATGAGGTAAGCAGGCCGGCTTATAATACTTAAAACATGAAAATTAGTATATATGACCATAATTACTAGAAGTCAAAAACAAGAGTATATGCATAAATGTTCAAAAAAGATAACTTCCTGTAATTTGTAATCTTGTGTGAAAATTGAAATATATTATGAGTTTAATGACTGACATTCTTATTATTTAAGTTTACTTACATGGCTTTGTTTTTCCCTCATGGCAGGTGATTGTATAAACTGCATTGTTCATAAAATTGAATTGCTTATGTCCCAAAATGATCTAATGAATTTGAAGTAGAAAACTGGACCAAGGAAGGCAGTCAGTACAAAGTCTACCCATAAAATCTTATTGCTTTTTATATTTCAACAGTCTTAACAAATGCTTATAGATTTGAAATCCAAGAAGCAGTGACATGATTTGGGCCTAAAAGTTTTGCTTTTTTTTTTCTGTTGGAGCGCAAATTCACCAATTTCACATTTAGAAGATAAATTTAGCAAAAAATTTGTTTGGATATGACACTGTAGATCCTGACTGAATAAAATTAGTTTCACTGAAAGCAGGTTATAACTTAAAAATAAAACAACGACACATACTCTTCAAGATCTCTGAATACTTCCATGTAGTTGTCTCTCATCTGCCATCCTTCATCCCCCTCCAGTGAATGTGGACTCACCCGTTTCATCTTCTCCATTGGCCTCTGAAATAAACCATATTCATATATATCCAAATTAAAGTAACTTAATCATAGTTTTTTTGGTACAATAGAATTCTCTCAAATTTATATTGTATTCAAAGAAACTCATACTGTTTATGGCAAATTATATGCATTTAATTTTGTTATCAGTCCTCTTTTAGAAAATTTGACTCCCGAGAATAAGGTTAGGGGAATAACTGGAATAAATACACTACTCAACATTTACCTTGATTCTTTCTTTCAGTGCTGATACCCACATAAGTTTGGAGACAACTGGTGGCATATTAGAATGCTGGGGAGGATCCAGATGTCCCTCTGCATACATTTTACGTACATCATTGAGCTCCTGGTTAAAGGCAAGTACTAAAGCTCTGTCCTTGTCATGTAGATGAGCCTGAAAACAAGTCAATACAACACTTCAAATCCAATAATGGTAAACTATTTCAGTCTGATACATCTAGCTAATATGTTTATACATTGAACAACTTCCCTTCCTTTTTTTTTAAACATCCAATTATTTTTAACCAAAACTTAAAAAAGAATGACACTTTATTTTTTTGCATCAAAGATATTTTGGAAATATCTCAAAGCCTTACTGGTATTTCGTGGGGTAAGCATTTTTTTCTTTTGATATTGGTATTACATTTGGCTATCTGAGTTTGCTGTTCAACTCAATAAACTCTACACAACAAATACCTTCCCTAGGCTTTATACCACATCTTCCTTAGGCTTTATACCACAAATACCTTCCCTAGGCTCTATACCACATCTTCCCTAGGCTTTATACCACAAATACCTTCCCTAGGCTCTATACCACATCTTCCTTAGGCTTTATACCACAAATACCTTCCCTAGGCTTTATACCACATCTTCCCTAGGCTTTATACCACAAATACCTTCCCTGGGCTCTATACCACATCTTCCCTAGCCCTTATACCACAAATACCTTCCCTGGGCTTTATACCACATCTTCCTTAGGCTTTATACCACAAATACCTTCCCTAGGCTTTATACCACATCTTCCTTAGGCTTTATACCACAAATACCTTCCCTAGGCTTTATACCACATCTTCCCTAGGCTTTATACCACAAATACCTTCCCTAGGCTCTATACCACATCTTCCCTAGGCTTTATACCACAAATACCTTCCCTAGGCTTTATACCACATCTTCCCTAGGCTTTATACCACAAATACCTTCCCTAGGCTCTATACCACATCTTCCCTAGCCCTTATACCACAAATATCTTCCCTGGGTCCTATACAACATGTATCTTTATCACAGTATAGACTTGGTCATATTAGAACAGAATGTGTCAGGCAGCCACTTTGTTTAGCAAGTAAAGCTACAGTCCCATGTTCAAGGCCCTGACTGCACATTTTTCTCACCCTATATGGGATCTTGATTGCATTACACTTGTTAGTCTTGCTTGACCTTTGAAGTACCCATTGCAATTTGAGTACAATTTTTAAAATTGTTTGGAACTATAATACAGTATAGGACTTCATTACTAAAATGGGAAGAGGATGTGTAGGCAGTCGGGTAGATATTAGCAGTCTTCCAAAGCCCCTGGAATGAGTCCCAGTTTGAATGCATATTTTCTAGCGATGGGACCAATATTCGGATATTCGAATATTTGAAAATCGGCCGAATATTCGAATATGAAAATCAAATTCGAATATTCATAAATTAATGTATATTGAGTATAGTTTATTTGGGGCAATATAAGCATGTATTTTATTTTTCAGAATAAAACTGTTTGTTCTGTCGTGTTGTTTTTTTTTATCGAATATCAAATTAATAAAGATGTCCAATTAACAAGAAAAATGCAATGCATAATTGGCAGGGGCTACCGTTACGGATTAACAGTTTGCAACAGGTGTAAATGTGATACATGTCAAAAATTGTCCAATTAACAAGAAAGTTGCAATGCATAATTGACAGGGGTCATCGTTACGGATAAACAGTTTGCACCAGGCGTAAATGTGATATCTTTTTATCTTTTGTTAATTCTTATTGGCGCCTTTTTATGTAACAAATTTTAGAACATTTTTTTTTTCAAAAACAATACCAAACTTGTAGATATTGGCGATCTTTTTGCAAAATTTTGTAAGAGATTTCATACCGTCCACAGATTCGGTTTTCATCCACAGCGCCCGGGCAATCGGCCGTATTTGAAATAAATTTTGTAGTAGATTATAATAAAATCAAAAAGTAATATATGATCATGTTGAAGGAGGTTTAAGTCTGCCTTCGTTAAGTTTGTCGGCTTTGTCGGCTTTTTACACGCCGACAGGAAATTTTCAAAATGGCGGCGGTAATACAACAGCGCGACACGTAAATTGGACGACCTGCTAATTTTAGATAAAGTTCTAAATTATAATCGATTTGAATGTTTCTTCTAAAAATCTGAATTAGTTTAATATGTTTGATTATACTGACAGAATTGTGAAATAAAACACTAGGGTCGGCGGGTCTAACTAGGTAGGGTAAGGTTACCCGAAACAAACATTTTAGGCCTTATTACGTACGATGATTAACGTTTTAAACAGCGAAATATATTGCGTATATGCCAATTACTTAATAAGACTTTAAAAATTCCATTAAAACATGCCGAATATTCGAATATACAGTGGAGTCCGCTTATTTGCATACCCAATTTGTAAAAGCAAAATATGCGAATAACCGGGCTATTCGTTTATCCGAATATACGTATATGGCATCTGTTTCGGTATGCTTCGGCTGCTCTAGGAGCAATGGTTATTACTTTGAATCAATACGGCAACATTAATTGGAAAATGTGTCACTAATGGAGTGATTAATCATACCTGTGTATGTTTTAAACAAATAAAGCTGTAAACGACAATATTTTTTATTTACCACTGACTGGAATTTACCCGCGAATCGTACAGATAACAAAACGCCATGCCGGTAATTTTCCATTCCACGAGCACGTGCGACCTATCGTAATGCCTAACTTACAACGCCGTTACTTTTGTTCATCGACACGTATACAAAAAACACACGTCACGCATTCATTTTTTTATTTTATCGCTTCAGATTTTCAACACCGATTGAGAATGAATATAGTTTTAATTCTATAATAATTTAAAAAAGGTTTTAACGGAAATGTTGGCAAAATTCTATAAAAACGGTCGATTTTCATAAAATTACTTGCAAAATTTCAAACAGCGCGATCCTAAATACTTATTACTTTCTAAAAGTAAATAGATGATACAAACTATGGGCATAAAATTCAGACTTCTGACCAGAAAGTACAAAAAACAGAATAGAAAAATCTTTAAAAATGAAAAGGCAGCAGCAATTTAAAAATATAAAGTAAAACGATTTTTGCACAGTTCTGTTGCGCGACCTCGTGAACGTGAACGTACATAGAAAATGTGGTTAAAAAACAGAAATAATAATGTTGTTGCGTATTTTTAATAAGTTTTGAATGAATCTTTGTACATGTATTTTTTTGACACGACACTTTATAATAAGATATTCTTCTCAAACCATTTTGTAATTTCCTTGAGGGCAAATAGGTCACATGAGTAAGAAATCCGCTATTATAGTTTGACACGTTTACCTGTCAGTTTATACGGGATATTGCACATTCGCTTTAACAAATTAAAAAGAAGTTTTTTATTGACTGTTACAACACTAGATCTACTTCACTACACTTAAGAACCGAGCCGGTACGATCAAACAGTGATTTGCAAATTGGCGCGAAAACATGACGTAATGCCACGAAAATCTTGGGGAAACTATACAGCTTTGATCTCCACTTCTGATGTCACACACCGATTGTCACCTAGGCGACGTGAAACAGCTGATCGGCTAGAGCAATTCACAGTAAATTTTCGGCATCTTTTGATCATTTTTATCGCTGTTTGCGACCAAATTAGTGGACTTTTAGCCAAATGTTTTATGCAATTAAGCGGGACGGATTAAAAATTCAATGCAGTTATGCGAAAAACTTTAAAGGTAATTATATAGGGATCGATCGGTGCTTCAAGTTCGTATGCGAATATCCGGGATATGCGATTAACCGATATGCAAATAAGGGGAACGTACTGTATTCGAATATGGCAAACCAAATATTCGAATATTGATTTCAGTATTCGTTCACATCCCTAATATTTTCTCACCCTATATCATCTTGCCTAGGCTCTATTACTACAAAATATGTTCCCCAAACCCAACACCACAAATGTCTTCCATAAGTTTAAATGAATATGCTCTTTTGTACCGGTGCTTTTATAATGTCTTGATTATTTTCTATCATATCTGTGTTATATATGTCCTATCATGTCTAGGTTATTAACTGTCTACTATTTCTGGGCAATCAATTTTCAATAGCATCACATAGTACTTCACTTCAAGCATATAACAATGAATTATATCATATTTACCTGCACAAGTTCTCGACCACTGACACCTTCAAACACCTCTAGCAACCGTAGCTGAGCATCTACTGTAGGACACTGGTTGTATGATAACCTTAGAATCTCTGCCAATCTTTTCTCTAATGACTGAAGTAAAACAAGCATTTCTTTATCAATTTGCCAGATAAAAAGGCATAAAATGTTTAATTAGCTAATAAAACATATATGACTCATTTTTGTTAATACATCTATCTGGTTCAAAATTGTTTTCATGACTAGAAAAAAGAAAATAACTAAAACATCTACACCTGTAAGACAAGTTTTAAACAACTGTGTAGTAGAATCTAGGTCATCTCATCCAAAATTTAAAATGTTGAAAAACTGTCATCAAAACTCCAGTCTTAATCTCTTACTCAGGTTTTCTATGAATCTAGGGCCTACAACTACTACATTAGTCACCTTGACAACTGTCCTGAATTGAAAGAAAGCTCTTTCAAAGTTCTGTGAGCCATCAATACTGAGCACATTATCCACGACAGAGAAGAAGTCAGCCATGGCTTGTGTGTATTTTTCATGGATCTCCTTGACCAGTGCATCCAGACTCATGTTCCCTGCCCCTCCAATCTCTGCAGCCCCAGCCAGTAGACGGAAATGTCTTGTAGTCTCTACCAGTTCTAGTACATCATTGCATCTAGAAATAAAATTTGATCAATGACACCTTTTAAAGCTTACTTCTTTTAAAAACAGGACATATTTCCTTCCTTTACAAACTGACTGGTAAGTAGTCATTTCCCTGCTCAAAATGAACGCTTTTTTGCCCATTTTGACAAAAATCCCCTAGATCTATATATTTTTTTTTGGTATTTCAGCCAGGCCCCTTAATGCATATGTAGAAACATTAGGCAATCTGTTCAATTTAGTCATTACTGAACCAATATTTTTATTAAAATGTAACATTTTCATAGAAAATACCACTTTTATTATTGGGCAAATTTACCACTCAGAAAGGGAACAACCCTCATCCCAAAAAAGTGAGAAATAAGAGCTGTCACTAATGGTGACAAATGCCCCCGCAGTGCCTTGACCTTTGACCTGGTGACCTTGACCTTTGACCTGGT
Organism: Mercenaria mercenaria; assembly: GCF_021730395.1. NCBI lineage: Eukaryota > Metazoa > Mollusca > Bivalvia > Venerida > Veneridae > Mercenaria > Mercenaria mercenaria. Next base: position 66,535,153 of record NC_069370.1, on the reverse strand, counting down.
GACCCCAAAGTCAGTAGGGGTCGTGTACTCAATAAGTACTATCAGCATGTGAAGTTTGAAGGTCCTGGGTGCAGTGGTTCGCGAGTAAAGTGCCTTCATGCAAAAAGTTAACATTGGCCCCTGTGACCTTGACCTTTGACCTGGTGACCCCAAAGTCAGTAGGGGTCGTGTACTCAATAAGTACTATCAGCATGTGAAGTTTGAAGGTCCTGGATGCAGTGGTTCGCGAGTAAAGTGCCTTCATGCAAAAAGTTAACATTGGCCCCTGTGACCTTGACCTTTGACCTGGTGACCCTAAAGTCAGTAGGGGATGTGTACTCAATAAGTACTATCAGCACGTGAAGTTTGAAGGTCCTGGGTGCAGTGGTTCGCGAGTAAAGTGCCTTCATGCAAAAAGTTAACATTAGCCCCTGTGACCTTGACCTTTGACCTGGTGACCCCAAGGTCAGTAGGGGTCATGTACTCAATAAGTACTATCAGCAAGGGAAGTTTGAAGGTCCTGGGTGCAGTGGTTTGCGAGTAAAGTGCCTTCATGCAAAAAGTTAACATTGGCCCCTGTGACCTTGACCTTTGACCTGGTGACCCCAAAGTCAGTAGGGGTCGTGTACTCAATAAGTACTATCATCATGTGAAGTTTGAAGGTCCTGGGTGCAGTGGTTCGTGAGTAAAGTGCCTTCATGCAAGAAGTTAACGTTGTGACGCACTAACGGATGGACAGTTGAAAACTAACATGCCTCCCTTCGGGGGCATAAAAAACACTTTTCTCTACAATACTTAATTAAAAACATGTTTTCCCACAATTCATATTCAATGCTTCAGTCCAAGGAATGTTGCTTCAACAATGTTTCAGCTTAAAGAATATGCTTCATCAAAGCTGCAAGGCAACTTCAGTAATATTAAACAGCTGTTATCAGTTAGTTTTCATATCTAATATTATAGTAGCTAAACCTGCAGGGTTTGTTTTTTTTAATCAGTGTAATATCTAACTTTGTCAACTGCTTTACATGGATAACATATATGTCTGATGTTTTTCCTATTACAATGTATAACCTCATAGGGCATGTAATATGCAACATAGTGCTTTAATAACATGCCTTAGTTTTGAAAAGTGTTCTGAATACATGTACATAAGTTCTCATGATATTCACTCAAACTGTTTCAAGGTATCCGATCCACAAAAGGTAACATTTCAATGCCTGGTGACCCCATGTTTTTGGGGGTATTTTTTGGTGTCATTTGTAAGAGTTTTGTCTGTTACATTAGAATTAGTAAATAAGATGACCATAAATAATATGCAAGAGTCCTTTCAGTCATGTTTTTGACTGCAAAATGACAAATCTTACACTGTAATAACTAGATCTATTGAATTATCATTGAATAATAATAACAAAATCTATAAATATTTTTGTAATGTAACTTATATTTTCTTCTTCAGTAGATATGATACCAAAATTATATGCTTACCAGGCAAAAATATTTGATATATTTTAATTGCACTGTTATATAAACTTGCTTATTTGTGGATCGGATACATTAAATCAAACATACAGTGGCAAATGGCAGTAAACCTTGATACAAACATTAATTAAATAACATATGATGTTGTTCATAACTACACATATTTCACAAATACATTACATCCTTACTGCAACATGCCTTTAAAATGCCTCACAAGGAAAACTAATTAATTTGATATAAATCTAAACTTAGTCAAATTTTTTTATTAAATACTCTGGTAATAACTTGTAAACCCAGTACACTCAAAACAGTTCACATAACTTTTATGTCTCTTCAGACCTATAAACTTACCTCTCCATGAAAGCATTCAAGAGGTCAAAACAAGGGGCATTTCTTGGTGGCCAGGGGCTGTCAGTCCAAAGCTCATCTTCATCTAGAGAACCATCACTAGAGCTGTTGTCACCATGACGTAGGCCATAACGGGGAGCGAAGGCATGTGGTCCATACATCTTTGTGAGGAAAACTGTACCTTCCCGTGGTCTGGATGCCCTGAAAAGCAGAACAAAATATGGATGATTAAAATCACTTAGTGCCACAAATACAAAATTTATCTTCTACCAACATCCCTATGTTTTCAGCACAAGATTGTTTTCTCAATCTGTGTATAATCCCCTGATGTAAATATACAAAACAACAAACTAAAACAACTGAAAATATAAAATCAACACGGTATTCATGTCTGAAAGAAATTTACTTGGATAGTCTGATACTGTTGGCAACATTTAACTTCATATATAGCCAAAAACAAGAGCTGTCACTAATGGTGACAAATGCCCCCCAGCACCTTGACCTTTGACCTGGTGACCCCAAAGTCGGTAGGGGTGGTGTATTCAATAAGTACTATCAGCATGTGAAGTTTGAACGTCCTGGGTGAAGTGGTTCGCATGTAAAGTGCCTTCATGCAAAAAGTTAACGTTGGCCCCTGTGACCTTGATCTTTGACCTGGTGACCCCAAAGTCGGTAGGGTTGGTGTACTCATAAAGTACTATCAGCATATAAAGTTTGAAGGTCCTGGGTGAAGTGGTTCGCAAGTAAAGTGCCTTTATGCAAAAACTTAACGTTGGCCCCTGTGACCTTGACCTTTGACTTGGTGACCCCAGAGTCAGTAGGGGTGGTGTACACAATAAGTACTATCAGCATGTGAAGTTTGAAGGTCCTGGGTGAAGTGGTTCGCGAGAAAAGTGCCTTCATGCAAAAACTTAACGTTGGCCCCTGTGACCTTGACCTTTGACCTGGTGACCCCAAAGTCAGTAGGGGTCGTGTACTCAATAAGTACTATGAGCATGTGAAGTTTGAAGGTCCTGGGTGTAGTGGTTTGCGAGTAAAGGGCCTTCATGCAAAAAGTTAACATTGGCCCCTGTGACCTTGACCTTTGACCTGGTGACCCAAAGTCAGTAGGGGTGGTGTACTCAATAAGTACTATCAGCACATGAAGTTTGAAGGTCCTGGGTGCAGTGGTTCACAAGTAAAAGGCCTTCATGCAGAAAGTTAACGTTGGCCCCTGTGACCTTGACCTTTGACCTGGCGACCCCAAAGTCAGTAGGGGTGGTATACTCAATAAGTACTATCAGCATGTGAAGTTTGAAGGTCCTGGGTGCAGTGGTTTGCGAGTTAAGTGCCTTCATGCAAAAAGTTAACATTGTGACGAACGAACTAACGAACTAACGAACGAACGGACGGACAGTTGAAAACTAATATGCCTCCCTTTGGGGGCATAAAAAGAGAATCAATAAGCAACAGATTGAAAGTTGCACAGTAACAATTCTCGGAAATGTGCCGAAAAGCAATGCAGAAATACCCCTGGTATTGCAGTACAGGCCAAAAATGACTGAAAATAGGCAAAGTAATGTACAAACAAAAATAACAATTTTTTTACCCCTCCTGCAAATGATTTCTTTTCTTAAACACTCACACATTAAGCAGACCAACTTTTGAAAATAGATTTTTAAAGGGGTGTGGGGTCGAAAATTATCAAATTTTATCATTTTGACTTTTTTTGACTACTTTCACATCATTTAGTTCAAAATAGTCATACTAAGGGAAACTGGCCGATGCTTTTTGGGGCACATAAACGTTCTCTATAGGTGTTTTCATTTACATATAGTTTGGAATGTATCATGTAGACTTGTTCTGCCTTTTCTTGGATTTTTTTGCTTTTATTGGGGAAAATTTTCATCTACAACCTATTTCATCTATACATTTTTCTCCTATTTCATGTCTTTTAAATTATTTTACCCATGTGAATTGCACAAAACTGATATTACCAGATATATTTCACTGCTATATTTTCACCTATTCCCTGAAAAACATGTAATAATTGATAAACTTACAATCTTTCAGCATTTTCAGCAATGTTCTTGGCATTTTGATCATCAGCCTTGTCCTTGAAATCCAGGTACGTTCCTCTAAACCCTGCACAAACTCTCAATGCTTCTTTCAGCTTTGTGTATGACTATAAAGTATAATAAATTAAAGACCTTTTAGAGAAAAACTGTAAGAAGTGAATCATTTATTACAACTGATTCATAAATGGTTAAAATAAGAAACCTTCCAAATTTAACTTCTAATTAATAAGTACAACACAAGAGAACTATCTATGACACTGGGTATAGAGTCACACAGACACTATTTAGCTCAAATGGCAACTTTTACAGCTATTGAAGAAGATGGAAGGCCCTGTATGCTGCTCTAGAGATTGTTTCATGCATGGGCAGGCATTGGGTATAGCTACAGACCTTCCATATGCCGACTGGATGGCACAGATGCTAACAGACATCATTTAAAGTACTTTCCATTGAGTATTTTTGTGTTTTTCTTTTTACGTGATAACAGCCTTATTAGACTAAGTGTTCTTCTTGCATAATTATATTTTGTGAAATGACGCCACTTAAAATTCATGACTGATATATAATACTCCCTCTTTCTAATTGCTTGTGTTTTAAATAGTAAATTACCACTAGGTTTGCCTTCAATGAATTGTTCCCTCAGCTAAAAAACTTAAATGTATGTAAATATGTGCAAATACTGGTAAAGAAGCAGTGCTTTACTTGCCCATTTTTTTCATTAACTTTGTGTAACTGCATATAAAGTTATAAACTGAAGATTTATAATAAAATTTTTACCTCAAGGGGTTCTCTTAAAATATCTTCTCCAACAAGAGCTATAGCTCTGTGTACAACTTCATTTGACAGCAATCTCAACACATTGTGGAACTTGTCCATTTGATGATAGTATCTGTGTAAGAATATATTCATAAAGAAATTCAAAACATAAAACTGTTAAGGTATTCTGCATGCATCTATCATTTTTTTCTACACTGTGCATTCATTAATCCTTGATTTTTAAAAACTACAGAATATACTTATTACTTGGGATTATACCATATGTCAACATTCTTGTTATTTTTCATCTTTAGAAATAAAGTAATGCCACCATTATTATTAATGTATACATTTGTTTTTTGTTGGTTTTAATGTCAAACCTACACAATTATAGGTCATACGGCAACTTTGCAGCTTTTGACAGTGGAGGAAGATCCTAGGGGACCCTCCTAGCATTATTCCATTATTTAAAAAAATATATATCAAAAGTCTCAATTTCTGAAAAAAAAGTTCAGTCTGACATCTTTAACTTAATTTAAGAAATCAAATTTTAAAGTTTGTAATGATGGATATTACACAAGTAATGAAGTATATACAACTTACGTTGAGTTTGACCACACCAGGAACAGAACCTGCATGAGTGGTTTGAAGAGTCTCAACATTTCCAGTGGTTCAACTGCCTGGTGAAGTTCATTTAACAGCCACCGCATGGTGCTCAGAAAACTCAGGATTCTGTTTGTCTCACGAACAGCCTGTTAAATGCAAACATAACAACATCAAAGTCCTTTCAAATATAAGCTATGGCTCATTTTTTTATTGGGTTTAATGTCCACCTGACACAACTACAAGTCATATGGCAACTTTCCAGCTTTAAGAGTCAGAGGAAAACCCCAGGTGCCCCTCAAGGCATTATTTTAAATTACTATTAGCAGACACCTGCGTAGAACCACCAATCTTTTGTAACCTGTCAAGACAACTTCCTCACATGAAACAATTCTACACCCTAAGCAAGGTTTCAAACCTACAGCAGTGAGGAGCAAGTGATTCAAAGTCTGTGACCTTAACAACTCAGCCATGGAGGTCCTGGATGATGGCTCAAGTACAATAGAATAAGAATTTGTTATGCTGGTTGATAATGGCTATACTTAAAGATATTTCAGGGCAAAACTAAATACTATTGAGTGTAGGGAAAATTCCTATATATTACAACTAAATTAAATTCAGTAGACAAATATCCCTTTTTGACTTATCTTAATTGTTTTAAATTGTTTGTAAAAACCAAAATTGGAATTTTGTCCTTTTTAGTCAAACTGAGCCAGGGAATTTTGACAGAGGGGGTGGGGGGTGGGGGGGATTGTCAGTATTTTATATCCTGACCTGAATAAATCACATCATAAAAGAGTTTTGTGTTGTCCAAACATTACAAAAACTGGACAACAGGTACCTTGTTCACATCCTTTCTGACATGGTTAAAGGAATGAGCATACTGGCTCTGTGCCTGTTCAAGATTATGTAGGATGTCCTTCGCTACAGCAGACTCTAACTGTCTCAGTATGGAATGCAGACGTCCCAGCTGTCTCTCCCACATCTTTATTTCATCTAGAGGACCTGGTTCAGAGCCGTAATGCTGGAATAGGTCTTGTATGGGGTCATGCCTAAGAACTCCCTAATTTGGAAAAAAAAATATCTAAGTTATTTATGATTGGTATGGTAATGGCATCACACAACAGTATACTTGAAAAAAGTTAAGATAAATATGGTAATGATGTTACATATTGGCATAATTTTGATAAAAAATTTGAAGTTTATTGCTACAGCTTTTACTGGTTTTCATTACATTTATCAGATTTCAAATCTTTCATTTACTTTTACAAATGTGTAAGGGACAAATCCAATGAGAAAAAAATATTTAATTTGAATTTACAAATGATTTCACACATTTCGAATAACCATCAACATAAAATCAAGAATCTGACAAAACTGAAGAGAGTTTGTTTTAAACTTGACATAAAAATCATACAACAAATTTCCAGTTTGACTGCTGAACACAAAGATGCCCTTTCTGACATTATATCAGACACTGGAGGTAGCTTGGTAGAACCACTCAATGGGTGTAATCGAGATGCATGAATTCTCTAGCCAAGCTTGACCAAACAGTCTCAGTCTGGTAAGCAATTTGAAACTGGTGGTCATAATCATAAAGGAGCTGCATTTTCTCTCTCTTTTTTTCAATTTCAGAAGTTCTTTCTATAAATCAGATGGCTAACAATTAACTGGTTTCATGCACATGTACCTTGATTTGTTTTATCCAGCCAAGAACTGTGGTTTCAAGTACATGTAGAACAGCTCCACGTCTATTTGGGGCTGCTGCTGCCTCAGCTAACACTTCTATTGATGGCAAACTCAGAATTATTCTTCCCTATTAAATAGTTCAGAAAAGTATACCATTAATTATTCCTGAATAGTTTTCAGTAACAATTATAATCATCACATTTTTATAGTTTTCTATGGAGGAAGGATGTACAAAGATAAAACAAAAGGTAGAAACTTTGATACATAGAGACAATGATTATTATTAGAAAACATGTTTGAAATTAAACATTCAATTACAGTTAAATTATCTATAGTGTTTCGAATTTACTTGTCCACATTAAAGTGACCTAAAAGCCTAATTAAGTTTTTTAAACATTGTCCAGTGAGATATTGTACCAATCTGACTCTTCAACATTTTTAAGTGCATTACATCACCTTGTCAGTTTTTTTGGCTGTTATAACTAATAGCTGCTTCAACATTGTTCTCATGTGATCTTTGACATCAGACCATCACTTTTCATTGCATTCATAACTGATTCATTATATATCAAACTATAGTTACCTCAACATGTCCCTGTGTGATCTCTACAGCAGACATAAGTCTGTGTAAGACATCCATAACTTTATCACCCCCTGTGGTACTCATAACTGACTGATTGGTACACATCAGAGGCAAGTAAACTTCCCGAACGATCAACTCAAGGTGCTCCAGAGGAATATTTGTGCAGTCTATGTAGAACACTTCATCACCTATATTATACAAAATGACATGCTAAGCTAATTGCAATACATTTCTATGCTCATAAAAATTTAAAATAGAAGGATTCCAAAGTTTCACTCTGCTGACATTCATTTCCCATCAGTAAGGATGTGCAAAGAGAAACACCATTATAATACATCTAAAATTAAGATTTCTAAGGAATCGTGCAAGATTTGAAAATATGTCTATAAACCTAAATTTAGAATGACTTCTCACAAAAGGTTATGTTATTTCACATCCTTGCATAAAAACTACTTTTTTTACTGGATCCGCCCGTGTATTAAAGGGAGAAAAATCGTGTGCAAACAAGGCAATTCATGTGCTGTTAATACATGATTTTTATTTTTGAAATGCTTTGTCAGGGATGTATATGTATTTCTGCGCAGATTGACATCTGGTATCTGCATCTTGATTCTTCCATAATATTCTTTTCTTGTAGCATAAAAGATGCAATCTAATCCATAGTATGTTTTGCTGTATCAGTTACCAAAACCAAATGCACTACCCCCAAAAATGTACGTACTCGCTCCACCACTTGTTTACACCCCTTTTAGAAGTCGGAGTCGATTCATTTTTTGTTGATAACCGTGAATGTATAAGAACTTTGTGTAACTTGTGCAACTGTTTGTTTTTAGGAATGATTTTAATGGTTTTTGTGTGTATCAGCTGGAATGCTTTTATCTAATTTCACGAAGAATTTGGATAAAACATTTGAAAGCTTGTCACTACGTTCGTACTCAAAATAATTCGAATGTCAAGTTATTACTTTTGACATTGACATTTTGACAAAATATGGGCAACTTCATGTTTGTAATAATGACAGCTTAAAAAAAATGGTTAAAAACCTTCATTACATGCTTTTGGAAGTGTAGTTGATTTCTGGGCCCTGGTTTTGGATATTTAAAACATGTTTACCGTCTCCAAGAACAACAGAATGGTAATTAAAACAAGAGGACAATGATGGTCCTGAATCGCTCACCTGCCCCCATATGAACTGAGTATGACGTCGTTTTTTCTATTATTTGACATAGTGACCTAGTTTTTGAGCTCATGTGACCTACTTCTGAACTTGACCTAGATACCATCAAGATAAAAATTCTGACCAATTTTCATGAAGATCCATTGAAAAATATGGCCTCTAGAGAGGTCACAAGGTTTTTCTATTATTTGACATAATAACCTAGTTTTTGAAGGCATGTGACCCAGTTTTGTACTTGAACTAGATATCATCAAGGTGAACATTCTCACCAATTTTCATAAAGATCTCATGAAAAATATGGCCTCCAGAAAGGTCACAAGGTTTTTCTATTTTTAGACTAACTGACCTAGTTTTGACCGCATGTGACCCAGTTCCAAACTTGACCTAGATATCATAAAGGTAAACATTCTCACCAATTTTCATGAAGATCCATTGGCCTCTAGAGAGATCAAAAGGTCTTTCTATGTTGAGACCTAGTGACCTAGTTTTTGACCGCAGTTGACCCGGTTTCATACTTGATTTAGATATCATCAAGATGAACATTCAGACCAACTTTCATACAGATCCCATGAAAACTATTTTTAAACTAAGGCCTCTAGAGTGGTCACAAGGTTTTTCTATTATTTGACCTACTGACCTAGTTTTTGGCCGCATGTGACCCAGTTTCAAACTTGACCTAGATATTATCAAGATGAACATTCTGACCAATTTTCATGCAGATCCCATGAAAAATATGGCCTCTACAGAGGTCATAAGGTTTTTCTATTATTTGACTTACTGACCTAGTTTTTGATCGCATGTGACCCAGTTTCAAACTTGACCTATATATCATCAAGATGAACACTCTGACCAATTTTCATACAGATCCCATGAAAAATATGACCTCCAGAGAGGTCACAAGGTTTTTCTATTATTTGACCTAATGACCTAGTTTTGGACCGCACGTGACCCAGTTTCAAACTTGACCTAGATATCATCAAGATGAACATTCTGACCAATTTTCATGAAGATCCCATGAAAAATATGGCCTCTAGGGAGGTCACAAGAATTTTCTATTTTTAGACCTAGTTTTGGACCGCAGTTGACCCAATTTCGAAACTGACCTAGATATCATCAAGATGAACATTCTGATCAATTTTCATGCAGATCCAATGAAAAATACGGCCTCTACAGAGGTCACAAGGTTTTTCTATTATTTGACCTACTGACCTAGTTTTGAACCGGACATGACCAAGTTTCAAACTTGACCTAGATATCATCAAGATGAACACTCTGACCAATTTTCATGCATATCCCATGAAAAATATGACCTCCAGAGAGGTCACAAGGATTTTCTATTATTTGACCTACTGACCTAGTTTTTGATGGCACATGACCCAGTTTCGAACTTGATCTAGATATCATCAAGGTGAACATTCAGACTAACTTTCATGAAGATCTTTGAAAAATATGGCCTCTAGAGAGGTCACAAGGTTTTTCTATTTTTAGACCTACTGACCTAGTTTTTGATGGCACGTGACCCAGTTTCAAACTTGACCTAGATATCATCAAGATGAACATTCTGACCAACTTTCATAAAGATCCCATTAAAAATGTGACCTCTAGAGTGGTCACAAGCAAAAGTTTACGGACGCACGCACGGACGACGGACGCAGCGCGATCACAAAAACTCACCTTGTCACTTTGTGACAGGTGAGCTAAAAATGTACCAGAATCGTTAAGTCATCACATATGAAAACAATGCATTTAGTTGTCGTGTAATGTTTTTTATGCAAGAATAGCGACAATACACTTTTGTTTTGTGTATTAACATCTGCAGAAGCCCTTGGGATTTGTTTGTGACCTCGACCTTCGGTCTCGGTCACAATCCCGCGGACTTCTGCAGATGTTAATACACAAAACAACGTGTATTATCCCTACAATGACATATTACTTTGTGATTACTTTATGCTATTGGAACTTTTACCCAAATTAATGCATGTAGTAAATCTTACATTCACAATAACTGTTAGCAGTAACATATATAAGATCCTCTACCAAAGGGTCATTCAATCAAATACAAAAATTTGTCCAGACCCATACACATTTAACCCTTTGTCATGTATTTGCAGAATATATTTTAAATATTTGTTTTCTCGGAAACTATATTCCAGGTGATTGCAAAGTATTTGCATCAGACTTTTGCAAACAGTCTGCAAAACATACCACAGTGAAGCAAAGGGTTTGCAAATAAACACTTAGATAAATTACAGACTGCAAAGGTTTTGCAAACAAATACTTTATTAAATTAGCAGACAGCAAAGCATCTGCAAACAAACACTTAGCTCATTTTGTTAGCAAAGGTATTGCAAATAAACACTTTGTACACAAATTAAAAAGCAAAGCGTTTGCAAATAATTAACACAGATGAATTTGCTTTTCTGATAGACTCTAGGTACAGGAAGTAATTAACCATTCTGTTTTCTGATTGGTCTATATTCAAATGGCAGGATTTTTGAAAATATTGTGAGGAAATGTTTACACATCATGTAGTAGAAATATTTTGGTGATGCAGACTTTTGTGTTAAACAGATCATTATATACTGATTATTTTTTCTGGATATAAACTTTGTTGATTAAGGATAATGCAGTACTAAGTTTTTAAGCAATATTATTATGACACTTGCAAGAACCAGAGAATTGTAGCATGTGAAAAGGTAATGTTAAACAATGATAGTTATATAAAACACTTTTTACAGAAGCAAGTGTTGAAACATAACACATGATTTTAGTTATTGTTACTGAATGATTACTACAATGATTAATTTTTAATAGTTATTTAAACTGCGAATGGTTTTGTGACAATCACATCTGTTTTTCAGATATTAAACAAAGTTCTTTTCTTTGAACCTCAGAAATTCATTTCTTGCTATTTGTTATGTATTTGCAAATACTTTGCATATTATTATTAGCATGTAAGTTGCAAATACTTTGCTATCACTTTGCGATGTATTTGCCAAAGTTGCAGCTGTAAATTGTAAATTGTTTGCAAAGCACTTGCATTCTGTGTGTGTAGTATATATTTGCAAAAGCTTAAAATTTGCAGAATAATTGCACGTTTTGTTCCATTTCTACTCGTCTGTGGAATATATCCAGCAATCATGTGCTGCAACTGTTCTGCAAAGGTTATGGCAAAGATAAAAAGTATATTCTGCAAAGGCCCTGCTTTTGCATGAGGATTCCTACTCACTGATATTATCCTTGGTTATCTTTGTTCCAGTGTTGCTCTTCAGGAAGAATATGGACTTGTACTTGAGATCATGTGGGGGCTGTAGAGCGGCAATAATCTGACATGGTGGCTTTATAAACACAAACATTTTCCTAACGTCCTCATTGTTTATAAACTCATAGAAGGCCAGTCTGGAATATAAATAATAGTATATATTTTGATACATAAATTACTATTAATTATTGAAAATGGGTTTAAATGGCCTATAAGTAAGCTGGGAGAAATGAATTATTTTGTTTAACAACATCTGTATTTTCTTACTGACACACACTTCCCATTACAAGCCATCTATAACGGCAGAACTTGAATCTTTGTGTGGTTATTGACCAACCCAGAGTCCTAACAGGTAAAAAATTAAACAACTGCTACACTGGTAATCCATAAGCTATCAATTGATGCAATGAAGAGTTTATTTTCCAAGTGTCAAGTTATGAATGATTCAAGATAGTTTTTGCTGCAAAGTTTCATGCACAGGAGTCAAATGTTTAAGAAATTAAATAACCCACATCTTTCCATTACCTTTTGCTGCATCTAATGCATTCTGAGCAGGCAGTGGCTAAGGGTTTGGTAACAGACCTCTAGACGACCTGTATTTATAGGCTATCTAGAGGTCAAGTAATCAGTATGAAAACTGAAAGTGGTATCTTAAGACAACAGACTAAAATTCGTGTATCAAAAAATGAGGTTTTCCAAAAATTTGCTCTGGATTTTTGATGGTTTTAAATCTATTACCTGTTTTCATCATTTAAGAACATATTCTTTAGTTCCTCATTCCTTGGCCTTAATGAGGAACTAATTCTTGTCTCCAACCACTTCAGTCTGTCATCCATGGTTGCAGGTTTTTCTTGACACTCTGAAAATAAATAGAATATATATATATTAAACCATTGTCTATCTATCCACCTATCTTCCAATATCTGTCGAACCCCTTATGAGAACGTTGACAGTCCGTCTAGCATTCTACTACTGCTAGTCCAAATAATAGGATGTTTCAGAACAGCGTGATAACTTCTGACTGTCGCTGTCCCCTCACATCCAAATTTATTCTGCATATTTCTGTTAGGAAATCCACAATGAAATCCGTTGGGAACAATTTCTGGTAGATGTACAATGATAATGAATTTATGTTGACATTAAAGCATAAACTTACCTTGCTGACATTTTATGAATGTATATTTTGTGATTTGTTTCTGAAATTTAGTGTTATTGACAGTCCGCTGTGTCAGGGTAGATATCTCCTCGCACCTGTCATTTCATATTTTCGGAGATTTAAGTCTCTATATTCAACCCATTTGAAGTTTCTACATGAATATTAATTATTAATGTCAAATTCATAAGAGCTAGCATTTAGTAAACTTTTTCTGACCAGTTTATTGTCACTTCTTTTATTTTTTAATGTCTTTGTTTTTCTAACACTAAAATGCAGATACGGCTAAGGCTTAGAGGGATGACAACTAGAAAATATCAGATCATAAAATAAGTCATCTCGATTATAAGCCGAATGAGTAAGGCTACACTACTGCAAGATTTTCTACTTGCATTTTTTTTTCACAGTTAGATCCAATTCAATTCTAGTACCTTTTACTTGTTCAATGGAAAGTGAATGCAACTGCCATGTGCAAAGTATAACTTACCAAGTCCAAGGAACCCAAAATGCTACAAAACACACTTCTAGAGTCAGTGTACCCGGTTTCGCACACTTTTCCTAAGAATACCTTCCTATCTAGCTAAAAATTATTAAATTTGAATTTACCTCTATATGTTTTAATAAACACACTTATTTCGATTTGAAACGAGCTACTTTCACTTCCCACTACAATGACGTCATACCTCTTAGTGTACTTGATTCGGATAACGTATTTTGACCAGTTGTTGCATTTAAGTGTACCCGGTTTCGCACACCCTGCTATTTATAGAACTCAGTGATAACAATGCAGTTACTCAACAGAAAAATATTAATTAACTTTTTAACCATTTATATAATTCAATTTAAACATGTATTTTCTAATAAAACATCTGAAAATGAAATTTAAAAGCAGTTATGAAAGTGAAAGCTAGGTACCAAACCGTGTTTTTACTTCTAAAAGCAGAAAAGGCTAAAACAACTGAATACATGAAACAAAAATAAAACAATAGAAGCTGTTGAATCACAAAAGAGCCCCACAAGTCTAATTATTCGATTAAGTTCTCTGTTTTAATAAAAACGTAAAGTAAACAATCAAGTTGAAGGCATTTTGCAGGTTGGGAGAACTTCAATAACTGTTGAAATATTTTTCGTTTAGGTAAAGTTGTAGGTAAATACTTACCTGTATGATGGAAAAGTGATTTTTCAATTTATTTTGCACTTTGTTGTTGTTTGCGTAGTCATTATTTTCATGAAACTTAATATTTTTCAGCTGACCTACTGGTCTCCATTGATATTGTTTTCGTCTGCACTTACCAGAACGAGGCTCCAGTGGGGAAGGACCCCTTTTGTCAAATTATGTAGGGAATAACTCAGTTTCGTGAAATAATAACAAAGAATTGTTGAATTTTCTGCTTTATTCTCACAAAGTACATGAATTTACTGGGTGTGCGAAACCGCGTACAGTGCGAAACCGGGTACACTGACTCTAATTGAGAAAAAAGCAACTTGTCTGTGTTGTCATAAATAGTTCCATATTATGGACAAGGAAGCGCAGCATTCATGCATATTTTAAGCAGATTTTATATCTTCAAATTTATAGATTCTCAATATGTATGATACACTGGGTACACAACTTCAATGAGGTTTCTTGCCATCATCCACAACATAGCTAGCCTAGATATCTATAGCATTGGACTCTTATACCAATGTTTGTCATATTGATTGAAGGTAACGGGGACTCGAAGTATCGTAGTAAAGTAAACCCTGGGAGAGAAAATACCAAGGTCCCTACTGGGGCTCAAACCCTGGACCTAGTGATCTGTAGGCGGACACTCTAACCACGTCGCTAAAGGGTTAACCCAACAGCAAGGCTGTTGGAAGTGGCCTATAAACCTACTATCACTACACTTCTCCCCCTTTACTTTTCAGAGCTTACCAGCTCTCCAGAATGACACTCCATGCCCACCGCATGAGTCCGTCAAATACTTCTGACACCATTAAAGTAAACCCTGGGAGAGAAAATACCAAGGTCCCTACTGGGGCTCGAACCCCGGACCTCTTGATCTGTAGGCGGACACTCTAACCACGTCGCTAAAGGGTTAACCCTTTAGCAAGGCTGTTGGAAGTGGCCTATAAACCTACTATCACTAAAGTAGTCAGACAGTCTACCCCCAGCGACCAGATTAAGTATGTGATATATTCTACATCTCAATAACTGAATTTTTGAAATCGTGCGTCTTATTCATTCACAACAGGTAGTCGGTTCAAAAGCTCACATGAGCTTATGTTGTACTTGTTCGATGTCTTGCCGACTTTAAATAAATCTTATCTTAGCTTAACAGGTGCGCGTTCCTACGTGCTTTCTCTAAAAGTATAAAAAAAAATGTTTGTTATTAGAACACTTACATGTGAATATTTTTGTTATTTACCTAGTCTACAATTGTGTATACAATAAGTGTCGTTTTAAAACGGTAAACTTGCAAAACTTCTGCTAGACGCCATGTTGTTTGTTTGCTGCTTGGTGATACAGAATATATTAAATCCCGTAAGATCCCGTACCATGCCCGTACCGTACTTTCGTTCGGGATATAAAGAGACCGTACCCATAGCTCTTCGCGTACTTCGATTTTTCGAAATAAAGTGGTTTTTACAATAGCACCGGTTGAATGAATGACAGTCGATCTTAGCCATAATTCTGACTGACAGTGAATTCTAATGACTTCATGTGTTGCACAAAGGTATTTAGTTTGTAACTGTAATTTCCTTTCAATTGAAATCCTCTCAAAACTGGTAAAGTAATTGATTATATTTTGACAAAGATCACTGTCTTTGCCGTTCGCCGGCTGCTAAAAGGGCAAATATATAAGATTCAGTGTAAGTTTCACTTCACTGGTACTGCCAGTTAGTAAGTTCATACTCTAAAAAACACGTCATACAAGTGAATATTCAGTAAAATGCATCCGATTAGAAAATATTCACTATATTATGTCCCTTTGATGTTTCTGCTCTGCATGTTTAAGAAGAGTTACATTTCCTTCGTCA
The DNA here is from genome assembly GCF_021730395.1 of Mercenaria mercenaria. Lineage (NCBI taxonomy): Eukaryota > Metazoa > Mollusca > Bivalvia > Venerida > Veneridae > Mercenaria > Mercenaria mercenaria. Next base: position 66,519,046 of record NC_069370.1, on the reverse strand, counting down.
CAAAATTTTCTTTTACATGAAAATATTAAATACTCATAACTCTACGCTTCTGGTTAAAATATTGTCTATATGTCTATTTTTGAGAAATATATGGTCATTTGCCTTCATTCAAAGTTTTTAACTTCATAACTATGATTTTAAAAAAACTTAGGTACTATCTCTAGGATATACCTATTAGAATTATAAGGTTACATTCTACCAGTTCAGTTCCTTCTTTATTTCATATAAACAATAAAATATTCAGACCTCATTTTCAGAACTTTAGAACATTTCAATGATACGAAAACTATATATGGTCATTTAGTATGGTATGTCTTCTTATCAAAAATAGAAAAAAAAAATATATTGACATGTTATGTTACATATAAGAAAAATAATCTGTTCTGAGAAACATATCACCCTCTAAAAATGCTCCCATGAAAATAGCCGTTTAGCAATTACGTGTATATGTAGACATTTTCTCAAAGAATAAAACTTATACCTGGAAATTCACAATGAAAATGGTCTAGATCTTTTCTCAATACAATAAGCAATAAAACTAAGCCAAAAAATATAACTGTCACATCCTCATATGACTCTCAGTGTTGTTATATTTTCTGGTCCTTCGGGATCATTGATTTCAACTCGTTTAGATTTGAAGATTGAATACTGCTTAAGCCGGTGCTAGGGGGCGTGGGCAGTGTTGCAAAGTCCATTACTGCTCACGAACAGACTCGGTTTAGAGATGTTACTAAAAGTTGGTAATGAAACCGAGTCTGCAATTTTCACTGTTTACCTTGTTCTCGGTGCTTCCGAGAGATCTACTTTTCAAATTATATTTACTTCACAACAGCGGGTGTTAAGTGCGTTCTAGTTAGTTAAAATTTAGATAATAGGTTCGTATGGCATATAACATTCTGATTTCCCTAATTGGCAGACGCGCTTATGTAGTGAAATAGATAGCCATATTAAGGCCAGAGTTTGTTCCGATGATGACAACGTCAATATTTGTCGGAGCATTAGGTTAGAGAACACCAATTGTTTTCCCATTGACTTCCATTATAACATTATGGAGCGTACGGCCTTCTATGGAACGCCGCAGCTGCCTTATGTCGGGACATTTCATGTTATCATGTCATAGCGTGATGTTAACTTGTCAAAACAGTGTCTTATTATGTTTAAAAGCTATGTTATTATGTCAAGATATGGTGTTAACTTGTCAAAACAGTGTCTTACTATGTTAAAACGCTATGTTATGCTGGTCGCAAACGCACTATGTTGGTTTTCTCATGGTGCGGCTCTAAAGTATTATTTTTTATATACAGAAGTTTTATAGAAGTTTAATGATTTAATAATAAAATGCGAGGCTCTGCTGACCATTTTATATTTTTTATCAGTGAGTAAAATATTCAATGTGAAAAGGCTAAAATATAAGGTACTGTTTGCATATTAGATTTCGCTGCTCCAACATGGACACTTCTTTCTAATTCTATGAAAAACAAGGTCAATTCGACCCATGTGTGATATGTGCATTCTAGAACATTCCAACATACGTGTCTCTATTGTTTGACACAGTCAAATGATTTTCGCACTACACTTAATTAATCCTCAACTCACCAACGAACTGATACCTGTTGATCAATGTGAGAACTACTCAGTACATCAGATTGGTAATACTAGTTTTGTGCAGCAGAAATCTGTTGTGCATTTCAAAAAGCAGACAGTAAAGTTCTAAAATTGCAAATATATAATGATACAGTCATGCTTGTACACTCACTGAATGATTTGGTCGAGTTTGCTCGAGGTCCGAAAGATATTTTACTATTGACCTGCAAGCATAAGTGTTTTTATAATATCATATAAAATTCAGTTTTTGAATCAAAGACTAGTTGGCAGGACATCGGAAAAATGGACTATTGATTCATTTCCGAGATAAATCCAGATTTAGACAGATAAGTTTCCAGTAAGAAGTCAATGGTCATTTGGAAAGAAATAAAATGAGCCAGTAGCTCATTTTGTTGAATCTCTTTTTTGAATCTCTTAGATTAGTTTTTATCTAATCAAATTATATCATTCATAACGATATATCATTCTACAAACTATGGACCGGCGTCTGGCTGTAATAAGCAACATACCTCGACACTATTCTGTGGACACACATTTTCTCGGACTTTTCTGGCATTCTATCTATCTGAAAATAATTTGTGCAAAAGCATTTTAATGTGCATCTAGAAATTTTCCGACTCTTAACACTGTGAAATGAAAAAGAATTCTCTTCTGGTTTAGTGAAATGTGTGAAGAAATCAGACTAGCTACAGACCATGATGTTCAGATGTAATTAAATAGATGCAGGCCTTTGTTCATTATGGTGCATCAGAGAAACATAGCGTATGCAAACATTTAATAAGTAAGGAGATCGTTAAATTTTAAATTAGAACAATTTTTTACTAATCAAGCTGCACTTTGAAAAAAATATCTTTTTAAGATAATCAAAATTTTAAATACATTTTTGTGTAAAACGCGTTTTCTTATTAAAGGGAGGTAACTTCCTTTGAAAAAAGAACACTAAAATCCCCTTGCTCAGTTTGTTTTGGTAAACGAGCTTTTCACTTGACTTTTGGAAGAAATCAGTGTCCGTTTCCGCGTCTGCTTCCATGTCCGGATTTAATCAATATTTTGTATTTAAGTATTTCTGTATCAGTTGTAGGAACTGACAATTTTTGGAAAAGTTTTTGTATGCACGCTGTTATGTCAGTATTTGAATATTGGAGTGTTTGCAGACATTAATTTCAGAACAAATTGCATGTTTAAATATTCAGTTTTTATTTTCTCTCTTTAAATTATTAACCCCTAGAGGTCTGTCCTAAAGATTGTCACTTTTTCCTTCTGGTGATCAAATGCGCAATACATGCATGAAATGTCAAATTACTGACATAATTTTAGGTAGCAAGCAATGTCAGGTGACATTTGAAGGTCAAAGACTTCAATCTATCTTGTTGATCTAATTGTTTCCATAACTGGCTTCTAAATAACTTTGCAAAAATTTGAAATCTTCATATAAGAAAACTTTCTGACTGATTGTTTTGATACAGGTCAAAATATTGAAGTTTAGGTGATTACCTTTTAATGGTTCAATTACTTCTTGTATGTGCACCTAATATTTCTGAATATTTTCTGAACAATTTGAAAAATGTCTCTTCTTTTGCAGTGTGAAGTAACAGTGAAGCAGAATGCATGGGAGCAAATCATGGAATTCAGAAATAAATACAAACAAGTCTTTATTGATACTTCTACATATTCTGCATTGGGAATCTGTAATTTTTTTTTTTTTTTGTTTTTTTGATTTCATGACAATCATAGAAAACATTTAAGTGAACAGATCATTTGTAATATGTAGCATAATTCACAAATAATTAAGCTGCATTTAGAGCAATACATCACACAAGTCAATCTAGTAATACATTACAACTGAAGGGAGGTCACTCGATTTTAAAACTATATAACCAAAATACCCTTGGTTGTTTGTATATAGGTAACTGTATATTTTTTGATAGGAAAGTTCATTTAAACATTTCATTTCTGAATCAGATCACAGTTTCATGGTTTCATTAATAACATTTTTAACTTTACCTCGACTGTATGAAGAATATCAAGAACTATCCTGCTCAAACTGGTCTTCGCACTTTAAGTACTGATGAACTTTCATTTTATATCGTTTTTTTTTACTTTATGACTTGCTTTAACCTTAAAACTGTTATTCCATATAATCACCTGCATCATATGAAATAAGCTCCATAACCCAATATATACATATCAGGAATCGTGTCCACTTTTTACTTGGAATTTTGGATTCATTTTTATTCATGTTTGCTATATCCATATTGTAATTGCATGGATTTGAATTAAACTCAAAATGCTAATGTTCTATACCATCACTCTTATTATAAAGCCCATTTCATAATTTTGGAACAAATATTTCATGAAAGATGTCCCCTTTTTACTTTGAATTTCAGTTTAAAATAAATTTATGATGCACTTTCAATCTATCTCTATTTTAGTTTACACTAATTTATTTTTGCTCCATTATGATGAAAGCTTTCAGCTTATTTGAACTACTCTCAAATCCGCTTCCTGCCGGGGAAAACCCAGTGGGGCTTGAACCCACGACCCAGATTAAACACTTTAACCATTAGACCACAGCCCCCTCCCTTTTACGAGATGGATTTGATTTCAACTTAAAATGGTTATAATGTATCATCACCTACATCACATGACTCAGGTTCTACAATCCTCCCTGAAATATTTCATAAGTATTGTGCCTTTTAAACTGTCGTCCAACATAGTCATTCACAATGGATTCATCCCTATGGTAGCTCTAGATTCCTCAGATGAACTATTTCAATATCCAGCATTGAATAGTTGAGTGTGCTGTCTTGAGAGCTAACGCAGTTTAATAAAGACAACAAAAGTGTCATTGCTTTTGCAGAAATGTTCCCTAGATATTTTATTCCAGAAACAAATCACAGTTTTATAGTTTGTGTGCGAGTATGAATATAACATTGCCATTTTTACAATTGCAGGAGGCTGAACACCTCATTAGTTACCATAAATGTAACAGTGTATTTGATCCTATATCTATACCTTTTATTTCTACATGTCTTTTGGTTTGTGCTTTGTCTGCCAATCCCATTTTTTGTTGTGTCAGCAAGTTTGCAATGAACTAAAATCCCATAATAAATAGAATCTACTTCTTAAACATTCTTTCAGAAGTGTCTCGGGATTATCCAGAAAATTTTACCATAAAAATGTAAGCAATTTACCATAATAAATGCAATTTATCATATTTTTTTTTCAAACTGGGTTGAGGTTTGAAACTAAGAAGAATAATATGTCTGCCTCATTTGATTTTGCTGTAAATTTGACATGCTAATAAACATATTGTTCTAATTATGCGTGCAATTAAAAAAAGAGTTAATTTATTACAAAAGACTAAGTGTTGCGTTAGAAGATTTATTAACCTTTACACTACTGAATTTCAATAATGGACTGGTCCATCATTAAATTTAGGTCGTACTGCACGGAAGTGCAGGCTGATCTTGGTCTGCACTGGTCACAAAGACAGAATCATTTGCCGACAGCAGGCTAAAGGTTAAAAGTTTCATGTGTGTCATTCATATTCATATGAACGACAGTGTTACTTGCAGCAGTAAGCCCCTTGGCCAACGTGCCGAAGATATGTGACATTATTACTTCTCTAAATTCTTGAACATACCGTTTCTAATGTATTGGTATTTGTCATTATCAGCGTTCTAGTTATGAAGTTTTGACGTTAAAGCTCTAAAACCTTAAAATGTAATAACTTCTTAATATGAAATCTAAACTGCTGAAACTTTTTATATCGAGCTCTTTGTTATAGTAATTTCTGCTAGCATGTTACGTTTTATCGAAATCTGTGTAAAAATTGAAAAAAGAAGGTATAAAGTGTTTTAGCAATCCAAAGCTGACAAGAAACACTGATGAGTAGCACCTTTGCATACCTGTCTGCTGTTTTTCGCCACAAATGTAGTAAGTAAAAATATGTTTGTTTGTTTGTTTTGGATTTAACGCCGTTTTCAACAGTATTTCAGTCACGCCATGTACCCGGATAATCTTAACTCTGTTCAGCGACCCTAACTCAGTGCCAACATGGCGGATGTAAAGCCGATACAACTTTGTTTTCTGTGTAATTACGATGTATAAAGGAATGTTTCTGTTGTTATATCTATCTCCATTGATCAAGTGTATGTTCATTTCAAAATGCATCATGTTAAATATATCAACCCTTGTGTTTGCAGGTGGAAAAACGACGAACAAGGCAACTTTTTCAATGAAAACTTTTACAAAAAAATCTTTAAAAATACTTCTATGCTTTTGATGCCTCGGCTATTTTGTTGTTTGAAAGCAAAGATATGATGCTTTATAGGCCCGTTTACACTATGTTGTTAACCCACTACATGTTGACACAATACATGTTCAAATGTACTGACAGCGAGAAAAGGGATAAAAACCTAACTTTGAGTTAATAAAAACCGAACTCAGTTTACACGAGGAATGGATAAAAACCTAACTTACACGAAATTGCGTGACGGATAAACACCTAACTGACTAGTATTTTATAGAAATGAATGAGTTGACATGTACATGGTGTGATTATTGTAAACATTACTTTATAAGCGGTATTGTCTTCGAACTTTGTCATTAATTTTACAAGATGTTATATGTATGCCCACTACAGTCAAATATTTTTTCATAATTTTAATATTATGCAAATAGCAATGTTTGGAAAAATCTGGATTAAACCTGAAAAAAAGAACTCCGTATAAAAGTCAAAATTATTATATTTATATAAGAAATTATTTAATACCACCGATGTTCGAAGTTCTGTAGTCCCCAGCCCTCTCTCCCTCTCCCTCTCACACACACACACACACACACACACACAACACACACGCACACGCATGCGCACGCACACGCACACGCACACACAGAGAAGAATTGTGTTTGTTTCAAATCTTGTATATCGTATGGTGTAAGAGATTTTTATAGAGGTGCTAATGGAATATTTTTGAAATTGTTTAAATGGGATTAGATTTATGATTAATTATTAAATATGATTTTTTTTCAGACGGTAAATAGGGAAGAAAAGTGTGTGTGTGTGTGTGTGTGTGTGGTGTGGTGGGGTGGGGTGGGGGAGTGATGCATGGACTGACGGGACAGGGGTGTGGGTATCCTTACATTTTTCACTTGTCCACGGAACTTAAAAATCCACTTGTTCATAGTCAAATTTCACTTGCTCTGATTTGTAATATTAAACCTTCATGAAAGCGCAAATAGACTGGAGATCGAGTTCTTTATTTAGGACAATGAAAAGAAAAGCATATCACAGTAACTGTGGTAAATAATAAGCTGTTGAAATATTTGCCTTTTAACGTTTATAAAAGTCTGAAATCGGGTAAGTAGTGTTCGGGATCTTTTGAGGTCATGCCCTAAACACTGCCTGCCCACGCAATGGTGCAAAGCCAGATGAATTTAGAGAAAGACTCTTAAAACGCTCCGACTTGTTTTAGTCATACTTGCGATCTCTGTGTGCTTTTGATTTTAATTTGGCTGACTACTGGCTCAAATATTTCCTTTGACAGTGACTTATTGTCTCAGCAGTTGGAATTCTACTTACAAACTTGTCATAATACTTTTTTTAAAGTTGTTTACGTTTCTGATGTCTTTAAATGTCCTTTTAGTTCTCTGTGTGTAACCCTTGTTTTCCTTTTTTAATTTTAGGCCAGTATTTTTTTATCTTTAGTTTTACCGACCCGCCGACCCTAAAATTTGGGAAAGTGAAAAAAAAAAAAAAAAAAATTCAGAAAAAAATCGAAGTGTCAAAAACTGATGCACACACGAGTGATCCGCCAACTGACCATAATTAAAACGGTAACTGAACGTTAAACGTGCGGCTTTTATACCAACAGTACGTCCAAAAAGAGATGTCAATTTTTCGTGCAACAAAAAGCACATCGATACGAACACCGTGTCCGTTTATCCGCGCCCAGCGATCGGCGGACACGTTGTGTCGTGGTGTGCAATCGCGGTGATTCTCTGTGTATATAACGTCTAATTAAATTAACCCCGTTTTTCATTGTAGAAAGATAATTTTTGCTCCCATATTTTGTTTTCTGTTTTCAGGTAAATACCAAGCTTATAAGATGTGTAATTATAAACCTTTTAGTTTCCTTTGTTTATGTTTATAATTCTATGTAAAATTGTTAAAACGTCCACTAACAATTACTACTAACATTACATGTTGGAATAAATGTTTTACTCACCTCCGTTGCAATTAAACTGCATAATTCTTTCTTTCGTTTAGCATGTTTGCCCATTTTCACATGTTGCAAAACTATTTGGTAAGTTACTTATAATTAATAAGTTCATGTTGGTTAATAAGTGCTAATTAGATAATAATTTGTCGGTGCCCGTTCAATACGGCCCATACGTTTGTTATCAATAAAGAGTAATTAAATTTTTGACTGTTTTCGAGTAAAAACTTATTTGCAGTTTCAAAACAGTTAATATTAACTTCAACTCGTAAAAGTTGTTCGATATTTAAATCAATTTCATTTTTACTTGTAGCCCCGTTTATTTTTATTTTGCACTGATTTATTATCGTAAGGCAGTGGCTACGATTACGGTACCGTATTATTATTATCGTAATGTTTACAATGAATTAAGGGATAAATGAAATGTAACGAAGCAATTATTGTATTCTATTTCAGGTACAGTCACAAACTACTAGTACATAAAATTAGAAAGAAACAAGAAGTAAAGTTTCGGAGCATGACGCGTTAGTGGCTAGTAATACGGTCCCGCACGGTACTAAAGCTAGTCATACGTGAGGCACGTTCAGCTAGACCGTCGTGTTTGGACTATATGAGTAGTTTTGATAATGCTTTTGATTTCAAATAACTGTATAAAAAGAAGTTTATTTTCAAACAGTGATAATCACATACTACTAGATTTTTGGCCGTCGTGCGGGACCGTTCACTAAAGGATGTTTTAAAGCCACTTATAAATATGTATTTCCACATGGTGTATAATAAATAATGAAAGCGTAAAATAGTTGTTATCTATGCTTACGGGAAGAAACTTTCAACAAGAGTGAAAATTACAGCACAACACCAGAGGAGGGAAGGAGCAGAAAACAAAAATCGGCCTTCTATATCTTTTTTATTTCCCTTTTATTCTATACAAAATTTAACGGAATATAACATTTATTAGGAAGCACAAACAATTTAAACAAAAAAAGCCAAGAATGCTTTGCAATAGACAGAAAAAACATTTGTTATGTTGCGTTCTCATAAAAATTATAATGCTTCCATTTAATTTCATTTCTTTATTTCTTATTCATAAGATGTACATAGATTTAAACGATACCAACAATTGAAGTTTATTTATATAAAATACAGACAGACAGGCATACATATTCTATAAACCGTCATGTGATAATTACAGATATTATGTGACAAATATACCTTCAGTTGTTAAAACAAAACAGTGTATTGTATTTATTTTTTGCTGCTGTTCCCCTTAGCCTATTACACAGACCAAACTTTATGAAGAAGATCACATATCGAGGGTTCAACGCAATAAGGGCGTATCTACATATAATAATTATATGTAGATACGCCCTTGTTGCGTTGAACCCTTGACATGTTTTTTACAAATATGCAAATATCTTAATTTTGCCGAAAATAATACAGAATGGAGAATAAACAATTTTTGTCATATATGAATTATATGATGAACACAAAATAATCTGTTAGCACTATCAATACACAGGTCTTTGTATTATATGATGCTATAGATATATTATGACATTTAATGCTAATAAAATTATGTTATTAACAAAACAAACATTAAATTGTAAGTTCTTGCTTCCAAGGCTCGTGTACAGCTTTCTTCTTGCCCTGAAAAAAAGCAGATAAAATTTATATTTTTAATACAGATGTATGTTACACATTAATAGTTTCTTGAAATTCGACATGTCATGTGATAGAATTCGATTGTTATTTCAGACATGTAGACGTGCATCGAAATGTTTAAATGGATGATTGCTTTGTTTATATAAAAGTGAATACCACTGTTTCCTGAGCAAAAACTTTCAATTCTGATATTCTATATTGTACTAAAATTATATTTCAAAATTCTTTTTGATAGTTACATTAGCAAATAAATTCGTAACAAATTAACAAGTTATTTAAAAATTATTGATTTTAACTGGTAACTTACCTCTTAAATAATTATCAAATTCCATGCAAACTGTGAACGAAGATTAATTGTTAGGGTGTTAAATAACGTTATCGTATTAAAATTTTTGTTAGTATAACAACAGAAGTTTGCAACGAACATATAAAACTGAAAAGTGAACTCTAAATAAAACAACTGAATTCACAGGTTTTATTGTTTATTAAGCACAGTCTCATCGTATACGCTTCTTGTCAAGTGCTCTACCTGCAAAATACGAAAAGTCTCCAAAATCAACTAGCAGACGAACATTGAAACTGAAAAATTACGATGTTATTTAATGTTATCATACATATATATATTTCCTTTCATTTTTGGATAAAATAAAATGGAAAATAGCATATTTTAAAACAATCTTGAAAACTGCGATTCACCGCGATTTCACGGCGAAACAGCGTGGTTGGCGAGCACCGTGTCTGGACACGCTGGGTGTCCATTGGGACTTTTCATTTTGGACGTACTGTAAACCAAAGAAAATTAAAAGTGAGAAAAATAAAACTATAACGACTGTCTTTAACTTTTATCCGCCAACTTGTTTCACAAGTTTGATTCAATAATCGTCAAATAAATTGGTAAGAGTGTTGTCTTATTAGTAGTTTCAGTTTAGGTCGAGATTTTGCAAAAATACTTTACAATCGAGGATTTTATTTTTAATTTTTTTCCCGCCGCCGACCCTATCTTTTTTCCAAAAAAATCGGTAAAACTAATAATAAAAAAATACTGGCCTTACTTACAGAATGCTATATGATGATGATGCAAATATTTTTCTTCAGCTACTTTAAGTAGTTCTTATGTTCCCTTTAGCATGTATATGATTTCTTCTTTTATGTTTTTTTTAAATGCATGTTGTAAAATGTGACTCTTCTTATTTTTGTGTAGTGTCAGCTAATCTTTTTTATGTTGCTTTAAATGTGCTAAATCTGTATGTGGTAAATTACTTTTCCCATTTATTTGCTAGTACCTAAGTGCTATTTTGTTTTAATGCGCTTTAACATGTATGTGATAATTTGTGATTTGTTTCTTATCTACTTAGCGCCAGGTGCTTTATTTGCTTTAATGTGCTTTAACATATTTGCATTTTATTACAGCTGATTTACTTATGTTGAGCTTATTTACATGTGTTTGCCGGAAAATAGCTTTAAGCTAGTGTTATATATTTATACTTATCCGACGTTAGATAAATCTTCTTGTATCTAAATCTTCTCTGATATTTTATCATAGTCACCGAGTTACAGTGTGCGCGAGACCTAGTCAAAGAGCCCATTATCTGTATCACCTCCATACACTTGAAGCAACACACAATCTAAATGATATTTTACTTTTTTCTCATTTTATACCTGAAAAAGTATGCTTGTCCGCGGACACACAAAATGAAAAATGCACTTGTCCGCCAGCAAAAAAATCATGAGTCGGATAAGTTGGACATAGGAATCCCACATCCCTGCAGGGGTGGGTAGATCAAAGAACTTCGAGCATCAACAGTCCATAAAAAAGCACAGACGAACAGCTGTTTTCGTTTGGTTAGGTGTTTATCCATTCTAAGTTCGTATTTATCCAGCACTGTTTCCTAATCTAGTTAGGAATTATCCGCAAATTTAAACCCACCTCATAATCAATACAATTTTTAAGCTATAAAAATCAATTTCAAACTTTGATACTGTTAAACATTGTCAAAGAGATATTTATGGAACTAATACATTTAATAAGTAAGGTCTTACTGCAATTTCTGGTACTTTAAAACAGTTAGAAACATAAAACATGTTCATTTTGAAGACTTTTTTGAGTACATTTTAATGAATTCCAGCCACATAATGTGACATTTCGATTGAAATATTTAGTACACAAAACATGTTATCAATACAGGATATTATGACTATCAAAAGTTTTACGCTAACATTGCATACTCACATAAAAAAATGAAAAAAGACAAGGAAATTAACTACATACATCGTCTTTCTGTCAGCCATGTTGGCACTGAGTTAGGGTCGCTGAACAGAGTTAAGATTATCCGGGTACATGGCGTGATCATGTAACGGCAGGCAGTTAACCTAACCAGTGTTCCTGGATTCTGTACCAGTACAAACCTGTTTTCCGCAAGTAACTGCCAACTTCTCCACATGAATCAAAGGTGGAGGACAATTGATATCAGACACACTGTCTTTTATCAAATCGTCACGGAGAACATACGCCTTGCCCAGGGCTCAAACTCACCACCCCGCTATCTCCATACAAGTAGAAAATAAGAAATCATGCAAGATTGCAAGCTCAAAGCTAAGGCAGAGGTATGAGCTTCAAACCTGTAAGTTGTGAATGAAGCAAAATCTAATGATGTTAAATTAGTATTTTCATGACAAGAACAGGAGTATTAATGTTTTAATATTATCACGCTTATCAATGTTGTGATTTTGTTTCTGAGAAAAGATCTCATATTCTATAATTGTTCCGAAGTAACCGAAACATATAAATCATTGTAAAATGAGTATTGCTATAGATACCATCAGCTGTTCAGTAAAAATACTGTAAGCTATATCCATCCTAATACTAGTACCAGTACTAATTCCAGACATCCAGGCTTTCCTGTTGGGTCTGCTAAATAAATTTACATGTTTCAGTTAGTGTTTCCAACAATTACGCCAGTACTATGCTTACACTTAATTAAACAACATAAATGACATGACCATTTTACACAGAGATTGTGAATCATGATTATACATTTTACATCTGGAGATACATAACAAGAATTGTTTTACAGCAGAAGTCTACATTATTCTGCTTTTTTTAACATGAAACTTTACTCTTTATAACTTAGTCTGTAATTTCAAGATTCACTGCTATTGGTAATGCACTGAAGTATGCAAAGTTACAAATATGCCGCCAATATTGTAGGGTAATTTTAATAGCAGTATATGTAAATCCCTTCAATATTTTTCAGTTGTTTTACTTTATATTCATTCAGAATGTCTGCTTCATTTTGCATGTAAAATCATTATTATTAAACTCATCATTAAAGTTTTAAATTGTTTTGACATCCGACCCACCCTTGCAAAGAAAATACCAACTTGAAGACAATCATGTAGTCAGTATAAGATGTCTAAGAATCCTACTGATGTAAACAAAAACAAAATTGGTAAATATTCTGTATAAATAAATGACTTATATTTATCTGTTTAAAAATATTTATCCAAAATTACTGGGGAAGAGGATGTTTTTGCGCATGCTCACTGTCAACACCCGAAGGCCTGACATTGGGTCACTTTTCATTACTTGATCTGGAATGACTGTTGCAGCATCTTGGGGAAAGTTACTGGTAAAAAACCTCATTTTCTGTCCGAGTTTATCATCAGTACCAGTAGCATACAAAAAAAAGGTGAAAAATGCCAATACCTCTCATTCTTGATGTATGGTAGAGTGCCTAACTAGCATAATTATGTGAAGTGTGATTTATTACAAGAGAGATAACCATACAAATTCTAGACTTATCATAGCAGTTAGTTCCCATGACAGTAGATATACGAAATACATATATTCTATATTTTCATTTTTAACCAATACTGAAAACTGATGGAACAAGTAGCAGCATTTTCAAAGAACAAAATCATGACCAAAATGTTGTTTTTTTGAGGTTTTAAGTTTGAAGGTGAAGGTTATATGAGGGTCAAGGTCATTTATATATTAAAAGGTCAAGAGCTAAGTTGGGTCACTCCTGTATGTTGTATATGGAAGGAAGGACAAAAGGATGGACAGACAATTCTATACTGACGAGATAAAGAAACGCCTCATTCAAACTCGGTATACAATTTTTCGTTAACCGTGATTCAAAATTAGAAAAGAACAATTCCATTCGCAAATTAGATGCTTTACAAGAATTTATGGTCAATAAAAAATCATTTCATTTGTCGCATTAAGCTTAAATCTTGAATTTTAATAGCCCGGTCGGAGAAATTGCATTAGAAAAATCAGTAGCGCGTGTGGCCACCTCTGCTAGCAACCACAGCAGCAAGGCGACGCCTCATTGAGCCGCACCAGTTGCGTAACAGATACCGTGGGATTCTGGCCCACTCCTGGTGCAGCGCTGCTACCAGTTCCCGGACGTTTGCTGGCTGGGGTTGACGTTGGCGTAACCGCCGTCCGAGATAATCCCACGCGTGTTCAATCGGATCGCAGTCCGGTGAACACGCCGGCCAAGGTAAAACATTAATGTTTCTAGCCTGTAGAAAGTCCCTGGTGACGCGTGCAACGTGAGGTTGCGCGTTGTCGTGCTGATAGACTAATCCTTGACGTTGACGGAATAAAGGGACAACTACATGACGTAATATCTGGCCGATGTAACGCCTGGCTGTGAGATTACCTTGGCAAACGACGAGTTGGGACTTAAACCTATGGTTGATTGCTGCCCACACCATTACTCCACCTCCACCGTAACGATTGTGCTCCAAAATGCAATTGTTTGCGTAGCATTCATGGCGTCGTCTATAGACACGGATACGTCCGTCGGCGTTCCACAAGTTGAAACGCGACTCGTCACTGAACACTACGTTCTGCCAACGCTGGCCGCGATGGTTGCGGGCCCAAATAAGACGTTGGTGACGGTGGCGTAACGTTAGAATTAGACCGCGGTAGGGCCTACGACAGGTAATTCCGCGTTCTCTGAGTCGATTTCTCACTGTATGTCGACTAATTGGACGTCCACGGTTACCTACAACTATACGTGACGTAGATTGCGCCGTCACAAATCTGTCACGTAAATGACGTTGACGTATATAATTATCCTGTCGTATTGACGTTACACGCGGTCTACCTGAACGTGGTCTATCGATAGACGTTCCCGTGTCTCTAACACGTCGAATAAGACGCACAATTGTCGAACGAGAGACGTTAAAACGTCTAGCAACTTGTTCCTGCGTTCGCCCACATTCAAGCATAGCCAAACCTGAGCCCTCTCTTCAGAATTCAGCCTCGGCATTACGAAAACTAATGTTTTTTTCAGAGAATAGTTGAAAATATGGTTGTGTGTCGTATTACACATGTACATGTGCAAAAATCGTTCAATCAAACCACATGGTTTACATGCACGGACTGCACAAGGAAATCATGACCAAGTACATGAAGTGAACAAATGGCTGAATGAAATCGCGCGAGTTTTTGTTCACTGTGTTTGTCGGTCAGAGTACATGTAGATTTACTACATTTCACAACAATTAAAAGCGTTAGGAAAAAAATAACGCCAAATTTCAATGAGGCGTTTCTTTATCTCGTCAGTATATATATGCACAGGGGCAAGCCTTTGGTGATCGCATTATCAGCTTATCACATTGGTCGATTACTGGTCATATAAAGGCCTATAGAAAGTGATATTCACCCAAAAGTGACACACACTCTTACAAGTGACTATTCATGTGTAAAACTAAATATAGATCAGTCAAACACCAGCCTATTAACGCATAATGCAAGTCCGATACAATTTAAACTCGAATTGGATTTACCTTTGTTATATCGTAATTTCACCCTTTGGTCGAGGGGACTATATTCCGACAGCCTGATTCGAAAATGCTAAGGGAAGATTCATAAATGCAGAAGTGCGATATTGCATCTTCATATTGTGTTTCCGCATCCTACTAATGCGATGTCGCATTGTTAATTGTACTATCGCAGTGTTGCCGTTATTAATGATCATTTGAGTGAAGGCAAGAAACAACGAATGCTGTAACGGAACGACGAAAGAACCATTTACAGTATAACTTGCATTAACGGACCACCCAAGGGAAGGGCAAAAAGCTATTCTCATATCACAAACGTTCTCTTAATAAAACATAATTTTCATTTTAACAACACAAACAGAAACTGGAAATTGGTCTCTTAATATACCTGGTGTCTCAAGCAAGTTGGGCTTGTATTACCAGTCTCTCTCTTATTTTTACTATAACATGCCACAGAACAATTCTGTCCTCACATAAAACAAACATGTCAAAATTGTTTGAAATGCTATATCATTTCTTGTGTTGCTTTCTTTGTAGGTTAGCCAAATGAGAAATATGAACCTCCCAATTCTGTCTGATCTTATGTCAATATCAACTTAACTGCGAATTAAGTCTAAACATGTTTACCATCATTTTAAGCTCACTTGTAAAATACTGAAATAACAGAAATCTTATGTCCGTATTGCACTTACTGGAAATTAGATACTGTGAAATCATTAATATTCGTGGGGGACTAATTTTCGTGGATTTCGTGGTTTAGTCAATCCATGAAATTTAGTCCCAACGAACTAGTAAAATTTCCATTCATTTTATGTTCAAAGTTGAAATCCAAGAATTCATATCCCCACGAAATTGCCGTTTTGACCAAAACCATGAAATTTCATGCCCACGAAATTAAATGATTTCACAGTACATAGCATTTGCCTGGACTACTTTCATAAATATTCAGGAGCCGGTAAAGAAACTAGTTTGTTGTTTCATATTCCTGATTCTATTATTATGTATTTATTCAAAGATTTATCATATATGCTGCAGGCAAATCAGATTACACGTAGAATTATGTTGATAGAAAGTGTAGTAACTTTAGTCTGTTATACCTTTATGTAATAGGAATGATTATAACATCTGCGAAATGGCATTAATGAATATTTCCTAGCTCCCCCCACCCCCACTGGAGAACTGAAGCATTTCTTATTGCTTCTTTTCATTGTTAGAACTATTTAGTGATTCAACCGGAATGCAATTTTTTTCTTTTCTTACAACTTGTACACATGTTAAAACACAAGCTGTATTTCTTATACATGTGTGAAATAAAAGTTTTGTTTTGTTCCATTCTCTTCTGTTCTAAACAGAAAGATGGGCAGACGGACAAAGACCATTCCTATAACCCCCAACACTTGTGGCAGGGGATTTAAAACAAAACAGTGTGCATATTCCATACATTGCCTTCAATCTATATAGCATGCTTGACTTTTCTCAGTGCTTGACTCTGAATTAGAATTTTGCCAGTAAAAAGAAATTCCAAGTTAAAAAGGGACAAACACTGTCAAAATTCAAATCAGAGTAATGGGGATTGTTTCTTCTGGTGTAGACTTAGAGAGTAAATAACTATTTTAAGTTTCAAGTCAAAAGCTTTAATAGTAACAGAGATATTTGACTTTATCAAAAAAAATTAACAAAAAATACTATGTTAAAAAGGGGCATAATTCTGTCAAAATTCAAACCAGAGTTATGGGGATTGTTTCTCCTGGTGAAGACTTTGATTGTTAATAAGTATTTTAAGTTTCAAGTCAATAGCTTTGATAGTAACACAGATATTTGACTTTATCAAAACACTTTAACCAAAAATTATAAGTTAAACAAGAGGACCATGATGGTCCTGTATCGCTCACCTATCCCCACATGACCCAGTGTTGAACTAAGTATGACGTCGTTATTTCTATTATTTGACATAGTGACCTAGTTTTTGAGCACATGTGACCTAGATATCATCAAGATAAAAACTTCTGACCAATTTTCTTGAAGATCCATTGAAAAATATGACCTCTAGAGAGGTCACAAGGTTTTTCTATTATTTGACCTAAAGACCTTGTTTTAGAAGGCACGTGACCCACTTTTAAATTTGATCTAGATATCATCAAGGTGAACATTCTCACCAATTTTCATGAAGATCTCGTGAAAAATATGGCCTCTAGAGAGGTCACAAGGTTTTTCTATTTTTCGACCTACTGACCTAGTTTTTGACCGCACATGACCCAGTTACGAACCTGAACTAGATATCATCAAGCTGAACATTCTCACCAATTTTCATGAAGATCCATTGAGAAATATGGCCTCTAGAGAGGTCACAAGGTTTTTCTA
Source organism: Mercenaria mercenaria (assembly GCF_021730395.1). NCBI lineage: Eukaryota > Metazoa > Mollusca > Bivalvia > Venerida > Veneridae > Mercenaria > Mercenaria mercenaria. Next base: position 66,501,395 of record NC_069370.1, on the reverse strand, counting down.
TTTTTAGACCTACTTACCTAGTTTTTGACCCCACGTGACCCAGTTTCGAACTTGACCTAGATATCATCAAGTTGAACATTCTGACCAATATTCATGAAGATCTCATGAAAAATATGGCCTCTAGAGAGGTCACAAGGTTTTTCTATTTTCAGACCTGCTGACCTAGTTTTTAACCCCACATGACCCAGTTTCGAACTGGACCTAGATATCATCAAGATAAACATTCTGACCAATTTTCATGAAGATCCATTGAGAAATATGGCCTCTAGAGAGGTCACAAGGTTTTTCTATTTTTAGACCTACTGACCTAGTTTTTGACCCCACGTGACCCAGTTTCGAACCTGACCTAGATATCATCAAGGTGAACGTTCTGACCAATTTCCATGAAGATCCATTGAGAAATATGGCCTCTTGAGAGGTCACAAGGTTTTTTCTATTTTTAGACCTACTGACCTAGTTTTTGACCCCACGTGACCCAGTTTCGAACTTGACCTAGACATCATCAAGATGAACATTCTCACCAATACTCATGAAGATCTCATGAAAAATATGGCCTCTAGAGAGGTCACAAGGTTTTTCTATTTTTAGATCTACTGACCTAGTTTTTAACTCCACGTGACCCAGTTTCGAACTTGACCTAGATATCATCAAGGTGAACATTCTGACCAATTTTCATGAAGATCCATTGAGAAATATGGCCTCTAGAGAGGTCACAAGGTTTTTCTATTTTTAGACCTACTAACCTAGTTTTTGACCCCACGTGACCCAGTTTCGAACTTGACCTAGATATCATCAAGGTGAACATTCTGACCAATATTCATGAAGATCTCTTGAAAAAAATGGCCTCTAGAGAGGTCACAAGCTTTTTCTATTTTTAGACCTACTGACCTAGTTTTTGACCCAACGTGACCCAGTTTCGAACTTGACCTAGATAACACCAAGGTGAACATTCTGACCAATTTTCATGAAGATCTCATGAAAAATATGGCCTCTAGAGAGGTCACAAGGTTTTTCTATTTTTAGATCTACTGACCTAGTTTTTGACCGCACATGACCCAGTTTCGAACTTGACCTAGATATCATCAAGATGAACATTCAGACCAACTTTCATAAAGATCCCATGAAAAATGTGACCTCTAGAGATGTCACAAGGAAAAGTTTACGCACGCACGCACGGACGGACGACGGACGACGGACACCGCACAATCACAAAAGCTCACCTTGTCACTTCGTGACAGGTGAGCTAAAAAGGGGCATATTTCTGTCAAAATTCAAACCAGAGTTATGGGGATTGTTTCTCCTGGTGTAGACTTTAATAGTAAATAAGTATTTTAAGTTTCAAGTCAATAGCTTTGATAGTAACAAAGATATCTGACCTTATCAAAAACTTTAACCAACGGCAACACCGCCGACGCCGGGGCGAGTGCAATAGCTCTACTTTTTCTCCGAAAAGTCGAGCTAAAAATCACTTGCACTTTTAAAGTCATGGCAGAATCCACCATTTGTCATAAATGTATGAACAGACAGATGGATGAATAGATAAACAATGGAAGGAAAACAAGAGCTGTCCGTAAGACAGCCGATGCTCGACTATTCGAAATATTGTCCCACAAGCAGGAAAATATTAACCAAAATGTTAAAATATCTAAGGAGTTTTAAGTTCAAAAGGGGACATTATTTGACCAAAATGCATTTCAGAGTTATGGGACTTGATGCTACCAACTAGTTTTATAACCCCGAAGGCACATGTGAAGTTTCAACTTAATATCTGCATTTGTTCTGCAGATAGTAACTTGCATGTAAAACTTTAACCAGAATTTTCTAAGTCCAAAAGGGGGCATAATTTGCCCAAAATACATCTCAGAGTTATGGGACTAGACCCAGTGAGGTTGGTAATTGATCTAGAAAAAAAAAAAGTTTCAAAGCTATATGCCTTTTAGTAATAGCTGTATGTACTTGCACGCAAAACTTTAACCAGGATTTTCTTAGTCCAAAAGAGGGCATAATTTGGCAAAAATGCAGGTCTGAGTTATTGGACTTGATGCTATAAACTAGTTTTATAACCCCGAAGACACATGTGAAGTTTCAATTCAATATCTGCATTAGTTTTGGAGGTAGTAACTTGCATGTAAAACTTTAACCAGGGTTTTCGAAGTTCAAAAGAGGGCATAATTTGCTCATAATACATGTCAGAGTTATGGAACTTGACCCAGTGAGGTTGGTAATTGACCTAGAAAAAGAAAAAATAAGTTTCAAAGCTATATGCCTTTAAATGATAGCTGTATGTACTTGCATGCAAAACTTTAACCAAGGTGTGACACCGACGCCATGGTGAGTAGAACAGCTAGACTATTCTTCGAATAGCCGAGCTAAAAGCAAGACACATCTTCTCTATATTGTGTTCCATCTATACACAAGGTTTCAAGAAAAAATCTCTTGAACTTTATGAGTGTTATCACAGGATCCATTTGTTTTCACAAAACAGAAGGACAAGCACATAAAACATATTATCTTTCCTTGTACAAAGTTTCATGTACTTTAACAAGAGGACCATGATGGTCCTGAATCGCTCACCTGTCCCCACATGACCCAGTTTTAAACCGAGTATGATGTCGTTTTTTTCTATTATTTGATATTGTGACCTAGTTTTTGAGCTCATGTGACCCAGTGTTGAATCTGATCTAGATATCATCAAGATAAAAATTCTAACCAATTTTCATGAAGATCCACTGAAAAATATGGCCTCTAGAGAGGTCACAAGATTTTTTATTATTTGACCTACTGACTTAGTTATTGAAGGCACGTGACCCAGTTTCGAACAAGACCTAGATATCATCAAGGTGAACATTCTGACCAATTTTCATGAAGATCCATTCAAAAGTATGGCCTCTAGAGAGGTCACAAGGTTTTTCTATTTTTAGACCTACTGACCTAGTTTTTGACCGCAGTTGACCCAGTTTCAAACCTGACCTAGATATCATCAAGATGAACATTCAGACCAATTTTCATATAGTTCCCATGAAAAATATGGCCTCTAGAGAGGTCACAAGCTTTTTAGTTATTTGACCTACTGACCTAGTTATTAAAAACACGTGACCAAGTTTCGAACAAGACCTAGATATCATCAAGGTGAACATTCTGACTATTTTCATGAAGATCCGTTGAAAAGTATGGCCTCTAGAGAGGTCACAAGGTTTTTCTATTTTTAGACCTACTGACCTAGTTTTTGACCGCAGTTGAACAAGTTTCGAACTTGACCTAGATATCATCAAGATAAAAATTCTGACCAATTTTCATACAGATCCCATGAAAAATATGGCCTCTAGAAAGGTCACAAGGTTTTTTTGTTATTTGACCTACTGACCTAGTTATTGAAGGCACGTGACCCAGTTTCGAAACTGACCTAGATATCATCAAGGTGAACATTCTGACCAATTTTCATGAAGATCCATTCACAAGTATGGCCTCTAGAGAGGTCACAAGGTTTTTCTATTTTTAGACCTACTGACCTAGTTTTTGAACCGCAGTTGACCCATGTTTCGAACTTGACCTAGATATCATCAAGATGAACATTCTGACCAACTTTCATACAGATCCCATGAAAAATATGGCCTCTAGAGAGGTCACAATGTTTTTTATTATTTGACCTACATGACTAGTTTTTGACGGCACGTGACCCAGTTTCGAACTTGACCTAGATATCATCAAATGAACCTTCTGAATAACTTTCGTGAAGATCCCATGAAAAATATGGCCTCTAAGAAGGTCACAAGGTTTTTTTTATTATTTGACCTACTGACCTACTTTTTGTCCGCAGTTGACCCAGTTTCGAACTTGACCTAATATCCATCAAGATGAACATTCTGACCAACTTTCATACAGATCCCATGAAAAATATGGCCTCTAGAGAAGGTCACAATGTTTTTTTATTATTTGACCTACTGACCTAGTTTTTGACGGCACGTGACCCAGTTTCGAACTTGACCTAGATATCATCAAGATGAACATTCTGAATAACTTTCGTGAAGATCCCATGAAAAATATGGCCTCTAGAGAGGTCACAAGGTTTTTTTATTATTTGACCTACTGACCTACTTTTTGTCCGCAGTTGACCCAGTTTCGAACTTGACCTAGATATCATCAAGATGACATTCTGACCAACTTTCATACAGATCCCATGAAAAATATGGCCTCTAGAGAGGTCACAAGGTTTTTTATTATTTGACCTACTGACCTAGTTTTTGATCGCAGTTGACCCAGTTTTCGAACTTGACCTAGATATCATCAAGATAAACATTCTGACCAACTTTCATACAGATCCCATGAAAAATATGGCCTCTAGAGAGGTCACAAGGTTTTTTTATTATTTGACCTACTGACCTAGTTTTTGACCGCAGTTGACCCAGTTTCGAACTTGACCTAGATATCATCAAGATAAACATTCTGACCAATTTTCATAAAGATCCCATGAAAAATGTGACCTCTAGAGTGGTCACAAGCAAAAGTTTACGCACGCACGGACGCACGCACGGACGCACGCACGCACGGACGACGGACGACGGACGCTGCGTGATCACAAAAGCTCACATTGTCACTTTGTGACATGTGAGCTAAAAAGTTAGTGCAGGATAAAATGCCCTATTTTCATCCTGCCGTAACAACAAAATAAATGACTGTACAATTCTCAATATTGCCGTCTAGCATGTTTCAATCATGAAAAAATATCTTGCACACTTAAAGAAACAACCTTGAATATATATATGACACCCTGAATGTTGAATGGTAACAACACACCACAGGTCAAAATCCCCATCTGAACAAATCTTAGATGCAGGGGTGTGGAATTCCTATGTCTGACTTGTCAGACTCGGGACTATTTGCCCGCGGATAAGTGCATTTTTTCATTCCTTTTTGTCAGCAGACAAACATACATTTTCAGGTAAAAATTACGCAAAAAGGAAGTTTATGGAGGTGAAAAAATAACCTTTCCTACAAAATCCATGTTTTACCCACCGAGGGCCTCTCAATTGCTGAAGTTTTGGAAAAACCATATACTTGCATCTAAATTTAGCATCCTTTTCTGCGTTCTGATTCGCTCTTGGTCTCGGTCTCCTTGATTTTGCACATGGTAACTCAATGAATAGAAACCGGAAACATAAACAGTTCTTGCAAAAACTTTTGGATAAATTCATTCACTGACAAAAACGGGAGTCAATGTCGGGTAAAAAAACAAACAAGAGGGCCATGAAGGCCCTGTATCGCTCACCTGACCTATTGACCTAAAGATCATCAAGATAGTTTCATTAAGATATGGTCATAAATGTGGCCTCTAAAGTGTTAACTAACTTTTCCATTGATTTGATCCGGTGACCTAGTTTTTGACCCCACATAATCCAGATTCGAACTTGACCTAAAGATCATCAAGATTAACATTCTGACTAAGTTTCATTAAGATACAGTCATCAATGTGGCCTCTAGAGTGTTAACAAGCTTTTCCTTTGATTTGACCTGGTGACCTAGTTTTTGACCCCACCTGATCAAGATTTGAACAGACCTACAGATCATCAAGACTAACATTCTGACCAAGTTTAATTAAGATATGAACATAAATGTGGCCTCTAGAGTGTTAACTAGCTTTTCCTTTGATTTGACCTGGTGACCTAGTTTTTGACCCTATATGACTCAGATTCAAACTGGACTTTGTAATCATCATGATTAACATTCTGACCAAGTTTCATCAAGATACATTTATAAATGTGGCCTCTACAGTGTTAACAACCTTTTCCTTTGATTTGACCTGGTGACCTAGTTTTTGACCCCTGATAACCCAATATCGAATTCATCCAAGATTTTATTGAGGGTAACATTCTGACCAAGTTTCAATAAGATTGGGCCAAAATTGTGACCTCTAGAGTGTTAACAAGCTTTTCCTTTGATTTGACCTGGTGACCTAGTTTTTGACCTCAGATGACCCAATATCGAACTTTTCCAAGATTTTAATGAAGGTAACATTCTGACCAAGTTTCATTAAGATTAGGCTAAAACTGTGACCTCTAGAGTGTTAACAGTCAAATTGTTGACGATGGACAACGGACGGATGGCGGACACAGGGCGATCACAAAAGCTCACCTTGAGCACTTTGTGCTCAGGTGAGCTAAAAACAAAAACATAGAGAGATCGCGGGTACAATGCTAAATGAGTAAGATCATTTCAAGAGTCTACAAGCAAAGTTTCAGTATGGCATTTTTGAGGTACTGAATCTATTGAAGGTTCCCCAGCCTTGCGGATGCGACTTCAGCTTTGTATGCAGGTAAAAGTATTGATAGCTTTTTTTTGTCACATACAGTAATACAATGTATTATGTTTGCTTTTGTTTCTACCTGTTGATCATAAAAACACTTGCCCGAAATAAGGAATAATTGACAGTCTGATGCAGGCTTTGTTGAAAATCCGGGCAAGTGAAACTGACTGCGGGCAAGTGGAATTTTATGTCTCGCTTGTCTGTGGACAAGTGAAAAATATTGGGATTTCCACACCCCTGAGATGTCCTTTCATGCTACTGACAAAATTGAATGAAAACGCATCAAACACTTTGTGAGATGAAGTTGTTTAAATGTATTTTTATTTTTAGCTCTAGTGACCCAAAATTGGGCTAAGTGCACCCTTTGGAAAAAAATTTATATGCTGCTTTACAAAGTTTGATAAAGATTCATCAAGATGATTTAAAGGCTTTTTTAAATTTCAGCTCTAAAATTGCCCAATTTTTAAAAAAGTCTGTGAATTCAGCAATTTCAGCAACAACAACTGATGCTATTAAAATACAATTATCAACACAGAAAGACACTTTCAGAATTTATTGAAGTATTTAATACATATAAATAGTTCATACTTTTTCTCGAGTCTGTTTACATTTAAAAGTTAAAAAAAAAATGATGAAATAAAGCAAAAAGTATCAAACAAATCCAACTATAGTTACGATAATATATGAAATTTATACACTGAACTAGACAGTAACAGTCAGTCAAGTAAACTGACAATAAAATTATCTACTGGGAACTAAACACAATTCTCTTTCCTAACATAAATTTAAAAAAAAACAACAGAACACAGCTGTAATAATTCAAATTGACTCCTGACAGTTTTTCAAAGTTTTCCATTCGCACTGAACGAAAAATCTATTTCTTCCTCTTTTTCTCAATGCTGCAATCTATGTTTAATTATGCATAAAGCTGTTGCTGGATGACACTGGTAAGTTACAATGTCAGTAGTAAGAGTTGACTGCCTGCGTTGCCATTCCCAGGTACATCTGTACGGCTATTGTTCCAACAAGTCCGGTAAATAAAGCTTTAGCTGTCAACAATGTCCATGATCCGAGACCCACTGCATGTGTAAGTATCCTGCAAAAGGTAAATATATGTACTATAAAATCATTTAAGAATATGCCAAAATGACAGTTTTGTAGGGACAAGAATTTGTAAATTTTAGATTTTCATGGAAAATGAATGGGAATTATACTTGTTAAAAATGTTTGTTGTGATTTAATTTTGTGCATACTCAACCACAAAATCTAAGAAAATCAGTTCTCCATGAATACTATTAGTTGTAAAGTCAAAATAGAGAGGCATAACTCGTGAAAAACCAGAGTACCCCAATGCTTAGCAATATACACCTGAAGGTATGATCTTTGACCCTTAGGTGTGACCTTGACCTTGAAGGGAGGCATCTGAAACATGGGCTTTGCACGTCTCGATGTGGTAAACATTTGTGTCAAGTTCATTAGAAATCCTTCCAAGGGTTCAAGAGTTACAGAGCGGACACAAAATTGCTAACAGACAGACAGACAGACATCAGCATTATAACATAATATGTCCCTTCGGGCGTATAAAAAATGGGCTGTCCATGTCTTACATGTACATGTCCACTTGATGTTGAAGACATTAATGCGGATGCATATGTTGCACAAGTAAGTGAAGTCTGTTTATACTTTGTATAGTCAAACTAAAAAGTTCTTGCGATCCCATATCACACTGTGATCATAATAAAAATGTCTCCAAAGTGCAAAAATAACTTACTCTACAATCAAAGGTCTGTAACAACTCAACCCTAGTAATGCTAAAACTACTGGCACAAAAGATTTGTTGAGATCACTTCTATTGTACAACCAAACCAACATGGCTGTACAAATATGGTGCACCTGAAAAAGTAACAAACTCTATTTAAATGCACAATTCTGACGTATATATGTTTTGTGTATTTTTCAACTAAAGACAAACAGTATGTAGAATAAAGCACACCACACATCTGCTAACTTACCTGCTGGAAAATCTTCAGAAAAAAGAACACACGCACACTTTTTACAAATGTTGGATCCATAGTTTTATTTTTAAATAATTTGAAAACGTCATCCTTTCCCTATATACTCCCCACGCCCACACACCCTACCATTGCAATTCAATAATGTTTGCTTCAATATTTGTTAATGTTTTAGAATCTATAGATTATCACAATTTAAATAAATGCCCTCTTTTCTTTACTGAATATTCATTTTAGGTTTCATCAAAATGGTTCAAGTTCATGCAGAATTTGAGTCTGAACAGGCTAACTTTTTCTGCTCCAACTAGAACCATTACTTTGTAAATTTATATTTTGATTTTTTTCAATGTCATCAAAACATTTTGTTTTCCTCAAAGAAAAACTAACAATATAACTTACCAAACTGATATTAGAGTCAAAGCTCATTTGAATATATTTCCAGTCAAATTCTACACCTCTCGCACCAACCCAAAGTGGCAAGAACCTGTTAAAATAACAATATTACCTGGTTATACAATAATTAACCTGGTTATACAAGTATTAACCTTGTTACACAATAACTTCAATAAGTGACCTCGTTATACAACAATTAACCTGGTTGTACAATAAGTGACCTCATTATAAAACAATTAACCTGATTGTACAATAAGTGACCTCATTATAAAACAATTAACCTGGTTGTACAATAAGTGACCTCATTATAAAACAATTAACCTGGTTGTACAATAAGTGACCTTGTTATACAGTAATTAACCTGATTATACAATAAGTTGATACTAAAATTCATGCTACAACTATACTCAGACTGTCTGAGACTGTAAAATAGTTTTTACTGACACTTTGTATAAGTGTAACTGTTAACTCAAAAATTTGCTTCATAATAAAAACATACAAAAAGAAAAATTGATGAAAATGTTCTTGCAGCTAGCAGAAACAACTCAACTAACGTTACCCGCCAATACTTACCGTAAGCATTCAGCAAAAGCTGTAATTTCTATTCTTAAACAGTTGCAGAAGATGTTCTGGTCTTTTAAGTATTTGAAACACATTCTACATGTATTTTTGTTTAACAATAACATACATGTACAGAAACAATCTGATGCTGGAGTTTTCAGGCTGCTCACAAAAGTAAGCCAGGGTTGATAAACCCGGTCCAGGTGTTTGATGGAATTTTTTAAGGTAAACGGCCAAAATATAGATCTATAATCAAACCATACTGTTCACTACCTTGTCATCACAAGTTCAGCTGTAGCCCAGCCTAGTCCAGCTATCATAAATTTTAGTTGACCTTTGCCTGCAGTTTTTGACATCACAAAGTATAGTCCAATCAGATCTGCCAAGTCCACAGTACACTTCATCAGCTCCTATAAATAGATTTCATCAACATTTTCAATCAATGCTATTAACCCTTACCCTGCTGAATTTCTATAATGAACTTGTCCATCTTCTAATAAGGACAGCACCATTAACTGTAAAAGATTCTGGCTTAATAATAAACAGTGAAGATCATGATCAGACTGCATGGATGTGCAGACTGGTCATGATATACACTGGCTGCAAAGGCAAAATCAATTGTGTCCAGCATAGTTAGGGTTAAGGAAGTTATATTTGTCTGGTAAAACCTTAAAATAAATCTTCTTTCTTAACAATAAGGTCCTAAATGTCTTATTGCATACATCAAAACACTTTTCTTAATTCTTAAGGTTCTGCCAAATCTTCTTGTTTATAGTTAACTTTAAATATTAAGTTTGATGATAAATTAATTTTAGACATACAACATACAATTCTAATTGCTTAATTTCTAAATCATTCATTTATGGTGAGGTGATTTGGCAAGAAAATTAAATTTTTGACCTGCAATGAATTAATGCTATTTATCAAGTTAAAATTGATAAAATTTTCTTTTCTAACAACTACCTGACTAGAAAACACTTCAATTAACATAAACTTTGGAAATGTCAACAGTTTTCTAAAAGCAGGTACATGAACACAAGTTACAATCTGTTCTGAAATTTCATTGTTAGTGGGTCGGATGTAAACTTGCACCCCCCATTGGTTTGAGTCAGGAAAATATTTATTTCAGAAATAAAATGGTAGAATCCTTTTTTGTGATTATGTGTATTTACAGACATTTATTCATCAAATGACTGTGTGTGCAAGATATGATAAAAGGTCTATTATAATGAACCCTCAGTTCTAAATTCTATCATCCAAGCTGCTAGAAAAACAATGAAATGGATTGTTACCATCTACCAAGATATCTGTTTACAAATTCAAAAGCCGAAAAATGCTCCGTTTCAAACATGTTATCAGATAAGTATAGATATATCGTGTATACTTTTCTGAAGGAACTAAAGAATTACGTTTAATATGAATTTTAAAGATTTTTCCCTAATTTTGGGGACACTAAGAAAAAACAAGAGGGCCATGAAGGCCCTGTATCGCTCACCTGACCTACTGACCTAAAGATCATAAAATTTAACATTCTGACCAAGTTTTATTAAGATATGGTCATAAATGTGGCCTCTAAAGTGTTAACTAGCTTTTCCTTTATTTTGGCCCGGTGACCTAGTTTTTGACCCCACATGACCCAGATTCAAAATTGACCTTAAGATCATCAAGATTAACGTTCTGACTAAGTTTCATGAAGATACAGTTATAAATGTGGCCTCTAGAGTGTTAACAAGCTTTTCCTTTGATTTGACCTAGTGACCTAGTTTTTCAACCACCTGACCCAGATTTTAATCTGACCTTAAAATCATCAAGATTAACATTCTGACCAAGTTTCATTAAGATATGGTCATAAATGTGGCCTCTGGAGTGTTAACTAGCTTTTCCTTTGATTTGACATGGTAACCTAGTTTTTGACCCCACATGACCCAGACTTGAACTTGACCTAAAGATCATCAGGATTAACACTCTGACTAAGTTTCATAAAGATACAGTCATAAATATGGCCTCTAGAGTGTTAACAAGCTTTTCCTTTGATTTGACCTAGTGACCTTGTTTTTCACCCCACCAGACCCAGATTTAAGTTTGATCTAAAGATCATCAAGATTAACATTCTGACCAAATTTCATTAAGATATGGTCATAAATGTGGCCTCTGGAGTGTTAACTAGCTTTTCCTTTGATTTGGCCTGGTGACCTAGTTTTTGATCCTACATGACCCAGATTCAATCTGGACCTTACTATCATCAAGATTAACATTCTGACCAAGTTTCATGAAGATATGGTCATAAATGTGACCTCTAGAGTGTTAACTAGCTTTTCCTTTGATTTGACCTGGTGACCTAGTTTTTGACCCTACTTGACCCAGATTCAAACTGGACCTTAAGATCATCAAGACTAACATTCTGACCAAGTTTCATGAAGATACAGTCATAAATGTGGCCTCTACAGTGTTAACAAGCTTTTCCATCAATTTGACCTGGTGACCTAGTTTTTGACCCCGGATGACCCAATATCAAATTCGTCCAAGATTTTATTGAGGGTAACACTCCAAATTGTGACCTCTAGAGTGTTAACAAGCTTTTCCTTTGATTTGACCTGGTGACCTGGTTTTTGACCCCAGATGACCCAATATCGAACTCGTTCAAGATTTTATTGAAGGTAACATTCTGACCAATTTTCATTAAGATTGGGCCAAAACTGTGACCTCTAGAGTGTTAACAAACTTTTCCTTTGATTTGACCTGGTGACCTAGTTTTTGACCCCAGATGACCCAATATCGAACTCGTCCAAGATTTTATTGAGAGTAACTTTCTGACCAAGTTTTATTAAGATTGAGCCAAAATTGTGACCTCTATAGAGTGTTAAGTCAAACTGTTGACGACGATGACGGATGTACGACGAAGGACACAGGGCGATCACAAAAGCTCACCTTTGAGCACTTCGTGCTCAGGTGAGCTAAAAAAACAAAAAATCAAAAATCAACTAGATGTGTGTCCATAGGACACAGGTGCCCCCAACTCCGGCCACTGTAACATGGTTTAATGACTCAGGTTAAACAATTTTTAAGATGTTTGCAACACAAACTTTTAATAACCTTATGTGTATTTTCACTTAGTTGGCCATAACTCTGGCCAAGCTGAGTAAAATCCAAAAGAGAACACTTCATAGGCTATAAAACAATCCTCTTATGTTTTATGATTCTAGGTCAAGTACATTTTAACATACATGTTTCACAAACTTCTTTTTTGAGTAAGTCTGGACAAGAAGTCTGGTCTTGTGTAGTGAAATAATGACTGCAGGTAAAATATTTTTGGAGCTACGCGCGACAAAACATTAAATTGACAATTTTTTCCTAGGTCAGGGGCCATAACTCCTACAATACTAAATGAACCTGGACGCGAAACTGCACATGCTAACCAACATTCCTGTAAACGTTGGTGACTCTAGGTCAAATACTTTTGGAGCTATGCACGACACAACATTAAAATGACCAATTTTTAACTAAGTCGGGGGCCATAAATCCTACACAACTGAACGAATCCAGACGCGAAACCCCAGGTGCACAACTACACATGCTGACCAATATTCCTGTAAAGTTTTGTGACTCTACGTCAAATACTTTTGGAGCTATGCGTGACACAACATTCTCGGAAGGACGGACGGACAAGTCAAATCTATATGCCCCGACCACTCATGGGGAAGGGGGGGTGGGGGGGCACAAAAACAGAAAAAGAGGCATTCTATGGACGACTTCAAGCACATTTCAAATTTTGGGTTCTTTCACATTTCACTTGAACCTCCATGCAAATTTACATCCTTTCCTTTAAAAATAAAAATACTTCCTTCCAAAAGTCAATTTTATGTATATTTCTCCAAAATTAACAAGAGTGCCAGAATGTCACAATATGCCCCCGTCGTAACAAATTTCTTAATACTAGCACCTGTATTTGCAAATGGAATTTTAATACTGTGATTGTGTAGTCCACAAAAAAAAATTCCTTACCAGTTAGAGATACCTTAAAATATACCTAAAATTTGAAAGTAACATCTATGTTGTAACACAGGAAAGTGGTCTTGATTTTTCCCTACAGCAGAGCTCCAGATAAGATGCGTATTTGCGTAAATACGTTTTGAAATTTACAAAAATCGCATTTAAAATCAAACCTACGCATACTGATACGCACTGAAAAAACGGGATACGTATTTTACTCGCTTAAAGTGCGTAATCCAATTTTATCATAAATCAAGCACATCCTTTTTGTAATCGAGTACAACAAACAAATATGGTGTCTCATAAAAGCAAACGCAAACGATATCGTAAAATAATGCCATTTTCTTCTTCAAGTATATTAAAGTGTGTGACAAGAGATGACTCGGACAGTGCCTATCGCTAAGCACGTGATCTATGATATATTATGGGTAACTGTTAAAAAAGCCGAAGCACCATACATGTGGGTATTTCTGAAAAAAAGTTTTTTTTTCAAAGGGTATTTTACTCCTAGATATTTTTTCAAAAGGGTATTTTAGAATTCTAAATGGTTTTTCCGAATTAGAAATCATTTAAAAGGGTAATAATAATAACTGTTTGTTTGTATAATTTTCTGATATTCATGTGCTCCGCTAAAGTGCCTTTGTCGACCAATGCTGTTTTCCTGAATATTTTTTTAGCCTTCATTCAAACAGTTTTAACATTTTGTTTACTGCATACATTACATCTTACACTACATCTTAATTTCAGTTACTGACCACTGCGATATATCAACAGCCAGAGATACTTTGACTGTCAATGTTTTTGTTTTTTTTCAGAAATACCCATACGTATCCCGTTTTTTTCAATGCGTATCAGTACGCGTAGGTTTGATTTTAAATGCGATTTTTGTAAATTTCAAAACGTATTTACGCAAATACGCATCTTATCTGGAGCTCTGGTTCCGTGTCACTTTGACCTTGACCTTTGACCTACTGATCTCAAAATCAATAGGGGTCATCTGCTGGTCATCATCAACCTCCCTGTCAACAACAAAGGGAAGTAATTCTAAAGAAGGGACCTGCGCATGACACTGTCTCATAGTGGTGAACATTTGTGCAAAGTTATATCAAAATCCCTCTATGCATGAAGAAGAAATGCTCCGGAAAAAGTCATTCTTGTATCTGACCTTTGGCTTCTAATTGTGACCTTGATCTTAGACCTAGGGACCTGGTTCTTGCGCATGACACTCCGTCTCATGGTGGTGAACATTTGTGCCAAGTTATAACAAAATCCCTCCATGCATGAACAGGGGTTCCATTAGACCTGAAAACCAAAGAGTCCCAGGACCCTTGGGTCCATATTTTGAAGGGTCCTTTTCCAAAATACAGGAGTCCTGTCCCAACACGTCGATACAATTGACTATTATTTTCTTATATAGTAATACTACGTAATAAATAGCTAATAAAACAATAAAACCAAGAACATGTTACAGCATAATAACAATGTCTGTTTCAGGTCATATAATCTCATATTGTAAATTAATATTTATCAAAATTCATGTTAATTTGATGAGGTTTTTCTTCAATATTTTTATTTTTTAATAAAAGTGCTAAAACACTTTGTAAAAATGTATCCAAAACGTACTTATAATCCGGATACTGGTACACTTGCGGAATGTCGTCTGAATGTTGTTTCTGTTCACTTAACTTGGTCCACTAAGGTAAACCTGAGATAGTTCCTCAAGTAATGATGCTACTTTTCATTAAAAATTGCATTGAAAGCCAGTTTTTTCAGTGAATTTTGGAAAAATTGCATACTGTATGTCATCGGGTGTAATTAGAATCATGAACGGACATTTTAAACTTATTTTTGCTTTCCAAATTCATTAAAATTTGTGGATTTTCTTGTTGAAATTAAGGTTTGATCACTAAACGTCGAATTTAAAGTTTGCATGAAGAAATCTTGCAGGGCACTTTTCATATGCTCGGTAATCAGCTGATGATGAACAATTGTGCCAAGTTTCATCAAAATCCCTCCATGCACAAAGATGATATGCTCCGGACAAAGTCATTCTTGAATTTGACCTTTGACCTCTGTGTGACCTTGACGTTAGACCTATGGACCTGGTTCTTGTGCATGACACTCCGTCTCATGATGGTGAACAATTGTGCCAAGTTTCATCAAAATCCCTCCATGTATGAAGAAGATATGCTCCGGACAAAGTCTGTAGATGCTGCCCATCCAGCCGCCTGCCAGGGGCGTTCCCCATAATACGTCCCATTTTTCAAAAGGGCGTATAAAAATGATACATCTTCTTTCTTGAAAAGTATTTTAAAGTGCCTAAAATTTTAGGAATAAGTCAATTTCAGTGGAAAAAAGTAAGATATTTTGATAAAAATTCTGAGGGGTATATGCCTGTAAATTTCTATAAAAAGCCCTGAAAGGTTACTGAAAATACAATACACATGCACATATGTACATATACACAAACTGACGATGTATTATGGCATAAGTTTAATTTCCTCTTTCTAAAAGACCAGTGTTGATAGTTCACTTAACATAATTTGACATTTGGTAACAGAATGGGTCTGACCATTACCTTGACCTAATACTCTCTGTTACACATGTCCTGCTATTCATAACCAGTTTAAAGGTTACTTTCCTGAAAAATAAGATATTGTATCAATTTGAGAAATACTCACTCCTAAGATGTCAAGTGAGCCTGTTGGAACTTCTGTGGTAGGGAAGAATGTTGCAAGAACCAACATTTTACACAGCTGTGTAAACAGGTATGCTCCACCTGCCTGTACACATTTCCAAAATGCACTGTACTCTGACCTAGAAAAGAAAAGATATGCTTAGGGATGATATCACAGATTAAAATTTTCAAACTGATACATTACTTCGGGAGAGTAATTTCAACAATATACTGATTCATGAGAATAAAGAGACGCTGACCAGTGACTGCATCTTATGGAAAATCTTGAATTCTTTAAATAACACCAGTTTTACGACGAGGGGGTATCAGCCATTATGCTATATAGCTGCAGTGTTTAGTATTAATCATTTTTTTCAAGGTTTAAACAAGATTTTCGATGTACAATCAAGTAACCCCTGGGGCGAGGCCAATTTTACCCCGGGGGTCATGATTTCAACAAAGTTTGTAAAAGTCTACTAGCCAATGTTACATATCAAATATCAGTTCAGTTGATGTTTCAAACCACTACAAATTTGCTGTTTTTCTCGTCGATTCACCATTTTCAGAATCGACGTTAACCTAAGTATTCTGTAAACCATGTGACTGATTTTTGGTTTCCCAAGTTTTTCTGTGTCAAATTAAAATTTAATTAAGAAAGAAATCATCTGTTTTTTGGTTTCCAAAGTTTTTCCGTATTGAATTAAATCTTAATTTTAAAAGAAATAAATCAATATTTTCCACAGACACATTTTAAATTGTGTATTTACTGTTGTTGATAAGTCTTTTTTTTACTTAGGTGGGCCGATGGTCTAGTGGTAACACGCTTGAATGTCAATCCAGAGGTCTGGGGTTCGAATCCCGGTCCAGGCACTGGAAATTTCTGAGATGCTCTTGAGTATCTCCCACCTAACTAGAGGCCTGTACTGATTCTTCCCAGGAAAGATTGCTTTGCGTGTATCGGTGCTATACACCCGGCATGTTAAAGAACCAGACTGTCTATTCGAAAACAGCTAGGCTAAGTTAGCCGGAAACGTCTGTATCTGAAAAAATCTCTGTCTGTTCTGGGGGCTTTATCTCACTCTGTCCCTCTGGTCAGATCACTCTGTGTCTGTACTAGTAGAGGATGATTTCGCACAGAATATGTAAAGCGCCTTTGAAAGTGTTTATCATGAAAAGGGCGCTATATAAATCTGGTATAATAATAATTAAGCCTATTCTTTTTTAATCAAGGATTTTCTGAAAATGGCGCATGCGCGCACCTGCAAGATTCTTGTTGGCATCAGTAAATAGATTAAAATGGAATGTAGAATAAGGAAGTAATGGAATTTCAGCATAAAATTGTTATATGTAGGTTTAATATCAATTTTTTTTTGACAAAACATTTTAATAATATTAGAATTATATGTAGATGTTACTTTTTTTGGCAATATTCTAACAGTGAACTTACATTGTATGCGCTGGTCTTAAACAGCTGATTTTGAAAGAGGACAATTCCATAACTAAATGTCACCTTCAGTATATAAAATACTTTATTTAGTTATGGTATCCATAACTATGGTCGGTATGGTCGCCCCACACCCAAACTCAAATTGACCAAATTGAAAGCGTGCGAAGGAGAGCCGCCCATTGGACCAAGACCGACTACAGTCACACGTCCAGTGTAACAGATATGCTACACTATCTAAACCTTCGTCGACTGAATTAAAGGCGTACAGATTCTAGGTTATCACTCTTCCATAAGATTCATCATGATCTGGTTGCTATCCCAATCGTAGATTACCTGACCCCAATGACCATTCCCTAAGTTATAGGTTAATTACTGCAACCACTGACTACTACAAGTTTCAGGGTTTTCCCTCGGAAATTTTGATAGGGGGTCATTATGACCCCTTCATGTTTGACTTTGGGGGTCATTTTCAACTTCAAGGGGTCATTTTTTTAAGTTTAAAAAAAATGAATAAAATGGGTTTGAAATATATAAAAATCCAAAAGAAAACAGTCTGTTTATCATAAATTAACTTGCAAAGTACTGTAAAGATTACTAAAGAACAAAAAGAAATACTAGTACATCAACAAATTAATTTTTTACACTTTTTAGAAATCAGACAGTAATTGCAACCTTTTGAGTACATCTGCATGACAGAGGGATCTCTCAACAAGTTTCGTGAAGATTTTTTGCCTAAGTGTAGTGTTGCAAAATTTTTCGCAGCCCGATACGAAAGGACTGTTTTGAATCTTTGATACATGGCCAGCATTTCATTTCGAAGTGATGACAAATGATATATATATAGGGATATATGAATGTTTACATTTTCGGTCGAGGACATTTCAACAGGGTTTTCCTCCATGCAGATGACAAGAAAAACGTAATCTTTTGTTGATGTACCATTTTGTTGAATGGTTTACTGTATAAAGAGACGTCGATATGGAGCCGATAATTAAACCTAGAACGCAGTCTACCTTTACTACTTCATACCTACGCGCGAATCGGTACTTACTTACAATATTGGGTACGAAAATTCGTGTCGTCGTAATTTCGTTCGGTAGTTGAGTTGCGTCAACAATGACGCGTTCAGAATTATTTTGAGGGTCATTTTGAAAATCAGTGTGCTAAAACGCACAAAAATGTGCGTCAAGGAAAACCCTGAAGTTTTTTTATTTTCCGAGAACAGTTTACCATTGGAACCAACTTCCCCCCAGTGTCAGTGTCGCCCACCTCCCTATCCCAGAGCAGTTCAGTGTTGCAGTTTGCAGCCTACTGCCTAGTAGAACTTGTCTCACCCTAGTTATCCTGCAAACTCAAGTTTTAACCTTTTTGATATCACCAAATTTATTGTTTGTTTCTTCCATTCTAAATTTTTTGTCTCACTATTTTCTTTCTCTTTTTGATTCTGACGCAGAAAACGTCTATGTTCCCGCAAGGGGCTTGACGTCAACGGCAGATAGATAGATAGAAGAAATCACGGTGGGGAAACCACGTGACTAAATCGGATAACGTGCACGCAAAAGTGCTAAAAATAGGCCCGCTTCAGGTATGTTTTTTCACTATAACTTTTTTGATCCGCAATTGTTTTAAACGAGATAACGTGCATAAACCCCGCAATAAAAAGCTCTTTCATCGGATATATGTAACTTGATGAAACTCCCTCCCGTTTTTACGTAATCCTTGCCCAACCGATTCGAAAGATGCAAAATATTTTGGTAACGAACACGTCTGTTCACAAGTTACGCACCTAGCACAGATTCTGCAGAGAATTTCCGCTGGAATGTAGGTTTAAAAAAAAGCTTGCCATTGTCCAAAGTCCTGTACCAAATATTTAACATGACTATTCAGGAATATTAAAGATATCGTAAGACAAAGGGTGCGGTAACGTACACGTTGCGGTTTTTCAGGAGGTGACGTACACGTCATTTTTCCCCAGAGGATAACGTACATGTCAAAAACTATTTATCATGCTTGTAGAACATCTTTGTCTTTAAATGACTGAACTGTAAACATTTTGATAATGTTAAAAAAAAGATGCAGATGCTGGGAACAGGCTGTTTTTCTTTCAGTAGATTAGTATATACAGAAATGCTACAGTGAAAATGAATAGCATTTGGAATTTTATGGTCTAATCGTGTATGTTATTTTGACAAGTAGACATTGTTAGCAGTTGCCATTTTAAATGTCAACTTTTTTTTCTCCAACTATCAAAAGTTAATTAGGTTTCTGGGAATAAACCATGTCCGTCTGTCAGCAGGGTTTAATCAAATCCATATGTTCAAATCTTCTTGATGACCCGTTGAACTGTAAACATTTTTTATATTGTTAAAAAGATGCTGAAATTAGTATAAATTCTGAACGATAACTGGAACGATAGCATGCTTGATAACCATGATTTTTCTTTATTAAAACGTTACAATACAGAAAATCTTTTTGTTTAATATGACAGCATGCACCTTATTTGAATCATTGACAAACTGTTTGAGTTCTATCATGCATGGGACCATAACAATCAGCCAATAATATAAACACGTTGTCGTTTAAATTATCGTGCGGGAGTAATGTTATTCTTTCTGTGGGTTAGTGACAGTTTGTTGGTCAGCTAGTTATTTATTTAGACCTCCTTACTGAAACAACATATCAGTATTGACCTAAATTTTGCATATCTAAGGACATAGTCATTCCATGGTTGATTAAATTATAAATGCTGACATATTCTGATAATATAGATCTATAAATGCATCAGTTTTCATCCAAAGCTTTAAGTAACAGCCTCGGTTATGTTTAGGCTGTTCATTCACAAAATCAAATACCTTATATAAGCATTAACGAGATTACAATTAACTATTTTACTAAACTAAGCTATATTGGATCGCAAAAAAAGTTAGAAAATGTCGCAAAAAAGTTGATTTTTTTTAACCAAGTACAGTTGACTTAGACAGATTTTGTGTCGCCTACTACAAAGTAGCTGCGACATATAGGGATCAATTTTCCGTCGTCCGTCTTTCTGTCCGTTGGCGACCGGCTGGCGTCCGTCACGCTTCTTGTCCGGAGCATAACTCAAGAAGTAATAAAGGTGTAATTTGTTACTTCATACAATGATCGAACACAGTGAGAGGATGTGCAGTATCAAAGAACCATAACTCTAGGTGGTCCCATTTTTCAATTATCTCCCCTTATCCTTATAAAAAAGACTTGTCCAGAGCCCAAGTCAAAAACTATTTGAAGAATTTGAAGATACTTTACACATTGACAGAGGAAGCGCAGTGTAATGGTCACATTTTTAAATTACCTCCCCTTATCATTATATAGAAAGCTTGTCTGAAGCCCAAGTCGAAATTATATAAAGGATTGACTTGAAACTTTGCACATAAATAGAGGTCCAATGAAAGGAAGTACAGTGTCAAAGAACCATAACTCTAACTGATCTTATTTTTGGAATAACCTCCCTTTATCTATGGAAAAAACTTGTCTGGGGCCAATGTCAAAACCATATAAAGGATTGTCTTAATACTTGATACATTGATAGAGGTCAGTGAAGCAAAGTGCAGTGTCAAAGAACCATTACTTTAGCTGACCCCATTTTTGAATCACCTCCCTTTATGCATGAAAAGGAAAAGCAAGGAGCTTGACTGAAGCCAAGCCAAAAGCTATGAAGGGTTGATTTGATACTTTGTACATTAATACAGGTCAGTGAAAGATAGTGCAGTGATAAGGATATATAACTCTTATTGACTCCATTTTTAATTACCTCTCTGTATGTATAAGAAACTTGTATGGAATCCAAGTAAAATCAATGATATACAAAATATAAACATGTCAAAAAGAAAAGTAACACGTTTTTTTTCTGTTGTTATTTTTAGAAAATGGGTCGTCCAAAAAAAGTTTTTCGCACAACAGTGGTAGGTTCACGCTCCACTATGTCTCTTCTCGTGCGCGTTTAAATTACTTTTTCTCCGAAAAGACATTTCGCACTCCTGGCAAATATATTCATTCTCCGTGCTATAAATAGATAATAGTTTTACTGCTGTTACTCCCGGTGCAACAATTATACCTATATGCGTATTTAATACTTCTTTTTGTTTGTCTCTTTCGAAAGTCAGAATCATATGGTGCGGACAACTAAACTAACTATCGTTACTGGAAAGAACAAGGCTTCCATCACCCGTAAGCAACTGTCAACTTTTTCACTCAAAGATACATGGTCAGTTGCGCATATGATGGATTTAGAGCAAAATAATTTCAAATTTTTATCATCTTACCTATTTATGTATAGATATACAAGAGCTGTAAACGTGTAATTATTTCCAAGCTAGGATGAGGACCGACGCTACACATTTTCACTGTAGCATTTCTGTATATACTAACATACCGAAAGAAAAACAGCCTATTCCCAGCATTTGCATCTTTTTTAACAATGTCAAAATTTTTAACAATTCAGTCATTTAAAGACAAAGATGGTCTACATGCATGATAAATAGTCTTTGACGTGTACGTTACCCTCTGGGGAAAAATGACGTGTACGTCACCTCCTGAAAAACCGCAACGTGTACGTTACCCCACCCTTTGTCTTACAATATCTTTAATATTCCTGAATAGTCATGTTAATTATTTGGTACAGGACTTTGGACAATGACAAGCTTTATTTTAAACTTAAATTCCAGCGGAAATTCTCTGCAGAATCTGTGCTAGGTGCGTAACTTGTGAACAGACGTGTTCGTTACCAAATATTTTGCATCTTTCGAATCGGTTGGGCAAGGATTACGTAAAAACGGGAGGGTTTCATCAAGTTACATATATCCGATGAAAGAGCTTTTTATTGCGGGTTTATGCACGTTATCTCGTTTAAAACAATTGCGGATCAAAAAAGTTAAAGTGAAAAAACATACCTGAAGCGGGCCTATTTTTAGCACTTTTGCGTGCACGTTACCCAAGTTAGTCACGTGGTTTCCCCACCGTGGAAATGTATAGTGATAAAAGACTTCGGTTAGGAATGGATGGTTTGGATTTGACCTTTTCTGA
Source organism: Mercenaria mercenaria (assembly GCF_021730395.1). Taxonomy (NCBI): domain Eukaryota; kingdom Metazoa; phylum Mollusca; class Bivalvia; order Venerida; family Veneridae; genus Mercenaria; species Mercenaria mercenaria. Next base: position 66,478,953 of record NC_069370.1, on the reverse strand, counting down.
TGAGAATTGGAAAATATATTTGTTCCAAAAGATACTTACAATCCAGAACACTTGTATACTAACACGTATGGAACATACGCTAAAGCTACACAGTTACCAAAATGAAATAAAGTCATTTTGTCAAATTCGTCCAAGTTCCCTTCGGGCACCGGTTATAATTGTCACAGCGTGCTGTTTGTACAAATATCCTTTTATCTACCCCAAAGAGAACTTTTAAACGTCAAGATTATTCGGTGTGACAAAGATTCTTTATCTTGCGTCAGGGGGAGTGCCGGTTGTTTAGTAACGATGTGTGAGAGCTGACTTAAAGCTCTCCACTGTCTCTGCGCATGTAACACTGTCTTTTTATTTACTCCATTCCTGCACGGTATTAAGCAGGAAGGTCTAATACGGGGAGTAGAAACTCCGTATAAATCAATACATTTATCTGTATTATACTGTCGTCCATACCTGTAAATATCGACCAGTCGTTAGCGATCGATATTTTGTTTTCGCCACTATCGATTAGCGTGTAATTAGCATATTACCTCATGTTAATCATGGAGCTATAACACTTATTGTTCAAAGGGTTTACCAGTCACATGTTAAGTGGCAATAATTAGATGATCAGAGATTGATCTAAAGGGATTCTGAAGCAAAAACAGCAAGCGACTGCTTGTGGTGATATGCTTAATTATTATGAATTAACTCGAGCTCACTTCCCTGAAGAAATATTTTACCACGTAAATTCAAACCTTTATCAAAGGGCCGATTTTTGTTGGATTTGAATTTTAAAAAATGGAAAATAACAGAAAGCTGACACTTTTCTTAATCTTGTAGAGCCATAATTATAATTATTGTTTATAATGTCAGATTTCTACATACAGATTGTAAATACATGTACGTTATAAACAAGGTGACATATAGGTCCATTGGGCCGGGTGTAAATTTCATGTTTCTTGTTTGTATGTATCATATCATTGTTGTTACACATGTCACTTTAATAAATGAATTTCTTATCTTATCTTATCTTACAGAAACAAACATTCTTCTTGAACGTAGGGAATGTTTCAAACGAAATTGTTGTTTAAACTCCAAAAATTAGTTTAATAAATTTAATCTTAAAACTGATGTGTGAAAAATACAATGTATTTAAATTAAAATAAAAATATTTTTTTTAAAAAGGCCGACAACGAAGTTACATTTAGTATTCCGAACTTTTAGATAAAACTGCAGAAAATCATCTAGGTTTAACACGCATTTAAATGGTGAAGAACAGAGCAATATCATAAACACTTATTTTTAGGCAACAGTTTACAGTTTAGACTTGCTATTTTCATTAAAATATGTCCTAATTGTTTTGTTCTAAATACTTTGAATCAACAAGGCAAATATCATGTAAAAACGACATCTTTCTCTCTGGGTAAGACAAGTCTACATTTAGCCATTTTCACAGGGCGAAAAGTAACATTAGTGTAGATATTTTCCATTTAAAAACAGATGCAGGCAATAATTTCATGGCAGAACTTTTGTTTTCAACAAAAAAATCAACAAATGCTTTCCCAGATTTTCACTGAAAGGACGAGTTAAACAGTAAGGCGTAAGTGTTTGAGTAATAGCAGAATAACCTACGGCATACGCTTCGATTGGACGACAGCATAAGATACGATAAATGCCGGTTTCCAGGCCCCGTATCAGTTGTTCCAGTATTAAGTAACTATTTTTGTCGATTGCCGGCACCATACCCCTAATGATTTTGAAGATAAATATTAATCTTGCCTGATATCTTCTATTCTGTAGGCAGGGGTCCAGGCTGAATCATTATTATTGCCGAAGTTTGATAGTAAGCTTTTACACTGGCAAATATTCTGGGACTCATTTAACTTTACTGTGCATACAAACCCGAGTCTTACCGATATACAATAATTACCTTGAAGTGCCAGCTAGAAGGTTATGCCGCAAGTACAATAGAGAGATTCGCGCTCACCAACGCTAATTATGCAAAGGCAATAGACTCTGCGTTTCGGTCAGGTGCATACAATTACTCATTCATAAATTCAAGCCCTACTACAACTTCCTGCACCCAGTAAAACACTCCAAAGTTTAGAAGTTATTATGACAAACTTGAAAATTACATCCGCGGTCTTGAATTTCTTGGTGAATGTCAGGAAAGTAATGGAACACTGCTTGTGCCTGTGATATTTAACAAATTGCCCTACCGAAATACGAAAGAATGTTGCTAGAGAATATAAGGGGAAGAAAATTCAACTGCACAACCCCAGGTAGGACAAGGCAAGAAAACTATTGCAAAGATATGTGTTTTCTGTTCTAGCCATTCTCACATGTTCAGTAACTGTAACACAATCAAAGACTATGGATATAGAATAGCTGTTGTGAAGACCAAATGCCTAGGTGCTTCGATTGCTCGGGATCTCATCCTGTTTCCAAGTGCAAATCCAGTAACAGATGCAGAAATTGTCACCAAAAAACATCACACGAGTATATCTAAAAATCCTCCCAGTGATATTAATTCTGCCAAAGTACAGAACTCACACATAATGCAGAAACACTGCAGCTCTGCATACCTATAACAACGATTCCAGTTGTACTTCAGTACTGAATTCTACATCTGTGCAGCATTCTTCACGTATAGTGTTGAAGACGGCGATAGTTCCAGTCATTTCAGATAACCAGACGGTAGATACGAAACTTTTGTTTGATGAAGATTCGCCAAGATAATTCATTACGTATAGCTTAGCAGAGAAATTGAACATTACCCGCACTGGAACAGACATTATTTATCTAGCCTCATTTGGAAGTCAGAGCAACCAAATACATCACTCAGATACAGCCACCGTTTCAATAATAGCCACATCCCTAATTAAAGTTCCAGTGAATGTACTCAACATCCCCACGTTAGCAGTTCCCTTACAAAACTACAGTCACAAAGTCACCTTACCTCTGAGGCCTTAGATTAGCGCATCCGGTAAATGATGACATTACCTTGAAGTTGAATTCTTGATCGGTGCTCTACTAGAAAATCGTGGAAGATAAAGTTATTCGAGGTCAAGGTCCCACAGCAGTTAAATCGAAAATTGGATATTTTTTCTCCGGTCCGGTCCGGGCACCAGCAGCAGGAAATCATGTGACAGATTATACCCTGAATGTTATAACCTCCTTACGCAAAACAACGACCTTGAAAGCTTTTGGAATCTAGAAAGCATTGGTATCCATTCGAGTGAAGTTCAACAAGAAGAGAAAAGCTATATGAAAGAATACCAAAAACAGTCAATCATATACGCCGGTAATAGGTACGTCGCCAAGTTACCTTGGAAACCAGATCATACAGAGCTACCGACAAACTATGAAATTGTCTTACGTCGAACTCAGAATTTAGTGCACAGATTACGCCAGGAACTAACATCTCTGGAACAATATGGAAAAAAATAAAGAGTAAGAACGCAGAGGATTTATAGAAGATCTAGAGGTATCAGAGCAACGGTTACCAAGCAACCCAAAACAAGAGGCCTGTACTGGTTCTTTCCAGGAAGGAGGGCTTCGCGTGTATCGCTGCTATACTCCGGTACGTTAAAGAACCAGACGGTCTATTCGCAAAGAGCTAGGCTAAGTTAGCCAGACAGGCCTGTATCTAAAATGATTTCTCTCTATTTGTTCTGGGGGCTTTATCTCACTCTGTTTCTCTGGTCAGATCGCTCTGTGTCTGTACTAGTAGAGGATGAATTTCGCGCCATGTGTGGCTGCGTTTGCTATATGTAAAGCGCCTTTGAATGTGTTTATCATGGAAAGGGTGCTATATAAATCTGGTATAATAATGATAATGATAATAACAAATTAATCCAGAAAATTCAAATCAGTTACTGTCAGACAATAGAATCTATTACATTCCACATCATTCAGTGAAAAGGACTCGTCCACTTCACCGATACGCATCGTGTTCGATTGTAGTTGCCGCATGTCGCGTAATCATTCGAATCTCAACGAATGTCTCCTGGCAACGCCACCGCAAGTGAATGATTTAACAGCCATATTGGTCCGATTCCGACGCAAGAAATTTGCAGCTGTAACAGATATCAATAGACCTAACGTTTAAATCCGTTCTCTTTGGTGCAGTGTGTTCACCATTTATACTGAATGCCACACTTCTGAAACACGGAAACACATAGAAATCAACGAACACCAATTAGTCAGCAAAAGTTTGAGAAACGACCTTTACGTAGATTTTTAAACAAGAAGCAGATATTTTTAAATATTTCCGTGCATCAAGAGAAATGATGTCCCAAGCGGGATTCACACTCAGACCATGGACTTCAAACAGTCAGAAACTTGACATTTTTAGATATTTCCGTGCATCAAGAGAGATGATGTCCCAAGCGGGATTCACACTCAGACCATGGACTTCAAACAGTCAGAAACTACGACATGAAGCTATGCATCTAAGCAAACTCGACCAAGACAATGTTACAAAATTACTCGGCAACAGATGGGAACCAGACGCAAATATTATATTGTATCCAGAGAAACCAATAGACAAAATCCCGATTATGACGACAAAACGTTTAATTTTGCACAATACATCCCGAATCTACCACCAACTTGGTCTGCTTAGCCACTGTGACGTCTAAGGCAAATATATTGCTGCAAAAGATCTGGAAGCGGAGTAGGTTTGGTATACACCACTTCCCACAGTATTACAACAGAAGTGAATTAACATAGCATCCGATTAAAATAGCGCAACACAGATACAGATTCCCAGATGGTTTTCAACTTGTGCAAACGACACAAGTATAATAGTGTGCAACCTACTTTTTGACCAATCAGAGCGAGTTATTTATAAAAAAAATGTGGCTTCTTATTCCTGAAGACCAATGTGACTTTAGCATTAATTTTGAAGAATGGCTGTACACCTTGAAGAGCGTCGGCTGAATGCACATGCCTACCAATGACCGCCCCTTCGTTAATATACTGAACAGCAAAAGGAGCTATCCGGATGTATAACTGGGGTATTGTTTAATAAAAAACTTAAATCTATAAAGCCGAAGAACTTCACGTGTTAAATTAAAACTAGATGCCCACGGGCAACATGTCGAGCCCGCCAGCTGTCAGAAGGACTGGGAGTTGCACATGACACTCCCTGTCTCATTGGGGCAAACATTTATGCCAAATAAAAAAGAGATTGCAAAAAGTTACAATATAAGTTATTTAAAGTAACAACTAAGGGACGTAAATCTTAAAAAAATAAAAATAAAATAAAAAAAAATTCTAAGTCCACACAAAAATCCTCACCAGTAGAGATAGGTCAAAATTCACCTGAAAATTGGATGTAACATGCATGTTGTACTACAGAAAAGTGGTCTTGGTTTTTCCCTACGACCAGTAATAAAAAAGTTACAAATATAAGCTATTTATAGTAACAACAAAGGGAAGTAATTATAGGATCTTGCGCATGACATTCCGTCTCATGATGATGAACAATTGTACCAAGTTACATCAAAATCCCTCTATGCATCAAAAAGAAATGCTCCAGACAAAGTCATTCTTGTATCTGACTTTTGACCTCTAAGTGTGACCTTGACTTAATACCTAGGGACCTGGTTCTTGCGCATGACACTCCGTCTCATGGTGGTGAATATTTGTGCCAAGTTACATCAAAATCCCTCCATGCATAAAGAAGAAATGCTCCGGACAAAGTTGTCATTCTTGTATCCTTTCACCTCTAAGTGTGACCTTGACCTTAGACCTAGGGACCTGGTTCTTGCGCATGACACTCCATCGCATGATGGTGAACAATTGTGCCAAGTTACATCAAAATCCCTCCATGCATGAAGAAGAAATACTCCGGACAAAGTCATTTCTGAATTTGACCTTTGACCTGTAAGTGTGACCTTGACCTTTGAGATAGGAACCTGGGGTTTGCGCATGACACTCCGTTTCACTGAGGTTAACAGTCATGCCAAATATAAACAAGATTGCTCCATGCATGTCAAAGTTATGGTCCGGATAAACAAATCCGGACGGACGCACGGACGCACGCACATACACCGAACAACCATTTGGACAACTATCGCATCCACAAGCGGGCTCAACAAAAATCAATCAACTGTGAAGTCAGTACTGTCAGTTTGCACGAAATTCTGGCTATATCTTCTGCGCGGCAGTTGCATTGTAACATCCCAATTGCGGACTCACGCTGAATTTGATTCAGTAGTGCCATGCAACCAACAATATTTTTTTTTAACTTAATGCTGTTTTTCGAGTGAATCAATCATCAGTGTTTCCAATGAGAATAAAATTCCTCAAAGAATATCGTTAATTACACGCGCACGTGAAATTCGTGCAAAACGGCTATTGTGGGACTACTGACTTCACGGTTGATTGATTTTTTTTCATTTACAACGTGAAGTTCTTCAAGTGTAATGTGGTATGAAGAAAACAGGTCAAATTTATAAATTTCAGTATGTTTTTAAACAATACACCTGGATAGTTTTTTTTTTGCTGTTCAGCATATTTATTCTTAAGTACAGGTATATCATTTCAAAGGAAGCCGACACATATTTGTTACTTCGAGGTGTCAGTCAAAGGTAGGCGGAGAATCTGATACGATGTGTAAACATAAATTAAATGAACACGACTGACTCTGAAATTCTGATTGGTCAAACATAGCTTTCATTCTATACTCGGTAAAAAAAGTCCTGCACAGCTGGATGTTTTCTTCATTACAGCGCAAATTAAAAAATTACATGCATTTTTGGATTTACCATAGTCAACAGATATCTATTACAAGGACACTGGTCGAAACAGAATGAAAATCGATACATAAATGATCACGTTATAACAGTTTATATGCACTGGGGTAAGCCTTAAAAAATGGCAAAATTAGCAGTAAATTTGAAAAGTGCTCAAAATAGTCTTGCTTGCATTCTTTCCTCACACACTGAACATACACACAGACAAAGTCCTGAATGTGAGTAATTTATTCTATTGTTGATCAATCAAACACCTAGTAACTTAATTACTTTGTTTGTAAAATGAATTTTATAAAAGAAAATAAACTTGCGATCCATATTCAAATTTTGGCCACTGTCACAGTAATGGCTAATGTACTACCATGGCGTCCGTTAATACGACTAACTAATGAAGACCGGGCTCGTGCCCTGGGACATTTACAAGCTGGTATGCGACCCCAGGATGTTGCAGCGATATTTGGAATTCACCGGAGTACTGTTGTTCGTATTAATCAGCGATATCAAGCAGAGTGTCACATTCAGCGTGGAGGATATACGCATTATTAGTGTTTGGTAGTAAAACAGTGATTTAACTATTTTTGACAGTGGACCCTAGGAGACTTCTTTCATGGATTACTCAAGAAAGGATACTTGATTTTTATTTTCGTTTTCAGTTCTGTGTTAAGCTTTGATTGATGTTTAATCTGATATATTCAAGTTTGTTGTGTGTCATATGATAAAAATATAGTCACCCAAAACATTCGTGTGTGCAGAACATTTTTTACCGATTATATGTTGGGTAAAGTCCATGAAGAGAATTCTTCGAGACAAAAATCTTGGTCGATCACTCTGCTACGCTCCGTTTCCCTCCCTATCGGTTTCTTTTTCACGAAGAATTCACTTCGTAAACTATCTATAACGTAGCAGACGACACTCACCATCTACATATCTTCGTAGACTCCAGCACCAAGGCATACATATGTAATCAATACTGAAAATGGCGAAGAACCGAGCTGCTCCGCTTAATCAACTTACCTTGCCAAAACTTGAACTGCTGGCAGCTGTTAAGGAGCACGGATGAACACAAAATCTTCGCCAAACTTTGAAAAAAATATACAGCAGAAGACGTATTACCGGCCCGACAGCCAAATTGTTTTATATTGGCTCGAATCTAAAGAAACAACTAACAGATTCGTTAGGGCACGCGTAACGGAGATCAACTAGATCGACTAATTAACCGGAAATGCAACATGGCGATATTGTACCACGCACGAGAATCCAGCAGATCTTCTAACCAGAGGCATGCCGGCTACACAATTTCTAGAAACATACTGTAGTTTAAAGGACCTACATGGATCACAAATGAAGACCAGTAGCCTACATGGAAACCAAACACGAAGGTTTTATCAATGATGTCAGAAACCACGGCAACGACAAACCCTGTCAAAGATAAACAAAGTACCAATTCAGTTGCGAATGTTCAAGCAGTCATAGAAATTTCCCATAGTTTTACCGGCCAAGCATCCACTCACAAGGTTGATGATACTAGACGCCCATGAAACTCAAGTTATGACAGAGGTTTTGGATCCCCAAGATACGCCAGGCAATGAAGTCACTACTCAGAACATGTGTTACCTGCTGTAAAGTCAGCTCCAAGCCTTACCTTGCACCGGATCCACCACTGTCACCGAAGTGTCGGGTCGACAATTCACCACCATTTTCAGTCACCAGGGTCCGCTACAGTGGAGCACTCTACCTCCGCATGGAGTCCAGCAATGAGTCCAAGGCTTACATATGTCTCTTGTGCGTCGACACGGGCAGTCCACCTAGAACGTGTACACGATTTGACACTTGAATCATTTCCGCAAACCTTCCGACGATTTAGAAGCAGAAGATCCCTACCAAATATCATTATATCTGAAAACGCTAATACTTACCACGCAGTCTCCCAACAGTTTGAAACAATTGTTCGAATCCAAAACCTTGTGAGACCAGCTTAGAGAGGTGTTGAGTGGCGTTTCATATCCAATAGAGTTCCTTGGTTCGGCGGCTGGTGGGAGAGAATGATCGCATTGGTGAAGACCAGCCTAAAGAAGACACTTGGACGTTCATTCGTCAAGTTCGAAACCCTCCAGACAGTGCTGACCGAAGCTGTTCTCAACGGTAGACCTCACGTCCGACACGTTAGTGCCCGAGCCACTCACTACAGCACATTTACTCCATGGTTGACGACTCACAACGCTACCATACAACGATGTTCAAAGCGATGTCGCAAACAATCAGAACAAGCAAAACATGTTGAAACGGTTCAAATCCAGCAGGAGCTATTCCAGAGGTTCTAGTCGAGAGGGAGAAACGACTACCTGACGTCATTACGAGAACGACATGCGCAAACCGGCAACAATCAACAGACGATAAGAGCAGGAGACGTTGTGCAGGTGCACGATGACGTTCCCAGATTACGGTGGAAACTCGCAGTTATTGAGGAACTTATTCCTTGCGGAGGTTGGCGTGTGCGAGCAGCGAAGATCAGTACCAGTGACGGACCCACTACCAGACCAATAGTGAAATTGTACCCATTCGAGATTAGTGAGAGACAATCCATAGACACTCCATAGTGCATTCAAACATATTTAGAGACTGTGATATTCCACTATGAGATAATTCTGAAATATAGGCTGTTTCGTCTGACAATTTACGAAATTTAGGGACTAGTCAGTGATTTTCATAAGTGATATTTATTCTTGGACGCGAAACAAGTACTGTAAAGTTTAACATGAGATTTCAGTCAAGTTTCATCTATGCTACATGTCAGAAACGGACTACATAGACACTGTAAGTTTACTTGATTGCATTTCGCAATTTTTGACAAAATCTACCTTAATGCTTTTTGACGCTTCTTGTCGCTACAATCTGCTCTACAATTTTTCTTGCCGCTTTTTGTAAGACCCATCCATCCGAAAGTGAAAGTTGTTTTGAACAGGAAGAGGAAGAGTGGATTTATTTTATCAAAAACAAAATGACAGTTGTAATAAAACGAAGAATTTACCCTTACATTACGTTAACAACTTATTTACTTCATTTTCTTGCTTCAAGCAGCGTTAGTTTAGCAACGGAAGAAGGAAGTAAATACAAACTTGTGCAGACCGCCAGATTACTGGGTCTCAATTTGATAGAACCACTTCCTGCTCAGTTTAACACGACTTACCATGGAGATGTCACAGACAATAGAAACGTTATATACAGTTATACAGCAACAGATACTAAGGTAAATGAATTCTGATGGTGGTGTCCACCATCAGAATTCATTAAGTTATCTATCTCTTTTATAGCCCGCCCACTTAGCTCAGTAGGTAAGAGCGTTGGTCTACGGATCTCGGGGTCGCGAGTTCGATCCTCGGGCAGGGCGTATGGTGCTATTTGATAGAACCATTGCTGTCAGTTAAACATTAGTCCTCCATCATGATTCATGTGAAGTATGGCAGTTACTGGAAAACAGGTTTGTACTGGTACAGAATCCATGAACACTGGTTTGGTTAACTGTCCGCCATTACATGTCTGAAATACTGTTGAAAAACGACGTTAAACTCAAAACAAACAAACAAACTATCTCTTTATACTGCCTCACACCTCTATTTGGTAACCTAACCAGTGTGGAACCACAGCATCTGCGCACTGACTCTCATGAGAAACTGATGACTTCTATCTATCTGTCTGTCTCTGAATACTGCCAACCCCTCTTGCGAGTGTTAAAGGCAGGAAGGGGCGTCAAGCAGTATCAATACATTCTGTGTACTATGTAGATCTACCAGTGTTATTTATCCCCGACTTTATAAATAAATATTACTTGACTTGACTTGACATACATACAATAAGTGCATGTCAGATTATTTGTAAAAGGTGAGAGAGAAATAAAACCTAGCCTTACTCATTTGGCTTAGTCAAAATAATTCAATGTTCAGATTGTTTTATATTTGTGATGGGGCAGTCTAAACGTCAAAACTTTGAAGGACCAAAATAATGGAGGATAAATCACAGTACACAATCATGTAAAGTTATTGGTTTTATCGCTTGCTCATACTGGCGTGTAGACACAGTAAACGTTAATCGTGTACAGTACATACATAGGTTTAAATCATTGGCGTGTAGACACAGTAAACGTTAATCTTGTATAGTACATACATAGCTTTAAATTACCAGAAAAATTGTAATTTTGGATATAATTTCATATTTTTTTACATAAATCAATGAGGAATTGAATCCCCTTTTGATACATGTAAGTTTTATTTGAATTTATGGCCAATTCATGACATAATCAGCATTTAAACTTGTAGCATGTAAAGCGTCGGCAACAATGAAAATTTCATCAGAAATTGCTTCCACTATTTTGGTCTTTCGAGTGTTTGATGTGAGTGGGGATATTGCCCATATGAAAAAAATTAACTCAATATTTCATAGGATTGTATCAAATTTGTTGGACTGTCATTTGGCTTATCAGGATGACTTATTTTATGATCTGATATATTATAGTTGTCAGCCCTCTAAGCCTTACCTGTATCTGCATTTTACTGTTAGGAAAACGAAGACTTTAAAAAATCCAAAAAAGTCATAATATATTGGTCAGACTTACTCGCTTTAATAAATTAAACATTAATATTCATTTAGAAACTTCATATGGGTTGAATTTATTACATAACTTTAAGTAACTAAAGAGACTTAAATCTTCGAAAATATGATGTGACAGGTGCGAGGAGGTATCTACCCCGACACTGGTTTCAATAACAGCAGACTACTGATATGACACTAAATTACAGAAATAAAACACAAAATATACATTCATAAAATGTCAGCGAGGCGAATTTATGCTTTTTAATGTCAATATAAATTCATTATCAGAGATGTAATCATTACAAATAATTTGTACATGTACCAGAAAACGTTCCCAAAGGATTTTAATTTGGGATTTCCTAACAGAAATATGCAGAATAAGTTTGGATGTGATGGAGACAGCAACAGTCAAATGTTATCACGCTGTCTGGAAACGTCCTGTTATTTGGACTAAATAAAACCTGACATTCTAGCATAAAATTGCTGTTCTTTTCACTTTTCGGGGGTGTTTTATCGAGAGAAAAAATGTGTGTTAACAGAGAGATTCTCGCGCTCGCGTGCTGTTATAACACCTTTTTATATATATGCACGTTCCATGATAAAGCGTAAGCGTATTACGGCCCCAAAACAGATAATTCATATGAAATGACGTCAGTGTGAAAAAACAACTCAGATATTCCTGTGCATTTCATGGAAATTTAATGTTGTTAACATAGAATGTATTCATTTTTTTTTCCGCGTTTTATGCTAGAATAGCATTAGCGTATGTTCATTTCATGTTATAAGATATTCTGCAAATGTTATAACACGAAAAAACATGCATTATCCCTACAGTCAGGATAAGTGAGACTGGAAAAGGGTTCTAGTCATGATTAAAGTGTTAATAGTGAGAAAAAAGTGAAAGGATAAAGAGTAAAAACACCGGGAGCCAGACTAATTCTGCATCATTACAACCGCCCACTTGAACTACACTTGAGAGAGGGGAGTATTCCCTCTTTACCCATTGTATTGCATGTCTCTCCTTCACCAAAAGCTGAAAATTCGCCATATGACCTATAACTGTGTTGCTATGATGATAAACCCAACAAACAAACAAAATGTAACACTGTATTAATTTTTTTAGACACGTGCAGTGCGGATATTTACAACAGCAAATGAGAGTGAGAAAGATTACCCGACCATAGTTGTCATCCGGCAAGCAAGAAGTGTTATGTCCTGGCAAATACCTCTGTTGATGCAAGATTCAAGTTTATTGTAAGATACCTATTACTGTTATCTAAAAGCTCTTTACACAAAATTTAGTGTTATTGTAAAATCATTTAATTTTTTGAGCATTAAGTTTCAAGATTTTGGCTTTCATGGGGTCACGGTCAGAGTGACACTGACACTGAAAACAGTGTTCCATGAACAACTAGTAAATGGAAAGAGTTTCTAAAAAAGCTTATTAGCTTTCTACTCGATCCCTAGCTTTTGTAAATATGTATTGTACATAAAAAATATTTGATTAATAAATATTGTTTAAACCAACTAGTAAATGCTTGGACCTACAACAGTCAGATTTCATAGGATGATTGTTCTGTGGTCAGTAGATGTTCCCAAAAAATTTTCTTGGTCAAGATCGATGTCACAGGATATTTATAAGTGAAAATTACGAGCCTATAAGTACCTGTGACAGGGATTGTAAACTACTTGTTACAAGTGTATTATCAACATGCAGTAGTTAAGTTCCTGCCTTTTGGTGGAAGTCAAAAGTAAAATATTCATTCTGTGCACTTGTCCATGTCAGATTTCCTACACAACTATGTAGATTTGAAAAATGTTTTGATTTGGCTTGGTCCACTGAGTATTACTAATACATGTATAGTCAAATAAATGTACAATATAATATCATAGTGCTTGTCAGTACATCTGAAGAAAGTGCATATACATTTTGTACATACAAAATCTCAAAGTTTTACAAACCTTTAAACTTCCAGTCTCATAATTTCTCATTTTTTCAGATACGAATATGAAAGTGTTAGTCGCACACTTTGTCCAGTGGACACAAATCATACAGAGCAGAAAATAAACGTGGAGATTTCAACACAGTCCAAGAAAAATGTCTCGTATACACTTAAGGCAATCCTTCAGGATAACTTCATGATAGAGTAATATTTTAAGTAAAAACTCTTAATGTCTTCCAATACTGTAAAATGAAGAGTTTTTGTGAGGCTTAAAGTTTGCTAGATGTTGAATATTGATTCTGTGTTGAAGGATATCTGCAGTATTTGGTCATTTTGTGTAACCCAGGCATATTTCTGATAATAACATTTATTTTCATGAATATGGATAGTTAATGAATTAGTGATAAATACTTCACAATAAGTTACTGACTGTACAGTACTGGGAGAAGGATTTGATTGTTATTTCTGTCTGTCTGTCTGCAACAACATATTGCCTGGACTACTTTTACAGTAATGCTGGTTTAAATCAAAACTTGATATATTGATAAATGAGAAGTGCCAAACAATTTGGTCATATTGTAAGTATATTTCTACAAATTAAAGTTTTGCAGGTTTATGGGAGGCTTAAAGTTGTTAAATAAAGATACGTTTGCTCTGATTTATTTGTCTCCTGTACTGCCAGTGTGATTTAAGCCAAACATTGTAAGAAGTTATTAGTACAAGGTATGAATTGATGTCAACAACCTTTTTTTTACTACAGGACAGATAAACATGAGGTAACAAGTTCACCGTCTAATCCTGTGTTTGCCAAGTATACATTTCCTGAAGGTGTTCAGTCTGTGCTTGTTAGAGCAACATCTGCAGATACAATATGTGCTGTACTCTCCATCCAGAATACTAAGGTCAGTGATTCAGAGATTGTAGAAATGAGGACATGCTGATAGTATTTCAGGTTGTAAAATGACTGGGACAGTGTAAGCATTTCAGATTGTAGAATGACTCATTTCAGATTATAGAAAGTTTGGGACAGTGTATGCATTTCAGATTGTAGAAAGATTTTGACAGTGTAGGCATTTCAGATTCTAGAAAGATGGGGACAGTGTAAGTAGTTCAGATTGTAAATAGATGGAGACAGTTAAGAATTGCAGATTTTAGAAAGATGGGAACAGTGTAAGTATTTCAGATTATAGAATGATGGGGACAGTGTAAGTATTTCAGATTATAGAATGATTGGGACAGTGTAAGCATTTCAGATTGTAAGAAAATGGGGACAGTGTAAGCATTTCAGATTGTTGAATGACTCGGACAGTGTAAGCATTTCAGAATGTAGAATGACGGGGACAGTGTAAGCATTTCTGATTGTAAAAAGATAGGGATAGTGTAAGTATTTCAGATTGTAAAATGACTGGGACAGTGTAAGCATATCAGATTCTAGAAAGATGGGAACAGTGTAAGCACTTCAGATTGAAGAAAAATGGGGATAGTGTAAGCATTTTAGATTGTAGAAAGATGGGGACAGTGTAAGTATTTCCGATTCTAGAAAGATTGGGACAGTTTAAGTATTTCAGATAGTATTTCTGGTAGTATTTCAGGTTGTAAAATGACTAAGACAGTGTAAGCATTTCAGATTGTAGAGTGACTCATTTCAGATTATAGAAAGTTTGGGACAGTGTATGCATTTCAGATTGTAGAAAGATTTTGACAGTGTAGGCATTTCAGATTCTAGAAAGATGGAGACAGTGTATTTCACATTGTAGAAAGAAAGGCACAGTGTAAGTAGTTCAGATTGTAAATAGATGGAGACAGTTAAGAATTGCAGATTTTAGAAAGATGAGGAGGATGAAAGCATTTCAGATTGTAGAAAGATGGGAACAGTGTAAGTATTTCAGATTGTAGAAAGATGGGGACAGTGTAAGTATTTCAGATTATAGAACGATTGGGACAGTGTAAGCATTTCAGATTGTAAGAAAATGGGGACAGAGTAAGCATTTCAGATTGTCGAATGACTTGGACAGCAGGGTTCGAATTTAAGCTCGCATACTTGCGAAATGCGAGTGCAAGTTTCAAACTGCGAGGTGAGATTTCAGACACCAGCATTTTTTTGCGAGTGAAAATTTTTGGCCGAATAATGTGCATTTCTAACGGTCGTCTTGATCTTACACAGTAAAAAAAAGTGTTCCTATCTTTAACAACTCGTCATTTGCAGGACGAATTTCGGAGCACTCTTTCATCTTTCGTCATAAACGGAAGTTTACACTCGATACATTTCCCGTGCGCATGTCTTTTCAACTGCTGACAAGAACCTGCGCCAATTTTGATGACGTTTACGGCATCCGGTGGGTTTTTTGGTAATCTATAATAAGTTACTATTTATATAGAAAATGCAAGTTGTTTTTTCATTTAGCAAGTTAAAAAAAATACCACTTGCGAAAAAATGCAAGTAGAAAATCTGGCTAAATTCGAACCCTGGACAGTGTAAGCATTTCAGATTGTAGAATGACGGGGACAGTGTAAGCATTTCTGATTGTAAAAAGATAGGGATAGTGTAAGTATTTCAGATTGTAAAATGACTGGGACAGTGTAAGCATTTCAGACTCTAGAAAGATGGGGACAGTGTAAGCACTTCAGATTGAAGAAAAATGGGGATAGTGTAAGCATTTTAGATTGTAGAAAGATGGGGACAGTGTAAGTATTTCCGATTCTAGAAAGATTGGGATAGTTTAAGTATTTCAGATTTTAGAAATATGGGGACAGAGTAAGTATTTCAGATAGTAGAAAGATAGGGACATTGTAAACATTTCAGATTGTAGATAGATTGGGACAGTGTAAGCATTTCAGATTCTAGAACAGTTAAACGGTTTCCGAATGATAACATAAGAATGCTTCGGCGTAGAATCATGAAAATTGATAGGGAGGTTGGTCATCAGATGACCCCTATCGATTTTGAGATCAGTAGGTCAAAGGTCAAGGTCACAGTGGCCAGGAACAGTAAAACAGTTTCCGGACGATAACTCAAAAATGCTTGGGCCTAGAATCAGGAAAATTGATAGGGAGATAGGTCATGACCAGCAGATGTCCCTTATTGAAGTCATTAGGTAAGGTTTAAGGTCACATTGGCCAAGAAAAGTTAAACGGTTTCCGGATGATAACTAAAAATCACTTGGGCCAAGGATCATGAAAATTGATGGAGAGTTTATCATGACCAGCAGATGACCCCTATTGATTTTGAAGTCAGTAGGTCAAAGGTCAAGGTTACAGTGACCCGGAACAGTTAAAACCGTTTCCAGATGATTCCTTGAAAATGCTTTGGCCTAGGATCACGAAACTTGATAGGTAGATTGGTCATGACCAATAGATGATCCTATAGTTTTTGAGGTCAGTAGGCCAAAGGTCAAGGTCGCATTGACCAGGAACAGTTAAACCCTTTTCGAACGATACCTTGAGAACGCTTGGGCCTAGGATCACGAAACTTTATAGGGAGGTTGATCATGACTAACAGATGACCCCTTGTGCAATTACTGAATGCATCAAGGGGGCAGTTTGTGTTCTACGAGCTCCTGTTAACTGACAGACTTTATTACCCAACACCTTTTATTATGTGAGACCTTTGTCTAGTACCAGCTGATGTCAGTATTTATATATTATTCTGTATCTTCAAGAAACTATGTCTTTATGTCAGATTGATAAAAATTGGTATTTATGTCAGATTTAACAAACAATATTTTCGTCATTAATATATGTTGTATAGTTTCTATTTAAGTGCCCTGTGTTTGACTTGGACACTGATGTGAAGTACCAGGGAAAATATCAGACTATGACAACCCAAGGGGCTATCACTATAGAGGTGTGTTATTAACGTATTTTGCAAAATGCAGATATTACTAAGTGCCAAGAAACGTTACACTCGGACATTAATATACTGCATGTTTACGCTTGCAATAAAAAAGAAAACAACAAAGAAGTGCTCAAAGGTGAGCTTTTCTGATCGCCCTGTGTCTGTCGTCCATCCGTCTGTCAGCAGTCAACAGTTTGACTGTTGACACTCTAGAGGTCATAATTTTGGTCAGGTGGGTTCAAAAACTAGGTCACAAGGTCAAATTAAATGTAAAGCTTGTTAACACTCTAGAAGCCACATTTATGATAATATCCCTATGAAACTTGGTCAGAATGTTAATCTTAATGATCTTTAGGTCAGGTTTATATCTAGGTCAAGTGGAGTCAAAAACTCAGTCACCTGGTCAAATCAAAGGAAACGCGTGTAAACACTCTCGAGGCCACATTTATGATATATCTTAACGAATTTGGTCAGAATGTTAACCTTGATGATCTTTAGGTCAGTTGTAAATCTGGGTCAGGTGGGGTCAAAAACTAGGTCACCAGGTCAAATAAAATGAAAAGCTAGTTAACACTCTCAAGGCCACATTTATGTCTGTATCTTCATGAAACTTGGTCAGAATGTTAACCTTGATGATCTTTAGATAAAGTTTGAATCTGGGTCATTTGGAATGTGACCTACTGATCTACTTTTTTGGTTTTTAAGATACAGCCTTGAAATTTGGATGACATGTACAGTTTTGCACACTGAACTTTAAACTGACTTCAGTGATCATGAATATGACCTACTGACCTGCTTTCTTCAGGTGAGCAATACAGGGCCTTCAGGGCCCTCTTGTTCTTAATAACAGTTTTTAGACGATTTTTTTCAGATTTTACCGTTTCAAAATGATGCAATAGAGTATGTTACATTGCATTTATTTGTGGACACTGATTATTTAAGGTAAAAATTAAACATTTCATTAAAAAAATAGACAAGTTACTTTAGTTTAATTACACGGTAATGAAACGTTGCCTGTGGCACAAAATGTGCTGCACTGAAATGAAGGCATCGTGCTTCTGACGACACAGGCATTGCGCAGGATGTTTACAAAAATAACGAGCACGGTGAGTAAAATTGAATGGTTTTGGTTATTAGCTCGACTATTCGAAGAATAGTCTAGCTATTCTACTCACCCTGGCGTCGGCGTCGGCGTCGGCGTCACACCTTGGTTAAGTTTTTGCATGCAAGTACATACAGCTATCATTTAAAGGCATATAGCTTTGAAACTTATTTATTCTTTTTCTAGGACAATTACCAACCTCACTGGGTCAAGTTCCATAACTCTAACATGTATTTTGAGCAAATTATGCCCCCTTTTGGACTTAGAAAATTTTGGTTAAAGTTTTACATGCAAGTTACTATCTCCAAAACTAATGCAGATATTGAATTGAAACTTCACATGTGTCTTTGGGGTTATAAAACTATTTGATAGCACCAAGTCCCATAACTCTGACCTTCATTTTGGCCAAATTATGCCCCCTTTTGGACTTAGAAAATTCTGGTTAAAGTTTTGCGTGCAAGTACATACAGCTATTACTAAAAGGCATATAGATTTGAAACTTATTTTTTCTTTTTCTAGATCAATTACCTACCTCACTGGGTCAAGTCCCATAACTCTGACATGTATTTTGAGCAAATTATGCCCCCTTTTGGACTTAGAAAATCCTGGTTAAAGTTTTACATGCAAGTTACTATCTCCAAAACTAATGCAGATATTGAATTGAAACTTTACATGTGTCTTCGGGGTTATAAAACTAGTTGATAGCACCAAGTCCCATAACTCTGACCTTCATTTTGGCCAAATTATGCCCCCTTTTGGACTTAGAAAATTCTGGTTAAAGTTTTGCGTGCAAGTACATACAGCTATTACTAAAAGGCATATAGATTTGAAACTTATTTTTTCTTTTTCTAGATCAATTACCTACCTCACTGGGACAAGTCCCATAACTCTGACATGTATTTTGGGCAAATTATGCCCCCTTTTGGACTTATAAAATCCTGGTTAAAGTTTTACATGCAAGTTACTATCTCCAAAACTAATATAGATATTAAATTGAAACTTCACATGTGTCTTCGGGGTTATAAAACTAGTTGATAGAATCAAGTCCCATAACTCTGACATGTATTTTGGGCAAATTATGCCCCCTTTTGGACTTAGAAAATTCTGGTTAAAGTTTTGCGTGCAAGTACATACAGCTATTACCAAAAGGCATATAGCTTTGAATCTTATTTATTCCTTTTCTAGGTCAATTACCAGCCTCACTAGGTCAAGTTCCATAACTCTTAACATGTATTTTGAACAAATTATGCCCCCTTTTGGACTTAGAAAATTCTGGTTAAAGTTTACATGCAAGTTACTATCTCCAAAACTAATGCAGATATTGAATTTAAACCTAACATGTTTCTTCGGGGTTATAAAACTAGTTGATAGCATCAAGTCCCATAACTTTGATATGTATTTTGGTCAAATTATGTCCCCTTTCGAACTTAAATCTTTTGATATTTAACATTTTGGGTAATAATTTCCTGCTTCTGTGACAATATTTCGAACAGTCGAGCTTGGCTGTCTTACGGACAGCTGTTGTTGTCTTTTACAATAAAAACTATTTCGAAATCGGGGAATGCAGCGGGATGTAGTTGTATCTTGTCGACAAATCCATGCCAAGTTTGTGAAGAAAAATGTGTAATATTGTTATTCTGCGCTTGTTTTTAGCTCGACTATTCGAAGAATAGTCTAGCTATTCTACTCACCCTGGCGTCGGCGTCGGCGTCGGCGTCACACCTTGGTTAAGTTTTTGCATGCAAGTACATACAGCTATCATTTAAAGGCATATAGCTTTGAAACTTATTTATTCTTTTTCTAGGTCAATTACCTACCTCTCTGGGTCAAGTCCCATAACTCTGACATGTATTTTGAGCAAATTATGCCCCCTTTTGGACTTAGAAAATTTTGGTTAAAGTTTTACATGCAAGTTACTATCTCCAAAACTAATGCAGATATTGAATTGAAACTTCACATGTGTCTTCGGGTTATAAAACTAGTTGATAGCACCAAGTCCCATAACTCTGACCTTCATTTTGGCCAAATTATGCCCCCTTTTGGACTTAGAAAATTCTGGTTAAAGTTTTGCGTGCAAGTACATACAGCTATTACTAAAAGGCATATAGATTTGAAACTTATTTTTTCTTTTTCTAGATCAATTACCTACCTCACTGGGTCAAGTCCCATAACTCTGACATGTATTTTGAGCAAATTATGCCCCCTTTTGGACTTAGAAAATTCTGGTTAAAGTTTTACATGCAAGTTACTATCTCCAAAACTAATGCAGATATTGAATTGAAACTTCACATGTGTCTTTGGGGTTATAAAACTAGTTGATAGCACCAAGTCCCATAACTCTGACCTTCATTTTGGCCAAATTATGCCCCCTTTTGGACTTAGAAAATTCTGGTTAAAGTTTTGCGTGCAAGTACATACAGCTATTACTAAAAGGCATATAGATTTGAAACTTATTTTTTCTTTTTCTAGATCAATAACCTTCCTCACTGGGTCAAGTCCCATAACTCTGACATGTATTTTGGCCAAATTATGCCCCCTTTTGGACTTAGAAAATTCTGGTTAAAGTTTTGCGTGCAAGTACATACAGCTATTACTAAAAGGCATATAGATTTGAAACTTATTTTTTCTTTTTCTAGGTCAATTACCTACCTCACTGGGTCAAGTCCCATAACTCTGACACGTATTTTGGGCAAATTATACCCCCTTTTGGACTTAGAAAATTCTGGTTAAGTTTTACATGCAAGTAACTATCTCCAAAACTACTACAGATATTAAATTGAAACTTCACATATGTCTTCGGGGTTATAAAACTAGTTGATAGCACCAAGTCCCATAACTCTGACATGTATTTTGGGCAAATTATGCCCCCTTTTGGACTTAGAAAATCCTGGTTAAAGTTTTGCGTGCAAGTACATACAGCTATTACCAAAAGGCATATAGCTTTGAAACTTATTTATTCTTTTTCAAGGTCAATTACCAACCTCACTGGGTCAAGTTCCATAACTCTTAACATGTATTTTGAGCAAATTATGCCCCCTTTTGGACTTAGAAAATTCTGGTTAAAGTTTAACATGCAAGTTACTATCCCCAAAACTAATGCAGATATTGAATTGAAACTTAACATGTTTCTTCGGGTTATAAAACTAGTTGATAACATCAAGTCCCATAACTCTGATATGTATTTTAGTCAAATTATGTCCCCTTTCGAACTTAAAACTCTTTTGATATTTAACATTTTGGGTAATAATTTCCTGCTTCTGTGACAATATTTCGAATAGTCGAGCTTGGCTGTCTTACGGACAGCTCTTGTTCATCGGATACAGTAACGTGAAAATTACAGAAGCAATGAATATTCCAAGTCATTTCACCTCCTGCTAAAAAGGGAATGATGTATTTCTGTAGTATATTATAAAAAGACATGATATCTGCTTGAATGAGATAAAATACATGTCAAGGAAAAGGCATATCCACTCGTTCTGCCGACTTTCCAGTCCAATGCCGCAGGCATCTCGATGGTGCCGCAGCTAGCATCGTGAGGGGGGCAGTCATCTTGAGCGCGATGCCTTCATTTCAGTGCGGCACATTTTGTGCCGCAGGCAATGCTACATATTCATGAATTAGTGATTTCGATACGTTTAAAATTTATATGTAATTTCAGAGTATGAACAACTGTAATTGATAAGAAAAACTTGCTGTTTATTTCAGAAGTCAGATTACAAAAGTGGCTCTTTCTTTGTTGTTCTTGTGGTGAAGCCAAATGATTATGACTGTACTGATGGAATTAATCAGATGCCACCAGCAGGGGTCAGTACTACCAGGCAAAAAAATGTCACCATAAACATTAGCAAAACCATATCAAGTAAGCATTTGTTTATTTTGTTGGTGTCTTAATTACCTATAAGTCAGTTTGATTTTCATGCATCTCTTTGTCATGTTGAATCCATACGGTGAAACATACTGAGCAACTAGAATTGGATTTTTTAAAATTTTATGCTAACTGATGAAATAGCACTCACTGCATATCACACATTGTGCGTGAAATAGCTTTTCCAATCTAACTGTAGATTGTTTTTTCCTTCTAAGTTTTCAGGTAATATTGGATGAAATTTGTAGTCATGGTTTGTCCTGATAGTCAAAGGAAGTTACTTGACAAGCTTTTTATAATGTTATGCTGTACCAGTATTTAATACAATGAAATGGCACATTCTGTCATTTGCGTTGTAACATCACAAGACATCTGACAGTATTGTCGTTTTCATGTCTGTTTCTAGTACTGAGATTAAAATTTGTTGCAAAATGTGTATTTCAATGCAGATTAGAATAAAATAAAAAGAAAATTTGTTTCCCTGATTATGGAATGTATCTCACCGCATCTCACAGTTCTTCCATTTTCAGTTGTGCTAAGTGCTTGTAAAAAATATAAAAAATGTCTCATAACTATATGCAATACTCACTCAAAACAAACAAATATCCTTATCCATCTTATTGTTAACCTTTACCCTGCTAAATTTCTATAATGAACTTGTCTATCTTTCAATTTGGACAATACCATTAACTGTTAAAAGGGGTGCTTTCCAAAAAGATACTGGCTGAATAGCGAACATTCAGCCAAACAGTGCAGACCATGATCAGACTGCACAGATGTGCAGGCTGATCATGATCTATACTGGTCACAGAGGCAGAATTAGTCATGTACAGTATGAAAATGGTTAAAAATGTGAAATATTCATGAAAAGTGTGAAGTTAATCATTCATTTAGAATGTAAACAGTTGCACAAATTTAAAAAAAAATTATTTCAGGTTCTCAGTATTACAGAGCCACGTTGATTGCGGCAGCATTTTTTGCAGCATTTTATGTGGTTGCTCTTCTGATAGGAATATTCTATCATGGATGGTAAGATCTGAGTTCTTCTACTAGGTGGTCTAGTGCTAACACGCTTGACTGTCAATCCAGAGGTCCGGGTATGAATATCCTGGTCCAGTCACTGAAAATTTCTGAGTTGCTCTTGAGTGTCTCCCACCTAAGAGGCCTGTACTGGTTCTTCCCAGGAAAGGTGGCTTTGCATGTATCGGTGCTATACACCGGACACGTTAAAGAACCAGACTGTCTATTGGCAAAGAGGTAGGCTAAGTTAGCAAGGCAGGCCTGTATCTAAAAAGCAGATTTCTCTCTATCTGTTCTAGGGGCTTTATCTCACTCTGTCCCTATGATCAGATCACTCTGTGTCTGTACTAGTGGAGGATGAATTTCGCGCCCTGTGTGGCTGCGGTTGCTATATTATGTAGAGCTCCTTTGAACGTGTTTACCATGAAAAGGACGCTATATTATTCTGGAATTACAATAATATAATAATAAATGTATCAGGATTTTCTACTTCACCAGTCACCAAATGCATGCAGAATCTTTATGTATTATAGATTTGTAAGAAGTTGCTTGATAAGCATTCTGATGTGAAAAAAATCATTGTACATTTTCCTTAAAAGATGTTCGTATTTACATCACATTGACATACTATGTGGCACCATACAGGCATGAAGAAAAAGTGCTACCACATTGGATCTACTGTTTGACATAAAATACATTTCAGAATTGAAGGATATAACAGAATGGTGTTTCAGTTAATTCACACACACTGAATTAATTATTAGTCTGGCAGAATAACTCACTAACTCGCTAGATGTTTACACACTTCTTAATTATTCTCCCAGGTTTTAATGTTATTGAAATGTCATGTAGACCTACTATATTTGGTGCTCTACATGCACTAAGAAATAATGTTTCAATGTTCATCCACTTATTTACATGAAAGACACAATAGAATGGAAATAAATATAGCAGGATCTTGTTTTGATATATTTAAACACTCTGAACTGGTTATACACTGCATAGAATAATTGACTCAGGCCACACCTTCATGAAATTATTCAGCAGGCTTATAATCTATTTTATGTATAAATACATTTAAACATGTTTCTACAATTTTAATTTCTGGAAGGAGAAATATATATAGGTATGGGTGAACTTAAAATTTTCAGTGTTTTATTACTGTACTGTAACATAATATACTAAAAAGGTGCCTTGTTGGTTCATGTAGTTATTGTTTTGTTCTGTTTGCCCAAGTTGTGTTTTTAGTAACATAATTGTTTCTGTTTTCAGCAAGGAGAATTGGGGTATCATTGATTTGACAACATTTGAAACTTCAATGAATCAAGGTTTGTTGCCTTCATAGTTTTTATATATCAGACAGCGGCCTCTGTGGCTGAGCTGTAAAGGTTGCTGACTCCGAGTCACTTGCCTCTCACTCAGTGAGTGTGAAACCCCATGTAGGATGACTGTATACTTTCTTCATGTGAGAAAACCATCCAACTGGCTTACAGCAGACTGTTGGTTCTACCCTGGTGCCTGCCTGTGCCTGAAATAATTTGTTGATTAGTACCTCTGTGTCTTCCTCAACCAGTAAAAGCTGAAACGTTGCCATATGACATATATTATGCCATTGTGACTTAAAATTGAACAAAATTAGATATATGGTAATGTAAGACATTTTTCGCTGGTGAAAGGATACTTTCAGTAACATAATATCTCTCCTGTTGTATCCAGTCTGTTACAAACAATGGGGCTGTATGAACCAGCTGTTGTGATATCAGTATCTAAACAAAATGGCTATAGGTCAGTGGTTTTAATACAGCATTTTAGAATATCATTAAAGGAAAACTGTTTGAAAAATATTGATAAAATTTGTACAGTCAATGACAGCCCTTAATATTTTCCAGTAATTTTCAGATTTTTTTTCCACAGGTCTTTAAAAGAATGTTTACTTATTATTTTTTTTTCTTTCAGAAGAGTTAAAAGAACCTGTTGCAGATAGTAGTGCCATACGTGGGAGCAGAACCCAAGGTTATGGTCTATTTCTTACTTCAGTTTTGTTTCATGTTTCGCGATTAAATAATACAACATCTTACATGACCAATGGAGAACTGTTATACAAAACTGAAGTAAAACAGTGATATATATCAGTAAATTGCACTGGAAAATACATTATGGTTATTGACTCTGAGTGAAAAAAAATATATGTTTTCCTTGGTACAGAACTAAAAATTGGTTGAAATGTGGTTAAAATCACCAAAAACATATAATAAAAGAAAATTTGTTTGATTTTTCACCTGGGAACAGATGACTTCATTTTCACTTGCGGCTGAGCAACTCTTGAAAATATTTCAATCCTTAATGTAATGAAAACAAATAACAAATACTCTATATTTTGATAAAAAAAAATTGGACTCTTTAATTCTTCTGTTTTTCATAAAAAAAATGTCAACCATATATCTATGACCTTTTTTACCATGGGTGATGTTATGTTGTAAAAATACATCCTTAAATTGTTTAAAGATGTGTTTATTGTTTGGCAATACAAAAACCCAGTATTTTCGTTGACATGACATGTTAGAAGGGTTCGCTGTGATGTCATTTTGTTATATTTATCTCTTGTCTTGCTGATGCAGATATATACAAAATAAGTTCCCTGCCATTGTCAGGAATTTTCTAGTATATTTAAAACATTGTAGGGCAATAAATGATTTTAAATTCTCATGCTAAAACATGTTCCTTCTAAATGTATATAGGAAATATTTTTGGCAGATAAATTTGCGATCGTTTCAAAGTTTTGAAAAATAATTCCCGTTGGTATCTCTGTAAGAATGTTTGTATGAAATTTAGGTCATTTTTGAAACTGGATTATTTAAGGTTAAGCAATAGGTTACTGGATCAAATCATGGAAAAACTCAAACTAGGTCACTAGATATATCATTCCTAACTTAGTTAATGATCTTCCTGATTAGTATAAAACATGGTCATTGTTTGTTTTAATTAACTGTAGACAAAATTAGGTACTAAGTAATCTGGGTAACAACTGAGTTGATCTTTCATGGAATAAAAACAAATATCCTCAATATTTCAATGAAAGTTTTCTGTATTTTTGTCATTTTCTTCCTTTCAGATGACACAAGACAACCTATTATAGAAAATAGAGGTGGAATGGGAGGTGGAGCCCAAGGATATGGTTCTATCTCAAATCCCGCCTCAAATCCTGCCTCTAGATCAGCAACTGACCAATCAAATGCCAGGGCTGAAGATCAGGAGTCAATCAATTCAGAAGATTTTGACATGGTCAAAGATGCTGACCAGGATAAGAATATTTTCAGAACAAAAGTAAAATTTTCATTTATTATAAAAATAAGAGTTGCTAGCAATTATAGTCGCCACTGAAAACCATTATGGCGAAAACTGTTACTAATCTAATTTGGAGGATAGTACAAGATACAAAAGACACTCCCATTTCAAAAAAGTTCTTTAGCAAGCCAGGGGTAAAGTGTCAGTCCATGAACATGACACTTATCCGATTGGTTGTTAATTTTTATCTCACCTGATTACAAAGTACAAACATAGGAAGAACTGTAAGATATATATAGACTTTTTGCCCCATTAGTTGTCCATTCATAACAACCACTTCACTGGCTTTTCTGTAAAATTAAACCAAATAGATTGAAATTGTTTACTTGCAAATTGTTCACTCTCCACTCATGATTTAGTACCCTATCTACTGTCTATGGTATTAGTGGTATAAAATGTCTGTGCTATAACCAAGAAGTCTGTAAATATCTAACTCAGACATTGATACTTTTCCATAAAACTATTTACTTCTTTTGTTGCAGACTGCCCTGTTTGTAGTTGATCTTGCAAGAAAAAATGAGAAAAGAGCGGATAAAACCTATAAACTCTACTACAAGTAAGTTTTACTTTTCTTGTCTTCATTAGTTTACTACTATAGTAAAACACTGATCACTCACAGATGCATGGGAATGAGCAAAATGCTTGAGTTACCATTATTTACTAACCAACCACATATCGACATAGTGTACTTACATAGAAAATTTAAGTTTGTTTTCCAATTTTCATTTGAAATGGACTCCTAAACATTATTGTTAGTGCACCATTGATCAACAGTTTCAAGAATAGACTCGATACCTATATGGGAAATGCCAAGTATACCACCCATCCGGAACAGAACTTGGTACAAATCCATGAGGGGGTTATAGAAGACTGAAGTCTTGCGACCCTAACAACAGATGTAAGTGTGTGTTTGGGTTTAACGTCTTTTTCAACAATTTTTCAGTCATATAAACGATGGTGTTTACTTGAAACAGTGAGCACAATGCCCAGCTTTATAGTGCTGCCTCACTGGAATATCACGCCGTAGACACGTGACATGATACCCCACCCAGTCACATTATACTGACACCGGGCTGACCAGTCCTAGCACTATCCTCTTAATGCTGAGCGCCAAGCGAGGAAGCAACTAGTACCATTTTTTACGTCTTTGGTATGATGCAGCCGGGGATCGAACCCACGACCTCCCGCACTCAAAGTGGACGCTCTACCACTAGGCTACCGAGGCGGTGTAAGATGTAAGAAGAAATTGTGATGCATAATTTTGCTGAGCTGGAATAATGTTTTGTGAGCTTTGGGCCAGGTATTACACTTGGACAACACTTAAAGATGTTTAGCCCAGCTATGGTAATTTCATACAGAAATAAATCAGACAGAAGCACATGAAGGGCTTCTTGATTGGGGCAGTGATTTTTGATTGACCCAACTTTTCACTGTACATAGTACTGAGGACCATATTATACACTTAGTAATGGCAATGTTGGTCTGGAAGTGGTCATGAGCAAGACTAAACTTGGGTGCTAATATAAATTTAACTGTACTAACGACCTAGTAGGGAACGTCATTGCCTTTTAATGATTTGTTTATTTATAATATACCTTAACACAGTAACAATCACTTTATTACTGGAATCAATTATATAAGATATTGTAGTAAACAAACTTTTATCACAAGGACTCGGAGTAAACTGACGTCAAAAATAAGGTCACACCTCCCTGGCAGGAAATGTACCTGTTATAGTGCACACTTTTGGTAATATTACCTACTTCAGTTATTTGGCTGGTTACAAGATTCTGTCCTTTGTAGCTTTGTAACTATTTATAGTAAGGTTTATAATAGGCAAGTTACAGACTTGAGCAGTTTGAACAAAAATATTGCTTTGTTCATATTGCATGTTTGGTCTAACTGCCCAGTTCACAAACCATATATGGACAGAAGTGTCATGTACTATTTGTTATATAATATCAAATAAAAATCAAGTTTTATCAAATTCATTGATCAGAACAGTGTAATAGGTAAAATATGTCCTTATACCTAAATCATATTCAGTGCCATATGCAACAATGCCTGTGGTTATACCATCTGTTTTATGGACAGGATGATGTTGTATTAAAAACAAGTTTATAAATATTCAAATATTTCAGAATATTTTAAGGGATTTGCCAGACTGAGTAATGTTATGCTCATAGGCACATGTGAAAATTACAATATGTAAACCTTTGATTACTACTGTAGTATCTTGAATGGTGAGAAACCTACTTACTTCAGTAGTTCCTAAATGAAAAAGAATTCAGTGGAAGACATTACTAGGTTTGAGTAGGTTAACTTCTTTTATTATTTGACTGTTTGCAACCTTAACTGATCTTCATCAGGTATAATGATTTTTCCATAATTACCGGTATCATTTATTAGTAGCATGTTTACTCTTGTTGTATTTTGATATTTCTTTCTTTCAGAAACTTGTTCATCATTGCAGTATTTTATGGGTTGCCAGTGATACAGCTTGTTATGACCTATCAGACGGTAAGACGTAGCTGATCGTATTGTTGAATTATATTTGACTCTTGTATCTAAGGTAACTTTTACAGCTTGAAATGGTGAAGGTACACCCTAGATGCACAGGCCTGAACCTAGCCCAGTGACATGTAAGATTCAGATTCCTTCTTACATACAAACTTACTACAAGAAAGTGGCAGTTGAATCAAAGACAGTGACTATAAAAAAACTAGACTGTATGGTATCTTTATAGCTGCACAATTTGAAAGGAAAACAAGGTACTGCTGGAATCATTTTGTCAATAATAAGCCTAAACACTACAGAAATAGCGAGCTGATAGCATTGTGAAAAGTCATGTTAGAGGTTTTAAGGCATGCTATGGATTTAGTTCTCTTTTGTTTTAACTGTTGATGATGCATCATTTCCCATAATAAAAACCTGTTGTTCTGAAAAATTCACTTTATGCAGACTTGTGCCAGAGGTGAGTTGTACTGGTGAGTACAAACCTGAAGCAGTTTGGATATCATCTTCATCTGAAACAGTTTTACTTGTAGCTTAAACCAAAACTATGGAGGATTAATACAACATGTCAATTAAGCTCACCTGATAATGATATTTTTGTTTGTTTGTTTTACCTGTGATTTATGAAAAGATTTTTTACTTACTTCCTTTTGAACCGGTATAACTACTTTTGTAAAATTTTCAGGTTTTGAATTTCACTGGGGACCAGGATATATGTTACTACAACTTTGCATGTGCCCATCCACTGGGCAGAGTTAGCTCATTCAACAACATCTATAGTAACATAGGATATATTCTCCTGGGCATACTCTTCCTTATCCTTGTTGCAAGAAGGTAAGCCATTCAAGTGATTAGTCATTCTACACAATGTCCTAACATTTTTAGAAATCAGAGTGCAGAAAGATTTTCTCACTTCCTGAGCCTCTGGTACCCAGCCCTGTTGAGATCATCCATGGTGGCCAGGAACCAAGACCTGTTTTCCATTATCATAAATATTTATCACATGACTGTTCTTCTGAGCCAGGTTTCATTTAAAACAGTCCATACACTTCATGAACTTTCCAGAACACTACTTTTTACACTCAGTTGACTTGGAGTATATTCTGAATCTTCTGAGTAACCAAAGGAACATAACCAGTCACTCTGAAGAGCAAAGAGCTTTGTTGCTGCCTAAACAGTATCCTTGAGCTGGTTATGCTCACACATTCCTAAATAAGTGAAAGAATCTTATATGATTAAAAAAAAAAATAAATACTTCTTTGACAAATTGTTTTTAGCTCGACTATACGAAGTATAAGGAGAGCTATCCTACTCGACCCAGCGTTGGTGTCTTTCCGCGTCCCCACCTTGGTTTAAGTTTTTTTACACTTTCTCTTTTTAATCCCCCGCCGTGGTGGAGGGATAACAGGAATGGTCTGCGTCCATCAGTCCTTCCGTCTATCCTTCCATCCTTCCTTCTTTCCGTCCTTCCGTCCGTAACAAAATCGTGTCCGGTCCATATCTCCTAAACCCTTGAAGGATTTTCATGAAACTTGGGTCAAATGATCACCTCATCAAGACAATGTGCAGAACCCATGAGTCAGCCTTGTCGGTTCAAGGTCAAGGTCACAACTCAAGGTCAAAGGTTTGAGCTTGCCATTTTGTGTCCGCTCTATATCTCATAAACCCCTTGAAGGAATTTTATAAAACTTGGGTCAAATGATCACCTCATCAAAATAATGTGCAGAACCCATGAGTCAGCCATGCCAGCTCAAGGTCAAGGTCACAACTTAGGGTCAAAGGTTTTGAGCCTTCCATTTTGTGTCCGCTCTATATCTTCTAAACTCCTTGAAGGTTTTTCATGAAACTTGGGTCAAATGATCACCTCATCAAGACGATGTGCAGAACCCATGGGTCAGCCTTGTTGGCTCAAGGTCAAGGTCACAACTCAAGGTCAAATGTTTGAGCCTTCCATTTTGTGTCCGCTCTATATCTCCTAAACCCCTTGAAGGAATTTTATCAAACTTGGGTCAGATGATCACCTCATCTAGATGATGTGCAGAACCCATGAGTCAGTCATGCCGGCTCAAGGTCACAACTTAGGGTCAAAGGTTTGAGCCTTCCATTTCGTGTCCGCTCTATATCTCCTAAACCCCTTGAAGCAATTTTATAAAACTTGGGTAAAATGATTACCTCATCAAAACGATGTGCAGAAATTATGAGTCAACCATGCCAGCTCAAGGTCAAGGTCACAACTAAGGGTCGAAGGTTTGAGCCTTCCATTTTGTGTCCACTCTGTATCTCCTAAACCCCATGAAGGATTTTCATCAAACTTGGGTCAAATGATTACCTCATCAAGAACTCATGAGTCAGCCATGTCAACTCAAGGTCAAGGTCACAACTGAAGGTCAAAGGTTTCAGCTCTGTATCTCCTAAACCCCTTGAAGGATTTTCATGAAACTTGGGTCAAATGATCACCTCATCAAGACGTTGTGCAGAATTCATGAGTCAACCATGTCAGTTCAAGGTCAAGGTCACAGCTAAAATCAAAGGTTTACCCTTTCACTATCCATAGCAGTGGCGGGGAATTTAGCTGTCTTTCAGACTGCCTTGTTTCTACTTATCTCTGTAATTACTAGATGGATTTGATTCAAACTTAAAATAGTTATTCATCATCATCACCCACATTGTCTGACCTAAGGGCCATAACTCTGGTACCAATATTTCATGATTTATCCCCCCTTTTCACTTAGATTTTCAGGTTAAAGTTTTGATGCACTTTCACTCTGTCTCTGTTATTACTGAATGGATTTGATTTGATTCAAACTTAAAATAGTTGTTCAACATCATCACTCTCATCATATGAAGCAAGGTGCATAACTCTGGCACAATTTTTTCATGAATTGTTCCCCCTTTTTACTTAGAATTTCAGGTTAAAGTTTTGATGCACTTTCACTCTGTCTCTGTTATTACTGAATGGATCTGATTCAAACTTAAAATAATTGTTCAACATCATCACCCACATCATATAACACAAGATGCATAACTCTGGCACAATATTTTCATGAATTAAGCCCCCTTTGACTTAGAATTTAAGGTTAATTTTGATGCATTTTCACTATATCTCAGTTATTATGAAAGGCATATTTAATTCAGACTTGAAGTAGTCATTCCACATCGTCACCCACATCATATGACACAAGATGCATAACTTTTGCACCAATATTTAATGAATTATGGCCCCTTTGTGCTTAGAATATACTTATATAGTGTTTAATACACTTTATCTTTACCTCTCTTATTACTTAATATTTTTGACTCGGGCTATTGTGCAATATTTTCATCTCCCATTGGAGTCACTCCAGTGACAGCTCCAGTTTCCTCAGATGTGTCCAGTTTCACTATCCAGCATCGAAATAGTTGAGCATGCTGTCTCCTGTGACAGCTCTTGTTTTGGTGAGCACTCATTTCTAGGGAATATATTTGCCATATTTATGCATTAAAGATGCTTTTCTTAAGAATATCAATGTGAAATTGGTATGACGTTTTAAGTGTAACATTATCTTCCTCATTCATTTACGTAAGTGCCCAGAAGTGTCTTTTAGATGTATTACTGTCAAATCATTATAGTTAGTGGGGTCTTTTTTTGGTGGATTTTGTCATTGTATGAATCCAAGTAGTTATATAGGAAAAGCAGTACAAAAATCCTTATTCTATAATCTCCTTTTATCTTAAAATTGTGGAATTTGTGTGGAAGGTATGAAATTTTATGCCCTCGAAACTAAGTTATTTTACAGTATTTTACCTCGATTTTTAGGGAATTGTTACACAGGAAAGCTGTAGAGAGAAGTGAGGGTAGACACAAGGTAAGTTGTGCTGTTTGCATATTATTTTCATTGCTGCTTACTTGATTTATTATGTAAACACAATGTCTATAGAGTTATTAAAGTTAAATTGCTGAAATCCTACAGAAGTCCAAGGCAAGTTATAGCTCTTAAACATCTGAGTCAATTTTGAATACAATTGTTTTCTTGCTCAAACAGTTCAGATAGGAGCATACGAATGAGTTTATTAAACACCTAGACAACTTCTGATTTAAGTGTAAAAAAAACCTATTCAACAATAAAGGAGATGTCACGTTTTTTATCACAAGATTTAGCAAGATTTTACACTAAGTTATGTTTCTATGACAATTTCAGATTTGTTTTACTTTCTAAAAAACTAATTCAGAAATGGGGAACTTTGATTTGTGTTAGAGACATAGATCTACTAATGTTGGCGTGTTTACCCACTGACATTATGATTAGGGATGGCAACGAATATTCGAATATTCGTTCATGACACGAATATTTGAATATTGTTTCACTATTCGAATATTCGGAAAAAATATAAGATCATAAGAAATAAATAAAATCCAAATGAAAGATCAAATATGTTCGTTTATATAATTTACCAAACTTCGCTTTCATAGTAGATACACGCGAAAATGGCTTCTGTCGCTGTCAGACGTGTCACTTTGTATATTAGCGTTGCGAGATTGTACATCACTATGGTGATGACATTGTAACCTGCAGTAAATACCGCAAATTTTATTGGTCAAAAATTGATGTAAATCTGTTACAAATCGCCTTGTTTATGGTAGGTGTGAAACGCATGTAATGAAAAATCATTAGAAAGCACTTGAACTAATGACTCAGTTTTCAATCAAAGTTGATTTATGATCTTTATTGTTGTTTAATTATTATTGCAGAAGTTTGGAATACCACAGCATTTTGGTTTGTTTTATGCAATGGGGTTTGCCCTGTGTATGGAAGGAATTATGAGTGCTTGTTACCATGTGTGCCCTACAGTCTCTAACTTTCAGTTTGGTAAGTTCTACCAATATTGTCTATGAAATGAATTGCTCGAAAAATCTTTAGTTTATGACCTTGGAATAATATTTTGATGCTATACAGACAGAGCTACCAGATACTTACTTAATGTAACATGTTTTTGAACTTATAGATCCCTGACAACAATACTCAAGTTAACAACTGCTGTTGGAAAAACAAATGTTCTAATATCATAACACAACCCACCTTATGGGCAATGGCTGGTAAAATGCATTTATTGGATATAAGAGATACGGGTATGTAAAAAATCGTATCCAGTCGAGCATTGTTAACTTTGAATTGTTATGCCTTTGTGGTCAAAAATGTTCATGGCATTTTGAATGCAACAAGGAAACATATTTGAACTGTAAATATTACTACTTTCAGACACATCATTTATGTATATCATAGCATGTCTATGTATATTGAAGATCTACCAGAATCGTCACCCAGATATCAGCGCTAAAGCTCACTTCTCGTACACTGTCATGGCCATAGTCATTATTATAGCTGTCATTGGTGTGGTATGTTATACATCTATTTATTATGCCCTGTCATGTACTATAGTGTTACCCCTGTTTGTGCATGCATGCATGTGTGTACATCTCCATGTTTGTTTGTGTGCATAAACTCTAGCCTAGCTGATAACTTTGTTGGCTTTTGAAATAATTTTTCACAAATAACCACTGTAACAAGACAATGTCACATGCAAAATCGAGACCTCCTAGCTCAAAAGTCAAGGTCACAAAGGTCAAATATTTATGTCTCCCAGCACACAGTACACGTGGTGTGGGAGTCATATTGATTTACTCCTGTCTGTGTGTGTCTGTCTGTCAGTCACAGTTCTTGTCCCCACTCTTTAAGTTGAACAGTTCTCATCTGATCGTCACCAAACTTGAACAAAATTTGTTTGACAATAAGTCCTCGGCCAAGTTCGATAACTACCCAAATCTGCCCAAGCAGTTCCGAATTTTGGCCCTTGAATTACCATAAATGGCTTTGTACACTGATGTCCGCGCTCTTAAGTCGAACAGTTCTCATCTGATCTTCATCAAACTTGAACAAAATGTGTTTGCCAATAAGTTCTCAGCCAAGTTCGATAACTAGCCAATTGGGCCCAGCCACTTTGGAATTATGGCCATTGAATTACTGAAAATCACTCTGTACACTGATGCCAGTGATACATGTATTGGTGCGTGGTTGACTCAGATACATAAAGGAAAAGAAATGCCAATCTATTATGATTAGGCAGTTGTGAGAGACATGCACTTTTCTCAAAAGCAGCTCTAGTTATGTTATTTTTTCTAGTCTGCCCTATGAAGTGGTGTAGGAGTAAAGCGTCCAACTCCTAAACTCAAAGTTGGCAGGTGAGAATGGAATTGATCAGTTCTCTACTGTTTCTACTTAGGCACAAGTACTGGTCAGAAGTCCAGGAATCTGCCATTGAGTGTAGTAAACTTAGATAGTAAGTATTTTCACTGCTATTGATGTAAACTAGTCCAAAATGTAGCTTGACTGCTTTCATTGAAAATGACTCATTGTCTCATTCACAATATTTGGGGCATGGGGTGTAAGAATTCCTCAAAAATTTGTTAACACATTAGTATATACAGAGCAACCTCTGTAGAGCAACACCCTTTGGGAGATACAAATATTGAGTTATGTAGAGGTTGTTGCCCTGGAGAGGTAAATTTGATAGTATATTCCAGCTTAGGGAAATTTTGTTGATGATGTTATAGAGAGGTTTTTGCTTAAGAGAGGACCGCTCTGGAGAGGTTGTACTGTAGTGTGTAAATGGGTCCTCTGTAAAATATTTAAAAAAAAATAGTAACTCAAAAGTACCGAGATGCATTCATAACAAACAAAATCAACATTCTACTTAGGTTTATAAACTCCATTTTCACTTCCTCTGTCAATTCTCAGTATCAAATGAAGATATTCAAACCTGAACTTTGCGTATGTAGCTTTCAGCAATCCTATTTTTGAGAACAATTAAAACTAGTTATACCTTGTCTCTAGTAACTTGCTGGTACTCATTTAAAACTGGGTCAACTGAGGCATTAGTGATAAATTACATTGCTCAAGGTCATTCTGCAATGGAAGATGCCAGGAATCAAACCCAGGTATTTTTACTCTATTGGGAAGTATCTTGGTCCTTTCAGCCATTGTGTGCACATACATTAGACATGTTGGATAAATATATCAAGGGCTTAGAGCGAAACTGGTCTATCTGTACATAGAAATAGAAGCAGATAGACCAGTTTCGCTCAAAGCCCTCGATATACAGACATAATACTGTGTAGTTTAGAGACATTTATATCAGGTTTATGTATTTACATCACAATTTTATGCTAATGCTGCCACATTTGACAATTCCAGGTCTATGGAACAAATATATTCTGGATATTGTTTGCGATAGTGTATCTTGGAGCCTCACTTGTTCTCAGTGTGCACCTATACTACATGGGCAGGTGGCAAATAGGTAAGGGAATAACAGTTACAGTTTGGTTTCTTTAAAAAATGCTTTATAACCATGATAGCTGATGTTAACGTTGGTGAAAACACCTGACATCAGTGGCACCGGGAGACATCAGTGGCACCTGGAGAAATATTATTTGTAAAAGCCATGAATTGCCTGTCTAACCACAGCCCTATCTGAATTAGGATGAACAGAGGCTATGTTTCATATAACTTATCTGTTTGAGATTTTAGGATACGGTCATAAAAATTCCTAAAAAGGATATGCTTATATCATCCTTAATTATGCCTCACTCTTTATTTAGAAAAGCATATATATTGTTCTGCTTATTTTGGTGGACTGGCCTGTCTGTCAACAATGAATATTTTGTTTTATTGTTGAAGACCTGTGTTGAGTTTGACCTATTTCTGTCAAACTTTAGGAGAATGGTTGACTGAATCCAGTTCTATATAGGTTCATTATGTAAGTGTGTAACTCATAGGCTTTGAAGGTCAAAGGTCAAGGTCAAAGTGATTTTAAGTCTGAAAAAGTTTTCTGATAAAAAAAACTGTAAATGCTTGGGTCTACAGCATTCAAACTTGATAGTATATTTATCTGTAACCAGTGGATGACCTTTTTTGTTTTTCACCTCATTAGATCAAAAGTCAAAGCATAAGGTTTTGTGTCAGGAAATTGTATGGTCAGTAGTTTGTATACCTAGTTGACCTGTAAAGACTTATGTTTTGATAATATCTTTTGTTTACACTCAAACCTGTATAAAGTTGCCAGACAGTGAAGGAACACCATCTGGCCACAGGTGTTTGAAGCTCTATCAACGAAATATATGTGCAGGTTAGATCTCTTGAAGAGATCATAGATCTGTACTATTTCATAGTATATTAGGTGGGTGGGGTATGGTAATGCATATATTTATTGATAGAGCTTCAAGCGCCTGTGACCTGGCTGCTTAAGGCACAGTGCTGCTTAAGACAAGTTGAATTAAGAAAAAAAGGGAATTTAGCTGACTGGCTGCTTAAAGCAGGTGGATTCTTAATACAGGCAGCCAGTAAGACAGGTTCAACTGTATTGAAGGTCTTGCCAATCAACAATCTTGATCATTTTAGATTGACAGTTGTGTTGAATTATGATAGCTTTATTGTAAAGAAATATTATTGGTTTATTATTCAGATCGTTACATATGTAACAGACTTTGGTTAATGATAATATCGGACTGGTTGAAATGTAGCAGGCCAGTTTATGGGGTAAGCATGGAACTATTACATAAAGATTTATTATTTTTTTAGCTCACCTGAACCAAAGGCTCATGGTGAGCTTTTGTGACCGCTCAGTGTCCGTCGTCAGTCGTTAGTTGTGTGTCCGTCAACTTTTTCTTAAAAAACCTTCTTCTTGAAAACCACTGGGCAGAATTACACCAAACTTCACAGGAATAATCCTTGGGTGGCCCCCTTTCAAAATTATTCAAAGATTTGAATTCCATGCAGAACTCTGGTTGCCATGGCAACCGAAAGGAAAAACTTTAAAAATCTTCTTGTCCAAAACTGCAAGGCATAGAGCCTTGATATTTGGCCTGTGACATCATCTAATGGTCCTCTATGAAGATTGTTCAAATTGTGCCCCTGGGGTGAAAAGAGGCCTCGCCCTGGGGGGTCACAAGTTTTAGTAATTACGTAGACCTATATAGGAAAAAACTTTAAAAATCTTCTTGTCCGAAATTGCAAGGCATAGAGCCTCAATACTTAGCTTGTGGCATCATCTAATGGTCCTCTATGAAGATTGTTCAAATTATGCCCCTGGGGTGAAAAGAGGCCCCGCCCCGAGGGTCACAAATTTTACATAGTCTTATATGGGAAAAAAAGTTTAAAAATCTTCTTGTCTGAAACCACAAAACCTAGGCTTTTGATATTTGGTGTGTTGCATTGCCTAATGGTCTTCTACCAAAATTATTCAAATTATATCCCTCGGGTGAAATGAGGCCCTGCCCTGGAGGTCCCAAGTTTACATAGGCTTTTATAGAAAAAAAAACTTTAAAAATCTTCTTGTCTGAAAGTTCAAGGCCTAGGCCTTTGATATTTGGTATGTAGCATTGCCTAGTGGCTCTCTAACAAGAGTGTTCAAATTATGCCCCTGGGGTGAAAAGAGGCCCCGCCCTGGGGGTCACTTTTTATATGAGTTATATAGGAATAAATACTTCAAAAATTACCAGATCACATTTCCTACACTGTTTAATTATAATTACCTGATGACCCCAAGCGATTAGGGGTCACTTGACCATGACCTTGACCTACTTTCTTGTTTTTTAAGATACAGTCTTGTAATTTGGATGACATGTACAGTTTTGCACACCGGTCTGAAAACTGACTTTCAGTGACCATGAATGTGATTTACTGACCTACTTTCTAATATTTTAGCATCAGTTTGCCGTTTTAAACATGTGGCTCATATTACTCAGGTGAGCGATTCAGGGTCATCATGACCCTCTTGTTTCAAATAAATTTATGTATAATGTTTATGTATAATGTTTTGCTCCTTTATTCATATGTAAATACCTAGAGTCAAAGAAAATAATTTATGTAGACTTGAGTAAATATTCCCATAATTTTCAGAAGTTAAAGCAAAGAAAGACTTGGATGTTTATAGATGATATGAATGGTATTGTACTTTGTTTTGCGGTCAGATTTGTAATGAAATATTTCAGAGTCGCCTTATCCTACTCATTCTTGGAAATGCTGTGAACTGGGGCATGTAAGTGCAATTTCATTCATTTTGGAACAAAGATGTGTTATTTTGTAAAACCATGAGGGTGGCCTCCCCTTGATTGCTACTCTTTGGACAAACAGTCAAATTTGAGTCAAGTATTGTTATGTAGACAAACTTTAGCCAAATTATGTTGATATTTTCAAAATTCTTTAGTTACTTAAAAGTTAAATGCAATTCACATAGTAATAGAGACCTGCCTTGAGGTAATGCTTGAAACTGAAGTTTCAGACTGGTTCACATAAAGATGTGAGGTAATACTTCAAAGTGAAATCACAGACAGAACAAGAAAAGATAATACCTGATGCTTAAAAGAGAAATATCAGACTGGTTCATGGTATGAGGTTGAAAGTTAGATAACAAGAAAAATGAATGTAACAGTCCTCAGGCTTTCAATGTTATTTGACAGATACTTGTATAAATACAGTCAAACTGTTTTCACTTGAACACGGATAATTCGAACACCACACTTTGCTCAAACTCATTGTCAAGTGCCTGCAAAATCCCAATTTTGTATATTGTTCAACTGTAGCAATTGTTTTGGACAAAGGTGATGATTTAAAATGCTAATGAAAAAATAAGCATACATCTCGTTTATATTTGTGTGATGAAGTAAATAAAATAATTACCAGGTTAAAATTTACTCAAATGAATAATTTATACAGAGGATTATACGCAGGAATTACAGCCCCTTCAGATTTTGCCAGTCTTTTACTAACCGTGTTCATTGTTAATTTGGCGTTATATATGGGATTTTATGTGTTTATGAAGGTAAGCATTTTGATTGTTTCCCAGCTTTTTTCCAAGCAAATGTACACGGATATTACACCTTCATAGACTTACTGTTTGGTCAATATGTAGATTGTTAACCAACCTGAAAGTAATATTGACAGAGGACACAGTCTGAGTTCAGCTTCCTTTTCTGACAGATCAACAAAACTACATAGTGAGCTTACTGTCAGTCTACAGTTGTTCTGTTTAATACCGGTGTTATTTGAAAAAGGAAGAAAAATAATAAGATATTTTGGATCAGTGTCATGACTATCTTCTTGAGTCGTTATCAGTTTTTGAAGACTTTCATGTGTAGAGCCGTCAGCCGCCCAAATTAGGGTGTTTCAGAAGGGTATATTACAGAACACTTTTACATGTGAGAAAGTAATACCTTGCTAGTTGTCATGGTGATTTGAATTATAATTGTTCTTAGAAATTGCCAGTAAGACATTTCCAAAGCACAAATCTTAAAGGAACTCAAAAGGGATAGGTCTGAATTTATTTACTCATAAGGATTCGTTCATGAAATAGTCATATTCCAGTTTTAACCAAAGGTTACTTTACACACTAACATAAAAACTTCTTAAAGGAGTAAGTGTTTCTTTGTGTGAAATTGTTCATTAAAATGAAAAAAGGGCTAATCAAAGTTCTGGAACATTTATGTGCATCCTTAAATGTATATAAAAATGTTAGTCTTATAAAGCCTTTATATGCCCTGCAAAATGTCTCTAAATCACTTCCAGTATGGCTATTTTAGCAGAAATCAGCAGAAAAATGTTCCACAAAAAATGTTGAAATTCAGGATTTAAAAAAGGGGGACATTTAAAATATTTACCTATCAGTGGTCTGTTTTAAAAGCATTCCCACAACTGACAAAGATGCAGGTAAATTTTGTTGGCCTGATAGAAATCTAAAGAAATATAATATTTAGTACATGTGCTAGTATGACCTATATATTATAACAGTACTGATGAATTATATACCAGAACTAGTAAGGTATTCCTTTCTTCAAAAATATACAATATTCATGCAAAACATTTTCCCTTGCCAAATATATATGTGACTTTCCCCATGCTGGTACCTCTGTTTACAGTGCAATATATGGTATAGCCAAGAACCAGACCAAGACCTCAGATTTTGCCAGTTACCTGCTTTCTATATTCATTGTCAACCTTCTTCTGTATACAATTTATTATCTTGTTTCTAAGGTAAGTTGAATCTTTAATTACTGTAAATTGGATAAATTTTCACATCATCTCTATTTTGCAATTTAAAAAAACACCCAGTGTTTTTACATTAGGTACAGTATAACATCAATTACTCAAGGTAACAAGGGGATGAGCAAAAAATACAGGCTTTGTAGAGATCAAATATAGAAAATGTAAGAAAAACATTCTTGAGTCGCATGAATTGCTCAAGTGAGGCCAGATGCTTGAGCCACCCATGCTCAAGTGAGTCTGGGTGCTCAGGCCATCCATGCTCAAGTGAGACTGGGTGCTCGAGCCATCCTTGCTCAAGTGAGGCTGGGTGCTTGGGCCATCCATGCTCAAGTGAGACTGGGTGCTCGAGCATTCCTTGCTCAAGTGAGGCGAGGTGCTCGAGCCATACATGCTCAAGTGAGGATGGGTGCTCGAGCCATCCATGCTCAAACAAGTGGTGCTTCACTGTGTTCTCTCCTCATAGTTGACTTTATAACAGTAGTATTGATTTATATTTACAAGAGTATTGTATTCTTATGTTGCTCTGTTAACAAATGTTAACGAAAATAAAACAGTTGTGAATCATATCCAATTTACTGTGATTACTTGTATAAAGTGAGAGGTATTGTAGTCACTATGGTGTTTTTGTCACAATGTGGTTAAAGTTGTGCTCAGTTTGTAAATGTCTGAGGAAAGCTTGGATCTACAGCAGTCAAGCAGAAAGTCTTCATAGAATGATGTCTTATGTTCAGTAGAATGATGGGCCTTATTGTTTAGGGGTTACTTGACACGGGTTACTGGATTACTAGGCATATGTCACTGGATTTACTAGGCACAGGTTACTGGATTTACTAGGCACAGGTTACTGCATTTACTAGGCACAGGTCACTGGATTTACTAGGCACAGGTTACTGGATTTACTAGGCACAGGTTACTGGAGACTTGAAACTGAAGCTTACATA
Organism: Mercenaria mercenaria; assembly: GCF_021730395.1. Lineage (NCBI taxonomy): Eukaryota > Metazoa > Mollusca > Bivalvia > Venerida > Veneridae > Mercenaria > Mercenaria mercenaria. Next base: position 66,436,984 of record NC_069370.1, on the reverse strand, counting down.
CCCAGCCTCCTCTGGCAGGCGGTTGTGTCTTACAAACAACTCTCTTATAACAGTTTTGTTTTAATTCTCCTTCATATTGTTTTATTTTTGTATGAGTTATATCTGTTATTAATAAATGGTAAAATCTTTCACAAAAGGCAGTTGTTAATTATCTTTCATTGATGGTAATTGTAGGAATAAAAATGTCCTTCATACCTAGTATCAGAAGTAGGCTTTCCTTTGGCAGTGACTGGTAAAATACAACTATCTGATATTCAGAGGTGACATGATCTGACAAGGGTTGTCAGTCCAGTTTGGTTTCCTTGGCCACATGCTTTGTGTAATTCATATCATTGCACCAAGTTTCATCAAACAAAATGCATTTGAACAATAAATTTTGAAAACAGGTTCAAGAATTTTTTCCTGCTGGCCATATAACTAAGAATATCATTTATATTTCATATTTTAGATGTGGGCGAGAGAGAAGATACCCAAGTTGACAATATTATTCATACTACTTGCTGCGGTCACCTGGGGATTTGCTCTGTATTTCTTTGTGGCTCATCTAACCACCTGGCAGGTTGGTTCCTGAGTTTCTTTCTGCTGAGATACACTTTATGTTAATATATGTCATTTTTTTGTAAAGAAACAATATTTTACTTTTGTTAGTTAATACGGATATAACATATTTTTTTGTGTTACAACTTGTACAGAGTTCTGAAGGATTGGTTTGCACCTGAGCCCATTAGGGTAATGGCACCAACATATCTTAGAGGATATCTGCAGGTGCTATAAAAGGAAACAGAAATTTTAGCATTAAATTTTTTGGCTTGCAAGTTACTATCTCCAAAACTAATGCTGGTATTGGATTGAAACTCTATAGATATTTTGTCATATAGGGAAATGTTCATGCTTCTGGGACAACAATCTGAATAGTCGAGCATTGACTGTCCTACTCTTGTTATTTTTCATGTGCAGTTATCATCATTTGTTACTCTTTGGTTGTTTTTTTTTTAATATCAACATTTTGTGCTGTGGCATTTTAAATGGACTATTAATATGATAACAAGGTCAGCCTGTGTCAATGCACTTAATAATAAAAGATAATATGATGCATTTAGTTGCCACTTGTAGTGTTACACTGAAAAATGTTATTTATGTGTATAGTTGCCATTTGTAGTTTTTCAGTTAGGCATTTTTTTTTATATGTTCAGTGGCAACATAGAGTGTTACACTGAGACATTCATTCTTGGGTTTATTTGTCATTTGTACTGTTGCACAAAAGCACTTTATTCATGTGTTAAGTTGCCATTTATGGTGTTACACTGAGGCATTTTATTCATTTTTTAGTTGCCACTTGCAATGTTTCATTCAGTTATTTTGTTCATATATTCATTTGCCATTTGTAGTGTTCCACTGAGTTATTTTCATTCATGCATTTAGTTGCCAGATGTATTTTTACACTGAAAAAATTCATTCAAGTGTTCAGTTACCATTTGTAGCTTTACAGTGAGACATGTTGTTCATCATAGATTATGAAATCTGGGGCCTCAGTAGCCTAGCGGTTAAGATCATTGACTTTGAATGACTTTTGCCCCTCACCGATGTTGGTTTGACCCATGTGGGTGTTGAATTCTTCATATGGGGAAGCCATACAGCAGGCTTACAGAAGGTTGATGGTTCTACCAAGGTACCTGCCCGTGATGAAATTATGCACTGAGGGATACCTGGGGTATTCCTCCAACATCAAAGCGGGAAAGTTGCCTTATGACCTATAATTGTGTCAGTGTAATATTAAGCCCAACAAAACAAAGAAACAGATAGATGACTAAATCATCCGGTTCAGTTGCCACTTGTAGTGTTGCACTGAGCAATTTTGTTCATGTGTGCAGTCATTGTGTAGAATTCACTTGGTATCTGGTGTAATTAGAGTCTGCCCATATATTCTGTAACATGTGATGTACTTCAAAATGTTGTCATATAATGAAGCCTATTATGATATACTGAAATGCAATGCATATATTGCAGCTATCACCTGCTGGGTCACGTGAAGGGAACAAGGAATGTATTCTGTTCCAGTTTTATGACAAACATGATGTCTGGCATTTCCTGTCTGCAATAAGCCTCTTTTTCTCCTTCCTGGTAAGTCAGTCTTACAGTCACAAATAAATAGTTATTCTAAAGAATAAAGAGGCTAGCTTATGGTTGGCAGGGCCCATATTCGCCGTGTTTGATATGTCTGAAATTTAAACTTTAAAGAGGTAAGTTTTCTTTTTGCTATGTCATTGTTCAGTTCAGCACAGATTTTAATGAAACCTTGCATGAAGGTGTGTTCTACAGCTACAGACTGACCAGAAAAATTTCATTGGTATAAATTTGCTATAAACAAAGCTTTGGTAAATTCAATATTGGCTGTTCTTAATACTATTTTTGTCGAGCCTGTAAGGGAGCGAAGACATAGTTGTCCAAATGGCTGTTCGGTGTGCGTGCGTGCGTCAGTGCGTCCGTCCAGATTTCTTTGTCCGGACCATAACTTTGTCATTGATTGTGGGATTTTAAAATAACTTGGCACAATTGTTCACCACCATGAGACGGTGTGTTGCGCACAATACCAGTATCAGTATCTTAAAGGTCGAGGTCACACTTGGAGTTTAAAGGTCAAATATGGCTATAATTGACCTTGTCCGGACAATAACTTCGTCATTGAATGTGGGATTATAAAATAACCTGGCACAATCCTTTTATTTGGCACAAATGTTTGTCTCGGTGAGACAGAGTTTTGTGTGCAACTCCCAGTCCTTTCGACAGCTGGCGGGCTCGACATGTTGCCCTTGGGCATCTAGTTCAGACTTCATAATGTAGGTAAATATGGATTGAAAACTGTTGTTTTTTATGCCCTCCAAAGGGAGGTGTATAGTAATTACCCTGTCTGTCCATTTTTAGCTCGACTTTTTGAAGAAAAAGTAGAGCTATTGCACTCACCCCAGAGTAGGCGTCGCCGTTGCTTAAAGTTTTTGATAAAGTCAAATATCTCTGCTACTATCAAAGCTATTGACTTGAAACTTAAAATAGTTATTTTCTATCAATGTCTACACCAGGAGAAACAATCCCCTTAACTCTGTTTGAATTTTGACAGAATTATGCCCCTTTTTAACTTAGAATTTTTGGTTAAAGTTTTTGATAAAGTCAAATATCTCTGTTACTATCAAAGTTATTGACTTGAAACTTAAAATAGCTATTTACTATCAAAGTCTACACCAGGAGAAACAATCCCCATAACTCTGATTTGAATTTTGACAGAATTATGCCCCTTTTTAACTTAGAATTTTTTTTTAATTTTTTGATAAAGTCAAATATCTCTGTTACTATTAAAGCTTTTGACTTGAAACTAAAAATAGTTATATACAATCAAAGTCTGCACCAAGAGACACAATTCCCATAACTCTGGTTTGAATTTTGACAGAATTATGCCCCTTTTTAACTTAGAATTTTTGGTTAAAGTTTTTGATAAAGTCAGATATCTCTGTTACTATCAAAGCTTTTGACTTGAATCTTAAAATACTTATTTACCATCAAAGTCTACACCAGGAGAAACAATATTTACCATCAAAGTCTACACCAGGAGAAACAATATCCATAACTCTGATTTGAATTTTGACAGAATTATTCCCCTTTTTAACTTAGAATTTTTTGTTAAAAGTCAAATATCACTGTTACTGTTCAAGCTTTTTACTTGAAACTCAAAACAGTTATTGACTATCAAAGTCTACACCAGGAGACACAATTCCCATAACTCTGATTTGAATTTTGACAGAGTTATGTCCCTTTTTAACTTAGAATTTTTTTTACTGGCAAAGCTCTAATTCAGAGAAAAGTCGAGCGCGCTGTCTTACAGACAGCTCTTGTTTAGTTGGGTTATTAGTTTGTCGATCAATCTGAAACACTTTTCAACTTAACAATTCAAGGAATTCCAATGAAACTTTGGGTAAATGTTGTGCATAATAAAGTGTGCCTGGTCAGCATCTCAAAAGTAAGTCTCACATGCAAGAGCACTCCTTGTCCAGGGCATTTGTTACATATGCATAACATGTTTTGCTGTGGTTTCACACCAGTGTAAGTTCTTAATTATCAGTCACAGAAAATTATTCATGTTTAAAAGGCTTTATTTCTGATTCATCCAAATTTATTTTAAAGGCTATAGAAAGAATGAAGACATTTTCACAGAGGAATATTGATAATAGTTTTGTATTGTTCCAGTTGATGCATTGTAAATGTTTTTCTTTGCAGATTTTACTCACCTTAGACGATGAAATCATCCTGACAAGGAGAGACAAAATCCCAGTGTTCTGATTACTGGGTAAAATTCAATGCTACGAAAATATCACCCACAGTGCCACGTTAAGCCTTCTCATGTGATACATATATTGTGCTTTAGTGTTTAGTGTCTGTTAATCCTGATTGATATTCCAGAATAAGTATCTCAGCTCATCTTAAGTGAGATTTAACATTCCACAATACTATGGAACTTATACTCAAAAACTTATAGTATCTGAATAACCATGTGTGAGATTTTTTATATTCCATAATAGTTACTTTACAGATAACTCTGCAAGACAACACCTGTGAACGGAGACCGTGTGACTCTAAACACCTCCAGTTTTATTTCTGATTTAAACATTGAAACCAGTATTTGACTCGGGTAACTAATGTGAACATTGATCTGTAGTGTATTTTGACCTGTGAATAACAGCTTCCTCCTTGTAAAAGACCATGTTTTGGCTTGTCCAGATGTATGTGCAGGTTTGATGGTATTGTTGAATACCTGAATGAAGTTTCTGTTGAATTCTTAAAGTGTTTTAAGTTCATAGTAATTTAAAGAATGGGGCATTGGTTCTATACATTCCATTATGAGTAATAATATGGCAGGTATAAAATGTGTTCCTTGTTGTTTGATGTTTATACAACCCATGATGCCAAACAATCTTAGATTTTTAAATCTAGACAAATATATTGTATAAGTCTGCCTTTTTTTCATTTGATATTTTTTTAGTTTCTTTTATGACTTAAAAAAACAACAAAAAAACTAGGAATTTGCAATATATGGTACCCAAGCTGTTTGTGTATTCAGTATGTAGATCCAATTCCACCATTTTAAGATTATGTCCTAAATTCTAAAATATTAGACTCTGTCCATGACAACTATGCTATTACCTCCTGATAACCTGTCTGCTTGATATCAGCACATTCCAAACATTACCTGAATGTCATTTGACATTCCATTTTATTTCATTTTTTTATCATGCATAACTGCTGATATATTGCTAAGCCAAACTCACATTGCTATTTTCTGCATTGTTAGAAGCTGCTGTTTCCTAAATATTTGACATGCTAAGATTTAATATGTATGTGAGTATGTGTACATGTAGAATTGTATTACCAGTATACTCTTTCTGAATGACTTGCCAGTCAGTAGTCAAAACTATTGCCCAAGAGTTGAAGTACCAAGGGCCAGTAGTTTTGACTATTGACCTGCATGCTATTCAATAACTGTTTCATTACATGACATCAGAAATATTTTCTTTCCTTTTTTCTTCAAGTTTGAATTTAGTATTGTTCTACTGACTGGCGAGTAGCACGAACTGTGGACCAGCAATTTATATAAGGAGTCATTGTAATAATATACACAATATGTGTAGTACCTGTGTGTCGAGGTAGAAAACATTGCTATTAAATTAGAGAATATTGCTTCTTTAACGAAATTTAGACTAACACATTTATAAAACATTTGCCATATCTTATTTTGCTGTGCCAGAACATGTCTTTTTACCTGTGGTAAGCCTATTGATAAACTATTTAGACATTGAGTGGACTCTTAATATTATAATGATTTACTTCACATATGTATACATGTACACCTGTTGAAATGTCTGCCTCTCTGATGACATATGCTTTGATTTTACTACTGTTTTTTTTTGTTTTGTTTTTAGCTCACCTGTCACAAAGTGACAAGGTGAGCTTTTGTGATCGCGCGGCGTCCGTCGTCCGTCGTCCGTCCGTGCGTCCGTAAACTTTTGCTTGTGACCACTCTAGAGGTCACATTTTTCATGGGATCTTTATGAAAGTTGGTCAGAATGTTCACCTTGATGATATCTAGGTCAAGTTCGAAACTGGGTCACGTGCCATCAAAAACTAGGTCAGTAGGTCTAAAAATAGAAAAACCTTGTGACCTCTCTAGAGGCCATATATTTCACAAGATCTTCATGAAAATTGGTCAGAATGTTCACCTTGATGATATCTAGGTCAGGTTCGAAACTGGGTCACGTGGGGTCAAAAACTAGGTCAGTAGGTCTAAAAATAGAAAAACCTTGTGACCTCTCTAGAGGCCATATTTTTCATGAGATCTTCATGAATATTGTTTAGAATGTTCACCTTGATGATATCTAGGTCAAGTTCGAAACTGGGTCAGGTGGGGTCAAAAACTAGGTCATTAGGTCTAAAAATAGAAAAACCTTTTGACCTCTCTAGAGGCCATATTTCTCAATGGATCTTAATGAAAATTGGTCAGAATGTTCACCTTGATGATATCTAGGTCAAATTCGAAACTGGGTCACGTGGGGGTAAAAACTAGGTCAGTAGATCTAAACATAGAAAAACCTTGTGACCTCTCTAGAGGCCATATTTTTCATGAGATCTTCATGAATGTTGGTCAGAATGTTCACCTTAATGATATCTAGGTCAAGTTTAATACTGGGTCATGTTGGATCAAAAACTAGGTCAGTAGGTCTAAAAATAGAAAAACCTTGTGACCTCTCTAGAGGCCATATTTCTCAATGGATCTTCATGAAAATTGGTCAGAATGTTCACCTTGATGATATCTAGGTCAAGTTCGAAACTGGGTCACATGCGGTCAAAAACTAGGTCAGTAGGTCTAAAAATAGAAAAACCTTGTGACCTCTCTAGAGGCCATATTTTTCAATGGATCTTCAGGAAAATTGGTCAGAATGTTTACCTTGATGATATCTAGATCAAGTTCGAAACTGGGTCACGTGGGGTTAAAAACTAGGTCAGTAGATCTAAAAATAGAAAAACCTTGTGACCTCTCTAGAGGCCATATTTTTCATGAGATCTTCATGAATATTGGTCAGAATGTTCACCTTGATGATATCTAGGTCAGGTTCGAAACTGGGTCACGTGGGGTCAAAAACTAGGTCAGTAGGTCTAAAAATAGAAAAACCTTGTGACCTCTCTAGAGGCCATATTTCTCAATGGATCTTCATGAAAACTGGTGAGAATATTCAGCTTGATGATATCTAGGTCAGGTTCATAACTGGGTCATGTGCGGTCAAAAACTAGGTCAGTAGGTCGAAAAATAGAAAAACCTTGTGACCTCTCTAGAGGCCATATTTTTCATGAGATCTTCTTGAAAATTGGTGAGAATGTTCATCTTGATGATATCTAGGTCAAGTTTAAAAGTGGGTCACGTGCCTTCAAAAACTAGGTCATTAGGTCAAATAATAGAAAAAGCTTGTGACCTCTCTAGAGGCCATATTTTTCAATGGATCTTCATGAAAATTGGTCAGAATTTTTTATCTTGATGATATCTAGGTCACATGTGCTCAAAAACTAGGTCACTATGTCAAATAATAGAAATAACGACGTCATACTCAGTTCAACACTGGGTCTTGTGGGGATAGGTGAGCGATTCAGGACCATCATGGTCCTCTTGTTTAAATACTTTAATCCGCAGAAAATGTTTTCAGGCGATAAAAGGAATTTTGATTTTTTTCTGCACAGAACTAGATCAATATTAAATTGAGCGTTCATTTTCTATTCAAAACTAATATCTTTGAAACTTTTTAAGTTTTAAAACTTAGATGACACATTACATAATTAATGGCTACAATTTTCATACTAGATAAAAGTTTACTTCTACTATTTGAAGAGTGTAAGTTTTGTTTACCTTGGAGAAGAGCTGAATGATAAATTACATGATGCAGTGATGACACTTTTTGTTTTATAAGATACATGAATTATGATTAAAAGAAAATTATATGTAGATTATGTATGTATCATCTCATATGTATTTGTTTGTATGAGAGAAAGACAAAAATCATTTACTGGTTCAATACAGTGTATAATATATAGTAAAACATGTATTAAGCAGTCAGCCAAGGGTGTTTTACAATCTGTCAGTTTCAAGAAGATGACTGACTGATACAAGTTTTTTTTGGTGAAGAAGAATGATTGACTGCTTAAGACAAGTTGTTTCTTAATACAGGTGACCACTATGACAGGTTCAACTGCATTGTTCAACTGTATATTAAAATAACTTGTTGTTGATAATGGATTTTGCTACAGTAATAAATATTATGTCTTAGATATGAGAATTATTTTTAATGTCTGACTTTTTCTGGCATTAGAGTCATATATCTGCTTCAAACTATTACATAATTATGTTGTTTTTCTTTCGCCTGTCTTTCTGCATGAATCTGAATAGAGTCCTGCTGAAAGTTCAATATCACACTTTGGGTTCAAGTGTAATATTCTATTGTCAAAGGGAAATTACTTACTGGAAACAAACTTCTGTATCCTAACATGATTTAGTGGGCCACTCAATGACCTATGGACACATTCCTAATTTTAATATATAAAGTCTGAGTGAGAGTGACTTTTAAATTCTTGTTTAGATCTTGCATTGAATTATAAAATTACCAGATTAATTTGTAGGTTAAGCTTGGTCATGCACATAGAGTCTCCAGTTTTTGTTGGACTGCAACAACGCTTTTCAGAAACCTCTGACTAACTCGTAACTTTATTACAGAAATAAGCTGGGTTACATGAAAAATCCATGACAAGTAAAGGAATAAGCTTAAACAATAAGAGCGTTATTATTTGATATAGGAATAACAAATCCAGTGTGAGCACAATTTAACTTTACTGTTGTATTTGTAGCTTTAAAGGGGCACACCTTTAGGTTAATGTCAAATTTTCAAAATTTAGAAAACACTTCCATTATTTAGTACTAACTTGTAAATAAGAAAGTTAGTCCTAGACAGTATATATTTATAAAAAAAAATCTTCTTGAGTTACTAGAATACAGTAAAACCATTTATTTGTAAGCACAAAATTCTGTGGTTTGACCCAGAACAGGTACAGCCAAACCTGTCTATAAAGTCAACCCTTGGGAGAGCCAAAATGTTGTCTATTGGTGGGTGGTCTTTATTCACAGGTTAAATACACTGTAAATGTTAAAATGGGAAACAAAACATGTGGTCTTTAGAGCCAGGTGGTCTCTGTTCACAGGTGGTCTTTAACACAGGTTTGACTTTACTTTGTTGGGATAAGTTGTCATGGATTTCAGCTTGAATACAAAAGGAATGGAAATTTTACTTGTCCATTGGGGTTTAATTTCGTTGATTGACTCAACCATGAAAAGATAAATCAAACATGTTAAAGGTTTCACAATGACTAGAAAATCTTTAAAGCTTCAGTCATAGAAATGTTATGTAAAATGAAAAAATATTTATCTGTATATAGTATCATATAATAATATATTTGATTTTGATATTTTATTTGCTTTACTGTCTGTTTTATAATTTAAGATATTGTTATGTTTTTTTCTTTTTTAGCTCACCTGAGCACAAAGTGCTCATGATGAGCTATTGTGACCACACTGTGTCTGTCAATTCATCCTTCCATCGTCAACATTTGTGTTTAAACAACATCTCCTCCAAAACCAATGAGTGGATTTTGATGAAACTTGGCCATGATGTTCCTTGGGTGGTCCTCTACCAAATTTGTTCAAACGGTTCCACTTGGTTGCACATAGGGGCTGCCAGAGCTAAAAATAGAAAAAACTTCAAACAACATCTCCTCCTAAACCAATGGTTCGATTTTGAAATAATTTCACACAAATGGTTCTTATGTCACCCTCAACCAAGATTGTTCAAATTATACCAATTCGTCGAAAAACATGGCCGCTAGAGGGCGTGGTCACTTTTTCCTATATGTATATAATACATATATTATAATAGAATAATTTTACACAAATGGTCCTTGTGTGACCCTCTACCAAGATTGTTCAAATTATTTTGTCGCCAGAGGGCGTGGTCACTTTTCCCTTATATGTATATAATGGAAACTAAAAATCTTCTTGTGTGAAACTGCTTGTCCGATTTTAGAATTATTTTACACAAATGGTCCTTGTGTGACCCTCTACCAAGATTGTTTGTATTATTTTGATTTGTCAAAAAACATGGCCACCAGAGGGTGTGGTCACTTTTCCCCATATGTATATAGTGGAAGCTTTAAAAATCTTCTTGTGTGAAACTACTGGCCCGATTTTAGAATAATTTTACACAAATGGTCCTTGCATGACCCTCTACCAAGATGTTCAAATTATTTTGATTCGTCAAAAAAAAATGGCCGCCAGAGGGCGTGGTCACTTTTCCCTATATGTATATAGTGGAAACTTTAAAAACCTTCTTGTGTGAAACTGCTAGCCCGATTTTAGAATAATTTTACACAAATGGTCCTTGTGTGACCCTCTACCAAGATTGTTCAAGTTATTTTGTTCGTCAAAAAACATGGCTGCCTGAGGGCGTGGTCACTTTTCCCTATATGTATATAGTGGAAACTTTAAAAATCTTCTTGTTTGAAACTGCAAGCCCGATTTTAAAATAATTTTACACAAATGGTTCTTGTGTGACCCTCTACTAAGATTGTTCAAGTTATTCTGATTAGTTAAAAAACATGGATGCCAGGGGACATGGTCTCTTTTCTTCTCTGAATCAATAATAGCTAGAGCCTTGATATTTGGCATGTGATATCAGATTTGTAATGTCTACCATAATTGTTTAAATTATTGCCCTAGGTTCAAAAGTGCGTGTTACATGTATATAATATAGGCTAACATAGAAGAAACCTAACTCTGTACTTATAAAAACACTTGAAGCCTTGTACACAGGTGAGCGCTTTAGGTTTAATGACCCTCTTGTGTGATACATGCCCCTTTAAACATATCTGTAACTGTCTATCTTACCTTACTGTGATCCTTCACAGTTTTGATGGGATTGTGGGATGGAGATTCATTCCCAGAATTGTTAATCTTGTTGAAGACAAAAATAGCTTTTATGTTGTCCATCTATCGGCCGATCAATCCTTTTACTTCTTTTGTATCTTGTTGATATCTCCTAAACCCTTTGAAAGACTGTCATGAAACTCAGCTTAAATACTCATATCATACAGAACCATGTGCTAGAAGGTCTGTTAAAACCAACATTATGGATAATAGATTTAAACATTAATGCTGATCAAAAAAACTTATTTTTGCCAAGACTCACATTCTATAAACTGCTGTAGAATTACATTTTTTGTAGAGTTTATACCTTTGAATTCAGTCTAGCTGCAAACAAACAATTTTGTTTTTTTGCTAAATGTTCACAGAATATCATGAAATTTTGAAAACTTAATTAAGGATTAATCAAATCCTGTGGTGCGGAAAAAATGTTTTTGCCCAAATGTTCATTACATACCTTACGAGCAAATCTATTCAAATCTGTTTCTTCATGTGCATTGTTATTTGTACTTAGCCATACTTAACTATATCCCCGTCTTGTTCGCCTATACTTTCTTTGTACTTATATCATATTTAACAGATCATGAAATGATATTGTATAGTTATCTGTGTAATTGTTCAGTCATATTCTTAAAGAGACAGATGATGATAAATCTGTATTTTTTCAGTTCCTTGTTCAGTTCTTTTATGCTTATGTTAGTTTAATATTCCAGCTTCCAATAAGAACATTTTCTGGAACTAATTACTGTAAAACATTGAATATTCAAGTAGCTATGGGACAGGGAAAATATAAGGAAAATGGTCTGGTACCAGTTGACTTACTTGCTCAAGCAGTTTATACTTGTACGAGTGGGCTGGAGGAAGATCCCTATTAATTTTTTTGGGTCGTTCAAAATTCAAGGTTATGGGATCAAAATTCAGTTTTCTCTATGCATTATATGTGCATCATTGAAATACTTGACAAGCTACAAATATATTTTTACTGCCAAAGACACACCATTCCACCATTCCACCTGTAAATGTTGCATTCTAGTCAGAGTTTCCTCAGACAGACTGACAAAAATCTGTATAACTGATGAAAATGTGCACTGGTATTTTGTGTCTGTAAGAAGTATATATATATTTTTTCTTTCGAAAGAAATCATGAAAAGTCTTGCTGTATATATGTGATAAAAGTCATATGATAATCAGCTGTATAGTTACATTTAGGATAAAAGTTGATAAACATATTCTCTTCTACTTTTGTTTTCCAAAACGGAAAATAAATTTCCTGTTCATTAAAACATTCATGATAAAAAGTAGACAATGTATGATCAGTGTCTGTTACTGTTTGATCCACCCTTTCCTGTAATAAGTTTTTCCTTGATTTCTCTGTAGATATGACCATACCATAGATATTATATATCATTCAAAATAACTCCTTGGCTGATAATACAATCTTTTTTAAATGTTCAAAACTTGCATCTTGATAAGTTTTGAAATATTTTGATTTGGAATTTTGCTTTGTAAATTTCAGCTATTTTTCACACACAAAATGTAAAAAAAAGACAGTTACCACTTTATTTCTTAATGGATTTTTATAAAACTTCCATGATATCATAGTGTAGAAGCAACATTTACATGCAAAAACTTAGGAAATATTGAAAAGAAATAACTGTATAATCCTTCCACAAGAAAGTGGGGAACTGTCTTTTCAGTAGAGAATGAAATGGTGTAATAGTTATTTTCAGTTAAATATAATTATATTGTGTGCTTTTCAAAAGACATATAATAAAGTTCCTTGTGCAGAAATTAGAAAAAAAGGCCATATTTATTTACCTGTGTATTTACCTGTGTATGATTTCGTCTAAAGTCTGACTCCAACAGAGATATATTGTTAAGAAATTTTATTGAACTTGTCTGTGCAAGTGTTAATTTATTGTTATAGTATTGTTAATGCAGTATTTTTATGATTAAAGTTTTATGTTACATCATGTCCTGGCCTATTGTATATGAGAAAAGCAAGGACTAAATTTGTTTTCGTGATAAACATTACAATGTCTATTGTTCCTTAGACCTAAGGTTTATACCTCTTATGTATTGCTGGATGAATTTTCGTAAATAAAATGTGTGAATAACATTTTATACTGAAGAATTTCGTTTCTTGATTTATTACTGTGACAATTGTGTATGTGTGTTAGGGGACTATTCTTAATTCTGTTTCGTTAATGAAGGCAAGTAAACTACATGATTTTTTTCTTTTCCTGAACTTGGAATATTAAAAACAAAAGGTAATTTTTTTTTTTTGTAACAACCTATGTTTCGCTCTAGGGATGTTTTGACCAAAATGGGGATTGTTTTGACTAACATCCTTAATCATGGAATTGGTTAGAATATGAAAGGGGCATAACTTAAGATGTAGTTCATCCTATAAAACTTTTCAAACAGATTGCAACCACATTAAAAAATATAAAAATGTGAATCAATTTTCAGATATATTTTGTAACTAACTGCAAAAATACTAAATCGAATAAAATTGATTATAATCAAAATAGTGGACGCTGCGTGTCAAGAGGGCTAAGACGCTTTCCTACGGAGGTGAAGGCCCCTAGTTCAAATACTGACTACTTCCATTGCGGTGTGTCCTTGGGCAAGGCACTTTATCACAATTGATGGTATGATTCCATTAGTATAGCATGGCCAGTATTGGTCACTACTGTACTTTATTCTGTTATTTAACCTCTAGCCTGCTGGTGGCAAGGGATTCTGCCTTTGCGACCAGTGCAAATTATAAGATTCTTCCACTAGTAGGTGCAAATGGGAATATCTGGCTTGAGGGTAACCGTGTTAACAGTTACCTGAGAGCCAGATATTCACATCAGCTACAGCCAGTGATTGAATCTTTTTCTTGCATGCCATATTAAAAAAAATAATACTAAAAATATATTCAAACAAATGATTTCTTATAGCACTTTTGTCTTAATGTAGCATACTAATAAAACGCGGGAACTTTATGTCATGACATTACAAAGTTGAAAACAACGTAATAGTTCCGGTTTTGTTTTATCATCTGCATTGAAACATTATGTTATTTCTGTAAAATGATGTTTTTCGAATCGAGAAATATGTTATAAGAGAGATATGTTATAAAAGAGAAACTATCAAGGTATTTTATTTTTATCCCATTTTATGTAAAACATTATTATTACTACACAAATTTTCTGTACATATATATAGTTTGTTATACGTCATTTACAGTATGAGAGTCATCTTACACCCCAGGGTAAAGGATGGAGTTTTCCAGCACTGGTGAAATCCCCAGAAATCCAAGTCTGGTATGCAAGAACAAGAGCAGCTTGCACATCTGTACAGGTTGATCATGGTCTTAACTGTTCACTATTCAGTCAGTAAATTTTCAGTGAACACCCCTTCAAATAAAAAGTGGTACTGCCTAAACTGAATAATGGACCTGGCCATTTTTTAAAATTTAGCAGGCTAAAGGTCAAAGCATGCAATAATATGAGTGTGAAAATTAACAAAGTTGACACAAGTCTATAAATACTTTTTTAACATGTAATTTTATGCCAGAGCTCTTTGCATGAGATAAATGCAACATTGATAGCCACAAGCCTAAGTTTTCTAAGTAACCTTTGAGATACTGACCACAAAACAATAGGAGTCAGATACAGTTAACATAGTAAATAGTCGGAGTTAAACTAAGTATGGCAAGAGTAAGTCGAAAACCCTAGATGCTCATTTTATACATGTAAACATGAAAAAATACTTGTGAAATTTTACTATAATATAAAATTAAAGTCTTATTTCACTTTGAGTGAACTTAGCTGGAATTTCTACATTTGCATTGCTAATTTCTTTACAGTTTGTTGAATTATCATGAAGGTGTTGCATAGGATTTGCTTTGTTACAGAAAGCAGAATCATTAAGAAATGAAAAATCGGTGCCTTCCTTTTAATGCTCACATTTCACATAAAGCCCTATAATGTGCATTATTATGCAAGTTTTACGCATGTATGAACACAAACAAAACAAAATTCAATCTTTTATTTCTCTCAGTAGGATCAGAGTTATGGTCCTTGACTTAGTCAAAATATGTCTAAAGGGACTGAAAAATTGTCCTTATCTCAAAAAGTATTTTACCTAGAGTAGTGAAACCTTACTGGAATATATTCAGTATACAAAATTATGGACCTGGGGCTTTGTTTGAGATTTCACTCAACCAGCCCAAAGTTGTGGCCCTTGACGTAGTGAGAAAGCTTAAAAAAGAAGTTGTGCAATAGAAGTTTTATTTGGGAATAATGACCCCTGCAGTGTCCCTCCCACACACACACTCTCCTGGTCCCCTACCCAGCCCACAAAAATGTTTGTTACTCCTTTACTTGTGTCTGATATTTTAAAAGTGTCCCTGTTCCTAACCAACTGACATCCCACTCCCCATGGTATTATGAAACTTTACCCAGTGTTACATTTGGTAACATATGACAGTACAGTTTCAGTAAGTGGAGGCACCAGGGCCCACGTAACTATTTTTTATACCTTGTGGTTTTCGTTAATGTTCAAAGTAAACAAAAGCATAGTTTTGTTTTATTGACAATAATTATCATATTGAAAGAAAATGCAAACTATGCGTTTACTAGTATTTGGACTTTATATGCCAATATTTGATAATATCAACGGTAAACGTAGGTGTTTTAAAGTTTGTATAGGTAGTTAATGACAACCTACGTTCCGCTCACCATAATTATAATAAATACTTGAGATAATATTTACTGTATGATTCAATAGTCCCTGAACCAAAATGTGAACTCAGTGATAGTGACACAGTAGCTGCATCTTTATCTTTTATCTGTGTCATTATTTTCTATTTTATATACAACAGGTATAAGAAAATTTTAAACATAATTACTACATACCGACAAAATATTACTCTCTGGTAATATTTAATCTGTATTAATCTTACCCTTTTCAAGGCTTATAAACATATTTTGGTTTAAATTAGTTTTTATTTGCCCACGCACTTGTTCGGTAGCTATGATTGAAAAAGTTTGAAGGCTCTATTGATTTAATTGTTGAGACATAGACCTGAAATTGATCTTTTTCTTTCCTATTATGGAATTATAAATTTTCACTTAGAATAAAACTGACAATACATAAATGGGTTCCTAATACTAAAGGCTCACATTTTTAGCTCCACTATCTCTGCCTGGTAAGAATGTAAGGATTTTTGGTGGACTTAAGACATTTTTATTTTTTTTTTATTTTTAAGATTAACTTCCCTTAGTTGTTACATTAAATATCTTATGCCTGTGACCTTTCTCATGTTACGGGGACACCAGTGTCTGTGACACATTTCTAGTTGTTTCTTTTTGTTGCTATTGCTTATATCTTACTGTAACTTCACATTAACATTGTTTAGCATGCAAACAAAGTATGTGCAGGGGCTGGGCCCATTGTACCCAAGGTCAAGGTCACCAAGATGTTATACTTAGGTTATTTTTAAGGTAAAAGTTTTTTGGCAACCTTTGTTTTTCTGTCATATCTTTGTTGCTATTGCTTATATCTTACTGTAACTTCTCATAAAAAAGTTCAGAATACAATTTAAAGACCTGACCACTTGTTTTGCCCTTTTAAGGAATATTGTTTGTTTTTTTCATTTAATTCGGACCAATTTTGGCCAAAATCACACATACACTTTTATATCATGTTCAAAAAATTATCATAAGCATAAATATTATCTTGTGAAAAAAAAACAATAAGTTCATTGTTCAGAGCTTGGGTTTGGGGGTCGATGTATTTCACTGTTCCGCAAGATTTGTCGTCGTGAAACGTGCATGATATATAAGGCATGATAGCGTTTGAAGGTTATGTTTATAAACCTTAGCTTAATTGAGGTATTGAAAAGAGTCCCTTTGAAACTTGTAAACATGCATATTTAATTGCGAAAATTCCTTTTGTTCAAAGCCAGTTTATGATAAATATATCGTGAGTGATAGTTTGTAATTTTGTGTTTGCTTCATATAAAAGAAAACATAGATTATAAGAAATAAAGTGGAAAGTATATAAAAACTATAAATTACAAGAAATGTTTTATTGCAGTTATTATTTTATTTTATACAGAAATGTGTTAACAAAGTGATTTTTTGAACTGTTAATGATTTTGTTATTGGATACGTGAAATCTAATGGGAATGCTAATGGCTGTGCAGGATAGTGTAAAAGCAGACTGAAGTAATGGGTAACTTGCATGTTGTTATGTACTGTTTACCTTTTTAACTTACCTGAACCAGAAGTTCAGGGTTGGCTATTGTGATTGGCCTGTGTCCATCGTCCATTGTCTGGGGTTAGCTTTTCAGCTTCAAACAATTTCTCATGAACTGCTTAATGGATCATCACCAAACTTCGTCTGTAGCATCATTGTGAGGTCCTCTCTCAAGTTTCTTCAATTGGTTCTGCTTAATTGTTTTTAGGGGCCGCCAGATCTGAAAATAGAAAAACCTTTGCTTGATAGATAATCACCAAACTTGGTCTTGTAGCACCTTTCTGAGGTGTGGTCCTCAGATAATTCCGCTTGACAGATTTGAGTGGCCGTCAGAGCGCTAAATATTGAAAAACATTGAAACGACTTTTTATGATGAACCACTTGATGGATAATCACCAAAACTGGTCTGTAACAGCCATGTAAGGACCTCTCTCAAATTTATTCAAATGGTTCAGCTTAACATCTGCTCGTAAACGGCTTGATGGACCATCACCAAAGTTGGTCTGTAGCATTGTTATAAGGTCCTCTCTCGGATTTGTTCAAATGGTTGTGCTTGAATTATTTTAGGGCCACCAGAGCTATAATTTAGTAAAAAAAAAACATTAAACAACTTCTAAATTAATGAACTGCTTAATGGATCATAACCAAACTTGGTCAGTAGCATCTTCATAAGATCTTCTCCTATGTTTGTTCAAATTGCTCTGCATGACTGATTCAAAGGGCCACCAGATTAAAATGAGAAAAAGCTTTAAATGTCTTCCAATCTGGAAGGAACATCACCAAACTTGGTCTGTAGCACCCTTGTTAGGTACTCTCTCAAATTTATCCTAATGGTTCTGCTTGACTGAATTTAGGGGCTGCAGAGCTAAAAATAGAAAAACCTTTAAACAACTTCTCATGAACTACTAAATGGATGTCCTGTAGCACCTTTGTAAGGTCCTCCTCAATTTTTGTCGAGCCCACTAACGGAAGTGGAGACATAGTCGTCCAAATTTCGGTTTGGTGTATGTAGGTGTTTGCGTCTGTCGGTGCATGCATCCGTCCAGATTTGTTTGTCCAGACCATAACTTTTACATGCATGGAGCAATCTTGTTTATATTTGGTGAGAATGTTAACCTCGGTGAGACAGTGTCATGCGCAAACTCCAGGTTCCTATCTCAAAGGTCAAGGTCACAGTTAGGAGCGGGCTCGACATAATGCCCATGGGCATCTAGTTTTTCAGGTAGTTCTACTTCGGTGATTTTAGTGCCACTAAAGCTAAGAATGAAAAAATGGTTAAACAATTTCTTTTCACAAACTACTGGAGGAATTTTTACCAAACTTGAATGTAGAATGTTTTTGAAGTCCTTTTTCAGTTTGGTTCAAGTGGTTTCACTTGACTGATTTTTGGAGCCACCAGAAGTAAATATAGAAAAACTTTTAAATAACCTTCTCTTGAACTGCTTCTTGGATCACCACCACACTTGGTCAGTAGCCTCTTTATATGGTACTCTCTTAAATTTATTCAAATGGTTCTGCTTGACTGATTATGAGGACTGCAGGACCTTAAAATGAAAAACTTTTTTTCTAAACACAAAATGATATTACCATTCATGTGTCAGTTTCAGGTGAACGGCGTGTGGTCACCTTGACCCTTTTGTTTAGTTTTGCAGGCATGAAAACTATAGATTGACCAGAAATTAGCATAATCATGATTTTAAGTTTCTCATGGTTATGGGAAATTCTTGAACAAGTCTGGAATCGTGAGTCAGTCATGGAGATTTATACACATATATATTATGAAGAATAATCAAACTTCATAACAAAGCATGACTTTTTTACTGTGATGGTGCAATATAAAACCATAAATATTTTGATTGCACCATAAATATATAACTAGTTACTTGCTCTACAATAAATTCTCATAAAATATTAGTTTCTAAGAGTCATAATTATGAACCACTTGAAAACAATTGGTCTTATTTTTTCAAAAAGTTGTTTATAATTTGTAAAGCCATCCTGACTTGAAACCAGCGCAGCTTGAAAACTGGATAATTGTATTGCTGTGAATATTGAGCTCCCATTCCATGATTTTTTTCACCCATCACAGTCTGACTTAATCAGATTTACATATGAATGAAAGAAAATAGACTTGTATTATGTTAACATCAACATCATTTTCTGACTGATCGCACTTGTGTATTGAAATGAAATTGACCAAGTTTCTCAACTTGTTTTGAAATAGTATTTGTGGTTCATTATTAATAGGACAGAGCTATATATAAACATCTGCACAAATATATTTACACATATTAATAAAAAATAAGTGTGCAAAATAATACTTTATGCATGCACTTAAAATTTTTGTTTGTAAATATGTGAATAGAATTATAAGTGCAGATAGGCAAACATTTACTGGGGGCACTTAGATTTGAACTATATGGTACTCTACTACACTATGAACTAAAACAATATCCAACTAGTCTGAACAGTTGTGAGAATTGAAACTGGCTAGCTTGGAGACTTCTGTTTGATCCTTAAAATAAATCAAATACTTTGATTGACTAAAAGACAGTATCTCCAAATTCAGTCAACATACTCCTTTGTTTCAGGTGTGGGAGATGTGACTGACTAGTAATGTATAAGACTGTATGTATTAGTTATAACTGGAAGCAGCCTCAGTTTTACTAACTACCATTATATAACTGATATACTTAAAAAAAAAAAGGGCTGAGGAAAAAAATGTTGTTAGATAAAGAAGCATATACACTATAGTATTGCTCACAGGTCATACTATGTACAAAATCTAATATATTAGATTTTTTTCACAAATTTAAAATTAGTGTAGTAATGGTAGGATTAATCTTTATGTAAGCTGTTAATTTTTTATACAATATAACAAAATAAATGTAATTTATTTATTTTTTTCTTCTTTTGCAAAACATCAAAAACCATGAATTTAGCAAAAATTTAATCTGTCATGATTATTTCTACATTTACATTTGTCGAATGGTTTACTAGGGTAATATTGTTTGTTTGTTATTCATAATGTACATTTCATTTCAAAAATAAGTAAACAATATATCATTTTACAGCATTCACAAAACTGTCTGCATGTGAACAATGCCCTTTTTATGAAATAATGCAGATAAAATTAAATAGCTGTCAAAATTTCACTTTTCCTCAACAACTGAAATTCAATATATCAATACATAATTTCTACTGTTGAAGGTATAGGTAATTCTTTGACTTCAATCCACTTTAATATATAAACCCGTTAGGTGACATTGAACATCGAGTTCACCCAATATTCTAATTTCTAAAGCTTTTATTGACATTATATGGTTAAAGTTTGGAGAAGGAATTACTCTTTGGTGATCGGGAGTTATTTTCGTTGTTGTATGGTTTTCGATTAACAGTTTGTTGTGGACGGTGTGAAGGTTTCCATGGAAATTGAATCACAGTGACCAGGTGAGCATTTTAATATGTGATTTTATATCATATCTCGTGTAGATATATCAATTAGTGTATAGTTACTTAACCTTGGTTACCACCATAATATAATAGATTTTTTACAAGTTAGGATTTTACAAAGGAGTGTAATTGTTAAGTTTGAAAAAAGGTATTTAGCACATTTAATATAATTTTAAAGTGTCATTATTGTTGATCACATTGATGTAGAATGATTCACGGGTTCTAAATTGAAATAATCGAATTTTCCAAATATTTTGATTGTCCAGTTTGTAAAAATGAGGTGGTATAAATGTTTGCTTACTGGTGTATCAAGGAAACATAGATAGCACATAAAAGGAAAAGGAAATTTCTGTATGAATATATATATAATATATATTTAAAATGAAAAGGTAAAAATGGCGAATTGTTTTCAAGATTTTTTCAGAACCTTGAAATTGTGAAAAATTTATCAGTCATTTAATGAAGGTACCACAGACATAACTTACCACTACATTACAGGGTATTTATGTCAGTGCGGTAGTGATTAACTGTTCTGGCAGAAAGAAGCAGTTAACCAGTTTTTGCACTAAGGTGATGATTATTATGTGAATAAGTTCTAAAACGTCTGACAATTTTCATTTGCTTTTATATAAACCTTGCAAAGGACTTCGTGGAAGGGACATAATTATGTAAAAGGTAGACTAAGGAGTTACATATCCTGTTCTTATTATCTTATTCTAAGTAAATTATTGACACAAGACACATTTTAATTAAGACACATCATTTGATGTATTTGAAATTAAGACACAACTGGGCCATTTTGAAATTTCAAGTTCTTTATTGCCTAAATAAGCATGCAAATAGAATGAAAAAATATGTGTGTTATAGAAATTCCCTACATGGTCATCATTTCATCGTTACCTGTATATTGAAAACCAAGGAATTTTAAAATCTGTACCTTTATATTGAGATAAAACCAAACTGAACCCCTTAACACACTAATTACTGGTTCAAACCTGAAAGCTTTTCAATGCTAAGCTGTATGATTTACTCATCAAATAGATAGTTTTTGATAAATGAGAACTGTGGGCGTTTTTCCACTCCAGCATTGATTTCACTGTGAAAGAAATTTTTGATAAATTATACATTACGAAGAATGGTAAAGTTCTAAAGTTGTCTGCCTGACGTGCTGATAACTTTAAATGAATAATGTGACAAATTGTCACAAATTTTTTTTTTTTTATCTATAATTGTGTACCAAATTGTCATGAGTATCAGTGATACAGGACTTGTGTATATTTCAATTATGACATTTGCTGATTAGTGTAAAAAAAACTGTAAACAGTATTTTACTTACATCCAGATATATTAGCAGCAAACACTTACTGTAAAATCATTATATATCTCATGGTTACAGGCAGACTGGCTTTTTTTTTGGTCAGGACACAGTCGTGGGTTATTAATTTTATCAATAAAACGAATGCCAACTAAAGATGTTTGTTTTTGAAATTTAATTCCTTGGATATACACATCTGTAAAATCAACAAATGATGGATCGAGGGTCTATTTTGTCACAGTTGATCACCCCCCCTCCTCATCCCGCCTTTTACATTTTAACATTTGAGCCATGCCATGAGAAAAACCAACATAGTGGGTATGCGACCAGCAAGGATCCAGACCAGCCTGCGCATCCGCGCAGTCTGGTCAGGATCCATGCTGTTCGCTTTCAAAGTCTATTACAATTAGAGAACCCGTTAGCGAACAGCATGGATCCTGACCAGACTGCGCGGATGCGCAGGCTGGTCTGGATCCTTGCTGGTCGCATACCCACTATGTTGGTTTTCTCATGGCACGGCTCATTTACACTTAAAAATGCTTAGTATCAACTATTATCGAACTTTGCGCCTATTTTGCTGAAATTTGGTGCAGTTTTGAAAAATTTCCTAAATGTTTTTTTTATAATTATTGCAAAACTTGACCAAACAGTAAACATTAAAATAGTTATGATTGTTAATTAACTTCTAAGTTTGATTTTGGTGAATTAGGCTCAGATTTCATACAAAGTGAAACAAAAATGAATAATCACCGTAAATTTGACATTTTTCATCAAGAATTAGTTGTACAAAATGTATGCGATCTTGTTACGAGAATTTAGTGTTAACTAAAGGCGATATTGCCCATGTATTAAAGTGAACTGAGAGCATTATAGTTATTTTTGTTATTGCATAATTTGCGTAATTATATAGCTTAAAATGTGCAACTGCTTTAAAAGAAAAGTCGATATAATTACATGATTTAGCAATGTTCCATTTTGTAAAGTAAGTCAAGTTAAAAGCACTTACTGTCATAGTTCAAATTCTTGGTCTTGGTTTTTCAATGGCAAGTATATATAAACTGACTTAGATTTGGTAATATGTGGGGTGGCTTTTATTTTCCCTCCTATTTGTGAACAGAGTGACAGTATTCACTTATTGAATGGCTTGCCAGTCAGTATTAAATATTACTGTTGAAGGTCTGGGGGTCAGTAGTATTTACTGTTGACCTGCAAGCCTTTCAGTACCGGTAAGTGTTTAGAAATAGATTTCAGTGAAATATTTCAAGTTTCGACTTTTGCCAAAAATGCAGGTGAAAAAGCATAAACTTATAATGAACTGGCGATTTATAGAAAGATTCATGCAAATAGACTACGGAGTGAAATCTTCGTCATAGTGCTGAAAATTTCAATGGAGTGAAATTTTCAGCACTATGATGAAGATTTCACTCCATAGCTTCTATTTGGCTGTGTTTTTCTTATTTTTTAACTATACTTTTTTTTCGGTGCAGCTACAAATAAATAACTCTCTTCATTCATAGACCAGTACACATTTCACACTTTTCATTAATATATATTTCAAAATTTGGAAATTGTCTAGCATGTGATTGGTTGAAAAAGTGTGATAAACACTTAGACAGCATTCAGTTACTATGCGTTTAAAGTATTTAACAACTGGAATATTGCTACTGTCTTCAAATCCTGATATTAAATGTGTTGTGAAAAATATCCAATTTACAGTACTTTTCTCGGAAGAAATAACAAAGAAAGACTTCACAAAGGAAACATGGAGTTTGGGTTTAAAATGCACATTAAATGCACAATAAAACAGTAATTATTTTCCTTGTTAGTATTAGATTACATTGCATGGCAGGAACCTTAAAGCAGGTAACTCCTAGATTTTTAATTTTTTTTTTTTAATTTAGAAAACACTGCCAAATGTAAGTATAACTGTAAGTCAAAAATGAAAATAATGTGAATGACTTTTATTTATATAGTAGATATTATTTCGAATTCTTGACTACATTCATTCAGCACCATAGTTCAGCTCAAGGCAGAGGTGTGTTCCACATTTTATAGAATCATTTAAACTTAGTCTGTTATTATTTTGCATGATCTGTTTTGCATGGTCGTGTTCTATGCTTTTATATGACCTTCCTAAAGATTGAAATAGGTTCTTAACTCTTACACAGTCTGTAAAATATGACTATAATGACACTTGGCAATTTCCATACGATAACAGTATACTCAAAAACATGTTTGAATAGTGTTCATTTGTGTTTCAATAATTGAAAACAATGTTTCCACTTTTATTATATTTTGATGTTAATTATTTATATGGAAACAAACTGCTTTAAAAAGTAATGAAGCCAGTTTCCAGGGGTATCATTTATCAATCTCAAATCAGCCCGAATGTATTGATCTTTCTTCCCATTTTGATACTTTTTGTCTAGTTTACACTTAGATATAAATGTGGAAGTAAGCTGCTTTAAAAAAGTAATAAATCCAGTTTCTGATGGTATTTGTATATATAATAATCTGCACCATTAACTAACGGGTTTATCTGATCAATAAATGTCGCTTGACATCTATGTTTGATGACAATATTTCTGTTGCTGGGACAAATCAATCACCGTACAATGACAGTCATTTACCGTATTGATATACGTCACCCGTCACCCGTATACTTGCTCCTTGTTAATCAATGTTTGTAGTATTGCACAGAGATATTGAACATTAGATTTTAATTCCATCACATTAATTAGAGATAGTTGTATTAGCTTGGTTATTTATATACAGTTACGATAGTTTTACACTGAGATGACAATTTGTTACCACTGTGACTGTTCAGAATTAGATTCAGGATTTTTTTTTCTGTTATAATTATCAATTTCACAGAACAGTAGGATTACAATGGAAATCAGAATTACATTGAAAATAACACATTTTGTTACCATTTTTGTCAGATTTTAGGGAATGTGTCTTTGTTTTGTGAGAAAATAACACATTTTGTTACCATTTTCATCAAATTTTAGGGAATATGTCTTTGTTTTGTGAGAAAATAACACATTTTGTTACCATTTTCATCAGATTTTGGGGAATGTGTCTTTGTTTTGTGAGAAAATAACACATTTTGTTACCATTTTCATCAGATTTTAGGGAATGTGTCTTTGTTTTGTGATGATAAGTTCTACTAACTAGTAGACTTGACACAAATAAAATTAATTTAATTTTTAGCCCATGTACATGTGTGAATACACAAAGTATTATTTTGAAATTATGCAAAATTTAATGTTATGAAAAACCCTTAACTTACATTTTATTTTCTAAGATAGTACTTTGTTGGGATATATATGTAAAAGTTTTGTTATTTTCCATAGCTTTGAAATATATTAAACTGTTCTTAAAACTATATGAGTGCACGGTGTATGATAATCATGACTGTCACAGTATAATGGAATTGAAATATAAGAGTACATAGTTAATTTTAATTGGTTATGATGAAATAAATGAACTTTCTTTCAATCAATAGTTTCTGCCTTTGCATCAATTTGTAATATTGCGGGTACCGGTAATAACTGTAAACAAAGCAACATGAAATAGACTACATCAATGTTGCATGTCTGGGTATATTTGGTTCACTGATTAAAATGATAGTTTGTTGTTGATTGATTTTTATACCTTTGGGATCTTTTCCATTGTCACAACTCATTTTTATAAATTAATTTGTTATGTACAGGAGCATGTCATTGTGTTAATTATTTTCAGACATTTTAGTGTTACTTTCTTCTTCACTTCATTTGAAAATTCCATTTGCTAAATATCTGTACTAATGCAAGTGTACATTCGTAGTTTGATTTCATACTCTGTCTATACTCGTCGTGTACTGGCTGAAAACCAGTTCCAGGTTCTATAAGAATGTGAATTTCCATCTGTCCATGCACACTTTTGTGTCCAATTCATAACTTGGTCATTTGCCTTGAAGGATTGTGATGTTACTGACACATATATTCCATATAATAGGACAATAGGTCTTGCACAACTTTCAGTGCCCTAGCTTAAAGGCCAAGGTCATACTTGGAGGTCAAATGTGAACATGGTATCAGCAGAGTTTCCATAACTGTGTAATCCAACAATAGATTCTAATATCACTTGGCACAAATGTTTCCCACAATGAGATGATGTTTCATGTGCAACGCTCAGCCCTCTAGTTCAAAGGTCTAGGTAACATTTGAAGGTCAAATGTCAGTTGGGCTTTTTCCTGCTCAGTCTATAATTCTGTCATCCATAAAGGAATTTTAGTACTACTTTTAACATACATTCACTATAATGAGATGATATATTTCCACAACTTTCAAACGCCTAGATTAATTTTAGTTCAAGGTCACACTTGAAGGTTAAAGGTCAACAGAGAATTTTTCCCTGTCCACTCCATAATTCAAGCATCCATCAAGGAATTTGATGGTAATACTACTTGGCACAAATATTAGGGAAATTTGTATTGCATGGCAAAACTTCAACCATACGTTTGGTCATTCTTGTGATACCTTTAAATGGTGTGATTTTTTTTGCTCCAAGAAAAGCACCCTTAAAACCATCTGATTGCTTCAGTGGAATGTTGTATAAAACAAAGCCAATAGGATAGAATGCTGTTTTCACATTTTTTCTTCCCGCCAGTTTTCCAACAAAGGAAAATATTTTGTTTAATGAGGATTTATGTATAAACAGTAGTTACTGTCCTATATCTAAACATTTTGGTTTGAACTCGTACATACCACAGTGAGTATGTTGTTGCTATAGGTGATGCCTAGTGGGATTTGCCATAATTGTGATCTGAAAGCAAACAAAATGTTTTACCATTATTCAAATAATTTTCAATCAATACATTTAAATGTTGACTTAGGAAGCATAGTGGCCATTCAGACAGTGTTGACCAAAGAAAATCTCGATTTTTTCGGCTGAAGTAATAAAAAAAATGTACTTTATTGTGGTCACTTTAACTATCAGTCTTTTCGGGGACAAGGTTAACGTTAAAATTTTCCGTTAACATGCATGTATTAACCGTGTTTTAAATGCATTAAATACAAGAATGCAGTATTTGTTTTACATTTTTTGTATTAACCTATTGAATTAACATCAGTTCAGTTAGTTTTAAGGGACCATTGCTTTGGATTATAAAAATTCCCATTTATTTAAATTAATGTAGATGGTAAAATTTTTAATAAGAATTTCATGCTTGAATGTATTTGTTTTGCTTGTCCCTGATAAGCCTTTCAATATTTTCATATGAATGTCAACAGAGCTTTCTGTCTTAAAAGTATTATGTACACAAACATCATAATTTGGTCATTTTTAACAGCAGAATAAATAGAGATTTAAGGTGAGGACTTGTACCTCATTCTAACTTTGGCCGTCTGCCTGATATCAGTGATAGTAACCTGCTAAATAAGGACCACACAATTTGACAGGGCTACTGTACACAACTATGGAACGCCAGAGCTGTCTTATGTTAGATGAATACAAGGTATCTTCTTTATTTAGAGATGTATCTTCTCAAGAAACTGTTATGTCTTGTTAAGTAATGTGTTATCATGTTGACTTGCAATGCTATGTACATGTACTATTTTGTCAGAGTGACATATTATTTTGTTAAATGACCATCCTATTTTCTTAAAGCAACATGCTATCATGCCCAGTGTATATGTTTTCTTGTTAGAGTAGCATACTATTTTGTTTAATGACCATCCTATGCTATCATGTCCAATGTGTATACTATCTTGTCAGAGTGACGTACTATTTTCTTAAACGACCATACTATTATCTCAAAGAACATACTTTTTTTGCCAGAGCGACAGACTATTTTGTTAAATGACCAATTATTATTTTCTCAAAGTAACATGCTATCATGTCCAGGATATATACTTTCTTGTCAAAGTGACATACTATTTTGTTTAAACGACCATTCTATTTGGCCCTTGACAGATAGAAATATGCAGAATGGGCTTTAAAGTTTGTGTCACATGTATCTCCAAAGGTAGAGATTCTAAGTATACGAGTCCTTCGCCATTTTGCCACACACAAATATGATTGTTTTGTAAATAGAAAAATGAAGAAACAAAGACAGTCATTGATTAACCCCATAATCAAGTGCAAAATCATAGGATGTTATAATGATATTGATAAAGTAATTTCTGCCTTTGTCAATAAAACTTAAGTGAAATTTTTTATGTTTAAGTTTGCAATGTAGTGCTACAGCTTGTTATAACACCAGTTTCTAACATCAGATACCAGTACATTAATGATATGTTGCTTCCATTTTTCAGCAGAAGTCTATTTCTTGATAACTTTATACAAAATAAGCTTTTGATTTTTTTACAGAAAATATAACAAATAGATCCAGCTACTTGGATAAGAATTTTTGTTGCTTTCTTTTCTTTACACACATGTGTTTGGCCCCTATGACATTACTTTTGGATAAACCCTCAAATTTATTTTCTAAATCACATAAGATGCATTATTTACCAGAAATGATCTTTCATTATCACAGGCATGTGACCACCAAAATAAATATTCTTCTTTTTATCATAAAAACTTCAGTCTTTCAAATTGATGTAAGATGTGTTTGTCAACGTAAATTAAAATAGATATCACAAACCTTCTTCAGTATTTAGCAGATGAATTTCTTCCAAACATTTACCATTGATTTGTTTAAAACTTAATCCTTTAAATTATTCAACCTTGAGTTAAATAGAGATTATGGCGGTAAAGAGGTACATAAACAGCTTATCCAAACTTCTACATTCACATGTTTGTTAATTAATAATTTATGTTAGTGGTTAAGATTGTTATTCAGTTTAAAATCCTTAGCATTATATACATCAGATATGAAAAAGAAAAACATACTGTGAATACATTATTATTTGTGGGGGACTAATTTTCATTGATTTTGCTATTTTGTGAGTTTAGTTCATGAAATTTTAAAAAATGAAACAAACAAGTAACATTTCAATATAGTTTATCGTTATAATTTGAAATCAACAAATTCACACCTCAAAGAAATAGCTGTTTTTGCCAAAACTTCAAAATTTTATGCTTGCAAAATTATATGATTTCACAGTTATGTTATATAATTATGCTCATGCTCATGCATATCATTAGAGTGGATGCAGTGGTCCAAGGGTAACACTGTTTGACTACAAAACCAGGGGTCATGAGTTTGAACCCTCCAACTGAAATTACCAATGTTAGGATAAGAGTACATTCATCACCTTCAGTGATAGCTCTAGTTTTAATAATGTAAATAATTATAAGACTATAATTATAAGGCTAGAACAATCTGACTAAAGTACTTGATCTTCTAAACGTAGATCTGAGAATGACCCATTCACATTCGTCTTCTGTATATTTTGGATTTCCGATATTGCTATTTTTACTTTCGCAAATCTATTTTTAGCTCGACTATTAAAAGAATAGATGAGCTATTGGACTCGCCCATGCGTCGGCGTCCGTGTCTGCATCAGCGTTCCGATTTGGTTAAGTTTTTGTATATAAGCTGGTATCTCAGTATAACCACTTGTTGGAATGGATTGAAACTTCACACACTTATTCACTGTGATAAACTGACTTACATTGCACAGGTTCCATAACTCTATTTGCTTTCTTAAAAAATTATGTCCCTTTTTCGACTTAGAAATTTTTGGTTAAGGTTTTGTATGTAAGCTTGTATCTCAGTACCCACTGAAGGGAATAGATTGAAACTTCACACATTTGTTCACAGTCATCATCTGACATGCACTAAGCAGATCCCATAACTCTGTTTTGCATTTTTTCAAAATTATGCCCCTTTTTATGCCCCCGGCATCTCCTGATGCGGGAGGCATATAGTGATTGTCCTGTCCGTCCGTCTCTTCCTCCATCCGTACAAGGTTAACCAAATGGGACCGTTTCGTCTAGCATCAATACCCCTAACTAGAATGACTTGATACTAATGCAGATGTAACCTGTGACCATTCCTCATCTTCAGACATCACCTGACCTCAGTTTCACCTTGAACTTGACCTCGTTTTGTACTTAGCTTTGCTTTGTATCGACAAGGATGCCACTGGGGGCATCAAGCGTTTATTGAACGCAGCTCCTTGTTTCACTTAGCAGTTTTTGGTTAAGTTTTTGTATGTAAGCTGGTATCTCAGTATCCACTAATGGGTATGGATTGAAATTTCACACACTTGTTCACTGTCATGATCTGACATGCATTATTTAGGTCCCATAACTCTATTTTGCATTTTTTCAAAATTATGCCCCTTTTTCGACTTAGAAAATTTTGGTTAAGGTTTTGTATGTAAGCTGGTATCTCAGTACCCACTGATGGGAATGGATTGAAACTTCACACACTTGTTCACAGTCATCATCTGACATGCACTATGCAGGTCCCATAACTCTATTTTGCATTTTTTCAAAATTATGCCCCTTTTTCGACTTAGGAGTTTTTGGTTAAGTTTTTATATGTAAGCTGGTATCTCAGTACCCACTAATGGGAATGGATCGAAATTTCACACATTTGTCCACTGGCTTGAGCTGATAAGCACTGTGCAGGTTCCATAACCCTACTTTTCCATTTTTACAAAATATGTCCCTTTTTCGACTTTTGTATTTATTTAATTGACAAGGCTGTTGAATAGTCGAGCGTTGTTGTCCTCCGACAGCTCTTGTGTTTTTAACCAATCACACGACTTGTTTTAACATGCATTTGGCTGAATGTCAAAGGGTGAGAAAAATGTGCAGTCAGTCCAGGGCTCGAACCTGGGACCTCTCACTTACAGGGTGAGTGCCCTACCGACTGAGCTAACCAGCTGTCTGACATCTTACGTGACCAAGTCCGTTCCATGACATATTGTTTCTCTCAAAACACGAAGGCGTAGTTGCGATGTGGTCGCCATAAGAATTGTAAATATGAAAAACCCAGGCTAAATATAGATTTTTTAAACTTCTACTTTCGTTTATAAAATCTTGTAAGTAGGCTCTGATTGGTTACCGTAAGAGTAGTCAGAACGAGGCTATCAATAGCACGTCTTCAGATCCTATGTGCGTAGCGTTAATTGGAGCTGTACTTTAGTCAGATTGAGGCTAGAACTAATTATATAAAACTAGCAGTATGAGTAGAAGACTATAAATAACATTATGACTATAAGACTATAATAATGAATTACTGCAAAATCATTTTATTTCGTGGATACGAAAGTTTGAGGTTTCGGCCAAAATGCCCGATTCATGG
The DNA here is from genome assembly GCF_021730395.1 of Mercenaria mercenaria. Lineage (NCBI taxonomy): Eukaryota > Metazoa > Mollusca > Bivalvia > Venerida > Veneridae > Mercenaria > Mercenaria mercenaria. Next base: position 66,405,658 of record NC_069370.1, on the reverse strand, counting down.
TGATTTGAATTTGTGGGTTTCATTTAATGAACATAAAATGAATGTTCACTGGGATTTAATTTCGTGGATTGTCTCAACAACCAAATAGATGAAAGTTAGTGCGCAATGAATATTAACCTTTAGCCTGCTGGCAGTAAGTGATTTTGTCTTTGTGACCAGTGCAGACCAAGATAAGCCTGCACCCGTGCAGGTTAATCATGGTCTGCACTGTTCGCTATTCAGTCAGTAAATATTCAGTTAACACCCCTTTGAATAATAAATAGTACTGCCCAAATTGAATAATGGACCAGTCTATTGTAGAAATTTAGCAGGCTAATAGTTAATGATTTCACAGTATGTAAGATTTTAAGACTGTAAGTGGTATGACTGTAAATAGTTATATCTTTGTTAGGCTGTTACTGTAACACTGAGTCAAGCCTTAATCTATCAAATAACAATAAGCCTATAAGACTATAGTCTGAAGACAGAGTAAAAAAATCACAGTCAATGCCTATTGATTTTAAGCTGACTACTGGAAGAAAAGGTAGAGCTATTGGACTCAATGGTGTGTCTGTGTCCTGATTTGGTTAAGTTTTTAGCTCGACTATTCAAAGAATAGTCTAGCTATTCTACTCACCCTGGCGTCGGCGTCGGTGTCGGCGTCGGCGTCACACCTTGGTTAAGTTTTTGCATGCAAGTACATACAGCTATCATTTAAAGGCATGTAGCTTTGAAACTTATTTATTCTTTTTTTAGGTCAATTACCAACCTCACTGGGTCAAGTTCCATAACTCTAACATGTATTTTGAATAAATTATGCCCCCTTTTGGACTTAGAAAATTTTGGTTAAAGTTTTACATGCAAGTTACTGTCTCCAAAACTAATGCAGATATTGAATTGAAACTTCACATGTGTCTTCGGGGTTATAAAACTAGTTGATAGCACCAAGTCCCATAACTCTGACCTTCATTTTGGCCAAATAATGCCCCCTTTTGGACTTAGAAAATTTTGGTTAAAGTTTTGCGTGCAAGTACATACAGTTATTACTAAAAGGCATATAGATTTTAAACTTATTTTTTCTTTTTCTAGATCAATTACCTACCTCACTGGGTCAGGTCCCATAACTCTGACATGTATTTTGGCCAAATTATCCCCCCTTTTGGACTTAGAAAATTTTGGTTAAAGTTTTGCGTGCAAGTACATACAGTTATTACTAAAAAGCATATAGATTTGAAACTTATTTTTTCTTTTTCTATATCAATTACCTACCTCACTGGGTCAAGTCCCATTACTCTGACATGTATTTTGGCCAAATTATGCCCCCTTTTGGACTTAGAAAATTCTGGTTAAAGTTTTACATGCAAGTTACTATCTCCAAAACTAATGCAGATATTAAATTGAAACTTCACATGTGTCTTCGGGGTTATAAAACTAGTTGATAGAATCAAGTCCCATAACTGACATGTATTTTGGGCAAATTATGCCCCCTTTTGGACTTAGAAAATCCTGGTTAAAGTTTTGCGTGCAAGTACATACAGCTATTACCAAAAGGCATATAGCTTTGAAACTTCTTTGTTCTTTTTCTAGGTCAGTTACCAACCTCACTTGGTCAAGTTCTATAACTCTTAACATGTATTTTTAGCAAATTATGCCCCCTTTTGGACTTAGAAAATTCTGGTTAAAGTTTTACGTGCAAGTTACTGTCTCCAAAACTAATGCAGATATGGAATTGAAACTTAACATGTTTCTTCGGGGTTATAAAACTAGTTGATAGCATCAAGTCCCATAACTCTGATATGCATTTGGTCAAATTATGTCCCCTTTCGAACTTAAAACTCTTTTGATATTTAACATTTTGGGTAATAATTTCCTGCTTCTGTGACAATATTTCGAATAGTCGAGCTTGGCTGTCTTACAGACAGCTCTTGTTATATGTAAGCTGGTATCTCAGTAACCACTTATGGGAATGAATTTAAACTTCACACATTTACTCATGGTGATAAACTGACTTACACTGCACGGGTCCAATAACTCTATTTTGCTTTTTTTTGCTCCACTATTCAAAGAATAGTAGAGCTATTTGACTCACCTGTGCGTCAGTGTCGGCATCCGCGTCAGCGTCCCGATTTGGTTAAGTTTTTTTATGTAAGCTGGATTCTTAGTAACCACTAATGGGAATGGATTGAAACTTCACACACTTGTTCACTGTGATACACTGACTTACATTGCACAGGTTCCATTACTCTATTTTGCTTTTTTACAAAATTATGCCCCTTTTTCAACTTAGAAATTTTTGGTTAAGTTTTTGTATGGAAGCTGGTATCTCAGTATCCACTAATTGGAATGGATTGAAACTTCACACACTTGTACAATGTCATGATCTGACATGCACTATGCAGGTCCCATAACTCTACTTTGCTTTTTTTCAAAAATTGTTCCCCTTTTTTCGACTTAGGAGTTTTTGGTTAAGTTTTTGTATGTAAGCTGGTATCTCAGTATCCACTAATGGGAAAGGATTGAAACTTCTCACACTTGTTCACTGTCATGAAATGACATGCAGTGCAAAGGTTCGGTAACTCTACTTTGCATTTTTTCAAAATTATGCCCCTTTTACAATTTAGCAGTTTTTGGTTAAATTCTTATATGTAAGCTGGTATCTCAGTATCCACTAATGGGAATGGATTGAAACTTCACACACTTGTCCACTGTCATAAGCTGATAAGCATTGTGGCATTGTGCAGGTTCCATAAGCCTGTTTCACATTTTTACAAAATTATGCCCCTTTTTTGACTTTTGTATTCATTCAATTGACAAGGCTGTTGAATAGTTGAGCATTGCTGTCCTACGACAGCTCTTGTTTACAAAATTATATTAAGTTTTTGTATGCAAGCTGGTATCTCAGGACCGAGTTACTAAATGGGAAGGGATGGAAACTTGACACAATTGTACACTGTCACAGTGATGATCTGACATGCAATGCACAGCTTCAATAACTCTAGTTACTCACGCTAAAGCTGTGAGTAAATTAATTATTCTCTTATCCCAATTAACTAATTACATAAAACCAAAACATGAATAGGTTTAAGGTATATATTTGGCAGCAAATATCGCGAACAATGTATCGCGGAGTAAATATTCAACAATACAAGATGTCAAATTTATGTTGTCCTCGACAGCCTCGTCTCTTGGGATGACTTTGTGTGATTGTAAAAATCTGAAACGACACTAATATAAAAAAAATCATGTTAACATATAGATGCTATAAAATGAAATACCTATTTTACATCTATTGTGCTACAAAGCAATATATTTAAAATTAAACATTTCACTTTAAATATGGAAATCATAATGACAACTAAATGAACGTTAAAGCGGTTCCCTCTTAAGAGTTGAAAGCCTCGAACAAATTTACCAAATTATCAAATTTAACTGGGAGGGAGGGTGGGCATAAACGTATGTTTGCTGCCAAATTTTAACCTGGAGTGGAGATAAAGCGCGAAAAAACCTATATATACTGGCAGAATTGCACGAAATGTTCGTGCAAAAGCCCGCCAAAACATATACAATAGAAACCAATGAAGTATAAAACTAATGAAGGATAGTTAATTTCGAAGCGATAATAATTACATTTTGCATTTATACAAAATTATGCCCGTTTTTCGACTATCTATCTGTCTATCTTGTTTATTTCTCTAGCTTGACCATAAAACGTCACCTTGTTTTTCAGGGGTGAAAAAATGGGCATATTAATGACTATTTAAAGTACCTGTAATATGATTAATGACACGGTATCTGTACTTAGAGTAGTGACTGCCACAGGTATTTGACAAAAAAATCAATTGGCCAGAGATAATTGTAGGTGGCAATTCATACATTTAATAATTTTACAACTATTAAAGGAACCTCCAATTTGAAATAAAAAAATATATATAAAAGAAATAGCACTTGATGATAGATATCGGAAATGATTAAGGACTATTTCTTACAATAGATATTTTTGAAATATATTATGCACTGTACAGCTAAATTCCATATATTGATATTAAATTTCTATAGTAGACTACTGTTTTCGTGTTTTCTGCTTGTTTTATTGACTAAAAGAGTGCTGTGTGCAGAACTGCATGGAATCATTTTTCAAATATCTTTCTATTGAAGTTACTAACTAAAGCCTTTTCTAAATGTCAGAAAGTTTGAGATAATTCTGCAGCATTAATACAGATAATATGTCATCCGTAAAATCTTACAGATGTTAACAATTTCCACATTTAAATTAATCAACAAATAATCTATTGTTAACTTCAATTTAAAAAGACGTTCATTTGTTAAAATCATTCTTGAAGATATTTGATATTAGAAGTTTTACGAAATGGGCAAGATTACTTTCTATTATATTGTAAAAGTATGTATGATATTTAACGATATTTTACCGATTTTAAAAACTTGCAAGGTTAGGTTGAATTGGCTTGTATTGGTATAAAATTTTGCCATTGAAATAGAGTAAATATTATACCTGAATTAATGGTCATATACAATATGTATTGGAGAATGGATTACAACCATCTTGGTAGTATGTTTGAAACTGTGTGTGTGAAAGGGATTAACCGCCTGTATAAACTTGTCATTTCTGATCATTTTATAAAAACCGTTTAATAAATGGTGTATTTGTAATTGCATAACTTTGTGTATTGGATCAAAAGAGAACTTTGAACATAGAAAAGAATGATTTGATCTGTATGTCCTTTTTTTAATTATTAGACAGAGTTAAAATTAAGATATTTCTAAAATGTTTTTTCGTAAATGATTATCTTGTAATAACAGAGACATAGATGGAGTTTTGAAATTACATTCTACATATGAGAGCATACAGAATTTTTCATTTCATTTTGCAGAGAAATAGATGAGACATTTTGAAACCTGGACATGATGGAGAATTGAAATAAATTTCTACACTTGACAGCAACATCATTCTCTAGCATAATGAAGCCAGTATATTTGACAGTGTTAATTTTAGTGCCTTATTTATCTTGTGTTGAAGCTGCAAGTAAGTGACCTTGTTACATTATTCCTTTCCATTTTAACCCTTAGCCTGCTAAATTTCCTAAATGGACTGGTCCATCATTCAATTTGGTCAAAACCATTTATTATTTGAAGGGGTGTACACTGAAAATTTACTGACTGAATAGGGAACAGTGCAGACCATGATCAGACTGCATGGATGTGCAGGCTGATCTTGGTCTGCACTGGTCGCAAAGGCTGAAATATTCGCCACCAGCAGGCTAAAGGTCAAGATTATTACGGTTGAAGAAAAGGTGCTCTGCATCACTTGAATATACCTGCCAAAGTAAACAAAACAATTTTGTACCCAATCCCAACTTCGGTAAAACTGAGCGTTATTATTTGTTTTTCTGGAAATTATTTCACTTTGAATATGTAAAACAAAGTGATACAAAATAACTCCAATGTCAGTGGAATTTCTTAATTTGTTTGTTCTTTAGTGATATACAAATACTTGTTATTTTTATTAAATGTTGTTAAGAACATGTATTTTCTTTTCAAATAAAAGTGACATAAAATAAAGTAAAAAATTGTAGAAATTTAGTTAAACCTTCGTTAGAAATAAAGTTAGCCCTTACCATGTTGGACACGATTATTTCTGCCTTTGCGACCAACGTAGATCATGATCAGCCTGCACATTCATGCAGTCTGATCATGATCTGCACTGTTCACCATTCATTCAGTATCTTTTTGGTAAGCACCCCTTTAAACAGTAAATGCTACTGTCCAAATTGAAAGATGGACAAGTTCATTATAAAGATTTAGCAGGGTAAGGGTTAGTATAATGATCTAGATTAAAATTATATCTCTCTTGGTTGTGAACCACTCACCCTGTTTTCATTTAATGAAAAGATTTCAGTTCTAAATAACAAACAAACATCCTCTATACACCAAATAATGAATGCTGAATTTGTTTATTTGATGTTTCATCACATAAAAGTTTAACTGAAAGTTAGATGTCCTAAGCTGCTCATACAGTTCTAAATAAACTTCTTTCTTAAACATACTAAATAAGCTTATCCCAGAAAAAATTCTTCTCTATTGCTTTCAAGGTGCCATCAAGCTTTTAACTTTGATCGGTCTGATAAATGAAAAAGAATTGTAGGAGTATAAGGAAAAACATTAAGTTGCTACAAGTGAATATATTTAGTAATATTTACATGTTAAGTGTTTATTCATGTATCGTATATTGCCTTTTTAACCTTTGTTTCTATATTTTACAGCATCATCATTAGTGTTAAATCTAGCGAACAATGTAGCTGCAGGGCAGTCAGCTACGTACAACTGCACAAGTTCCGGGAACGGAGTGGATCCCACGTTAGTTTGGTTTATTAGAAGAACTGACGGAACATATATAAGAAACAACAGTCAGCTGACCAGTTCAGTGGTAGATGGAGCGTCAAATCCAAATGACGGTACAGTTAAGAGTAGTGTGACATTTATAGTGCAGTCGTCTTACCTAACTAATCATCGACTGTGGTGTGGAGCTATTGACTCGGGGTCCTCAGCAACATCAATAACAATATATACCACTATTACTGCAACAACAACAACAACAGGTTTATTTTTTTAATTTTTTTCTTTTCTTTTTTTGGCAGTTTGCAATTCTCATAGTCTAATATTGGTTTACTTTCTACAGCACCATTTTTGTCATCCTTTTATGAGAGGTGTATATTTATGTATAGTAAACCCCTATACAAGATAATGTAAGCATCTCCTAAATTTCTCAGACTAACCTTGTTTGCTACAGGTAGTTCTACAATTCTAACTGTTACAAAAGTAAAGACAGACTAAAGGAATGTATGAATTGAGTTGCACCACCTGCATATTTGCAACCTGCACATTTTGAAATAAAACATAAATGGCAGAGTACCTTTAATGTTTAGTTTGCTGGTGACAAGTGATTCTGCCTGTGCTACCAGTGCAGACCAACATCAGCTTATCCGTGCAGGCTGATGTTGGTCTGCACTGTTTGCTGTTCAGTCAGTAAGTTTTCAGTAAACATCCCTTTGAGTAATAAATGGTACTGTCCAAATTGAATGATGGACCAGGTCATTTTAGAAATTTAGCAAGGTAAAGATTAAACAGAAAAGTTTAGGCTTTACTTACTTTAGGCAGTAGTTTGCGATTTCATACTTATGAGTCCATCTCTGTTTGAAATTTCATTCTTTACCTCAGTATTAGTGTCTGACGTGTAAAAGTTCAGCGCAAATCAATTTTCATAAATTTAGCTGTACACATTCAAAGTGTACTTGTAAAACTAAAGTCTCATTAATTTTTTTAAGAAATAAATTTCAGTTTTTTAGTCTTCTCAGAAATAAACTGTGCCTCTGGCAACAGTTTTGAAATCATCTCCTTTCCTCCAAAGAACAGATTTTCCTGTTTCTGTACTATTAATAAATAGCTGTATTCTGTTCAATTGGTTGAATTCAGACTCTTTCTAGTTCCATATGTTACATTTTTGCAATATAGTTCTAGATTTGGTACGTTAAAATTTATTTTCAAAGACCTTTGAATCATTGTTCTATTTTTTCATAGAAAAGGACTACATAATTTTGTAATCTATGTTGGTTGTTTTCAAAAATATGTACAACATTTAAAAAAGCATGTTACATCTTAACAACATCTTTTTATTTTATTGTCCACAGCGAGTCTCGGAGAAGCATGTTCAAGTCAAGTAACTTGTTCTACTGCCAATGCTGCCTGCTCATCCTCTAATGTGTGTGTATGTAGCTCTGGTTACTATGACACCAACGGTGTTTCCAGTTCTGGTGGCAGTTGCTCACAACGTAAGTCTAACATGATCAACATTTTCTTATTTTCAGTTTAATTCTAGGACACAGAAACATCAACTTCTGAATGCTCTTTTAATCAATTACTTTATACTGGGGTACTCATTTTCAAGGATTTTAAGGTTGCACTATTTTCGCAAAATCAAACAAATACACAACAAAATTGTAGTTTTAGCTGAAACCACTAAATTTTATACTGAGGAAAATTGGATTTTTCAGTACTTGAAAATATTGAAGATACACAAATTCTTCAATAAGGTTTTTCCTTGATTTTCTTGATTTCTTTATAAATATAAGACAATACTATTATTCTAAAGAACTCTTTAGCTCAACTACTTTAAGAGTAAAGATGATAGATTCTACATCTTTACAGTCTTTGTATTCAAGATATAGATTATAATTTGGAATCTTTTCATTTTGATAAAGGCCACGAGGCCGAAACTTTAATGAAATAAAATAGAGTGAAGGAGAGTTGATGTCCCTTTGGATAAAAACATTGTTGCAATTGATTCTTTGTTGGTGTCTACATCAACAGACCATTTTCATCAAGTTTTTGTATATCAGGTGTTATCTCAGTAGTCACTTGGTAGATTGCATCAAAGCTTCACACACCTTTTAACTATGATACTCTTATATGCAGTGCACCGGTTCCATAATTAGGTTTGAATTATTGTCCCAAAAAATAATTTTAAGAGGGAATTGTCCATTGAAAATTTTAAGCATTTTGGGGCCAAAAAATTAGAACAGTCTCAATGATGACGCAATTTTCCACTGGATCCTTTCAAAACATTCTGAATATGGTAGTTAAGAAATATTTTATAGCAAAAGAGTGCTTTAACACTGTTTATGCACGATGGGTGGTTATACATCGGGCGTAATAATTGCACGAGGGCGCAGCCCGAGTAAAATTATTTGAACGACGTATTACCACCCAAGTGCATAAATAGTGTTAAAACACGCTTGTGCTATAAATTATTTCGATTCTAATGTGCTCTTAATCTAAAACAGTAAATAAAATATAGAAGCGCTCTTTCTTGGTCGCAACAAAAACTATGACGTCACCGCACGTTAACGTGACGTCATTCTAGCGTAAGAGTGTTTTAACAGAGACAAGCATATTAGAATTAACATTACAGCAAACATTAATACAACTTTGGAGAAAATATTAACAAAATATTGGAATTTTCATTGGCCAAAACTTTACACAGGAATTTATCTTTGAAAAAAAAAGATTGTCCATAAAATTAAGAGCTAAGACATTTTAATTTTTTTATAATGTACCTACAATTCCTGCTGGAGACCTGTAGAATGACGCATAACATATAATTTGACCTTGAAAAATAAAGCCGAAATTTACGAAATTCACTTTGTTACAGATTTGGTAGCTCATACTCTAGATACAAGATTATTTATGTATGAAATATGTCAATTTTAAATTTTATGGTTAAAAATCTATTCTGATTTTTGTTAACAGAGGTTGGATTAGGTTCAACATGTACTGCTGGAATTGATGAATCTTGTTTGACAGCTAATGCACGATGCAGTTTTAGCTCGCCATATGTTTGTCAGTGTGGTAGCGGATACGTGCAGTCGGGAACCATATGTATTTCAGATTCAGGTATGTACACTAGTAATTTGCAGGCAGTGTTATTTGTGTCATTTAGCCTTATTCAATATTTAGTTTTCTAAAACCCTGTATAGTGATAATTTCTGTACACCCTGTAAGATGGCTATAGAGTCAACTGTTTGTAGTTGTTTTGATTTTGTTTCATTACAATCAGTCACATTATTTCAGATTTACTTACTGTGTGTAAAACATAATAGTACAAGAGGGATTCAGAAAATTCCAGTATGGAGGTCATAACTTTTTTACTATTTGATATGTACATTTTGCAGAACAAAGATGGAACAGAAACTATCACTTAATATCATCTTATTTTACAAAAGAGTGATTTTTTTTAAATTGAACATCTTGGCTTTTTTATTTTTAGCTTGACTCTTTGGAATTTTTCAAAAATGATAGCTTTTGTTGTATGTACAGTTACATCTACATCACAAAAAATATCAGTTAAGCAGATTTCTCAAAATCTAGTAGGCCGAATACTTTCAGACTTCACTTATGTCTTGAGCATCATTGGGCAACCTCGCAGGACAAGTTACATAACTCTAGCTGTTATTTTGTCAAAATTATGTCCCTTGATATCATAGAAATTTTTTCATCCTGAGTTTATCTCACAGAGCAGGTTCCGTAACTCAGGCTTACATTTTGTCAAAATAATGCTCCTTTTAAACATAGAAATTTTAAGAATGTTTTGTATGTAAGCAGGTTTCTCAAGAATTATTGTACTAAATGCTTTCAAACTCATGACCGTTCTGAACCAGGTTTCATATCTCTGACTTACAGTTTACAAAATTATGCCTTAGTAATTGTTCAACTTAGACACATTTGGTAAATTTGGTAAAGATTTTGTATGTAAGCCAGTAACAAGTGGAAGGGTCTCAAATAGTTGAGTTTATTGTCGTACAGCTCTTGTTTGTTACACTGTCGAGGTCCTGCAAGTTCATGTCAGTTGCAGTGTGTATTTTCTTCTTTAGAAGTTTTTGATTAAAGGGCAAACAATAGCTTGCTTTTTTTATATTGCTTCCACATTCAAGTTAAAAATACATGATAGCTAAACAGCTGTTACTTACTAATAAAAATCTGAATTTAAAATTCTTTGCCTACTAGATGAAGTTCCAAGTATTTAAAATGTCAGAAGGGTAGCTTTTATAGTAAAAAAGTTATGACATCTTTATTTACTCTTTCTGAGCCCCCATCTGTGTATCATATAGGTATTCCTATGCTTCATTATGTCTCCCACCACACTGTGATGTGGGAGACATATTGATTTACTCCAGTCTGTCTGTCTGTCTGTCTGTCTGTGTGTCTGTCTGTCACAAAGCTTGTCCGCACTCTAAGTTGAACATTTCTTATCCGATCTTCACCAAACTTCAACAAAATGTGTCTGCCAATAAATGCTCAGCCAAGTTCGATAACTAGCCAAATCGGCATAGGCACTTCGGAATTATGGCCCTTGAATTACCAAAAACACTCAGATTTCTTGCACAGCTTTGCCCCAAACCAGCGCCTATACTATAGGTGTCCTTTTGGTGTCAAGAAAGCGCATGCACATGTGGATTAAGTTAATGGTATATAAAGACTGACTTACTATTTAGACAGTTGTGAGAGACATGCCCTTTTCTCAAAAGCATCTCTAGTTTATTATGATTCTGTGTTAAAACCTCATTGTATTCATCAAAGCATTCAGTCTGAAATTAGGCTTTGACTTTAAAATTCTGAACTCTCAGTTTACTCTATTTTTAGCTCACCTCAACAAAATGTTCAGGGAGTGATGTTAATATAGGCAGATGGTCTGGCATCAGTCATACGTTGTCAGCATTATTACTTAAACATCTCATCTGAATTTCTGTTTAGAATTACACCAAATTTGGTCCTTGGCAAGGTCCTCCCCCAAGTTTGTTCAAATGGGAGCACATGTCCTCTTTTGGAGGCTGTTAGAGCTAAAAGATAGAAAAACATTTAAACAACTTCTTGTAGGATAATCACATTTGGTCTGTGGTCAGTTCCCAAATTTATCCAATTTATTTAACTGCTTTAAGGATCTTCATTGAACTTGGTCCATAGCATCCTTGTAAGTTGCTGTCTCCAGTGTGTTCAGTTTGGGGCACTTGACATGATTTATGTTTTTAAACTAAATACAGATGTTACCAATCCTGATTTAGTGTGTCCTACATATACTCAAGGTCCAGTAATCAAGGTCAGAACTGATGAGAGACTTAGGGCCACTGACTGGACCATTTGTTTGTAAAACACTAAAGTTTTGCAGAGATCTTTGTTTGAAGATGATTCCTATAATGCCAAAGAGTTCTGCACATGTTCTATAAAAATCAGTTACAGCAAATTTGAAATTTTAGAGACCTGATTTCTAAGTCCTTACAGATTTAGAATGTTGAAGAGTTATGGTTTGATAGATACAACTACTGTAGGGTTATATTTGCAAAAGTTTAATTTCGCTAATTTTTGCTAAATGGCATCCTGCCGATTCAAGACACTGACATGAATAAAAACATCATTATCTCAAAAAAGAATAACATTTTTCTTAAATAATGATTAAGTTATTTCTCTCTCTTGAAAAGTAAACTGATATACAAGGATTTTGAGGAACATTATCAATATCAGAAATCATGAATAAATATTTTTTGAGTCAATGCAGTATGAATAAGCTGTGAAATAACTGCTGAATTCATCAATATTAATTTTACTGTGTGACTAATGCAGGAGACAGTTTAGTGGTGTTTTTTTTTTTTTTTTTACATATTTTACATATTATTCTAGGATAAAACTGCTGCTTTTGTCATTTTCAAGGGGCGTTTTAACAGGAAAATAAATCTAATTAAGCGGAGAGTTTCCCATGCTCTTGTGCTGTTAAAATACCTTTTTATATATGCTTGTTCCATAACAAAGCATATACATACATCAGCCCTATAACAGATATAAATTAAAAAAGAAATGATGTCAAATTGGACTTTTTATTCATTTTATTTTTATGCTAGAATAGCATTAATGGCTATAACATCTGCAGAATCTCTTAGCATATGTTAATGCCTTTGGCCATCTGTGCTTGGGCACTAGCCAATTCCTCGGGAATCGTCGAGTGTTCTAACATGAAAATGCACGAGTTATCCTGTAGAAAATAAATACTGCACACTCAATAATTCTTTTCACTTTTTATTTTCACTTTCTAACAATTGATTGTATTTAAGCTTTCATTTAAAATTTGAGGCATGACCCTTTAAGTCCTTTGCCCTGGATAGTTTTGCTGTATACATTTCAGTTATGAAATATGTTTTTGTTTACAGCATCTTTAGGACAGTCATGTGTGAGTCCTACACGAACATGTTATATTTCAAACTCAAATTGTAATGGTAATATTTGTGTGTGTAACAATGGGTACTATAGATCGGGAAGTGTATGTGTAATTAGCCCAGGTAAGACTGCATGTTGCACCCGCAAAATGTGTTACTCATATATGCATGCCTGATATATATACATACATCTATATAGAAAGAACTAATATATCATTGTCCAGTGTATTCACACACTTGTTTCATTCTTTAAAGCAGCCTGGGAAGTCGACAATTTTTTGCTTTGTCAAAATAGGTCATACCAAATGTCTATATGCATTAAAGATCCCTCTTTTACACTAACCAGTGGTAGTGTTAATTGGCATTAATTGAGTTTCTGATATTATCAGCAGAAAGAAAAAAGTTAGACATTGTTAGACCAGATTTCCAGGCTATCTTAAAGTTTATGGTGGCAGGAGTTTGTGCAAATAGCATCCTGGTCAGGTTATAAATGTGTAATTGCATCCCCTTTGTATAAATTATTATTACATACACATCTGTTTGTATGTTTTATTGTTACCTTAAACATATCAGTATTTTTCCATATTGACATTTAAATTTCAAATCATTTGCAGTTTTCATGTGTATCATTCATTAACAACAAAACTTTCAATTTTACTAAGGCTAAAGAAAAAATTTGTACCATTTATATAGTGTTAATAAAAGTAGATGCTTAACGGCATCAAGAAATATGCACACATTATTTCACAAAATAAAATTAATAAAGTCCTAAAGTAAGGCAATATTTGCTGCAGAAGTTGTGCATATTTCTCGATACAAAGCTTATAACCTATAACTATTTCCTTTAGTTTGTATAGAAACATTTTTACTTTCTGTGAAATTTACCTTTCCATATACTGCACTGTATCTAAATTAGATAGGAATATTTGAGACTAGCCTTTCTTTAATTTCAGGATAGTTCTTAATATCGAAATATATCATAAATTTGCTCCTTTGATTCTCAATGCATGTAGGATGCATTGATGTATATTGTGTTAAACTGCAGTCATTTTAGTAAAGTAACTAAAAGCACGACCATTTATAGCTCGACCATTTAAAGAATACGATAGGTAGAGTTATTGGACTCACCCATGCATCAGTGTCCGCGACCACGTCCGTGTTGGCATCCTGATTTGGTTAAGTTTTTGTATGTAAGCTGTTATCTTAGTAACCACTTGGGGGAATGGATTGAAACTTCACACACTTAATCACTGTGATAAACTGACTTTTATTACACAGGTTCCATAACTCTGTTTTGCTTTTTTACAAAATAATGCCCCATTTCCAACTTAGTAGTTTTTAGCTCGACTATTCGAAGAATAGTCTAGCTATTCTACTCACCCTGGCGTCGGCGTCGGCGTCACACCTTGGTTAAGTTTTTGCATGCAAGTACATACAGCTATCATTTAAAGGCATATAGCTTTGAAACTTATTTATTCTTTTTCTAGGTCAATTACCAACCTCTCTGGGTCAAGTCCCATAACTCTGACATGTATTTTGAGCAAATTATGCCCCCTTTTGGACTTAGAAAATTTTGGTTAAAGTTTTACATGCAAGTTACTATCTCCAAAACTAATGCAGATATTGAATTGAAACTTCACATGTGTCTTCGGGGTTATAAAACTAGTTGATAGCACCAAGTCCCATAACTCTGACCTTCATTTTGGCCAAATTATGCCCCCTTTTGGACTTAGAAAATTCTGGTTAAAGTTTTGCGTGCAAGTACATACAGCTATTACTAAAAGGCATATAGATTTGAAACTTATTTTTCTTTTTCTAGATCAATTACCTACCTCACTGGGTCAAGCCCCATAACTCTGACATGTATTTTGGCCAAATTATGCCCCCTTTTGGACTTAGAAAATTCTGGTTAAAGTTTTGCGTGCAAGTACATACAGCTATTACTAAAAGGCATATAGATTTGAAACTTATTTTTTCTTTTTCTAGATCAATTACCTACCTCACTGGGTCAAGTCCCTTAACTCTGACATGTATTTTGAGCAAATTATGCCCCCTTTTGGACTTAGAAAATTCTGGTTAAAGTTTTACATGCAAGTTACTATCTCCAAAACTAATGCAGATATTGAATTGAAACTTCACATGTGTCTTCGGGGTTATAAAACTAGTTGATAGCACCAAGTCCCATAACTCTGACCTTCATTTTGGCCAAATTATGCCCCCTTTTGGACTTAGAAAATTCTGGTTAAAGTTTTGCGTGCAAGTACATACAGCTATTACTAAAAGGCATATAGATTTGAAACTTATTTTTTCTTTTTCTAGATCAATTACCTACCTCACTGGGTCAAGCCCCCTAACTCTGACATGTATTTTGGCCAAATTATGCCCCCTTTTGGACTTAGAAAATTCTGGTTAAAGTTTTGCGTGCAAGTACATACAGCTATTACTAAAAGGCATATAGATTTGAAACTTATTTTTTCTTTTTCTAGGTCAATTACCTACCTCACTGGGTCAAGTTCCATAACTCTGACACGTATTTTGGGCAAATTATACCCCTTTTGGACTTAGAAAATTCTGGTTAAAGTTTTACATGCAAGTAACTATCTCCAAAACTACTACAGATATTAAATTGAAACTTCACATGTGTCTTCGGGGTTATAAAACTAGTTGATAGCACCAAGTCCCATAACTCTGACATGTATTTTGGGCAAATTATGCCCCCTTTTGGACTTAGAAAATCCTGGTTAAAGTTTTGCGTGCAAGTACATACGGCTATTACCAAAAGGCATATAGCTTTGAAACTTATTTATTCTTTTTCAAGGTCAATTACCAACCTCACTGGGTCAAGTTCCATAACTCTTAACATGTATTTTGAGCAAATTATGCCCCCTTTTGGACTTAGAAAATTCTGGTTAAAGTTTAACATGCAAGTTACTATCCCCAAAACTAATGCAGATATTGAATTGAAACTTAACATGTTTCTTCGGGGTTATAAAACTAGTTGATAACATCAAGTCCCATAACTCTGATATGTATTTTGGTCAAATTATGTCCCCTTTCGAACTTAAAACTCTTTTGATATTTAACATTTTGGGTAATAATTTCCTGCTTCTGTGACAATATTTCGAATAGTCGAGCTTGGCTGTCTTACGGACAGCTCTTGTTGGTTAAGTTTTTGTATGTAAGCTGGTATCTCAGTACCCACTAATGGAAATGGTTTGAAACATCACATACTTGTCCACTTTCATGGGCTGATATGCATTAAAAGGTTCCATAACCCTGCATTTTTTACAAAATTATACCCCCTTTTTGTCTTGTATATTCATTCAGTTGACAAGGCTGTTGAATAGTCAAGCATTGTTGTCATCCGGCATTGTTATATCTGAGAAAGATATAAAGAAGGATGACTGAAACATGTACAGTATTTCCTGTTATTTCTTGATTTACCTTGTGTCCCTAAGATAGTGCTATGCTTACAGTAAAAGGTACATCTACTAGCTTCATTCTGCTGCTTCATATATAAGCTTTTGTCACCTTTGTCTGTGGACAGGGAAGCTGGAAAATTGTCTAACCTTTGTTTTAATGTGGCTATTTATTGAGATGTGTTTCTAACTTAATCAAATTCAATAGTTACTGTTATCTTGAGTTAAGATGCCTTTTCACAATAAACATGTAACATTGTCAGACTTTTACATTGCAAATATTGATACTGAAATGTGTTCATTTCAAACTCTCTCCCAACACTCATTCTAGCATGTGCTCACTGCTGACACTCATCCGAGCCCATGCTAACTTCTGACATTCATCCTGGAATGTTCTCTATCCCAACAATCATCCAGACATACACTCATACCTGACATTCATCCTTATACATGTATATTTCAGATTACATATCCTAGCATGAGTTCATTTCAAACACTCATCCCGACATGTGCACATTCCTGACACTCATACTAAAATGTGTCCATTTAAGACACTTATACTGATATATGTTCATTCAGACACTCCTAATAGTTATCAACAAAAATAACCATGATTATAGATTTTAATTTCTTCTTTAATGTTCTTTTTGAATCACTCTTTTAGCAGTGGAAACAAAGGTACATTTCTCATTTATAAGACAAAATAAATTCATCAGGATAAAGAAGTCCCATCCAAGGTTAAAATTTTTGGTTTTACTGACTTTTACAACAGATGAAATTATGTAAATTTGCCTGCTATAGCCACTTTTGCTTCATTTGACATTATTTTTATAATATAAGCTATCTCCCTCAAATACATGTCATAATATTTGTTTCTAGCTGCATTTGGGGCTGCATGTACAAATCCAACAAGGACATGTACTACTACAAATGCTGAATGTAGTGGTGGTACTTGTACATGTCAGTTTGGTTACACATACTCCAGTTCTGCTGGCTACTGTATCACAAGCTCAGGTAAGATAGTCCTGAATTTAATACTGGCATTAACTAACTGCTGACACTCAAACTGACACGTTCTCACTCCAGGCACTCATACCAGCATGTTTTCATTTCAGAAACTTATCCTGATGTGTGCTCGACACTCTTGACACTGCTTACCTCTGACACCCTTCTTGTCATGTGTTCATTTCAGACACTCATCCTGACATAATGCTCATTCCTTACACTCATTCTTGCATGTGCTCACCCTCATCTATCATGCTGACATGTTTTCATTTTAGACACTCATCCTAGCATGTGCACATTCCTGACACTCATACTTAAATGTATTCATTTCAGACACTCACATTTACATGTGTTCATTCACACACCAATAAAAAGTTGGAGAACTTTTTTCACAATCAACAAAAATAATCATAATTAAAGATTTTAATTTCTTCTCCACTGTTCTATTTAAATCTTTCTTGTAGCAGTTCATATTATTTTCAAAATTTCTGCTATCACCAAAAAGTACAATGTAATATTATTTGTTTTTCAGCTACTTATGGAGGTGCATGTACAAATCCGACAAGGACATGTACTACAGCAAATACTGAGTGTAGGTCCGGTACTTGTCAGTGTAGCTCAGGTTACACGTACTCTAATACACTTGGCTACTGTATCACAGGATCAGGTAAGTCAGTCTTCGGTTATTTGAATGTATTCTGTTAGCTGATAGATTGATGGACAACATTCAATATTTCAGGTAGGTATATTAAGTGTACATCAACAAGCAGACAGAGTGGTCCAGTGGTAACTACAAAACCAGGCATCATGGGTTCAAGCCCCTGCTCCTCAAACTAAAAATTACTTACATTGAGATAAGAGTCCTTAGTGAATGTTTTACACCTGCTGTGTGTAAGAACCCGGGAAGCTTCTGGAATGGAAGTATCTTCTGCAGGAGTTGCCCATATGAGCCGCCTGTGACAACTATAAATAATCTTACACTCATGAATAGTTATGCACTCTGTATGTTGACATTAATTTTTAGTCCACTACACAGAAATGTTCCACATGATTAGGCTATGTCTTCTCCCTTTTAGCAGCTTTTATCATCTGTAAGACAAAATGAATTTATCAGGATAAAGAAATCTCATCCAAAGTTGAGATTTTAAGTTTTACTGATTCTCTTTATCAGTTGATGTGCTCATGTAAATTTGCCTGCTATAGCCACTTTTGCTTCATTTGACATTATTTTTTTAATATAAGCTATAGCCCTATAGTACATGCCATAATATTTGTTTCTCAGCTGCATTTGGGGCTGCATGTACAAATCCAACAAGGACATGTACTACTACAAATGCTGAATGTAGTGGTGGTACTTGTACATGTCAGTTTGGTTACACATACTCCAGTTCTGCTGGCTACTGTATCACGAGCTCAGGTAAGATAGTCCTGAATTTAATACTGGCAAGAGCTAACTGCTGACACTTAAACTGACACGTTCTCACTCCTAACACTTATCCTGTCATGCATTTACTCCCAACAATTATTCTGGAATGTGCTTACAATTGACACTCATCTGGTCATGTTTTCATTTCAGACACTCATCCTGTCATGTGCTCACTCCCAACATTAAGTTTGGTGTGTGCTCCCTCCTGACACTTGTACTGAAATCCAGACACTTATATTGACATGTGTTTATTCAGACTCTAATAAAAGTTGTAGAACTTGTTTCACAAACAACAAAAATAATCAGAATAAAAGATTTTAAATTCTTCTTTACTTTCTATTTGAATCACTCTTTTAGCAGTGGAAGCAAAGGTACTTTTCTCATTAATAAGACAAAATCAATTCATCAGGATAAAGAAGTCCCATCCAAGGTTAAGATTTTTGGTTTTACTGACTTTTACAACTGATGAGGTTATGTTAGTTTGCCTGCTACAGCCACTGTTGCTTCAGTTGACATTATTTTTAGCTCATCTGATTTTTTGAAAAAAAATGATGAGTTATTGTCATCACTTGAGCGGTTGTCGGCGTCGGCGTCGGTGTCGGCGTCGGCGTCGGCGTCTGCGTCGGCGTTGCCTGGTTAAGTTTTATGTTTAGGTCAGCTTTTCTCCTAAACTATCAAAGCTATTGCTTTGAAACTTGGAATACTTGTTCACCATCATAAGCTGACCCTGTATAGCAAGAAACATAACTCCATCTTGCTTTTTGCAAGATTTATGGCCCCTTTTGTACTTAGAAAATATCAGATTTCTTGGTTAAGTTTTATGTTTAGGTCAACTTTTCTCCTAAACTATCAAAGCTATTGCTTTGAAACTTGGAATACTTGTTCACCATCATAAGCAGACCCTGTACGTCAAGAATCATAACTCCATCTTGCTTTTTGCAAGATTTATTGCCCCTTTTGGACTTAGAAAATCAGTTTTCTTGGTTATGTTTTATGTTTAGGTCAGCTTTTATCCTAAACTATCAAAGCTATTGCTTTAAAACTTGCAACACTTGTTTACCATCATAAGTTGACCCTGTATAGCAAGAAACATAACTCCGTCCTGCTTTTTGCAAGATTTATGGCCCCTTTTTGACTTAGAAAATATCAGATTTCTTGGTTAAGTTTTATGTTTAGGTCAACTTTTTCTCTTAAACTATCAAAGCTATTGCTTTGAAACTTGCAACACTTGTTCACCATCATAAGCTGACCCTGTACAGCAAGCAACATAACTCCATCCTGCTTTTTGCAATAATTATTGCCCCTTTTGGACTTAGAAAATCATTTTCTTGGTTGAGTATTATGTTTAAGTCAACTTTTCTCATAAACTATTAAAGCTATTGCTTTAAAACTTGCAACAGTTTTTCACCATCATAAGTGGACACTGTACATCAAGAAACATAACTCTATCCTGCTTTTTGCAAGAATGATGGCCCTTTTTAGACTTAGAAAATCATGGGTAGGACAATATTTCTATTACACAAAAAAAATCAGATGAGCGTCAGCACCCGCAAGGCGGTGCTCTTGTTTTAATATAAGCTATAGCCCTATAGTACATGCCATAATATTTGTTTCTCAGCTGCATTTGGGGCTGCATGTACAAATCCAACAAGGACATGTACTACTACAAATGCTGAATGTAGTGGTGGTACTTGTACATGTCAGTTTGGTTACACATACTCCAGTTCTGCTGGCTACTGTATCACGAGCTCAGGTAAGACCGTCCTGAATTTCATACTGGCATTAGCTAACTGCTGACACCCAAACTGACAAGTTCTCACTCCTAACACTTAATCTGTCATGCATTTACTTCCAACAATTATTCTGGAATGTGCTAACACCAGACACTCATCATGTCATTTTTAGCTCATCTGATTTTTTGAAAAAAAATGATGAGTTATTGTCATCACTTGAGCGGTTATCGGCGTCGGCGTGGGCGTTGCCTGGTTAAGTTTTATGTTTAGGTCAGCTTTTCTCCTAAACTATCAAAGCTATTGCTTTGAAACTTGGAAGACATGTTCACCATCATAAGCTGACCCTGAATAGCAAGAAACATAACTCCATTTTGCTTTTTGCAACATTTATGGCCCCTTTTGTACTTAGAAAATATCAGATTTCTTGGTTAAGTTTTATGTTTAGGTCAACTTTTCTCCTAAACTATCAAAGCTATTGCTTTGAAACTTGGAATACTTGTTCACCATCATTAGCAGACCCTGTACATCAAGAAACATAACTCCATCTTGCTTTTTGCAAGAATTATTGCCCCTTTTGGACTTAGAAAATCAGTTTTCTTGGTTAAGTTTTATGTTTAGGTCAGCTTTTATCCTAAACTATCAAAGCTATTGCTTTAAAACTTGCAACACTTGTTCACCATCATAAGCTGACCCTGTACAGCAAGAAACATAACTCCATCCTGCTTTTTGCAAGATTTATGGCCCCTTTTGGACTCAGAAAATATCAGATTTCTTGGTTAAGTTTTATGTTTAGGTCAACTTTTTCTCTTAAACTATCAAAGCTATTGCTTTGAAACTTGCAACACTTGTTCACCATCATAAGCTGACCCTGTGCAGCAAGCAACATAACTCCATCCTGCTTTTTGCAATAATTATTGCCCCTTTTGGACTTAGAAAATCATTTTCTTGGTTGAGTATTATGTTTAAGGCAACTTTTCTCATAAACTATCAAAGCTATTGCTTTAAAACTTGCAACAGTTTTTCACAATCATAAGTGGACACTGTACATCAAGAAACATAACTCTATCCTGCTTTTTGCAAGAATGATGGCCCTTTTTAGACTTAGAAAATCATGGGTAGGACAATATTTCTATTATACAAAAAAAATCAGATGAGCGTCAGCACCCGCAAGGCGGTGCTCTTGTTTTCATTTCAGACACTTACTCTAGCATCTGCTCACTCCCAGTACTCATCTTGGCATGTGCTCACTCCTGACACTCATACTTCAGACACTCATCCTGACATGTGCTCACTCCCAACAATAAGTTTGGTGTGTGCTCAGTCCTGACACTCATACTGAAATGTGTTCATTTCAGACACTCATCCTAATATCTGCTCACTCCCAACAGTAAGTTTGGTGTGTGCTCAGTCCTGACACTCATACTGAATTGTGTTCATTTCAGACACTCATCCTAACATGTGCTCACTCCCAACATTAAGTTATGTGTGTGCTCAGTCCTGACACTCATGCTGAAATGTGTTCATTTTGGACACTCTTCTTAATATGTGTTCACTCCCAACAATAAATTTGGTGTATGCTCAGTCCTGACACTCATACTGAAATGTGTTCATTTCAGACACTCATCCTAATATGTGCTCACTTCCAACAATAAGTTTGGTGTGTGCTCAGTCCTGACACTCATACTGAAATGTGTTAATTTCAGACACTCGTCCTAACATGTGCTCACTCCCAACAAAAAGTTTGGTGTATGCTCACTCCTGACACTTGTACTGAAATTCAGACACTTATATTGACATGTGTTTATTCAGACACTCATAAAAGTTGTAGCTAGAACTTGTTTCACAAACAACAGAAATAACCATGACTAAAGATTTTAATTTCTTCTTTACTTACTATTTGAATCACTCTTTTAGCAGTGGAAGCAAAGGTACTTTTCTCATTTATAAGACAAAATAAATTCATCAGGATAAAGAAATCCTATCCATGGTTAAGATTTTTGGTTTTACTGACTTTTACAACAGATGAAATTATGTAAGTTTGCCTGCTATAGCCACTTTTGCTTCAGTTTACATTATTTTTATAATATAAGCTTCCTCAAATACATGCCATAATATTTGTTTCTCAGCTGCATTTGGAGCTGCATGTACAAATCCAACAAGGACATGTACTACTACAAATGCTGAATGTAGTGGTGGTACTTGTACATGTCAGTTTGGTTACACATACTCCAGTTCTGCTGGCTACTGTATCACAAGCTCAGGTAAGACCGTCCTGAATTTAATACTGGCATCAACTAACTGCTGACACTCAAACTGCAATGTTCTCACTCCTAACAAACTGTCATGTTTTCATTTCAGACACTTACTCTGCTATCTGCTCATCCACAGTACTTATCCTGGCATGTGGTCATTTCAGACACTCATCCTGACATGTGATACCTCCCAGTAATCAGTCTGTCATATGCATGCTCACTCCTGACAATCATACTGACATTGTGGTCATTTCAGACACTCATCCTGACATGTGATACCTCCCAGTAATCAGTCTGTCATATGCATGCTCACTGCTGACAATCATACTGACATTGTGGTCATTTCAGACACTCATCCTGACATGTGATAACTCCCAGTAATCAGTCTGTCATATGCATACTCACTGCTGACACTCATCCTGACATGTGATAACTCCCAGTAATCAGTCTTTTATGTGTATGCTCACTCCTGACAATCATACTGACATTGTGTTCATTTCAGACACTCATCCTGACATGTGATAACTCCCAGTAATCAGTCTTTTATGTGCATGCTCACTCCTGACAATCATACTGACATTGTGTTCATTTCAGACACTCATCCTGACATGTGATAACTCCCAGTAATCAGTCTTTTATGTGCATGCTCACTGCTGACAATCATACTGACATTGTGTTCATTTCAGACACTCATCCTGACATGTGATAACTCCCAGTAATCAGTCTTTTATGTGTATGCTCACTCCTGACAATCATACTGACATTGTGTTCATTTCAGACACTCATCTTAGCATGTGCGAACTCCTGACATACTGAAATGTGTTCATTTCAGACACTCACACTGACATGTCTTCATTCAAACACCCATAAAATTTGTAGATCTTGTTTCACAAACAGCAATGATAATTCTAATGAAAGATTTTGATTTCTTCCTCACTGTTCTATTTGAATCTTTCTTTAACAGTTCATATTATTTTCAAAATATCTGCTATCACCAGAAAGTACAATGTAATATCATTTGTTTTTCAGCTACTTATGGTGGTTCGTGTACAAATCCAACAAGGGTGTGTACTACTACAAGTACTGAGTGTATTTCTGGGACTTGTCAGTGTAGCTCAGGTTACACATACTCTAGTTCACTCGGTTACTGTATCACAAGTTCAGGTAAGTCAGTCTTCAGTTATTTGAATGTATTATGTAAGTTGATAGGTTGATGGACAACATTTAATATTTCAGGTAGGTATATTAAATGTAAATCAACAAGCAGACAGAGTGGTCCAGTGGTAAGTACAAAACAAGGCATCATAAGTTTAAGCCTATGATCATTCAACTAAAAATTACTAACATTGAGATAAGAGTCATTTGTAGATGTTTTACACCTGCTGTGTGTAAGAACCTGGGAAGCTTCTGGAATGGAAGTATCTTCTGCAGGAGTTGCCCATATGGGCTGCCTGTGACAACTATAAAATTAATAATCTTACACACATGCATAGTTACGCACACTGTAATGTTGACATTTATTTTCAGTCCATTACACAGAAATGTTCCCCATGATTAGACTATGTGCTCTCCCTTTAGCAGTGGAAACAGATATGCTTTTATCATCTGTAAGACAAAATGAATTTATCAGAATAAAGAAATCCCATCCAACTTAGTTGAGATTTTAAGTTTTACTGACTCTCTTTATCAGTTGATGTGATCATGTAAATTTGCCTGCTATAACCACTTTTGTTTCATTGACATTATTATTATAATATAAGCTATCACCCTAAAGTACATGCCATAATATTTGTTTCTCAGCTGCATTTGGAGCTGCATGTACAAATCCAACAAGGACATGTACTACTACAAATGCTGAATGTAGTGGTGGTACTTGTACATGTCAGTTTGGTTACACATACTCCAGTTCTGCTGGCTACTGTATCACAAGCTCAGGTAAAACAGTCCTGATATTAATACTGACATTAGCTAACTGCTGACACTCAAACTGACACATTCTCATTCCTAACACTCATACTGACATATATTCATTTCAAACACTCATCCTGACATATGCTAACTCCTTACAATCTGTCTGGCATGTACTCACTCCTGACAATGATAATGACATGACGTTGTGTTCATTTCAGGCATCCATAAAAGTTGTAGAACTTATTTCACAACCAACAGAAATAAGCATGGTTAAAGATTTTAATTTTTTCTTCACTGTGCTCTTTGAAACATTCTTTTAGCAGTTCATATTATTTTCAAAATATTTGTTATTACCAAAAAGTACAATGTAATATCATTTGTTTTCAGCTACTTATGGTGGTTCATGTACAAATCCGACAAGGACGTGTACTACTACAAATACTGAGTGTATTTCTGGTACCTGTCAGTGTAGCTCAGGTTACACATACTCTAGTTCACTTGGCTACTGTATCACAGGATCAGGTAAGTCAGTCTTCAGTTATTTGAATGTATTATGTAAGTTGATAGGTTGATGGACAACATTCAATATTTCAGGTAGGTACCGTATATTAAGTGTACATCAACAAGCAGACAGAGTTGGCCAGTGGTAACTACAAAACCAGGCATCATGGGTTCAAGCCCCTGCTCCTCCAACTAAAAATTACTAACATTGAGATGTGTATAGATGTTTTACACCTGCTGTGTGTAAGAACCCGGGAAGCTTCTGGAATGGAAGTATCTTCTGTAGGAGTCATTCATATTCTGTTACATGATTGAGTTATGTGACATTATGAAATTTCGCAATATGATTGAATTGTCTGGCATTATTTACCTAGTCCTACATGCTTAATATCCCTGGACCTTACTGGATTGAACCATGTGCCCTTTATCTTTTTGAACCACCATTATTGGATCTCCTTGTATTATTTACTCCCCCAGTCATAGATGAATCTTGTGGCATTTTGTATTTTTCCTCCTATGTTATTGAACCTCTAACATTTTTAGCTCGACTTTTCGAAGAAAAAGTAAGCTTTTTGCTTCCCATTGCGTGGGCTTGCTGTTGGTTAAATTTTTTGATAAAGTCAGTTTAATCTGTTACTATAAAACTATTGATTGAAACTTAAAAAATTATTTCTATCAAATCAACACCAGGAGAAACAATCCCCAAAACTCGGATTTAAATTTTTGACAGAATTACCCCCTTTTTAACTTGAATTTTTTTGTTAAAGGGGGGGGGGGGTTTTGTAAATATTTTGTTTTTTATCAAAGATTGGATTGAAAACAAAAAAATCTTTTTTGGGTCTAAAGGAAAACAATAAAAAATTGTAAAATTTTTGAAGAATTGTTTTTAAAATTTAAAATTTTTTGGGGTTAAAATTTTGTGTTTTTTTTTAATTAAAATTTTGATTTAAACTAAAAATTTATTAAATATCAAAGCTACACCAAAAAAACCCCCCCCCCCAACCTTTTTTAAAGCAATTTTTCCTTTTTTAAACTGGATTTTTTTTTTATAAAGCCAATTCAATCCCAAGCTCAAAGTTGGTGGGGGTTTTTAGGACACCGTTTAAATTTTTTTCCAAACAACGGTTTTAACCCGTGGCATAAAAAACCCCTTAAAATGAATTTTCTGACGCAAATTTTCCCCCCCCTGGGAAAAGTTGAAAAATTTATTATTCACAAAAATTAAAGGCTTTTAGCCAAAATGAATAGGCCAAAGCTGCTCATGTACATATTTTAATAAACTTCCAGAGGGCGATACAAAGAGAATTTTAGCTCAAACCACCACAAAAGAACATGAAAATTTTGAGTTTTCCCTTTTCAGAAAAAAAATAAAAAGTTTTTTTTAAATTCATACACAACAAAAGGGTGGAATTTTTTGCAAGCTTACTGGTACCATTTTTTGGAAAATCTTTAAAAAAAAATTTAAATTTTTTTCCCAATAAAAGTCCCCACTCACATTTTTTCAGTAGAAAGTTTTTTGGACATTGAAATTTTTCCAAAATGAATTTCAGTCATGACAAATTCCCCCTATTTGGCACCAATGCCGCTGACGGGGGAATTTTAAAGTCATTTCGGAACTACAGGCTCATCCCCCTGGTCAAACGAAGAAATTTTTCTGAGTTTAATGGAGGCATTTATTAAAAAGTTTTAAAATCACGAAAATAACTTGGGGCCGGGGGCTAAAACCATTGTGAAATCGTTAATAGATGAACATTTTACCTATAAAATTGCCAGAAAAGAAAATAGAAAGCAGCATCATCACAGCATCATCAAAAACATTCAAATCTAAATTTCATTTCTCACTATATTGATTCCCATCTAACATCATAGCCAAAATTACATCACAAATCACAAATTATCTCAATAAAAAAACTTCATCATCATTACCATCAAAAAACTAATGTCCTCTTTTTCACAACATAACCACAATCACATCACACATCACATCTCGTCATTTTTATTATCTTTTATAAACCCACCACCATTTACACTGATCGTTTAAACCCTTTCAGGAAGACTTATTCAACTAGAAAAAGAAAAACCCTTATTTTAGCACCCTGGACAACCCTGTACAACACTGTTGGTTGTGCAACAAACCGGGAACAACGACAGCAACTGAAACATGCACCAAAAAATACTGTTGGGGCCCGTCGGGAAATTTTATGCAACATGGGGAGGTGCTATAACTAATAAACCCTTTCATACACATTATTAAATGTAAGAAAATAATTAATTGTTTAAATTTTTTTGGTGGAAAAACATCCAGCACCTCGATTGATCAACATAAAAAAAAAAAACGAGATTAGAGATATTTATTTTGTCACCCTATAATATGTAATGTCGATAAAGGGGAGCTCTAATTCCTGCTGTTCTGTGAAAAGAAATTTTTAAAACTCAAGAGTTTGGTTAAAAGTAAAAGCTAAAAATTTCCTTATTTAATGTGAAATTTAAAGAAAGATCCACCGGGAGTGAAGGGAAAATCCTTTGATTTAGTTTCGTAATTTATTTTTGTTGTGATAGCAGTGAATGTAAAATTTTAAAATAAACAATATTTTTTTTTAGGTGCTACCTGGGAAATCTTAACACGGTGCTTCCATTCCATTTTTGGGATATAATGCGCATGTACGGTTCCCTACTACTGCCAAGTAACTCGGGTTATCTAACTCGGGCGGTTTGCGTACAACAGTCCATTTCACTTCATGTAATACACACTGATGTAGAAGTCAGCTGGTTCCAACTTTTAAAAAATTAAACTAGAACCATCTTAGAAACGATGTCACCTTTTGGTCAATTTCAAATTTGAATTTAGAAACATCAGGCAGATGCTGTTTTCAAAAATTGGGGTTTTTTAACCTTACACATATCATTAAAATTGATACACGAGATTCCTTTGATAAGATTTACCCCTCCAATCAAAATAAAACTGTTTGGGAAATGCCTGTATGAAAAATAAAATTCCATTTTTGTTTTTGAGGGAATCTGTTTTTCTATTGTCTATGACTAGACCAGCCATGGGAAAACCAACAAAGTGGGTAGCGACCACTGGATCCAACCACCGCGCATCCGCGCATCGGGGTCGGCCCATGCGTCGTTTTAAAAAAGCCTTTTGGGAATTTGGGGGGAAACGTTCAACCAGGATCCTGACCAACTGCGCGGACGCGGGTGGCGGATCCTGCTGCGCACCCCCCCTAGTGATTTTCCCAGGGAGGGCTCAAATTCTATTTTTCCAAATTTTAGCAGGTTTTAACTAAATGCTTGTGGTGTATTAGGATGTGACAATACTACGTTTTGATAAAATTTTTCTGAAAACAAGGTTATTTTTTGGATTTTTTATAAATTTAAAAAAATTTTCATTATCAAAAAAACCCTTTTAAAGAGTGAAAATGGAATTTTTAAATTTTTGAAGTACTTGATTAAATTTTGAATTTATTGAAGGAAAAAAATGATAAAAAGGAAGAAAAGGGTTTCACACCTTGATTGAATATCATGCTAAATACCAAGGTCTCAAAAACTAAAACTTTCTTTTAAAACTGCAGGTCCGCGGAAGTAGTTCGCCTCAACTGTGACAGGAACCCCCTTCCCTCAACACCTTCAGTACTGTTGGCGTACTTCTAGACAAGCCCTTTACAGTACACAGGGATGGCATCAGAATTCTAAAGGGCGAGCTCACTTCTGTCTGCAAGATGGCAAAAACTCCCGAATTATAATACAGTAGTAATATCAACAGGTACGTTCATGTATTTTTACATTTATGCAATGATATATAACAGAAGGGTAATCTTTTTAATTTAAAACATGAAAAGGAGTGAAGTCCATGAATTAACCCAGGGGGCTTACTGGAGTAATTTATTCTAGCAGCATATTACCCTTTAGCAAAATTTAAAATTTCTAAAATATGTTCTGAATTAAAAATCTTTTAAGTTTATCATCCAGCCCCATATTTTGTCAAAAACTGTTTCACAAACTTTGGAACTTTTTGTTTACTACATACCCCAAAGTAGGCAAGACTACATAACTAGGACAAAGATTTTGGCCAAGTTATGGCCTTTTTTTGACATAAAAATTAGAAATCTGAAAATCTCTGGCAGTATTTTGATCCCATACTGACATCAGTTCTTCAAATAGCCAAGCGCGTTGTCAACATACTTACATCAATTCTTCGAGTAGTCAAGCGCGCTGTCAACAGACAGCTCTTGTTGTAAGGTAAGTCTGTTTATGTAAATGATAGAAGTTGACCATGCTCATTTAATCTCAGGTTGCCGTGACGATACCTGATGAAACAGACAAAATAATTTCTGTGTGTCTAACTTAGATTGTTCCAGTACTCCCTTTATTGGTTACATAATTACCTCGGGATCAGTTGTCTTTTGAAAAATTTTCTTTATATGTGGGTTTCAAAACCTCAATTATGGATTATGAGGCCACGGGGAAATCGGTTCCTGACTGTGTTCCCTCTTTAATAAAGTCTTTTATTATTTTATTATTTTTATTAGATTCTCTTTTCTAAATGCTAGTTTGTTTAGTTCTACCATTGTTTTCTCATTTAGGGCTAGTCCATTATTTTACACCCCCGGCTTTCTTGCTTACATGTATGCTACAGGAAGTGTTATGGGTTAATGTGTTATTTCAGGACGTTTTATAAATGGAGATATAGCCAATCCAAACTTAACAGTATCCAACCAGAGAGTGGGGGGCGCCGGGGTATTAGGTGCCCCTATGCAGGGTCAAATTATACACATTAAACCCGCAATCAAACCAGCTTATAGTCACGGAACTCGTAAGATTATTTCTGTATTTATTTATATTTTCAAAAGTGATCTGCAGCAGATTTTATTCTAATCAAAACATGTTTTGACCAGGGAAAGTAATCAGATAAGAATACAGCTTGGAGAAGATTTTTTTTATTTCAGCACAGGCATGTTTATGTATTACCAATACAACAAGAAAATTGTCACTTATAAAAGAATGTAAAGGTTTCTTATGAAACAGGGGTAGCAGGCAAAAGTCCCAACCTGGAATGGATTTAAAAAAGTTATTTCCATAACAAAATTTCAAATTAACTGTCATATTTACCTCATTATCACCAGTCCTACTGTCCGTTTGGGAAAAATACCAGTTTAATAACCCACAGGATACTTGCGGGCTATCAATTACAGGGGAATTAAAATTGAACACTAGAGACTCCAAGGCTGTATGTACAGAATTTTTTTTGTATTTCATCGTTTTTTTTATCAGTACCACGTCATCTCCACTCAGCTCAGTCTAACAGTGTCAGGGACACCGCCCCTCTTGTTACAAAGAGTTTCAAATCAAAAGCTGCGTTGTTGCAAAGGTCTCTCAAAATGTATTTTACTTTTGAGCTCTTGCAATGATTCCTTTTTAGTGCTAGTTTCAGTGTAATACAGGGCCATCAATGTAGTTAGATGAAACTGCCGACAGTTAAGCTCTTGGATGAACCTTTTTAAAAGCCCCCGTCACTATTTCCACATGGGTTCCTGAGAGAACCACTGACCTTCCGAAGCCACGATGGTTTCCCACTGAAAAATTTAAAACCCCCCAGTGAGGCTTTAACCCACATCGATGGGCAAGTGAAATTTAAGTCAGGGAACCTAAAAACTTGGCCACAGAGCCCCTCGGGCATACGTCACGGGGGGAATTCTACAAACCGTACGAAGAAAGTGAAAGAGTTTTACAATAAAAATTTCCAAGTAAAGGATGTCAGAGTCCACTATACATGCAAAAACCTCCTCCACAAGTGTGATTGTTAATCTTTTTTTGGGTTCTGAAAAGGGAAAGTTTAAACCATCCCCCTTATTTACCGACCTTTTCCTGTGACTTTTTTTTTTCCAAGGCTTAAGAAAATGCTTTCTTTAAAGAAATATTAGTCCAAATTCATAGGCACCGCCATTTACCCGTGTCCAAAAAGAACCAAAAAAGACTATTTACCCGCTTTTTACAATTTGGGGAAAAAGTTAAAAAAAAATTTTTTGATAAAGGGGGGAAAATATACCAAAAAAAAACAACCCAAAGACAGAACTTTTTGAAGGGCCATGTATTAGGTATTCTTTTCTGACTTGTTGAGTTCTTGGAGTGAATCATTTTTACTGCTAGTTTCAGTGTATCTACAGGTCCAGCCAGTGTAGTTAGGTGATACTTGTCTGACCTGTTGAGTTCTTGGAATGAATCCCTTTTTGCTGCTTACACTTCTACATGTGTAACAACATCTGTAGAATGCAGAGGGATTAGTTGATGTAGATAATGCTAGTGATAGATTGTTCAAAGTATTTCTAGTATCATTACCCCCACTGAAAGTTCTTCTTTGAAATTCCATACAAGTTCACACTTTTAATTGACAAATTAAAAAAACTGCAGTCAACAAGGTCATAAAGCCTGGTTCCATGTTTCTAGCATACTACTTTAATCTTTAGCCTCAGCTTCCAGTGATTTGCCTTTGTGACTATGCAGACTGACATGGTCTGCACTTTTGCTATTCATCAGTATATTTTCAGTTATACCCCTTTTAATGATAAGGTATGGCCCAAATTGAAAGATGGACCGTCCCTTATAGAAATTTTTGCAGCTTTGGGTTAAAATGTAATGCTTGAAATTTATTTCAACAACATTTTGATTAGAACTCTATACTGGTATGTTTAAGTGGAATGTGTTTAATTCGTATCACTACATATAGAGCTGCAATAATTTCAAAATATGAAAACGCTTTTCATACTTCAAGACAGCTCTAGTTTATTCTGTGACTTCTGATGTATTGAATGTTTAAAAGAGGGAGGCACTGTCAGAAGTAGAAATAGGGGGTAGGGGTTTAAAATGGTTGGGTATTTCAAGACATTTGTCTACAGTATAAACAAAAGGGGTATTTTTGGGTTTATACGGTACGTAAGTGTCTATTTTCAGCTTAAGTCACGAACTTTTTTCCAAAAGGGAAAACATTCCTTACTTTTAAGTTCATCAGCTCAGTATTGGCAGAAAAAAAGTTCTTGCTCTGTGTTGAAAGTAAAATAGTTCTTGCTCTGTGTTGAAAGTAAAATACATGTAGTTCTTGCTCTGTGTTGAAAGTAAAAACATGTAGTTCTTTCTCTGTTGAAAAAAAATATTCTTGCTCTGTGTAAAGTAAAAAATGTATTTTTTGCTCGGTTTGAAATCAAATATTCTTCTCTATGTTTAAAGTAAAATAGTTCTTTCTCGTGTTGAAATAAAAAACATGTAGTTCTTTCTCGTGTTGAAAGTAAATATTATTGCCTGTTTGAAAGAAAAAATTCTGCCTGTTTAAAAATTGAATAGTTCTTTCTATACATAAACTCAACACTTTTTTTTAACAAAAAAAAAACATTTTTCTTAAAGAATGTTTGAAATACTTATTTCCAGATTTTCTGGGGCTTAAAACCCGGAAATTATCAAAAAAAAACGTCAGCATGATAAACAATGGTAGTCTGCAAATCAACCCAAAAAAACTGCTGTTTAGATTACGTTGTATCCTTTTGGAGTTGACACATTATCCAGTAATAAATGCATGTCTGTATCATATTTCAGAAATAACAGCTGCCTCTGCTAGTGCAACTGCAACTACTCCGCTCAGAGGTAATTCTGTGACGTTCACTTGTACAACCACCCCCGCTACTGGCAACCAGCATTTGAGGTTCCTCGGGAGTACACAAGTGACACCATCCACAACACCCTACTACAAAAGGGAACAAGTCAGGCTGGGACCACACATTGAAGCAGGAAATAGCAGGCACGTGACCATAAAATTTATTACATGAGTGCAGTGTAAGTATAAAACCCTTCCACCTTACATACTGTCAACGTTAAAAGTCACACCCCCACTAGGGATATTAAAAAAAATTTTGGGTTTAATTTTTTGGGACTCATTTTTTTTCCTTTTTTGACTTTGGGCAGATGGGAAAACTTATTATCACGTTTCTGTCCCCCATAATACAAATTTCAAAACCTTTTAAAGGGGGGCAGTGGTCTTTGGTTTGGGGGTCAGCTCAGGGTTCAAGCCTACTGGGGGCACAACCATGACTTCTCAATGACACCCCATTTTTGGTTTTTCAGGAAGCAAACTCAAGAGTGGTTCAAATAAACTTGAAGCTTTCATCAAAATCATGCTATAATATATTAGTGATAACTAAACTAAAGTCAACACCATAGTGATATAAGAGGTTTATATGTGCATTATCATAATCATTAACCCTTTTTGTGCTTAATGATAATTACTTTTTTTGGACACTGAAATTATTTTTTTTACATTTACCTGCATTTCGTTGCTCTGGAAGATTTCAGTTTTTCCCAAAAACAAGTTTGAGCATCTTATCTTGAGTGTTCTTGATGACAATTTGACATAGACGACATATATAAATAATAATAGGTTCTCCACTTCTAAAATACTGTGAAATCATTAATAGTTGTGGGGAACTAATTTTCATGGATTTCATGAATGTATCAGTCTGCAAAATTCAGTCCCAAGAAACAAATAAAAATGCTATTCTTTGCATCTAAGAAAACTGGGTGTGTCTGCTAATTGAAAATACTGGAGAGCATGATAAACCTGTATTTTCTTTAGCCTGATGGCAGCAAAGGTTCTGCCTTTGTGACCCGAGTGCAGACCAAGATCAGCCTGCACATCCCTGCTTTGCAGGCTGCACCATTGGTTATTCAGTCAGTAAATTTTCAGTGAACACCCCTTTGAATAATAAGTGGTACGGCCTAAATGATTGATGGACTAGTCCATTTTAGCAATTTAGCAGGCAAAGAATTTCAATAACCTCAAAGGAACATCTGTTTTTCAGTATGTTTGATTTCTTACAGATTTACCTGAGGCAAGTGGGGGATCCTCAATAACAACAACAGGAAGTTTCGATGGAGATATTGCGATAATTAGGATAACATGTAGCATGAATGCGAACCCTGCCATTACAACTTACTATTTCTATGACAGTTCAGACAACCAACTTCAGAGTGGCAGCAGTAATACATACGTTGTCACTTCAAGTCTGGGGTATCAAACCTACAGTTGCAGGGCACAGAACAGTCGGGGACTGTCAGAGAAACAATTCCTCATTGTTGAGGAGGCAACAGATCCTCGTAAGATTTACACTTATACTCAATACTAACAAACCCTATTGTTCAAACACTTTTTACCCAATGACTAGTGAGGGGTTCAACTTATTTTCATAATATTTCCAAACTTCTGAAATATCCTCTTATTCATTAAGTGGTTCTCTAAGTGTCAGATGGGGCATATAGCTTTAACTTGGTTACAGATCATTTACTCACCATCTATTGAAGTACGTTAGTGTTCACTCAGCTACACTCTTTCACCACAAAAAAACTAGGTTCAATCATTTTTTCAAACAAATAATAAGGAATATTGGAAAGTATTACATATTTATTTTCATAATATTTCCCAATTGCTTAATTGACCCTCCTATTCATTAAATGTTCCAGTATGTGTCAAATGGCAGCATGTCAGTACATGCGATCAGCTGTTTAGACGTCATGCTGTTTAGACGGAGTAGAGGCTAGATATTTACATTTAGAAAATTTTTATATAAACAACACTGATATAAGAAAAGCAAATACAGATAGAACAAAGAAACACATCTTGGGTGGCTTCATGGTCTAATGCTTACACACTTGACTGCAAATCCAGAGGTCCAGAGTTCCAATACTTTTTCAGGCACTCGACATTTCTGAAATGCTCTTGAGTGTCTCCAACCAAGTAAAGAGGCCAGTACTGGTAGGAAGGACAGCTGGAAGGACAGCTTCATATGTATATGTGCTATACAACAGGCATCTTAAAGAACCATGCTGTCTATTTGTACAGAGCTTGGCTAAATTAGCCAGACATGTCTGTTTCTTTAAGATTTCTGTCTCGTGTTCTGGGTGCTTCCTCTTGCTCTGTCCCTCTGGTGAGATTGCTCCATGTCTGTGCTGGTAAAGGTTCAATTTTGTTCCCAGAGTGGCTTTCTTTGTATTTAAAAAAAAGCACCTATGAATGTGTTTAGCATGAAATTCTGGTAAATATATATGTTCTTTTCAATAGAGTTTTCTGACTTGGCATTTCTTTATTACAGCAAATATCGGAGCTGCAACCGAGAACACCGGTATTGGCACTGGAACTATTGCAGCTATTGTTCTTGGAATTATCTTCTTACTGTTGCTAATCATCATCATCATTGTCTGCTGCTGCAGCTACGGTAAATATAAACAGAGACATCGCACTGAAAGGATTTTCAGTATATACTGTAACATCATAATTAAATTTTGTGGTTTTACCAGTTTACAGAATAGACTCCTAACAATCAACAAAATTTCCCAATCCATAAATTTATGTACTGTCGGTACTGATAGGATAGTCATTTTCATGTCAATTATGTTAATTAAATGGCTACTTTCAGAACATAAAATGCTAACGGAAATAGAATAATTTTGATGAGCGTGGGAATTTAGAAATTAAGACCATGTATACTTACATTTAGCAGTGCATTTGACTAATTTATGAAATAATTCTTGCAAGCGTATATCACCACATGTGTTTATATTAGTTCCTAAACGCACTGGCATGTGAATGTTTATTGAAATGACTCTCGCTCTACATAATTTTCTTATGTGACTGTTGGTATATTATACTGTACTAATATGAATGCTTTCATTTATCATATGGTATATTGAACATGAAATAGTGGTATCATTTCTGAGAAATTAATGTCTGCATAACAGTGGCAGTCTGCAGGAATAGCAGACACGATATTTTTGCAAAAAATACCACTTATATGGTAGTTAAAATCCTATAGAGATACTGTTGATGAATAATCATGAAGACTTATCGAATGCCATTGTGTTTTATGCAGGTTGGTGTCGCAAAAAGGAAAAGGTCGAGCCACAGGTGATAGTTGAGAAGCCCATTGCCAAGCCATATATTCCAAGGTACTGTTATGTCTTTAATCCTAACTGACAATTTTCTCTCCTTCCAAGATATAACCAGGGTGTCTGTGATTTAAACTTTGAAGCACTGTGAGTGAGATAATAGATTCACCAAAATCTGGCTCCAAGGTTACAAAATTTTGTTGAAAAACCAGTCTAAGAAAGCTACCTTGCCATTGGTCAATTTTAAAACTGTGATCAGAAACAACCAATCAGATAATGAAGATTCCAGACTGGTTTTCAAACACTGTTTTGTAATCTGGAACCTTGGTTCTGACACATATTTCTTTTTGACTTACTACTAGATCAGTACTATTTAGAAGTTCTTTCTGTCAAACCTTGGATATCATACTATTAGATTATCCATAGGTAGTCTCTTAAACAGGTATTCAGGTACATTATTTTCAAATTATTTATTATTCTGTTTTATATATATTTGTTCAACACCATTTGAAACAAAACTCACAGGGTGATAGTAAGAACTTCTGGAGAAAAAAAAATGGTTTTGGTTTTATCATCATTTTGATGGGCATTTTCCTTTTGTATTTTTTCAGCTACATGTATTTCGGGCCACTAATTCTCTGCAATGTCATCAAACCTCATCCACATTCATGATTAAGTGCAATATATTAAATTTTAAGATATTTCTGGGACTTCGATTTATAAACACATATAACAGATTTAGTAAATGATTTGACATTTGTGAGATTTAGTCAGTTCTAGCAAAATATACAGGGACGCCATTTGGTTAAATAATCTTTGTTACATTACTGAGGTATTGATAACTCGTGTTTAAGTCAGCAAAAAGAAGATCACTATATACAGTGCATTAAGATTATTTGGATATGTTTAATAATTTACCTTGCTGGAATACCAGAATAAGATAGAATATTATAGGTTGTCATAAATTATTTGAAATGTCTATTAGCAAATATTACTGTAAGCCAAAATAAGAGCATACACTGCATGATCCAGTTTTTTGGTAAAATTATTCAAAATTTTACAGTGCCAAAATATCCAAAAGTTCAATAGGAATTCAGTTATTTGCCTTTGTCAAGAGGACTGACTCTGCATTAGTGTTAGTTACTAGTGTTATTTCCTATCCTTCTACTTACAGTCTTTCTTTCTCTAATCTGTTGTGCTCTAACATTTTACCTCTAGGACTATAGTATCAGCATCATCAACAGTTTCAAGAAAGGATGTCGGTGTAATGATGAATGGATATCGCGATGCATCGTAAGTTTTTCTGTTGTAGCTTGCCTAAATCCTTGCATATCTTGCAAGGCAATGCACAACACTTCATACATGGGACCATACAGGATTGAATCATGATTTTAAAGTCAACTATTCACAGAATAGGAAGAGATATTGCACTGACCAATCTGTCAATGTTGGTATCCTAATTTGGTTTCAGTTTGGACAGTACCACTGACTGAATAGCCAACAATGCAGATCTTGATCAGACTGCATGGATGTGCAGGCTGATTATGATCTACACTGGTCACAAAGGCAGACTCTGTCATGTCCAGCGTGCTAAAGGTTAAGTTCTTACACGCTTGTATCCCAGTACCCACTAGCAGGAATAGATTGAATGTGGTGACTTGATCTGTACTACACATGTTCTGTAACTCTGTTTTGCTTCTTTACAAAGTTACAGTCCTTGTTGTCTCAACAATTTTTGTTTAAGTTTTTGCATGTAAAATGACATCTCAGTAACCACTAGTGGGAATAGACTGAAACTTCTTACATACATATATCCCATAACAAGGCTTTTGAATAGTCCAGTATTGCTGTTCTCCAACAGCTTTTTATGATATGAGCCACACCATGAGAAAACCAACATAGTATGTTTGCGACCAGCATGGATCCAGACCAACATGTGCATCTGCAGTGGTTTCTCTAATTGCAACAGGCTTTGAAAGTGAACAGCATACATCCTGATCAGACTGCCCAGGCTGGTCTGGATCCATGCTGGTCGCAAATGCACTATATTGGTTTTCTCATAGCGCGGCTCAGTTATAAACATTGTTTCATGATTACACCAATTTTAAAATCTGCAACCAGTTAAGCTTCTGTGTTTTATTATTTCTTTAGATTTAGTGATATGTACTCAGTATCACATCTTCAGATCTATTGTCAGTACTTCTTTAGAAATTTAACAATTGTCTTGCAGTTTTCAGTAGCTACTGTTTGTTTATCTAATATATATATGAAGATTATGGTGAAAGTCTAAATTAGTTTGCCATGCATGGCTATATGGCTGTGTTTGGGGTGCTCTGTGCTTCCAGGATGTCTACCCTTACATTTTTTTTCAGATTTCTTTTCTTTAACTGAGAAAATATTTTCATTAGTTATTAACAGTAAATCAAAGGTGCAAACAGTGTGATTCAGTGAGCTTTATGCAATATTTATGACAAGTAACAGTGCTCTTTAAATGGTAGAAAAACACTTTTAATATGAAGAAAAGCTCATTAAATGTAAAAAAAAAACTCTTTAAATCATAAGAATAGTTCCTATAATGTGACAGAAAGCTGAAGAAAAGTGCATAAATTTTAATGCTCTTTTAATTGAGAAGAAAAGTTTTTTCAGTTGTGAAGAAAAACTTTTATGTGTGCAGAAAACCCACTAAATGTAAAGAAAAAACTCTTTAAATGTATAGAAAAACTCTTTAAATGTATAGAAAAACTCTCCTACCGCAAAAATTTGGGAGGGTGTGGGGAAGGATTTGTCCATATGCCTGTCTGTCCATACATCTGTTGGAATTTGTTTCATACATATCTCAACATTTCTCAAGAAGAATTTGACCCAGAGTCAAGAAATATTATAGGAATATTATTCAGCATGGAATTCTGTATTTTGTTTGGAATTCACTTAGCTAGATCAGAGTTATGGCTCTTGACTTAGTCAAAACTATGTACAAAAGACGTGTGTATCTAAAAAAGTATTTGACCAAAAGTCATGAGATTTTATAGGAATGTTGTCTAACACATGAAATTGTGTACCTAGGGTTTTGTTAGGATTAATCACCACCTTTACCTTAAGACACACCTGAAGGTAATATGAAATTTTTGTAAACAAGTAACATAATTATGACCATACAGTGACAGTATATGGGTGTGCCAGTGTCCTATGGACACATAGTTAGTTTCTTTTGATTTAGAACTTTCAGACTTGCAAAATTAATGAATCATTCCTGTTTGATTGCTTATCACTGATGTTAATATTTTGTTTTGTTTTGATAAATGTTTTATTTCTTACAGTGTGTCTACCGAATTTGAGGAACCCAGGTACACCACTCCAAGATACCACCTTAAACCAGCTAGTAACGGAGGACCAATCATGTACGTATTGTATTAATCTATTATTGCTCTGTATATGATAATATTATTACCTGCCTGGTTTGCTCATTATGTAGAGTTCAACACAATAAATCCACAGGATTTGAGTTTGATCATTGGCTGCATCTAATTCTCTCCCTGAAAATTTAATGAAAGACAATTTGTCTGAAAGCATTCATCCCACATCTTTAAATTATGTGGGGAAGTTGTCATAGTCATGTAATGACTTTTATTTTATACTTGCAGTTTTGTTTTGTTTTCCTTTTAATTGTTATTGCATACTTTTAAAGTCATAACTCTCTTAAATCATAAATCCCTGACAAGGGAGAGCTATCAACTGACAGCGCTAGCTGAAAAAGCAAATGGCATGCTTTCCTTTAAAATGTGCATATTCGATCTATATTGTGATGACTACACTAAACTTGTAGAATGTTCTGTGGGTTGATAGAGTTCATAGGAATTGAAATGTATTTAGCTGTATACAGCTTTCTTGAGGGAAACACATCTTGACTGTATATACGTGTAACATGATTGCAAGATTCTCTGTGTGAATGCAGATCTATGTGTGTACAACAGATTGCAAGATTGTCTGTGTGAATGCAGATCTATGTGTGTGTAACATGATTGCAAGATTTTCTGTGTAAATTCATATCTGTGTGTGTGCAACATGATTGCAAGATTCTCTGTGTGAATGCAGATCTATGTGTGTGTAACATGATTGCAAGATTTTCTGTGTAAATTCATATCTGTGTGTGTGCAACATGATTGCAAGATTCTCTGTGTGAATGCAGATCTATGTGTGTGCAACATGATTGCAAGATTCTCTGTGTGAATGCAGATCTATGTGTGTGTAACATGATTGCAAGATTCTCTGTGTGAATGCAGATCTATGTGTGTGTAACATGATTGCAAGATTCTCTGTGTGAATGCAGATCTATGTGTGTGTAACATGATTGCAAGATTCTCTGTGTGAATGCAGATCTATGTGTGTGTAACATGATTGCAAGATTTTCTGTGTAAATTCATATCTGTGTGTGTGCAACATGATTGCAAGATTCTCTTTGTGAATGTAGATCTATGTGTGTGTAACATGATTGCAAGATTCTCTTTGTGAATGTAGATCTATGTGTGTGCAACATGATTGCAAGATTCTCTTTGTGAATGTAGATCTATGTGTGTGTAACATGATTGCAAGATTTTCTTGTAAATTCATATCTATGTGTGTGCAACATGATTGCAAGATTCTCTGTGTGAATGCAGATCTATGTGTATGTAACATGGTTGCAAGATTCTCTGTGTAAGTGCAGATCTATGTATGTGTAACATGGTTGCAAGATTCTCTTGTGTAAGTGCAGGTCTATGTGTATGTAACATGGTTGCAAGATTCTCTGTGTAAGTGCAGATCTATGTGTATGTAACATGGTTGCAAGATTCTCTGTGTAAGTGCAGATCTATGTATGTGTAACATGATTGCAAGATTCTCTTGTGTAAGTGCAGGTCTATGTGTATGTAACATGGTTGCAAGATTCTCTGTGTGAATGCAGATCTATGTGTGTGGAACATGATTGCAAGATTCTCTGTGTGAATGCAGATCTATGTACGTGTAACATGATTGCAAGATTCTCTGTGTGAATGCAGATCTATGTATGTGTAACATGATTGCAAGATTCTCTTGTGTAAGTGCAGGTCTATGTGTATGTAACATGGTTGCAAGATTCTCTGTGTAAGTGCAGATCTATGTATGTGTAACATGGTTGCAAGATTCTCTGTGTAAGTGCAGATCTATGTATGTGTAACATGATTGCAAGATTCTCTTGTGTAAGTGCAGATTTATGTGTGTGTAACATAATTGCAAGATTCTCTTTGTTAATGCAGATCTATGTGTGTGTGACATGATTGTAAGATTCTCTGTGTAAATGCAGATCCTCTGTACTTATAACATGACTACAAGATTCTCTGTACAACTGTGACTGCATGTCAATGTACATGTAACATGGTTGCAAGGTTCTCTGTGTAATTGCAGATATATTTATGTGTAACATGTTTATAAGAATCTGAGTGTAAGTGCAGAACTGTATACCTGTAATATTATTGCAAAATTATGTGCCTAATTGCAGATCTACTTACATGACATTTTGTATGTGTAACAAGAATCTGAGTGTAAGTGCAGATCTATGTGTATGTAACATGATTACAACATTATCTGTGTAATTGCAGATCTGTGTATGAGTGACATTATTGTATTACTGTGTAAAATGATTGCTAGATTCTTTGTGTAATTGCAGATCTATGTATGTGTAATATGATTGGTAGATTCTTTGTGTAATTGCAGATCTATGTATGATGATGGTTATGAGCAGCCAAGAGCCCATCAGTTACCTGCCCTTGATACGCAGTATCTGTACACAGACACCAAGCCTAGGAAACACAAGAAGAAGCGTAGGCGTCGCCATGAAGATGTATCACCAAGACGACAACACTATGAACCGGAACCAGAACCAGATGTGAGATATGCAGAAGCTATGCCAGCTAGTGATGAAGATCTAGTTGTTGTACCTGGAAAACAAAACTATTTCGAATAGTGCTCCATTCTCACCTTGAAAACAATTGTGATATTTTTAGCTCATATTAACAAAATGCCCATCAGTTAAGGCTTTTGTTTTCGTTCTTTCTTTATATTTAAGTCTATCAATGATGTTTGTTAGTGTTGGATTAAGTAGATGAACAGAAGATGAGCATTGTCAGGTTCCTGTCATGATAAGAGGAGTATTCTCAAAATATCTCAGGTAGTCGGGGAAACTCTTCATGTATTGTTTTGAAAGATTTTTTGTATTTAAATCCCTGGTAAGTCCAAATAATAGGACATTTCAGGACAACTTTGATAACTTTTGACTGTCACTGTCCAGTCACATGACAACTATAAAATATCAGATCATATTTAAAAATAAGTCATCCTGATAAGCCAAAGTAAGCTAATACCTGGTGTGGTATATACTCCTATACCTTTATCAATAACTGCATTTTTCATGAAAGGGCAAAAATCTATACAATTCAAGTTTCTTATTCAGATTTATTAAGTTTTGCAATGTTATGCTTGTATTTAGATTTAAAATAATGCTGTTAATCAAAATTGCCTGTCACAATGTAGTTTGTATAGTTTTTTACATTGTGTAGATATTTTATCTTGTTCTGCTGAAGACTGACATTGTCCAGATTAACATTTAATTTACTAATTGCAGACTGATTTTGTCCAGTTTATTATATAATTATGATTAGTTGAAGATTGATATTGTCCAGTTTATCATTGTTAGTTGGAAACTGAAATTGTTGTGTTAGTCATGATTAATTGGAAACTGAAATTATCATGTTAGTCATGATTAATTGGAAACTGAAATTATCATGTTAGTCATGATTAATTGGAGACTGAAATTGTCATGTTAGTCATGATTAATTGGAAACTGAAATTATCATGTTAGTCATGATTAATTGGAGACTGAAATTGTCATGTTAGTCATGATTAATTGGAAACTGAAATTTCATGTTAGTCATGATTAATTGGAGACTGAAATTGTCATGTTGTCATGATAATTGAAACTGAAATTCCATGTTAGTCATGATTAATTGGAGTGAATTCATGTTAGTCATGATTAATTGGAGACTGAAATTATCATGTTAGTCATGATTAATTGGAGATTGAAATTGTTGTGTTAGTCATGATTAAATGAAGACTGATGTTGTCTGGTATACCATGATAAGTTTGAGACTGGTGTAGTTCAGTTTATCACAGTGAGTTGAAGACTGGTATTAATCAGTTTATTGTAACTAATTGGGGACTGACAGAGTTATTTGGAGAGAAGCCTTGTCCAGTTTATCATGATCAGTTTGAGACTGGCATTGTCCAATTCATCATGATTCTAGTGGTGTTGGATCTTAAAAAATGTAGTCAGAATGTATTAAATAATGCAATCAGACAAACATTTGAGCATAAACTTTTGACACAATTCAATCTTTCAATTTGTTTATTTTATAGAAAAGGCAATTTGGCAAAAATGATAGCTTGTTATTTGACTGTATATAGTTTAAAGTGAGCCAGTTTTTTTCTAAAATGACTGATATCTCAATTTTTGGCTATGAAATATGTTTGCCTGTTGGAATGTAGGGGCAGTATGCAAGTTACACACCTCCACCCCATGAATCTTGGAGACTAAAGTCCAGTTGATCATGATACCATGATTCGCTGAAATGTTCCACTGTACAAGAATAGACGGTGCTTGTTTTATGAACATTTAGTACATACTTTTTTCATTTGAATATAAGTTAGTATGAGCAAATGAAA
Organism: Mercenaria mercenaria; assembly: GCF_021730395.1. NCBI lineage: Eukaryota > Metazoa > Mollusca > Bivalvia > Venerida > Veneridae > Mercenaria > Mercenaria mercenaria. The sequence goes on along the minus strand of NC_069370.1, from coordinate 66,362,002 downwards.
TAATATTTATTAGTTTTGTTTGTTTGATGAAAATTGTATTGTAACTTTGTCTTGAATTTTGATTTTCATGTGCAGCAATGCAAAACAGAAGATCTGTTTAAATAATGATATTGTTGAATTATTTGTATAGCTACACACCAAATAGTTGTGAGAAGTGATAGATGTTATGCATGCATGTTCCGCTCTTCTGGGGTCTTACATTTAATTGTTTGAAATACAGTCAAATCTGTCTACATAGACCAACCTATAAAATGAAAATTGTAGTATTTGTTTACAGACCTATGGTCTCATGTAACAGGTACTGTTTGTCAGCAAGCTTGAAGTATAGAATGGTGATCATTCCATATAGGTTACCACTATATAAGTATAGTCTTTCTTTAAAGTTGGACTGTAGCTCAGGTTTGACTGTACCTCAATTTAGTGTGTCATCACAGCACAATAACACATTTTTGACACATATCTTAATTTTTCAGGTATTTATACATTACTTTTGATGACTTTTAATTCTGATAAACAAATTCTATTGGAGTCGAGGGCCCACCCGCTTAGCTCAGTAGGTAGAGCATTGGTCTACGGATCGCGGGGTAGTGAGTTTGATACTCGGGCGGGTTGTATTTTCTTCATGACTATTTGATAAATGACATTGTGTCTGAAATCATTAGTCCTTCACCTCCGACTCAAGTGGGGAAGTTGGCCGTTACTTACAGAGAACAGGTTTGTACTGTACAGAATCCAGGAACTCTAGTTAGGTTAACTGCCTGCCGTTACATGACTGAAATACTGTTAAAAAGCGGCATTAAACCCTATTAAAACAAACAAACAAACAAACAGGAGTCGAGAATTTTAACTGCATTACTTTTAATTGTGCCTTCTATAAATATAGATACTGCATATATCTGTTTTATAGAAATATGACCAGTCTGTGATACACAAATGTATTGTAGAATATCTACATATTTTAGTGTCCCCATTGTCATTACGGATGTGGGTAAGTAACCCATTAGATTTTCTGATTTGATAACCTGTGTTTAATACATTCATGTGTTTCAAAGTTACTTTTGTGGGTTCATCATTCAACCTTACAAAATTTTGTTTGAAGTCCAGTCAAAGAATGAAAACTTTCCATAGGTCAATTTCAAAATTAAACTTACAAATAACCAATCAGATTTTAGACTGGTTTACAAACTTAATTTTATAACCTTTGACCTAAATGTCTCATTTGCATAATATGCAGGCTAGTATCTCAACCTGGATATTCATAGGTACTGTGTTTGTTTCATTTATGTATTACTTGTAGCACACAGTAATGTGTTACATTTTTATAGATTTACACTTGTATTTATATTTTCTTGTTACTTTGTTATACATGTATTTAGAGTTTGTGATAGATATTACAGTTTCACTCCGTCCCTTTTTGACTTTCTGTTATGTTTTCAGGGTAACGAAACAGTTTTATCTGATATTTATTAGCTATTTATTAGAAGAAATACTCTTATTTTTGTCCGTCCATGATAACGTCTCAGATTAAGTAATATTAAATTTCTTTCATTTTAATTACATGTATATGAATGAATGCAGGTGTTTTCAAAAACTATGATAAATAGTGTTGTAAGGGCAGTAGCGCAACATTTTCTGCATGAATATTTGCAGAGCTGTGCAATGCCAAACAAGTGATGTGTTTTTCCTTAAATAAACCTTATCACTTGGAAAATGAAAATAACCTACTGGTACCATAAGATGTTTTTGCAAGGTCATTTTCTTAACAGCTTTCTAACCCAAGTGTATATGTTATACTTACAGCAAAGTTTGGTAGGGTCATTAATTTTAAAATTCTTTCCATTAAAAATAACAACTCCAAAACAAAAAACTGTTTAAATTTACATTTTTATTCAGTCCATAGGCTGTTGTCTTGAGAGGGGGCCCTCTCTACTTGGAAACTAAAGAGCATATGATCCTAAAGAATTGGCAAAACAATATTTCTGGAAAGGTAGAAAATATTTCATGTATGCAGTATTTGACCAAAAAATACAGATTTAATTCTTAAACTCTTATTATTTGAATGTGTAAAAATTGTTGTAATAAAAAATACAGTTTTTACAATTCTTAATTGAATGACATTTTGTACAAAGTAAGATATAGATGCATTTATGCCTCTTAAATACAAAATGCATTTTGTATACATTATTGTTATGTGAAATCATTTCTAATCAGTGCTGTGTTATTTATACCTAGAATGTTCAAGTGCTGGTGCTTCTCACTGCATACTAGTTTTTGTGTCATGTGTTTTTCATAAGAAATCCTTTGTGAAATAAATGTGATTACTATTGTATACTATATACCCTGCTAAATTTCTATAATGAACTTGTCCATCTTCCAGTTTGGACAGTACCAATACTGTTAAAAGGGGTGCATACCAAAAAGATACTGACTGAATAGTGAACAGTGCAGATCATGATCAGACTGCATGAATGTGCTGGCTGATCATGATCTACACTGGTCGCAAAGGCAGAATCAATCGTGTCCACCATGATAAGGGTTAAAAAGTACGTAGGGTATAATACAGTTTGCAGTGGGATTTATATTTAAATTCAAGCAAATAGGTTAAAAATGGGATATTGACATTTAAAGGAAAAGACAACATAAAAAAAAGTCTGAGACATTTTGTCTAGCCAAATTAAGTTGAACATGTATATTTTGTGCATAAATTAATTATACATATGCTCATACAAGTTCTACTGTGAGTGAAATAGGTAAAAGGTATCATTTTATATAATTACAACAAGGGCTTGCTGCAAATGAAGAATAATTGTTATAAAAGGATTTACTAGTTCCTTTATAACTTAATTAATTACATAAATATATTATTTTGTTAACAGAGAAGATCATATTTTATAAATCTGCAGACATCTTTTAGAAATTTAGGTAAATTTTGTTTTTAACCTATGTCTGTGTATGAATGGGAGTGGTTGGGCATTGCTGTTGTAATTGTTTGTGGAACTATGCTGGTTCTCTAGAAATTCTGGTTCTCAATACATAAAATATTCTGGTTCCTATTTTATCAGACTTTGACCAAGCTAGTTTCCTGAAACTGGAATAGTTTGTGAATTCATACAAGTTTTATGTAATATTACCACAAGTTAATAAATATGCATTCATTAATTTGTAAAGATTGTAACAGAAATGCCCATCTACCTTCTAATAAGAGGAAGTATTTAAGTGTTTTATTGCTGTTCATTGTTAAATATTTAGGGTATTTAAGAGCTTTGCTTTGCTCCAGACATTGTTAGATTTATCAGGTAGATATTTTAATACAAAATCTATTACTTTGACATTGTGTTGTTTATTTTCTGTGTGTTAGAATAACAGACGAGAAAAGCTTTGTTTTGTCACACATAGTTATTGCCTGTCCCCCACATCCATATCCCGCCCTCATCGCCTAAACACAGATACTCAAAGTGACAGAAGAAATGTAACTCTAGGTTTTAAGATATCAGCGAAGTTTTTGAGTTGCGTCCCTTGTAAGAATGCCCGTTAACACGCACAGGAACATCTGTATCGTTATTAAACTACATCAACTAAGTTCAACTGTTACTTCAATTCAACATTTACCGCAAGACAAACAGAAGTCCATCCGCTTATTTTCTATATTTAAAGTACAAAAGTTTCAATTTTGTGGTATTTTTTTTTACCGTTCCCGGCGTGACGGGAAAGGCTAATGCGAGGCAGTATCAATATATAGAATTCAAGATGACACTTGGGTTGTTTGGGTTGTTTCAGTGACACAATGACAGTCGCTAAATTATTCTGTGCAGAAACCGCGTTGTAGAACCAGCCTCTGTATCTACCCGCAGCATTTAAATGAACCCAGCTATATTAGATTAGTACGGCTCGCTGGGCCGCTTATCTTATTTCATCTATACCATCTGTGACAACAGAATAAATTATTCATTAACATGCGACTATAACCGATTTCAAGAAAGGAATGACTATTGACCCCCATTGTAAATATGGACGATTTTTATATAAAAATATCGATTGAGAGCGCCTCCCAAACTACTGACAAAGAAAAAAGTAGTCCGGTCAGAAACAATAGTTTGCATACAGAAGATTAGGATCTAACTTCCAAATTTTTGTAATGTCAGTTTAGTAAAGTAGAGTCAAGTAAAGCGTCATACTGGCTTATGTGACACCTACATACATTGAACTACATTATTCCCCGATTCCTGTGAATGAATGAATGAATGAATGAATGAAAAGAAAGAAGACAGAAAAAAATGACAGAATCAATGGTGATCAGTGATCGTTATTCATGTTACGTGAGGCAAGAACTTTATGACTTTTGAATATTTTATACAAAAGCCGCTTAAACTGATGTAATGAAACGTTTTATTGCTTTTTTTTATCAATGAAGCAGCGAAATCCTCTATTAATTTCTTACAAGGTATGGTTACAAATGTATTTTGAAAAAAAAAATCAGCTGTAATTTTCCATTGAAGAGAAAAAAAAACTGTAAAATTTAAAAATGGTTTGTTTTACATATATATATATATATCTTTAACGCGTGAACACATCTTACATAAAGTATCTTAATAAAAAAGTCATTAAGATCAGAATTTAAGATTTTATTCATATAACTTTTTCTGTTTCACTTTAAACAAGTTCAGTTATGCATAAATATTTGTTTTAGATAATCGCGTCAACAGAAGATTATTTTTAATACTGAGATTTTTTTCTGTATAAATCCACTCCAACACCAATTACCGGAGAAAAAATCCGTATCACTTTCTAACATCCTTAAAAATTTCCAAATATTTATATTCAGGCTTGCGGCTGTGCACTAACATTTTAATTAAATGATTAGATAACCAGCGGCAAATTAGCATATCTAGATAATATCAGATTTAAAAACACGCCAATTCTGTGAAACAATTATATAGCGATTGTCTGAACGTAAAGGCTCGTCTACACTATTCAAGAAAATCTTGTAGGTCCCATAAATCACTAGATAATTTATATCTTGTACAAGCAATTAGTACTTTGCAATATTTCTTGAACTTGGAAGACACATTAATTTTAAATGGAGGGAAATCATGACAGGTAAATAAAAAAGATGGCCGAAATGATACCGGTACAAAGTGTTTATAAAGATAAAATTTTTGTACATTTAAAAATGAATCATTGCTGAAAACATTGATTGAGAAAAACTCTAGTTGAAGTGATACTGTCCAACAAAGCTACTTAAAAGATATTATTTCAGGAAATATGATAAAATAGTCATATTTTGTTAATATGTAACCTTGTGAGAAACATCATTGATAATGTAAAAAAATACTTTTTGAGAACACCGAACTTGCTGATGTTACTCTTCCATTGGAGTACTATATATAATTTTATCATTGAATTATATAAACTTGGCTTTTGAGCATGTCATTCAATTAAAACATCATTTTTTTCTGCTGTCCACACTGCCATGTTTATTGTTAAATTATCAAAGCCAAACATTCAATGATGGTTTTATTAGATCTCAATACACATTTAATGAAAAAATGTAAACAAAATACCATACTGGGCAGGTGCTCCTCATCAAAAACCCTTTATCAGAGCATCTGACAGCACTACCATCCAAGAAAAATAGGACGAGTTCTAAACGCTACAAGATCTTGTAGCCGAAAATTATCTGGAAACTGCCACTCAAAAAGACACTAATGGGGGACACAATGTACTGTCTACACTATACAAGTTGCTGTGATTTATATCTGGTGCAAGTTTTCTTGTATAGTGTAGACGACCCTTAATATTGTCACATGGATTTTTACAACAACTTATCAGCGTGCTGGGCTTGTAATTATGCTCTGCTGTCTTCACTATAACTACTCTCAGACCCAGGTGTCAGTTTAATACCACAATATATGTTCTGGCTTAAGTTTTTTTTTTTTTTGATATGTTTTTCTTGCTTATACATTTCTATACATTTCTAACGCTTTTCCTGACAAAAATTTGGAAATAATTAAATTCGTTGAGCTCCATTTACCTCGTGTTCAAATCCATACGCATGCGTTGTGAAATAAGTCTACTCGTCCTGATAATAAATCGAGGTACATCATGTTGTAATGTTCTGTCTGAAAACAACAAAGTAATAATTGTGTATTTAATATTTCGAGAGAAAAAAAGCAAAAACAAAAACAAAACGATACAGGTGTACTAATCAAGAATGTCCCACTTGAAAAAGATGCTGAGCACGTGCAATTTCGATTTCTTGAAATGTGGCAGGCTATTAAAACACACTTAACGAAAGAAATCATAATAACATATCTCAGGAACCAGTGATTATCCTAAAACGAGAAAAGAAAATAATCATAGGCCGCAGAACTGGTCATAATTTATATGTAAAACAAAAACTGACCAGGCTGACATATGAATGGAATTTTGACCTTCCCGATTGACATCTTGAAATGACCACCATAGCTACGGCTCATAATTATGTACAGATAAACATAGCCCGATGTATAAACACAACAATGACGATTGATGAATTAGGTAATTTGTCTGGACCTTGTAGGAATGTCTGCGAGAAAATAACTTCCCGGCAATAAAATTACATTTATTCCAGTCGGAATATGAAGTATTGTATGGAGAGGTAGATTTGTGATTAGTAATGAAATATAGCTTTTTGGAAAAATAATATGTATGGGAGTACCGTGACGTTAATAAATATTGTTTTCAAGGGATCGTACTTGTAAAAAATGGGAAGACCTTCTAACCTTTGTATTGAAAGTAGATCCTCTAAAGACCACTAAACTCTTCAAAAACAGGCTACTTTTGTTCCCGAGTCTATTCGGTTTTACAGGATTTTTCGGTGGGTTGGGTTTAGATTTCTGCCCTTTGCAATCGTACAGCACTGAAGTGATGGTTGTTTCTCGAAATATGGCACCTCGTATGTATGGTTTTCTCTCCGAAAGATGAAACAGGTTCAACAGTATATGAAATAGTTAGAGGCTGTCTCCACAGCCGACCCGAGCCTCCACAGCCGACCCCAGCCGACCCGAGCCTCCACAGCCGACCCGAGCCTCTACAGACGACCCGAGCCTCCACAGCCGACCCGAGCCTCCACAGACGACCCGAGCCTCCACAGCCGACACGAGACTCCACAGACAACCCGAGCCTCCACAGCCGACCCGAGCCTCCACAGCCGACAGCCGACCCCAGCCTCCACAGACGACCCCAGCCTCCACAGCCGACCCCAGCCTCCACAGCCGACCCCAGCCTCCACAGCCGACCCGAGCCTCCACAGCCGACCCGAGACTCCACAGACGACCCGAGCCTCCACAGCCGACCCGAGCCTCCACAGACGACCCGAGCCTCCACAGCCGACCCGAGCCTCCACAGACCACCCGAGCCTCCACAGCCGACCCGAGCCTCCACAGACGACCCGAGCCTCCACAGACGACCCGAGCCTCCACAGACGACCCGAGCCTCCACAGCCGACCCGAGCCTCCACAGCCGACTCGAGCCTCCACAGCCGACCTGAGCCTCCACAGACGACCCGAGCTTCCACAGAGGACCCGAGCCTCCACAGCCGACCCTAGTCTCCACAGACGACCCGAGCCTCCACAGCCGACTCGAGCCTCCACAGCCGACCCGAGCCTCCACAGACGACCCGAGCTTCCACAGAGGACCCGAGCCTCCACAGCCGACCCGAGTCTCCACAGACGACCCGAGCCTGCACAGGCGACCCGTGCCTCCACAGCCGACCCGAGCCTCCACAGACGATCAGGAATAAACTTTATATACGAAAGTTAACAATTTATAGACGAAATGGTCAACACAAGTAACCATTAGTTCGTTAGATCTGAAAACTTCTTCATTAGTCGAGCTAATATGGAAAATTTGCATTCCAGTCATGTAATACTAATCGTGCAGCTTAACCACGAACCCTAGGCACGAGTCGAAATAACCGAGACCAGTCTAACATTCTGGCATGTGATGCACAGTTTTTAACATTGACCAGTGACGCACAGTTTTATTACACTAGAACGGCAAACAGAAAGCGGATCCGATATTTACTCAAATGAATTTCAACTTGGCGCAACATTGAACTGTACATTATTTGTCTGGAGCGAAGTCACTGCTAGTTTTGTTGAACATGTTTGTTCTGCTTTTTGGCTGTGAATATCAAAATAACGGAGACATCATACTTATAAATTCAACATATGTTTGCAAATTATATTATATAACCATAAACTATATGCAATGCACCAGTATGACTTTAACAATTGTGAACAGTTTATGGTAAAAACATCACAACATCAAATAGTTGTACAGTGATGAATCTTTGTTTCTTGCCACATCAGCGTTCATATATATTGAACTATTTTAGACGTATGCGACTTCCTGTCGGGAGGATTCAGGTTCGAATCCTTGGAGATCACGGTTTTGTTTTTTTGTTGTTGATATATTTGGGTGTAAACTATAAAGTCGCCAACGGTAACATATATGGGCGACCCCTTCAGTAGGAGTATAGTGCAACAAACAGGGGATTCTTTAATCCAGAAGCTTCCCTGGTTCTTTAGCGTGCCCGATACACAGGAATCTTGTTCTAATCAGTGAGTTTTTAGTTAGAGGAACGAGGGCTCGAACTCAAGACGCCTAGCTACATTGTCGGACAGTGTTGCGCCCGCTCCCTTTATTTTTCGTCAGGACTAACTAAGATAATATGAATACAAACATGCTTCAGTGAAGGAATTGTCAGTTACTTGAGGCGAAAACAAGATTAGATGGGATATTCTTTAAAGACAGACTTCTGGTTCCCTACGGATAGAATTTCAGAGTCGTATGAAACTAGAAAGAATTCCAAGAACACTGGTATAGACCTTAAATACCGTTGAAAAAGAGGATGTTACCAAACAAAACTAACCTGGAGCTAAACATTGATTCAGTCTGCATAATTATTTTTGTTCTAAGAAGGAATTCGTGTTCTGCATAGTATCAAATTTTGTAAAGTGAGAAACAGTGCTGCACCCTTCATTTCCTGTTGTTATCTACGAAATTTGCATAATATCTTTTATAGATATCGGAATTTTATACAATCAATGGAAATGTGCTACAACTGGTATTCCATATAGAGATATATATGAGGGATGTCCGAATGGTAGTCACTGAGAATGTCGTGGCTATATACCAGAATATATGTGCAGTCTAAACTTGCATATATTTGAGGGACGTTCGAATGGTAGTTACTGAGAAATCGCGGCTATATACCAGAATATATGTGCAGAATATATGTGCAGTATAAACTTGCATATAGTTGAGGGACGTTCGAATGGTAGTTACTGAGAATTCGCGGCTATATACCAGAATATATGTGCAGTTTAAACTTGCATATAGTTGAGGGACGTTCGAACGGTAGTCACTGATAATGTCACGGCTATATACCAGAATATATGTGCAGTCTAAACTTGCATATAACTGAGGGACGTTCGAATGGTAGTCACTGAGAATGTCGCGGCTATATACCAGAATATACATATGTGCAGTCGAAACTTGCATATAGTTGAGGGACGTCCGAATGGTAGTCACTGAGAACTCGCGGCTATATAACAGAACATATGTGCAGTCTAAACTTGCATATATCTGAGGGATGTTCGAATGGTAGTCACTGATAATGTCACGGCTATATACCAGAATATATGTGCAGTCTAAACTTGCATAAAGTTGAGGGACGTTCGAATGGTAGTCACTGAGAATTCGCGGCTATATACCAGAATATATGTGCAGTCTAAACTTGCATATAGTTGAGGGACATTCGAATGGTAGTCGATGATAATGTCACGGCTATATTCCAGAATATATATGCAGTCTAAACTTGCATATAACTGAGGGACGTTCGAATGGTAGTCACTGAGAATGTCGCGGCTATATACCAGAATATACATATGTGCAGTCTAAACTTGTATATAGTTGAGGGACGTTCGAATGGTAGTCACTGAGAATTCGCGGCTATATAACAGAACATATGTGCAGTCTGATCGTGCATATATCTGAGGGATGTTCGAATGGTTGTCGCTGAGAATTCGCGGCTATATACCAGAACATATGTGCAATCTAAACGTGCATGGTTTCCGCCACAAGCTCATCTGGCGAAAGCCCTGAGTAAAACATCCATAAGCACTGTTAAGTACAATATGATATCATACATCAAAATGTTCGTTGGGAAGGAGAGGGCGGGAGGGAATTGAAATCAGTCAGGATGGGCATATACAATGTTTTGTCTAGAACTCGCGTTGGTTACCAGTCAGATGCTAGAATTTTGAAAATGACTTTGAATTCATGGCTTGTGCGGATGTACACGTGTCGTTTAGACAGATTTTAATTCCGTAGCTTGGTTGAGAGGGTCCCCTGCATGTCCGGTACCTCGAAAATAATATTTTCATGATGAAGCCCCACGAATGAAGATGTTCAAGAAGATATAAATAAACTATTATCTGAAGCTTATTTCAAGTAGAAATAATGTTAAAAAGTTATTGATTTCAACCTTGTTAACTTATATCGGCCTAGAATACTGCTCAGCGTACATTATCAACCATGTGCATTTATTTGATTAAACTCTTGCATGCAGTCCGCTCGAGAAGTTGCTTATTTCGGCCAAGCAAATGACTCGTACATTATCAATCACGTGAAATTATTAACTCCAGTGTGTATTTTCTGCCAAATGATTACCATGCACGGCTAAAGCTGTCAAATCATCAGTATATCCTCCGCAAGACAATGAAATTCGGCAGAACATAAAAAGTACGAATAGATACTGTATAGCATCGCTTTCGTCACAAAGCGGCAGACAAATACATGTGGACAATAATCGTCCATTTCCAGGAATATGTCATATCTTTATAATGGAAAAGCAAAACAGTGACAACTAATCAATGGATACAGAAGAGAAAAAGAGTTTTATATTATGTAATACGTTCCCAGAATTGGATACATTAATCAACACTTGGCGTCCCAAGATGGCTATCTTTTAGCTAGTTCAAATGAGCCGCGCCATGAGGAAACCGACATAGTGGCTTTGCGACCAGCATGGATCCAGACCAGCCTGCGCATCCGCGCAGTCTGGTCAGGACCCATGCTGTTCGACAACGCTTTCTTAGGCTTTGAAGGCGAACAGCATGGATCCTGACCAGACTGCGCGGATGCGCAGGCTGGTCTGGATCCATGCTGGTCGCAAAGCCACTATGTTGGTTTTCTCATGGCGCGGCTCAAATAAGAAATAGATACTCCAACTTTGTATGCAAATCGTAGACTGTAAAGACATTTGGAAGAAAAGGAAAAAATACAGAAAGATACCGAGCTGCAATACAAAGAAATTGTAATATTTATTATACGGTCTTTTTTCAGTAATCGTCCTTTTAGCAATTCTGGCTCAGTTATTGGAATCTTACTCAATACAAGGCCTTTCTTCCTCGGCAACAAAGATTAACAAGTACATGCACAAAACTGTACGTTTTATTACTACTGTTGTTGTTGTTTTTGTTGTTATTTGAAATTTCATAAATTAGTTAATACCAAGGACAAAATTACAACAAAGTATTAGTGCAAAGATGTATTTTATCGAAGTTCATTAACTCGAATTCCGTGGCTACATAGTGTGGCCCTCGGATAATCCTAGAGCAGGGTTATATAGAATGACCGAGCAGCTTTCGCTATTAAAATATCACTACATGTATTTTAATCATGGTTTAGCCTAGCTCCCTGGCTGCATGGTTATTTTTTTTACTAATGATACTGCAAACAATTTTAAAGTAACTGTTAAGCCTCCAAAATAACACATTTTATCTGATGATTGAACAATGTTCGGAGTCAATTAAAATTACTTCCTCCGTTAGTGAAAAATGTATATACATGTTTAAGAAATATGACGGAACAAACATAGGGACGGGAGCCAGTGCTAGTTGACCCCATATGCCAAGGAAATATAGACTAACAAGAACTTGTAGTTATGAGTCCGGCCAAGATGGGGTACCTGGGTAGCTCTAGATTTTAGGGCAAGGTCACAGGACCTAGTTGGAGCACTTCCACTAGAATGTAGTATTCTTATAAATGTATATATCATTTTTGGAGTAGCTATAGAGGCTAGGGTAGTTCACATATAGATATATATGGTATCCTATATGCTAGATACAATATATGTATATGAAGGTACATGTATCCACTTCATATATTTACTGTCTTAGAGTAAATACTATAGTACCCCTTAAACATTTTTAGCCCTTGACGAACGCTAAAATTTTGCGGATAAAAAGGCAATATAACCAATCGAACTCGAAATGTCAATTAAATAAAAAGACTATTCTGTCCTTAATGCTCTTCCGTAAACTTTGATATAATTCAATGCATTTGAAACAAATATGAGTTACATCATTGTTGAATGGTGTTGTGTTATTGATTTCATTTATCAATAGAACACTTAATTTTGTTTAATCAAAAGAGCGCCGTATTTATCTTTACTCCCACACGTGTTTGTTAGAAAACTAAGAGAAGTTCATTGACCTATTCTGTTAACTACAGGTATTTGTGATTATGTTTTGAAAATACTTGAGCCGCGCCATGAGAAAACCAACATAGTGCGTTTGCGACCAGCATGGATCAAGACCAGCCTGCGCATCCCCGCAGTCTGGTCAGGATCTATGCTGTTAGCTTTGAAAGCCTATAGAGAAACTGTTAGCGAGCAGCATGGATCCTGAGCAGACTGCGGGGATGTCGGGCTGGACTGGATCCATGTTGGTCGCAAACGTACTGTGTTGGTGCTCACTTGATGAAAATATTGTTGTATACCATTCCTAGAACTCCAATGATGATAATACTAGTATTTTTTTTTTCGGAAGTGTATTGATTTGCTTCAGTTTTCTTTCATCAAAATTTGGCGAGATATTTCCCGTGTAGCTGCATTTGGAAAGAGTCCTAAACATTTATTACAATATGCCTTATCATAAGTTTAGTAATATCTATTGTTTCGCAAACATCAGTAGTAAACAGAAAACGTTGTTAAAGCAAGATAATCGCTTGATATCCGACCCACGTTCTCTTGTTCTAGATTAGATAAACACAACTTGCGGTTATCTAATTAAGACTACTGGAATTTCCTTTGTTTCGCAAGCTGCGTCCGTTCCTGTCTGCTATTGTGGAATTTTCTAGTAGAAAACAACACTTTTTTTAATGCACCTGTATATTCTTTGTTTGTTACAGTTTATAACATAAACTCAATGAATTTATCAATTTATACAAGCATCGGCTATGATAAAACTCCTCTGACAGACATACTGTCTGTAGCCATTAAAATAACAAAATAACAAACTGAATGTGTCGTAATGTAACAGACAAAGCAAGTGACTTTGTCGCGAGTGTAAGAAATACACCAGTAAATGCATCACAGACTAATGCAACAGCCAATTTATACATTGATTTTAATTCTTCTGTAACGGACAAACACTGACTTTGTCGCAATGCTCCAACAGCGTCCCGATCAAATAAACCATGGTCACGATTCAAAGGGCATATCATTTAATTTTGTCACAATTTACGGAACAAGCGTTTATATATCACACAGACTATGTCGCTACTGAAATAATAAACGCATTTACTTATGTATTACTTTGTCGAATAAAGCAGTTAAAAGACATACACTTAAAACAGACACTGTCGCAATTATATGCACTTACCGTGTAAAATGTCGCAGTGTATATAGGACCAGTACTATAATATAAAATGCTCAGAAAGGACAAATCCATGCACTTATCACTGACATGGCCGTAATTTACATGTAAACGCCTGTATTTATTATTGACTGCGCCGTAATGTACAGGTAGACGCATGTACTTATCACTGACTGTGCCGTAATGTACAGGTAAACGCATGTACTTATCACTGAATGTGCCGTAATGTACAAGTAAACGACTGTAACATAGTGTGTCGCATTTTATAGTATAAATGACTTTGTTAAGATTATTGGACGATATACATGTGTGTGTGTATATCACTGGCTTTGTTGCAATTTACGAGGCAAACGAATATTCCTATAAATGGCATTGTCGCAAGTAGCGGGACACACGTGTAACAGTTTGTGCCGCAATTTACTTGTAAGCACGTGTATTTAAGTTTTACAAGACAAACGCATTTACCTGTATCTGACAGCTATTGTTGCATTTTACAAGACAAAGTCAACACACATGGCTGATTCTATAGCAGTGTGCATGACAAATACATTTGCTTGCAACTGGCTGTGTCACAATGGACAGGACAAAAGCATGTACTTTTCATTGACTGTCTGGCAATGTACATGACTAGTCTTGACCAAGCATGTACTTATCGCTCAATGTGTCCCAACATACAGGGAAAACGTAATTAATTAATGCAATTATCGCTGACTGTGTCGCAATGTCTAGGACAAGAGCATGTACGTTTCATTCATTCACTCACTGTGACACAATGTACATGACAAACTCGTATACTTATACCTGACTATGCCGCAATGTTTATCACAAAATGGTGTTTTGCATCAGAAAAAAATGGTATTTGGTTCTGTCAAAGCAATCTGCAATTGTATGCATTGATTATATTTGCCTGCTGCAGCGTCTTCACAGACACAATATAACATTATGAAACATGTTTGCGTTCAAATCAATAATTTCACATCATGAGAATATCATCTACAGACAGTATGTGAGAGGCAGGTTTTCCTAACTGGTACTAACATTGCTTGCCTGTACATGGATTTCCAATCCCGATCATCTGAATGTTAGGACTTTACAATATGTGGGTGCCATGTAATACCTCGTGAATTTTGACGCGCTAAAATCTTCAAATGTGTATATCTTTACAATATGAAATCAGGCAATGCCTCAATCGGGAATCGTTACAGTACATGTAGCTTATCCAGAAATGTGCGTTTGTATCAATTTATTTGTAGATTTTGGAATAAAAAAGAAAAATAATACTGCCCACTACGTCATGATATGCACGGCGTTGCGGTTTGGACAAGTTATGTGGAGGCCTATTACGCTCAAGGAAAAGGCGTATTCTTCCAAAAAAAGAAAAAGAAAAAAAAAACACCAAAAGAAACAACAACAAAAACCCCGGAGTCAGACGCACTGTGCACGTGCCGGAAGGACACATTTTTTAATTCGATAGTATATCTCATTCGGTATATATCGCATGTTACCGTAGAGGGATCGATTCCCTATTATATTCAAGAAAGCCCATATACATTTTAGAAGGTCTTTTAAATATATTAACATTGATAAAACCAAACTGATCACATGTCAATATGACTACAAAAATATATATAATAATAGGTCATTAAATGGACTAGAATATCATAATAAGAGGAATTCCCATGCAGCAAATGATTTTATGGGAACAGTGCCACAGAGCCTTAATATCTGTCTTCGAACTAATCTATGCCCTTATATCATATATGTGCAGCCCCTTAGCCACACAAAAATAGTAACCAGCCTAAAACGAATCAGTTGAAAAGAAAATCAACAAAAACAACAACAACATGACCTGCTCTCTTAAGGAGAGAGGTGTATGCAGTGTACCTTTCGGTATAGGGGGTTTTCCCTGGGTGTAGGCCCTGTGTGAAATTATAGATGGCAAGAAGAAAATGCATTCCTTTTGGAGACCTATATATCTTTGTGGTCTTACGCACTTTATTCCGTTTTATTTTATGTGCTTAGAGATAATACTTTTTTTAAAAATGCGTTTCTAATAACATGCATAATTAAAAACAATGTTACAAACCTTTGAAGATATTAGCGTTGAATGCCATCAGAGAAACCAAGTAAACTCTTTTCAAAGAAATATGCAATCCTTGCAAATCGAATGCAGTGCGTCTTGCACAACCAGGTTAGTCAGTATACCTGTAAGACACAACAAGTTTCACTACATTGCACTCGGAGACCAACAGAATTATATCCTTTGGAACGTTTCATTACAGGGATAATATTATATCCTTTGGAAAGATTCAGAACATGGAATCCGGCAAAACACAGTCATGGACACTACAGGACACTCGGCAATTTAAAATTGACAGAGCTATACACTGTATATCTTTTCTCATAAATGTGTAACTTAAAAATTCAAATCGATAGATTAAAACTTATTGATATTTTGCAAAACATAGGGCTTACATAGGAATTACTAGGTTTGCAGAACAAAAATCGAAACAGTTCATAATTTTATGATTGCAATGAAAAATGTTTGAGCAAGGGAACAATGCATTTAGAATAGAGTGGCTACAAGTCGTAATCAGTTTTATTCGATCTTTGGTTTTCAGAAGGTTGTTATCGAGGCATGCATCGCTAAAGGTAACATAGGAGGCATGGCAAATTAAAAGACTTTGGTGGGCCTCTCTTGAAGAGTTAATCTCCGTAAAACATAAAACATGCATCATCAATGATTAATGACACAGTTCTACCGATAATGTATTCTGTTCAACAGGCTGAGGTTTCACCATAAGCCTCATCGGGTTAATTTATCTGATTTTATCGGCCTTATCTAATTAATTTATCGATTATTGATAACAGTCAGACATTTATATTTCTAATACGCGGACTACTTTCAAAGGACCCGCTGAGCACGTGACGGGTATGAATAAGTTCTTGCAGGGAAGATAACTATCTCAGGTAGTAAATATTACGTTCAAACATGCATGAACATATTTTAGGATAAAACAGACGGATTACATTTGCTTGTACGATTTGAGTTGAAAAGTTAAGAACACATTTTACAAATGCAAGTCAGGTCCAGAAACAGGCGTGACGGGAGGTGCGCAGGACCCCCATCCCCGCCCCGCCACCTCCACCCATAGGAAGTCACCTATACTCATTAAGTTAAGGCCAAAAATGCACTGGTGGCCATCTTTTCATGCTTATATTTCTAAAATATCCAGGGGGAGACACCCTGATCTCCATCACAAGAGGGGATACCCTCACCATACCTACTACTCAGCACTGAGGGTTTTACCAAAATGGTGTCTGCAGTGTGGATATTATACCCCATGATCTCGATCAGCCCTCGTTCTCTCCCTACGTTCACTTTAATGACATTTGGGTACTCAGAATTTTTACCCACAGATGTACCATAGCATTTCTAGAGGGGGTCCTCTGAAACCCCTTCAGTACCCCTACCATACCCTCCCATACATACCCACAGAGGTTGAATAGCACTGAGTGGTGGAATACGACACGAGCCGGTGACGAAGGCCCAAATACTGTCATTAAATACAGACATGCAACTTTATCTTTTTTAATTAACCCTCACCCTGCTAAATTTCTATAATGAACTTGTCCATCTTTCAATTTGGACAGTGCCATTAACTGATAAAAGGGATGCGTACCAAAAAGATACGAACTAAATGGAGAACTGTGCAGGTCATGATCAGACTGCACGTATATGCAGGCACTGGTCGCAGCCGAAATAAGGGTTAACGGATTAATAAAATTTTCAAAGGAAGTCAATAACAATCAGTCTCTCGTCATACTCGTGATAATTTTATTGTATGTTAGAAAAATAAGCCTTGACACAGATGCTGCATGTGCGTGTCTTAACAGATTATCGAGCTTACCTTTCTGCATGAAAGCCACCAGATGCCGTGCATTTTTTTGTTGTTTACACGCAACATCTATGATAGAGGATAATGTGTTGATTTCTCTCTACAATAAAGAGACGGCATAAGGACATTCAGCGACGAGCTGTTACAAGTCATTCGGTCTTATATATGGGTTAATCAAAGCGCTGAAAGCACAGAAAGGTTGAAACCTTTCGATTTATAATCTGAAGAAAAACATGTGGTTCTGGTAAGAAGTTAGTTCAATAACATTAAACTTGCACAGGGCGCCTTTTAATATTTGGACGTTCAACATGTCCCTGTGTCAAGTTTAATTGAATGAAAACCATTTACATAGCAAAAATTCCAATCTTATTTTATCATGCCGTGAATTCCCGGTCAAAATTACCACTTTAGATTTTCGCAGTAGAGAACTGTGGCAAGTCTATATCTGCATGTAGTTTTCGTGTGGCTATCGGTGTGTAACATTAACGTATTCGCATTGACCGTTAATTATAGGCTATAGCATTTATATTTAACAAGTTAGAAGAGTTAAAGACCCACCAATTCCTAGTGGTCTACCTTTTCCTCCCACATGAACTTTGTGCAAATAATTCTGGTAATACTGGTATCATACAACTATTCTACAAGATGACAGGTGGACAAGCTCAGTCTGGTTTTCATAACTTCATCTGCAAACTTACTCAGTCATTCTCTTCTCAGAATAGTTTTATAAAAAATAGAATAATAACTATCTTACACTGTATATAGAAACAAAGTGTGATCTAAACTCACCTTAATACATGAAGTAACGCGCATACTACATTTAATTGAATAATATATTTAGTAATACATTGTCTTAGCCTTATATCTGTTACTGTCAAACTGTAATTAGACACTTGTTATTTCTCATTTCTCCATACAAAAATGTATAATTACAATTATGGAACAATCTGACTGAAAGTACTTGATCTTCTAAACGAAGATCCGAGAATGACCCATTCTTAATCGTCTTCTGTACATTTTGATTTCCAGAATTGCTATTTTTATTTTACGCAATTCTATTTTTGTTTATTTTAACCAATGAGACGATTTGTTTGAGTGTCAAAGATTAAGAAAAATGTGTAGGCTGTCAGGGACTCGAATCCGAGACCAGTCGCTTACAGAGCAAGTGCTCTACCGACAGAGCTAACGCTTTACCGACAGAGCTAACCGGCTGACACTTTACGTCATAAAAAATTTAACTATCAAAAACCCAGTCTAAATAAAGATTTTTTATTCTTACAAAATGTTGTAAGTAAGCCTTCTGTCTGGCTAACGGAATGGTCGTCAGAACGAGGCTATCAATAGCACGTTTTCAGATCCTAAGTATAGCGTAACAGGAGATGTACTTTAGTCAGACAGCATTATGGAAATACAAATGGTTACAGTTAGTTAGTGGTGTGTCTTTAAGGTAACTTGACAATAGCCACTACTGACCTTGACATTTTAAAGGGATAAGTACAATATATATAACTCTCAAAGTAAGAATTGAAGCTCAAACAAGAGATGGCACTATTAGTGACAAACGCCCCGAGGTTTGTCCAAGAATGCTACAGTTTGATGCGCAAAATATGCCAGAATAGTTAAGGTATGACTAATTTTTCGACAAGAGAAAAAATTTCTCCGAAGGTAACTTTGACCTTAGAGCTAGGGCCTGGGTCTTGAACATGACCACTAACTCATCATAGGGAAAATTGTGACAAATAATGTTTGATGATGGCAGAGTTATTGACTGGACAAGAAACATAAATGTTAGCTTTTTAATCTAAGTTTGACTTTGACTTTGAAACTAGAGATTTTGGAAATTGCGTCTGACACGTCAACGTTTATGCCATGTAATTTTAAAATGTCTTCATCGACGGAATAGGTATGGAACTGACAAGAAACACACCATGTAAACCGTTTAACCTCTAATGTGACATCGATCGTGGAGCTAGTGGTCTGGTTGTTATGCACGAGACGTTTTCTCGTTTTTCGGGGAATATTTCTGCTAATTAATTTCGAAATTTCTTGATTAATGACAGAGTTACGAACCGGATATGAAACAGACCCTTTTAACCTTTCACTTGACTTCTAAGTGTAAACTTGGTCTTGGAACGAGGGGTCTGGGTCTTGCGCGTAATCATTTTGTGGGGTCGAATCTACGTGAGTTTGTTTCATGTTTTGTCTTTGTGTGTGTGTGTGTGTGTGTGTGTGTGTGTGTGTGTGTGTGTGTGTGTGTATGTGTGTGTGTGTGTGTGTTTTCGTTTTCTTTTTCATTCCCATATTTTTTGTTTCATTCTTCGATGGTTTGTATTTGTATGTATGCCTTTATATAAAACAACAGTATGTTTATTATTTGCATGGCTTAAATGCATTTCATTTTAGTCAATATCATCTTTGATATAATGGTAACTTTTCTGACCTGCCATATCGGCTTTGATAGTGTTGTCACATAGTTCATGAAGGAATCTAAATGTTTACGAGAAAAAAAGTAATGTCGATGGTGAGTTTCGAACCCACACGGTAAAATATTTGTTTATCATGGACTGTATGCTTTACCACTGAGCTAATTTGCAATTGGTACAAAATCTTAGAATATTTAGATTGTAAACATGATTAATGACAGAGTTACGAATCGGATCTTAACCTTTCACTTGACTTCTAAGTGTAAACTTGATCTTTGAGCTAGGGGTCTGGGTCTTGCGCGTAACACATTGCCTCCTTATGGTAAACATTTATGCCAAGTTGTTTCAAAACCCCTCATAGATAACAGAGTTAATATCGGACACGTAAAGATCTATTATGATATGACTTCTAAATATGACACTAACTTTGGAGCAAGGGATCTGGGTCTTTTCGCGTGACACATTGTCTGATTATAGTTACCATTTATGCCAAGATATTTCAAAATCCCTCCATGGATAGCAGAAATATGGACCGGACACAAAAATAACACTGTTAACACCTTGACCTTGGAGCTAGGGTTCTCATTTTGATAAACATTATGCTAAGTACTTTAAAACCTCTTGAATGAATGGCAAAGTTACGATCCGGACACAAAAGAGACTGTTTGACTTTTAAGTGTGACCTTGACCTTGTAGAAAGGGGTCTGGGTGTTACACATGAAACGTCGTCTCATTAAGGTTAATTATTTATGCCAAACTATCCTCATGGATGACAGAATTACAGCACGGACAAGAATTACAAAGTTACGGTCGGCATTAAATCAAAGAACATTTCTGTAGTGTAAAAAAAAGTTATTTGCTGAAACATATTTAAATGATGTAAGGATGTTATCATTAAATAAAATCCTAAAATTATCTAATACAGTACATGCGTGAAAGAGATGCGCAGAAATTACTACCGCGAACGTCTTTAATAACAACATAATATATTAGACCCTAACAAAATCTGAAAAATAGATTCCTCAGAAGCAACGAGGACAAAACAAATAGTAAATATTGCAGACTCGATTTGTTGTTGGTTTAATTTGTACGCTAGTCAGCAGTGTACATGTATTTAGATAATTTACAACCATGCTTTGCACGGAATGAATTGCAACCGTGCTTGCAAAAGGAGTGTCATGGATCAGAGGGGTAGACTGGCTATATTCATACTAAAACCCGGCAAACTGTAAAGAAATCTAAAGTGGTAGGATATTCATGGCATGTGAAGTGTAATGTAGGAAAACTCTCAAACACGTAATATATTGGTTTACCGTAATTTAAACTGCACCAGCAATTACTTCCCCGACACATAACACAGAATATTCTAGTGTAATTTAATCAAATGTCATGAACAATACAACGCACTAGTAAAAAACTCTGCGGCCATTATTTAACGCACTTGTACCGCCGAATGCATGTAGACTAGACTTTTAAACTGCCTTTATATGAACTTATAACTTAATGAAATAAATTTTAATTTAACACAACCAATAAATGCTGGTTACACCCATCAATTATAATCATATGCACACTACACAGACAATACCTTAGTAACGGGCCGCGCTTTTTTTTTTATAAAATCCGACCATGAGAATACTTTTCGTCTACAATCATTTTTTATAATAAAGAAAACTGGACAGTTTCGTGTGGTGATGCAAAAGCGAATGGGTGTAAATTTCACTTTGAAAGTGAGGACAGGTCTTCGCTAATTTCAGTAAGACAGTATGTTCACTGTATGTGTAAAATAGGTTTTCTTTGTCCGTTGTTGGTATTTACCTATTACATTTTAGTCACTTCCACCGTGAACTTGTAAAACCTTCCGCAAGATATTTTGCGGAAAGGTCTACCGGGAAATTTATAAAATCTTCGATAAAACATCGGACTATATGAAATGTCAAAATTGTAAAATATTGAAGTCCGACGTTTACTTATCGAAATAGTAAGAAGTGGTATGTAACCTTCACTTTCACAGGAGCTGGTATTTAAGGCATGAAGGTAGTTATTCGCCGGATATACCACCATGGTCTACTCGAAATTGGTCTATATTAATAGATATTCCCGACTAGTAAAACCTGTTTTCACGTCAAATATCAGCTTTATTTATGCTTGTTTTTGTAAGGAAGA
This sequence comes from Mercenaria mercenaria, assembly GCF_021730395.1. Taxonomy (NCBI): domain Eukaryota; kingdom Metazoa; phylum Mollusca; class Bivalvia; order Venerida; family Veneridae; genus Mercenaria; species Mercenaria mercenaria. The sequence goes on along the minus strand of NC_069370.1, from coordinate 66,339,808 downwards.
ATGTCTGCTGATGTTTTAAGCTACATTATATGTTTCAAAAAGTTAGTCGAAGTTGTTTGGTAAAGTTAGAATAAAGTTTGTATTACCTGCTGTCTACCTATACCATATTTGCGTTTCCAAACAATGTTTATTCAACAGAAACTACAAACTCATTGTGTACATAAATGCGCTTCCCTTGTTTCCAAACTGCGCTTATCATTAAAGAAAGATAAAACAAACAAAAGTGTCATTGTGGTCCTACTGCTCACCAGGGTATAAAACGCTATTCTCTAAGTAATCAGATCTCCAATAGTTCAACTCCAATATTATTTATGTTGGCTATGTGTCAAGTTTTTTTTCTATAATTGAAAGTTGAAGCATATTTCCAAGAATTGCTAAATTGTGGTGATAAATTAGTAATTCAAAAGAATTATCAAGCGTAAATTAGAAGGATATGAAAATAATATTGTAAAATCAGACAACTACAGACAATGCACATCGTAATGTATCAGAATGCACTTACTGCAGGCACAACACCCAAAAATGTTCAACTCCAAACATTCAACACCTCAAAACTTAAACCCCAAGGTCATTCTCCAAGTAATCAGATCGCCAAGATTTTAAATTTGCTCACCTCCCATGACTGTTTGCTAGGTTTCAAGTTGTTTTTTTTTGTACAATTGCTAAATTGTGAGGCTTAATAGATAAATTAAACGAGAACTATGATTTGTTCTAGCAGGATTGGCATATAAGTGATAACTGTTCTGGAAAGGTTCAGAATTCAAAAGCTACACATGTATACCATCTTGGATGTACCTCTGCGTGTCGGTCTTTGGATTACAGTATGTTATAGCTTTTCGAAAACTAAAGAACAAATCTACAGTTGGCAGCAGGCAACAACAAATAATACATATTCTTGACCTAATCAATACTACTTTCTATGTTCACCAGTCTTTTGTACATATAATGTTTGAGTGAATGTTTTCTTGACAAATCGTTATGTATTAAAAAAAGAAGGCCACTTATTAAGAAGAGCCATTTTGTCGACTTCCACAAATCAAAAACACAATTTTCAGATATATAAAATAATGTTTTGACAAATAGGAATCTTATTCTTAACTTAGTCTATAAGCTAGAAGACATACTTTTAAAAGTATTTCTATGTAGCTATGTTAAAAGTATTGAGTAGAATAGAAAAATCTAATTATTTTTTCAAAATTTAACACGATATCACATAATACACCAACTTTCACAATTCTTGGAGCAAGGGTTGTATACTACACATTTCTGCGAAATCAGCTTCTTGTTTAGCCGACCCTAGAAAAAAATGTATTGATGTCTTAAGTCTTTAATTCATGGGTTGTTGTCTTTAAACTCCGCTACCTTGTTAAAAATGTTTGTACAAACGACCAACCCTGCTAAAACAACAGTAGAAGTCAGTTGTGGTCCACCAAGCTAGAAACTAGACCTATATCTACCCTAAGATCATGCTGTTTCGACTTCTATGCAGTTTTGAGATAAGAAAAAGAACTAATATTGAGACAAATATGTTATTTAACCAGACGTGCATTATGTTTCGTCATCAAAAGCACAAATTATGTCAATTACATGTATTGAATATTCTTTTTATATACTTAAAGGCACGATCTAGCGCCGCAGCGGCCAGAACTGATCCAAAATTTCTTTAATGATGTCCAGCAAATCCACTGTTCATAATTTGTACTACATGACTTGACTACATTCAACACATGTTTACTAGGCTAATAAGACAATCTTTTTGTGAAACTGATCTTCGATATCATGTAATAATCTGATAACATATTTATTATTATTATTATTATACCAGATTTATTGACTGGCTTGCCGGTCAATGTCAAAACTATTGGCCAGAGGTCCGAAGAATAGGTTTAACTATTGACCACTAAGCCATTCAATAAGTGTATATTACTCATCATAAAATTTGAAAATATAAATCGCCAGCCTATAGTTTGTGCTATATGATGTATATTCAACACATGTTTACTGGGATACCAAGTAAAAAAGTTCAAAACTAAAACATTAAAACTTAATATCCGATGTCATGAAATAAAAATTTTGACAACTGACCAGCAACCCATTTTATAAATGTATAAAATAGGTGGATTACAAAAACTTGTAATTTCGTTTCAGTGTCCTTCCTGACTCTTTCATATTAGTTTTGGTTAGTTCATATAATTTCTTAAATACTGTTTATTTTGAAAGAAACCTTTGTATATTTGTTTATGAAGTGTTTTTGTGAAGATTATAAAAACTCTGTTTAAGAGGAGTTAAATATTCGTTACATATTCTATCTGTGTTCATGAATAAATTAAATACCGGTTTCACTTGTTTTTTCCCTAAATATCAGATATCTCCAAGATCCCATATTCACTTTAATTAAAAAAAAATATTCAACATTGTTAAGCTTTTTAAAATTATTAGCCGTGCGTGTATTCGCGCCTCCGCAGTGTTGCTGCTTTGCTGTCAGAGCTGGGAACACGATCGTAAAAAACTGAATTTGAAGAAAAGTCTCAGAACTCCGGCAAATGATTGGTTGGTCTCGAAAATCTCGAAATTGTCCAATGGCAAGGCTGCATTTCGAACCTGGTTGCAATCTCAGTTTCTTTAATGCTTGGAACCTGATCTCGTTTTTTTTTTCGGTAACCAAAGGAGCAATAATAAAAAAGCATTGTTGCAATCCCGTGGGAAAGAACACCTATCTATGTGGTAGTCAATTAATCCTGATATATGAGTTAGTATAGGTCAATGAAATCAAAGTATCAAGATAAATAATTTGTGAATCACAAAACAAATGTTTGTTAAGGCGAAACATCTGCATCTTCTTTTTGTGTTATAATAGTCGTGTTTTTCTTCCTTCTGTACCAATTTCATGTCTTGTATGTCTTGTATCACGACGCTAAGTAATCATAGAGTTCAATTTTCTGATTGGTTGATTATGAGCCAAGTCTAGAAATTGACCAATGACAAGGCTGCATTCTGAGGCTGATTTCCGACCTACATGAAATGAAATTTAAAAAGAAAAAAAACCAAAAAAAAACTAAGTAAGACTTTTTTGAACCATCATAATGATGATCATTCAAATGTTGATTTTTTTTGTTTAAGAAATAATTTATAGCAAAAGAGTGCTTTAACACTATTTATGCACGATGGGCGATTATACGTCGGGCGTAATAATTTCACGAGGGCGCACCCGAGTGTATAAATAGTGTTAAAACACGGTTGTGCTATAAATTATTTCGATTCTAATATGCCTTTAATCTAAAACAGCAGATAAAATATAGAAGCGCTCTTTCTTGATCGCAACAAAAACTTCGACGTCATCGCACGTTAACGTGACGTCATTCTAGCGTAAGAGTGTTTTAACTGAGACAAGCATATTAGAATTAAGAAATAATATATCTCATCCAGTAATTTATCGTTGAATAAATCATTGTTTGGAGTTCAGATGCGAAGGAATAATATATAATAATACGCATCTGAACGACAAACAATGATTTATTCAAGAGAAAATCACTAAATGAGTTATATTATTTCGATTCTAACACGTTACCAAGGATTTTTAAGTACATCCTTGACGACATTCATTAAATATTTGCCCGTTTTCAATTGGTTTCTTTTCCAGCGCGCCGCTATGCCGTTTGACGCCATGACGTAATAACTGTGACGTCAAAACAGTGATTTATTGTATAATAATTCACTGTTTTCTGCCTTCTTTGTTTAAAGGGAATTCCTATAGTTTTTTTATGCGCATCTTTCTGCGCAGCCGACACTTTCTATGAAAAACTGAAATGAAGTCAACATTTGTTGCAACATGTGACAGACAACCTTAAATATGAGGAATCTTGAATGAAATAACATTTTTGATAAGTTTTATCCGTAATCAAATGTTGATACTGGTTTATGTTGTATTTACAAGTATCATACCTGACAGGTATCTTGCCATTTTTGTGTTTGTGTTTTCACATCGCATTTTAGTACAAAGACAGTGTTGTTCATATAATGTAAGACAATTGACTTAGTACTGATAAGACAATATCATCTTTCAGATTATTTAGTATTCAATTATAGAAGGAATTAAGAATTTTTAAAACTTTTTTTTTAACTTCTAGCAGATATACATGTAATCAATTTGGTCAGGTTCGCGCCATTTTTCGTCCGAACAGGTGTTGTATTCAAACGGTCTTTACATAAAATTTAAACTGGTGACCCATACATTTTTAGCCATTTTTATTCTCACAATACAATTATTCATATACAAGAAAAATAGGAAAAAATTCTATGAAACAGTTTTTTCAAAATTTAAAAAAATATTCTTCACTATGGGTATTTTTCATTGAAAAAAGTGAATAGGAAACAAGATTTATTTTTCATTTGTACCCATTATTGTAAGGATATAGTATTACAAATATGACTATGATATCTAATAAGTATATAATAAAATCTGTAAAAAGAATCAACCTTATTGTGTTGTCTTGATGTATATTTTGGTTGGTATTTATAAAAAAGCAGGAAATTATGAAAATGTTGAAAAATTGCTGGAAGTTTCAGCAAGAATGGGTGTGTTCAAAACAATTTTTCACAAAAACAAGCCTGGTGACCCATTGTTTTTATTTGTTCATTGTTTTCAGCACAAAATTTCCTATCATATATGTGAATTTGAAAAAATTCTATGAAAGGAAAAAAACTATAGGAATTCTCTTTAATAGGAAAATGAATCGGATCGTGTTAGAATTGGAGTTTAACGTCGTTTTTCTGAAGTTTAACGTCGTTTTTCAACAGTATTTCAGTTATGTAAAGGCGGGAATTGAAATGTTGAATATCTTCGTATACTCGCTCTGTACGATTAACGTTGAGATATAACGGTATTTAAGTTTTTTAAATAATTCACGGGTCGTGCGTTAGAGTCCCCGCTTCTCCTTTTTAAATAACTACCATTCGAATAAGAGATCCGTGTATGGGAGCTTTACACCTGACACGCTAAAGAACAAGATATGCTTCTGGAATCGGAACGTCTTCTGTATCTTGCAGTGTTTACGAACAGACGACTGCAGGAGTGTCTCATATCCTTTCCGCACCTGTAACGTAATATTTCCGCATCTGTAACGTAATAAAACGTACGAGCGTCTGGTGTCCCTTTCATGCGTCCGTAGAATCAACGTTTATTACAAGAAATTCATTTTAAAAGTTTGTCTGAAATGTCTAGGTCTGCAGCTCTAAAAAAAACAAACAACAAAAAAAACCCGGAAATATCTTACATCGGAAGCATATACTGATACTTCCAGACAACATCAAAAAGGACCTCTTGAGCGATATGACGAAGTTCCAAAAATTTCCATATACCCTTGTTCCGTTACGGACCCCTGTGGGATTGTTCAAATATCTTTTCGTAGATGAAAAGCTGATACGTCGTACAAAAGCCCAGGTACTTTCAAATACTAGTAGTTAGAAAGTGATGAAAATTGACTCCTTATTAGCAAAGAAAAAAAAAAGAAGTCCACGCGGCACGTGACCCCTGTATCGACCAAATTGAATGTAAATGTGACTTTCGTTTTCAACATTTCATCGGCAATAACTGAAGGTGGAGTGACATCATTTTCTGTGTTGTCAAAATCATACCTATGCCTGGCGAGATTGCATAAAGATATGCACGGTGTCCTATTATCAGTGGCGACTACAGTTTACTATCTCGCAACCACGAGGAAGGGACATAATGACGTGGGGCGAGATATCAAACCACGGAAACGAGTTATTATCTGGAACAACATACGTTAGCAATGGCCACGAGAAACATGTTCCCTTAGAGCTTCCACAAGTATTACATACAATGTACTATTTATTCTGTTTCTCATAAGTATACAATGAGGACTTGAATGAATCGCTTTGGCAGTAAACGTTTGCCAGTAGAAATTTGTCAATGTAAACATCTGTTTGACAGAGTAAATACGACAGTGTAAATATTTGTTTGACAGGGTAAATGCGACAGTGTAAACATCTGTTTGACAGAGTAAATACGACAGTATAAATATCTGTTTGACAGGGGAAATACGACAGTGTAAACGTCTGTTTGACAGAGCAAATACGACAGCGTAAACATCTGTTTGACAGAGTAAACACGACAGTGTAAACGTCTGTTTGACAGAGTAAATACGACAGTGTAATTATCAGTTTGACAGGGTAAATACGACAGTGTAAACATACGTTTGCCAGTAGGAATATGACAGTGTAAACACCTGTTTGACGGAGTAAAGTCGACAGTGTAAACATCTGTTTGACAGGGTAAATACGACAGTGTAAACGTCTGTTTGACGGAGTAAATACGACAGTGTAAATATCTGTTTGACAGGGTAAATACGACAGTGTAAACGTCTGTTTGACAGAGTAAATACGACAGTGTAAACATCTGTTTGACAGAGTAAATACGACAGCGTAAACATCTGTTTGGCAGGGTAAATACGACAGTGTAGTTATCTGTTTGACAGGGTAAAATGACAGTGTTAACGTCTGTTTGACAGAGTAAAATGACAGTGTAAACATACGTGTGCCAGTAGGAATTTGACAGTGTAAACATCTGTTTGATAGGGTAAACGTCTGTTTGACAGAGTAAATACGACAGTGTAAACATCTGTTTGACAGGGTAAATACGACAGTGTAAACATGTGTTTGACAGAGTAAATACGACAGTGTATTATCTGTTTGACAGGGGAAATACGACAGTGTAAACATCTGTTTGACAGAGTCAATACGACAGTGTATTATCTGTTTGACAGGGGAAATACGACAGTGTAAACGTCTGTTTGACAGAGTCAATACGACAGTGTAATTATCTGTTTGACAGTGTAAATTTGAAAATGTAAACATATGTTTGAAAGTGTAATTGACAATGTAGACATGTGTTTAAATTTGCTGTGCAGCTTTACCTACGAAGATATATTCCCGGAAACTAAAGGCGTTGAAGATACTTTGAGAACAATATCTATCATCATAAAATGTTTATTTATTAAGTCATAGGATCGCCATTATCTCGTTTGTAATATTGTTTTCAGTGTCTGAATCACGAAACCAATTAACTCAACACCAATGTAATCAATCATATCGTAGCGTCTGCATCAAACAACGAAACCGGGAAAGCTGGAGTATTCCTGGATGTACAATTATTTTATCCATACATCAAAGTAGATTGTGTGAAAAAAAAAGAATAACCATTCTGCATACTTCTCATTTATTTGTTTTCAGTAACACAATTATCTCTTCTGTACACGTGAGTTTGTATTAAATGTGATAACACATGTCAAGTCAAAACATTTACTGGCGAAAACATATATATATATATATATATATATATATATATATATGTTTTTCGTCAAAACTAGCCTAAAAGTATGTTAGTCTAAGAGCGTCCTTTTTACCTTGACAGGAAGAAAAGTGGATTCGATGTTGATCCTTCAATAACGTTGATACGACATTCACTAAAACATTTTTTAAAATCTTTGTTCTTATGTTGTTATACAGTTTCTTCTATGAACGCCCAAATTACTTTATTTTACGTGGTTTTAACGTAGTTGCAGTGGTGGAATACAACTGGTTTAAACATACTGAAATGCATATAATACATGTATTTATATGCATTGTGTATAATTACATTTAAAAATAAATGAGTTTATAGCAACAGGGTTGGGTCACAAATTCTGATAACATTTACCCAAAACGAGTTGATTAATGTGATAACCCCTTCCGAGTTCGTAAGTGTAATTCTATGAAATTTCTTCATTTGTATACCAGAACAAACGACAACAGTGGGAAAAACGGGAATTTTTTGTTCGTGTGTGTGCACATTTTCATTAAGCCCATGTCCCTTTTCCCTTGTCCAAACTCTTTTCTCCGTTGTACTTTACTATATTATTTTATCCAGCACCTTCCCGTTTTACCGGCGAATGAATATGGATCCAGCAACTTCCGTGCTATACCGGAGAATGCCGAATATGGATCCAGCGCCTTCCGTGTTATACCGGAGAATGCCGAATATGGATCAAGCACCTTCCGTGTTATACCGGAGAATGCCGAATATGGATCCAGCACCTTCCGTGTTTTACCGGAGAATGCCGAATATGGATCCAGCACCTTCCGTGTTATACCGGAGAATGCCGAATATGGATCCAGCACCTTCCGTGTTTTACCGGAGAATGCCGAATATGGATCCAGCACCTTCCGTGTTATACCGGAGAATGCCGAGTATGGATCCAGCACCTTCCGTGTTTTACCGTAGAATGCCGAGCTCGCATACGGAGGATACGTTTTCGAACGGAAATTTCCGATTACTATATATATATATAAATTATGCATCGTTTTCAATGGGAAGAGATGAAAGTGCTGTGAATGAAAAAAAATCTATAGTTACGATGAATCTACTTTATAGTTTGGTTTATTTACTTTATTGATTTAAAGTAAATGTATTATTGTCCATTAATAACACGACCTCAACGTGATTATCAGAGGTTATTCATATAGCAGCTCGCTACCTCAGTGTACCTGCCAATCATGTAGGTGGTAAATTCAAATTTTTACAACATTAAACTTTTTTTCCGACAAACACGCGTCTGGAGCGACCTTAAAGTTCAAAGCTTTTGAAATGTAAGAACCTGTATATATCGAAGATTTTTTTGGCGAAAGTTTACAATAATCTGTCTATTGGATCTGTTAAACTCGTAATAAGACTGGTCACTATGTGGACATGTTAGCGGGGGATAATGCAATATACAGAAAACGCTCAAATTCACCCATACACGGGACTCATGCCACAATGTTAGTAATTTTTTGTTGAAGGAGTGGAGGCTCGAATTCATGTTCCATTATTACGTTGTCAGAGTGTATTACCATTGGGCTTTGATCCCTTTTACACATTGTACTTGATATTCGTTATCTGTACAGTTTAAACTTTATCTTTACGTGTATTACAATGAATTCCGATAATGGAACCATTCAAATGAAAAAGATGGCAAAATTTCTGCTATACACTAGTTTATGCACGCGTTGCGTAGCAATCTACTTGCAACTGCGTTGCGTTATTTAGAAAACTGGATAATGCAGTTACTAGTCTGTGCTTTTGAGCAATGAAGAGGAAAAAGAATTTGGTCGCAGTAGTCTGTTACACTGATCTGTCTTATTGAATACATTAATATGTAGTATTTAACGCGCGGAAGAGTCTATTGGTCGCAGTTTTTGGACAATTGGCAAGAACATCAAGACACATATTGAGAAACGGATACATTTTCACTTTTGTTTTCATCATCCTCCTCATCATCCTCATCATTTAAAGTTGCCTTTTCCAAGTGGGAATCTAAGATGGCTTCTCCTCTCCCTACCCCACCTTGAATCTACCGAGCATACATTTTGGCAATCTAAAAATTGACTAGTACGTACATCTCGCGACGTGTCATGTGAAAATAAAATCCGTCATCTGTTTCAAGCATTTTTTTTCAAATATAAGAGATATCATTTTGTCAAATGTATGTCAGACTGCACCATTCGAGGTATATTTGGCCTAAAAAAGTCTTTGTTTCCGGTAACATGATAAAATAGGGTAGATAGGTCGAATTTTTTTTATTAGGGCCTAAGTGAGACTTTTCGGAAATTATTTTTCATTTTATGCCAAAAAATGAATACAGATAAGGGGGTTGTGCCTTTAGAGCATCAGTAAGTTGATTTCTGACATCACTGACCATGTTTACAGCATAAAAAGTACAGTTTTGAAAAAAAGATATATTCTCCAAGGCCATAAAATCATTTAGGCCTATAGGGTCGGGCTGAAAATTTAGGGTAGGTCGGGATACCGAAAACATACAATTATTTTTTGCGCCTAAAATTGCCAAAAAATGTTCATTGGAGGTATTCTCCCCGTACTGTAACGATACAAGCAATTATGAATACTTATAATTGAAAATGCGGTTATCATCATTTAGTTTTAAAATATGGTTATTAAAATGTTTTGGTGGATTCGTTATAACATATCAAGTCGCTTACGATCAGAATAAAAAGGGTTGATGCTCCCAAACCCAAACTCCCATCCCATCCACACCGGGGATGGAGATGGGGACATAAGTGCATGCTGTTTGTTGTCCCGCTTTTTATCGTCTGGTCAGTTAATAATCATTTTCATGTTTACTCAAAAAGTCATTCTTAAAATAATTTTAAAAAATCTCTTGAAGCTTTTCAGCCGTATCCCCCAAATATCGATGGCTGTTTATGATAATTTGAATATTGATTTCCGTTTGTTCATAGGACTATTTTCAAGAGCGCAAGTATAACAAGCACCGACTGTGTGTTGTTCGGTCCAATTGTCATTTTTGCAAGGGAAGGTTCATCTATGGAGTGACAAGCCGTTTAAAAACAAGCAGTGTTATTGTTTGTGATACAGAAGTCAAGATGGGGATTAAATTATTATATATCATTCCGTTGATGTTAGTTCAAACTGTTTATGGAGGTAAATACTTCATTAATGAGGAATTTATAAATTAGTCACCGCTTTTGACAGGACCCAAACGTTTTGATGTTGAGCACAAATATTGGATTTATAATGCTGGAATGGCCGCCGAATTCTGTATAACAAATAGTTGTTGTTTGTCCAGATTAGAAATGTACATATGTATTTACAAATATTGATTGAATGTTTATTTTTGTAGCAGTGGTATTTTTTGCCAATCGCAGTTAATTTGTTTTTAATTGGAAATTACCCCACCCACTCCCGGCATTATTTGATTTTTGAGTAATGTTTGTAAGCCAGGAAAAGACAATATTGTCGCAGATACAAAATTATTGTACTTTCAAGTAAGACGTACACACTATCTTCATCAAATTTTTATAAAATGTAAACGGCATCATCTATGGAATCACTGGAGATGAATCATTTGTAAGTGATTCACTTAAATTATTATAATAATCATATACCGCACAGAATAGATTGAGGGTTCTTATTGGAGAGTTTGCCTCTGGGATTCAAATATGTTACTTCTGGGATTCAAACCCAGAATGTTTGATAACGTTTAATATATGGGGACTGTCACTCACTTATTCTGGGGACTTCAGTATCAATGCTAGTCAGTAGTAAGAGTCTAATATAGCTTGTAGTCAGATTCTCAGACACTTTGGGGTCAGACCCTCCCTTCCTCTGCCCCTGCTACATGTCAGCCAATATATTTCAGCCTTTTAAAACAAACTTAGCACATCCATATCTTAATCATAAACTTTTTTTTTACAATTTCAGCATGTTTTAAATAAAAAAAATGCATTAATTTTATAGTCCATGCAATAAATAGGTACAGATTGTTTACTTCAAGATTTTGAACATGATTTCCTGGTCAAAGCAATATGTTCTGCAGAGGGGCTCTGGGTAAATTACAATGTATTACCATTAGTGTCATACCCCTAACAACATGCATGAATTTTGTAGATAAATTTGAAATGCTACCAGTTTTCATGCTTCAGTAGTCATGTCAGAAAATATTTGAACTTGCAAATAATTTGGAGTAGTTTGATTATGAACATTTAGGTTATCATGAAATTTATTATTTACTGTAGTGTATAAACTGATAACTGAATTAACAAATTGTTATTCTGATAAAAGTGAAATTTTTTTACACCCTCAAACCATTTAAATTTCCCATAAACATAAATACTTGTTGCTGTACCATATTAGTATTACAGAGTAGATGTAATGCTACCTTTATATTGTATTGTATTTAGGTACTATTTATTATCAAAAAAGTATATCTCTTTGCTATTATCCATTGTATTGCAGTACTTTGCACTACTAGTTTCTGCTGATTGACAGGTTTTGAAAACAATTTTATAATATTAACACCATCTGCAGCTGCATACCATTGTACAGTATCACACCACTAATTGTGTCAAAGCTTTGCCAGTGTCAGGATCAGATTCTGTATATTTGCCAATAACAGCTTTTATGGTATGTGAATGACACTGTCATTGACCAGTAAAATATTTTGGTTTGTGCCAGAGTATTTTATTTGATTTCATTGGTCAGTACAATTTATTTACAAAAGTATTCCTGCACTAGGCTTTCATTTTAAACCAGGATATCATTGTCTTTTGTTACTGTACTTGTTTTTATATGGTGGTCTAGAGCTCATGCTACATGACCTGTCTACGATGAATAGTATAATTGACACAATGTTGCTTGTCAAATGTCAGAACTAGGAAAACAGTTTGCAATATCATGTTAGACCTTGGAAAGTAGACTGGGAAGCCACTCGGTGTATACTATAAATACTCTAAATGTATTTTTAAAAGTTTATTTTCAGACTGAAAATCACTGTATTCAGTGTCAGGATAAGCAGGTAGCCTCCTGAACATTAAATCAGGTTAGGGCGTGTTAACTCTTAGCCTGCTGGTGGCAATTGATTCTGCCTTTGCGACCAGTGCAGACCAAGATCAGCCTGCACATCTGTGCAGTCTGATCATGGTCTGCACTGTTCGCTATTCAGTCAGTAAATTTTCAGTGAACTCCGCTTCAAATAATAAATGGTATTGCCCAAATTGAATGATGGATCAGTCCACTTTAGAAATTTAGCAGGTTAGGGCGTGTTAAATTGGTAGGCAGTGGTTAGAATACTGAATAGCAATTTGAACTCTGTTCTTATCTATGCCTGAAATGCTTTATTCTCTGTAGGCAGACATTTGTGCTTTTATATTCTGATAAAAACCTGCAGTACCCTGTGAAAAGCTTTTTACCGAATGGTAGAAAATACATAAACTCTTTTTTAAAAATTTGAAATTACTTTCTGGAACAGTCTTATTATTCGATAAAAAAAAGCACATGTTTTGTTAAAACAAACATTCCACTTTTTCTAAGTGTTTCTTATCTGCTAACAGGGGTGCTTTTTTCTGTAGAATAAAAGAAGGTGAGGTATTGTACCTTGGCAAGTCATTAATTAATGCTCTGATTTTTGCTGACATGCAAGAATGATTCAACTGTGAAAAAAACAGCCACTGTCTGCCTTTCCAATATGATATTATTATATTGATGGACAGAACTGAAACTGGTCTAAATACAGTGGGAGTTTGGTTCATCTGTATAGTGAAAGAAGACAAAAAAGTTGTCTGGAATAAGAGGTTTTGTAAGCTTAATATTAACCTAGGCTTTACCCTGCTAAATTTCTAAAATGGACTGGTCCACAATTCAATTGGGGCAGTACGATTTATTATTCGAAGTGGTTTTCGGTGAAAATTTACTGACTGAACAGCGAACAGTGCAGACCATGATCAGCCTGTGGCAATTTTTATAGGGTTATGTATGCTTGTATACTATTTTTTTCATTCTTTTACCATTGATATGCTGGTATCTGTATCAACTGGGAAAATCCAAATTGTATGTAGAAAACATAAAATAGAATGAAAAAGTTAATGACTGTCAAAATTTTTGTGCAATATCAAAATGTATGTTATCTAAATGACATTCGTGTAAAATATACTAATATATGACAAACTGCATACGCCGTGATAGGTCAGCATGACCTGGAGGGTAAGTCTCATCCAAGCCTATAGAAGGGTCGGTCCAATACAGATATCGATTTCCAGTTTTTTTAATGCATCTAAAGAGAAATAGTTAATCGTTGTTTGTCTTGCACTTCAGCCTTACATCGGAAATGCATGATAAACATTTTGAACCAGCAACAAAAAACTTGGTACTGTTAGTACAGTCTTCAAATTATTTTTACTACCAAGACATAATGGAATCCAACATGATGTTTCAGTGTGATTACCTTTTATAAATATTGTGCCAACAGCTGGCAAACACCAGAGATAAGTCAGAAAAAGAAGAAAGTTTCTAGATAAAACACAAGTTGATTTAGATTGCTCCTGGCCTAGTTATTCAAACAGGAGATATAGGAACTCATTTGAACTGTAATAATCCTTTTGATTTTCATTCCTCTAATAAAGCCCTTTGATGATGCAGCACATAGATCTGTTTTCTAAGGATATCACATCAAGTTTTAATTCTTATGAATGTCAGACAGGTAACTCATTTAAATGATTTCTCAAAGTGGCATTACTGTAATAAGTAGGATTCCATGCACATTGATAAGTCTGCTTGCTCTGCTAAATACCATTATTACAGGAACTCTAACTGTACCTTCATTACTGCTTTATACTGGGATTTAAGACTTATTAGCCCCAGACCTAAAGTTATATAAATGTAGAGCCTTTATGCTGGTAGAAGTTCTCAAAATTGTAAGTTAGACTCCAGGTTGTATTGAAATGTTTGGTTCATAGTAATTCTGTTTAAAGCAAGTTGGATCCAAATTTTTAACATTGCCATTCCTAATTAGGTACTAAGAAACTCATTAAATTTAATGATTAGGAGTGTGAGGTCATGGCAACCTTGGTAATTGTCCCTTGCAGATAAAGGTTTTCTTGATTTCTGTATTTCTTCAAACAACAGAATTATGGGTCTTGGCTATTTACATTGACTTTAAAGTGGTTTGCCTCCATGACCAAATGGTGGCTGCTGCAGACTTGGAATTGCCTCTCCTCTCTGTGGGTTTGAAACCTGGCATAATAGGATGTAGTATTTTATGGAAGCTATTCAGCTTGCTTGCTAAGGGTGGACCTTACTCAAGTGCCAGCTCATGCCTTACATAAAATCTCTTAGGACTTTTTTTACAGATTTTGGGAATGGTACCTTAATTAGTCAAATGGAGAAATGCATCAAATTAAGGATTTGGGGAAAAAACGAAGGAAACAGAAAGTGATGCACTGTTACCAGCAGATGTAGATGTAGTCCTGAACTTCAACTTAGTTTACCTTAAGTTTATAAGAAGTGTATTTCTTTTGTAATGTAAAAGGCTAGATTTTTCATCAGCCTCGTCATAATTTAGGTATAACAGTATCACTAGTAGTGTGCACTCAAGGTGTAGTTTGCTGTGAGAAATATTTAGTAGCTTTGGAACTTGTTTCAAAGAAGATTCTCTTAAAAATGTATTTTTCGTATATATATTGAAGATACTGTAATGCCTTTCATTTATTTTTATTGCCTGAATTTGGGGAATTTTCACCTTCCATTTGGGAGAAAAGGACATAGTTTTCAGCTGGGGACAGACTGTTTACTGGAGTCACATTGGAAAATTTCCAGGTCTGTGTCTGGAGACGTATTATCTTGGGATTTTCCTTGCCATCAAAGCTGAAAAGCTGCTGTATGTATGACCGTATTGTGTGAGTGCAACTTAACCCCAACAGAAAGAACAAAATTAACATTTTCATACATGCAGCAAGGTAAAAGCAATAATCAGCTTGAAACAATATCAAAATATGGAAATCAACATTGGGCTTTTGTCAGCAAATGGAAAATCATTGAGGTAGGAAGTGCTTGGGAGTGATTGTTCCGACAAAGCAACCAGATGCTAATTCTCTAATGGCCATGTTCACTGTTCTAAATTAAATTTTCGATTGGGGATTTTATGCAACAGTTCTCTTGCAGTAAGCCCAACATTGATCTAGAATGAGTCTGTATTCATGTGTCATATACCAGTATGAAAAGATGGAAGAAATTATACAATTTTCCAGAGGATTATGTTGAGTTATTGGTTTTGGTTACATGATGTGAGTCGATTAGTCTGGCCATAGACTACATGTGCCCCTTAGCTCAACAATCAATAGACACATCAGTTGAGTCATGAAATATTGAGAAAGAAAAAACACAGAGAATTATATAGGTTTTGTAAAATCAATAGAGCCGAGAGAGAGAAAGTCAAACTGGCTGCTAAACAGTATATTGTGGATGTGTACGATTGCATTTTATCTAAGAATTATGTATGCTCTACCAGTTTTACCTCTTATGAACTGAAGACAAGAAAGATTTCTGTGTGTCCAGTTTTATGAGACTTTGCAAGTTGCCATTGTGGGGAGGGTGGAAATATTTGCTGTCAGTTTGTTTTGCTTGGGATCGAATTCTTCTCTTGGAGAAAGCCATCCTACCATACACAAACAACCTATGAGATCTTTTTTTGCCAGTTCCTTGAATGTATCTCGTGGACAGATGGGAAATGAAGGAGTGGACCTATGCATTAAGCAGTGACATTTAGGGCAAGACTTGGAAGTATCTGATGTAGTCTATGGTACATTTAAGTACAGTCTAACCTGTGTATAGCGGTCATTGAAGGGGCTGACTGAAAGTGACCACTATAGACAGGTGACCACTATATCCAGGTTCACAATGTAGGATATCAACAATATTTGAAAACTTAATTATGTTTTTTATGTTCATAGGGTGCATTGTTTATAATAATATACTATTAAGTTCTTATAATATGTTACGCAGTGTTATCATATTAAAATGTATAATCTCATAATTCACATGCAACAGATTGGAATAGAATCTTTTATATATGATGGCTTCCTCTTCTGTTTCTTATGAAACTTATAATGTCTCATCAGTGATGATAATAATAATAACTCTCAGTTTTAATTTTGACATCCTTTCAAAACGCAAAATATTTCAATATGTGGCAGCGTTAAGTAAACAAGGCAGATTTAATCAAACGAGCATATCAAAAAAATCATAATCTCGCACCATTTTTAGCTCATTTGATTTTTTAAAAAAAAATGAGTCATCGGCGTTGGCATTGCCTGGTTAAGTTTTATGTTTAGGTCAGCTTTTCTCTTAAACTATCAAAGCTATTGCTTTAAAACTTAAAACACTTGTTCACCATCATCAATAGCTGACTCTGTACAGGAAGAAACATAACTCCATCCTGCTTTTTGCAAGCATTATGGCAGATTTCTTGGTTAAGTTTTGCGTTTAGGTCAACTTTTCTCCTTAACGGTCAAAACTATTGCTTTAAAACTTGGAGCAGTTATTTTCCATTAAAAGCTAACTCTGCACAACAAGTACCATAACTCTACATTGCTTTTTGAATTATGTCCCCTTTTTGACTTAGAAATAAGATTTCTTGGTTAAAATTTCTGTTTAGGTCACCTTTTTCTCCTAAACTATCTAAGCTATTGCTTTAAAACTTGCAACACTTGTTCACCATCAAAAGCTGACTCTGTACAGCAAGAAACATAACTTCATCCTGCTTTTTGGAAGAATTATGGCCCCTTTTGGACTTAGAAAATATTATAAAAACATGCGGGTAGGACAATTTTTCTATTAGAGACAAATAAATCAGATAAGCGTCTGCACCTGCAAGGCGGTGCTCTTGATTGATGTTTAGACGACTAAATTCCTTTCGACATTGTTAAAGAAAATAGCACCTTATTATTTTACCACAGAAGGTACAGAGTGACCGATACAGTGCATTTTGATGACTTTTATAGTGTCTTCTTATCGCGTTAGACAGGGTCACGCTATATATAGGGTCATTATGTAGGGGATTCCAAGGTCGCACTAGAAGCTGACAGTTTTATGCACGGTCGTGCTATATAATGGTGTCAGCTAATGCAGTTTAGACTTTTTCAAGTTTGAGAATGTTGCTCTTATACTTGCCAAACTGTTCAAAAGCGATGGTTGTCACCAACGCCTGCATTCCCGAAAACCTGAAATGAAGACTGAATGGATAAATTCCTAAGTATCATCATTTCAGTTCCATGCTATTTATTTTGACAAGCTGTCCTTTTGGACTTCTGGGCAGATCTGCTATGAATGTTTACTTTTGAAGAAGTTGGCTTGTGGCTTAATACTAACCCTTATCATGCTGGACATGAATGATTCTGCCTTTGCTACCAGTGTAAATCATGATCAGCCTGCACATCTGTGCAGTCTGATCAAGATCTGCACTGTTCGCCATTCAGTCAGTATCTTTTTGGTAAGCACCCCTTTTAGCAGTTAATGGTACTGTCCAAATTGAAACATAGACAAGTTCAATATAAAAATTTAGCAGGGTAAGGGCTAATGATGGATCTTTTACAAAATTAATGTTGACTTCTGGACTAGCCTTTTGGATACTGGATTACACATATTATTGATCAGAGTTTTGTGACCTTGAACTGTTACGAGCAATGATCACAACTTTTCACCTGGCTCTTAAGGTACAAACTCAAGATGGAAGAACTGAGTGGAATGCTTGATAAATAGGCAAAATTGGGCATTGTGATAAGTCAGTATTTTTATTAAAATTCACATTTAAAATTTTAAGAAAAAACAGTATCAAGTATATTGTGTTACATTTGAAGTACTCATGTATCAGTCTTTACCGATATATCATATTATGTAAAAAAAAAAAAAAGATCTTGGGAATTTTAGCTGTAAATTTAGGGAAAAATCATACTATTTTCAAAATTGGCTGCAAAAAGCCGCTGTTTGTTAAAATGAAGCCTAATTCCTCCCCCCAAAAAAACAATTTTTATTAACTGATTTCTGAACAGATATCAGATGAAGTTTTCAACATTTCAGTTGTTTTAAGAAAGTTCATTCCTACCTTTTATTGCTAGTTGATTCATGTAATTTTTATATCCTTAGTATGAAATAGTCTTCTTTTATGACTTTCTCAAGTGCTGGTAATTTAAAGATTTTGAAATGTGAAAGATTTAGATTTTCATGATTTATGATATCTGTTTAAACTGAATAAATAATGTGAACATCTTTGTAGAACCTGACATACATTAAAAAGAATGCACTGAGTTAATGCCGACCCTTTTCAAAACTTGATGGCCTATGGCAAGTTTGCATTCTAAGACCTGTCTTGCATTAATGCTAGCATTTGACCTTGAACATAACAACCAAAACTGTACTGCCAAAACTTAAACAGTAGCCCAAAGGAATTACACTAATTAGAATAAGCCTTTTAATCATTAATTCATTAAGTTATGGGGAATGCAATTGAAAGTGCAACATTCAAAATTCGCTATGAATTGAGTCAAATGTCCTTGTTCAGAACACACATATTTTACAATATTACATATAGACCATAAAAATGCCTTAATTTGGATGATATTTATGTGAGCTTTTTATATCAGAAAGTAACTGGGATAAAATAGCGCTTGAAGGGCTAATAAATGTGAAATAAATGGTACACTTGTTTAGTCATTTTTAGCAGCTGATATAATAGAAACTTCATCAAATTGCAATAAAATACATTTTTGTAATAAGAAACTTGTGTATAAGGCTTTCTTCTATCATGAGGTTACAGACTACATGTAATCTTTATTTATTTATTTTTAGTCATTTTCAATTTAATGTACACAAAAGGCTTGGACCTTTTATGATTCATACTTTCCTCAACTAGCTTCCTTCATATGTCTTTTCTTTCATGTCTTCATCATGAAAATCTCAGTCACTGAAGTTTCATCCAGCAGTTTGACCTGTGTCACAAGCCGGACAACATTTTTCTATTTTTAACTATGGTAGCCATTTTGTGCAGCGAAGGGGAATGTGACAGCAATATGCACAACTAAGGTACTGGTCACTTTTGTGTAAACAAAAAAAAAACAAGGATGAATTTCCTCGAAATCCAGCCAACAGTTTGACCTATGAAAACCAGACAAGGTTTTTCTATCTTTAGCTCTGGTGGCCATTTTGTGCAGTGAAGGGGAACATGTTGGCGATATGCACAACTTAGGCTTGGTACTGATCACTCCTGTGAAATTTCGCCGAAATCTGGCCAGCAGTTAGACCTGTGAAAGCCAGCTTAGCTTAGGACGGATGGATGGATGGACAGACAGGCGGCGAAGGCAAAAGCAGTATTACTCTCCCACCTATGGGGGAAAATAATAATTATCACCCCATAAATGCTGATAATTAAAGAAGGTTATGGTATCTTTTTGTGTTAATCTCTCGTTATAATGGGGTTTTTTTGTTTTTGTTTTTTTGGTTATTCAACCTAGTTACATGTCTATGCAGTTTTGCCAAATGAGGGAAGCACAGAAAGAACCCCATTTAATACATGTAAAATTATATTGCATTTGTTTGGAGTGTTCCGGAGGTTCTGTGGCTTGTATAAATAGAATGTCTTGACTAATTCTGGATGTTCTATTGATTTCATGATGTTTCTTCTGTCTGCGTGGGTTCCCTGTGATAAATGGAAGCTGGAGTATTAATGTACTGGTGCTTTAGAAGCTGTGAATACCTCTTTCAAGACAATTGATAGGCTAATCAAAATCATATATAAAATTACAGTAATTATTTCTATAGACGAGAAATAAGAGGAAGAGACAAATGGTCAGCATGAAAGATATCTGCTAAGATCTATAGCACTCTAGGCTGTCTGACATTTTTGCAACTTTGTTTCTTTGAGTGGCACTCTCTCTCTGTCTCTGAGAAGATACAAGATCTGAAGCTGGGAGATCAATAACAATCTAATGATTGTATTCTTATGTTTTTTCTTGTGAGGAAATGGTCAATATGGAAGGAAAAAGGATTGTGTCTTTTTATTACTTTGATGTACATTTCCCAATTATCCTCGGAGATCATTTTATTGCTTGTGTATCTTGTTATAAATATTTGGTATTATTTTAAGATTGTTGAGTGATTTCTGTCTTTCTGAAAAGATTTCTATTATGTCATTACTTTGTTTTGTAAATGTAATTGCAGAGAAGGCACTAATTATCATTGTTGACAATATGGGCTAAATTTAAAACTTTTACCAAGGGGAGTGCAAGTATTAAGGAAAGCCAGCACTGTTAGTTAATAGAGAACTCCAGATAACCCGGCCCATCCTCTGCTGTAACATTTTAGTATTAAAAATTGAATGACTTTAATCATGTTAATCTATGCAATCTATCCGCAAGGGCAGAAATTTATTCCTAGCAGAATTCAGTTAAACAAGAACATGCAGCTATATATAGATGAAAATGTAGAATACATTGAGTATTATTCTCCATTTTAGGGAGGTTGTGAATGTTGATTTATAAGTTAATGAAATGTTTTGTTTTAGGTAATAGTTGCACTTTTCAATATATCATATTCGTTATTATAGAAAATATATAAAGTGATCCGTCATTCAGGGTGAATGGGAATTGGGAATATTCTTAGGTCATGTGCATATTTTTCTCTCAATTAAGTTGATGCACAATTAGAATATGACATAAACATTGAGGATGTCAAAGTATTGTTTCATTTTGATATACTGTATGTTGTTTGTATGATATTGAATGGCTTCCAGACTTAGATATACTCTAAGACTGATTTTATTTAGTATAACAGCAGATTGAAAAATGGATTTTATATAACCGCTTCATCAATTTTATCGACCAGCGTTTTTGTAATGTATTATAGCAGTTACATGTATGATTAAGTTTGATTAGCTCAGAAAAGCGTGTTTAAGATCAGAAATCTAAAAGGTTATACAGACACTGGGACCTGGGCATGCGACCATGGAAAATAATTATTATTAGATCAACTATGTGAAGAAAAGGGCTATTGCACCCACCAATGCATTGGCGTTAAGCTTTTGTATGTAAGATGGTATCCCAGAAACCAATTGTGGGAATGGATTGAAACTTTTTATAACTATTCAGTGTGGTGATTTGACATGCAGGGAACAGGTCCCATAACTCTTATGCCCCTTTTTTTTTCTTTGAAACCTTAATGTGTGTTTATGGTGTCTCAGTTCTCACTTACGGAAATGGATTGAAACACAGTGATAAGGCAAAGGTTCCATAACTGTTTTGCATGTTTTTACAAAATGATGCCCCTTTTTATATGCCTGTCTCTGAAAGAGCAGGGTGTATTATGTGAACACCCGTGGCGGCGGCGGGCGGGCGGCATCCAAAACATGTCCGCTCTCTAAGTGGAAGAGTTTTCATCGGATCTTCACCAAACTTGCTGACAATATTTGCGGCCATAATATCTCGGCGAGGTTCGATAACCAGCCAAATTGTCCCAGGCACTCTTGGATTATGGCCCTTGAATTACTAAAAAATGTGATTTTAGCCTTGTCCACTCTCTAAGTCAAACAGTTTTCATCAGATCTTCACCAAACTTGCTGACAATGTTTATGGGCATAATATCTTGACCGAGTTCGATATCAAGGCAAATCGCCGCAGGCATTCCTGGATTATGGCCATTGAATTACTCAAAAACTGCGAATTTAGTGTTTTCATGCGATCTTCATAAAACTTGCTGAAAATGTTTGTGGGCATAATATCTTGGCAAGTTCCAATAACCAGCCAAATTGTCCAAGGCATTCTTGGATTATGGCCCTTGAATTACTAAAAAAAAATGCAGTTTTAGCCTTGTTCGCTCTCTAAGTCGAACAGTTTTCATCTGATCTTCACCAAACTTGCTGACAATGTTTGTGGGCATATCTTGGCCAAGTATGATAACCACCCAAATTGACCCATGCACTCTTGGATTATGCCCCTTGAATTAGGCCAGGTTCGATGACGGGCGTATTTTGTGACAGTCTTGCACTCTTGTTTGACTTAGCAATTTACTGTATGGTTACGTTTTTGTATGTAATTAAGCTGTTCGCAGTCTCAGTACCTGCAGAATAGATTGGAATTATTTTCTTCATTGTTTCGTTTCTCTGAAACTATCATTTATTTGTCTATATCAGCCATACACTGTTTTTTGAAACTGTGGTTAACAATGACATGATTGTGCAGATAAAAGCTATACTTATAATGCTTTTTATAGTCATATGACTAAATGAAATATTTTTAAAAATACAGCAGTGTGACACATGAATATGTCTCATCAAGACTAAAAGATACTTGTATTTTGTGTCTGTACTTAAAAACTATCTAAATATGTTGAAGTTATAATTTCTTTGTTTACAATATGTCACCTTAGGTCAAAAAGTGAATAACTGTATTGCCCATAAGGAGCATTTTATTCACTTTTTGCATTGAGGTGGCAAATTATTGTTGTGTTCTAGATTGAGGAAGAAATTATTGTCCTGGAAAATTGTCTCATTCTTATTTTTCAGAATGTGGAGTGTTTCATTATTTTATAATCTACATAAATTACATTCAGTATATACTGTTGTTCATAAAAGGTGACTTGATCTCTATTTAAAATGTTACTGACCTTTTCATAACCCTCAGAATGGTCATTTACAATATTTGTTCTAAATTCGAAACTAAAAAAGTCCCAGTCAGAGACTATCAAATTTTGGTGCGGACCAATACAGTTTTCATATTGGTAGTCTGACAGACTTGAGTTATCTACCCTGATCTTTTATGCCAACTATCTTGTCCCATGTGACATGTGTATGAAACACAGTTGGAACCATTGTCTGATTGTTAGAGGCGACTTATAGGGACTGAACTATTAGTTTTGCTGTATCTCTGTAGAAATACCTCCTTCTATTTTGATGTATATGAGATAAATAGCATGTACTATGTTGGTGCCCTGTAAAACCTTAATCAGCTTCAGCATGTTCATGTAATGTTGCACCCAAAGTTGAGCAGTCAAATGAGCTAGTAGAAATTTTGGGTTGGTAGGAAAAAGTTGTTTCTTTCATTTAAATGACCAGTACCTGTATAGATATAAGCCACCTCAGGATTTAGAGAGAATGTTGTAAAAACCCTTTTCAGTGTAGGTATAATATTGCTAGGAAGCCATGTTGGTCCTGAAAAGTGCAATTAATTTAAGGTACCTGACATATTAATGGTTGGTCATAAAGAAATTGCTGAAGAGTTAGGTAACACCTGGTGTTTTCCTGTACAAATGGTCTGTCCAGCTTGGCTTGTTACTGAAGTTCTCTTGTTACATTAATTTATGGTTCACACCAGGGAAGCATTTCCTAGTGGCCTCTAGCAATAAAATTGTGGTCATTTGGGATTTGAACAATTCTACAAAATGGTTTGGGAAGATTGTCAGACATTTCTGCTTATCTCATTATCTCCAGGCTCGGCTAGCTACATGTCTAAACAGTTTCCACAATAGAATTCTGGTTGTACTGAAAACATTTCTGCTATCATAAAATCTGACAACACATATTTCCTTTACTTTGTTTTGAGTTTTGAGAGATATTGTTCTGGGCAGTAATTGTTGTGTTTGATGATTTTTTGTTGTAAAATAGTCAAAAGGCTGTATTTGTAATAGAATGAACCAGGATGTCAGATAAAATAAGTTTCACCTGCAGTGCATGACAGGAGGGATGTTCCTGATAATGTCCACTTTGAATTTTTTGTACTTGCATTGCTTTATAGTGGTTTGAGATATGAGGTTCCATGGTGGTTCAACTTTTTAGGATCAAACATATTTTTATACGCCCGAAGGGACATACTATGTTATACCCCTGGTGTCCATCCGTTAGCAATTTCGTGTCCGCTCTGTAACTTGGAGCCCTTGAAGGATTTCAAAGAAACTTGACACAATGTTTACCACACTGAGACAATGTGTAGAGCGCATATTTTGGATGACTCGCTTCAAGGTCAAGGTCACACTTAGGGGTCAAAGGTCATACCAGTTTGTTTCGTGTCCGCTCTGTAACTCTTGAACTGCTTGAAGGATTTCAAAGAAACTTGGCACAAATGTTCACTACACCAATAGGATGTGCAGAGTGCATATTTCGGATGACTCGCTTCAAGGTCACACTTAGGGGTCAAAGGTCACATATGACTTTGCTTTGTGTATATTGCTCTGTATTGCAGTGCTCTTGTTTTTTTTTTTTGGCAGATCCCTTTTTTGTTCATTTATTCACTGTGATAAACTGACTTACACTGCACAGGTTCCATAAGGGTATTTTGCTTTTTTACAAAATTATGCCCCTTTTTCGACTTTGAAATTTTGGTTAAGTTGTTGTATGTAAGCTCGTATCTCAATTCACAGGAGCCTGAAATTCTATCTATAATGCTCCAAAATGGCTAAATATAAAAATTACCCCTCCTATATATATAAAAAAAGAACAGGAATGAAACAAAACCGTACCCCGCCCACTTTTTGTAAACAAGAAACTTCGAAAAACAGAAAAGCATCTCTATACGAGCGGTCTTATTTTGAAGAGGACAAAAAAATATAGTAGAAACACTGCTTACTGTAAACTGTCTTCCTTTTAACTAACACAAAATCATCATTTTCAATACCTTTTCGTTCATCGCCGAAACCATTGCGTGACGTCACATATACATGTACCTGTTTCACAGCCTCGCAGTTAATTCGATGTACTTTCACTTCGATAAGAAATAAAGGTAAGATATTGTTTATGTTTATATTTTATTGTTCATTTTTCCATGAATAAAAATTATATATTTGCATTTGTTTGTCAATGTATTCAACTAATATTTTCAAAACAAAAACGTAAACAAAACGGGAAGTATCTCCATTATTCACTGGAGGGAAATTTAAAAATTGGAAACTTCCATAGTGACTATTATTTATTATGGCAGATAACCTGAGCGCTGCGATATGGTATGGAAATCCTGTGTTTTTTATAAAAATGTTGCATTTGACCCTTAGTTAGTTATGACACATCGAAGTGAAAGTATATCGAATTAACTGCGAGGCTGTGAAACAGGTACATGTATGTGACGTCACGCAATGGTTTCGGCGATGAACGAAAAGGTATTGAAAATGATGATTTTGTGTTAGTTAAAAGGAAGACAGTTTACAGTAAGCAGTGTTTCTAGTATATTTTTTTGTCCTCTTCAAAATAAGACCGCTCGTATAGAGATGCTTTTCTGTTTTTCGAAGTTTCTTGTTTACAAAAAGTGGGCGGGGTACGGTTTTGTTTCATTCCTGTTCTTTTTTATATATATAGGAGGGGTAATTTTTATATTTAGCCATTTTGGAGCATTATAGATAGAATTTCAGGCTCCTGTGCTCAATTCCACCTAATCAACTTCACACACTTGTTAAATGTGATGATCTTACATGCAGTGCACAGGTTCCATAACTCTACTTTGCATTTTTACAGAATTGTGCCCCTTTTTGGACTTACAGTTGTTTTTGGTTAAGTTTTTGTATGTAAGCTGGTATCTCAGTACCCACTTCTGGGAATGGATTGAAACTTCACACGCATGTTCACTCTGATTATCTGACATGCAGTGCACAGGTTCCATAGTTTTACTTTGTATTTTTACAAAATTTTGCCCCTTTCTCGTCATAGCATTGTTTTGTGTAGGCTGGTATCTCAGTATCCACTAATGGGAATAGATTGAAACTTCATTCAGTTGTCCGTTGTGATAAGCTGATATGCATTGTACAGGTTCCATAACCCTGTTTTGCAATTTTACCAAAGTATGCCCTTTTTTCAACTTTCATAAATTCATATTCATTCAGTTGACAAGACTGTTGAATAGTCAAGCGTTACTGTCCTCCGACAGCTCTTGTTATTTCATGTTTTGATAGTTAATTGAGAATAGACAATACACTTAATATTAATGAGCGTTTTTGAATCCATGCATCACCCTGTTTGCAAATATGGTTGAAACTCGGTATCTTGAATTCTGAGGGATTGGGCGTTTTACTTCGAGATAACTGAATTTTGACTTAAAATGATATTTTGTGGACATGTTTGCAGGATCAGACTTGACAATGCCTTTGATATAGCTAGAATTTTTAGATAAGTGAGTTTGAGTTTCACTGGCAATAAATTAAACCATTGTGAATATATGATCCAGTATACAGTGGTGCAAATGTACCAATTATGAATACTACCTCCAATTTTTAGGTGTATTTTAATTTTTTGAATTACTTCCCTTTTATGTTACTATAAATAGCTTATTTTGAAATTTTTTTATTGTTGGTTATAGGGAAAAATCGAGACCACTTTTCTGTGGTACAACATGGATGGTACCTCCAACTTTAGGTATATTTTGATATACCTGTACCTGGTAAGGATTTTTTTGTGGACTTAGAATTTTTTTTGGAATTTCTTCCCTTTGTTGGTTCTGTCCTTTGGGCTTCAATAGTCAAGTCCTTTAAATTTTGCTCCCATCCTCTGATGTAACTCTTCAAGTGTATATTGCCTCACTTGGCACAGCTCTTGTATCATTTAGTTACCAGGGGCTGCTGTCTGGATTCCTTATATAATATGTTTGAATCAATTACAGTGACACTTGGTATTATAAGTTATTTATTTAAACATGTTGAAAATGTATTCATGTGTTACATTTTCACATGTTATTTTAGCACTGCATGCCCAGGAAATGTTTGTTTGGATACCATTAAAACATGGGGAGTGATTCCAGGTTTTTTTATCATTTCAAAGCAAAACAACAAAATGCCTGGTGTGTGTATTCATGTTGGTCCCTCTGATTTAACTATCTAACTAGTAGCAGAAATTAAGAGATTTTCAACTTTGTCAGACTCTGTTTATTTGTTAAAGGGAATACTAATGGAACATAAGGTCTTGATAATCTCTGGTTTATAACCAGTAGAATTGGATTTCACTATAACATGTTGTATTCGAGACATTTTACTTTCTTTCTCACCTACATACTTGGGTCGGATGGTGTCTGTGTTTACAGGTAGATGTCAGCAAAGTTTATAGGCATAAGGCTTGTCGGTACTATCTCACTTCACAAACTTGAAATATTGTCAAACAAATTTTTCATATATTTCATCATTACCTATAGAATAGATGAGTAGTATGTATATAAGATAGAGGAAACAGATTGTTCCTAATAGCTCAGCTCTGTTAAGACAGGTATAAGCAGGAATCAATGCCAACAAAATCTGTAGAAGGAAATGAAAAAAATATACAAGAGGCACACTTACCGATTGAATTCCTACACAGCTTGCATCCATTGAATGAAGTAAAAGTTTTCTTCTCTGTTAATTATAGTTAAGTGTGCATGTAATAATCATAATGATTGCAGCAGTACTGGGTGGTTATATAGCCAGAAATACAATCAAACTTCATTCGCTCAAATTTGGATAATTTAGACACCGCCCTTTGCTCAAACTCGTTGTAAGATCCCAGCAAATTCTCTGTATAATGTTAAGTTGTTTGATGGCTCAAACAGTTTATAACTCAAACAAATTTTGCTGGTCCCCTTGAGTTCAAGCGAATGAAGTTTGATGGTTTAGAGCAGTTGATTGTTCAGTCCAGAGGTTGATAGGGTCATGGTAGTGCATTCCCCATTAAATACTAGTACTGGTATTTCTTGGGTAGTCACTAGTGTGAAAGGCAGTCCTTGAGGTACTGTAAAATCATTTAACTTCTCAGGCATAAAATTTTTTGGTTTTGGTCAAAATGGCAATTTAGGGGATATTAAGGTAGTTCTGCATGTTTGATAAACCGGAAGTGATGGCGTAACGTCATTTATCCGGAAAACGTAGAATAAAGCTTGGATTCAGCGTACAGAAACGAAAATCATTTTCTGAATTAATCGAAACCCGTGAGTAAATTTATTACAATGGCACAGTTGCTATATTTCTAAAGTCAAAATATGATATTAAAACATATAACACGTTACAAACTTCAAAATAATGTCTTAATTTGCTTGAAATGGCCGGTTCACTTTGATCATGGTCACTTATATAAAAAAAAAAAGCACACGGACCTATACATTTTATTTCACCAAATAATAGGCCAAACCTGTATTTACAACTGTGATAAGTTTCATAAAAATCTACAGGGGTGTAAAATTCTTTTTCACACCACTCGCCCTGCAGGACTAGTAGCTAGTAAAATCTACTCGCCCTTAGTGGACAGTCACTCGCCCTAATAATTGACATTTTGAATACTGTCACGTTTTATGGAAGGAGTATTATGTACAACAAGCAAATTTTAAAGAAACACATAGCTCGTACACTACGTTTCCTTTTTGATTATTCATTTTTGTTACTCTTAAATTTCCTTTTCACACCAGACATTTTTCTTTCACTAATTTTGTCACCTCCACCATCAAGTTGCTCTCCATATAATAACTGCATCGATAGTAAAAATAATCACAGTCTTACCCCTACCGTAGTTTCCCAAAGTGTCAGGAAAGTATTAAACATCAGTTATTTTCATTTTCTCAAGACTTATTTCCCGAAAAATAATTATTTTGAAAAGTGTCTTAAAAATATGGACACCATAATCATCATCCACCTACCCGTCTTGATAGCGAAAAAAAAAATGTTGAAGATCATCGGTAATTATTCTGTTGATAAACTAAGTAATTGGCCTGTTTTCTCCATCAATTAACATACCCTCAAAGAGCTAAAAGAAGTGTGTCGGTATTATGACATCTGAAGTGGAGATCAAAGCGGTATTGTTGCGCGAGATTGTCATGGCATTATGTCATATTAAAGTTTTCGCACCATGTGACCTATTTGCCCTCAAGGAATTTACATTATCGTTTGGGAAGAATATTTTATTAAAAACAATACATGTACAAAGATTCATTTAAAACTTATTTAAAACCGCAACAACATCATTTTGTTTTATTTTAAAACCACATTTCTATTTACGTCCACGAGGTCACGTACCCTATTCAGCCGCACTAACAGAAACCTTTTTACCAAACAAATCGTTTTACTCAATGTATTTAAATTACTGTTGCTTTTTCATTATTTAAGATTTTTTAATTCTGTTTTTTGTTCTTTCTGGTCAAAAGTCTGAATTTTATGCCCATTGTATGTATCATTTATTTTCTCTTAGAAAGAAATCAGTAATTAAGATCGCACTGTTTGAAATTTAACAAAAGATTATATGAAAATTCGACCGTTTTCATACAAATTTGCTTACATTTCCGTCGATATTTTATTGAAATCTTAATAGAATTCAAATTGTATTACTTCTCAAGCGGTGTTGAAAAACTGAAGCGATAATGTTAAAAAATGAATGCACTACGCGGGTTTTTTGTGTACTTGTCGATAAACAAAACAAAGTAACGGAGATGTAAATTTGATATTACGATAGGTCGCATGTGCTCTCGGAATGGAAAATTACCGGCATAACGTTTGATATCTTTACGATTCGCAGGTAAATTCCAGTCAATCAAAGTAGCAACTGAACTATCTCAAAGTTTGTTGACGTTTTTCAAGATGTAATTTCTGAATTTCATTAAAGCAACGACGTAAAAACCACTAGCCCGATCGGTCGAGTATACAGCGAGATCCACTCGTCCTATCCAGACTTTAACTCGCTAATGCGAGCGAGCGAGTGGAATTTTACACCCCTGATCTACATTGTAGAAAAATGTCTATTCGCGAAAATGTTATGAAAGTTATGATTTTCCCATAGACTCCCATTATAAAATATTGCGTGAGGTCCACATTTTTCAAATCAGTCTAGCAAAAAAGCAAGCACACGACCCTAACTTTTTTATTTGCTGAACTTTCTAGGTATATTCTGAAGTTTTTATAGAGTTTAATCGAATTCTACATTGTAGAAAAAATTCTGATCCAAACGTGCAGAACTACCTTAATTTATAGATTTCAGCTTTCGAAAATAAAATGAATGGAAATTTTACTTGTTCATTGGGATTAAATTTCGTGGATTGACATAACCATGAAATCCATGAAAATTAGTTCCCCACGAATATTAATGATTTCACAGTAATCGTTATCTCTGAGTACTATAACCATAATGCTGATATGACACATATAAATGGTATATTGTGAAGTAAGTTTTTTTTGATAAAATGAACAAAATCTTCTAAAACCATTATGAGTCAACATAACTAACAGGATGAGTTTTTCCTATTTGTGAATTTGTTGTTAGGTTTTATGTTCCATCTCATTTAGCATACTGATACCACTATTGTAAAATTTTATGTCTAGAATTGCCAACTGCTTCTGGAACACTTGTCATCCGAAAGCTCTGTTCTATGTATAGAATTGCCAGCTGCCTATGGAACACTTGTCATCCAACAGCTCTGTTTTATGGCTAGAATTGCCAGCTGCCTATGGAGCACCTGTCATCCAATAGCTCTGTCTTATGGGTAGAATTGCCAGCTGCCTATGGCACACTTGTCATCCAACAGCTCTGTCTTATGGCTAGAATTGCCAGCTGCCTATGGAGCACTTGTCATCCAACAGCTCTGTTTTATGGCTAGAATTGCCAGCTGCCTATGGAGCACTTGTCATCCAACAGCTCTGTTTTATGGCTAGAATTGCCAGCTGCTGCCTATGGGGCACTTGTCATCCAACAGCTCTGTTTTATGGCTAGAATTGCCAGCTGCCTGTGGAGCACTTGTCATCCAACAGCTCTGTCTTATGGCTAGAATTGCCAACTGCCTGTGGAGCACTTGTCATCCAACAGCTCTGTCTTATGGCTAGAATTGCCAGCTGCCTATGGCACACTTGTCATCCAACAGCTCTGCCTTATGGCTAGAATTGCCAGCTGCCTATGGCACACCTGTCATCCAACAGCTCTGTCCTATGGCTAGAATTGCCAGCTGCCTATGGAACACCTGTCATCCAACAGCTCTGTTTTATGGCTAGAATTGCCAGCTGCCTATAGCACACCTGTCATCCAACAGCTCTGTTTTATGGCTAGAATTGCCAGCTGCTTATGGCACACTTGTCATCCAACAGCTCTAGCTGTTTTATGGCTAGAATTGCCAGCTGCCTATGGCACACTTGTCATCCAACAGCTTTGGTTTGTGGCTAGAATTGCCAGCTGCCTATGGCACGCTTGTTATCCAACAGCTCTGTTTTATAGCTAGAATTGCCAGTTGCTTATGAAACACTTGTCATCCAACAGCTCTGTTTTATGATTAGAATTGCCTGCTGCCAATGGAATATGTTTATTTGTTTATAAAAAAAACTTGTCATTCAACAGCTCTCATGTTATGTCAGGCATTGAGCATTAAATTCAACAGC
This sequence comes from Mercenaria mercenaria, assembly GCF_021730395.1. Lineage (NCBI taxonomy): Eukaryota > Metazoa > Mollusca > Bivalvia > Venerida > Veneridae > Mercenaria > Mercenaria mercenaria. The sequence goes on along the minus strand of NC_069370.1, from coordinate 66,308,133 downwards.
CCTGTTTATAGGCAGGTAATTGTCTGCTTATGAAAGACTTGTTATCCAACAGCTCATAAGTTTGATTTTTGGACATATCAATGTTTTACATGATAATTTGACAGAAGACAGTTTGTCCTCCACCTTTGATTTATGTTTGGAACTTTGTGAGAATCAACAACATGGTACAAGCTTATGTTAAATGGTATCAGTAGCATATCCCAAAATATAGTCCGATTTCGAGGTCAGCAATGTTTTTGTACTTTTAATAATGGGATGGTCCGTTATTTAGGTAGTGTTATTCAGTATGATAGTGGTTCTTACCTAAATAAGGCAAGGTAAATCATGCTGATTTCCTTAATCGGCAGATGAGTCTATAAATGGAACCCTCAAAATTAATGTCAAAATCAAACTATAGTGGTGAACAAACAAAAGTAAATGCATATATAAATAGTAAAGAACGAACAAACAGAAGTTAACACATGTATGATTGAAAACATGGAACCACTGAAGATATCTTTTCATTTCAAAATGCAGCAATTTGCTGGTAACATGATATGATACAAGTAAGATGAAAATTCAAGGTATTAAATTTTCTTTAATGTTGATGGCAGATTATAGTTTATAGGATCATTTAGTGCATTTTATTGCAGTAAACACCTTTAGATTTCTCCATACCATCTGCTGGTGTACAACTCCAGCATTGGATTCCAGTCTGTTCTTTCATGATCAATAATATTTTCACTTAATTGCCTTCAGAATCATAAATGAATTCTTGATTAATACCACTGAGGGTTCTACATTTCATGGTTTTATGAAAGATTCATCCTTGTAGGCTTTACTTGTGTTGTGAAGTTGAAAGTTTCTGGTGAAACATAATCATAAAATGCAGTCCTGTCATAAAATGGAATCTTTAGAGATCTGTATAATTTTTAAATATTTGATAGTAGTTCAGAGTTGTGTCTGTCTTCCTGGAAAGTTAAATCTCCGCGGAGAGGCTGCAATATGATGTATCTCCGAATGCAACCGTGCTATTGGTCAATTTTAAACATATATGCACAGAGACAGCCAATCAGATGCTTGTGTTTTTAGACTGGTTTCAAAACTCACTCATGTAATAGCACGGCTTTTGCTCAGGTTAATTTGAAATGAAATAGCCATCTTTTTGTCAAGGAATCTTACTTTTTAAAGGTGTTGTATGGGGGTGGGGTAGCATTGGTCTTATGGGTTTGAGCCCATTGGGGTGACAACTAAACCTTATAAAGTGCCCTTTATCAGACAGATATTTATATTCAATCTTTCATCATAGTCAAGCTAAAATAAATTTAAAAAAGAAGTATTGTTAACTGATTTATACTGTATTTTGTACTTTTTTTGTAGACTTTAAAATTATTGATATTTGATGATGTCTATTCTGCATTTTGTAATGCATTATTTTAGATGCTATCAAAATTTTGATGTAAATTCTGCTGAACTTTTATATAAGTTTGTGTGCACCCAACAAAGTGCTGTTTCTGGTGTGACTTTTGTTTTGATATAAAAATGCATGATACTGTAATTTCCGTAAACATTTGAAATGCCAGTATGCCATGTTTTGTAAACATTTTTAAAATATCGGAACATGCATACAGGTTTAATGTTAACAAAACCTTGTGCATGCTGGGAAAACATCTACACCTTTTTGTTGGATATGTAATTTCCTGGAAGGCTGATAAATTGATATTAAATAGCTTAAGTGAATGTGGAATTTTTTTGTATTCTAAATTGGTTCTAAATATATCTTACAGTATGGTTTGTATGAAAATTAAGAGTACTGAAATGAACATGAGGGTACTGAAACATTAGGGTACTGAAACACTGGGGTACTGAAACATGAGGGTACTGAAACACTAGGGTACTGAAACATTAAAGTACTGAAATACTGGGGTACTGAAACATTAGAGTATTGAAACACTTTGGTACAGAAACACTAGGGTACTGAAACACAAGGGTACTGAAACATTAGGATACTGAAACACTAGGGTACTGAAACATTAGGATACTGAAACACTAGGGTACTGAAACATTAGGATACTGAAACACTAGGGTACTGAAGACTAGAGTACTGAAATACTGGGGTACTGAAACATTAGAGTATTGAAACACTTTGGTACAGAAACACTAGGGTACTGAAACACAAGGGTACTGAAACATTAGTGTACTGAAACATTAGTGTACTGAAACATTAGGATACTGAAACACTTTGGTACAGAAACACTAGGATACTGAAACACTAGGGTACTGAAACATTAGAGTACTGAAACACTTTGGTACAGAAACATTAGAGTACTGAAACACTAGGGTACTGAAACATTAGAGTACTGAAACACTAGGGTACTAAAACATTAGAGTACTGAAACACTAGGGTACTAAAACATTAGAGTTCTGAAACACAAGGGTACTGAAACATTAGGATACTGAAACACTAGGGTACTGAAACATACTGAGACACTAGGTTGCTGAAGCACTGGGGTACTGAAACATTAGAGTACTGAAACACTAGGGTACTAAAACATTAGAGTTCTGAAACACAAGGGTACTGAAACATTAGGATACTGAAACACTAGGGTACTGAAACATACTGAGACACTAGGTTGCTGAAGCACTGGGGTACTGAAACATTAGAGTACTGAAACACTAGGGTACTAAAACATTAGAGTTCTGAAACACAAGGGTACTGAAACATTAGGATACTGAAACACTAAGGTACTGAAACATACTGAGACACTAGGTTGCTGAAGCACTGGGGTACTGAAACACTACTTGGGTACTGAAACATAAGGGTACTGAAACATTAGAGTACTGAAACACTAGGGTACTGAAACACTGATGTGCTTAAAAAACACAATGGCACTGAGAAATAATGAGTACTCAGGTTTGCTGGTATTTCCATTGGGCAATAATTTACGTTTTGTTTACTTTATTGAGGGTACTGAAATACTGAAAGTATTGAAACATGAGGTTCTTAAACATGGTCGACCGTGGTGATTATTGACTATCAAAAACTGTATAAATATGAATTTAAAAGGGTTGTGAAAATACATGACCATGACAATAATTATTGTAGTCTATATTTTTGCAAGTCAGTCATTTATTTGTCATAAAATAGTTAAGATGACAACATTTTATAGTCAGACTATGAAAGTTTTCCTTTGAATCTGTCTATAAATGCAGGAAAACTGTTCTATAAGTAAGGAAAACCTTAGGAGCCAAATATTCAACCATAAAAAAACGTTGTGACCATTGTCAACCGTGGTGATCATTTCATCTGGGTGGGTGGGGCTTGACTGAGAAGTGACAATACTTATCAAAGTTTAGACTCATAAATGCAGTGAAGGCCTTTTTTTCATGCCTTCCTGACACAACACAAGGTTATCAGATTTACTTGAGACATACAACCATGAAATAAACAAAATCCCTATTGTTTGTGTGGGTGTAGCTGGGAGTAGAGAGAAATGATTATGCTTTTGCAATCCAAAGGTTAACTACTTGCTGTTATAATTCACTTCCAGAAATGCAGTAAAACAAACAAAAGTAAATTGAACAATCTTGCAATAATCATCATGAAAATAATGATCAGCAATTTTACACTGCCAGGAAGATCAAGGCTATATGCAACAATTGATTGCAGCAACGAAAAACCTGAATTGTCTCAACAATAATCAATGATCTGTTAGAGCTATATGTGGAACAAAACTGCTTCCAGCACATAATATAGGCTGTTTGTAGTCCCTTGGTGAATGATAACATCCAAGCTTTTTCAGGGAATAAATGATATATATTGATATAGTAGGCAACTTCAACTCTTACAGACATTGGGGAATCTGTGGTAGACATTTTGATTTCTGCTTTGAATGAAATATTATGTATTGTTGACCCAATGCAAAATTTTATGTATATAGTTACACAGTTTCAAAAGTTTTGCACTGTGATGATGTTAAGTTACAGCTTCAAGAAAATAACCTTAACATAAGTAAAATTTAATGTACCATATAAATATGGTACACTCATGAATTATTCAGGTTTAGAGATTAAATTTATTCTGGTTTAGAGGTTATTTTTAGTCACATGATTTCCTAGCTTTATAATGCACAGTCAGGACTACTGTAGCCATCCAAGTGACATTTTGTTGCAGTTAATTAGTTAATGACTTCCAATTATTGATAAATATGTGGGGTAATTTGTCATGGCTTTGGCCTTTTCACTGATGTGCAATAATTAGCTCTATACTAGGACGGGATATTAGTCAGAAGTCCTTGTGAATATAGTGTCTCCACCATCATTGATTTTCTACATGTTTAGAGTGCATAGCAACTTGTATTTGAAAACAAAATTGATTATTTCGGATATATCTGTTTCTTTGATGCAGCATTAAGTAGAAGCAAATAACACAAAGGAGAGAATATTATATTGTTCCAAAGACATTTGTTCTATTCCTTTCAAGATAAGCCATAAAAAAATTAACAACTTTTGTTTTCCCTAATTAGCATAGGGAGAAATTTCTAAAGGGATTCAATTTGAAAATTTTGGAGTGATATTATATGGCCATTTTCAAGAAAATTTTTGAAATTTAATTGTGGTAGAGATATTTCTCGTTTCTAACCGTGGGTGTGGGCTTTAATATAGTTGGGCATTGTTTGTCTAAGTTGTCAGTCATGTACATGTGTATATTATTTTAAAGGCACTGACCATCAGATTTTGGCTAAATATTATCTTTCTTTAGAATTGAAGTTTGGACATATTATGAACATTAAAATATAAGTTTTTGTTTCTAAACTATCTTAAAAATGCCAAACCAAGAAGAAAAAGATGCCCACGTCAGGAATCGAAACCAGGAAAGCTTTTCTACTGTCTTTACCAATACCGCCAGGGAGGATTACCTGTTAAAGCATTTAAAATGTAGATATTTATAATTAAGGTAGTTTATCTTGAGTAAAGTGTTACAAAAACTTTTCGATTTTCATTGTTACATTTGGTAAAAACAACTAATTCTCATGTCTTTCCATAACATAATTATAGTCTGTCAGTAATTAAGTTTTATAGCTATGTCACGGTACGGACTTGGTCACGTTAGGAGAGAAGATGTGCCAGGCAGCCGGTTAGCTCAGTCGGTAGAGCACTCGCCCTGTAAGCGAGAGGTCCCGGGTTCGAGCCCCTGACTGACTGCACATTTTTCTCACCCTGTGACATTTGGCGCCCAACATGGGACCGTGGCATGCTTGCTTGGTCAGTCTTACGACGCTTGCAATATTATGTACCTCCGGAATTCGAGGATGAATTTGCAATTTGTGGGGTGATTGTCAGGGTACGAACTTGGTCATGTTAGGGGAAAGATGTGTCAGGCAGCCGGTTAGCTCAGTCGGTAGACCACTCGCCCTGTAAGCGAGAGATCCCGGGTTCCAGTCCCAGACTGACTGCACATTTTTCTCACCCTGTGACAGCTATCTTAAGAAAATATAGCTTTAATTTCCTGATACCTATTTTTTTATTGTCCTGTTATCTGTAAGCCAGTGCCTTAGGATGGAGTAAGGATTTGAACCTAAATTAGTGTGGTGACATTCCCTAACAACATAAATCTAGCTGCTCCCAGAAAATTAAAATAAAGAAAAATAATGTGCTTTTTGGGAAAAGGAAACATTTAGGGTGAGAGCTATATGACATTAAATTTTAATGATCTAAAAAAAGGTTGTTAGTTGTCCTTGAAAACTAATATTAAACAACTTTCTATTGAAATGAGCTGCGCCATGAGAAAACCAACATAGTGCGTTTGTGACCAGCATGGATCTAGACCAGCCTGCTTTTCCGCTCAGTCTGGTCAGGATCCATGCAGTTTGCTTTCAAAGCCTATTGCAATTAGAGAAACCATAAGCAAACAGCATGGATTCTGACCAGACTGCATGGATGCACAGGCTGGTCTGGATCCATGCTGGTCGCAAATGCACTATGTTGGTTTTCTCATGTTGTGGCTCAAATATATAGGTATATGTGTATCTGTATTAAATGTATGGTATTTATGTTGTATTCATATTCATTCATGGATGGTTTTTTGAGACAAAGTCATTGAGGCGATAAGAGAAAAAAATATGGAAAAAAATCTAATGTTATAGATAAGTTTAAGATACGAAATTTACTCTTCACAGTTGAAACTTGTATCTATTATAAAGACCTATGCAAAAAAATATTTATTCATAAGTTAAAAATTTGGTTAAAAATGGTTGTTAGAACAGGTTTGGCTGTATATACAAAGGTTTTTGAACATTTGACAAAGAAATGTTGATATTCCCTTTCACATAAACCATTCAGTTGTTAACATTGATAAACATTATTATTAACTTGTGTGATAAACATGATAAACATATATTAACTTGTGTGATAAACATGAAATAGAAATTAACCCTTCTCAATTTACCCTGGACACAATTGATTCTGCTTTTGCGACCAGTGTAGATCTTGGTCAGCCTGCACATCCATGTAGTCTGATCATAATCTGCACTGTTCTCTATTCAGTCAGTATCTTTTTGGTAAACACCACTTATAACAGTTAATGGTACTGCCCAAATTATTTGTTATATTTTGATTTTTGATCACTTTTAGCCAGATGCAACAGGTACAGAGAATATAATATTAGTGATTTGGTGTTCATCACTTTGGGAGGTCAACAAGAATTACCGTATACTGTTGATAACTGCCTTATTGCTCTTATACTGTTGTTTGTTCCCCTGACAATCATAAGGGTATATTGTTTTACTGTGATGCCCAGTTTATACAACAGTGCATTGTACTTCCACAGAACAATCTGAAAAAGTCTGTTCCAAGTTTCTATTTTGAGTTTTATTGCATAAAAACTTGTTAATTTTGGAGAAGGGTGGAAATTTTGTATTTCCTGACACTTTGTGTCAGTTATTTATAGCTGGTGCAGTAATTATGACTAGCTTCCAGTCACTGTAATTCAGGAGGCATAATGATGTATTCATTGTCTGTATACTCATTGGAAGCAACCAGATTCCTGTTGTTAGATTAAATTTTATGCACCTTTTGATAAATGTGCAGTATTGTAGCCTTGACCTGTAGAGTGACCTACCCTACTGTTGCATGTCAGTACTGAGTAGTAACACAGGAATATACTGCAGAACTAGATCTGTTGTTCTTAGAACATAACCTTGTTTTTAGCTCATCTGGGCAAGTTCAGGTTGTGCAAGACTCAAGACCTATTATCCATCACCAGTTTACTTTTAACTCATTGGAGATCTTATTCTGGAGCAGTCTCCATGAAACTTACTCACCATGATATTAAATGCAAAAATGCCGCAGTAACACCGAAGTTATCCCCCTGAAGAAGACCATATGTAGCTGAAATGTTGGTGAAAAATAGTGACTTGTTTAAAAAAGTTTTTAGCTCAACTGAGCACAAAGTGCTCATGGTGATCTATTGTGATCATGCTGTGTCTGTCGTCTGTTGTGCATCCGTCTGTTCGTTCGTCGTCAACAATTGTGTTTAGACAACATCTCCTCCAAAACCATAGAATGGATTTTGATGAAACTTGGCCATGATGTTCCTTGGGTGGTCCTCTGCCAGAGTTATTCAAACGGCTCCACTTGGTTGCACATAGGGGCTGCCAAAGCTAAAAATAGAAAAAAACTTCAAACAACATATCTCCTCCTAAATCGATGGTCCGATTATGAAATAATTTCACACAAATAGTCCTTGTGTCACCTTCTACCAATACTGGTAAAATTTTACCGATTCGTCAAAAAACATGGCCGCCAGGGGGTGTGATTACTTTTTCCTATTATGTATTTAGTGGAAACTTTAAAAATCTTCTTGTGTGAAACTGCTGGTCTGATTTTGAAAGAATTTTACACAAATGGTCTTTGTTTGACCCTGTACCAGGATTATTCAAATTATTTTGATTCGTCAAAAAACATTGCCACCAGAGAGCGTGGTCCCTTTTCCCTATATTTATATATATTCGAAACTTTAAAAATCTTCTTGTGTAAAACTGCTGGCCCGATTTTAGAATAATGTTACACAAATGGTCTTTGTGTGACCCTCTACCAAGATTGTTCAAATTATACCGATTTGTCAAAAAAAAACATGACTGATAGGGGCGTGGTCACTTTTCCATATATGTTTTTTCTGATTCGTAAAAAAAAACATGGCCACCAGAGGGCATGTTCACTTTTTCCTGTATGTATATAGTGGAAACTTTAAAAATCTTCTTGTGTGAAACTGCTGGCCCAATTTTTAGCTCACCTGAGCAGTTCTCATGGTGAGCTGACATTTGAAAGTGCTTTTTCTTGATGCGTACATGGCGCTAAATATCACATTGACGTTACGTCAACATAATATCGTTGTGATGATTAAAGCATTGTTAGTCATATTAGAATTATTGTTACAATTTCAACATTTAAACAAAACCGCCAATATAGTAGCATAAAAATGGTCCAGACTAATTATTTAAATGAATTAGAGACATTTTCAAATGATTGGGGTGACACTGGTAAATACTTTAAAAGCGTTATGGAAGAAGGAAATGAGGCACATATGTTATAAATAAACAAATTTTTGATACAAAATAGATCGGATAAAAGTGTGGTGGCGATCCAGCTGGCTTACGGAAGGTCGGTGGTTCTACCCAGGTGCCTGCCCATGATGAAGTAATGCACGTAGGGGCTCCTGGGGTCTTCCTCCACCATCAAAGCTGGAATGTCGCCATATGACCCCAAAAAAAAACTGTTCAGCCAGTTCCTGAGGCATTGTGTATTATTTTTACTAAATACTGTAAAATCATTTAATTTCGTGGGCATAAAATTTCGTGGTTTTGGTTTCGTGGGGTCGTGATTCGTGAAGTTTTGAACATAAAATGAATGGTAGTTTTACTTGTTGGTTGTGATTTAATTTTGTGGATTGACTCAACCACGAAATACATGAAAATTAGTCCCCCACAAATATTAATGATTTCACAGTAGTATGTTTTGCTGTTACTAGGACAAATGGATTGGTATAAAGGGTTTATAAAAAGAAATCTAGGGGTGTAACTTATCTAAAAGACAAAATATTGGTTTGAATCACATTTTCCTGTATTTCCCACCGTCCTGGGAAACACGAGTTATTGATGATTTCCTACTTAACCATTAGCCGGCTAAATTTCTATAATGAACTTGTCCATCTTTCAGTCTGGACAGTACCATTAACTGTTAAAAGAGGTGCTTACCAAAAAATACTGACTGAATGGCGAACAGTGCAGACCATGATCAGACTGCACTGATGTGGGCTGATCATGATTTACACTGGTCGCAAAGGCAGAATCAGTCGTGTTTAGCATGATAAGGGTTAAATGCCAACCCTGGATAGTTTTTTTAACAAAGGCCAATCATGTCAGATTGGATTCTAGGATATCTTTGGTAAGAACTAGGTGAGATGATCGATACTGGCCCTCATGTTAAAGTATGTTTATACTCTTGTATAGGGTAAAATCCCACCCCTAAAACTGGTAGGGCATGACTTTGAGTTTTACATTTTGTATTTACAGGCATAGAATTCAATGTACAAGAGAATCCGCTGAAATGTCTGACAGGAAACTTAATAAATGTGATCTGTTCACTAACAGCAAATGAGGAGCATCAGAATGCGAAGTTACAATGGATTGACAAAAATGATAATCCAGTTTTAAGTACAAGCCTTAGGTAAGTATTTTAACACCATAATTACTCTCATACCTGTATCTTAAGACCATGTTTGGGAAGCCATAGAATGGTCCTCATTGACGTCATGTTAACATAAACTGAAAATGTTTAAATATGAAATGAATTGTGTGGTCTTGAAAGCCAGACCTGTAAATTTTTTACTAAAAAAATATAACACACTGTCTCATGAACAGTGAAAGAGCTTACACACTAAATTTTGTCCCTCGGTGATGAAGAAGTTAAGTACTTTCTTGTGCTCATGCTGCCAGTTCAGTCATCCTTGCTAAATCTTCCATTGGAATGAAGTTTTTAGCTCACCTGTCACATAGTAACAAGGTGAGTTTTGTGATCGCCCGTCATACGTCGTCTAGCCGCAAATACGATAGACACAACATTTTGCAATCGATTTTAATCAAACTTGCTTGCAACTTGTATTAGCATCAATATCTCTTCCTTTTGAAAACTGGCCTGATTCCATCATGGGTCCCTTAAAGGGCCAAAATTTGCTATTTTGGCTATTGCAGTCATATAGAGACTTCATAATGCCCCACTTCGAAGAAGGAGGCGTTTGCAGATGTCAGTAGGTCGGTCGGTGGGTATGTAGACCAATCCGTTTCCGGATGATAACTCAAGAACACTTTGGCCTAGGATCATGAATGTTGATAGGGAGGTTGATCATTGCCAGCAGATGACCCCTTTTGATTTTGAGATAAGTAGGTTAAAGGTCACAGTGACCCGGAACAGTTAAACGGTTTCCGGATGGTAACTCAAGAATGCTTAGGCCTAGGATCAGGAAAGTTGATAGGGAGGTTAGTCATGACTAGCAGATGACTCCTATTGATTTTGAGATCAGTAGGTTAAAGGTCAAGGTCATAGTGACCAGGAAAGGTTAAATGGTTTCCGGATGATAACTCAAGAATGCTTTGGCCTTGGATAATGAAAGTTGATAGGGAGGTTAGTCATGAGCAGCAGATGATCCCTATTGATTTTGAGGTCAGTAGGTCAAATATCAAGGTCACAGTGACCCTGCACAGTTAAACGGTTTCCAGACGATAACTCAAGAATGCTCGGGCCTAGGATCATGAAAATTGATAGGGAGGTTGGTCATGACCAGCAGATGACCCCTATTGTTTCTATGCCCCCAGCATCTACTGATGCAGAGGCATATAGTGATCGTCCTGTCCGTCCGTCGGTACGAGGTTAACCAAATGGGACCGTTTCGTCTAGCATCAATACCCCTTACTAGAATGACTTGATACTAATGCAGATGTAAACTGTGACCATTCCTCATCTTCAGACATCACCTGACCTCAGTTTGACCTTGACCTTGACCTCATTTTGGACTTAGGTTGCTTTATATGGGCCAACACTTGGTTAACCAAATGGGTCCGTTTCGTCTAGCATCAATACCGCTTACAAGAATGGATTGATACTAATACAGATGTAACCTGTGACCATTCCTCATCTTCAAACATCACTTGACCTCAGTTTGACCTTGACCTCGTTTTGGACTTAGGTTGCTTTGTATCGACAAGGATGCCACCGGGGGCATCAAGCGTTTATTGAATGCAGCTCCTTGTTTAGACCAGAGGTCAAGGTCACAGTGACCCAGAACAGTTAAACCGTTTCTAGACGATTACTTGAGAATGATTGGGCCTAGGATTGTGAAAGTTGATAGGGAGGTTAACCATGGCTAGCAGATGACCCCTATTGATTTTGAGGTCAATAGGTCAACGGTCAAGGTCACATTGAACCAGAACAGTAGAACTTTTGTGTACAGTGACCAAATAATTTCTGTTCCTTGTGCAATTACTGAATGCATCAAGGGGGGCATTTCGTGTTCTACGAGCTCTTGTTTATAGTTTGATTTGATACAGACTTTCAAAATATCTTAAACAACAATAGATCTTAGGGTCCATGATGAATCAGTCAGATCGAATCATAGGTTTCAGAGTTACAACCCCTGATTGACCCCTATGTGAACCAGAATTTGTTAATTTTTACCTTGTGAACACAATGGAAATGACATTTTACATTCGATTTTAATTACACTTACACACAACTTAAGTTACAATAAGATCCCGGTTCCTTTTAAGAACTGGCTAGATTTCAAGGGTTCTAAAGTTACTGTCCCTGAATGGAGCAAAATTTTCTATTTTAGCCCTTTCAGCCATTCATTTATGCTTTGATTTGATACACTTGCACAGAATGTTTATCTTGATGTTGTTTAGGCCAAGATCGAAACTGGGTCATATGGGGTCAAAAAACTAGGTCACCAGGTCAATTGTTAACACTAGAGGCCACATTTATGACACATTCTTGGTAAAAATGTTCATCTTGATGATTCCTGTTTGGGCCTAGGATCATGAAAGTTGATAGGGAGGTTGGTCATGGAGGTTGGTCATGACCAGCAGATGACCCCTATTGATTGAGGTCAGTAGGTCTAAGGTCAAGGTCGCAGTGATCTGGAACAGTTAAACCATTTTCGGAAGGTAACTTGAGAACGCTTAGGCCTAGGATCACGAAACTTGATAGGAAGGTTGGTCATGACAAGCAGATGACCACTAATGATTTTGAGGTCAGTAGATCAAAGATCATGGTCACAGTGACTTGGAACAGTTAAACCATTTCTGGATGGTAACTTGAGAATGCTTGGGCTTAGGATCATAAAATTTTATAGGGAGGTTGATCATGACCAGCAGATGACCGCTATTGATTTTGAGATCAGTAGGTCAAAGGTCAGGGTCACATTGGCACAGAACAGTAGTACTGTTTTTGCCAAATAACTAGGGAATGCTTTGGTTTAAAATCACATTTGATACAGAGGTTACTTATGACTGGTAAATGACCCAAAATTATTGATTTGAGGTCAGTATACTATCAAATGTCCAGTGCACAGTGACCAAATAATTTCTGTTCCTTGTGCAGTTACTGAATGCATCAAGGGTGGCATTTCCTGTTCTACGAGCTCTTGTTTAGCATTTAAGGTTAGGGTCTGAAAAACAAATATCAGTGTACCTAAAAACAGTCAGGGGTGTAACTGTTTTAAGTTATGTAACCTATTTCAGTTACTTTTTCAAGCATTTTATAACCTGTATTAGTTATAAAATATAGTTAACTCGGGATAAGTTATTCAAAAAAAGTCTTTTTGCTGTTTTCACAATGTGACCATTAAAGTGACATTAGTAGCAAACTGTGGTTAATCAAATTCTCTTTGAGTCTGATCATGACCTATTAAGCATAAATTGATGATAATGGGATGTTAAGAGTTTTACTGCTTTAAATCTTTTGCGTAAGACTTTATCAGCCTTGCGTAAAAAAATTTACTGCATAGCTGGAAAGATAAAGGCTCAAGGATTCAGGAAATAATTGCATTAGTCTCATTCAAAATAAGGAATTGGCACAGGAGGGCTTTGTAATATATAATGATAACTGAAACAAGTTATGAAAGAATAAGCAGTAACTCAAATGGGTTATAAACTGCGGTAACTTGAAACAGTTACACCCCTGACTGAAAAATAAGTTAAAGTTGTAACATTACATGTGTGAACTTCTGAGATCATTTCGTTGTTTCTAATAGAAATTAATGCAAATTTTCTTAACTTTGGCTACTTCCTTTTGATTAGACAGAAAATTCTGGTAGTGGCTTAGAAACACAGACTGCAAGTATGCCAATACTGTTTTGCTTTTGTACAAAAAACATGCACACCACAGTCCAGCTGTAACTCTGATTCTTTAAAAAGTCTTATTTCTTTTATTTGTAACTGTTTCTTCCTCAGCAAAGTGCCATATATAAAGGATCTTGGGGCAACAGGTGTTATGCTTTCACTTGGCACGTGTTCAGATGAAACGGCAGGAACTTACAAATGTCAAGCGGTCGTTGATGGAACTGTTGTATTCGAGAATGAGATTCGTATAAAGCATATAGGTAGGTATCAACTCCATTTCTTACACACACCTTCCAAGAAGAACACCTTCCAAGAAGAACACCTTCCAAGAAGAACACCTTCCAAGATGTTCTAAACGGTTTTTGCTCGTTATTGGTCCGTCTATTGACACTTCAGTTTCTAGTCAATTACTAATGAATGATTTTGCCAACAAGAATCAAAATTCATAGGATGACTGCATATAGAAAGTAGATGACTCCTATTGTTTTGGTGTTATTAGGTTAAAGATATAGGTTGCAATGACATTGAGATTGAAAATGGTTGATAATCAGTACTGAGAGACTGCTTGTAGTTACAGTGGTCAAATTTTATGAATTATTGACTGTTGTCTGCAGATGACCCCTATGTTTTCAGGGCAGTAAGTGAAAGGTTAAGGTTAGTGACCTCAAGCCTAAGCGTAAGTCAAACTTCAGAAATTGATTCATGTGGTAAATGACTTCCAATTGTTTTGGGGGTCAGCAAGTAGAAGGACAATGTCATAGTGATATTCAGACTAAAAGTGGTTTCTTATATCAATATAATAATAAGAATGATAATAATAATAATAATAATAATAATAATAATAATAAAGATTTTATTTAACGAGGCAGAATTCTTGTTGAAGCAATCTTCCATATTGGTCTCAACATAACAATATAATACATTTTACATATTTACAACATGAACAAAGAACAAAACAGATACATTTTACATAATCAACAGGGCTCAAATTCACGTCTCCGTAATTTTGGCTGGTCACTAGTGGTAGTTAAGTTGACACGTTCAGAATTATTTTCACGGTCATTTTGAAAATCAGTGTGCTAAAATGTACAAAATTGTGCACCAAGGAAATCCCTGCAAACAGTATTAATGTTCTAGCTCGATTTTTAAGGATATTGTAACATTTTTAATTGAAAGTCTAAATTTGCAAGTAGATTTTCAGATTTAGCAAGTAAGAAAAAAAGCTACTTGCTAAAATTTGCAAGTGGTCAAAAAAGATAAATTTGAGCCCTGATCAACAGTACAGAACAAAAAGATTTATTTTAATTGTCAGTTTGTCCCACAAGGAAACTAATAGAAGATTCTTGGGCCTTTCATAGCATAAGGTCATAGTTAAAGGTTATGTTCATAGTGTCCTTGTGGCTAAAAATGGTTCAGGGTGTAGAAGGAGAAGGCTTTGGCTTCTGACTGTCGTACCTCATTTTATGCTTTTCTCTGGTCAGAAGATGAATCGGTTTGTATTGGCAGTCATAAGGTCAAAGGCATACCTCAGACAGAAAGTTACACTCCCTTTTGCCTACAACAGGTGATCATGGGAGATGTGGGGGTGGGGGGGGACACATTTGTTTTACAAAGAGGTCTTGTCTTTCAGAATTTTTATTTTTAGCTCACCTGAGCACAAAATGCTCATTGTGAGCTATTGTGATCACACTATGTCCGTCTTCCATCTGTCAAGTCATCTGTTCATTGTCAGCAATTGTTTTCAAAGGACATTTACTCCAAAACCACATTTTGATTAAACTTGGCCTTGATGTTCCTTGGACAGTCCTCTACCACAGTTGTCAATCGGTTCCACTTGGTTGCACAAGTTAAAAAAAAAGAAAAATCTTCAAACCACTTCTCCTTCTAAACCAATGGCACAATTTTGAAATAATTATACACAAATGGTCCTTATGTCACCCTCTGCCAAGAATATTCAAAGTATACCAGATTTGTCGAAAGATATGGCCCCCAGTGGGCGTGGTCACTTTTCCCTGTATGTATGTAGTTGAAATTTAAGATATCTTCTTGTGTGTAACTGTTAGTCGGATTTTAAAATAGTTTTACACAAATGGTCCTTGTGTGACCCTCTACCAAGATTCTACAAATTATTTTGATTTGTTAAAAAAAACATGGCCGCCAGAGGGCATGGTCACTTTCCTATATATGTATATAGTGGAAATTTAAAAAATCTTCTTGTGTGAAACTGATGGCCCAATTTTAAAAGAATTTTACACAAATGGTCCTTGTGTGACCCTCTTCCAAGATTGTTAAAATTACTCCAATTCGTCAAGAAAACATGACTGTAAGGGGCGTGGTCACTTTTCTGTATATGCTTTTTCTGATTTGTAAAACATGGCCGCAAGAGGATGTGGTCACTTTTTATCAACAATTTCTTTAAACAACATCTCCTCCAAAACAACTGAATGGATTTTGATGAAACTTTACACAAATGATCTCCGGTAAAGCCTCTTTCAAAGTTGTTAAAATTGTTAAAAATAGGTTTTTAGCTATCAGACTTTAAAAATCCTTTTCTCTAGAACTTTGGTATTTGGCATGTGATATAAGGGTTGACGCTACCATAATTGTCCAGATTAGTGCCGTAAGGTCAAAAATGGCCATGCCCCTGTGTGTGACATGTTCTTATTATAGGCTTATATATAAGAAACTTTGAAAACGCTTCTTCTGAATCAGTAATAGCTAGAGCCTTGATATTTAGTGTGTGATATGAGAGGTGTACTGTGTACTGTAATTGTTCAAATTATTGCCCTAGATTCAAAAATGCGTATGACATGTATATAACATAGGCTAACAGAAAGTAGAAACCTAACTCTGTACTTGTACCATTATGTTATAAAAACACTTGAAGCCTTGTACATAGGTGAGGACACCTCTTCGTATTTTTAGCTCATCTGAGCACCTGATTGCTCATCGTCAGGCGTCCGTCTTTAAACAACATCTCCTCCTAAACCACCAGGCCAATTTTGATGAAACTTCACAGGAATGTGCCTTGGATGGTCTTCTTTTATATTATTCAAAGATTTGAATTCCATACAGAACTCTGGTTGCCATGGCAACTGGAAGGAAACACGTTAAAAATCTTCATGTCCAAAACCATTGAGTTAATATCTCATTTGTGATTTAGTGCTTTCAAACAAATTAAAGTATTCTTAATACTACAGTGGGTAAACATGAATAAAAAAAATTAACATGTTTAGTTTACCGAATATATCAAGTGAGCACAGAATTCCTGCCCCCTTAACCCAAAATTGTTTATCTGTCCATGAAGTCTACTTATTTCATATCACACTTTGTTTTATAATGACTTCATGTTGTTTCAATTTCAGCATTACTGACCTTGACAAATTGTGAATTGGAACAGTGGGGTATACTTGGACAAGAGTCACAAATTGAATGTACAGCCCAGCCTAGTGGGGTTATTGTGTTTTGGGACAGGGATCCTCCCCTTGGCAACAATAGTGACAGTAAGTCTATCAAAATACTGTGAAAGCCATAGTTCTTAACCCTTACCTTGCTGAATTTCTGTAATGAACTTGTCCATCTTTCAGTTTGGACTGTACCATTAACTGTAAAAGTGGTGTTTACCAAAAAGATAACTGAATGAATAGTGAACAGTGCAGATCTTGATCAGACTGCATTGGTTTACAGGCAGAATCAGTCGTGTCCAGCATGGGTAAAGGTTAACTATTTCATGATGGCAATATCTTTGATCTGCTCTTAGGTGTTTATGCAAGCAGTGAATCAACAAAATTAACCTAAACTGAAAACAAGAAATGTTATAGCTCCATTATCAACATGAAGTGAATCCTGAGTTTCATTTTTGGTTACTTCTATAGAGTTAGCCCTTTATGAACTTTATTATATATTCTGTCAAACATTTTCAGGGGGCATGTGCCATATAATGTTGGCATCATTCTTGTTAAAATTGAGTCGAGAGTGTAAAAATTAAAAAATGATATATTATGGAATTTTAAGAACATATTTCTCTAAAAATGTACAATATGTAATTTGAAGGATGTTGTCAAGATATTTTTGGTGAGGGATGTTGAAAGTTTTGTTAAGTGTATGTTACAGTATGAATCCTTTTCTTTTTGCATTTACAGATGAATATGTGAAATCGCCAACATCTTTAAGAATTAAGAACACTAAAATGTCTGATGCTGGGACTTACACCTACACTGCAGTTCAGAAAGAAGGGGCCCAGACTGAGGTTCGGAATATTAAATTTGACGTTTATAGTGAGTATTACAGATAGTTAGTTTTAGGACTACATGTAGTCATTTTTAGGATTTTCAGACCCGAAAAATTTACCAGCTGCAGGATTGCATTTTGAGACTGATCTTCAGTCTTGGAGTCCAGTGGCAAAGATCATTTTCTGGATATTATGACCAGTCATGTTTCTCCAGAATCTGATTAATGGATTCTGAACTTAAACTTCAAATTGACCAATGACAGAGCAGCTTTCTGGACAAAGGAAGAGACATGCTGTTTCTGCCTAATTTTGATTGGATGTTGCTTGTATTGTTTGTCAGTGTCAGTTCCATGGTTCCATGTATAGAAATAAAAAATTATATTTGTATGCATGCCAGAGTAGTTTGCAAAATATGTAATCTAAATATTGCGGTTAACCCTCCGCTTCCTTTATATAGGTAACTGACTGTTCCAAGGCGAAGCCCCTATTTTCAACTTGTTTTCTGTCTGTCTTGTATTTTGTTTTGCATATGATGTCTTGTTTGTTGTTGGCGTTTTTTTTTCCTCCTCACTCCCGCCATTGCCCCAATCCTTTCCCCTTGCAGTTACGCTCCCTTGTTTTGGCATCCTCTCCCCTTTTACTATGAGTAAGTTTTCATGTCTCTCTTTATTTTGGATGCCGGAATCCTAAGGCGTTACATGAGTTTTTTTTCCTGCTTATATGTGTGTGCTTGTGTGTCTTGGGTGGTGCCCTACAGTGTTGTTGTATCTTACTTGTCTGTTTACCTATGTTAGTTGGGTGTGACTGTGTGTGTTTATCTTTGGTACTTGAGTGTCTGCGCTATTGTAGCTTACGTTGTAGTGTAACTGTGATTAAGGAACATAGTATTCCCTTTGTATATTCATCCTTGTTCTACTTTCCCCTTCAACCTCCTCCCCCTCCCCATTCTACCCCTTACCCCTTCCTTCTCTATCTATATTTTGCTTAAAATTGGATTTTTGAAGCAACCCGTCTGTTCTGTGATATTTTTCCGTTACAGCTTCTTTTTGTTGTGGGCCTACTATGCAAATGCGTGGCTCTAAGGCTGTGTTTTTAGTGCTCTGTGCTTCCGAGAAATCTACCCTTAACTATTATCTTCATTGATAAATACGGTGGACATAACCACGAGTGGAATAATTAATAATGTCATTTTAGATTATGTAGTTGTTACGTTATCTTTCTATCCTGTGATATATTGTGTCATTAACTGGAAGAAATATACATACAAGATATTGAAATGACTATTGGTTAACCTTACCCTGGTAAGTAAGTTGTGAAACATTCTGTTTATATGTGTGTGTTCGGGTTTGATGTCTTTTTCAACAATTTATTTTTCAGTCATATAAATGACATTGTCTTCGTGTAGCAGTGAGCACAATGCCCAATTTTATAGTTCTGCCTCACCAGAATATCACGCCATAGACGTGACATGATATCCCACCCAGTCACATTATCCTTTTAATGCTGAGCACCAAGCGAGGAGCTACTAGTACGAGTTTAACGTTTCTGGTATGGCGCTGTGAGGGATTGAACCCATGATCTCTCGCACTCTTAAGTGGGCGCTATACCACTAGGCTACCGAGGAAGTCTTTTATTTATATAAATATGATAATAAGAAAACAACTTACTATAGGGAATTCTATAAGATGAAGGAAATTATTAACATAATCAGGATGATGTGCATAGCACTAACACCGGTCACTAGGTCCAAAGTCAAGGCCACACTTCGAGGTCAAACAGCTTAACTTTGTGTCTGCTTCATATTTTCTAAACTGCTTGGAAGATTTTTGTAGAAATAAATCAAGGACAGTTACAGAACACATGTACTTGGTCACTTTATCCAAGGTCAAGAATCAAATAGCATAAATTTGTGTCTATTCATTTATTTTCTAAACCACTAGAATGAATTTCATAAAATAATATTATTTGTTAACCTGATCTAGATGACAAGCACTATTCAGGTCACAAGGTCAGAAGTCAAGGTCACTATTAGAGGTCAAAGATAAAAAATCTGCTGCATAATTATCTTCTTAACCACTAGAAGAATTAAATAAAATAAGTGCCAGTAAGTATTGTAAAACTCATGCCGAGTGTACCACACAGATAACTAAGTAGAGGTCAAGCTCACATGTGAAGCTCAAAGGTCATGATAACGACATTAGATGTTATCAACAGGCTTTATTGATGAACTAGTTAAACTATATTCCAGAGGTTTAATGCATCTTCATAGCATACATTAGGAGTTAAATATGCAATTAGACCGTGTATTGGCATTGAGTGTATGATGAAAACATGAATCTTGTCTTTTGTTACAGCTGCACCAACAATTGTAGGACCAATACTTCAGACAACAGCTATTGTTGGAAGATCAGCAACACTGTACTGTAAGGCAAGAGGAATTCCTGATCCAGAAATTGAATGGAAAAAACAAGGGGTAATTATTTCATGTTTTTATCCAGGCAATTTGTAAACGGTTGGAATATTACACACTTGCCAGATTGCGAAAATTCTGCACATGATTTGCAACTTTATTTGCTGTGATCTGCTATTACACTGCTGTGATTAGCTGTAACACTACTGTGATATGCCATTACATTATTGTTATTAATACCCTGCTGGTTGAAAACCAGTTTCAGGAACTATAGGATTGCGCTTTTTGTCCATCATTCCATCTGTTCATCCATCTGTCAGAAAAAAGTTTGTGATACCTCTAGGTGAAAAAGTATTTGATACACATTGATGAAACCTTGCGTGATTCTTTATTTGATATGAACTTGCACACCTCCTATCTTAGTCTGGCTTTGCCCCCTATTTCCAGAGTTATAGCTCCTTAAATAGTAAAAAATGCACATTTTTACCTAATGACGTATCTAGCTCAAAAAGCATATGATGTAAATTCGTGAAACCTTGCATGAGTCTTTTTCATGCTGTGACATTGCACGTTAGGCATTCTTCTATAGATTTTAGCACTAATTACAGAGTTACGGCCCTTGAAATAGCCAAAATAGTGGATTTGTGTTTATGATGCTAGAAAGATAGAAACGTTTCTGTTGTAATAAATTTATTCACATGTTGCCATTATTGTACACTGATATAGTCTGAGTAAAATGCAATCATTACCCAAGTGAAATTAGTATCATTCCCCAATGTTTCGTACATGTTAAAGTTATGAATTGATGTTTATCTGCCCCTGCTATGATTTAAAATGTAGCTAAGATTTGACCTTTAACACAGTTGATGAATTCCATGCAAGATCTGCTATTGATTATATAGAGTCTTGCTGGAACTGACTGTTGTATAACCTAATCAATACATTGTTTATTACGGTACCCCAGGTCTAGACTATTATACTGTCTAGAATATTCATAGAAATTATGAACCAAGTTTTCTTTTCTATAAGCTGTAACTTAATTATTTTTGCTGGCACATGCCAACAGGCAAACAAAGGCTTAATTTGTCATAGAAATGTTGATGTTGCTCTTTCTTCAAGGCTATTTACTTTGAAAGTTGCTTTGTCTTCAAGGCTTTGAAAGTTTTTCAGTGTTATGATATATGCCAGACTGCTTTTAAGCCTTCTTTTGAAATTCCATTTTGTGCCTTTTTTTATGCTGTTTACATGTTAAAAAAAAATCCCAATCTGACTGTACCAGCCCCTTCCATAACAGTTTAAAAGACCTGGGTTGGTGGAGTGCAGAATATG
Organism: Mercenaria mercenaria; assembly: GCF_021730395.1. Classification (NCBI taxonomy): domain Eukaryota; kingdom Metazoa; phylum Mollusca; class Bivalvia; order Venerida; family Veneridae; genus Mercenaria; species Mercenaria mercenaria. The sequence goes on along the minus strand of NC_069370.1, from coordinate 66,286,790 downwards.
AAGTTTTAATGTTGTCTATCTATTCTGACCATAAAGTAAAATCCATTTATACTGCATAGTGAATCTGGGTACATACTATAATGTCTGACAAATTTAAACAAGTGGATTGCTACACATATATGGTAACTATTTTTAACAGATAAAAATTAGATTTTACATATAGATTTAACAGAATTTGATCTTTTATTAATGGTGAACATCTAAATTTGGTTAGAAGGTTTTGGCACTAGAAGGGCATAAAGAATTCCTATACGTATGCTTGTATATATATGCGTGTATTATATCGGAGTCTTGCCATTTATCAGCCATTTTCTTTTTTGTATATATTTACCTGTTTGTAAAATGTGTTGCTGTTGTACGATTGTAGTGAAAACCATCGAGCAGTTAGCATGCAGTCTAAGAGGATTTTGACACAATGTTTCTGGGAACACTTTATCTCACTCATTAATCTCACATATTGAATGTAACAAACATGTAAAACAGCTTATAATGTTTGAGGGACAAGGCTGTGTATATAGCATTACTGCACTTAAGTGTTAAATTACTTGGAATGGAAACCTGCTAGGCTGCAAACAACTATTACTCAATGTGTATTGATTTCTCCAGTATGTTTTTTTCACTCCTCTGACAGTTATGTAGAGGGCAATGAAATATTGGCAATAGATGCAGAGAGCAGATATTAGGTGGCTCTGCAGATGATAGTTTGTGCATTGGTTTCTGTTAGATCAATTGTCCTTGAATTACAAATGCATCCCTAACCTTACCAAATTATATTTTCAGAATAATTATTGTTATATTATATTTAAGTGCAATGATTATTAAAGCTATTGTCATACGTATTTGACAACATTTGGCATGTACATTTGTATAAGGGAGAATATAAATCTTAGTGGCTTTAAGTTTTGAAGTGATGTACTGAAATATAATGGTGCATTAACAGATATGATGGTATATTATATGTTTACAAACTCGCAGCGATTTACTGAAATACAATGGTACATGATTAAATATGATGCTACTATGTTATATCCGTATGGAAACTCATTTTCATTTGATAATTGCATAAGAGTTTTTATATGTTTTTTTAGCAGTTTCTCTTTCCTGTAATAGAAAAAAAAAACACATGAACTTCATCTAAGAGTAAGCTTTACAAAAATGTATGGCCCTTATTAAAATGCAAATTAATTGTCTATAAATGTCATTTTATCTCACTTATTGTCTTCATAGCATTTGGTAAGTAAAATAAAAATTGGTTATCACACATATGAAAAACCTGCTGATGAATTATTTATTCCTATATAGATATACTGAATATTCTCTGTAACTTTGTACTTATGTGCAGTTTTCAAATACAGTAGAATATAAATATGGTTCCTCCATAATTTACAAAACATTTTTTTTTTAGTCGGCAAACGCTCTACGAACAACTGACCGTATAATTGTGAGTAAAAGAAAGGAGGGTGAAGATATCCAAGGAATTCTTAATTTTACATCTGTAGTGAAGGAAGATGAGGGTTTTTACACTTGTACCGCCCAAAATATCGCATCAAGTAAGGAATCAGTGGAAGAAGCAAAAACAGAAGATAAACTTACAGTACAAAGTGCGTATACTTTTTTACAAAAAAAAAAGCGAGTTTTTTGCATTATTATTACACCTTTTGAAACAAAGTTCATGGGGGTATATAGATGTTATCTGACAGCCCATTGGTCATGAAGTGTAGATTAGCATTACATATTTTTATCCGGGTTACGTGTACTTCAGCATAATTGTTATGTAGTACATTGGAGTTTATTGAGCAAACTACTTAACTTTAAGCCTGCTGGTGGAAAGTGTTTGCCTTTGTGACCAGTGCAGACAAAGATCAGCCTGCACATCCATGCAGACTGATCTTGGTCTGCACTGCTATTCAGTCAGTAACTTTTCAGTGAACACCCGTTTTGAATATTAAGTTGTACTACTCAAATTGAATGATGAACCTGTCCATTTTAGAAATTCAGCAGGGTAAAGGTTAAACAGTTTTAAAAGAACTACAACGAAACTTTATACACATGACGATCACTAAGACATTAGTGTAGATGTGTGTTGTGGAGTAATAATCTCTGTCTTACACTGGCATTTCTGGTACATAAGTGTGAGTGATTTGAACTTCTTCCACATTTTTAGCTCACCTGAGCCAAAGGCTCATGGTGAGCTTTTGTGACTGCTAAATGTCCGTCATGCGTAGTGCATCATGTGTCCGTCAACAATTCCTAAAAAAAATCTTCTTCTTGAAAACCACTGGGTAGATTTACTTGAAAGTTCACAGGAATGTTCCTTGGGTCGTCCCCTTTCAAAATTGTTCAAAGAATTGAATTCCATGCAGAACTCTGGTTGCCATGGCAACTGAAAGGAAAAACTTTAAAAATCTTCTTCTCCAAAACCACTTGGCCTAGAGCCTTTATATTTGGTATATAGCATCATCTAGTGGTCCTCTACCAAAGTTGTTCAAACTATTCCCCAGGGGTCAAAAATGACCCCGCCCCGGGGTCACAATTTTTACATAGAGTTACATAGGGAAAACTTTAAAAATCTTCTTCTCCAAAACCACAAGGTCTAGAGCCATGATATTTGGTATGCAGCATCATCTAGTGGTCCTCTACGAAAGTTGTTCAAATTATTCCCCTAGGGTCAAAAATGGCCCCACCCCGGGGTTACTAGTTTTACATAGACTTATATAGGGAAAACTTTAAAAATCTTCTTCTTCAAAACCACAAGGCCTAGAGTCTTGATATTTGGTATGTAGCATCATGTAGTGGTCCTCTACGAATTTTATTGAAATTATTCCCCTTGGGTCAAAAATGGCCCCGCCCCGGGGCTCAAAATTTTTACATAGACTTATATAGAGAAAACTTCTTTGCTAAATCCATAAGGCCTAGAGCATTGATACTTGGTATGTGGCCTTATCCAATGGTCCTCTATGAAAATTGTTCAGATTGTGTCCCTGGGGTCAAAAGAGGCCCCGCCCGAAAGGGGTCCTTAGTTTTACATAGCCTTATTTAGGAAAAGCTTTAAAAATCTTCTTGTCTTAAACTACAATGCCTAGGCCTTTGATATTTTGTTGGTATCATTGCCTAGTTGATCTCTAACAAGATTTTGGAATTATGCCCCTGGGGTGAAAAGAGGCCCCGCCCCAGGGGTCACTTGATATATCAGTTATATAGGAAAAAATACTTCATATATTATCAGATCATATTTCCTTGACTGTTTAATTATATTTACCTGATGACCCCAAGTGAAAAGGGGTCACCCAACTGTGACCTTGACCTACTGACCTACTTTCTTGTTTTTAAAGATACAGCCTTGATATTTGGATTACTTGTACAGTTTTGCACATCGATCTTAAAACTGACTTTCAGTGACCATGACTGTGACCTACTGACCTACTTTCTTGTTTTTTAAGATACAGCCTTGGAATTTGAATGACATGTACAGTTTTGCACATCGATCTTAAAACTGACTTTTAGAGACCATGAATATGACCTACTGACCTACTTTCTTGTTTTTGAAGCTTTAGCAAAGGAATTTGTTCAAGCAAGAACTTAACTAAGATGAGCGATATAGGGCCATCATGGACCTCTTGTTTTTTTGTTTTAGAAGCTTTAGCAAAGAAATTTGTTCAAGCAAGCAATTAAACTCAGGTGTGCGATATAGGGCCATCATGGCCCTCATACACGTGATCACAATAAAGTGAAGATATATTTAACATATTTTAAGCTTGACTATTTGGAGAATCAGTAGAGCTGTTGTTGATGTAAAATTGAAGCTTTTTAGCTCACCTGAGCACGAAGTGCTCAAAGGTGTGCTTTTGTGATTGCCCTATGTTCGTCGTCTGTCAGACGTCTGTCCGTTGTCCATCGTCGTCAACAATTTGACTGTTAACACTCTAGAGGTCACAATTTTGGCTCAATCCTAATGAAACCTGGTTAGAATGTTACTCTCAATAAAATCTTGGATGAGTTTGATATTGGGTCATCTGGGTCAAAAACTAGGTCACCAGGTCAAATTGAAGGAAAAGCTTGTTAACACTCGAGAGGTCAGAATTTTGGCCCAATCTTAATGAAACTTGGTCAGAATGTTACCCTCAATAAAATTTTGGACGAGTTCGATATTGGGTCATCTAGGGTCAAACACTAGGTCACCAGGTCAAATCAAAGGGAAAGCTTGTTAACACTCTTTGAGGTCACAATTTTGGCCTAATCTTAATGAACCTTGGTCAGAATGTTACTCTCAATAAATTCTTGGACGAGTTCAATATTCGGTCATCTAGGGTCAAAAACTAGGTCACCAGGTCAAATCAAAGGAAAAGCTTGTTAACACTGTAGAGGCCACATTTATGACTGTATCTTCATGAAACTTGGTCAGAATGTTAATCTTGATGATCTCAAGGTCCAGTTTGAATCAGGGTCATGTAGGATCAAAAACTAGGTCACCAGGTCAAATAAAAGGAAAAGCTAGTTATCACTGTAGAGGCCACATTTATGACCATATCTTAATGAAACTTGGTCAGAATGTTAATTTTGATGATCTATAGTTCACGTTCAAATCTGGGTCAGGTGGGGTCAAAAAGTAGGTCACTAGGACAAATCAAAGGAAAAGCTTGTTAACAGTCTAGAGGTCACAATTTTGGCCCAATCTTAATGAAACTTGGTCAGACTGTTACCCTCAATAAAATCTTGGGCGAGTTCGATATTGGGTCATTTGGGATCAAAAACTAGGTCACAAGGTCAAATCAAAGGAAAAGCTTGTTAACACTGTAGAGGCCACATTTATGACTTTATCTTCATGAAACTTCGTCAGAATGATAATCTTGATGATCTTTAGGTCAAGTTCGTACTTGGGTCATGTGGGGTCAAAAACTAGGTCACTGGGTCAGATCAGAGGAAAAGCTAGTTAACACTTTAGAGGCCACATTATGGCCATATCTTAATGAAACTTAGTCAGAATGTTAATCTTGATGATCTTAAGGTCAATAGATCAGGTGAGTGATACAGGGCCTTCATGGCCCTCTTGTTGTTTTTTTTTTGACAGTCTCTCTGAAGTGTCGGTTTTATACTGTTAGATGTTTTTATGCTGCGAAATGAAAGCATAAAGTCAGTACACGGTTTATTTTTACATTGCTAAGTTGGTCTGTACATTTGTCCCAATCATATTGTATTTCTTCCATACTGTTGCAAAATTTCTTGTTTGTATGTTTATTCTAGTACCTCCAACGATTGAAAAAATTTCTGGAGGTAAGGGCAAGGAAGGCGGGCCAGCAAATCTTGAATGTATAGCAAGAGGTGATCCAATTCCAGAAATGATATGGTTTAATGTGAAAACTGGTGAAAGGCTCTCAGTAGGAACAGCAGGCAAGGTGAGCAAGTCAGAATTATTTTCAGTCCCTTACCGGTGCTTTCTGCTCCTCACAGACCATTTACATTCATTTTCAGTTAAAAAGAGAACGCATGCAATATTTAACACTTGTATTCATTTAAAGACTAGATTAGAATTGCTTGTCAAATCTTTTGCACACATACCAGGGAAAAAACTGACATCACATGTTTCAGTTTTAATCAAAAGTACAAAGTTGGTTTCAAACAAAATATTCAGCTAAGTAAAATAATCCCAAGATGAAAGATTCTTATATAGATATTATATTTATATATGTGCCGCGCCATGAGAAAACCAACATAGTGCATTTGCGACCAGCATGGATCCAGACCAGCCTGCACCTCCGCGCAGTCTGGTCAGGATCCATGCTGTTCGCTTTCAAAGCCTGTTGCAGTTAGAGAAACTGTTAGCGAACAGCATGGACTATGTTGGTTTTCTCATGGCGCAGCTCATATGAAATATTTACTCCTGTATTAAATCTGGATATTTGTGTTTTGGAACATTGCAAGTAAAGCCTAACATAGGAAAGAACTCATCAATACTTGACACACTGCAAGTAAACCCTAACATATGAAAGATCTGATCAATGCTTGACACACTGCAAGTAAACCCTAACATGGGAAAGATCTTATCAATACTTGACACACTGCAAGTAAACCCTAACATGGGAAAGATCTTATCAATACTTGACACACTGCAAGTAAACCCTAACATAGGAAAGATCTTATCAGTACTTGACACACTGCAAGTAAACCCTAACATAGGAAAGATCTTATCAATGCTTGACACACTGCAAGTAAACCCTAACATAGGAAAGATCTTATCAGTACTTGACACACTGCAAGTAAACCCTAACATAGGAAAGATCTTATCAATGCTTGACACACTGCAAGTAAACCCTAACATAGGAAAGATCTTATCAATACTTGACACACTGCAAGTAAACTCTAACATAGGAAAGATCTTATCAATAATTGACACACTGCAAGTAAACCCTAACATAGGAAAGATCTTATCAATACTTGACACACTGCAAGTAGACCCTAACATAGGAAAGGTCTTATCAATACTTGACACATGTGGTCAATTTGATGTGATTTTTTTTGGTGAAAATCATGAAATGATAATGAAGTTGTCATTTGTTATACAGTAAATAGTTGCAACATATTTGAATAACCTTTCAGAATGATATGATATTTTAGAAGCTTCTGTTATAAGATACAGCAGTCTTTTAAAGGCAGCGGAGATAAAATGACTTAACAAATACTCAGTTACAGAAATAATGAAAGTTCAAAAACTAAAATTGAAATACCAGCTGTGAAATTCAGCTGAGCGATAAAAGGCCATCCTTATATTCTTTTTGTGTAATCTTATTATGCATAAAACAAATTACTCTTGGCATTTTTTAGGATATTAGTGTGACAAAAGAGGACCTTACAGAGCCTAGTAACCTGGGAGCCCGCCTGACAGTGAAATTTGACAAGCTAAAACATTCTGATGCAGGAGAGTATAAATGCGTGGCAACCAATAAGGCTGACACAGCTGAAGCTATTGTAAACCTTGAAGTACAATGTAAGTTTTTCTTCCAACTACTCCATTTTAAATTATTTGCTTGATTATCATGCACAATTTTAGTTCACATGAGCACAAAGTGTTCAAGGTGAGATATTGTAGTATCCCTGGGTCATCTTTCTGATATTTACAAAACTTGGTTGGAATGTTTGTCTTTATGGAATCTCGGTCAACTTTGACTTGATCATTGGGATTTATTGTATCGGTTCATAGCAAAACCTTGCTAACTCTGAGACTACCTTTTCTATTCAAAACATGGTAAGAATGTTGACTTAATCAGGTCTAGGTTAAGTTTGAAATCAATTGTAAAAATGTAGGTCATTAGGTCAGATGATAGAAATATCTTTTAAACCTGATGGATGCCGTATTTTTTACCTGAATCCACATAACATCTAGTCTGAATGTTTGTTTTCAAGAAAACAAAACCTAGGTCTAGATCAAAACTAGGACATCTTCGTGATGATCTAGGTCACTAGGACATCTTCGTGATGATCTAGGTCACTAGGCTCATTGTGATGATTTAGGTCACTAGGCTTATCCATAGGAAGACCTTGTTAATACAAGCCTAGAATTGGGCCTGATTTCAGGCTTTTAACTGCTATAGTTTCGTTATATAACTCCATTGAAAAAATAGATTCCATTTTTTAGAATTCAGATTTTTTCACTGTTTTGGTTTCTTTCTGAATCCCAGACCCGTACCGTCACAAAAAGCCGTATTTTCTTCCTGATCTGTATGAAACATGGTCAGATGTTTGTCTGTATGGAATCCATGCCATGTTTTAAACTGGGTCATTTGTAACTCGGCACAATTGTTCACCATCATGGGACAGAGTGTCATGCACAAGAACCAGGTCCCTAGGTCTAAGGTCAAGGTCAAACTTAGAGGTCAAAGGTCAAATTCAAGAATGACTGTCCTGAGCATATCTTCTCCATGCATTGAGGGATTTTGATATAACTTGGCACAATTGTTAACCATCATGAGACAGAGTGTCATGTGCAAGAACCAGGTCACTAGGTCTAAGGTCAAGGTCACAGTTAGAGGCCAAAGGTCAGATACAAGAATTACTTTTTCTGGAGCATTTCTCCTTCATGCATGGAGGGATTTTGATGTAACTTGGCACAATTGTACACCATCATTAGGCAGAGTGCCATGAGCTGGTCTCTTCTTTAGAATGACTTCCCTTTATTGTTACTATATATAACTTATATTGTAACTTAGTCATTACTGGTTGTAGGGAAAAATCAAAATCACTTTTCTGTGGTACAACATAGATGTTTTTTTTTTTTTTCAAATTTTAGGTGTATTTTTAGGTGTCTCTACCTGGTAAGGAGTTTTTTTGTGGACTTAGAAAAACAAAAGAATTATGTTACATATATTGACTGTGACATTCTGGCACTCTTGTTTTGCCATGTTTTCATATATGTCAATAAGTTTCAAGTCATCTGCTTCAATTTAAGATTTTTGAGATGAAGTGAAAAAGTCAGTTGTATGGGTTCCAGGAACATTGGCTTATTAATTTACCAGTTGCTGTTACAGGACTGAAATACTGTCGAAATTTGGTTTAATCCTTATGAAATAAAGATAAAATTATATTTGACATCTTGAGCAATGTTATTTCTGAGAGTAAAGAGACTAAATAACTCTTAGCAACTTAGAACTGATTGAGATGTTGTCCTAAAAGTTTGCTTAAAAAAATGTTTTTGCCAAGCCATGTTTATTACGTTAAGTTTCAAATATCAGAAATAAATATCCTGATCATCTTACACAAGGTTGTTACAGCTTATTGCATTTTGTTCTTTTTGCCTTCACTGTCTGTCCGTCTGCCTTAAGCTTGTCCAGTATTCACAGGTCAAACTGCTGGCCGGATTTCCACAAAACATAGAGGTGATAAATACCAAGCCTAGTTTTGCATATCGCCGACACATACTAATTCGCTGCTCCAAATGGCCGCAAGATCTAAAAGTATACATAAAGGGGAGACTTATGTTTTTGTGACAAAAACACCACCTAGATTTGACTATAAATTTAACAACTTCATTTCAGATAAACCAAATTTTAATGATCAGGGACCAACAACATTCTACAATTGGTATGTGGAAGGGGAGGATAAAGACAATTATCTTACATGTATTGCTAACGGCAACCCATTGCCATCCTTTACATGGTATAAAGGTGATGCAGAAATCACTCCCGGCTACCCCCAACATTCTGTGGTAAATGAAGAGACTGACCCTGAAAACCCACATAGAGCTGTCAGTAAACTATATGTAAGTAATAGCCAGTTACCAGGACATTATGTGACATATGAGCCACGCCATGTGAAAACCAATGTAGTGGCTTTGCGACCAGCATGGATCCAGACCAGCCTGCGTATCCGTGCAGTCTGGTCAGAATCCATACCGTTGGCTTACAAAGCCTATTGCAATTAAATAAACCGTTAGCGAACCTGCAGGCTGATCATGGTCTGCACTGTTCGCAAAGGCTTAATCACTTGCTGTCAGCAGGCTAAAGCTAAATTTTGTGAAGTTAAAATTTTCATTAAACTTTTAGCTGTAGAATAGAAGTGAGTTCCTTTGGATTAGTGAAATTTAATATTGTGGATGACATAACACAATTACAAAATCCAGGAATAAAGTTTTTTCAGGGAATACTTTTTCAATATGTATATAAAAAAGTAAAAAGTTTGGCTTTAGTTTTTGTTGGATTGTTACAAAACTTTCAAGATACCTCAGTTTGCATTGAAGAAAGTTTTTGGAAAATTTCTAAAAAAATAAATAGATTTCAAAATTGTTATTCTGTCCTAATGTCACCATGGGATACCTCAGAATGATATCTAGTTAACAACTGGATCTTGCAAAATAAAGTGGCAGTTTGTAGAAAACCCTGTCACATATAGGAGAGATCGGAATTGTCAATTTTTAATAACTTTTTCGCTCATTTATGAATTTTAAAAATTCAAAAGTTTTGAAATGCTTACGATTTTTATATTTTTTCATTTCAATATCTTTTTGAATTTTAAATGACATATGATTTTAAAAGCGGCGTAGCGATGCTCCAAACTTTTAGAAAAACACTGAAAGTTAAGCGTTCACAATTAATCCATTTTATTTGGAAATAATAATTAAAAGTAATCAATAAATTGCTTGTTTTATATCCTTGCCATTGATCAAAATAATATTGATATCATTTGTGTTTTAAGAAAGTTTAAGCTGTTTGAAAAACATCAGTGTTTACAAAAAACATGGACGCTCGGCGTCTACCCACCCGAACTTTGTCTTATCAGTTCTAAAAATAGAAAATACAACGGATTTGTATGCAAACACGATCTCTCCTATTGGGACAGATCAGTAATTGTGTTCGCTATTTAATCTATTGTAGTTTCAGATGGTTCTGGGTAGCAGAATGTGTTATGATTTCATTTTATACTCCAGTAGTTAAATTTTTAGAAAAGGTTTCTGTTGTCTTAGCAGCCTTAAGTGTAACATGTTCATATAAACATTCCGAGGAAAGGTTCTTTTTTGAAATATTCACAGACTAGACTGTTCCTTTTATTTTTCTCTGAAGAGATACATTTTGGCTATAAAGTTGAAATTATTCCAAGACACAAAAAAATCAGAATGCAAAAAGTTCAAGCTGTCCTAGCATGCCTTGAAACAGTAACAGCAACATAAAGAGTCCTTTATATGCAGGCTGAAATGCCCAGGAAACAGTAACATTTTATGTTTATATTTATACTGAAAAACAAGCTTGTGAATAGCAATACTGTTATTTTATATTGCAGGTAACGTATACTGGTCAAAATGGTGATAATGTATTTGGTGAATATAGATGTGTAGCTGCTAATTTGCAAGGCAGAAGTGAAATTACTTTGACTATGGAACAAGCAAGTAGGCTTCCTTTCTGTCCTTATTTTGTGTTTAACTTGTAGTAGAGGTGTGTGCTTAAATACAATTACACCAGGACTGGTTCTTTTTATTGGAAAAAAAAAAGAAATTTCGTTTTGGGTTTAATACTATTTTTAGCTCACCTAAGCACAAAGTGCTCATGATGAGTTATTGTGATCACACTTTGTCCGTTGCGAATGCGTGCATGCATCCGCCCATCATCAACAGTTTCTTTCAACATTTCTGGAATCACTGAATGAATTGGGGAGCTAAAAATAGAAAAATCTTCAAACAAAATCTCCTAAACTGCTGGTCTTTTTAAATAATTTAACACAAATAGTCTTTATGTAACCTTCTATTAAGATTGTTCGAATAATTATGATTCATCAAAAACATGGAGGTACAAGAGGGGTGTGGTCACTTTTCCTTACCTGTATATAGTGGAAACCTAAAAAAATTCACTTGTATGAAACTGCTGGCCTGATTTTAAAATAATTTCACACAAATGGTCAATGTGTGACATTCTAGCAATAGTGTTAAAATAATTTGGCTAAAATTGCCATTAAACATGGCCACCAGGAAGAGTCAGCCAGGGGGAGTTGTCACTTTTTCCCTATTTCTCTATATATACTGTAAAATCTTTAAATTTCGTGGGCTTGAAATTTCGTGGTTTTGGTCAAAACAGCAATTTCCTGGAGATATAAATTCGTGGATTTCAGCCTTCGACCATAAAATGAATGGGAATTTTACTTGTTTGTTGGGATTAAATTTCGTGGATTGATTCGACCACGAAATCCATGAAAATTAGCCCCCCATGAATATTACTGATTTCACAGTATTGGAAACTTCAAGAAAGTCAGAAGTAGCAGGCCCAATTTTAAAATAGTTTTACTCAAATGTTTTTGGGTGACCTTTTACGAAGATAGTACAAATTGTACTGTATCTTAAAAAAAAAAAAAAAGGTTTGGGTCACTTTTCCCTATATGTATGTAGTTGAAAAATCTTCTTGATATGTAGGTCTGAGAATATCATGATTTGAGAGATTGCATGTTTGGTTCCTGGGCTAGATGAATAATCTCTGTGTTGGTTGTATGACAGACAAAATATCTAAATTCGTTTATCCTTTACTTTTGATCAATGTGTAGAAGTTGCCATTCCTTTACTATTGATAATCGTGTAGAAATTGTCATTTGCTTGTGGAGAACAAGTCAATGCTGATACAGAATCCAGCAACACTGCTAAGTGAAGGTTAACTGACAGTTAATCTAAAATACTATTGCAAAATATGTGTAAAGGATCCATCATTGAAAAGCCCCTCTAAGTTAGTGGACCCTTAATGTATGCGATTTCAGCATCTTTTAGATTTAACAGACATGCATGGGGAAAGCTGAAATACCTGAAGAAAATACATAGTCACTCAGAAATTTCGGAGTGCCATTATGGGTCTAGTACCTTAAATACTTTTCATTTTTCATTAATACTATACTGAACAGCAAAAGAAACTATCCAGATGTATAACTGGTAAATTTTGACTTCACGGTTGATTGATTTTTTAAGATTTTACATATGAAGTTCTTCAAGTTTAATGTGATATGAAAAACACAAGTGATTTATAAATTAAATGTTTTTAAATAAAAAATACCCCAGTTATAAAACTGGATAGTTTCTTTTGCCGTTCGGTATATATAAATATGCTATTAAGTTGACTCCAAATGGTTAAAGTTCATGTGAAAAACACTAATACTGTGTGACTTTTACTTCAACAGAACCTCCGGGAGAGCCGATTGTTAGTGCACAAGACGAGGATGCTACTTTCATTGATTTCTGGTTAGAAGGGCCAGTAGTGAGAGGACCAGAGGTTACAGAGTATAAGGTAATCTACAAAGTTAAAGGAAGCCCTGATGAACCCAAGGAACTTACCGTCCAAAAAGGTACAGTATAAACTCTTGTTTAACTCCTCACTAGCAATACCTCACTGTAACATCGTATTCCCTATAGGAAACTGAATGAATTAATTAACATATTAGACTGTGAAGATGACTTTTTTGGATATTTTTTATATTTCCTTGTATGTGGGGACATAAAATTATATTGATTTGTACTGTCTATCACTTTGTCTGTCTATTTCAAAGTTGTTGGGATCACTTTGTGGAACTACAGGAGGGATTTCAACCAAGCTTTGTAGAATTAAGAAAGGTTCATGACTAAGGCTACTAGTTCACATGACCATGTTGAATGTTTTTTATACACCCAGTGGGAGGTATTATGTTATGTCCCCGGTGTCCATCCGTCTGATGGCTGGCCTCAAGGTTCCACTTAAGGGTCAAAGGTCATATGACTTTGTTTCATGTGTATATTGCTCTGCATTGCAGTATTCTTGACCTCTTACTTGTTCACTAACAATAATTATGTCTCCCACCACACAGTGGTGTGGAGGACATATTGATTTACTCCAGCCTGTCTGTCTGTGTGTGAGTATCTGTCACAGATCTTGTCCACACTCGAACATTCTCATCCGATCTTCACCAAACTTGAACAAAATGTGTTAAGACCCGGGCTAAGTTTGATAACTAGCCAATTGGTCCAGGCACTTTGGAGTTATGGCCCTTGAATTACTGACGGGAATCACTCGTTTGAACTATCCAGACAAGCTAGACATTAATGATACGAACCACTCCTCTGCATCATCCAGACAAACCAGACATTACTGATACGAACCACTCATCTAAACCATCCAGACCTCCAAGACATTACTGATCAGAACTATTCATCCAAACCACCCACACCACTTTGAATCACTAAAGGATTAGGCAGTTGTGGGAGACATGCGCTTTTCTCAAAAGCAGCTCTAGTTTTTTATTGAATTACTTTCCTTTTACTTTACTATAAATAATTTACATTGAATTTTGTAACTTTTTAATTATTGGCCGTAGGGAAAAACCAAGACCACGTTGTGTTATGTCCAGATATTGCTTATACAATAATCATGCCATTTAAAATGAAGGGGTATTTCAGGACATTCACTTTTTTCAAAAGCAATCCCCAACAATGATGTCATCATGAATTTATTATCAGAAAGTTTTTAAATATTTGTGTGCTGCAACCAGCTTAAAAAAGATAAAAGAATCAGGAACCACTCAACGTTATGCCGAGCTTATTCAAGTGTTCACATGTGATCGATTACCCAAGTTATGTGGAATGTACATTAATGGAGGCACTGTGGTCAAGTGGTAAAATGCCATACCATGAAACCAGGCGTAGTGAGTTTGAGATAGCCCCTCTCTTCCACCTAAATATTAGGATAAGATGCCATTGTATGGGTGCTTTGGCCTGTCATGCAAAAGAACCTAGAGAAAGATTCTGGAATTGGAGCAACATCTATATAGTGAAGAAGTTAATCATATTGGTAACTGGTGGTGACTATAGATAAACTTGTATACACCCATGGCCTGCTTCAGTTATTGTGAGAATGAAGATGGTTGTGTCAGTAGAAATGCTTGATGAACTTATGTAAAATATATTTGGTTTGACATTATTTATTTGATCACATTATTCAATTACAGAATATAGGGATCATATTGATACATCAAGGAAATATACTGTTCTCACTGTCAGAGATCTCCTTCCAAGTACAGAGTATGTGTTTACCTTCTACGCAACAAATGCCGTTGGGACAGGACCAGGAAGGGAGTTCCCCAAAACTACAAAAGCTGTCAGTGAGTATCTCTCTAACAATTCGACAATTTTCTAATAGTGTGCATATCTATATAAAGGTCTGTTTGTATTTTGTAGTCATGTGTTTTCATAAAAAATACATAAAAATTGACTAAAATTCCAAAACAGACATCATTAGATTTCTCTGGGATTATCATAGGTATAGGAGGAAGTTCTCCCACCAGCCCCGGTCAGTTTGGGAGATCATTTAGATGAAATGAAGTGGATTTGATGTGATGTCTCTCTTTTTTATGTATGTGAAAATTTTCAGGTTTAGCTGGTCGACCCCCTTTTGGCCCCACCCCCCAACTTTGTGTTTGCTCGTATGCCACTGATTATAGCATATTCGTATAAAGGCCATACTAAATAAGATCTTTGTTCAGCATCCCCATCTTTTATTTTCAGAACCTACTTGGAAAAAAGTGTCCATTCAGATTTATTTTTAGCACTGACCAATCTGTCAGAATATTGTAAGTTGTCCTTGAAAATAACACTGCAAAATATAGTACATAAATGCATGACACCTTATTAGTGATCATTTACATGCAATAACCTGTTTCCACTTTGATTTAATTGATAAAATCTTGTCAAGACTCCTTTGTCCTCCCTACTCTCATGTGGAGATATTTGTCTTGTGGAGAAGTTGTCGGTCCACTTTCTTGTCAGCCGCTTATTTTTGTAAAAAAAAAAACATATGAAATGAAACAGCTGTTGTTTAGTTAACCCATAGCCTGCTGGCGGCAAGTGATTCTGCCTTTGCGACCAGTGCAGACCGAGATCAGCCTGTACATCTGTGCAGTCTAATCAATGTCTTCACTGTTCCATTTTAACAGTTAATGGTACTGTCCAAATTGAAAGATGGACAAGTTCATTATAGAAATTTAGCAGGGTAAGGGCTAATGAGATGTTACTGAGTAAACAAAGCTAGTCATTAAAGCATATTTGTATTTCACTATGATTAAAGGTGACCCTTTTTACTAGCCCTTAATTGTGTTTAATGTAATGTAATTCAATCGTTATTGTTTTGTTTCTGTCTTATTTTCTTTCTCAACAAATACCTAGTGTATTGATTTTCCAATTGACCGTATCTAAAATAAGCTTTTAGTGCCATATAGCCTGAGGTACTCACTTTGTTGAAATATTCATTTAAAAGCCTTGGTTAAAGTAGGGTTGGAGTTTTCTCTCTGTTTAAATTGATTATTATTCTTTTTTTTTTTTGTTATTGTGGACAGAAGAGGAAAGTCCAATCATATTTCTTCATTATTAAATAATTTAAAGTTGTCATTTGTCCTTGTAAATAGTTGTTGTATTTTGAATATAATAAAGATGTAGAAGATATTTTTTTTTGTTGAAATAATATATACTGTAAGTGTACTTATATTAGCGCAGCTAAATTTTAGTGCAAACACCTTAAATTGAGTAGTTTTGACTTATTAGTGCATTGTATTAGCGCAGTATCAGCAGCGCTAAAATAGCCTATTGGCGGTATCTGAAACACCAATTTCCGATGAAATACTGAATGGCCCGAACGTGACAGTTGCATCAAACAGTTCTGCCACTATATATATATATATATATATATATATATATATATATATATATATATATATTATATACACACGCTTTTCTTTGAAAAATATTACTTAATAAAGTTTGCATATTGTTGTCTTTTTTTTTTTTTTTTTTTTTTTTTTTTTTTTAATAAAAAGCAAAATATAAATTATGCATCTGGATCTGTTTTCTTTTTCTTTCTTCTCTTACTGTGGAAAAATCTCGTATTAAATAAATGTTACTAAATCGACCAGGCATGCAAATAAATCTACATTTGTTTAGATCAGTGTTAATCTGTATACTATAAATTTGTACATGTATACAGTACAGAATGGTGATAATTGTTTGTTTTCAAATCCACACTTGGTTTTCACAGAAGTAAAATGTTATGTTGACCCTCGGAATTAGCGCAGCAAGACAAACTGGCGATTTACTCTGAATGTGTTATATACGTTTACATACAATGTCGAAGATAAAAAAATGTAACTTAATTTATAAAATTACATGACTTTTGCACTAATGTTCAAACAGGTTTAATTATTCTATTCAAAACTTTTGCAGAATATTAGTTAGGAATGCAGTTATATTTACACAATAAATATTTTTTCTTTTTGTTCTGTTGCATTGTAATTACGGTATTTTCAATGCGATAAATGTTACTTTTTATGCCCCTGAAGGGAGACATATAGTTTTTGAACCGTCTGTCTGTCGGTCTGTCCACAATTTTCGTGTCCGGTCCATATCTTTGTCATCGATGGATGGATTTTCAAATAACTTGGCATGAATGTGTACCACAGTAAGATGACGTGTCATGCACAAGACCCAGGTCCGTAGCTCAAAGGTCAAGGTCACACTTAGACGTTAAAGGATAGTGCATTGATGGGCATGTCCCGTCCATATCTTTGTCATCGATGGATGGATTTTCAAATAACTTGGCATGAATGTGTACCACAGTAAGACGACGTGCAGTGCGCAAGACCCAGGTTCGTAGCTCAAAGGTCAAGGTCACGCTTAGACGTTAAAGGATAGTGCATTGATGGGAGTGTCTGGTCCATATCTTTGTCATCGATGGATGGATTTTCAAATAACTTGGCATGAATGTGTACCACAGTAAGACGACGTGCAGTGCGCAAGACCCAGGTCCGTAGCTCAAAGGTCAAGGTCACACTTAGACGTTAAAGGATAGTGCATTGATGGGTGTGTCCGGTCCATATCTTTGTCATCGATGGATGGATTTTCAAATAACTTGGCATAAATGTGTAACACAGTAAGACGACGTGTCATGCACAAGACCCAGGTTCGTAGCTCAAAGGTCAAGGTCACACTTAGACGTTAAAGATCATTTTTCATGATAGTGCATTGATGGGCATGTCCGGTCTATATCTTTGTCATTCATGCATGGATTTTAAAATAACTATGCATGAATGTGTGACACAGTAAGACGATGTGTCGCGCGCAAGACCCAGCTCCGTAGGTCAAAGGTCCTAAACTCTAACATCGGCCATAACTATTCATTCAAAGTGCCATCGGGGGCATGTGTCATCCTACGGAGACAGCTCTTGTTTATTAGGAAAGCCATTCATTTCAATCTAATATTAGCTCTAGACATGAATTAGCACATGCCTGATTCCGCTAATAGCGCGAAAATTAGTACTTCGCTAATAGTAGTACACTTACAGTACCATGTAACAGTAATTAAAATTGAAGACGACCTAATGTATTTTCTTTTGGAAGGAAAGATCTTCTGTAGAAAGATATTTTACATTACCTCATGATTATACACCCAGATACAGCTGTGTAGGACTGTTACTTTTGTCTGTCATGTTTTTTCATCTGTAGGTGTATCTCCAAAATCTTTGTACAGATATTAGAGATAACTACACAATAAACATGAGGTCAAGGTCACTATGTCCAAGTCTAAATAAACATATTTTTTACACAGTATCAGTTGTTTACCCCATCAAGACTACATGTGTTTCCTGTCCTTGTATCAAAGCTGCTTCTGGGGGTATTAATCACCTTTAATGATAGGTCTAGTTTCTACTGATGTATTGTACTGCTGTATCATTAATTTACAATCATGTAGTTATTTATGGAATCTTTTCTTAACTTCTACCTCACTTTATTCATTTGTATTTCTTCATTAATTGCATACAGGCAGTAAAGTATCTAGTTGTCATAAAAAAATGCTTGCTTGCTTTCATTATAAAAATAGCTTTTTTGTGTCGGTATTTTCCCCCAAAATATTTTTTTGGACATTGAAGTTAAATTGCCAATAAGCAATTATTACTGTTAATTCAGTGAGTTGCAAATGTTTCTGCTTACGCTCATTGTTTGCTTGCAGTTAGAGGTCATAGAGCTTACCCTAATTTGAATCTAAAATTGAGATGTTGAGTGATTTTTCAGCATGAAATCTTTTCATTTGAAGGGAGGTCCATGGCCAAGGAATTGGTTTAATTTAAACATATTAATCCCCAAAATAAAGTACATACACTAATACATATGTCGTATTTGATCAAAGCAACACAGGAAAGAATATGAATGAAAGACAAGTCTTATAGAAGTTTTCTTGTAGTGGATGACCCCTGATGTTTTTAGCTTGACTGTTCCAAGAATAGTCTAGCTATTCTACTCACCTTGATTCGACGCTGGCGTCACACCTGGGTTAAAACTTTGTATACAAATACTTATAGCTATCATTTAAAGGTATATAGCTTTGAAACTTGCTTTTTCTTTTTCTAGGTCAATTACCAACCTCACTGGGTCAAGTCCCATGCCTGACTTGTAGTTTGGCCAAATTTTGTCCCCTTTTATTCTGGTTAAAGTTTTGCATGCAAGTTACAATCTCCAAAACTAATGCAGATATTGAATTGAAACTTCACATGTGTCTTAAAGGGTTATAAAACTAGGTGACAGCATCAAGTCTTATAACTCTGCCATGTACTTTTGCCAGATTATGTCCCCTTTTGTACTTAGAAAATCCTGTTAAAGTTTTGCATATAAGTTTTCTATCTCCAAAACTAATGCAGATACTGGATTGAAACTCTATAGATATTTTAAAATTAAGGGTAATATTCCTGCTTCTGGGACAACAATTCAAATAGCGGAGCACTGGCTGTCTCATGGACAGCTTTTGTTGTCGAGCCCACTTGCAGTGAGTTCCACTTAGTCCACTTTTGCCGGTTTGGTGTATGTGCGTGCATCCCTGTGTCTGTCCATGTGTGCGTGCTTCCGTCCGATTTTGTCAGGACCATAACTTTGGCATGCATGGACCAATCTTGTTTATATTTGGCTTGAATGTTTACCTCGATGAGAAGGCGTGTCATGTGCAAACCCCCTTGTTCCTATCTCAAATGTCAAGGTCACAGTTGGAGATCAAAGGTCAAATTGAAGTTTGTTCGGAGCATTTCTTCATGCATGGTGGGATTTTGATGTAACTTGGCATGAATGTTCACCATTTTTAGATGAAGAAGAAGCAGGTCCCTAGGTCTAAGGTCAAGGTCACACTTAACAGCTGGTGGGCTTGACATTCTTCCCGTGGGCATACTTGTTTAATTCATTTTTGGTTAAAGGTCAAAGAGTACAATACTCACTTGCCTCTGACAGGCCATCATCGGGGCATATATGTGTTTTATAAACAGCTCTTGCGCACAAATGTTTATGCCTACCACATTTATGTGGGGGCATATAGCATTCATCTGCATGTCCACCCGTATGTCCCCAAATCTTGCGTGTCTAACTCCACCCACACTTTCAGGCTGATATGCTTCAGTCTGGCACAGGTGAACAAGCTTGATGTGCAGATGACCATAAAGGAAGGAATTTTTTACTCTGTCTGTGACTATTTTTAGCTCACCTGTCACTTTGCTTTTGTGATCGTGCGGCGTCCGTCGTCCGTGCGTCAGTGCATAAACTTTTGCTTGTGACCATTCTATAGAGGTAACATTTTTCATGGGATCTTTATGAAAGTTGGTCAGAATGTTCATCTTGATGATATCTAGGTCAAGTTCGAAACTGGGTCATGTGCAGTCCAAAACTAGGTCAGTAGGTCTAAATATAGAAAATCCTTGTGACCTCCCTAGAGGCCATATTTTTCAATGGATCTTCATGAAAATTGGTCAGAATGTTCACCTTGATGGTATCTAGGTCAAATTCAAAAGTGGGTCACATGCGGTCAAAAACTAGGTCAGTAGGTCTTAAAATAGAAAAACCTTGTGACCTCTCTAGAGTCCATACTTTTCAATGGATCTTCATGAAAATTGGTCAGAATGTTCACTTTGATGATATCTAGGTCAAGTTCGAAACTGGGTCACATGCCATCAAAAACTAGGTCAGTAGGTCAAATAATAGAAAAACCTTGTGACCTCTCTAGATGCGATATTTTTCATGGGATCTGTATGAAAGTTGGTCTGAATATTCATCTTGATGATATCTAGGTCAAGTTCGAAACTGGGTCAACTGTGGTCTAAAACTAGGTCAGTTGGTCTACGTCGACAGTGTGTCCGTGCGTAAACTTTTGCTTGTGACCACTCTAGAGGTCACATTTTTCATGGGATCTTTATGGAAGTTGGTCAGAATGTTCATCTTGATGATATCTAGGTCAAGTTCGAAACTGGGTCATGTGTCATCCAAAACTAGGTCAGTAGGTCTAACAATACAAAATCCCTGTGACCTCCCTAGAGGCCATATTTTTCAATGGATCTTCATGAAAATTGGTCAGAATGTTCACCTTGATGATATCTTAGGTCAAGTTCGAAACTGGGTCACATGCGATCAAAAACTAGGTCAGTAGGTCTTAAAATAGTGAATCTACTTGGTGGTTTTCAATGAAACTTAGCCACAATGAACTGGGTTGCGTGTGGACAGGTGAGCGATTCAGGACCAGCATGGTCCTCTTGTTATAACAGTGGCCTTTTGATAGTTTTGTTATAGAGACTGTAGAGAAAAACCTTGTGTCTAACACTGTTAGCCTGATTATGCTTGAAAGTTTCACAGATGAAGGACCTTGATGTGAAGATAACCATAAATAATAGACTTTTTTTCTGTGGCTATGCTTTTCAAGAATTATGGCCCTTTTTCTCACAAAATAGGCCATAGTAAAGAAATTTGGTGTGTTCAGCCCGTACACTTCTTGAAGGAATGGCTTCAAAGTTGCTCAGATGCACAACCTTATCTGAATACAATTTCCATCAAACTTTTAGTTGCAACATCCTTCATGTGAAGATGGTTTGTACTTAAAACTTTTCGCCTGCTCATGATGAGATAATGCATGGAGGGGCACCTGGAGTTATTCTCCACTAATTGTGTCGGTGCGACGTTAAACCCAGCAAAAAAAAAAAAAAATAAATAAATAAAAAAAAAACCAAAAACAAAAAAAACTTTGATATTTAGAGGATGGCACAGAATGTGGGACATCACAGTTATAGTTGTTGCTATATAAACACTTTCTACGTAAAATATTTAGGTAGAAAAGACTATTGCATTTTTGTTCTAATGGCTGTAATCACTGAATGGCTGGATGTGCCCTGCTTTACTAAAAACTAAGTTTGAAGACCAGTCTACTAGAGCAGCATTGCTATTGGTCAATCGCAAGGTTAATGATCAGAAATAACCAGTCAGATGCTGGAAATTGGAATTGGTCTCCAAATTCAGTTGAGTTACCCCAGGACCAAGGTTACTTTTGAATTTAGTGTTTTGTAGAGGCAGTTTGGAGATTGCAGAGCAATTTATTGATTTGCAGATATAAATGTCACCCATTTTTGTCTATAATACATTTACAGTAAAACACCGCTCGCTCGAGGTCGCAAGGGGATGAGCAAAATGCTCGAGTTATCCATGGTTTCGAGTGACCCAAACATTGACCAACATACGAAGAAAACTAAAGTTTGTTTTACGGTCATCGGGACCGTTTGCTGAGTAAACGGTGATGCGTAATAATAACATACTTGTGACATTTTCGAAAACAAACGTATTACAAACGTTATCTATTGATAGACGTTTCAATATGTAATTTGTAAATGGCACATGCGAAGAAACAACTAAGACTTTTTTTTAATTTTTATTCATCAACAAGTGCATATCATAATTATCGTCTCAATTTTATGAAACGGCTATATTATTTCCTTCATTTGCATGCAAACAACTGCTGATTAAATTACTAAGATCTCGATCCCGCAGAAAAGATGCTTTAAATTAACAGTAATTGATCGATATTTGATCAATAAAACTTTTCTTTAAGCTTTTATCAATAATTAATCTCATCTTAATATAAAATATACCGACAAACAAACATTTAAGATAGTCTGGGAATAGACTACGCAATTCTCACGGTGTGTGAAAATGTTTAATTAACCGATGCATTCTGACCGCCGAAGGTGTGAAAAATTTTGACACCTTTGCTCGAGTTAGCCAGAAGCAACAAAGAGTAAATTAATACACAGGGACCAGGTGTCATGCTCGAGTGATCGAGTTATCGATGCTCGACCCAGCCATGGTAATATCACATAGAAAATAGAAGGAAATCGGCCGGGACCACATGAATTGCTCGAGCGAGCCCGGGTGCTCGAGTCATCGATGCTCGAGCGAGCGGTGTTTCACTGTAGTTTCAATGAATTACATTTATTTCTTGCTGTACACGTTTCCTTTATTGTTATGTATTGTTTTTACTTCTTTTTATGAATTTTTGCTTGTATGATACTAATATGTTAGCAGATGGCGTGCATTTTCATTCATGAAAAAAAAAATGAATTGGTGAATTCTATACCAGGGTGAATAAGAAAATATTCCATAGATTTTAGCTTTAACGTCAGTTTTATTTTAATAATGCATTTTGGCTTGTGTAAATATACATGTACTATATGTCACTTTCTGTTGTTTATCTTGATATGATTTTGTTTTGCAGAATATTTTGTTGTCTTGCCTGAAACAAAAGTTCAGGTTGAACTAATAGTATAGGTGGATAGGCCAGCGGCATCCATTGTCCATGTTTCATCTTCCAAAATTTACATTAACATCTCCTATGAAACTACTTGACAGAATTACGCTTGTCCACTTACTTCAGTAGGGAGAGCGCAGATTTATAGATCAAGAGGTAGTGAGTTCAGTCCTTGGGCGAGGCACAGTCATGTTCTCTGTGAAGATTTCATGAAATACATTGTGTCTAAAATCATATTTCCACCACCTCTGACTCATGTGAGGAAGTTGGTAGTTACTTGTAGAGAACAGGTTTGTACTGTTTTAGAAACTTGTTAGGTTAACTGCATGCCCACCATTATATAACTGAAATACTGTTGAAAAATGGCATTAAACCCAAAACAAACAGAAAACTTGTCATAATTATGCCAGAACCTGGCAAGGTTACCCATATCTGTTTGTATGGTTCTGCTTGACCCTTTAAAGTAGCAACTAGAGCTGAAAATAGAAAATAATTTGTTTTGGTCATAAACCACTTGATGGATCTCCATCAGACTTGATCAGAAGCATTATTATAAGGTCCTCTCCAAAGTTTGTCAAATGAGGGAACTGGTTTTGCTATAACTTGGGTGCTTTTAAACGACTTTTCTATGGCGGATCTTTATCAGACTCGAACTGTAGCATCAGTATAAGGTCATCTCGCAGTTTGTTAAAATGCAGGCATTTGGGGTTGTTAGAGCTAGAATTAAAACAATCTTTCAAGGACTTATGAACTGCTTTAATGATCTCCATCGAACTTGGTCTGTTCCAACATGGTAAGGTCCTCTCTCCTTTCAAATTTGTTGAAATGGGGGCACATGACCCCCTTTAGTGGCTACTATTGCAAATATAGAAAAACCCTATTGCAACTTTTTAAACTTGATCTGTAGCATCATGTAAAGTCCATTCTATTATTATACCTGTTTGTCTGTGCTTCCAGCCATCTGTCCAAAATTGTAATTGCTTATAATTAAAAAAAATTTAAGCTAGACTCACCAAACATTACATAAATGTCAGTTTGCAACCAGAGTTTCCTATCTCGATTTGTTTGAAAAAACAAATGCTTGTAATTCAAAAAATATTTCAGCAAGAATCACCGAATCTCAAGTAATTATTGATTAGCTTATGACTTTAGCTCACATATTGTATTATCCACTTGACCCAGTCAAAGCAGAGTTTCCCCCTTGATTTGGTAAAAATAATTGAAAATGATTATAATTCAAAAAGTGTTTTAATTAGAATGATCAAACCTCACATAATGATGAATTAGGTCAAACCTTTGCTCACATGTAATATTACCCTCCTTGATCAAGTATGAGCACAGTTTTTTCCTTGATTTGATAAGAAATATGGATTTTTGACTGTATCTATGTACATGATGTAAGTTTACACAAATGTGAGTACTGTGAGATGGGGATGCATGCAGTATATTGTCAGGGCTGAGGTGCAAGTGTTTCTTTCATCAGGGTCTCTTCAGTAACTAAAGAGTTATTGTCTTTTAATTGTTTTCATAAAACAAAGTTATCCATTGATGGTTCTTATTGAAACTTAATGCAAGAATAGATCACTGTAGGGCAAAGTTTACCTTTATTTTTAAAAAACCTTTGCCTGGTCCTTTTGTACATAACTTCTGTTTATTAAGATTTTGAAAATTGAATATCTTTCAAAATATAGGCCCCTCATTTGCAAAAAAACTTATTTGGTTGGGGATATAAATTCACTGAATTTGCTTGTTTTCAAATGGGGCACTTTGCCCCATTTAGGGTCTGCTATAGCTATAGTAGAAATACCATTAAATCAATTCTTCTCATGAACAGCTTCGTCAAACTTGGTGTGTTACATCCTTAAAAGATCCTCTCCCAATTTTGTTCAAACTTGGACATTCTGTCTGTTTTCTGTTAATTATATTGTTTAATATTAAACACAAATGTTACCATCCATGAGTCAAGTGTTTAATCATACATATATTTAAGGTCAAATAGTCATGGTCAGGTGAGCCACTTAGGGCCACTGTGGCCCTCTTGTTTATTTATGTGTGTAAAGTGAAAAAAGGAATCAGTTTAACACAGCATGTAACAAGTATTTGGACTTTTTCATTCGTTCTCAACTTTCAAGCTGTTTATGTTTCACTTCTTACTGGTCATCAGTTAATAAGATAAAATTTAGTTTAACTCTTTGACCTTACACATGAACTATTTCAGTTTTTGTTATTGTTGCAAGATTGATGTTTAAACATTTTCCAACTTTCAGGTGTTATATTAAAACAAGAGGGCCATAATGGCCCTATATCGCTCACCTGTTATCATTGCACTTAAGGACAAGAAGGTCAAAAAATTATAATCAAGATCAATCAAAAGAATCATGAGAAAATATAGTTGAAATTTTCTTAAAGGTACAGATAAGTCAAAATACATCTAAAAATTGGAGGTACCATCCATGTTGTACCACAGAAAAGTGGTCTCGGTTTTTCCCTATGGCTAATAATAAAAAAGTTACTAAAGCTATTTATAGTAACATAAAAGGGAAGTAATTCAAAAAAATTATTGTAAGTGAACAAAAGAAGGATCTGCCAAATAAAAACAAGAGCACTGCAATGCAACGCAAATGCAGAGCAATATACACACAAAACAAAGTCATATGACCTTTGACCCCTAAGCGTGACCTTGACCTTGAAGTGACCCATCCAAAACATGCGCTCTGCACATCGTTTCGATGAGGTGAACATTTGTGACAGGTTTCTTTGGAATCCTTCAAGGGATTCAAGAGTTACAGAGTGGAAGGGAAATTGCTGACCAACAGACAGACGGACACCGAGGCGATAACATTATACATCCCTTCAGGCATATAAAAAGGAATCGAGATCTTATGGTGATACAAGTTGTGTGCAAGTATGGTTAAAATCAAATCATAAATGAAGCTGCTATTGTGCAGACAAGGTCAAAATAGCTAATTCTGGCCCTTTCAGGGTCATAACTCTAACCCAAATTATGGGATCTGGCCGGTTCAAAAAAGGAACCAAGATCTTGTGGTGATACAAGTTTTGTGCAAGTTTGGTTAAAATTAAATCATAAAGGAAGCTGCTATTGTGCAGACAAGGTCAAAATAGCTAATTTTGGCCCTTTCAGGGGCCATAACTCTGAAGCCTATTATGGGATCTGGCTGGTTCAAAAAAGGACCCGAGATCTTATGGTGACACAAGTTTTGTGCAAGTTTGATTAAATTCAAATCATAAATGAAGCTGTTATTGTGCAGACAAGGTCAAAATAACTAATTCTGGCCCTATCAGGGGCCATAACTCTGGAACCTATAAAGGAATCTCGCCAGTTCAAGAAAGGAACCAAGATCTTGTGGTGATATAAGTTGTGTGCAAGTTTGGTTAAAATCAAATCATAAATGAAGCTGCTATTGTGCAGACAAGGTCAAAATAGCTAATTTTAGCCCTTTCAGGGGCCATAACTCTGGAAACCATAATGGGATCTGGCCGGTTCAAGAAAGGAACCAAGATCTTATGGGGATACAAGTTGTGTGCAAGTTTGGTTAAAATAACATCATAAATGAAACCACTATCATGCAGACAAGAAATTGTGGACGGACGAAGGACGAAGGGTGATCACAAAAGCTCACCCTGTCACTATGTGACAGGTGAGCTAAAAAGGAATGAACCCAGAAACACCATTCAGTCAATTATTGATGGCCAGTTAGCTTGGATTCACTTAAGGAAGTCAGGAGTTCTATGTATTGTCTATGTTTGAATTGTTTGAAACCCAGGATAACTTGAACATTTTGATCATTCTCTTGTGACCTCAAGAGATCAATAATTTCATTTGCATGAAACTGTTAATATATATTATGAGATTTACCTTATATTCATGTAGTTTTTCACTCACCTGAAAGGTTAGCTTTTGTGACTGCTCAATGTCTGTCGTCAGTCGTTTGTCATGTGTCGTGCGTCTGTCAACATTTTCTTAAAAATATCTTCTAATTAAAACCACTGAGCAGAATTACACAAAACTTCACAGGAATGATCCTTGGGTGGCCCCCTTTTAAAATTTTCAAAAAATTGAATTATATGCAGAACTCTGGTTGCCATGGCAACAGAAAGGTAAAACTTTAAAAAATCTTCTTGTCCAAACATAATTGTTTTGCAGATGTCAGTTGGTCGGTCTGTTGGTTAGTATGTAGACCAATCCGTTTCCAGATGATACCTCAAGAATGCTTGAGTCTAGGATCATGAAAGTTGATAGGAAGGTTGGTCATCACCAGCAGATAACCCCTAATGATTTTGAAATCTGTATGTCAGAGGTCAAGGTCACAGTAACCCTGAGCAGTTACACGGTTTCTGGATGATAACTCAAGAAGGTTTAGGCCTAGAATCATGAAAGTTGATAGGAAGGTCGGTTATCACCAGCAGATGACCCCTAATGATTTTGAGATCTGTATGTCAGAGGTCAAGGTCACAGTAACCGTGAAAAGTTACACGGTTTCGGGATGATAACTCAAGAAGGCTTTGGCCTAGGATATGGAAGTTGATAGGGAGGTTGGTCATGACCAGCAAATGACTCCTATTGATTTTCAGATCTGTATGTCAAAGGTCAAGGTCACAGTGACCCTGAACAGTTAAAAGGTTTCCGGATGATATCTCAAGAATGCTTGGGCCTAGGATCATGAAAATTGATAGGGAGGTTGGTCATGACCAGCAGACGATCCCTATAGATTTTGAGGTCAGTAGGTCAAAGGTCAAGGTCACAGTGACCAGGAACAGTAAATAGTTTCAGGGTGATAACTCAAGAAGGCTTGGGCCTAGGATCAGAAAAAATTGATAGGGAGATCGGTCATTACCAGCAGATGATCCCTTTTGATTGTTAGGTCATTAGGTCAAAGTTCAAGGTCAATTGGCCAGGAACAGTTAAATGGTTTCAGGACGATAACTTGAGAACGCTTTTGCCAAGGGTCATGAAAGATGATAGAGAGGTTCATCATGACCAGCAGATGACTTCTATTGATTTTGAGGTCAGAAGGTTAAAGGTCAAGGTTACAGTGACCCGGAACATTTAAACCGTTTCCAGACAGTTACTGAGATCGCTTGGGCCTAGGATCATGAAACTTGATAGGGAGATTGGTCATGACCAGTAGATGACCCTTGTAGATTTTGAGGTCAGTAGGCCAAAGGTCAAAGTCACATTTACCCGGAACAGTTAAACCCTTTCCGGAAGATACCTTGAGAATGCTTGGACCTAGGATCATGAAACTTAATAGGGAGGTTGATCATGACCAGCAGATAACCCCTATTAATTTTGAGGTCAGTAGGTCAAAGGTCAAGGTCACATTGAACCAGAACATTTGTTTACAGTGAGCAAATAATTTCTCTTCCCTGTGCAGTTACTGAATGCATCAAGGGGGGCATTTCGTGTTCGACGAGCTCTTGTTTAGTATCAGTTGCAATTTGAAACATGTAGCTCATATTACTCAGGTGAGCAATTCAGAGTCATCACGACTCTCTTGTCCTTATTTGTGTAACAAATGGTTTTGTCTTTAGATCATTGAATTTTGTGAAATTGCATTTTAGTAGGTATATATTAGATAGTTACAATTCATAATTACAACAATTCATTACAATCATCTTCAAACATTAAAGTGGCTTGCCTAGTTAGCACTATTTGAAATGAAGAACTCAGTTGTTGTTTTTTGGTAGTTCTTATTGAACATAGAAGAAATTACTGTTATTGGTAGTAAAGTATGTTAAAGGTTTTTACCTTGTTTTTAATGAGGAGTAGATTATCATCATGAATGACTTGTAATACTTCTCTATGACCTCATTAATATTTTTTGAGGACTAGTTTTTGTGGTTGTAACAATCTGAGAAATTTATGAAAATAAACAAATGAGTTCTCATTCCTCTAGTGTTCAAAATGTTGGATTTCACAAATTCATTTCCACACAAAATCGATGTTTTTCCAAAATACCATGGATTTGATGCCCACGGAATTAAAAGTTTTTACAGGATGTAATGATAACAGTCTAGTATGCAGATTTTTCATTGTGTTAAAATTTTGGGTATTTCGAAGTGAAAATTGGGAGCTTTAAAATGGAGAGACAGCAAGCAAGCATTTTTATTAGCTCACCTGTCACAAAGTGACAAGGTGAGCTTTTGTGATCACGCAGCGTCCGTCGTCCGTCGTCCGTCCGTGCGTTAGTCCGTCCGTGCGTGCGTAAACTTTTACTTGTGACCACTCTAGAGGTCACATTTTTCATGGGATCTTAGAAAATTGTCAGAATGTTCAGCTTGATGATATCTAGGTCAGTTCGAAACTGGGTCACGTGCAGTCAAAACTAGGTCAGTAGGTCTAAAAATAGAAAAACCTTGTGACCTCTCTAAAGGCCATATATTTCACAAGATCTTCATGAAAATTGATCAGAATGTTCATCTTGATGATATCTAGTCAAGTTCGAAACTGGGTCACGTGCCTTCAAAAACTAGGTCAGTAGGTCAAATAATAGAAAAACCTTGTGACCTCTCTAAAGGCCTATTTTTCATGGGATCTGTATGAAAATTAGTCTGAATGTTCATCTTGATGATATCTAGGTCAAGTTCAAACTGGGTCACGTGGGGTCCAAAAACTAGGTCAGTAGGTCTAAAAATAGAAAAACCTTATGACCTCTGTAGAGGCCATACTTATGAAATAATCTTCATAAAAATTGGTCAGAATGTTCACCTTGATTATATCTAGGTCAAGTTCGAAAGTGGGTCACGTGTTTTCAAAAAGTAGGTCAGTAGGTCAAATAATGAAAAAACCTTGTGACCTCTCTAGAGGCCATATTTTTCATGGGATCTGTATGAAAGTTGGTCTGAGTGTTCATCTTGATGATATCTAGGTCAGGTTTGAAACTGGGTCAACTGCAGTCAAAAACTAGGTCAGTAGGTCTAAAATAGAAAAATCTTGTGACCTCTCTAGAGAGCATACTTTTCAATGGATCTTCATGAAAATTGGTCAGAATGTTCACCTTGATGACATCTAGGTCAAGTTCGAAACTGGGTCACATGCCATCAAAAACTAGGTCAGTAGGTCAAATAATAAAAAAACCTTGTGACCTCTCTAAGGCCATATTTTTCATGGGATCTGTATGGAAGTTGGTCTGAATATTCATCTTGATGATATCTAGGTCAAGTTCGAAACTGGGTCAAAGTGGTCAAAAACTAGGTCAGTAGGTCTAAATATAGAAAAACCTTTTGACCACTCTAGAGGCCATATTTTTCAATGGATCTTCATGAAAATTGTCTGAATGTTCACCTTGATGATATCTAGATAAAATTTGAAACTGGGTCACATGTTGCCAAAATTAGGTCAGTAGGTATAAAAATAGAAAAACCTTGTGACCTCTCTAGAGGCCATACTCTTCATGAGATCTTTATGAAAATTGTGAGAATGTGCACCTTGATAATATCTAGGTCAAGATCAGAACTGGGTCATGTGCCTTCAAAAACTAGGTCATTAGGTCAGATAATAGAAAAACCTTGTGACCTCTCTAGAAGCCATATTTTTCAATGGATCTTCATGAAAATTGGGTCATGTGGAGACAGGTGAGCGATTCAGGACCATCATGGTCCTCTTGTTTAATTTTGAAACTACGAAATTGCTTTCACTTTATTCAGAGAATAATGAAAGTAATGAAGTAAGCTTGCTTTTACTATATCTGAGTAAGATGTTCACTTGATTAAGCATCAGGTAGAACCTAGGAAGTAGTGGTAGATGATTTTTTGTTGCTTTATTACAGGTGTGCCTGATAAACCGGAGATAACAACTCAGTCCAACTCTCCACAGCAGACCAGGATTTTGGTACAATGGACTGTACCAAGCAATGGAGGGGCTGCAATTTTGGAATACAAACTCACTTACCAAAGGGTATGTGTTTAGCAGTATGTTTATAAATTACAGTATATTAAGGTGTTTCGCATTCCAGGGATATCACCCACTTGAGAAAGTCGGGGCAATTTTACAGTTTTTGCAGGGCAGCGAATTGTCATGGAGTTCTGAAAAATAAAATTTAAGAAAAGTCAGGGTAAAGTCAGGGCAAATTAATTTTTCTGAAGCAGATTCAAGCAATATCAATAAAATGTTTTTCTATGTTAATGATTAAATTTGTTCTAGTACATAAAAGTTATTATTGTTGTCTTACACATGCTGAACAGTCTAAAGTGTAATTTTCTGTGCAGCTTTTGATATTAAGCTTTCTTGAATACTCACTGTCATGCGTGTGTGCATCAGTATGTTCTACCTTTACTTAGATTCCTATGTTTGAAAGGTATGGCATGTTCAGTTAACACATGAACATTCATATAAGAGGTTGAAGGTAAAAATCATTTTGAAAGTTGTTTCTTAAACAGAATATTTTCACTGACTAAAGCCATTGATTTTTAATGTGTGTTCATTTTTAGGCCGTCTCTTAAGGTTTGTTTGACATTGAAAAAAAAACAAACAATAAATGCGTGGACTAGAAGGTTGTAGGGGAGGAGGAGCCTAGCAAAATAGTGTATTAGCCAGTGAAAGTCATGATTTTGGTTAAGGAAAAGTGGGGGAATTTTATTTTGAATTACATTTCTGGTGGCAACCCTGCATCTACTTGGCATTCAAACAATATAAATGTTCAGGCTCAAGGATTTTCAGTGGAGTTATGGCCCTCTATTTGTCAAATGATATTTTGGCAACTTCTCTTACACCATTGGACAGGTTTTCTATAAACCTTAAGTTGGTTACTTGCAGAGAACAGGTATGTACTGGTACAGGTCCAAGGTCAAGGTCACATTTGGATATCAATGGTCAAATATCCTTACTTCACATCTGCCCCATGTTTTCGAAATTTCA
The DNA here is from genome assembly GCF_021730395.1 of Mercenaria mercenaria. Lineage (NCBI taxonomy): Eukaryota > Metazoa > Mollusca > Bivalvia > Venerida > Veneridae > Mercenaria > Mercenaria mercenaria. The sequence continues at coordinate 66,254,846 of NC_069370.1, read as the reverse complement.
TGGAAGATTTTCATAAAACATATCAATTGTTTACCTCATCAAGACAACATGCAGAGAGCACAACTTGGATCACTAAATCTAAGGTGAAGGTCATTCTGGAAGGTCAAAGTGGAATAGCTAAACATTATGTCTGCTCTGTATCCTGTAAACAGCTTGGAAGATTTTCTTTAAACAAGTGTGAGATATTACTGTCTCAAGACAACAGGCCACTAGGTCTAAAATAAAATTACACTATCAGTTTTTTACCTCATCAAGATGGCATGCAGAGCACACATTCAAGACCTTAAGCTCGTAGTGTGCACAACCCAGGTCTCTAGGTTCAAGGTCAGGGTCACATTTGAAGGTCAGAGATAATGACAACATATGCCTTTCAGTGCATCAAAGCGGTACCTGGGGGAAATAATCACCTTTAGTGATAGCTCTAGTTTTGTGAGTTTTGTTACAGTTCTTTCCTTCTATTAATATTTCTAAACTTGTCACTGATAATTATCATGCATGTTGGAATTGATGTTTTCTCTTACACAGGTGAATGTAAACAAAACTTTTGATAGTACTAAAGGCTACGAAGTATTGAACAAAGTCAGCTCAGAGTCAACTATAACAGGAATTAAAGATCCATCTTATACTATCAGAGATCTTCTTCCTGGAACATACTACCAGATTAAAGTTTCTGCCCGCAATCGGGAGGGCTTTAGTGTTGCAGATAGAAAGGTTATTCGAACCCAAACCGGTAAGTACTCCAGTTATTTATGTGTAGGTTTCTGCAACTCCAAAGTTACTGTTAGTCATGGTGCTGATAACATAGTTCAAGGAACTTTTTCCTGTGATAACTGCAGTAGTTTTGTATAGTAAAGTTATTGAAGGATACAAAGAAGTTTGATTTGAAAGTTCAAGGCTTGTATTCCAATCAGCAGGTATGTCCTTAACTTTGTTTAGGGTGAGCTGTTAGTACAAGTGTTAGAATTACACCAAACTTGATCAGTAGCATCCTAGCATGGACCTTTATTATCTGTAGCATCATTGTAAGGTCTTCTTTTAGATTTGTGCAAGTGGTGACACTTGCCCCTTTTGAGGGATCACTGGAGATGAAAATAGAAAGTTTAACAACTTCTTATGAACGGCTTAAACCTTTCATCCAACTTGGTCTGGAGTATCATTATAGTTTGTTGAAATGATGATGCTTTGCCCCTTCAAGGTGCCAGTAGACCTAAACATAGAAATATCTTTAGACTCTCATGAACTGCTTGATAGATCTTCATCAAGCTTGGTCTGTAGCATCACAGTAAGGTCCCCTTCCAGTTTTGTTCAAATAGGGGCACTTGGCCTTGTTAGGGTTTGTTTAAGTAAAAAATAGAAAAAAACCTTTAAACATCTTCTTCTGAATCGCTTGATGAAACCTTATCAAAGTTGGCCTGTAGCATCATTATCTGGTCCACTCGCAGTTATGTTGAAATGAGTATGCTTGGTCCATTTAAATAGAGGTTATGAGGTTATTCCTAGGTGCTTCAGTACCTCAGTTGTTAAGGTCGCTGATTCCAAACCACTTGCCCTTCACTGATATAGGTTTGAGCCTCACGGAGGGCATTGAATTCTTGATGTGAGGAAGCTATCTAGCTGGCTTATGGAAGGTCGGTTGTCTTATCCAGGTGTCCTCTTGTGATGAAATATTGCAAGGAGCGGCACTTTGTGCCTTCCTACGCCATCAAAAGATGTAATGTCTCCATATGACCTGTAATTGTGTATCTCTTACATTTAACCCAAAATAGCTTGAAGGTGGTATGGCTAAACTTTTAAGTCATTCATCCTTCACCTCTGATTCAATGTGGATAAGTTTTAGTAAAAAAAATTAGTTCTGATATTAAATACAGGAGCACTGGTTAAGTTAAATTACTAATTTTATAAAAGTGAATTTGGAGATAAGTCGCAAAATGCAGCCTTATCATTTTTCGGATTCTAGACATTATAATCTGTCTGGTTCTCTTGTATTTATAACCTTGTACCCTTGTATTTTTAGCCTGTACCCTTGTTATTCAATTCTTTAGGTGGTTATATTAGCCACTGAAATTTTCAGCTGCAGATATATCTCGGTGTTAACATATAACATACTGGTTATGTATGGCAAGTTGTAGAAACCTACACATACTATTTTGTTTTTGTTCTTGGACGTACTTTAATCTCAATATAACACCACAGTGCCTCCAGTGTTTTTTCATCTTCTTTTGTAACCAGTGTCAGTTATGGCTGAAAGAAGTGCCAGTGCCGATTTTTACATCATGGAAACTAACAGAATATCAGTCTGTATTTTCTTTCTGATTTAGTACAAATGGTTTGGAATTTTGTAAACGATTATTATTGTTAAAAGACTGAGAGGAATTTTGGAAATGATAATTTTATTGTTGGCATATTGATTGTAATTTCAGCATTAGAAAATCAGTAATGCAAATGAACTGTAAATGTTTCAAGAGGTGAAAAGTTTGATCCCTGGGCAAAGCGTGGCAGTTTCATAGAAAGTTGTAGATTTCAAGCAATACAGGAACACTGGCTTAGGCTAACATACAGTATTACATAACTGAAATACTGCTGAAAATGGTGTTACACCAAAACCATTCCAATGTTTAGTACTTGTTACAGTGGTGTTATATTGAGAATTAAGTGTTTTATATCTTTCTTTATGTTTGATGATAGACACATTGTGTAAAATGAACAGAAGAATCTAGTCCTTTGACATCTGCTTCCACTATTGTTCTCGAATAAGACTTTTCCTCAGCTCAAATTCCAGACAACAATTTCACAAGAATTTCTTGGAAATGCAAAAGGTTATGAATATCTATTGATCTTGTCAAATTGAACTGCAGCCCATCTTACCAGTGGTGCAGTATGAAATGAAATTAAAAATGAATGTTGAAATACAAGTTGTCAGTTCGAGAACATTCAGTGAAAGGGATGCTCCTCAGATTTCTCTTTATTGATACAGAAAAAAGAAAAACAATTTGGAATGTTCTGTGATCAGTGATTGATCATGTATTTTTATGTGCTGTGATTATTTTGGCAGAAAATCCATGATATTAGATAAGCTCTTCTGCTTTCAATGGTGAACATAAAATTTGGAACTTTTTTTGGTAAATGCTCTATCTGTTGTTCACTTAATGAGATTTTTTTACATCTTATATGCAAATAAACAAATATTGAAACAAACAAAAACTCTAGGATAACTGTTGGAGAGGTTGCAATTTAGTGCTTGTATGTGTATGTGTGGGGCGTTATTCTTATACTTAAATAAACCACAGGTATGAAAAGTCAAAAAATGGCATGTTCTTCTAACAGTTTAACATGACAGACCAAACCATCTAGCAAACAGCTCAATGAAATTTGAATTTTTTTAGCAAATGATTATGTACAGTGGAACCCTTAAAACATTACCTCATATAAAGCTGAAATCATTTTAAACCAGATCCATTATAAAGTGGAAGCCCTTCTAAACCAGACCCACTGTAAAATGGAAGCCCTTCTAAACCAGACCCACTGTAAAATGGAAGCCCTTTGTAACCAGACCCACTGTCAAGTGGATAAGCCCTTCCTTTTACACAAGGCCCACATGTAAAGTGGAAGACATCCTTTCTGTATACCAGATCCTCATCTGTTCAGTGGAAATTGCGTTACTCAGAGAACAGGTTAACTGGACAGAAACCAGGAATATCTTAAGGATTCTAAACGCCCAGTTAATGCTGAAATACTGTTGAAAAACGGCGTTAAACCCAAAACAAACAAACAAACAAAAAGAATTTCTGTAAAAGGAAAACTCTTCTAAACCAGATCCAAGGTAAATTGGAAACCCTTTTAAACCAGACCAACTGTAAAGTGGCAACCCTTTTAAACTGGACCCACTGTAAAATGGAAATCCATCTAAACCAGGCCCTAGGTAATGTGGAAGCCCTTTTATACTTGACCCTCTGTAAAGTGGAAACCCTTCTCAACTGGACCAACTGTAAAGTGGAAACCATTTTCAACTGGACCAACTGTAAAGTGGGAGCCCTTTTGAACAGGACCAACTGTAAAGTGTAAACCTTTTTAAACTAGATTCAATGTAAAGTGGAAACCTTTTTAAACTGGACCCACTGTAAAGTGGAAACCATTTTAAAGCAGACACACTGTAATGTAGAAACCCTTTTCAGCCAATCTCCTGTAAAGTGGAAGTCCTTAAAGTGGAAACCTTTTAAACCAGACAAACTGTAAAGTGGGAATCATTCTAAACCAGACCCATTGTAAAGTGGAAACCATTCTTAAACTAGACCCCATGTAAAAAGAAACACTTATTTAACCAGACCCTTTTGAGACCTTTCTTAACAGTTAAGAAAGACCCTGTAAAGTGATACCTCTTCATAACTAGACTCTTGTTAAAGCAGAAACGATCTAAATTGGATCCACTGTAAAGTGGAAACCCTTTTAAACCAGACTCCCCACGTCCTCCTTCCTGTAAAGTGGAAATATGTCCAAACTAAACAGGTGTCTGATTTTACTACACATACACATACTGTTTGGAAATGCCAACCTCTTTGATATCTCTATCATGACATTTTATGCTAAATAATGTTACTGAATTTTATTTGATATAGTCTTGTTGTTCGAGTATGATGTAAAATGCTGCTGTTTTCAGCTGAATTTGCACCTGGTGCAAGCACTGGTAAGGGTTACATACACATTTCTATTGTATTTTCTGATTGTTGTTCAGAAACTTTTAAACATGTGAATCTGGAGACTTCAGTTGACAAAATGTAAGAAAATATCATGCAACAGGTCTGATGTCACAAATATATATATATATATATATGCCATGAGGTTAGAATGTTACCTGTGAAAGTGGATTTTAGGCATGATAGGTTGGGACAGTGCATGCCATTTCCACCAAAGGTTTTATATGCAAGGACTTGCTACCCTGAACAAGTTTTACAGCAGCTAGAAATCGTTTTTGACACACCCCTTTCTGTACGAAATTGATTACACCTATACCTTCCGTTGTGGTGTGATTATCTGTATAGAATCAATTACACAAAAGCCTTCAGTTGTAGTTAGATTTCCCATATGGAAACAATAACTAAATACGTTTTGTTGCAGCAAGATTTCTATTTCAATAGGAAGATTCAGTTATGTTAGTGTATAGATTGAAAGACATGTTGCTTCTAGCTGAAGAGAAGAACACACACTCATATTAATGGTTTAGTACACAGACAAATAAATATGCAAGTTTTAAGCATATTAATTTTGGAACATACAGTCAGATATGTGTATTTTCTAGTAAACTGCCAAATACATGTATCAAGTTCAGGAAATTTTCCATTAAACTGCCAAATACTGTGAAATAATTGATATTCTTGGGGTTTTAATTTTCGTGGTTGAGTCAACCCATGAAATTTAATCCCAACAAACAAGTAAAATTCTCATTCCTTTTATGTTTATCAGTTGAAATCCATGAATTCATATCCCAACGAAATCACTGTATTGACCAAAACCATGAAATTTCACGCCTATGAAATTAAATGATTTTACAGTACGTATGTTTTCCAGTATAGTGCCAAATATATAAAATATGTGCAGTGGGTGTAATTTCCAGTGAACAGAAGTATTTGTAAAATGGAGCTATTACTGTTAATAGAAAATGAAAGTAGTGAGTGTGTTTTTTCCAGTAAACTGCTAAATAGTTCATTTAGTGGCATTCCAGTTTGCCAAATATATAAGTGAAGTAGGCGTAAATTTCCAGAATACAGAAAAAATGTATCAGTAATAGTTAATACAAAATATTGCATTAAGCAGGGTTGATTTTCCAGTAAACTCTGAATGTGTGTGCATAGTGGGCGTAATTTGTGGCTGAACAGGCAAATATATTGATCAAGTAAGTGTAGTTGTAAATGTGCAAAGTTCAAAATTAATTTTGATACAACTATTTGGGAAGCTGATCTTCCAAAAAAACGAATTTCCATGATAGAGTATAATGAATTCACTTTTTAGATTCGTATACTTTGTCTCACTGATTGTTTCTTAGGTTGTCCCTTGCACTCTGTGTAAAACTGATTTAGGAGGAGTTCATCGTTGAATTTTGAATTCTTGTAAGATGTGTTTTTGACTGAAAACAGTACAGTGAAATATTTATACTGCTTTTGTAGTTCGGACATGAATGTTCACATAAAACTACTTTAGCTCATTTGAACCTGATTCAAGATGAGCTGTAAGTATAATGTCAATGGTCTGGCATCCCTAATCCTGTGTTTATCAATTTGCTTCAACATTTTTACCGAAAGATCTTCTGAAACTGCATGTTAGAATTACTCCAAACATAGTCTGTAGCACCCATTTGGGTCTTTTGAAGTGTGTTTAAATGGTTTTGCTTGATGCAGCGCTTGAGCTAAAATCAGAACAAAAAATCTTCAAAATGTCTTCTCACAGGAACAGCTTGATGGATGTTCACCAAATTTTGTAAAAAGCAGACTTATATCAATTTTTTTTTCAAATATATTTAAATGATTTGTTTTTCTACATGTAGAGGCCACAAAAGCTTATATAGAATAATCTTTAAATGGCTTCAAATGAACTGCTTGATGGACTTGCAGGTTTGTTCTATGGTTTCACTTAAAATCTTGAAAAATATCTGCTCATGAACCACTTGATAGATTTCAACTAAATATAGTTAGAAGCAAGGCCATGGTCAGGTAAGCGACTTAGGGCTTTCTTTCTAGTTATATTACATTTCAGAACTCATAATTATAAAATATGCTATGCAAATACACACACAAAAATCCACATGAACATGGAATTAGAACTAAAAATCTTTAAACTGTGTGTTAAGTTGCTGAACAAAAATTTTATTTGAAAACACTGTAGAAAAGTCAGGTGTAGGTAAGAATGGGAATGAAGTAGTGAAGCTTGAAATTTGATAAAGTGAAAAAACTTAAAATTTGTTTACTGTTTTTTAACATAAACGTGACTGGAATCATGTGGTTAAAGTAAGAAAAAGACAAAGTCAGAAATGCTAGCTGCTTTGATTGGTTTCCCATTGCTCTTAAATGTTGCTGTAGCCTGTTTATTTTTTCTCATTGCATGTACTGTGAAATCATTTGTTTTTGTGGGATACTTATTTTCATACATTTTGTGGATTAAAGTGTGATATTGGTCAAGGTGTGGTGAAATGACCAGCTAATGAAGAAGGAAACTCAAATTGCCCAGATGCCAGTAAAGGAATGGAAAAAAACAGACTCATGGAACATCAAATTGACCTAGTGTCAGTAAAGGAATGGAAAAAACAGACTCATGGAACTTCAGATTGTCCTGGTGTCAGTAAAGGAATAGAAAAAACAGACTCTTGGAACTTCAAATTGTCCTAGTGTCAGTAAAAGAATGGAAAAAACAGACTTATGGAACTCCAAATTGTCCTGGTGTCAGTAAAGGAATGGAAAAAACAGACTCATGGAACTTCAAATTGTTCTGGGGTCATAAAAGAATGGAAAAAAAACAGACTCATGGAACTTCAAATTGACCTTGTGCCAGTAAAGGAGTGGAAAATACAGACTCATGGAAACTCAGATTGACCTGATGATAATAAAGGAGTGGAAAAAACAGACTCATGAAAAACTCAAATTTGAACTGGTGCCAGTAGAAGAGCAGTCAAAGCAAACTTTCAGCCAGTGAAGGAGTAAAAAAAAGCAGATTCATAGAAACTCAAATTGAGCTGATACCAGTAAAAGAGTGAAAAGGTAGACTCATGGTAACAAAAAATTGATCTGATGCTAATGGATGTGTGGAGAAATGAAATTGATAAGATAATGAAAGGGGAAATTCAGACTGATGTTATGTCATTAATGATGCCAATCAGTATATAAGAAAACTCATTAAGACCTGGCTGATAGCAGTGAATAGATGAGAAAACTTTAGAAAACCTGAAAATTGGTGATCTCACAAAGACCATGAATGTGAACCTGATGCTTTATTGACAAAGGACTAATACCATTAAATTAATGGGACCTGATAGCAGTGCATGAACAGGACTTGGTGCCAGTAGATGAGCAGGATTTGATGTGTTACATGAGTTAAAAAACTCACAAAATCCTGATGCCATTGTATGAGTGGGATCTGATGCCAGTATGTGGTGGAAAAACTCACAAAGACCTGATGGCAGTATGTGGGACCTGTGGGGAAAACACGAAGACCAAAAGCCAGTACATGAGCAGGACTTTAGCAGAATGTGAGTGGGAAAACTCAAAAAAGATCTGATTTGAATACACGTGGGATGATTGAATGATATGATGGCAAGATGTTTGGAACGGAGTCTGTTGTTAATACATAAGTGGAAGATATACAGCTGCTATGCATGTTAAACTTGTTGTTGTATATCTCATATATCAGCATTATTCAATATTACCTAATTTAGATTGTTAATTGAAAATAACTCAAAATAGCTGAAGTTATATGGGATCTGATTACTTTCTCTTACAGTTTGCTTATCCAATCAGAAAACCCTTAAGGACTAAAAAAAAATTCTTTGTTTCCAGTAACATGCTCAAACAATTAGGGTAGGTAGGTCAGAAATTTTTTATTTTTTTTTTATTTTTTTTTTATTAAGGGAGACTTTTCGGAAATTATTTTTGTATCAAAAAATGAATACAAATAAGGGGGTTATGCCTTTAGAGCAGCAGTAAGTTGATTTCTAACATCACTGGCCATGTTTAAAGCATAAAAAGTGCAGTTTTGCAATTTTTTGTTAAAAAGTTGAAAAAAATATTCTCCAAGGCCATAAAAACATTTAGGGTTGGGCCAAAAATTTAGGGTAGGTAGGGATACCGGAAACAAACAATTTTTTTTTTTATGCCTAATTGAAAATAATCAAGGAATTTTGAAATCACAAAAACAGAACTTGCCAAAAATTGCATACATAGAATTTTTTATAAGCTGAAAGAAAGAATTTTTGAGACTAAATTACAGTTACTATACCCTTTTTTACTTTGTTTTTTTTTGCATTATTTTGCCTTCCTCAATATTTCATCAATAGAAATCATGACCAGAGAATTATCCAATAAAAAAGAATGTATTTAAGTCTTTGTTGCATATTTTCTGTCAGTATTTAGTCTCTGTCAAAATGTGTTGCTGACAAAATATTTGTATGACAACGTACTCACATTCACAGTAAAAATGTAATCGTTTCTGTAAGTCACTTCTGCACAGTATATATGTATCTTTACAATTCATATAGCTTATTCATGTCTTTCTTGTTTAGTTTCCTTTTACATACATTTAAACTATTTTACCACTTTTACCTTCGAATTCATCAGAATCTTTCTTAGAATTTTTTTTTTTATTTTGTATATGTGGAAGTTGAGTATACTTGTTTGTGGATATTATTAAATTATGTGTAACACTTTAATGTTTTTCTTCTGCTATGTCTTTGAAACTTCATTTTTGAGCTGGTTGATCCCACATAGTAGTCTTCATTGAGCTAAATTTGTATGATTATAAAGTTAGCATTATTGCTTGTGTCGGCAAGATGACTTGTCCTTGTAGCTTATAATGCTCCTAGTGGATTCTTGCAAGATGACTTGTCCTTGTAGTTTATAATGCTCCTAGTGGATTCTTGCAAGATGACTTGTCCTTGTAGTTTATAATGCTCGTAGTGGATTCTGGCAAGACAACTTGCCCTTGTAGTTTATAATACTCCTAGTGGATTCTGACAAGATGACTTGTCCTTGTAGTTTATAATGCTCCTAGTGGATTCTGGCAAGACAGGTTGCCCTTGTAGTTTATAATGCTCCTAGTGGATTCTGGCAAGATGACTTGTCCTTGTAGTTTATAATGGTCCTATTGGATTCTGGCAAGACAGCTTGTCCTTGTAGTTTTTAATAATGCTCCTAGTGGATTCTGGCAAGACAGCTTGTCCTTGTAGTTTTTAATAATGCTCCTAGTGGATTCTGGCAAGACAGCTTGTCCTTGTAGTTTTTAATGCTCCTAGTGGATTCTGGCAAATAGAGATGTCCTTGTAGTTTATAATGCTCCTAGTGGATTCTGGCAAGATGACTTGTCCTTGTAGTTTAGAATGCTCCTAGTTGATTCTGGCAAGACAACTTGTCCATGTAGTTTATAATGCTCCTAGTGGATTCTGGCAAGATGACTTGTCCTTGTAGTTTATAATGATCCTGGTGGATTATGGCAAGATGACTTGTCCTTGTAGTTTATAATGCTCCTAGTGGATTCTGGCAGGACAATTTGCCCTTGTAGTTTATAATGCTCCTAGTGGATTCTGGCAAGATGACTTGTAGTTTATAATGCTCTTAGGGATTCTGGCAAGACAGGTTGCCCTTGTAGGTTATAATGCTCCTAGTGGATTCTGGCAAGACAGCTTGTCCTTGTAGTTTATATTACTTGATGGATTTGATTCAAACTTAGAATAGTTATTCCTCATCATCACTTACATCATCTGACATAAGGGCCATAACTCTTGCACCAATATTTCATGATTTATTCCCCCTTTTCACTTACATTTTCAGGTTAAAGTTTTGATGCACTTTCACTCTATCTCTGTTATTTGTGAATGGATTTGATTCAAACTTAAAATACTTGTTCAACATCATCGCCCTCATCATATGTAGCAAGGTAACTCTGGCACACTTTTTCATGAATTATTCCCCCTTTTTACCTAGAATTTCAGGTTAAAGTTTTGATGCACTTTCACTCTATCTCTGTTATTTGTGAATGGATTTGATTCAAACTTAAAATACTTGTTCAACATCATCACCCTTATCATATGTAGCAAGGTAACTCTGGCACACTTTTTCATGAATTATTCCCCCTTTTTACCTAGAATTTCAGGTTAAAGTTTTGATGCACTTTCACTCTATCTCTGTTATTTGTGAATGGATTTGATTCAAACTTAAAATACTTGTTCAACATCATCACCCTCATCATATGTAGCAAGGTAACTCTGGCACACTTTTTCATGAATTATTCCCCCTTTTTACCTAGAATTTCAGGTTAAAGTGTTGATGCACTTTCACTCTATCTCTGTTATTACTGAATGGATTTGATTCAAACTTAAAATGATTGTAATATCATTACCCACATCATATGACACAAAGTGCATAACTCTGGCACAAATTTTTAATGAATTATTCCCCCTTTTTACTTAGAATTTCAGGTTAAAGTTTTGATGTACTTTCACTCTATCTCTGTTATTACTGAATTGATTTGATTCATACTTGAAGTAGTTGTTCAACATCATCACCCACATCATATGACACAAGGTGCATAACTCTGGCACCAATGTTTCATGAATTATGCCCCCTTTTACTTAGAATTTAAGGGTAATTTTGATGCATTTTCACTATATCTCAGTTAATATGAAATGCATTTGATTCAAACTTGAAGTAGTTGTTCCACATCATCACCCTCATCATATGACACAAGGTGCATAACTCCTGCACCAATATTTTATAAATTATGCCCCCTTTTTGCTTAGAATTATGGTTATGTAGTGTTTTGATACACTTTATATTTACCTCTCTTATTACTTGATATTTTTGGCACTGTAAATGTTGATGCTATCTTGAAACTCCAATGCTGTATATGTTGATCCAATTTTGACATTCCAGTGCTGTATATGTAGATTAAACATCAATTCTCCATTGCTGTAATTGAAGATTTAAGTTTGACTACCAAACTCAGTGTTTGATTCTCCAATGCTGTATATTATGTAGATTCAATTTTGATGCTCCAGAGCTGAAGTATATATAGGTTCAGTCTTGACTAATCAACTGAAATGTATCAGATTAAACCTTGATTCTTCAATGTTGTATATGTTAATTCAGTCTTGACTCTCCAGTGTTGTATATCCTTTCCATACCTGTAACACAATAAAACATATTAGTGTCTGATGGCCCTTTCATGCTTCCGCAGAATCAACATATATTACATGAAATTCATTTTGAAACTATTTCTAAAATGTTTAGGTCTGTAGCTTTCAAATGCGAAAATATCTAATATCGGAGGCGTATACTGACACTTAGAATACATCAAAAAGGATCATTTGAACGATTTGACAAAGTTCCGAAAATTCTACATATACCAGTGCTCCGTTACAGAACCCTGTGGGATTTGTGTTTAATACAGGTTCAAATAATTTTTCATAGATGAAAAGCTGATATACCATGCTGAAGCCCAGGTATTTTCATATCCTTACAAATTGCTGAAAAATGAGTCCCCATTAGCAAAAAAAAATGTCCATGGGCATACATTTAGACTGGGTGACTCTGCGCGTGACCCCTGACTATAGACTAATGCAAATGCGACTTTCGTTTTCAAATTCAGCCTGTTTACTTTCATTTTCTTTACTTCCGGAAAAAGCTTAAGGTCATCTGATATCATTTTCTGTGTTGTCAAAAACATATGTATGCCTGGCAAGACTGAATAAAAATGTGCCAGTCATCCTAAGGTTATGTAGATTCAGCCTTAACTCTCTAAGGCTGTATTTGTAGATTCAACATTGATTCTCCAGTGCTGTATATATAGTTTCAGTCTTGACTGTCAACCTTCATTCTCTACATTATGTTTTTCATGTAGATTTAATCTTTACTCTCCAATGCTCTGTATAATGATTCAATTTTGACTATCCAATGCTGTATATGTAGATTCAACCTTGACACTCCAGTGCTGTTATGTAGATTCAACCTTGACATTCCAATGCTGTTTTGTAGATTCAGTTTTGACATTCCATTAATCTTGACACTCCAGTGCTGATATGTAGATCCAGTCTTGACACTCCAGTGCAGTTATGTAGATTCAACCTTGACATTCAAATGCTGTTTTGTAGATTCATCCTTGACACTTCAGTGCTGTTATGTAGATTCAGTCATGACATTGCAATGCTGTTTTGTAGATTTAATCTTGATTCTCCAATGATGTAAATGTAAATTCAATCTTTACTCTCCGATTCTGTGCATAATGATTCAGTTTTGACTGTCCAAAATGCTGTATATGTAGATTCAGTCTTGATTCTCCATTGCTGTATATATAGATTTAATCTCCAGTCTCCAGTGCTGTATATGGTGGCTGCTGTGTACATGGATCCATCACTATAGATTCAGTTTTGACTCTCCATTGCTGTATATATTTTACTTTCCAGTGCTGTATAATTATATTGATTCAGTTGTTGAGATTCAGTCTCTTTTGTGTTTATCGGTCAACATTTTTCTAGACTTTCTAATTGTGTATACAGATTCAGTTTCTATATGACTATTTTCTAAACTGTAGGTAGAGTATCAGATGCTGTCAGAATGTCCTTGAAGAAAAAGAAAGCAAGTTAACTTTATTAACAGGTGTCACATTTTAGGCTGTATGTATGTTCCAGTTCAAACACAGCAATCACCGTTACATTGCTGATGTAGAAGTTACAACAAACTTAGGCAGTAAGATAAAATGGGTAACTAAGGTTTTCAAAGTAAGGCAAATGATAAAAAAAAAGGTTGTATAGTAAACAGTGGGTAATAAAGCATGCTAATAATGATTAAGGTGGTTTACTTGGCTTGTTGTGTACCCTTTTGCATTTTGATTTGTATAGATATAGGAAAACCAGGTTTAATTAAAAGTAAAAAAATGCTGTTAACACATTTGATATTGATAGAGCTAGGGGGAAATGATGAACAGACTTACATGTACAACAATGCTTTTGCAAGATTTTTTCCCACCTACCCTGGTTTTCTTAATGATTTATTTTATTTGTTTTGTCTATATTCTTGTTAGCTTCAGGTAGACTAGTTTGTGCATCTTTCAATATAATTTGCTTGTCAATCTTCTATGAACTCTATGATGATGTTTAACAATGAATGTGTAACCCTTACCAGTGCAGCACACTGCCGGCAATGTTCAGTATCTATATTTTATCATCATGGGTATGTAGGTTTGTAACTTTGTATCAACAACAACAGATTGTCTGTAACACTGCCTAAATTAGCTCCACGATCACTGGCTGTATATCTAGGAAGATTTCCATTGGGAATTTTCTATAGATATATAATGCAGTTTACGTAGACTGATGCTATACATCTTGTAAGAAAATAATGGTATAATAATATTGGGATGCTCATTATTTTCACGATAGGATAGATACTTGGAAATTCAAGTTGTCAGGATTTAGTCATGCTTATAATTTGCAAGGAAGACATGGAAATTGAAGTATGAATACAATATGCAAGATGGACAGTTTTGAAAATTTGCAGCCAATAACTTCCGCCATGCTTATGAGCTAAACGACAGACATTTTAGAAAATATATCCAGTGCAGTCAGCTTTTCAAGATAGACAGTTATAGACTTAAGATGTTGTTGATGCAGAGCGAATCTATATATACTCTGTTCTAAATATATCTCCTGCACTGAATCCCCTTTATTCCCTTTTTTCAGGTCCGAGATATGATCAAGACACTAGTGGTGGGGTATCGAGATGGGAACCAGTGAAAGTTTCTATGACAATGTTTGGTTGCCTCGTAGCCATCTGCGCATGCTTGAAACGCTTAATGTGATGTGTGTAGTCTCAATATTGTAATAATCTCTTCATTCCTTCATTCAGCAACTAGTCATTTCTGCATTGTTCTATAAATGTTCTATAAATAGAAAAATCTTGTGACCTTCAGGCGAATGTCGTATTTTTACAGTGTAAGCCCCACATGTTATTACTGACATTTTTTATGGGGAAAAAAGGTGTTTTTTTACATATTAAATACATATTGGTTGTTTTCTGTGTTTAATGTATGGCCTAATTTTTCCAGTAAGTAGGCCTTTTGTGCTTAAAAAACCATATAATTATTGGTTTCAGCATACATGCTTTGTAATATTTTGACCAAATGTTTTAGTTTAATTTAGAACTTATTATTATGCAATATTGTTGTATATTGTAACTGCATAAAAATTCTTCACCATTTCATGTTGAAATATTTTTTACTTATTATCTCACTTTACAACAGTGAGGTTGTATTTAGTGTTGGTTTTGTTTTCTCCTGACAAATACTGCGAAGCCTGCGACTTTGATTTTCTGTCCAGTAACAGTGAAATCGCAATATATCTTGACTTCTATTGGATTTCCGCAGTGATGTTTCTCCTTATTTTAATGTATATTGTTCTGTTAAATCAATAGTCTTCTTATTTTTTCCTGAACTTTGCTTTCTTACTTTTTTTTCCCATATTTCAAGTGCCACAGAGCACAGTATCAGTGCATACTTGTATTTTTTTAAGTTTTTGGGAATTGAAGTAATGTTTTAAACAGGTTGATTATGTAAGAGATAGGTTGTTACCTGCATATATATATATATATATATACATGTATGAAAGATCTGAAAAAGATGAGCATGGAGACTGTAATGAGTGACTGAATTCATATGTTTTGGACACCTTTGTCATACCTGAGTTTCTAACATTTTAATAAAAGCAGTCACCTTTGCTCCTTGCCGAGAAGTATTATTGCTTAGAAATACAGTCTTTGTATCTGTGTTGCAAAACTGGCAGCAATCCAAAAAAAAAAAAATAACACCAACAAACAAATTAACTCTAGTGTTTGGGGATCACCTATAAACATCTTGTGGCCTGGTGTTTTACTGATAGAACTTGTTTTATTTGTGAAAGTATAGTGTTTTGTAAGAAATTCTAATCTTGTAAATGTAATATCTTTGTGAAGGTGGACCAGGAGCTAAATGTATTGATCTCTGAATGTCTGATGTGAACATCATGCAAGATAGAACATTGCAGTATAAGTGAACATTTTTTGCATCGCAAAGTTATCTTGAAACACCAAAGATTGGCGTTTTGAATGCAGAGGTGTTTGCCTGTGATAAAATGGTGGCAGTCAAGGATATTTGAATAATTATTAGTAAACAATCAGCTGAGTTTGCCCTTTTACAGCAGTGAAAGTAGCTGAAGTTTTACATCTGTTTTGTTATAACTGTGCTAAAGGTTCTATTTTGTGGTAGATTTGGGCTGAAACATACTTAGGTGCGACAGTTTTTCTAGAAATCACAAGATTCATCACTTATACAGTACATTAAATATGGTTCTATTAATGGAATATCTTTGTTTGTGTAGCATCATACAAATCTCCAGGACAACTGGTGTTTTTGGCATTATCATTGACATTAAGAACATTGAGATAACTAAATAACTGCAAATTTTTATGCTGACTGACCAAGTGTAAAATTGTGATTAATTCCAAACATCTACAAGTGTGGCATCAATACTTAAAACTTTTCCATGTCTGTCAAGTTCTTCACTATAAATATGCAGAATGATACTGTCTAGATTTGTATCCCTAGAGGATAGTTTACTTACTTTATTTACATTTGATAAATGTGTCTCATTCTGTCAGCTGTGACAAATTCTTTGATTGGTGAATCATGCTGTTAGCTTCAACTTTTGCTTCTCTCTTGCATCTATAGGTATAATGAGGGTTCGACGCAATAATGGCGTATCTACATATAATAACTATATGCAGATGCGCCCTTATTGCGTTGAACCCTATATGTAAATTGAGGGTTGAATGCTGAACTGTTGTTACTCTTTATTTATTTAATAAAAGTTATGACAGTTTTGCACTTTACCCTTGATCAGTAAAGCTGTCATTTCTACAAAGTGTTGTTATTTTTTAGTGATACATATTTTATGAAGTGTATAGTCATACTGGAAATACGATATTCAAGACATACTGAATCATTGTAATTCATTGTGGTTTAAATGACATGGATGACTGTAAAACTGGAATAATATTTAACATCATAGGGTTTACTGTATTGTAGATTTTTTCCATGAGAATATTGAGTAATGTCTGTTTGTTTCTTGTCCTATCTGTATTGATATATTGATTTGCTTATTGTATTCATAACACACAAAGCCTCAGAAATCCGTATGATTCATTATCAGGTATTTATTATGAATGATTGCTAAGGTACGATGTCATATTTTAAACCATGTTCAAGCAGGAACTTGTTTTATCGCAGCTAAATCTTTCCTTTTTCCTTGAAAAAATAAAATCACCCTGAAAAACACTCATACAGTCGAATCTGTATGTAAAAACAAGCTTAGGAAAATGAAAAAAATTAATTGTTATGTACCTTTGGTTAAAATTAACAGAAAAGCCTTAATTAGAAATTGAATAAAATGTCTTTATGGTGAAGTTGACAATGTTGCTTTTCTTAGGTTCTGCTAGCACATAATTTCACTGTATTATCAGGCATGTGTATATGAAAGATTCACTTAAAAATTGACCAACCTTAATAAGAAGATCTGTTTAAAAAAACAACAGCAAAAACAGGAAGATTCTGCGGAGTTCAGACCATTCTCGGTAAAAAGTGCTCTCAATAAGACATTATGACCAAATTGATTCCACTCCCACAATCATTTCTTAGAAATATTGAAGCACTGACTGACCACAGATAAGTATTAAATTATGTAAAGAAAGAAGGTTTTTCACACCCGATACCAACAATTGTACACCTGGGAAAAAGAAAGTTGTTTCATTCGTCCATGTCATGGACATTTTTGACACTGACCATTTTGTGTTGTTGATTTCCATAGAGATTTGGCTGCAAATTGTTCTTGTGAATTGACAGAGGTCATGTCTTCAAGACAGAGAATTACCAGCAGAAGTGTTCACAGCTCTGCAGTTGCAATTTAGAAAAGCCTAATACTTTTCAGTCTGTCCTATAACTGAACAAAGTCTTACACAAAAACCTATCTTTTGTAGTTTATTGTCAGTTTATAGGTTTTATTGTAGATTTTTGTACATAGTTCTGCATAGCCAGAGTTGATATAAATTTTGTAATTACAGATGTTGCGTATGGTATTGTAAATATGTAAAATGTGTACTTAAAATATTGCTTGTGTACATTTGAGTATTGATCTGGTTCTTGCTATATTATTATACATATGTGTATACACATGCGTTTGTATGAAGCGATGTTGTTTTTACTCCTGTCAGCCATAGAAGGGAGCTTTCTGTATACTGTTTTATGTGTTCAACTAAAATGTCAAGGTCAGTCTGTCTCAGACAAATTAATGGAGTGAAATAGAACAGAACAATAGGATGTGTTTTATCATGCAAAAAGTTATACATATATATCAGGGATGAAACAGTAGGCTAATTGCAACAAACACTTACGGCTTAAAACAATAGCTTTTCAATAGAAAAAAATTCTTCTGTTCAGATATAAAACTCTTCAAGTGAAGGTGGAAAAGTGAACATTGAAGAGTTTTTAATTCTTCAAAGGGGTTGATAGAAGAGTAATGTAAGTTCCAGAACTCTGTTCTGTACCATTTCATTACCTTAGACTTTTGATTGGAACGTGCGTTATTTAACAGATTAGTGAACATTCCATGCTCACTTCAAAACCATCTTATGCTTTAATAAACAAAATACTCAATTGCTTTGCTGTATATTTTGTTGATACTATTAAGTGAGGTTTTGTAATGCCAGTCCATGATAAAAACAGGTAATGTCAAAGACTATAAGGTGCATATGTATTGAACCCTTACTGCAGTATGTATTCCATGCTCAATATTTTTACCCATTTTTAGATGCAAAAGTCTTGAACATTCTTCATGATGAAGACTTACAAATTAGGTTTAATTCTACTGACTTGAATTGGGTTTTCATTATGACTTAAATTAATGTATCCTTAATGGGCAGGACAGAGTACATTATAAATTGAACAGTGATTTAAGTAGTCAATGGATACAGCTTAATTGCATATGATATTTGATCAATTGAGTTTATGGAGCAGAGATTAATGTTTACCCAACGTGGCCTCTTTAATTTTGTACTATGCAGTGTTATATAAACATTTTCTCTGCCAACCCAGTTTGCATTCCATGTTTTTTGTCTTTTATTGTTTTGTTTTTGTTTTTTTTATGTAATTTTTTGCATAAGTTTGCCTATCCCTGTTGTGAACCTATGTTGTCTGATTATTCCACTAATATGTAAACAAGCCAGTACAGACCCTTTTACCTCCCAAATAGTTTTGGTGACTACTATCATAAGCAGTAGTTGAGAGTTCCATCAAATAATTTTTTAAATTGTGCTCTATCTCCAAAAGAGGAAATACGTTCAGTGACAAAATGAATGAAAATACTCCTAAAGTGTTTTTTTCCTCCTACAAGAAGCATCGACGATGGACTGGTAATGTGAAAAATATATTTGTGTTTATACCAGTTTGTACATTCTGTTTTTTTTTGTACATGTTCTGAGGTTCCCTTCATTGCTTGTGTTTGATATTACATCTATTATCTGTGCTTGATATACTAATAAGAAAATGCTTGTTTTCAAGTGCTAGATATTTATGTTATAGCATATGACCATATTCCATCTATTATCTGTGCTTGATATACCAGTTTCTAACAACAAGGGCTGTCTCCTCTGCTATGAGTGGGGGAGTTGTCTTTGTAAAGGTATTGCCTGAGAAAACAGGTTGGGAAATCAACTGGAATCTGTTTAGTTCATTGTTCAATGAAACAAAGTGTTAAGTAAGATGTGTTACAGAAATCGTTGCACAATATTCATTAATATGTTTTTCTGTGTAAAAGAAGTCTCAGAAATATTTGATAGACTAATGTTGTTTGTATACATGTGACAGAGAGTGGCAGTTAGTGAATCTACATCAGTAATATGATGGAATATGGTACGATGTTGATACAGTTTTATTGGATATTGACTTAGTTCTGTCTTTATTACAGATTGTTTTTGTGCATTAACTATAAGCATTATATGTTGTTATTTTTATATTTAGTTCATTATAAAGTGTGTATTTTTGCTCTACCAGATATTGGTGCATAATATGCTTCCAGATTTACCATAATAAATCTACAATTCCATATGTTTAGAATTACTGTTTGTTTGATATGTATTGCGGCAATATTTCTCACTTTTGTAAGAACTAGTTAAAAAACCTGAAATATTTACATTTTTATATTGGCAAAGATTTGAGGCTTTAATAAAGTTAAAGGAACAACCAGTTGATGTCACGCACAAGAAATTGTTCTCAAACTTTTGTCATACAGTAAATGTGGGAAAATTTCATCTCCTGGGAGTTAGTTCCTGCATGGAGATATAAATCATCTTGACTTGTTTATATTCACCAAGATTCGAGTTTTAAATGGAGTTAAATGGGTGCCATTCTCAAAACTGATTGGTTGATTTAGAACACACAGTAGAAACCAACCAATGACAAAGCTGCATTTCTTATACTTTTCTCGAGACTCAATTTTGTAACCTTGAAACCAGTAGTATTTCAAATAAAGAACAATTCCATTAGACTAATTTTATTTTTGGAAAGCTCTTTGGTAATGTAAAGGAAAAACAATTGGTGTGTTTTTTTTTGTGCATTATGCTTTAACTTTAGACAGGGAGAAAAAGAGAATTTCCCCACCTTCAGGCTCGAGACTATAAGTAATTGAATTTTATGCTAGGAAAGCCTTCAAAACCTCTTTAAAGCTTTAGCTTGTAGAAGGTAGAACAATTTTCTCTTGTTGTAAGTGGTCTTGGTTGTTATTTTTTAGCTCATCTGATTTTTTGAAAAAAAAATGATGAGTTATTGTCATCACTTGAGCGGTGTGTCGGCGTCTGCGTCGGCGTTGCCTGGTTAAGTTTTATGTTTAGGTCAGCTTTTCTCCTAAACTATCAAAGCTATTGCTTTGAAACTTGGAATACTTGTTCACCATCATAAGCTGACCCTGTACATCAAGAAACATAACTCCATCTTGCTTTTTGCAAGATTTATGGCCCCTTTTGTACTTAGAAAATATCAGATTTCTTGGTTAAGTTTTATGTTTAGGTCAACTTTTCTCCTAAACTATCAAAGCTATTGCTTTGAAACTTGGAATACTTGTTCACCATCATAAGCAGACCCTGTACATCAAGAAACGTAACTCCATCTTGCTTTTTGCAAGAATTATTGCCCCTTTTGGACTTAGAAAATCAGTTTTCTTGGTTAAGTTTTATGTTTAGGTCAGCTTTTATCCTAAACTATCAAAGCTATTCCTTTAAAACTTGCAACACTTGTTCACCATCATAAGCTGACCCTGTACAGCAAGAAACATAACTCCATCCTGCTTTTTGCAAGATTTATGGCCCCTTTTGGACTTAGAAAATATCAGATTTATTGGTTAAGTTTTATGTTTAGGTCAACTTTTTCTCTTAAACTATCAAAGCTATTGCTTTAAAACTTGCAGCTCTTGTTCACCATCATAAGCTGACCCTGTACAGCAAGCAACATAACTCCATCCATGATCCTGCTTTTTGCAATAATTATTGCCCCTTTTGGACTTAGAAAAATCATTTTCTTGGTTGAATATTATGTTTAAGTCAATTTTTCTCATAAACTATCAAAGCTATTGCTTTAAAACTTGCAACAGTTTTTCACCATCATAAGTGGACACTGTACATCAAGAAACATAACTCTATCCTGCTTTTTGCAAGAGTGATGGCCCTTTTTAGACTTAAAAAATCATGGGTAGGACAATATTTCTATTATACAAAAAAAATCAGATGAGCGTCAGCACCCGCAAGGCGGTGCTCTTGTTAAAAAGATAATACTGCAATTCCACAGAATGTAAAAGTGCAATATGGTAAGCCATGTATAGTATGTTTATAAGTTTGTACATGTATATGCTTTCATTTAGGCTAGGATGTAATGGTTGTTTTAAGTAAGGCTTTTCCCATCCCTTCCCATTTTGTAATAGTTCTAATGACTAATTTTAAGTGCAAATTTATTGTTTCAAAGTCCCATTTCTCTCGGATGGTAATTGTGAAACTTCAGTCACATTTCATCATTATTGCCACAAAATCTTACTGTTCTGCTTTGAATTTTATTTAGAAAAAGGTTATTGTTTACAAAGAAATTGTTTAATGCAAATGGCCTATGTATTGCAGTAACCTTCCTCTTTCATTTGTATATAAATCATTTTTGTACATTTTTCATCATTAAAAATGATAGTTTCGTTTCTCTTTAGAAAACAGATGGTAAAAATCTGGTTAAAGAATCATTGTCATTTAGAATTGCACAAAGTGAATATGAGAAAGCCAGTTGTGTAAAGAGGTTTATATTTCAATGGTCAAATGACATTGTTCCAAAATCAATCAGGACATACCTGTTATTGTTCTCCTTTAATATTATGTTTGATGTTTGGCTAAAGCTTGGTTTAAGTTACAGTTTGTTCTGAACTTCAAGACACAAAGTAAAATTTAAGTTTTTTGCTCAATCTGAATGTTTCACTGTTACTTCAGTTTTGACAGACTGTTTTTACGTCATATAGAACAGTACAATATGTCTGTAACAGATGCAGATTTAGAAAATGCTTTGACCACCTTTTTTTAGATAATACCCACCTACTTGTTTATATTGTCTTTTTTCCCTAGATACAGGTCCTCAAACACCTTACGTCCTAATTGTTTAGTATAACTAAATCTTTAAACAAACAGAAAACAATATGGTACACATATAGTATTATATAGATATTTTTTTTGTATGAAAAAGAAAACCCAGTACAAATTGCTTTTTCATAACATGAGATAACTCTTATTATGAGTACATTATATAAACAAGTATAAATTATTCTAAAAACTATCATTTTTATCTGGAAATCTTGTGGTGTTCCTATGAGCCGTATATAACCATTTAATTGCTAAGATACCTGTAAGTAATTAGTAATCAGTTACTTTTACTGGAATAAACGCTTCATTTTTCTTATTTATACATGTTTTGTACATCTGAAAGAGATTTCATTTGGCATATATTGTTCTATTGTAACATTATACTACATATTTTTCACAGGAATTTTTGTTCTTTAACTTTAGTTTTGGTGTAAATGTGTAATGAAGGATGTAAACATGCACATAATTTTGTTGTACAATGATCAGTGTTTTGGTAAATACTAATTTCTTGTAAAATCTGTACTTGCTATTTCTTTTTCTTGCATCCCTGTCAACAATCAGGCTTAAAGTACTTTGGTAGTTTGGATGCTGTAGTTTTGTCTCACGGGAATGCACAATACAAAATGTACCCGCAGAAAGTAAAGTGTATGACTCATACATGATGAAATATTCATGTTTGCTGAGTAATTGGTGTACATTTGATATGGTTATAGTTTAAAATGGGAGATTCAAGATTACTGAAAACCTTTATTTCCAGTATACATGATAAAATTACCCTGTAAGAACAGGAAACACAATGGATTCTGAAGAGGAATTTCCTGTGTTCAATAATGAATAATCTCAAGGTAGCACAGGAAGTGAACAGAGCAATAGTTACATGCATGATGCATTGAAATATGCACAACTACAGCACAAACTAATTTTAAAGTGAAATAAATATTGAGTCATGCCTGTGTATTGCTGTTTAAATTCTGTCTGTACACAGCAAATGTCCCCTTTGGATTGTGTGTTTTGGATGATGATGAATTCAATTTTATTTGGAATATGGCCTGTCTCTAGAGGAAAGTGTCTATTATTTGTTTCATTCAGCCACACAAATGTCCCGGGGACTTTCATCCATTCCATTTGACAAAAAATGTCTTGTTTGTATGGTGACATTTAAACAAATATCAGTAACTGTTGTCAATCAGCCAAAGTCCTTGGCTCAGAGATAGACTATTAGAATTGAGGAAACTTTATTGTAACTCCAGATACTAAGTATATGGGGCTATATTGGAATCATTTGTGTCTGTACTTTGTTCCTTTCTTGAGATATATCTCTGAAACCTTTGAATAGATTTTCAAATAACTACACATTAACTCCCTGGGGCCGAAATGCGACTATAGGCGTTATATTTTCTACCCCTGTAGCGTGGATATGCGACTATACGCACGTTATCAGGACTCCCCAGGACAGCAATTGACGAGTATAGTCGCGGCACCGAGATCATGATGATTGCGATAAGTACTTGTTGATTTTTGATAATCTTGACAAAAGCAAAATTTCTTTGCATACTGGCTATTATTTCTTTGATGTAAAAAAAAGAGTAAAATAATGTCGTCGGCCAGAGATCTTTCTTAAAATGATGAAAATATTTATTTATTATCATGCTGATTCTGAAATATCAGTTCCGTCGGATGATGATTCCGACGACGCGATTCCATTATCAGATAAATGAATGGTCGGAAAATGTTAAGTTTTAGAAGGCTGAAATATTGGTACACTTACATTACATACGATACAAATGAATAAAAAATAACACAACAAAGCATGTTTCATAAAATACAAAAAAGTATATGTAAATAAACGCATGTTTGTAACTTTAATAATTATTCAAAGATGGATGTAAATATTACAACTTAACTGTCTCAGCGCGTGACACACAACATTTGTGTACATGTTTAGAAATAGATTATACACCAAAAGAAACCACTGATATTAACACAAAACGGGTGTAAATTTATGTAATGCTGATGTAAATAATCGGTGTTAATGATGCATTTCTATTTATGGGAATTTAATGTTCAAATATCTATTAAACGCAGTAGGTGTGTTAAAATTATGAATATTTCGAAGCGAAAATTTCAATGTATATTTCAGTTTACACCCAAGTTAATCATGATTTCAGTTTACACCCAAGTTAATCCCTGCATGATTTCAACTGACTGTATGCGAGTGTGATTATGATAAGGTTAGATCATGTTCTTCGACGTCAGGTGGTAATTCTTATCCCGCCGCAGCAGGTATGTTACAATATCGGCCTCAGGGAGTTAATGTCCATCTTACAAAAAAGACCAGACCCACAACCAAGGCCATAAGGCTCAAGGTCGAAGCTGAAGGTAACAGCTTTTTCTAAGCGTTGAGCACAACATGCTATCTTATGTGAACCTTTTAACCATCTTGTGTAAAATATTACCTTGCGTACATGACTGAACTATCTCATATATAGTATATTATAGACTTGACTTAGACAAATAATCTTATTAGTTGCTTCCAGACTTGTGTTTAGTATTATTAGTACTGTCCAGGTGCCCGCTTCTGTCAGAAATACTGCTGAGAGGAGGCACTTGGTATCTCCTTCCCTCAGTTACAAGCTGCTGGAAAGTTCAAAATATGACCTACAGTTGTGTTGGTATGATATTAAACCAAACAAAAACAGTAATGTTAACTAAAAAGGTAAGTTAATGGAAGACTATAAGCCTAAAATTCAACTATTCTTTTGGTTATAATAGCAAAATTATACATTGATATATTAAGAAAGATGGTGTCTCCAGATTCACATGTAGCATGATGTTGTAGTGTTGATGTTGTGTATTTCAGTTGTATGCAGCCTTATTGTATTCATTCCTTGCAGATACTCAATGTGATGTGTATGTATGTTATAATTACATTACAAAATAATTCCTTTTCCGGAATGTATTGTAAGTAGTTGATGTTTAGTAGCATGGGAGATAACTCTTGAAGTTATTCAAAATTTTATAAATTGAACAAAAATGATTGATCATAGTTGATTACGATTACTTATTATAATTATTCCGGGTCTGATAGTGAATTACACAAGTTTAAAGATTAAGGTTGTTCACTCGCATTTAAGTAACATTTTGTTATTTTTTGCCTTTCATGTTATTTTCTTAAGGTTGTTCTGCATGTTTAAAACAATGTAGAATTTTAGTTAACCATAGTTTTTCAAAACACTATTGTGTCTGAAGGAACTTTGGCCAGTAAAAAGGATAGGGTTGTGTGCTTAATTTTTTATTAGATCAGTCTTCCAGTCAGTTTTCACAGAGGTCATCTATGACATTTTTGTGTATAGATAATTTCCATGTAAAGAAAGACTTCGACGAGGTAGATTTCAATGAAACTTCCTGTAGTTTCAGATTACCCTATTTTAAACCATGTGGCTAAAAAAAATATGTAGGTCTGTATGCTTCCATAGTGCTTTCATAGCAACTTGCGTTATTATTTTGTATTATTTTACATCAAAACCTATCCACTACCAAAATTGAATTGAAGAAAGACAATATTGTTGACTGTTTAATACAGTTCTCTAAATATAGTAGATAGGAATCTACATTTAAGTTTCCCATAATTATAATGGCAACCAAACATTCATATACATGTAGTTTTGCAGATTAGTGACAAATCACTGTCATTTCAGGTTAATAGACTTGCAGAACCACCAGAATAGATTTATTACATTACATAGGGCTAGATCTGTATCAAGATATTTTAAAAAGTTGAATCAGAAGGCAAGTTTCAAAACGGCATGGAACTTCAGAATTGTTGTAATTATTCATGCAACCAAGAGCACTCAGTGAAGGTAACAATAGTTTTGCAACGAATTGCGGCTAAATGTGTATCTGGCAAAGCAAAACCTAAACAAATGTAATACAATAAATGTTAAATGTATATTATTTGTTGGGGAAAAATACATTTATCAAACGGAGATAGGAAAATCAAATTTAAAAATACCAGAATGTGTTAAGCTCTTGGAAAACATAATGAGCCCACCCATGCCTGAACTAGCCAATGCAGGAGATAAAATTGTGTCATGAAATGCAACAACACAGCACAGACAACAATTAGGGTGTTATTTGTATAAAGACCATTGATTATTTGCCTTTAAAAGTGTTTGTACCCTCAGACAGTTAAACCTTTAGTAGGTACATCTGTTTTCAGCCAGGATTGCTGGCTTTGTCAATCAAAACAAATGAGCCTTATTTCATATAGTTATCTTTCTTATCCTACATTTACTTAAATTAGGAAGCAAATTGATTTAAGCCTCTAAAACTGATTCAATCAAAGTTGTTCACAAGAAAAACACTCCCAAGTAATGAAGTTTGGTATAGGCATTGCAGCAAGGGACCTAATCTGTTGTATAAGATATTGTACATTTGTTTACCATCAGTCCTTTCATTAGTTATTTTTATTTGCTTGAATTGAGTGTGTAGTTATTTCCGTAGATTTGTGCATGTTTGAATGTTGTCTAGTGGTGATGTATGAATGCTCCCAGCTGACGATGTTTGCATGACGGCTCTTCTTTATAACCATCAATGAGCTGAACCAAGGTATGTATAATATTGTAATGTTATGTTTCTTTTACATTGTTCAGTACAATATGGCAGTATATTTGGACAAGTACTCATTCCAAGAAGAATTAGGTGAGCCGATGCTCATATTTCTTTTATGAGGGGAGGCAGGGAGGGGTACAAGTCCAAATACACCCCATATTTTACAGGACAGTTTTAAAAAATCTTTTTATTATATACTTATTTTTCTCAGTAAAAAGTAACATTATTCCATCATACAGAAAGTTTATTATGTTGATAGTCATGCAGATAGTCATAACACGGAGATTCAAATCATAGTTTTTACATCATCCAATATAAAAAAACATTACATGGTCAGGTTATACAATGCTAATTGCTGATTGGAAGAGAAAAATAGGTATAAATGAATGGTATCAACTGAAAACTGTACAATGAGTTTATATAGTTGAGCAGCTAAGTAAACATAATTTACAGCTTCTACAAAACTAGGTGTTACACAAATTTACACATGAATGTACACTGTAGAGACTGCGAAACTAGGTGTTACACAGAAATGTGCACAGTAGAGACTGCAAAACTAGGTGTTACATATACATGTACACATAAATGTGCACAGTACTAAGAGACTGCGTGCTAGGTGTTATACATTTACACATAGATGTACACAGTAGAGACTGCGTGCTAGGTGTTACACATACATTTACATATAAATGTACACAGTATAAGGCGGCAAAACTAGATATTTCAAATAAATGTGCACAGTATGCCCTGCCGAAATAGGTGTTACACATAAATGTACACAGTATAGACTGCAAAACTAGGTATTACATATAAATGTTTACAGTACGGACTGCAAAATTAGGTGTTACATACAGCTTTTCCAAAAGTGTACACAGTAGAGACTGCAAAACTAGGTATTTCAAATATCTGTGCATAGTATGCCCAGCAAAATAGGTGTTACATGTAAATGTACACAAATAGGTGTTACAATATGAATGTTCAAATTATAGACTGAAAACTAGGTGTTACATGATTATATCACAATCGACCAATGTGTCAAACATCTTTTTTTCAGTTAGTAGTATCACCTATTAGATCAGGTCTTTTCTGATTTTCTAAATGCCCACTGGATGCAGAAACTACTTAAGGAAACTGCTTAAGGAAGGCCGGTGGTTCTCAGCCCCTTGAAACAATACAAAGAGGGGCATCTCCCAGGTCTTGTTCCACCATAAGTGCTGGATAGTTGCCATATAACCTTTTTTGTGCCGGTGCTATATCAGTAATACTTTAACATACTTCAAACAATACGATTGTAAATCAGCCATTAACAAATTAATAATTCATGCAATGTCTGTGGCACAGTCTATATGTGTTTCCTGATGAGGGATGATTTCAATAACCTTCACTAATCTTTATGACTGTTAAGCAGATATATTCAGCTAAAATTACAAGGTCAAACTGACATTGCCAAATATTTTATGATGTTAAATTTAATAAAACTCAAAATAGAGTGCTATGTGCCCACTCAAGAAGTTTCCTTCTTCTGAAACAGTTTTTACTTTTATCATTTATTTATACAATACTTTTTGTCCTTTGTGAGGTAAGGTAGCTGTTGTGGGACAGCGTTAGAAACAATTACCGGTAGTCTTGAAATATTAATGTTTAAAGTTGCCATTTTTATTTTGAAGTGCCTTGATTTTGCACAGTCAAAAATGTCTTTGCAGCTCTCTGATTGGTCAATCAGAATTCACTGTCAGTATTATGAATACTCAATCAAGACACAATTATAGTTGCTATGGTGATTTGTTGGAAAATATCTACTTCCAAAATTGATACCACTGCCATTCAAAATGTTGCCATATGCCATTCAAACTTCAGTTCATACATATGAATTAAATTACCCTCAATTCCCAAGGCATCAATTTCTGGGATGAACAGCCTTAATTTCCACTCTAGATTTCATGAATATTTATGAACAAGTTATTTTTGTGCCACAACAGTTGCATCTTGTATTGAATAACAATTGGCTGCTGCTTATCATACGCTGTCATTTTCATAAAAGCATCCCAAGAATTGGATAGAAGTATATAGAATGTTATTCAAAAGGAAAAGTTCGAGAGAATGCAAAGCATAGTAATAGATGTTGGTACTGCATTATCAAGACCATAACTTTCATTAACAGAATTAAAGTATTGGACCCATATGACACCTGACATTTTGTGTTTTGTTACATACTCCAGTCCCCATAGTGATTTTGGCATTTGCCAGTTGATATGAAAAAAATCTGTTTTAGCTGGGAACAATGCTGAAATAGCATAATAGAGAATTTAGCTTTTTTTAATTGCACAGAGATTGCAGGCAGTCATTACGGGTTAACTGTCTTAAAATACCAAATGTCATATCAGTTAAATACTTTTGATTATGTACAGGTAATAAAAGACTTGCTAGTCAATAGTTAAAACTGTTTACCAAACTTCAGACTGAGGGTTAGTAGTTTGCCCAACTTCAGACTAAGGGTGAGTAGTTTGCCCAACTTCAGACTGAGGGTTAGTAGTTTTGACTATCGACCAGCAAGCCATTCAATAAGTATTTTATCGAAGGACATCAAAAACAAGGTCTAAGTTTTTTTTCTCTGGGTTTGACTTGAGCCAAACAAACCTGTATTAAACTATAGATTAAATTAAAATAAAATCTTCATGGAATTCAAGTAAATGTACAATTTCACACCTGAAAGTTTCATACAAGTCGGCAACATGTTTAAACTAAGACTGACAATGTTTAAGGAGAAAAAGATATTTACAAGTCCACAACATGTTAAGAGGAGAAACAGAAATATACCAGTCCACAACACGTCAGTTAAACTAAGACTGACGATGTTTACTGGAGGTAACTGCATGAAATAAAGAAACACTTCATTAAATAAGTGAAATAAATCTTGATTAATAGAACAATTACTTCCAGTCACAAAATGTATATCACAAAATTCCATAACATGCAGTACTTAATGTCCTTTGTGCTAAATGAAATATAACATATATAAAAATATTTCAAGAATTTAACTGACAATTTTGTAATTATTTTCATAGAATAAAAAACTAATTTTGAACTATGCAGCATGTGCCAGTTTATTTATTAGTCTGGAAGTATTTTTGTTATACCATAACACTCATAAAATTGTTCACAGTTTTCTTAATTTGATCATGCTGGGTAACATTTATAAAAATGAGAATAGCAGGGTTTGAATAATACTCAGTTTATTGTAGTTTGTCATAGTTACATATGTATAATGCATTTAGTTTATACTAATTCGTTTTAGTCCATTCCTGAAAAAAAAAAACCAAAAAAAAAAACCAGTACTTCTATCAGAAGGCATAGTCTGATACCTTAACCACTAGATCACCACTCCCCTTAGATGCATTTAAGTGCTAAGTTAATACATGAAATGCCATGTCATCCCTCTTATTTGGAATTATCATGGCTTTCACTTTACTTCACTTTATGTATTGAGATGAAATTCAGATAGTTATTGTTATACCCCCACCAAACATGTTTGAGGGGGGTATATAGGAGTCAGTTTTGTCGCGTTTGTCGCGTCCCGTCCCGTCACGTCCCGAAATCTATTATCTCAGTTATTACCAAATGGATTTGATTCAAACTTAAAATACATGTTCCACCTTATCACCCACATCATGTGACACAAGGTGCATAACTCTTGACACCAAGTTTTCATGAATTATGTCCCCTTTTACTTAGAATTTAAGGTTAATTTTGTTGTATTTTCACTATATCTCAGTTATTACTAAATGGATATGATTCAAACTTAAAATAGATGTTCTACCTCATCACCCACATCATGTGACATAAGGTGCATAACTCTGACACAATTTTTTTTATGAATTATGCCCCTTTTTACTTAGAATTTAAGGTTGATTTTGATGTATTTTCACTTTATCTCAGTTACTACTGAATGGATTTGATTCAAACTTAAAATAGATGTTCCACCTCATCACCCACATCATGTGCCCACATCATGTGACACAAGGTGCATAACTCTGACACCAAGCTTTCATGAATTTTGTCCCCTTTTACTTAGAATTTAAGGCTAATTTTGTTGTATTTTCACTATATCTCAGTTATTACTAAATGGATTTGATTCAAACTTAAAATAGTTGTTCCACCTCATCACCCAGATGATGTGACATAAGGTGCTTAACTCTGAAATAAATTTTTTATGAATTATGTCCCCTTTTACTTTAAATTTAAGGTTGATTTTGATGTATTTTCACTATATCTCAATTATTACAAAATGGATTTGATTCAAACTTTAAATAGATGTTCCACCTCATCACCCACATCATGTGACACAAGGTGCATAACTCTGACACCAATTTTTCATGAATTATGCCCCTTTTTACTTAGAATTTAAGGTTAATTTTGATGTATTTTCACTATATCCCAATTACTACTGAATGGATTTGATTCAGACTTAAAATAGATGTTCCACCTCATCACCCACATCATGTGACACAAGGTGCATAACTCTGACACTATTTTTCTTGAATTGTGTCCCCTTTTACCTAGAATTTAATGTTAATTTTGATGTATTTTCACTATATCTCATTCTGATTGGCTTAGAGCCAAAGGGAAGTAACCTTTGTACTGAGTTTCTTCCCCTTAAATTCCAGGAATTAGTCTATTTTTAGAAATCCTATTTTTAGATTTTCAATCTTTTTTATTATAAGTCCTATGTAAAAAGTAAAAACATTTTTCCATGGTAACATGGGTCAGTAAGACACTTCTTTGTATTCACTTTTAGTGTATCTCTAATATTAGAGATTTAATATATTTACTAGTATTACTATACTAGTATTATACTAGTATTACTTATATGTGGGAGCCCAGGATGAAGTACTCCAAAGTATTTTTAAGATTCCTTATGGTTGCCATTCTTCTGTGACAAGACCGTATGGTGGGGGTATGAGTCACTCCTGTGACAGTTCTAGTTAGATTTTAAGTAACATTCCTTATTTAGGTGTTATGCATATTCATTGAAGATTGAATATTCTGAGAAAATGGGCAGAATAAATAGTGCAGTGCGCACTACTATTACGGAAGGATTATCCACTATTGCGTTCCGTATATGGAAACATCATTTTGATGTATCAAGACACCCTAGAGCTATGCATCTTTTGCAGGAAATGGCATTTGTAATCAGATCTTTATCCTGGAATTCTATATCTCTAAATATGCTGAATAATATTTCTCCATCCTGAAACTATAACTTACTTAATATTCTGATTATATTATCAACGTCCTGAAACTTTTAATCACTTAATATTCTGAATAGGATAGATTATCTTCATTCTGAAACTTTATCTCACTTAATATTCTGAATAATTTTCATCAATTTTATTTCACTTAATAATTAAGTTTATCATTTTCCTTGTCTTAATAATTCAAGGTCATCCTAAAACTTGATCTCATTTATTATTCTGAATATTTTATCAGGACAACCAGGAGGATTGTCAACAGCAGCGATCATCGGAATTGTTATTGGCATCTTTTTCTTACTGTTCATCATTGTCGATGTGACATGCTACTTCAAGAACAACTGTGGAATCTTGATGAGTATCAGGGAGAAAGTAGGAGGAGGCAGGGAGGAGGGCTATGCTGTCGCTAAAACAGAAGATGTTGAAAATTTGTAAGATTATCTCAAAGTTTTAGTTCACAAGAACACAAAGTAGTGCTCACTTGAGCTATTGTGATACCCTTGTGTCTGCCACCTGTTATGTGCCATGGTAATACTCTTTAAGTCACAGATTTTCGCCCAGTCTTAATGAAAAAGAATTTTTCCCTCAATAAAACTGCATGAAAAATTGAACCTGAACTGTGAAAAAAGATGGAATAACCATAACTGGTAAAAATATGTTTTGTGGCAGCTAGAGTTAAAAATAGAAATTCATTTAAACAATTTTTATATGCCCGTACATGTCCACTCTCTAAGTCGAACAGTTTTAATTAGATCTTCACCAAACTTGCTGACAATATTTGTGGGCATAATATCTCAGCCAAGTTTGATAACCAGCCAAATCGCTCCAGGCACTCATGGATTTTGGCCCTTGAATTACTTGAAAAACTGCGAATTTAGCCTTATCCACCCTCAAAGTCGAACAGTTTTTTGTCCGATCTTCACCAAACTTGCTTACAATGTTTATGGGCATAATATCTTGGCCAAGTTCGATAACCAGCCAAATCACCCGAAGCACTCTTGGGTTATAGCCCTTGAATTAGGCCAAGTTGGATGACGGGCATATTTTGTGACAGTCTGGCACTCTTGATTCTTTATGGATTTTCATCAGACTTGGGCTATAGCATCATTATAAGGTCAATTTTCCCTGGGTATTTTTTGGTGACTTTCAATTAGCAGTTGCATGACTAACCCATCTCCTAGATAATTAAAGACTTAAGTTTTGGTTACTCTGTACTGATACTGCATCTAAAGGACACTGATTGACAAGAGACAACTTTGTGCAAGTGGAAACTTGCTACATTTAATTACATCCTGAATCGATGAGAAGATCGGAATCGATGAGAAATACGCATACAACAGTGATGTTATTGCATAATAAGGCTACACTATCTAGAGGAAAACAAATAACTGCAGTATTAAATTTTCCTGTGATATGATGATAGAATTTTATGGTAAACAGACAATAATCTGCCAGTTTTAATTGACTAGGGACTGTTTAAAAGGTGATTTAGTGTGACAACTATTACTTTATTCCATTACATCAATATTTACTGCACATGTACTTGCTGTAGCAATCCTTGCAGCTTTCTGTTTATTAACAGTGTCAAGGGCAATACAGGGTTGTTATATTCCAGGCGTAACTATGTAAGAGGGACAAATCTTTCTTACTTATATTTACAAGCATGGATTAACTCCCCTGTGCTGTTCTAACTCTTGCAAGGATAAACCTCTCTGTTTCACTTCTTGCTGGCTATTTCAGGGCAAAGAAAGATGAATTAACTGAGGAGGTGAAAGCAGCAGAGGAGGGTGAACTTGCTGAGACACAGGAAGAGTAAGTTTGTTGTTATACAGACATTGTTACAAAAATCAGGATTGTTACAACTTGCAGTGACATCCACATAATGTATTAATACTGTACTTTGGCAGTGAGCTCGAAATCACATATGTATGATGTTCTTTGGAAGTGAACTCCATATGATGTATGTATAACATACTTTGGCAGTGAGCTCCACATCATATATGTATGATGTTCTTTGGAAGTGAACTCCACATACTGTATTAACAATGTACTTTGGCAGTGAGCTCCACATCATATATGTATGATGTTCTTTGGAAGTGAACTCCACATAATGTATGTATAACATACTTTGGCAGTGAGCTCCACATCATATATGTATGATGTTCTTTGGAAGTGAACTCCACATACTGTATTAACAATGTACTTTGGCAGTGAGCTCCACATCATATTTGTATGATGTTCTTTGGAAGTGAACTCCACATAATGTATGTATAACATACTTTAGCAGGGAGCTCCACATCACATATGTATGATGTTCTTTGGAAGTGAACTCCACATAATGTATGTATAACATACTTTAGCAGGGAGCTCCACATCATATATGTATGATGTTCTTTGGAAGTGAACTCCACATACTGTATTAACAATGTACTTTGGCAGTGAGCTCCACATCATATATGTATGATGTTCTTTGGAAGTGAACTCCACATAATGTATGTATAACATACTTTGGCAGGGAGCTCCACATCATATATGTATGATGTTCTTTGGAAGTGAACTCCACATAATGTATGTATATTAACATACTTTGGCAGGGAGCTCCACATCATATATGTATGATGTTCTTTGGAAGTGAACTCCACATAATGTATGTATATTAACATACTTTGGCAGGGAGCTCCACATCATATATGTATGATGTTCTTTGGAAGTGAACTCCACATAATGTATGTATATTAACATACTTTGGCAGGGAGTTCCACATCATATATGTATGATGTTCTTTGGAAGTGAACTCCACATAATGTATGTATAACATACTTTGGCAGGGAGCTCCACATCATATATGTATGATGTTCTTTGGAAGTGAACTCCACATAATGTATGTATATTAACATACTTTGGCAGGGAGCTCCACATCATATATGTTTGATGTTCTTTGGAAGTGAACTCAACATAAAGTATGTATAACATACTTTGGCAGGGAGCTCCACATCATATATGTATGATGTTCTTTGGAAGTGAACTCCACATAATGTATGTATATTAACATACTTTGGCAGTGAGCTTCACATCATATATGTATGATGTTCTTTGGAAGTGAACTCCACATAATGTATGTATATTAACATACCTTGGCAGGGAGCTCCACATCATATATGTATGATGTTCTTTGGAAGTGAACTCCACATAAAGTATGTGTAACATACTTTGGCAGGGAGCTCCACATCATATATGTATGATGTTCTTTGGAAGTGAATTCCACATAATGTATGTATAACATACTTTGGCAGTGAGCTCCACATATATGTATGATGTTCTTTGGAAGTGAACTCCACATAATGTATGTATATTAACATACTTTGGCAGGGAGCTCCATATCATATAAGTATAATGTCCTGTGGTAGTGAGCTCTAAACAAACATAATTAGGCATTGAGCATTGAGCTCCATATAGTTATCCAATATGTGCATAAGTTTGTCCATTAATCTTGTTCAGACTGTAACTGTATAAAGCAGCTGTGAGTGCAAAAAGTAATAAAAAGACATGCTCCTTCCTGGAAGGTATTTGTTGAGGTTTTTGCTTATCAGGCCATCAACCAAAAATGGGTTGGACATCAAAGATATTGTCACCATGTCATTGAAATTCTAGTTGCAATAAAAAAAAATGAAATAGTGCAAAGTTGACATTAACATAGACAACTACCAAACTACTGTGAATGAAAACACAGTGATCATTGACTTTATTCATAAGCTGACCATTAGCAGACTGCATTTGTTTCTTAGCATAGGACTTCAAAGATTTCTCAGTTACTGATTAAAATTCTGTCAAATATATAGTTTTCTTGTTCATATAATATAAAAAAACAGCAAGATTTCTTGCCTACATTTTCTAACAGTTTTACAGTATCATTCATGTCTTCATTCAGACTTTTTTCCTCCAAAAACCTGTCAAGGTTCCCACTAAAAAAAACAGAAAAAGGATAAGAAAAAATGGAAGAATTAGATGGTCATACTGCTCTTTGTTAAAACAGTTATAAACCAGTAAGAAAACAATAACTTACTGTTTATTTCAGTGAGAAGAAAGAGCCATTGTTATCAGAGGAACAGAAAGTAGACACAGTTGATGAAGGGTATGTTACATTTCGTATATCATTTTTTATCTAACTTAATTTATTGCCATCACTGTTTTAACTATTTGAGCATGGCCTCCAGAAAATGTTTGTCATTGAAAATTTTAGAAGATAGTCCTATGTGTAGAAGGTGCTACAGTAACCTTCCATGGTGATATACAATGTACCACCTTTAAATGTTGATTTACCATAAAATCCAACTTTCCCTAGGTGTTTAGACATACCAGGTGTAAATTGTCAATTATTGTCACCGTATTTGTGACATGGTGTTATAAGTGTGTTATTGCATTGAACTGAATGTACTTTTTGCCATTGATGTCAAAGACCTGGAAAGCATATAGTGTTTAAATTGTCTATCAGACCATCCATCAGTCCATCATTCCATCACACTTTCTTGTGTACTCAACTCCGCTTACAGTTTACATCCAACTGAAATGAAACTTGGTAAACACCATCAACATGAAGTGGAGATGCACATATTATCTGGACTTTCTTGTCTATTGTTTCCCAGAGATTACGGTCCTTTCTTTTTTACTTTTGAATATTACAACTACATCAGGACATTGGGTTCTCATCTCCTTCAACAGTTTCCTTCCAATTGAAATGAAACTTGGTATACATCATCAATATGAAATGGAGATGCACATATTTTTGGGACTTCCATGTGTGATTATTTTTCTGGAGTTATGACCCAGTTGTGGACATCATTAAACATTTTCAAGGGGCATGTGTCATACAATGTTGACATCTTTTGTAATACTCATCAGTTAATTATTATTGAAATTCTCTGTAACATCTTGCATAGACTTTTTAAAGGATATATTGTAAAAAAGGTATATAGACTTCTCATTAGTTAACTTTGAAGTGTTTTGTTTGGTTCATGGACATACAACTTGTGTCTGAAAAGAAATGGAACCACTGTCTAACCGTTGCATGATTGTAAGAAGTGACTAATATGGTCTGATTGTTTGGTTTTGCTGTATCTCTGTGATTCCAGGAAATATAAAAAGGTTTAATAACTCATATTTTCATTTTGGTGTAATAGAGATATAGACCAAAATTTTTAGCCCAGTTTGGTGCCTTATAACCTGTACTTTGTTGGTGCAACTCAGCAGATCACTTTTGATATAAGAAAATTCTGGTTTCAGGTTAGAAATTTTGCATTATGATGTAGAAAAAAAAATTGTCAGACATTTATAGGGAACTGATTGGTACTGGAAAAAAGCTTACTACAGTCTACCAGAGAGAATGTGTTATATAGATATGTAACATAAACATGTATATCATATATTGTAGAAAACCAGAAGAGAAAAAGGAGTTAGAACCAGAAGAGAAGGAAGCTGCTAATGCAGAACAAGCTAAAATTGAATCTCCAAAAACGGAGCAGGTATTACACTTAATTTTTTGTTTGATTGCTTTCTTGCATTTACACCCCACAGGGGTCTGATGTAGTCCCCAGCCCTCCAGGAGACCAGGAGTGGAATGGCTAAGGTTGCTTATTTCAAACCATTTGCCTGTCATTACTATGGTTTCTAATGTAACTGGGGGTAAACAATTGATTTATTTGAGATATCAAAGTGGTGTCAGACTGTGAGGAAGCCTTTCAGTTGGCTTATGGAAGGTTGTTGGTTCTACCGAGCTGTCATTTAAAGTGGGAAGATTGTCATATTGCCTGAATTAAGTCAATTTGATTTTAAATAAAAAACAAACAAACAAATAACCATAAAGCAGTAATTGATTGTATGTCATGTGAAATGAGGGAAATTAATAGGTTAACAAATTCAATACCATTGAAAAGGGTTTTAAACTAAAGAATGAAATAATACTACCATATACTTGTTAATACAAAGAATTAGTTAGTCTGTCATGAATAATTCATGTAAAAAGTTTAGTCTGTAGCTGCTCACTAAACAATCAGTATATGTTTTTCTATTGATTTTATAATTCATGCAGTAATATACCCTGCAGGCGCCCACTGAAGAACCAGCACAAGAAGATATCCCGGCAGCTGATGACCAGCCTTTGACTGAGAAAACAGATAAATCACAAGAGTAAACTTCTTGGTCAGCCCTCATCTATGAACATTTATAAGAACTGTCTCAGATTAGTGTTAACTTGCTGGCCATTTTGTACAATATATACTTTACTGTTTCTTTGTCTCAATTAACATGTGATAATTAGAAGGTGTGCGACTTTTCAGGACTGGTCATAATTTCAGGCTTTTAATTGTTTGAACATACCAGCTATGTAACTCCTTTTTGAAAAATGGTTTGATTTTGTGAGTTTATATCTGTGTAACTGTACTGGAAGGGGATGTTACAAAGTTTAGTATTTAGATTTTAGGTATCACGCTTTCAGCTGAAACTGAGGCCTGAATTAAAGTTAGAATCTTCACAACATTATTCAGTCACTGCACATACAAGATGAATAATGGGTCAAGTGAAGGTACTACATTTTTCTCAGTTGAGCTTGGTTTACTGACTGAATACACATGATACAAACCTACTTTAATAAGAGAATTTTTTCTTGTAATTTTCTTACTTACAAGTTATGTATGAAATTGTTCTTGTTTGTTAGTATATTTTATAAGACAAACAGTTAATGTTTAGTGACTTTGCTTATATAGTTAGAAGAGTGTTATGAAATTTATTTAGAAAAAAAAAAGATTTACGCAAGACTTTCAACATTCTATTGCATCATTTTTAAAAGCATTATTCTGCAATAGAAAGCTGTTACAAATTCATTACCGATTTAAATTTACATCAGTCACCATTCTAGAAAACGCTAAATCATTCTGTACCTCAAAATTTTTATTTTGATAATCGCGCCTCTCATCCGAGTGCTTTCTTAACACCGCTTCCATTAACAAAGACACTATTGTTTGGTTTATATATATATTTGTGTTTGTGTCTATAATAATGCAAAACATCAAATGTGAACCATTTTGAAATCATAAGCTTACTATATCTGACCTTTTATAATACTTGCTAACTTACTAAAATATGTTGTGAAAATAGTCCTAAAACGATAACTTGAATGTGTGTAATAGTTGTGTTCAGAGAGATTGGTTTAAGAGAGAAGGATATTGACTTGAAGTAAGCATACATACCAATAAAATCTGAAAAGTAGATCCCTCGGAAGCAGTCTCATGGATTTTCTGAAATAATTGAAAACTATTTGGAAATGTTACTCTTTATTGATACTACATTTTATGTCATGTCATTCAACCTTGATATTCAGGATGAATAACCATTCATGATTTTCAGGATTGCTAAATGTCCTTGATATTCAGGATGAATAACTATCCATGATATTCAGGATTGTTAAATGTCATTGATATTCAGGATAACTAAATGTCTATAATATCCAGGGTTGCTAAATGTTCATGATATTCAGGCTGGTTAAATGTCCATGATATTCAGGCTGGCTAAATGTCTATGATATTCAGGATGACTAAAAGTCCATGAAAATTTTTCAACTATTTGACAAAACCTGAAA
Source organism: Mercenaria mercenaria (assembly GCF_021730395.1). Classification (NCBI taxonomy): domain Eukaryota; kingdom Metazoa; phylum Mollusca; class Bivalvia; order Venerida; family Veneridae; genus Mercenaria; species Mercenaria mercenaria. The sequence continues at coordinate 66,214,923 of NC_069370.1, read as the reverse complement.
GTTTTCAGTACACATTACAAAATAATACCATCTTATGATGTAATGAAAGCTTGGAGTTTACACAGTTGCATGTTTTCTTGATAATGCAATATAAATATTATGTGTGCACAAGAGTAATTTTTGGTGTGTGAGAAAGGTAACTTTTGTGTAGTGTTGTCGCCTGTTTTGAAATGTTTAATCAGTTTTTTGCTACTGTTGTAAAGTTGTATTTAAAATACAATTAAAGGGACCAAGTCCGGAAATCTGTAGTCATTTAGACCTGTAATGTTGTTGTTGTAGCTATAGAATGTTTAAGTTGTCTTATATACAAAGAGCACATATTTTCCTGAATATGGTAGATTCTACCTGTATGTTTATAATCTTTTTAAGATCATTTTAAAGAATGAGTGATTCTCCTTGTACACAAAGAGCACATATTTTCCTGGACATGGTAGTGCATAATGTTTGACAACATCTGTATAATAATTATATAGAACATTTTATAAGATATATTTATAGAATATGTCAAGTTCTGTAAGTACACACAGAATGCATATTTTTTTGAACATGGTTCCTATGTCTTAATTTAATATCAATTTGTGAGTTGTCAGGTTAACAAAAGTTCATCCAGTTTAATTTTCGAGAAATATTTTATGTTTTAGTTGTATTTATAAGCAAGCAGCTCTGTTGAAATATGTTAAAATTTTGTGTACATATTGATATATTGACAGAAAATAGGTTGACATCACTAAACTTTGAAAATTGTTTCTTTCACCTAAACATGACTGTTCTACATGTTTTTTTTATAACCTGGCAACTCACATTTGAATAGATATATCTTTTTGGATTGTTATATTAAAAATGCCTTTTGTGATGAATATTGCGTATGATAAGATTTTGAACAAGAATTATCAGTGTAGCAAAAATGAATGCAATCAATGTACTAAGCTGTCCCTTCCCTTCCCAACACAGAAGTATCTTTCTGGTGAACAAAGTGCTAATATTATGGTTTCTATCTGATACACTATTGGAATAGAACATGTGTACACAGTCCAATAGCCCATTACATAGCACATCAGAACAGTTTTCTGAGTTTTCCAAGGTCGGGAATTTCAGTGAACTCTTCAAATACTTAATGAGAGCTAAAGACTCCTAAAGTTAATCATCAGACCCTAATGTCACAGGGTGGTAAAAAGTAATTTTATCAGATATGAATGTCAATGAGTGAGAAAAAGTAATTCTGTCTGACCCATATGTTACAGGGTGTGCAAAAAATAATCTGTCAAACCCAAGTGTCACATGGTGAGACAAAAGTTATTCTGTTAGACCTGAATGTCACAGGATGAGAAAAAAAGTAACTCTATTAGACCAAAATGTCATAAGAAGAGAATAAAGTAATTCTATCAGACCCAAATGTCACATGATGAGTGAAATTTTGAATAAAAAAGCAAGGATGAATATTAAACAGACGACAACGCATATTAAGCATTACAATGACATCACGAATGTTGTCACACACACCAAATGAAGTTTACATGCCAGTATGGAAAATTATTGACATTAAAGTTTCTATTGTACATTAACCAAGTTTTAAAAAATGGATATGTAATAATAGTGTATGTTAACTTATATGAAGTAAGCTGAGATAAGCATGTTGTGTCAGTAAATGGTTGTTTTGTATCAGCCACCTTGCTCCAGTTACCCCACTCTAATCAAGGAATTAAATAGAATGAATATGTAATTGTCGATCTAGCTTTAATCAATCCAAACTTCAATCCATCTCAAATTTCTAAATTCCCAAAGCATTTTCACTCTCTTCACAAGTTACTAATAATAATGTTAGATCTAATATTTGTTATTAAGAGTCAAGTCTTGTAAAATTTAATTGCTTTGTCTTTTCTCAATTATAATGGCAGGGACAGTCTTAATCTAAATGTCTCATTTTGTTAACTGTCACGGGAAAAAGATGTGTAGGAAAAGAATTGGAACCACTGCCCCTTAAAAGGTAACTAATAGGGTCCGAACACTGAACACCTGGTTTGCTGTATCTCTGTAATTCAAGCAAGTATAAAAGTTTTGATTCCATACCTCATGTTTTTATTTCAATATCAATTAGATGTGAAACCAAAATGTTTAGTCCTATTTGGCGCCATATAACCTGTATTGTGTCGGTGTGTGGTAAACCCAGATCAAACCAAATTTCCCCCAAAATAGCTTTTGTTTTGTGATGGAAAGATTGGGACTTACATAACCATCTCTATTTAAGATCCTTGTTGTATTGCTAGATGTTCATATTTTAATTACTATAGTTGTGGATGTATTTTGTTTGGAAACCTCTGTCATAAGAGCTCATGTTTGTATTGTATTTAAGGATGTTGCAAGCATATTTGTGTTTTTTACTTGTATTTTATTTTACTTATTTATATATATTATATGTACTCGAAATATAACATGGCTAACCAGATTAGATCTTTACATAAGAAGTCTCTTTATTCTTATCTTAGAAAGTATATAAATTTTAAAACTAAAGATATCACTGTTTATTGAATCCCTAAATGCAAGATATCAGTAGTTGATAACTATAAATATTAGGTATTTTTGTTAAAGAAACCTAAAAACTTTTGATACCTCTGTTAAAATAACCATAAAATTTAAGATGTCACTGACAGGTATTTTTTTAAATGGAATTCGGCATCTATATTTGGATGAGAACAAGATGGCGTTATATTTGTTGATGTTTTTGTTAGATATTGCAGCACTTACCTCACTTAAACTGATTGTTAGTTTGTTTAAATTCTAACTGCCTTTGCTCTGTGACATATTAGAATAGTTCGCCAGTCTTTGGATTGAAATAAAGGTGAAAAGAGGTAAATGCCTATGCATGCATAAAAGAAAATTTAAAATGGCATTAGAAAACGGGTTTAAATTCTGTTAAGTTTTTTGGCATTCTTACATATTTTATAACTTGAGTTTTAATTTGTGAGACAAAAAGCTTAAAATTATTATATTTCTTTTAAGATATATGAGTCATTATGTTAAAAAGGGCTGTCTTGTTTGATTTTTTAGATCTTGATGTTTGCATATTACTTAAGAAAAGCACAATATTTTCTGTGCTGAAGTATAACATTGCAATGTTGAAAATTTGCACTATATCCAAAACTGTAGTTCAATGATTGCGACATAAATTACCTCAAGATCAAAATGTCATTTTGCAAGATAGTCTTTCTTACCATGACAACACATACAAATAAATACCCAAAGATATTATTTAGCTTAATTCTGTAGATAAGAGTATATTATGACATTTTCTTGCCTACCTCTTATTGATATTTTTTTTTGTTCATTATAAAGGATGTATACATCTTTAACTCTTACATACAGTATTGGCCCTTAGTCCACATGCAGAAATATTTATACCATATCAAGCAGATAAACCCATTACAAGATGTGCAATTTCACTTTTCTTTTTTCAGTTTCTCATAACATATAATCAGTATTTGCATTGATAGATACATTTTAAAATTTTGCTTTGTTTTTTATCAAATTAAATTATGTATTTTTGTAGGAAATAGTATTAATATTACAATAATTATGTAGTCTATTTATTAACTATTATAAAATTTAAATTTTTTGCAGTTTTCATATTTTCTACCATAATCTGAAGAGAAATCTTTCATACATATTGTAAAATGCTGATATATATACAAAATTAATGAAATACTTGATTGATCTTAATTCATTCAACTTTCCATTTTCTCAGTATGAACAGCTTTTGTAGTGTCTAAGGATGTCCTTGTTGTCAATTACAGCATTTTATAGGTAGAAATGGAGTTCATTTTGTTTAAGTTGAATTTATTTTCTGAAATGTAAAAGAAGACAATTTCAGATAAATGTTCTGTGTTCCTGAGTAAGCATCATGGATAGTATGCCTGCTTAAGCATTGTTCAATGCTTCTTGGAGTTCTGCTTGTACATTTTGTTATTATTCGTGAGAAAACCAGCTTGTTCACTGGAAACAAATACGGTCTGTTATTTGACATTGTTACAAGCTACCACTGGTACCTTTTAAGAATAAGCTTGAATTTTCATTAATTTGTCGGCTCTGATTATAAAGTGAATCAACAAATTATACAAATGGTACATTACTATAAAATTATTCGTCAATATTGCAACAAGCATATCTTTTTAACAACCATTGCTTTCATGTATACCATTTATTTCCTACTGAAAGTTCTTAATAGAGAACTACCCTTTTTATAGATCTCACAATAACAAGTGTTGTGATTAGTTGTTGCTATGGTGTCATCAACTGTACCTATGTTCTCACAAGAGTTTTTATTTTGATAATTATATTTGCATAGTTAGTAAATATCTCTTTCTTGTGATAAGTCTGCATACAATTGTTTACCACAGTTACCTTTGCACTAGCAATATTAGTTTTTAATGCCACTCATGTTTTAGAACCAAGCTCGCATTTTTCACTTATGCATTTTAAAATCTAAAATTTTAAACCATTTCTTTCAGAATTTTAAAACTATTTCTGAAAATGAAATGTTCTTCTGATTATCACATAATCATACAAAATGTACACTAGGTTTTTAAATTCTGTAATCTTATAAGGGAATGTTTATCGTGGTTGTTTTTCTTCCTTTCATGATTCATCCTTTTTGCTGACCAGAGCAGGTGGAGCTAGTAACTATAGATTGGCTTATATTCAATAGGAGCTTTTGATGTTGATTCGCCATAAAGTCCAACTCACTTATTTGTGATAGTTTTATGTTCGTGATAAGCGTGTCACACGAAGTCAAAACTCCCGCAAAATATAACTTGTGTTATCTCCAACAGTAGAAACAACTACAAAGTGCGAATTCTCAAAAATAGCTCTGTTGTATATAAAATCTTGAAACTAAGGGATGGAAAAAGTACTGCATCTACAATGAGGTGAACTAACTTGGTATAGATTCCAGTCATAATTTTGTCAGTTTTGCATAGCCATTTAACAGTCTTGCACAAAATTTGATGTGATGTGATTTTTACCAAAAAAATAGTGAAGATTTATGCTAACTGTGTCTTGTTAGATCTAAAACCCTTGAGCCATCCAGCTTGCTTAGGAAAGTTCAGTTTATCTACCCAGGTGCCTGCAATATTACCTGGAGAGTATTTCTCCACTATCAAAAGGTAGACAGTGGTCATATGACATATACTTTTGTCAGCGTGACATGAATCCCAACAAAAAGAAAAACCTTCGAAAATAAGTTACAGTTTAATTGTAGAAAAAAACAGCTGCTGAATGTGTATAGGTTATTTTCATAAGATTTTCATCAACGTTAGTCAAAAATGGTATGTGGATAAAATTTACAAGAGTATGTGTATAATTTAATAATCTAAAATATTTTCTTGTCAGAATGACTTTTGGTACGGCTCTAAAACAACTATTGTATGTAAGTTTACAAATATTCAAAGGCAAAACATGTTTGTGTGATCAGTGAAGAGCTATGATGGTGCATTTATTCTCATGCATCTAAGTCTTTTGCACCTGTGAGTTTAGCTTTGTATATACAGGAATAAGCTTAAATTGATGTTTTTTAACATTCCATCTTGGTCATGTTTTTGGACATATATTGTCCCTGTTATTCTTTGAGAATATTTGTTTATGATACAAAAGTAAGAAAAAGAACTAAAGAAAATGTTAAGGACGGACTGTTTGTTGGACAATTCATGATAATTGTTAGAATAATGATAATTTTAACACTATGGTTTTTCACAAAGATAATATGAAAACTTATAGACAAGTCAGTGCTAATATATTTTCAACATGCATAATATTTACTGCAATAACAAAATATTAATCCTTTATTAAGACAATATACATGTATATTACTTGATGTACATGTGTAGAAAAGGCATAATTTATATAAAAAATTGAAGCCATCGGTAATCCAAAGTTACTTAAATACATAGTGAACGCTGCTTTTTGTACATATATCATGTGTTGTGCAGTTTGAATGTGTTACACATATTACAATTTTCGTGTTTTCTTTATATATGTATACATACGGTTTTGAGAATACATTCTATGATTCAAGTGATCCGTTCATCAGATAAATTGATTGTATTTGTCCTCTACATAGGAAATGGAAATACATGTACTGCATTATTCGAGTACTTTATTTTAGTGAACATTTTGTTGTCAAGAACTACTCAAAAGATACTTGAATAGCCTAAAAATATAATTATATATATATCCTACAGAAATATATTTAAAATATAAATGGTTGTTTTGTGAAAATCAGTTTAATTTATTTGTTGTTGATTTTTTTCTACAGTTTTAATAGGATGTATATTTATAGAAATAAACTAGTTTGCAGTAACGGTTATAATAGAGAACAAAATTAATATTTTCTAAAAATGACTTATACTGAATCTGAAATAATTTCTCAGTACAAAATATTAATGTAAATTATAGTGGATGCTTGAATCATAGACAACTTGTATTGTTAATGTCATACAATGTCATTCAGTATTGTGCTTGCTGTTTGCTATATTTTAAAGAGTATTTGTATCTTTCTAATTACATATGCTTAATAAAAATATCACAAAAATAGAGTCTGTTGTTATTGTGTTAAAAGTCACATTGGTTTTGTTTGTTTTGGGTGTAGCGCCGTTTTTCAACAGTATTTCAGTCATGTAACGGCGGGTAGTTAACCTAACCAGTGTTCCTGGATTCTGTACCAGTACAAATCTGTTCTCCGCAAGTAACTGCCAACTTCCCCACATGAATTATCAGAGGTGGAGGACGAATGATTTCAGACACAACGTATTTTATCAAATCGTCACGGAGAACATACGCCCCGCCCGAAGAGCGACTCGCAACCCCGCGATTTGTAGACCCAACGCTGTCCCTACTGGTGGCAGTAAGGAAAGGAGCACCACAAACTTGCAAGACAATATATATAACATATAATACGAAATGGACAAAAGGCATGTTTAAAGTAGGGGCACTGCCTTAAAACGGTCAGTAAACTATACAAAGGAAATTGGGAGTTTAAACGCGTTTTAGGCATGCCAACCCTCGCACTCCCCCCCCCCCCCCCAGCCCCCAACCCCCACCCCCCATTTTAAACAATTTAGACAAAACATTGTAATTAAAATAACTCGCCACTGAGGAAGGTTCTAGATAACATAAATGAAAAATACAAGATTGTATAAAGTAAAACGGCCATCTTCTTCTTCTTCGTCTTTATCCTCCCATATGGAAGAACCGTGAATTCACGTATTAATATCAATAATAATAATAAACTGTCCACAAAATTCCCTGATTTTGGTTAATCGAACACCCAAGAATAAGCACATCCACCAAAATTGTACATGTATATGATTGCTTGTTTCAATTCTCAAGTAAAGGAAAAAAATTCTATGGTGGTTTCTCACCGGAAGCTCGGATTTCAGGGTACTTTCTTTTAGGTTTATTAACAGTAGTATACTGCCTATAACGATTACTATGCTGGGCACATACCAATCTCTTACACTGAAATTCTAGTTTTGCAAGTCTTTCTAGTTTCACACCGTGAAACAGATGTGTACAGTCAATATTAACTTGTAACTTTTCTTCAATGACCAGGTTACACCATTGTTGATTAAGTTTAAATCTTGTGATATCATGAGACGAGTTTAGTGGAATCCTAACCAAGGGATGAGGTTTACCAGGTTGAAATAACTCGCAGTTTAAGAACTTCAAACTTTTACTGTAACTTGCTAGAGAGAGTATTTGGTCTTTCCAATATTCATTTACAACCTTATTGACAGTCTTTTTCCATGATAACTTCTGAATTGGATGTTCAAGTAGTCCATCAATATTTGGTAGATCATATAACCAGAAAATTTTCTTAATCTCAATAAACCAACTGTTACTTTTCATAGATTTAACACACAGTTGTCTTTTAGCAATGGCTTTTTCGACTGACTGGTCGTTTTGTAAACAAATGTTATTAAACAGAACCAATGCTTTTTTATGTATTTGTGCTTCAACCGGTAAAAATCCAGACAGAATATAGACTACAGAATCAGTGGTATTGTTTGGTATAGATAAAATGTGTTTCAAGAGTCTCCTTTGATACAGCTCCAACCGTTCCAAGTCTGTTTTCTTTGGAAATATCACCTCAAGACCATAAGTTAATACCGGACTGACATATAACTGTATTAAGTGTAACATTGAACAATGGTCCAAGCCATTATGACCATGTAAACCTGAAGGCATAAAACTGTATACTTTCCTTCTAGCCTTTGAAATGTTGTTATCAACGTTATAACAACTAGTTGCGCTAACTGTAACTGACCTCTTGATCCCCAGATGTGTAGAAGACTTAACATTCTTAATCTCATAATTGTAAATAGTATATGTCCCAGTTGAAAGATTGTTTTTCTTGGATTTCCGAGGGTGTACCCTTAGGGCTTCAGTTTTCTTTGGTTGAAGAGTATACCTTTCCATGTTTGAAAATTGTTCAGCTGTGCTGATTAAAACTTGGGCGTGATCATTTAAACTTGAATTTAGAGTGATGTCATCAGCACATGCACTGGCATTACATCTGACAGTTCCAATGCGCGAACCAGTTTCAGTTGCTTCTAAAGTCTTCAACAGGGGATTAACATAAACCTTATATAAATCTGCACTTAAAACTCAACCTTGTCTCACTCCTTGTTTCACATTGAAGACATCTGTAACCCTATTTTGCCATTTAACTACACTAGAAGTTTCCTCATGAAGACTCTTTAAAAGTGTCCAATGTTTGTCTTGTATACCAATTTGATACATCCGGCGTAGAAGATGGTCATGGGATACAACATCAAACGCAGATTTAGCATCCAGAAAAATAAAATCAATGGGGATATTGTCGTCTTTGGAGTTCCTGGCAATTTCCTCAAAAATAATAGCTGCATGAAGTGGAGAAGTATTCTTTGTAAAACCACGTTGATACGGACTTTGACAGATGTCAATCAATGGGGCTATACGCTGCTTTAATATAGATTCTATAATTTTCACAATCACTGGTAGAACAGTTATACCCCTGTAGTTTGACACATCATTACATGATCCCTTATTCTTGTAGACAGGAGACAGGACACCAATTTTCAGAAGAGATGGAACATCACCCTTATCGAAAATAAAGTTAATAATCTGAAGCAACATCACATGAAGAGTTTCTCCGCCAAACTTAATGCTTTCAATTGACAAATCATAAAAGTCAGTGGCTTTGCCAACATTAATGGAACAAATTGCATTTTTCAGTTCGCACATACTAACAGGATTGACTTTTTTTATTAGAAACAATCTCTTGTATTTGGATAATTTCTTCTTCAACCATTTTATGGTATTCACTGTCAAAATTCTCAGCTTCACTTTCAACAGCTAGGGTTTGGAAATGCTCATAAAAACCATCAATCACAGTAGCAGTACCACTGTATTCAACCCCATTTACATGTAGTGAGTCCAAATCATCAGAGGATTTACATTTTTGCTTATTTACCAGTTTATTAAACACCTTTGAATCTTTGAACCGAGTGTTCAGAATTTCTTCTTGTTCAAGTTTCTTACGTCTTGCCCGTTCAATCCTACATTTAGACTTAAATAACTTCTTATGTAATTTCATTGTATAAAACCGTGGGTCATTTGGTTCCCGTGGTCTGCCCTCTGCGTTCCATGCTTTATATGATTTCCGTAACAGCTGAAGTGCTTCAGAAATATCCTTATTCCAGACTCTCAATTTTGGTTTAGAATTCAGTTTCTTGGGTTTAGCTTTGAAATTCATCATGGTATTTTTAATGACTTCCATGAATGATATGAAAAACTTGCCGGATCCTTAAAATCCATGAATTTAAGGTCATGTAGATTTTGTGTAATCATGGCTGCATATTCTTCCTTATCTATTTTATCCCATTTAATTCTTGGGGTATAGTATTTCACTTCTTTTTTATTTTCAGCTTTTGTGAATGAACAATATACAGCAATTGCTATAGGGTAATGGTCAGAACAGTTAGTAGCCATATCCTTCAACACTATCTTATCTGGCCAAAGGTTTCAAAAAAAAAAGTTCAGTACAATCATCACCTCTTGGATTTACGTAAGATTTACCACTAACGTCAAATTCCAATAACAAGTGTTCCATAAATTCAAACATAAGATCAGAGCGCTTATCTTTACCATGATTACCATTCTTTGATAAATCTACATTCAGGTCTCCACCTATCAACATACTGTGACTGTTGCTGTATTTTAAACTGATACTACGCAGTAATTCTAAATTATCTTCAAAACTAGAGTCAGAGTAGGCTGTTCCCCTCGAAGGCATACAGACAGACATAAATACTATATTATGTTAATCTGACTTAAATTCAATACAAATAATCCTCTCATTACCATCAGGAAGCACTGTTACTAATTTATCAATGTCAATACTCCATAATATTGCAACTCCACCATGACCCCGAGGCATTTGTTTACGAGGAATTGGATCAAAATAACCACAGCCTCTACCTACATATTTAACCCCCCCCCCCCCCCCCAGGAGATATTGCTCACACTGAAAAAGCCAAGTTTCTTGTAGTAATAAAATGCCTGATTTTGAACAGAGTTCGCGTATAGCTTCTACATTAGATTTCACATTTTTACAATTATACGAACTAATTTGCAATACTTGATTGTTTGATTTCTCTATGTCTTGTACCTGGGTCCCTGGCCTATCTCTAAAAAAGAGTTCGAGCTCTTTCTTTCATTTCCGTTACTAATAACCTGGACAGAAGGTTGATTTGTGATATATAATGGTGAGATGACATCCCGCGAGTTGTCATCACACTGCCTAATTGTACTAGCAGTTCTACAGTCAGATACATCTAAAGCGGTTGTTCTAGTCTGTAGAAGGTCAGACCGATGAGTTTTCCCTTGTTGTGGTTGACCATTCAGTTGATCCTTACTTGAACTAGATTCATGACCTGATTTAGTGGTTTGCTTCTTTGAATCCTGTTTATATAGTATTTGACCAGTTAATGCTACATCTAACTTGTCTTTTGGAACTGAAATCTCACCCAGCAATTTGTGCGGAATTGTCAGTTTTACATTCTCAGTGTTAGGAGTATCAGAAGTATTCATATCATTTGAACCACGCAAAAAAGTCTGATTACTTCTCGACTGGCTACTTGTTTTTAAAGTTTCTTTATTCACAGAATACGCAAAATTTTGTTGAGTCACAGGGATTGGCTCATTATGTTCACTACAAGTGTTAACATTCACATTTGAGGCACCAGTACTACCTTCCTCATTCTGAGTCTCTGAATGGGTTTGTTCTTTATGGGTAGACTGTAGATCTGATGTTACTGCATCGTAATTCAGGATGTAATCAAGTTTACCTAATTGTTTATCAATCTGCATCATTACAAAGTCAGAAATTTTGTTGTGCATTCTCAGAACTAAATCATTCTTATCAATAGGTTGATGACCCTTATCAGACATAGATGGGGAATTTCCTGTTTTATACTGCTGTGCAGTTTCTAGCATCTCAACTCTTTTTACATATGTTTTCAAGGTGTTCTCTAATTTATTGTTCTTCATCTCTAATTGTTTAGCGTATATTTCTAGTTTATCCACCCGCCCTAATGTGTCTTTAAGCTCTTTTTGTTTCAATTTTACCTCATTTTCTAGCTTCCGCAGTTGTGTATCTTTTTGTTTCAACTGACTTGATTTTAATTCATTAAGTTGGTCAACAGCGCAGTCTGTTTGAGTTGCTAAGACCTTTTTTTGTTAAATTCACCATTACCATTTCCTATATTACGAGTTTGATTTTGATCTACAGCAGGAAACTGATTGTCATTTACATCACTAGCATTGTACAGAGAAGTATTCAGCGAAGATTGTACTATCTGTTCAATGGAACCTGCACAGAGAAAGCAAGTAACCCTATTATCTAAAGTTTCTTCCATACACGTGAAGTGGCAATCGGACTGGCAGTGATCACATGTAGTATACTCATCAGTATCAACTGACTTATTACAGACGATACAGAGTAGTGGGCTTTCTACTTCTTCCATAAGAATGTCTTTAGCAGGATGCATCGAGATTGCTCTGCATGTGGGGGTAAGTATTTCCTTGGCACATAATTTACAGTTGAAGGGTTTTTCAGAGGCAGACTCAATTATTTCAATGCTTTCTTTAGAGAGCTTTGTACATCTATAGTGGATCCAATGTTTACCAGATTCACAGAACACACTCTTAGTTCTACAGTTTTTTCCACATTTAAAACACGCAATACTATAGTCATTGTTTGCATCTATGTCACATGGAGAGGCGTATAATTCATTGCGGTTAAGAATGGTACTTGATTTGGACGATGTCGAGTTCCTATGTAAAAATTTCTGGATTTCACTAGCTAACAGACTATTTATATTTACTGGTCTGCCTTCAAAAGTTGCGGACAATATAATATCTTGAATAACTTTCAAATGACTTTCAACAAATTCAACTGCATTTTTGCCATTGACAAGAAATCTACTAGATGTCGGATAGATATTGACTGTATAAGAACTGTCAGTTTTAATACAATAATGCACAATGTTCTTTTTAGTTTTATCTGTACCATGAGTAACACAAGCACCCGTATTACTAAAGAAAATCAAAATGGCTTCTTTCAAAAGTTCAAATGTGGTTGCATCTGCTTCAATTACAATATCACGACCATCATTTTTATATTCAATCACAAGACTTTCAGTTCGCTTTGCAGCCTCCAGCTTTTTGTACAAGGATTTCTTTACATTTAACTGATATTTGAATGTTTTAGCTCCCTCTGTCTGTAAACGTGTAGATTCCTTACTACTACTACTTCCCTTTGTCAAGAGTGCCATCACTCAATCTCTAGGTACTAGCCGTGCAATATATCAAGTGCATCAATAAAATCAAAACAGCTAAAGTCAGTAAAATTATGGCGGCACACAATCTAGTATTCAAAGTCACTACTGAAAAATTCAGCTAAAACTTGGTAGTTAAAAAGTCATAAAAGTTCTTCAAAAAGCCGATAGTAAGACTATAATACAAGGGAAGGATCTGACATCCGACCTTCCAGCAAGCAAACCAACTTTCCAATGTCGATTTCAATATGGCCGCCACGCTGCACGAGACGAGGTCAAATAAAAGTCGGAATTTTTGTCCTTTCTTTACATGGTTTTTCAATAAAAAATCATCACACCGATGTACTAAATTTGTCTGAAGTCGGAGCTTTTAAAGACACGCGAAAGCAAGTTGCACCTCGGACAATTTTTGTAGGCATCTCGGAGTGTTACACCTTATTAGTCACCGCGCCGCAAAATAGGAGGGCGAAGCGACTAACTGTAGAGGGACCAATTACCAAACATGCAGTTGAACCGTAATTTTCACACATACGAATTCGTCAGGTGAGAAAAATTTGTTCGAATTCCTCACATATTGTGTGAAAAATACGTGCGAATATGTCGCACATTTGTGAAAAAATTAGTTCTGTACCTATACTTCCCTCAAAACAGAAACGTATACTTCACAAGTCAGACAGAACACATTGAGTAGATGACCCATACACAATTTTAGGTCTTTGGATCAAAGGTCAAGGTCACAGGGGGTAAAATGTCATATTCTTCAGCACTCAATACTGATACTTCTGTCCGTCGCATTTCGTGTCCGGTCAATTACTTCATGATTCACTGATCGGTGTGCAAATAACTTTGCACAAGTGTTGACCTCATCCTGACAATATGTAGCATGCAAGACATATGTCTATAGCATAAATGTCAAGAGCACAGTGCACTTTGAGCTTTGTTGATTTTCACTATATAAGAATAGTGATGGTGTTGTTGGTGTCTGGGGCATCACTTTGTCATGCATAATGGGATTATAGAATGACTTGGCAAAAATGTTAACAATACGACCTGCCGTCCACTTACAGCCCGATGCTTTGCGGAGGAGCTGCCGATAAAATTTAGCTTGTTTCGGAAATCTTTCGGGAGCATTAATCAATAAAATGGGCGGAGCCTTGCCATCGAGCTCGTTCGGAATGTAGGAGTGGCATACGAGCGGTTGCGGTATAAACGCCGAAACCTATCCGAAGTAGCCGAATGCGACGCGGAAGAATGCTGACAGCTCCAGAATTTGCTCCCGAATGTTTCCCGATTATGCGGAAAGTCTGCGGTAACATTTCTGAACATGCGGAAAAGTTGCCGAATCGTTCCCGCTAGAATGCTGAAATGTTGCCGATTTGAGAGTCTGGGTATATAAATACTGCCGAACTACTATCTTGTTATGATAGCTCAGTGGTAGAGCGCATGACTTGGGATCTAAGGGTCACCAGGGATTGGCGACTTCGCATACTGGGGCTAACTACTGGTCTTTTCTAGGAAAAAAAGCCTCTGTGTATCGGTGCTATACATCCGGCACGTTAAGGAATCAAGGGAGTCTATTCGAAGAAGAGCTAGTGCCTGGTGCCCGAATTCCCTTGTATCTTCACTCTGTCTTAAACTGCTCTCCCTTGAGCAAAACCTGTGAGGTAGGTCACCTACCCATACCTCGAAAAGACCGCTCGGGATGGCTAAAAAAATGATTACGAAGCCTTGCAGAAGGCCTTCCGAAGATGCCGAGTAAATGGCGACGGGTTCCCGAACATCCCGAATGGCTGCCGATTGCTATCCGAAGATCCCAAAGCCGTCCCGAATATACCTACTTGTGACATATTCGTACGTATTTGTCACGCAATGTGTGAGGAATTCGTACTAAATTTTCACACGTGTGACGAATTCGTTTGTGTGAAAATTACGGTTCAGCAATGCACTGTGCTTAACGATTTTCTAATAATGAATGTAAATGAGGTGTGAAACCAAAATTTGTAGTCCTGTTTGGCGCCATATAACCTATACTGTGTTGGTGCGCCGTAAAACCCAAAACCTAAATAAATAAATAAATAAGTTTTCTAACATATTTTACAAGTATTTGTTAAAAATAACCAGTATGTTTAACGTGTCATTGTTTATAAACTACATCAAAAGAATAGGGGGTGTACAAGGCAAAGTTTTAGATTTGTTTAAGGTTTGTGTTATATTTCTTTAAAATTTGGATGATATGTGGTACAATTTAGTGAACGCCATCCGTTGTTTACGATATCGGTAACCCTGTTGTAACGATGTTCTGGAAATAAAAAGATTTCTATGATTAAATTCATTTACTTTTTAGCAAGCTCTTGCAAAACGAATAAGTTGTGATACACGTTGCTCGAGGGAGATCCCGTACCAGGTGGGGGAAATTTGAAATCGTCTCTTTCATCCTAAACTTTTGTGTCTAAATTAACATTCACAATTTAAAGTTGTAATTCTCTTGGATAAATGTGTTTCACAATTTCTTAATAATATATAGGTTTCTATATGTAAAACATATTCAAGGTAGAAGCTCCAATAATATCAAACTGGGTTTCAGTGACAAAAACGCGTTCATAATAATCTAAACATAAATAATCTACAAATGAGGCGCAGTTGGTCCCCAAGGGAATGCCAGTTGCTTGCCTATATGTTTTTTGCTAAATTAAAGAAATGTGTTATCCAACAGAAATGAAAACTCTTCGCATACCAGAACAACTCAAAGGTGTTGTTGTTAAAATTATGGTTATTAAAGTGCTTTTGATAAAAGCATTTTCTCTTGCAAATGTTTTCTGATTTAAAGCAATCAGCTCTTGTATGAGAGTATGTAGTAAATTAGTATACAACGTAGAAAACTTGTAAGTACTCGAAAATTTCTAGTGTATATTTAATAGCTTTTTGTAACCTCTTCGCAATACTTGATGGACCAAAAAACAACAACATAGATTAACACCCTATGTTCTCATATACTTTAGAGCAGTACATCAGTGTACCCGTGTAAGGTTTTAAATCTATTTACACTCTCTACAGACAAGAAATGCTCAGTCTCTGCATTCTCCTGCATATGTGAGAAAGACGACTGATGAACTCTCTTTCAATCATTGAGACGACCTTCATAAGTGCTTCAGTCTCCGCCTCGTAATTGCTGCAGTGTTTTTCTGTGGCTACATGTAGTGTTTCTCTCTTGCAAGATGGGTATAGAATGAAAACTCCTGCTCCTCCATCTTTGATGGCGCATGTGACAGGTCCATCTGTATAGACATGAGTCCATGTTTCCGGAGGATAGTCTTCATTGACCAAGCTAGTGTGAGGCTCTTCCGAATATCTTCATCCTCTTGTTTCCCGCGGTCAAGATGAGGAACAGCAAGTCTCACAGTCACTGAAGACAGAACAATCCCCAGAGGTTTTATAATGTAATCTCTACCTAGATGAGGCGTTGGTATGTTCAGCTCAGTTTCGAAAACTCGATTGAGTTTCTTTGCCTCATGAACGAAACTGCTACGTTTGAGCCGATATTTGGTGTAGCCTTACAACTTGGCTTTCATGGGATGGTCTTGAAAAGACCTGAACTTCTTTGCTTGAAGCAGGACCTTTGCATGTCTTCTGTCTTGTAACGGTTGTGTACCTGTTGTGTTGCTTCTCCATGAAGGAGATTGGCGTAGACTTTTAGCACCTGTCATGATCCGCAAAGCTTGGTTTTGAAACTTGTCTAGAGCCTGTTGGTTAATTTTGGCAGTAGTGGACCAGGCAGTTGCACTAAACTCTAAATGGGGCCTCACTGTTCCCTGATATACTGTCTTGAGTATGTGCTCATTTGCCACGTTGTTCCAAGAAGTTTACGCATCATGACAAGCTTTCCGTGGGCCTTCCCTTCTGCTTTACTAATGTTGGGTCTCCAGGTTAGCCGTTTGTCAAAGGTCACTCCAAGGATTGTTGCCTCGTCTGCTTCAGTCAGCGAAATATTTCCCTTGATTATACCCGCCCTCTGCTTTGACAACGGAGGACGATTTCTCTGCAATGATCACGACACACCAATCCTAAGCCCAAGCTGAAAACTTGTTGATGGTGTCTTGCATCCTGTTGTGGGATGTTCCTCCTTGTACCATAACACTAGGTCGTCAGCTTAGTGTGCAGCCTTAACTCCTTTCGGTTGTTCAGACACCAGGTCATTGATGAAAAGCAGGAAGAGTGTAGAGGATACGTCTCCGCCTTGCGGGACACCATGACGCAACAGGAACCTCCTACTGCTGGCATGTTCTAAGCAGACCCTTGTCTCCTGTGGTAGAGGTATGACTCAATCCGCTTCATCATGTGACCTCCTACTCCACTCCTCATCCGTTTGACAAGGAGTCCATCAGTTCAGACCTTGTCGAACGCTCGCTACAGATCAATCCATGCTGTAAGCACGACCTCTGCTCTTGGAAGGCGTCCTCTATCTCTTGCGATAGGCAAGTGCTCTGGTCCTCATTGGAGCGGAATTGTCTGAAGCCAGCTTACGGGTAGGTTGTTAGTCTCCATGTATCACTTCAGACGTGCATTAACAATCCTCTTCATGGGCTTTCAAACACAACTCGATTGATTGATTGAACGATAGCTTGCAGCCTTCTTTGGATCCTCCCCTTTCTTATGGATGGGGATCATAACTGTCTCTTTCCATATCTGTGGAAGTAATCCTTGTGTCCAGCTGTAGTTGTACATTTCCAGGAGTTTTCAATTGCTGCAGTGCCTAAGGAATCAGCATTTCATTTGTGACTCCATCTTGTCCAACAGACTTCTTTGTCTTCAACTGCCAGAACTGTCTGTAGCTCATATAGTTTAAGACTCTGTTTCATGCATTCTGATGTCACTTGACTTGTCTGCCTTTCCCTTTGTTATCTTTGGGCTTCCGTTTGCCATTCACTGTTCATTTGGATGTTGTAAACATCTTTGTAGTTGGTTGGAGACAAAAGTGTTTGCCGCTTGTTTACCTATCAACAATTCACCATTCTCTTCCAAAGTTGTTGAACCTCTCCCTGTGACTTCATCATTCAGCTGTCTCGTCAAGCTCCATAGCTTTTGGCCATCTCGCTCTAGGTTGAGCGAGGCTGTTTTGTTTTTCCAACTTTTCTCAGTGCTTCCAGTTTGTGCCTGAGGAATTTGGCCTTGGTTCGCTGTAGAGAAAGGTTACTCTCTTGTGAATGATTGTTTTCTGCTTCCTCTCTGGTTTCTGATAGCTTTGCCTGTAGATATTCCAACTCATCACTCCAGTAGGGCTTATAATCATTTCTTGCTCCCCTTGGAATGGCGCTGTAAGCAGCCTTTAGTATACTGGCGTTGAAGTCTTTGGCAACCCAGTTGATCTCTCTACCTTCCACTTTGATGTCTTCACAGAGCTCATCA
Source organism: Mercenaria mercenaria (assembly GCF_021730395.1). Taxonomy (NCBI): domain Eukaryota; kingdom Metazoa; phylum Mollusca; class Bivalvia; order Venerida; family Veneridae; genus Mercenaria; species Mercenaria mercenaria. The sequence goes on along the minus strand of NC_069370.1, from coordinate 66,196,651 downwards.
CTCAGACGTTGGTAAAAGGTCCATCTGGCCTTCTTGTAGTTCCATCTACATAGGGATGTTGGGTGAAGTAGACGTATACAATCCATAGTAAGATGGACTGAGCGATGGTCTCTACTTCCTAGTTTCTCATCAACTTCCATTTGTCATGTCCGTGTATGTCATCAGTAAGGTCAGAGGTTGACGTCGTTCGCCAGCTTCTGGAGTAAAACGTTGGGGGTCGTCCGACTTGTTGATGAGGTTAAGCTTGCTATCATCTTGTCAGGTCTCCGATCTCCACTTTCTCTTCCCGGTTATCCAGGAGGTCATATCCCAACTTTGTGAGTGACTGTTAAAGTCTCCTACAATGATGAATCTGGTTTCATCAGTTGCAACTTTGCCCAGGGACAGAGCTTTGTCACTTGGAGAGTATATATTCACAAGTTTTAAGTTGAACTCATTCATTTCTGTGGCTCGGAGTCATCCTTATGCATGTTGGTCTGGACAGCACTGCTGTGGTTCGTCAAGAGAGTGCCAATGGTCAAGTACCTCTGTTTTCAACTCTCTAGGTTTCTGACGGTGTTACTTCACCTTTAGTTCCGAGTTCAAACACAGGAGCTATTTGTCCCATAGCTGGGGGTCTGTTCATAGGCATCAGGGCGTGTCCACACCGGCGGGCCTGGCATGCCACATGCCTTGGGGCAGACCTCCTCCGTGTCACCTGCAGTTCTGTCTGAGGCTGCAAGGTCACCATGTGGCGCCATCTGGGAGGCACTGCAAAGGGCTTGTCTGCAAAGAGGCTATGTACTGGCACGGAAGACTTACGCACTCGGCTTCTTTGTCACCAGAAGGCTAGCCAGCGGCGGAGGCTGAAAGCGGAAGGTGACAAGCACACAACACATAACACATCACACTTGCCGCATTGCGAAATATTACATAACGTCATTTTATCTTTAATAGATAAGTAATCATTTATTAGCGTTTACGTTGACAGACGCACAGCGGCCATTCGTCCAGACCTAGGCATAAATACGGAATAATAGAATGCAATTGTCACTAGTAATTTCTGAGGTTCTCTTAAGCGTCTCCTACCTAACCAGAGGCCAATACTGGTTCTTTCTCGTGTATGTATCGGTCCTTCATATCGGACACGTTATAGCACCCGACTGTCTTTTCGCAAAGAGCTAGGCTAAGTTAGCCAGACATGTCTGTATCTTGAGGATTTCTGTCTCTCTTATAGGGATTCTTTGCATCTGTACTGGTAGAGGATGAATTGGTACCCCGAGTGGCTGTCTATGTATGGAAAATGCCTTTGATTGTATATTTCATGAAAAGGGCGGTATATAGATCTAGTAAGATAAATAAATTATGTTCACTTTGCCTTTCAGTTGTAACCAATCACAATTTATTAAAATAATTTTATGATTGGTTTATAAGTTTATTTTTTCTCTGTTATTATACAATACATGTTAAGTGACAAAACTGTCAATTCTAAATGGATGTCTGTACTATCTAAAATCCAGGCTACTCGTGCAATATTCAACAGCGTTCATTCAAACTTCATAGAGGAAGTTCGTTTTCACTTCTTTTATTTTCACTGAGAAGATATATTGTTAGAATCTACATTGCATTTGAACCGTAAAACTTATAAACTGAAGACATCACGCGAGTGACTAAGTTTCTTAGTGTTCTTCTGGCGACATCTGTTTTTTTTTCTCCAAAACATTGAAACCATATATGTAACTACAATATTTACGTTCTCCCTACCCGTTCTACTGAGAGAAATATAGCATGTGTTCTGACTTTCTTCGTATCATCAGGCTAAATTTTCTCTATCCGTCATATTTTTTCTGAAATAAAATGTATAACATTAAAAGACACTCTTTTGATGATGGTGATGAAGACTAGTATATGCTTGTGATCGTGTTTTTTGAAAAAATTTGAATTTATACTATGGTATTCGTAAAATATTCACGGGTACTGGGAGTAATACTCAATTAATACTCTAGTATTTCAGCAAAATTAGTTCTTAGTACTCACATGAGTAAGTACCAAGGTGTCAAGTACTCAAATTATACTCGAGTACTGACACCCAGTACTCGACTCAAATCTGGTTTGATCAAGTTATTTTTTCATTTAACAAATAAAAATACTAGTTGCAAAAATCAGAAATTCTGGCTAAATATCTCCCGAATTTTGCGAGTATGCGAGCTAAGATTTGAGCCCTATAATCACATTTTCTTTGGAGCCTCTACCTAATTGTTTAAAAGTATGCTGCCATTATATAGTTATGTTTGAACAGTGAAACTCGAGTGAGCGAGTCACAGTTATCATGGCCTTCTTGTTCTCTCATGTTGTTGCTATTTTCAGCATGAACCTGTACACCCTTTATCACAGTTGGATTGGCCACAGGTACTTGAACTTTACATATCTTATGATACCAGTTTTAGATACACATATTAACCTTAGACAATCCTGTCATTTTCAGTAAATATTAATGGTATCTGTTGATATATTCTAAAATTACACTAAAACATGTTAATGATATTTTATCGTTTGTGTATATTTGAGTCTAAGATTTTATAATTTATTATATTATACTCTATACTTTTAACACCCCTAAGTATTCCAGCAGTATTTTGATATGTTATTAACAATACATTTTAAGAAATTTCATAATATAATACTTAAGTAATATGAATGATATTGCCACAATAGCGTGTAGGTGTTAGAAAGTTTATTAAGTTTATTAAAGTATGTAACATAGCAATGCTATTCAGATCTTTTTTGATTTATTGCAAAAATGAAAGTAGGACCCGAAAAATATCAATAAGTTACGACGTTAAACGTTCATTCTAACATGGCTCGAATTGATTTCCAGTTAAACAAAGAAGAAAATCAAACGCAATATATCCTGCGATAAACAACGGTTGACGCACGGACCGGTAAGAGGACATTATGACGTCAATTTCGACGTCATGTAGCCGCCTGACGTCCGATACATTACTCCTCGCGTAAATGAATTCCAGCATAATATTTATTGAAATATATCAACGTGCATGTCAGAATGAAAACAATCAAGGCCTTCTTGTGATTTATCGTCTAGTTTACCACGGTTCATCGTTCAGATGCTTCAGTATTTAACCACTCGGGCTAACGCCCTCGTGGTTCAATTCCTACACATCTAAACTCTGAACCGTGGTAAATTAAACGATAAACAACGCGATGGCCTTGATTATTTGTTAATTAAACATCCGCTTAAACTTTAACACAATGTCGACACGTGAATTAATATCAGTTACCCTTGTTTGTCTTAGATATCATTAGGGAAGAATAGTTTAGTAAATTTATTGTTACAACCTAATTGCGCCATACATCGTATATAGATCTGGTTATATCTTGCTTTTGATATGTAAAATGCTAGAGCTAGTTTATAAAAAAAACACTATCCAGTCAATACATTATCAAGTTTAAAGCGGTATCACTAACAGCCAACCCCTGTCTCAACCCTTGTTGCGCGTTATCTTTATACACTGATTGATAACCCTGTGAGATACGATTTGATATTCTAGTTTTCGTTTCATTGTGTTGAACTTCCTTATTTATACGAATTTAAACACAAACCGAGGAAACTTAAGCTGTATTTTCAAGTTATTTTGTACAACTGGAAAGAAAAGGAAACGAAGAGACTATACAGGATGGGACAATTTTTAACTTTTCTATTGACGGCGTTATTGGCAGCTTTTGTGTTGTGTGTCTCGTCAACACCCGGTGGAAGGCCGTCGGTTTCAAGTGGTAGGTATGTTTTAATTATGTCTTATGGGAGCTATTTAAGTCCAAAGGGTGGTGAGACAGTTGATATAAATTGTGTGAACCTCCTGATCAATGCGTGAAATATTGATTGTTTGATTGTATAGTTTTAGAAACTAGATATTGTGTGATCATTAGAAGATACTCGGTACGCCGTTGCTAAATGCTATTGCAACTGAAACCAAGGATCATGACCTGTAAAAATGGTCGACTTGAGGCAACTTTCGTTTGAAGGACGACTAAGTTAAATGAGCTTGACATTCACAAAGAAGGCGCTTCTGTAAGTTAGTAATGTTAAAACGTATTTACAAGTTAATTAAGACGAGTATTTTTCTTCCTATTGTTTTCATCAACATTTTGTAGATTTTGTTCAAGGATTTGAGTTAGATCAATGGAAAGAACTAAAAATGCAGGTTTAACAATGACAGTACGAGTATATAACAGTTTCACATTGCGGTTATCGTATACAATTTCACTGGTACGTGCAGGAAAGGCTATATGAATAATATCAAAAGCTAATAAAAGGTAAAGGTTCATTCATTAAGACACAAACAGACTAAGGCTTCACCAAATTAAAAAGTTGTTTATCGAATTTGCCGCTCGTATATTTTCAGAAACACAAAAAAAAATATTTTTTTTGTTTTTGTTTTTGGCATGCGCTCGCCCCATTGAAGAAAATCAAGCCAAATTTTTTTGGTGCGCTACTTTCTACGGACGTAACCGTGTACAAATGCTTAAAATACCAGTCCAAGATTGTTCTGAAATGGACTTTAATCACAATAAATATATACCACGCACACATCGTCTACAATATATCATAATACTGATATTTAGTTGCATTAAACTTATTTCCCCATAAAGTTCATGTAGAGCGTTTGAGACCACCCCTTAGGTAAATTTTCATTTTGGAAACTATACCGGAAAGACTTATAATATTCATAACATACATATACGGGGTTGTTTAGAAGAAGTAGAAAATACTTTCTGTATAGGTCACCTTGTTTGGTAATATGTATTTTGTCTTACAAAACATGTACTTCAGCTGTCCACATTCTATTTTGTACAAAATATCAAACTTCTTTTTCAAACATATTTTTTCTTTAAGTTTGTTTTTGTTGTGTGTCTTACATACTTATCTAGGTACTCCGGGAAATGAAAAATAGGTTACTTTTATATTTGCTGGAATACTGCAGTTTTTTTGTCAATTTGACAGCTCTACTTTCACTTTCATTTTGCAATTTTTGCATTTTTTAAAAATATACATGGTTTGTAACACTTTCAACTTCCGGAGTACCTGGACAAATATGTTAGACACACAATAATTATAAAAGTAGTGACAAAATACTTTTGAAAAAGGAGCTTGATATCTTCTACAAAATAGAACATGAACAGTCAAAGCACATGTGTTATAAGACAAAATGTGTTGTTCAAAAATGGAATAACCTGTCTTGAAAGTTTCTTCTACTTATTATGAACATTTTGGTTTATTCTTTTTGATAGCCCAAGGCCTATGTGGCTTAAAAAAACTAAAACAAAAATTTCCCCGAGGGGTTGTTTCAAAATACTTTACATGAACCTTAATGCAGTTACGCCATTTTCGTCAAATGTTTACCAAATTAAGTTACTACAATATCGGCTTTATCTCATTGAAAATTGGATGAAAAACATACTAATTTATTTAATAACACCAATCTACATTATTTTGGTAAGGGTAATTACGTATTGATGCATGTCAATTTTCCGTTTTCTGTTTTTCTTGTCCAAATGATCAGCATTTGTATACGATAGTGGGTGGGGTAAGGAATTTACATTATGAGTTGTGTTCTGACCAGTTTAGATTTTCAAATTTTCCAATCCTCGAGTAGAATAATGTTAATGCACGTTAATCTCCATTTCAGACCTTAATTGAGACTTTGTTTCAACAAATTTAATCTGTTAAGAAAGTTTAAAGTTAGAACAAGATGCTGTCCGTAAGACAGCATGCTCGACTTTTCTAAGTGCTGGACTCTGAATAAGAGCTTTGCCAGTAAAAGGGGCAAAGTAGTCAAAAGCTTTGAAAGTAACAGACCTATTGGACGCTATATAAAACTTAAACAAAAATATTCTAAGTTAAAAAGGGGCATAACTCTGTCAAAATTGAATCAGAGTTATGGTCATGGGAATTGTTTCTCCTGGTGTAGACTTTGGTAGTAAATAGCTATTTTAAGTTTCAAGTCAAAAGCTTTTATAGTAACAGAGATATTTGACTTTATCAAAAACATCAAAAAGTCGAGCAAAAAATGCTACGTTTTCATAGCAGTAAATATTCAAGTCATATATCTATGTCATGGTTATGGTTTAAGGTTATGCATTGTTGTATATTACATATTTTCTAACAGCACTTTCAAAAGCATACATTATTTGATAACACTGTACTGTATGCCAATGTTACTTAATACCTTTCTTCACGAGTTCGCTTTGTTGTGTGTCTGCAGGTCAAATTTTCTCAATCCCTGGTGAATTATTTTTAATGTAAAATGGCTTTACATTCTAGTTTAAGGTTTTTATTAGTCAATCGAGAGCCAAATCAAGACAAATATATTTCTTCGCTCTTCGCTCGCTCTGATTTTCTCAAAAACCACTCGCCGCCTCAATTTTTTCAGAAAAAAAAATCCGATGAAAACTCCGATTGAAAATCCTTTTCAATTTGGTGTGACCTAAATTACGAATACACAAGTAGACTCATTCATAACAAAATGTAAAAGAAATCTATAAATACTATAAAACTGTCTACCATTTTCAATATAAATATGATAGTTTCAAAAATGTTTACCGTTGACAATATATGAAATAAACGGAAAATATTTCTTGTGAATACCAGATTTAATATTTGCAACGCCCGATAAAGTATTGCATCAGGTGATTCGTTGCAAGATATTCCTGTCTTTCATTGAAGTTAAAATATCATCTTTGTACATGTATCGCATAAAATAGAAACTATTTTTCTGCCTTGTCTTTCAGAGACTATCAATGTTAAATATGTTACAGAAGGTGAAGATTTGCATATTATGTGTAATGTCACAGCTACAGGTCAGATATTATGGAGTTTCGGTATCACCGCTTTTGAATATGGCCCACTACTGAACATTACAAATGTTACAAGAAAAAATACAGGAATTTACACATGCAGTGCCGTCGATAAAACCGACATGAAGTCAACAGAAGAGCGCAATATAAAAAAAGATATATATTCGTTTTTCCTGAATGTATTGTGTAAGTTTACTCATAGTTTACATAAATTTATAAAATGTCTGAAGCTAACAAATGCTGGCATCAGCGTTACGAATGTGTTGTTGTTAGAAAAGTCACATTTGATTACAGAAGCAGCAAAATATATAATTAAACAAACAAAATATACAAAAATAGATTAAGAGATAAATAAACAAATAGTTATGAGAAAGGTCATAATATGTTTTAGATCCGGCGAAGATTCTTCTGGTGAATGTCTCTAAAACAGAGTTTCACCTAGGCGGTAATTTCCACATGCAAGTTCAAGTAGAAGGAAACCCCGAACCTACCACCACTTACAGGTCATTGGTTGATGGACATTTATATTTTCAACATAACGGAGAAGGAATATTAAACATTACCATTCCGTCTTTAAATTGCACTGACAACGGCCAGTACGAGCTTGCTTGTAAAAACAGTCTAGCAAATGCTACTGCCAGAGAAAAAATTGTTGTATTGTGTAAGTAAATGTAATATCGGCTTTTTACCAGTCCTTAGCCCCAGTTAGGAAAATATTCATTTACAAATCTGCAAAGGCTTGTTTGTGAACAGCATCAGTAATAAAGTTTCAATATCTAACTCCCATTTGGGTCTTAGTAAATTTCAGTGTTTAATTAAGATAATACAGAAAATGAGATACATTTCCATTTAAGGGCCTCAAGAACTATGTGAATCTTTTCGAAATTTAGAACCTAATTTTCAATAGTTAGTGGTTGTAAAAAAAGAAAAAGTAATGTGACTCAGGGATTTCTAGCCAACATTTATTTTAATAACGCACAAGTAGTCTGTAAAATATGTAGAGTTTTACTTTTAATTCATACACTATCGACTTAAATACTATTAGTTCTTTTTAATACTCCGAAGTTTCACAGTTTCAAAGTTTATTGATAAAGTCAGGGCCCTTGAAGGGCCTGGGATACCTGTTTGTTTAATGTAATGTTACGACATTGATCTGGAAGCCAGGTGTTTACTGGTATTGTAACATTCACCACCATGTTGATATCAAATCTATTCTTTTTTCTTACTTCACAAAATAATATAATATTCTTTCTTATTACTGTAAAGGCGAAATACTACGTTCTATCTAATAAACTATTGTTTGCAAATCTAACTAGATTTGACGACACTGATTAACATTTATTTCGTAGGTCCTCCGGAACCAGTTACAGGCCTAAAAGTCTCTGACGTCACAATATACTCGGCTAACCTTAGCTTTATTACTGGTAACGATCATAATGACACTCAAACATTCTACATTATGCAGGAAGTTGATGGAAACCTCACAGGTATTAGCTGTACTATACGTATTGAAAATCTCCTAAGTTACACACATGTAGATAAACAGATAAACCTGTATTAAGACATCACCTGTAAATATAGACAGTATATTTTAACTTGTGAATGAAAATAGATACATTGTCTTAAAACATTTCTAGTTTATCGCAATGACGAGTTGTACATTTTGAGAGGAAAAAAAGAACCAAAAAAAAAAAAAAATAAATAAAAAACACCAAATCATAGAAAGGAAGAGTTGTTTTACATGAAAATTTAACAGCAAAGAAAACATGTTTCTTACTCTACAAAACAACTTTTAACTATAAGCTCGACTATTCATAGAATAGTAGAGCTATTGGACTCGACCGTGCGTCCGCGTCCTCGTCCGCGTCGCCGTCCCGATTTGGTTAAGGTTTTGTATGTAAGCTGGTATCTCAGTTATCACTTGGCGGAATAGATTGAAACTTAATACACTTATTCACTGTGATAAACTGACTTACATTACACAGGTTCCATAACTCTATTTTGCTTTTTTTTTACAAAATTAAGCCCCTTTTTCTACTTAGAATTTTTTTAAGGTTTTGTATGTAAGCCAATATCTCAGTAACCGGATTGAAACTTCACACACTTCACTGAGATAAACTGACTTACACTGCATAGGTTCCATAGCTATATATATATATATTTTACAAAATTATGCCCCTTTTTCGACTTAGCAATTTTTGGTTAAGTTTTTGTATGTAAGCTGGTATCTTAGTATCCACTTATGGGAATACTTGCACTGTGAAGGTTCCATAATTCTACTTTGCATTTTTACAAAATAATGCCCCTTTTTCGACTTTGAAATTTTTGGTTAATGTTTTGTATGTAAGCTAATATCTCAGTAACCACTTGTGGGAATGGATTGAAACTTCACACACTTGTTCACTGTTATGATATGACATGCAGTGCAAATGTGCAATAAATCTACTTTTCGTTTTACAAAATTATGCCCCTTTTTCAACTTAGCTTTTTTTTGGGTTAATGCTGGTATCTCCGTACCCACTAATGGGAATGGATTGAAACTTCACAGACTTGTCCATTGTTGTGAGCTGATAAGCACTGTACAGGTTCCATAATCCTGTTTTGCGTTTTTACAAAATTATGCGCCTTTTTTGACTTGTATTCATTCAATTGACAAGGCTGCTGAATGGTCGAGCGTTGCTGTCTGAAGACAGCTCTTGTTGATATATAAAATGAATTCCGAAAAAGTACAGTATAAAAGGACCAGTGCGAACGGTTCAACTCCTTTATAACTCCTGTTACATCTTCGTTTTATTGAATTTACAATAATCGCCCTGTAATGAATCTTCACAAGAAAGTGAAACGTAGTTTTCAGCAGTTGTTTATAATGCCTTTCATTTTTAAGGGAGACAACTTCCTGTCTTGATAATATTTTAAGTATCCGGTCGTAAAGGACAGTACGGTAGAGGTTGATTGTTGGTTAAGATGTTGTTTTTTACCAAATGTTTCCATGTTTTGATGCCATACTTCTAAACTTCAAGGGCGTATTTATCAAGTCATGCACTGTTTTCGGTTATTTAGAATCCCCGTAATAGGAGAAGTTGGACAAAATCCAATCAAGGAATTCGATTGATTGGTCAACGATACCTTTGCAGTCCAATCAGTCCAATCAACCAAGCGTTATATTTTGGGCTTCCCGTGAAATATAAGGTCTATAAAAGCACAGTGTATAGAAAACGGATTGGTCCCCAGTATAACTGTGTGTCGTTTTAGGTTAACGTGAAATATCTTCCTGCGTTTACTGTTCGCCAGCACATTTCCAGTTGACGTTAAGCGTAGTGCTTTCTGATAGTGTTCGCTGACTTGTGTTATCAACGTGACATACAACAGTAACAAAAAATGAGATTTGTCTCTGAAAAGAGTAGAATTATAAATTAACAAGAATAAAGCCACTAGATCTACGTATGACTGTTTCCTGTTATTTATTAGATATGTTAAGGTTTCAAGTTAAAAAATAAAAGACTGCCTTTATCAATAAAATATGTGTTACTACCAGATCGCCTAAAAAGAAACTTTGATATCATAGACAGTATTGACCGAAGCGATGAAGTAATGCAATCTGCCCTTTGGGTATCGCGGAGGAATTTTTGCCACAATTTTCTGTGCTTATGTTTTGGCCGATACCATTAGTCTGTAAAGGGACCTTGTTAATTAACAAACAAATCTTTATACAGCTTTAGCAAATAGGATTTCAGGATATCATGTACAAATACTTCCTTTTCAATCACCGGACACTAACTAGCTTGAAACAACTGCCTTCTCTGGACTCTATTTCCTCAACTAGCCAAGCGAATCCTTTTTAAAAGGATTTTTTTATTCGTACTAGTGAAATAACAAAATTATGTAATGGTTTTATTTCACTCCCACAACTTCAAACATGTAATGATAACAGTAATTCCACGGATATATTCAGTAATTTTACAATAATCTGGTTGTCAATACCTGATTCTGGCCAAGTCATCACTTGTTTATAAACTTTTTAGGGTGAAGCTGTACGCGTAAATGAATTCCTCAAGCATTTGAGTAATGTAAGATATCGACAGGAAGTCGATTTAAAGTCAGAATTGTATTACTCGGTTACCAAACATAGATAAAAAATAAAATGATTAAACATCAGCGTAAAATAAATTAAATTATGTTTGACTCTAGCATTCTAGCGTGTTAAAAATGCTGCATTAGACGGAAGATTGCGTGTTATTTTAGCAGAAACTCAAAATTTCGAGTTATTTACCTAAGTCATTGTATATTTCAAAGTTTAAGATACCTTACTCGAAATTTCGCCTTACTGACTGTACATTTCGAATTGCCTAACTAGGAAATTGCATTTACTTAATATATTCATACTAAGAATTTCAACGTAGAATCTGTCATACCTTCATTTTTGTCATTTCTTTATATTCCTTTGTTTGTAAGTGAAAACTGTAAGTAAGTAAGTCGAAGTTTAGTAAGGCATAGTAAGAAATTTCGGGATAGTAAGTCGACATTTCATTTACAAGTTAACTTTCCAGAGAATGTCCAGTAAGCTGGTAAAATTAGTCGAAATTTTGAGTAAGTAAATGATCTCTCAAAATTTTGCATTTCTGACTATACAAAGAAGCACGCAGATAGCACTAATGCTTATCTGTAGGATAATAAATTTCATGAATTTGATAAAAAGTACTTTTTGCAGAAGTTAGAAAAGAAATTCTTTTATATCTCGTTGGTCTATCTTGCAGCATATTTTGTTATGTCGTTCTTTTGTCGACTTGTTTAATGTTTTTGTATGCTAAACACAAATTTTATCATTCATGATTCAGTGTGTCATATGTTTACTCAAGGTCAAATATTCAAGACCAGGTGAGTGACTTAGGGCGATTGAATCATTTCAGCAGCCTAATCACTAATCAAATTGAAAAGTAGAATATACATTATGTTAATACAGAGTTGTTCTGTGCATACAATATATGTACAAACTTCTTGAAACACACCGAACGTAAAACATAAGTAGATCTACTGGAACGTTTTTAGTATGAGCATAAGTGCGTCTGTTGTTTGTAGGAGCAAACAATTGGAATAACTAAAATAATTGTATGTTTGCAATTAGATATGGTAATTATTTTCTAAGACAATGTATAGTGCACCCCAGTCTGACTAAAGTACTTGATCTTCTAAACGAAGATCTGAGAATAACCCATTCACATTCGTCTTCTGTATATTTTGGATTTCCAATATTGCTTTTTTTATTTTTGCAAATCTATTTTTATTTGAACCAATCAGACGACTTGTTCGAATGTCAAATAGTAAGATAAATGTGCAGGCAATCCAGGGTTCGAACCCGGGACCCCTCGCTTACAGAGCAAGTGGCATACCGACTGAGCTAACCGGATATCTGACACGTTACGACATAAGAATTGTAAATATCAAAACTCAAGGCTAACTATAGTTTTGCAAAATGTTATAAGTAAAGTTTGGCTAGCGGAAGGGTCGCCAGAACGAGGCTATCAATAGCTCGTTCTCAGATCTTAAGCATAGCGTAATAGGAGATGTACTTTAGTAAGATTGTAGTGCGCCCAACAAAAAATATCCTTCTCATTTTACTTCAGCCTTGCCTTTGAGTATACGATGCGTTTGAGAAAACACCCGATATATTATCGGCATGCGACATCTAACTCAGTTTCGTGATACGCTAGAAATGTCTAATAGTCGAGTACAACAGTTCTTAAGCCATCTTACAGATCTTTTAGTTGCTTTATTCATAGTATATACACTAACGTCATACAATTTATCACTAAGGTTAATCATAAGTCAGAATGCAAATGCTATTATTTCTATACAATAGACTATTCAAGATTTTAAAATGAAGATTTCATAACACGCAATATATGCACCTAATATTTTGCATAAACTTTCTAAAAATCTAGATTTCCACAGAAAGAAGGAAGACACACCAAATGACTCTGGTGGGAAACATGTCTCCCTTACAATCAATGCTCTCAACGAAAGCACTCAATACAGTCTCACAGTGGTGTCTGGTAACAGTCGGGGAAATTCAACACATTTTCCCAACAATGTTCAGTTTTCTACATACGGTATGAATATATGCCATTCTTCGTTACAGAGAAGTAAAATTGTCAAGTAAATCTAAGGTATTCAATATTTTAACTTGAAGTACAACCAAATATTTTCCAATTTGCACAATTTAGTCCAAAATAGAAAAAGAAAACGAAAAATACTTTAAACGTTACTTTTTACGTTTAACAGAATGATTTATATGTAGTTATATATAGCTATCAATTTTATCGGTACATTTGTGTTTTATTTATAACAATAATTTCTTTTCCATTGTATAGGTAAACCAAAACCTGATCCAAAGTTTCATACGAATACAACATTAGAACCACGACTTGGTGACACTGTAACTCTGACTGCACACGCTCAAGGTTTCCCAATTCCTGTGTTCCAGTGGCGGCACAATGGCACTTCAATAAACAGCACCAACGATAACTATACTAGCACCGTTCTCATCAGAGAAATTGTTGTCAACGATTTTGGGAAATATACACTCAACGTGACAAATAACTTTGGCTTCTATTTGGAAGATTATGAAATACTTGCAGATGGTATTAATGCCATGTTATTTTTTCATACAATAATGACTGATGCAAATACACCTCAATTTCATGATATATAGAATTGAAACAAATCTACTTTGAAAGTCAAGAATAGACCCCGTTGAAACAAACAAAATAAAAGCAGTATCGGGTGGATCGAGTCTGTTCATGAGAGATAATGAAACTTACAACACCCCTCACACCCCTCATAATAAACGCAAAAAGCAATGTATAATAATGAATTAGGGTAACCTGTTTGTCTGACATGTCAGTACTTTTTAAATATTTTTGAAAAGTTTTCAGTTTAACTGGAATGACCGTATTACCTCTAACATATCAGATACAAATCTGAACTGGTGCACTTTACTTGGGAAGGATAATATTTGCAAGAACATAGCATTATACGTGTCACAAAAGTTTATTAAGCCGTTGACCTTTCAAGCTCTTTCACTCGTTTGCTAAAAGTCATAGTTTTAGCTTGACAACATAGCTGGATCCTGGATATAATGTAATGCGTTCTTATCTTCTTATAATGTTAAAAATATTTCACTACTATTTACATGAACATATTTTGTGTACTTTGGTATACTAGACTAAGAGTTTATTCTAATTTTGGAATCCTTTTCATCATATGTTATTTCTTTTTTTAATCAAAGAACCTGTTTATAACCTTTTTTGTGTATTTTACAGGACCTCCTGGGCCCGTCTTACATCTGAACGTTGTTGATGTTAACGTTACATGTGCTCATCTACGCTTTATAACCGGATACAACTATAACAGTACCCAAACCTTTATCATTGAAAGATATAAAGGTGAAAACGTTACAGGTAAAAACAAAACCGTTATCGTCTGACAATAATTAATCTCATTACATCCATTTGAATTTGAAAGGTTTACCGTGGGAAGTGCATGATAAATAAGTCGTATCACAAACAACGGTTACATATAAAAATAAAAACGAACTACTATTCATTTCTTTCCTTCGCTATACGAAGTAGTTTAACATATTAGCTACAGCTATGCTTATATACTGCAGATTTCTAAACTGCATCGCAATTATGCCAACTTTAACGGAAAATACAGCAGCCGGGTTGCTTAAAAATCAAACAGGTACAGTTTAATTATATGCAAGATATAAAAATGGTTAAGAGGTACATAAAAGGGTGGATGTGTTGGGGAAAATGGAAAAAAGGCAATGATGAATTTTCAACAGAAAAAAACACGCTCAAAAAACAACCACACAGGGACGATCATTTACCAAAATTATGACTGGCACTTGACCTCACTCAGAGTCAAAGAAGAAGGGCGTAAATGCAAGGGGAGTGGGGGAGGTGATGGGGGAATAGGAAAAAAAACACCGACAACAAACAAGACAATATATGTAACATAAAGTACGAAGTAGACAAAAGTAAAAAAATGAAAATAGGGGCATTGCCTTGAAACGATTGTCGCATTGTTTCCTCATTTGATAATCTTTTTGTACACATTTTTACAAATATTTTATTAAAAAAGCGTTATGTTTAATAGATACGAGAAATGTTAAAAAATAACCATGTGATGCGAACTTCGAAAGTCAAAAGTTTCTTTTGAGGGTCATTAGACAGATGGTGCGGTTCTATACTAGTTGGGTAAACAAATGGAGTTAAGTAATTATTTATCGGATGTGGTCATCAGAAAATAAAAACAACATCAGCTAAGTTATGATAGACAGAGCACAGGTGTCGAGAAGCTGCGTATTGTTGTAGCTTTATGTAAAACAAAATTTTTTGTTGGGTTTAAGGACGCACGGATATAATGCAGGCCATATGACTACTTTTTCAGCATTTGTTGATAGACTTTCATCAGACATTATTTCATTACGGGCGGGCACCTTGTTAGAAACACTGACTTTCCTTAGACCAGATGGATGGCTTTCTCAAATGAAAATGAAATAATGTACACCCAAAGCGGGGTTTCGAACCCACATAGGTGAGGGACATGTGATTTCAAGTCAGCGACATTAACCACTTGGCCAAGGATTCCCCAAATAAATTTGATACCAGGTTAGGATATTAATGAAACGTTGTAAGAATTCTGTTAATAATTAATACCTTCATAATTTTGATAAACATACCTTTTTTTTGTTTAACATAGTTTTATGTTTTTTCTTTGGATAAATATACCGTTTTAATAAGCATACAGTCCATAAAATAAACAAACGTGTTTGTAAACATGGACGGATCCAAACGGAAGGGGAAGAAGCATTTTATAGAAATATTTTGATGTCAAAATACAATACATATCTTAGTCCTGACCAGCCTATTAACCGGGTCAGTCTATTATATAAGTACAACAACACGGCTGATCCATTTAAACGAGCTGTACTTCAATAATTTCGATACAAATACCTTTATCCTTTTTAATACACACAACTTAAAATTTTCTTGATAAATATATCTTTATTATTTTGATAAAAATATCATAATTCTTTATTATTAACATAACTTTATCATTGTAACATGCAGCTCGTTTAAATGGGTCAACCGTGTTGTTGCACTAATGAAATAGGCTGTCCCGGCTTATAGGTTGGTCAGGGCTACGGATGTATTGTAATTTGCCATCGAAATATTTCTTTAAAATGCTTCTTCCCCTTCCGTTTGGATCCGTCCATGTTTACAAACACGTTTGTTTATTTTATGGACTGTACCATTATAATTTTGATAAACATACATATAATTTTATAGAGCTAACACGGTATAAGGACATGACTAGTGGTAGAGGAGGTGATCAATTCACCTGTGAACTCTGTCAGCTTGAAGAGGATACTCTGTATAATGTAACAGTTGTTTCCAAAAACTCACGTGGTGAATCTCGGGATGTTCCTGATTCTGTCAAGTTTTCATCCTACGGTAACAAATCTGTATTTGTGTTTCAGTAGATCTTACGTTTGATAGTCAGTTCTGTAGTAAATCATGTTGTTTCACAGTATCAAAGGAATGTACTGTTTTACAGTATTAAATTTGTACAGTGACAAAAATAATAAATACAAAGCTTACACATAACAATAGAACATTGTATATACATCGCCACATATGTCAAAGTTACAGGTATTATTATATGTATTCATATTGCAAAGGCTGAATGATAACTTGTGAATTAGAGTTGATATTGCCCTGTTTAGGAGCCCAAAATTGTTTTTGCAGCTATCTTTGAGTGACAATAGTCATTATCACAATTCATTTATGTATTATAGGAAAACCCAAACCAGACCCGGGACATACAAGTAATTCCACATTTAAGCCACGCCTAGGTGACACTGTATCTCTAACTATTCAAGCTATCGGCTACCCACCACCTAAATATGTGTGGTTACATAATGGTACACAAATAAAAAGCTCCGATACCAACTACACTAGTACCGTATATCTAGCAAATATCAGTGTTAATGATTTTGGAAAGTATACACTCAACATGACAAACAAAGTAGGATATTTTGCGAAGGTGTACCAACTACTGGCTGAAGGTAAGGATCCCTTCTAAAGCTTACTGTATTTGCAAGTGTTTGAAATTTACATGATACTTAAGCATATTTGCATTTGTAAAAAGGATTGTTTCAAAATGCAGCTGCTAAGGGAAGAAATAAATGAACCTTTAAAGGTAATGTATCTGGAGTTACATTATTGCTTCATACCGCCTGCTTAGCTCAATAGGGAGATTGCAGATCTACGGACCACGAGATCGCGAGTTCGATCCCGGGCAGGGCCGTATGTTCTCCGTGACGATGTGATAAAAGACAATATGTCTGAAATTATTCGTCCTCCATCCATATTAACAATCATTCGAAAATTGAACAATCAGAATAAAATGAAGCAATTTGGCGTAATACTTTCTTCTGGAATTGTTTAAGTCGTCTCTACCACGGGCGGGCTTTTTTCTATATGTTTTTATTGGACACTTTGAACATTTTCTTGTCTAAGACCTATTTCGATATCATAATAAATTAATATCAGCAATCTTTAATAGAACATAGCTTACTTTTACAATATGTCTTGTGACGTATTATCATACTAGTAGTTGTAGTCCTGGTTCGCGCCAGATAACCTATACTGTGTTGGTGAGCCGTAAAACCCAAATAAATAAATAAATAAATTAACATAATAGTATGTTAAATGCCTTGTCGCAGTGTTTTAGTTATGAAAAGACGATCAGTTTGTCTGAATATCTCAACACTGATTTTCCCGACATAAGTGGTAGATTGTCATCCGTCATTCCTTACGAAGAATGTTTACCTTCCCAGGAATCATATGTATTATCTGGAGCCTTATCTCAGAGGAAAAGGAAAAATCAGTTTACATGAAAAAAACAAAAAAAAAAAAAAACAATAGCAGTTGTCAAATGACTCGCGTTTAAGATGTTGTAGAGAAACAAGCAAGCGAGAATAAGTGTAATGTAAGATTTGAGCCCAGTTAAGAATTGAAAAAGCCGCAAAATTTCTGCAAACCAAGTGTCTAATCGTCAGTCAGTCCGTGTCACAGTGTGCGAAAAAGTGAGAAGAATTGTGAACACCGTTGGTTAATAATAGGTGCAATTTATGTCTTGAAAGAACCCCAATTAACAAATTTAACTACAAAAAGATATACACTAGATGTTTTTATAACTAATGTAAATGTATATTTTCTGTTTGATCATCATCCACTTTTTCCGCAATAAGGTTTCAATGGTAACTTTTAATATCATCTCGGTTTGACTGAGTCAGTTAGTGAGAGATAATGAAATGTGCTATACCCCTCACGCCTTCTAGGGTTACATTCTACCAATTCAATTCCTTATTTATTTCATATTAATAACAAAACATTCCGACCTCATTTTCAGCACTTTAGAGCATTTCAATGATATGAAAACCATATATGGTCATTTAGTATAACATGTCTTCTTATCAAAAATAGAAAAATATTGACATGTTATGTTGTATATTAGAAAAATAATCTGATCTGAGAAACTTCACCCTTTAAAAATGACCTCCTGAAAACAGCCGTTTAGCAGTTACGTGTAGGTAGACATTTTTCGCAAAGAATAAAACTTATTCCAAGAAATTTACAATGAAAATGGTCTAGATCTATTTCCATACTATAAGCAATAAACATAGGCCAAAAAATTTAACTGTCACCTCCTCATGTCACTCATTATACCAGATTTCATCCATAGCATGGAACTACATTTTGGACTACTTCACATGTAACACTGAGTAGTCACTTCCGGTTTGGTGTAATCCGTCCTTAAAGCGCCGGCTGAAGTAAGAAAAACAAAACAGTAGATTATAATTAAGCGGGGTGACCTTTTTATCTGATCTGTAAGTACTTCTTTCTCTAAATATTCTTAAAATTTCACTTCTTACCGTTTTCAATATAACTGGGATGTCCGTATTATCTACAACATATTAATTACAAATCCTAACTGGTTCAATTGTACTTGGGCAGTATAATATTTGCAAGAACATCGGCACACAGATACATAATTATACCTGTCATTAAAGTAATTCAAGCCGTAGACTTTTCAAGCTCTATAAGTTATAGCTTTTGCTTGACAACATAGCTTACTATTCTGTATAGATAGTCTAATGCGTCAATTTTAGATAAATTATGAAAAGTATTTTCACCAATACCAACATAGCCATATTGTCAGCTAGGTTTAATCGACAAAGAGTTTATTCTAATTTTGGAAACATTTCATCATATGCCATTGTCATTTCCATTGTTAGATAAATGAACTATTCATAACGCTTTAAATATATGTATTTTGTATTTTGCAGGACCTCCTGATCCCGTCTCAAATTTGAGTGTTCTAGATGTTAACGACACATGTGCTCACCTACACTTTATAACCGGATACAACTACAACAGTACCCAAACATTTATCATTGAAAGATACAAAGATGAAACCATTACCGGTAAAAACAAAACGTTTTCGTCTTAAAACTAATGCTTTTACGTTTACAAAGGTTTAACAGAGGAAGTGATTTCTAAATAACGTCACAAACAATGATTGCATATAAAAATAATAGCTAACTACTCTTCATTTCCCTCCTTTGCAACACATTGACATTAAAAAGCTACATATTATTGTAGCTTTATGTAATCAATACTTTTTTGTTGGGTTAAGATGCACCTTGACACAACTTCGCGAGCATTATTTCAGCTATCGGCTGGCACCTGGGTAGAATAACCGATCTTCTCTAAGCCAGCCGGATGACTCTTTTACATTACAAATTCTACATTCCAACTTCCCAAGCAAGGTTTCGAACCAACGACGGTGGGGCAAGTGATTTCATTCAGTGACCTTAACCAGATAGCCACATAGGCTCCAAGCAACAGCTTCAGTTGATAACGTGTTTGAATGTTAGTAATTAGCTTGTGAGATTATTACTTGTTCATTATTAGTACCTTAATAAGTTTGATAAACATACTTTAATTATCTTGTTAATTTGTTTTTATAAACACACCTTTATAATTTGAAAAACATACATTTATAATTTTGATAAACAATCATGTGATTTTATAGAGCTAACACGGTATAAGGACCTGACCAGCGGTAGAGGGGGCGAGTCATTCACCTGTGAACTATGTCAGCTTGAAGAGGATACTCTGTATAATGTAACGGTTGTGTCCAAAAACTCACGTGGTGAATCTCAGGGTGTTCTTGATTCTGTCAAGTTTTCAACCTACGGTAACAAATCTATATTTGTGATTCAGTAGATCTTACGTTTGATAGTAAAAATTTTGTTTCAAGGTATGTACTGTTTGAAAATTTCAAAACTTACATATTTAAACATGCCATGAATATTCTACCACTTTAGATTCCCTACAGTTTGTCGGGTTGTAGTGATGAATATAGCCAGTCTATCCCTCTGATCCGTGACATTCCGTGCAAAGCATAGTAGTAAATACATGTACACTAAATTAAACAAACTAGAGTTAATGCAGACTTAATTAAATTGAGTCTGCAATATTCAATATTTGCTTTGTCCTCGTTGCTTCCGGGGGATCTACTTTTCAGATTTTGTTAACATTTTATGTTATTATTAAGTTATTAAGTATATATCTATTTCAAGAATTTTACAAAAACATTTGATACGTTTAGGTTCTTATTTATTTATTAATAACTTCCTTACATCTTTTAATGTTGTTTCAGCAAAGAACTAGTTTGGCATAAATATTAATCTTAATGAGACAACGTTTCATGTGTAATACTCAGACCCCTAGCTACAAGGTCAAGGTCACATTTAGAAGTCAAACGTTAATAGGGTCTATTTCGTGTCCGGTTCGTAACTTTGCCATTCATCAAGAGGTTTTGAAATTACTTAGCATAAATGTTTATCATAATGAGACGACGTGTCTCAGAACCCTAGCTCCAAGGTCAAGGTAAGACTTAGAATTCAAATGTTAACAGGGTCTGTTTTTGTGTACGGTCCATATTTCTGCCATCCATGAAGGGACTTTGAAATAAAATGTGGTAACCATAAACAGGCAATGTGTCATGCGCAAGACCCAGATCCCTTGCTCCAAGGTCATACTTAGAAGTCAAATATTAATAGGATCATTTTCGTGTTTGGTATATAACTGTGTTATCCATGAAGGGATTTTGAAACAACTTGGCATAAATGTCGGAACTATCTTTGAGTGACACCACTCATCATCAATCCATTTATATATTATAGGAAAACCCAAAACAGACCCGGGACATACAAGTAATTCTACATTTAAGCCACGCCTAGGAGACACCGTATCTCTAACCATTCAAGCTCTCGGATACCCACCACCCGAATATGTGTGGTTACATAACGGTACACAGATAAAAAGCTCCGATACCAACTACACTAGTACCGTATATCTATCAAATATCACAGTTAATGATTTTGGAAAGTATACACTCAACATGTCAAACGAAGCAGGATATTTTGCGAAGGTGTACCAACTACTGGCTGAAGGTAAGGGTCCCTACTCAGATCTGCTCTATTTGCAAGTGTTTGAAATTAGCAGGATACTTGGGCATTAATGTATTTGTAAATAGATTGTTTCAAAATGCAGCTGCTTCGCGAAGAATTAAATGAACCTTCAAAGTTAATGTCACCTTCCCCGGGATCGAATGTATTGTCTTAGCTCAGAACAAAAGTAAATCAATTTATATGGGAAAAACAATATCAGTTGTCAAATGTCTCACTTTTAATATGCTGTAGAAAAAGAAACAAGCAAGCATGAATGCAATGAAAGATTTGACCTCCGTTAAGAATTAAATAAAAAGCCGCAAAAGAAGACATGACACTTTCTGTAAACCAAGCGTCTTATCGGGAGACAGTCTGTCACAATGTGCGAAGAAAGGAGAAGAATTATGAATAATGTTTGTGAATAATAGGAGAAATTTATATCTTAGGAAGTATTTGAAAGAACCTCAATTAACAAATTCAAACTACAAAACTAATATACTTCAGATGATTTAATAACTAATTCTGTTTGATCCGTTTTTTTCGCATTTGAGTTTTTAATATTTACATATTCCTTAATCAAGCTTGAAGTTTTCGTTAAAACGATTTGTTGGGGTATTTTCCAGTGTAAACTTCAGCCATTTTGAACGCAAAAATCTAAAAATTTAAATTATGGCTTGAAGTTCCAGGTTTCATGTGCACCGCCGTATGAACACATCTCCGGATGTCACTAAATTGTTTTTTGTACTTGTAACATGTGCAAATGCAGGTTTAATCAAACCTTTCATTTTTGTCGTGTTGAGCGATCTGTGAAGTTCCATTTTCTCTATTTTATTTGTTGGTGGATTGGTTATAATACTTTTAGTATGTATTTATGATGAAAGGAAACATTTCCATGTTAAAAAGTATATTAAAATATATAAAAACAATTTGTTTTCGAAACTTTGATTTGAACTAATTTTTGCACGGGGGACAGTATATTTTTGGCAATAAAATTGACATTTGTTAAGATATATTAAACATTAAAAAGACCCCACTGCAGTCCTTTGAAAGAGTAGGTAATTGTGTCTGATACATTGATTTTGGAGAAATCATCGCACCACATTGTTAACGTTGCGCTTCGATGATTCAGTTTGCATGGAACCAATTAACTGAAAATCAATTATGTAATTCTGGTGCTGTGACCAAGATTAGAATTACCGAAATACTGAGAGTAGTTGCGATTTTAGACGTAGGTGTACATCCACATTGTAACAGGAAAAAAGTGTTAAATAGGAACTTCTGTAAGTACATCAACCACTTAAATGTGGCTACTTTTTTACACAACAATCTGTTTTCCATTGTAACAACCGTTTCTTCTGTCAGCACAATAGATGTCAGTCGGTCAGCCGATCCGTCCGTCCATCCTTGCCTACAATTTGAATTTATGTATTAGGATTTGCCCATCTTTGGTTTATCTAGTTTGGAATTGTGTGACGTTTTTGGTTGGAGGGGCGGGATGTAATTTATATTCTATTTGTCTTTAGCCGTACAAGATGCCCATGCGTCCGTCCGTCAGTCAGATAAAATGTGTACAGTACATGTATACATGTAAGCAGGCCTACAGCATACAAATTCAGCTCATCAAAATATACTTGCTGCTAGTCGGTGTTACATTAAATATTAACGCCGTAGAAAAAATGACCCCATTGATGAAAATTTAATTTTGAAATATTGGCGGGGTCATTTTGCAACGTTGAAAAAGAACCTTTTGATCAAAATTTAATGTTGAAATGTTGGCGGGGCCATTTCACAACGTTGAAAAAGGACCTTTTGATCAAAATTTAATGTTGAAATGTTGGCGAAGTCAATTCGCAACGTTGAAAAAAGGACCTTTTGATCAAAATTTAATGTTGAAATGTTGGCGGAGTCAATTCTCATCGTTGATAAAGGACCTTTTGATCAAAATTTAATGTTGAAATGTTGACGGGGCCAATTCTCAACGTTGAAAATGGACCCACAGGATCTATTTTCAACGGGGTCCGTATTTTATGTTACACTGGCAGTAGAATATCTGGCACTGTTTTGTCAAACTGTTGATGAGACATCCACTTTTTAAGACAGCTTACTAGACACACTGTGTGTCACACAGTTTCTTACACATGTGAGACAACTAGATGCCTCTTTGTAAGAAAGCTTACATGACCACTTTGTGAGACAGCTAAATAGGTTGCTTTTGAAAGACAGCGTACTAGACATCTGATTGGTGAGACAATTCATACACATCCTGCTAGTCAGACAGATTACTAGATACCCTGTTTTTCAGACAGTTCATGAGAAATTCAGTTTGTGAGACAGCTAATTATAGATCAGAGACAATAGGGTAGATAAAAGAGTACTTTGATATGAAATGTTGTATTCTGGTCAAGTGGGTTTTGCTAGCTCCTCGTGGGATACGATGTGGCATCCATGATAGCCGAATGCTTTTGGTGTAGATCAAGGTATTGCTGATATGACCCTTTTATGATATACATATTCCTATTTCTACTAATATCATCCAAATGGACAGCAATTTTAAACAAATTAAGCTAACTCGTTTGAAACGGCGAACTTTTTGACCCCTGGAACGTTGCAATTTAAAGAAGTAGTCCAACCATTGAATATTTTCACGTTTCCGATGAGAGTTGAATACAGAACTTCGACCGAAAATTCGTAGCGATATATTAAAATTTGATAGACATCCTGCTTATCAAAAGCTAACTAGACATCCGGTTTGTGAGGCAGCTTACGAGACACTTAGTTTGTAAGACAGCTACCTAGTTATCTTCTTTTAGAACATACCTTACATTCAGTTTAGCAATCATCCTATCAGACAACAAGTCTTTCGCATAGTTTACCAGATAGTCATGTATCAGTTATTTTGCTGGCAATTCATGTAATGAGGCATTCAGTTCGCAATTTCCTTTACACGGTATAGTCGTCAAGTTAAGTCGGACACGGTTAATCCATTTGTTCAAATACCTTGTTAATCTAACAGTCATTCGTTTAATGCTATTTAAAACGGACATCATATCCTGGTATGCTACGCGTTCTGCTAACACCCCATTGATGGTCTAAAGTGTGTATTATATATGTATTTCTTTACAATATCTTAGAAACCCATAAATAGCAACCATTTTACCAAATAAAAAATTGTTCCAGTGTAAAAATGGCAAGGATTTCATTTATATCTGCTAGGAAGTACCGAATAGCTATTCCAAAAGGCTATGCAGATGTTTTGAAGAAATAGTAAAGTTATGAATTCGTTTCGTCTTGACAGGTCCGCCAGCTCCTGTTACCAATCTCAACGTATCAGCTGTTACAACAACAACTGCCAATCTCAGTTTTGTCACTGGTTATGATTACAACAAGACACAAACGTTTGTGGTGATGCGATATGAAAATGGAAACTATACAGGTAAAAGATCGAAACATACACAGATAGTAGTGAAGGGGTATACTGTCAATAAAATTCTCTGCAGGCCTATGAGTGATGGAATATACCTTATTTAATCCTGTGTCTAAAGCACCTGACAATATTAATTGTTAACATGTGCTACAGTAACTGAAAATTGTTTGACAGTTTCCACCGTGATGTAAATATAAATACTTTGTACGGAGGAATTATATGTTCGCATCATAGAACTTCATACATATTATATTCTTAGCCTTTGTAGTTATCTAGTAATTATAATTTTATAAATTATTACATTAGAACTACACAGAGTCAACGACACGCATCCGGATCCAGGGCAGCAAGAATTCAGCTTTGTGGTAAAGAATTTGTCCACAAACACAGAGTATAATATAACAGTGGTGTCTATGAATAGTAATGGTACATCTACACCTGCAAAGGCTTTTGTATCATTCTTGACCGAGGGTAAGTATAGTATTCTTACGTGTCTTAGCTGCGTATAATTTTGTGCAGTTTTTTTCTAATGAGAATTATAAGATATTTAATAAAACACTTTTTATATATAGTAATACAGTTTACAATGACTGTCAAAACTGCAGTAGTTATTTACATGCCTAGTTAATCCAAATAGCTTCCGCTCGTGTATGTGCAAATAAAGTAGCCGAAAGTTGAAGCGACGAAATATTTCTTAATTTGTGCTTCCCTTTTGTATGGTTTAATGAAATTTGATATGCAACATGGTAAAATTAGTTTCCTTCGTTGCATCTGTAAAGCTGCGTTGCATCACATAATTGAAAGATATAAAAATTGGTAGAATACTGAGAGTAAACTCTTTGTTGTAAGGGAACATGAGATATCAAACCTCGTCCCTCCAACTAAAAGATTCAAACAAAGATAACATTGTGATAAGAGTTCTGCATTTGGGTGCTTTACATTTGGCACACTAAAAAGCAGGAAAGCTGATGGAATCGGTGTAACATGCACTATACTTCCGCTAAATTGCTAAGTCTTTTGGTGGAATCACCCAAATGGCTTTCCGGTGGCGATTATAAACAAGTTTAAATACAAACAAAGAGAGTAAAAAATGCCATATGTAAAATTGTGCTAGTTTAGCACACCCATTCTTTTTAGCGATGAAGATGTTATATTTTATACAACTTTCAAACAAAGTATTTAACTACATTTTAAGTTGGTTGCCAAACCAAATCATTTTTCGTGAATTATCTGTTTGACTCTGTTTAATCAACTAAAGGTATTCCCGAGCCGGACCCAGCGTCGCCGGTTGTCAATACAACTGCACCTCGTCTTGGAGCTAACACAACGTTTAAAGTACAAGCGGTTGGCAACCCTCTCCCTGTTGCTTTCACTTGGTGGCACAACAACGTACCTTTTAAACATACAGATCATGGACTCACTACTATGATAGAAGTACATAACGTTACTGAAGATGATTTTGGAGATTATGTTCTTAACATGAAGAATGAAATTGGAAATAAAAATTATACA
The DNA here is from genome assembly GCF_021730395.1 of Mercenaria mercenaria. Taxonomy (NCBI): domain Eukaryota; kingdom Metazoa; phylum Mollusca; class Bivalvia; order Venerida; family Veneridae; genus Mercenaria; species Mercenaria mercenaria. The sequence continues at coordinate 66,170,273 of NC_069370.1, read as the reverse complement.
TTTACAATAAAGGAGGATGGTAAGTTGGGATCATGTAAGAATATGTAAAGAATGTTTGGTAAGATTTTAAATAGGTACATCTTTGTTTTGGAATATCGCATCATTTCAGGGAAGAGAGATATTAACCTGCCCTTCAGTCTGTCCTGTATTTCATTTTCGGATAATTTCCTCCAGTAATTAACATCATTTATCTTATAACATTTAAATGTTTTTTTTTTTTTTTGATGACTGACATATAATATTTAAAGTTATTTCATTTCCGGATAATATCTTTTAATAAGAACTTCTTCAAACCTATCAGATGTAATCTGTGACAGGTCTAGGTTTGCATCTGTGAAAGGGTTTCTAGTAACCAGGTAGTTACTATCATCGTTTAAGGATTCTCTTAAGGGTTCTCCTTGGTATTGCAAAGACATTTCGCACATTGCTTTGGACATTAAGTTACCGCACATATACTAAAATAAAAAATAGCAGCAACGTGAAGTTTGTCTTGCTTTTTGGAACTGAAGCATTGCATCTTCAAATTTAGTATTTAGTAAGTTCAAGACATTTAGATACAGCCTACTTTTATATTAGTATGTTTAAATTTTCTGAACGTCTAGAAAAAACATATTTTGTACACATAACGAAACTTGTAGCGCCCCAACTATATCTTGGCATAACTGAAAAATGCACTTATAACATTTGCCAAACGTTAAAACAATATGTTGTTAAGGTAGTTCTGCACGTTTAATAAACCGAAAGTGATGGCGTAACGTCATCTATCCGGAAAACGTAGAATAATGCCTGGATTCGGCGTACGGAAACGAAAATCAGTTAATGAGTTAAGGGCAACCCATGAGTAAATGTATTAAAATAGCACTGATCCTATATTTCTAAAGTTAAAATATGATATTAAAACATCTTACACGTTAAATAATTCAAAATAATGTCTTAAAATTAGCTTGAAATAGGCGATTCACTTTAATCATAGCCAGATATTTCAAAAATAAGCACACGGACCTATACATTTTATTTCACCATATTATAGGCCATATGTTTCTTTACGACTGTGAGAAGTTTCATTAAAATCTACATTGTAGAAAATTTTCTATTCGCGAAAATGTTATGAAAATTGCGTTTTTCCCATAGACTGCCATTATGAAAAATTGCGTGAGGTCGAAATTTTTCAAATCAGTCCAGCAAAAAATCAAGCACACGACCCTATCTTTTTATTTCCTGAATTTTCTTAATATATTCGGAAGTTTTGAAAAATCAGAGTTTAATCAAATTCTACATTGTAGAAAAAATTTCGATCCTAACGTGCAGAACTACCTTAATAACATAGTGATGCATTCTATTCATTCATCCCAATTTTCGAAATTCACAAAAGCAACGTTAATGTCTAGAATAATTGACGGTTGAGCTATTTTCATTCAAGGCACGAATATAAGATGCTTTCACTGGTTGTAGGTGCAGATGGGAATTTCCGGTCTCGAGGGTAACTGTTTAGGTGGTTACGAGGCTCCAGCCGAGTTACCGCCTAAACAGTTACCCGAGAGACGGATATTCCCATCTTCACCTATAACCAGTGACAGTATCTTTTTCTTGCATACCGATATCAAGAAATAATAACAAAAATAAAATCAACCGAACGGCTTTCTTTTTTAAACTATTTCTTATAGCAGCGTATTTAAACAAAACACGGGAAAGCAACGTCCATAAACAGGAAAGACGCCATGACGTTTCAAAGACAAATAACAATGTTTAGTTCCGGTTTTGTTTTATCAGTTGCAGCGTAACGTTATGAATTTTTTATAAAATAACGTGTTTTGAATCAAGAAATATACTATCAGGAACAAAGAGGAACTGTCAAGGTATTGGATTTTTATTCCGTTTTCCAGCACCGGTAAAGATACCAGAAATCCTCATCTGGTATGCAAGAAAAACATAACATTTCTTATCCTACCATATCCTAGAAACATAATTTTATTTAAATGGTTGGATATTTGAACATATATAAGTGAAACTTCATCATCTTCACCTCTGCATCCTTATCAATGATATTTACAAGTTGAATAAAAGCACAACACACATAATATACTGTATTTATGAGTTATTAAAAGTAGGTAGTGTTTGTAATATATACAGATGACATCGTTACACTACTAGTATCCAGGTTTGTTGTTTAAGTAGGCTATTAACAGCATACTTTTGACATACTTTTTCCAAATGTGTTAGAAATGTCACAAATGTACTATGTTTAATAATAGTTATTGCAAAATATATCAAACGGACTTTAGAAATTTCGTACGGTCCTTACATATTTACGTATTTATGGAAAAACGACATAATCATAATGTTATAATTACCAAATGAGTAAAACAAAAAATCTGACAACAAAAAAGATGCGCTTAGAAACATATCTTGTACTTTGTGTCTAAATTATTTGTTTCTTTTGGGCTGCAAGTCGTACAGTCTTCAATTCCGTTCTAGTGTACGTTTTTCGATATCTCTTTTCAAAGCCAGTTAGCATCTATTTCATTGACTTTGAAACTAATGACTTAAAGTAAGGTTCAGTCACATATGAATATATTTGCTTATGACGACCTAATGTCCATACAATATTGAATTCAGTATCCATTTGTATGCTGTCTTATTGTCAACTTAGATTTATATTAGTTTGCTTTAGATCCTAGTGGATGCTGTTTTGTTGTTTACAATCTTGTACCTGTATATATACTGGTTTTATTTAGGTCCTCCGGATGCCGTCTGGAACTTATCTTACAGCGATATAACTGCTGATTCAGTTGAATTAAAATGGATGGCAGGCTTTGATTATGGCAGTAAACAATCTTTTGGAGTTAAAGGGACAGTCAATGATAAAGAATTAATAAGTAAGTAGTTTATCTACAATACCTATTCGTTTCCCCTTTTGTCCATATTACAAAATGTATGTTATTATGACAGAAAATATTTTTATAAACAAGTAGCTAAAATAGCGCTCAGCATCGCCAGTTACATTTCGGCCATTTAAAGGACCGACAATATCCATCTCCAAGAACATTTGACACCTCCCGGTTCATTCTGGCATTTACTATGGTAAGAGCAGTGTGCTGATTATGTTGCTCAGTTTCACTCATCTCAGTAAGAATTGTCTTCTTGTGAATTTCCTCTCTGTGGTGAACTGGTAGTAATCTCTATAGTATGGTCTGCCGTAAAGACTTGATAGGCTGGTCTATATCCAGTATTAAAGTCACTGGTTCTCGTCACCTAAATAACCTGTTTGACATATCTGCAAATGTTAGATTATTGTTAACGTCTTTAGCAATAGATCTTATAGTCCGTCCTGCAAGTCCTTGTATTTTTTCGGACGCGTGACATCGCAAAAGGTTCTATGTAAGGTCGGACAGAAACTTATACTTCTACATTTAATTCAATATGTTTGAAAGAGGTTGTGAAATGTAACAAAACACACAATGTCATTATCTTTCAAAATTGAAACACAGATGTTTTTAACAAAATATTAAGTAGATTATATTTTTGCTCCCAATGTCATAATAAGTAGGGCCGGTGTAGCATTAAATATTGACCCAGTTGAAAATTGACCCCATTGATCAAAATTTAATGTTGAAATGTTGACGGGGTCAATTCTCTACGTTGAAAAAGGGCCTTTTGATCAAACTTTAATGTTATAATGTTGACAGGGTCAATTCTCAACGTTGAGAAAGGACCCATGGGGTCTATTTTCATTTGGGTCAGTATTAAATGTCACACCGGCAGCATTTTACTGAATAGGGTCGGGACATCGGAAACAAAAATGTGTTCACTTTTACAAATTAAATACCTGGTAAATAAATAATTACCTACCGATTTACTATCGTGAACTTGTGAAACAAGCAAACGGGGTAAGTTGTGACATTGCACCAATGTACCCCGTGCTCAATGTAACAACATGCCCCGACCCTACCACACGTGACAACATCTAAGATAGACAACTTAAGGAAAGCATGTTACTTTTAGAGATTTTACGGTTTTTACGGTTGCTCACATAGTCTTGTCTGCTGAAATCATGTTTTGACATTTTTTCAAAAGACGCCATCTTGTTTTTCAGAAAAAAAACCAAGACATATTTATGCAGAGATTTTTTATAAACAATTTTTTATTAATATAATAGTTATGTGAAACCATCAATGATATTTTTACAACTAACACGAGAAGTATTTTATAAAGGAATCACTCAATTCCAAATAGCGTCTGCTTTTATACAGCGTCTCGTCTGCTTACATATATCATTTCATCTGCGTATATAGCGTCTCGTCTGCTCACATAATGTTTTCTCTGCTTATATATGATTTCTTGCCTGCTTTTATATAGCGTTTCCTTGCTAATTTAGTCTCGTCTGCGCTACACATGTTCCGTTGTTTAGTTACAGTTACGATTATACCTTTTGCGATACTATTTAAAACGTTATTGAATCCAGGTTTGTTATGCAAAATGTCTGTTAAACAAATGTCGTATAGGAGAGATCGCGTTTGTATACAAATCCGTTGTATTTTCTATTTTTAGAACTGATAAAACGGCGATCTGGTGGGCAGACGCCGAACATTAATTTTTTTTGTGAACAATGATGTTTTCCTAACGGCCTAAACTTTCTTAAAACACAAATTATATCAATATTTTTTTTTGATCAATGAAAAGGTTATGAAACAAGCAATTTATTAATTACTTTTAATTATTATTTCGAAATAAAATAGATTAACTTACAGTGTTTTTCTAAAAGTTTTGAACGTCACTACGCCGCTATCAAAATTATATATCATTTCAAACGGTTATTCATTTAAAAAAGATATTTGAATACGAAAATATAAAAATTTTAAGTATTTCAAAACTTTTTGAATTTTGAAAATACAAAAATTAGTGAAAAAGTTATGTAGGGATAACGCATGTTTTTTCGTGTTATAACATCTGCAGAATCCCGAGGGATTCTGCTGATGTTATAACACGAAATCAACATGCGCTAACGCTATTCTAGCATAAAACGCGTAAAAAACTGATAAATGAATACATTGTCACTCAACGTCATTAAATTTCCACGAAATGCGCGAGAATGTCTGAGTTATTTTTTACGTTGACGTCATTTCGTTTTGAACTATCCGTTTTGGGGCCGAATGGCGTTTACGCTTTGCCACGGAACGCGCATATATAAAAAGGTGTTATAACAGCACGCGAGCGCGAGAATCTCCTTGTTTACACACGTTTTCTCTCCTGTTAAAACACCCCCGAAAAGTGACAATAACAGCAATTTTATGCTAGAATTAAGAATTAAAAATTCCGATCCCATACACAAACGATGTTAAAACATTTGTTTTGCCCTCCACCAAACAGATGTTGACACGTGACGTCACGGCGATCTTTCCTATTGTTGCTAGTTTATATTATTATTATTATTATAATTGTTATACCAGATTTATATATAATAAATAATATAATTTAGATATCAAAGACATAGATGATACAACAGGTGGAAGAGGAGGGCCGGAATCTTTCAAATTAGAAAAACTTGAGAGTTCTTCCAGCTATAATATTTATTTGGTGGCTAAAAATGCGAGAGGTTCTGCTTCAAAGTCTGATCCCGTCTCCTTTACAACACAAGGTACGTATATATCCTGCTTTAAATGTAGAAAATCGGCATTAAATGTAATATATTAATAATTGGGTATGCAAAGCTATATTCATAATCAAATGTCATAATAACTTCCAAGATTTTAGTAGTAGGACACTTTTATACTGTTTGCCTACACATGTATAAAGTGTATACTATTGTAAACGTGGTGCATAGTAATTTTAATACACATAACAAGTTAAGTTTATGTTAACATAATATGCAAATTATATAGACAGTAATTGTTCAAATTTGAAATTTGGGTCTAGTATACCTTAAATAATTACGGAGGACTGGGCAAGGAAGGTTTGTTTAAGTTGGTTGCAAAACATATGAATTTATTTCTACATTTAATAAATAGCATTTGATACAGTTTTACATTTACAATAAAGCAGAAACAAGTGAAAAAACTTAATATTTTAAGTTAAAAAGAGTCATCATATTACTACATAGTTCTACGTTTCTCATTGTATTTAATCAAACAATAATTAATCTGCTGATCATAAGTTTTGTATGTCACAGTTTAAAATATGGGAATCAACACAAATATTACAAGCCGTCTTGCTTATCTATTAAAGATAATTCCAACTTTGGACGACTAGCCGTCAAACGAAAGCTATTTTTGTAACCTTTAACAAGCATAACAAAAATATATTTTACCAGATTTATGGAGACGTCATTTTTGACAGTAAAATTTGCCTCTGCTCTCATTTTTCAATTTTAGCTGGTTCAAAAAATGGAAAGGGTACAACAGCCGCGGAGTATGTGGGATATGTGATGGGAGGTATCGGAGCAATCGTGTTTATTATTGCAATTATATCCGTGGTCAGGTGGTGTTCGAAACGAAGAAGTGAAGTTCCATGTAAGCTAGCAATCATTCTTTCAACCATAGCACTTGATATATGAAAGGTTTTCATTTTGATTTCCTTCTGAAATTGTGTCACGTATCATGACCCATTTTTTATAGTTTACTGAATATTTCTAATATTGGTATATCGATTGTATTATAATCTTTTTAAAAGTGATGTCGTATTTCTTAATTGAGCATGTGCAAGACTAAGTATGAATAACGAGTAAACGTTATCAAATAGATATGATATTATTTTTGATATAGACGAAGAACTTCCTGAACGCCCGGAGGAAGATGCACAAATACAACCACACCACTATCGATATGACGATGCAGCCGCGCCCTCTGATCTCTGAAATGCCATTAAATTCTAATATTCTACTACAGCTGCACTCTGTAACGTCTAGAGCGCCACCTGTTTTTATAACGTTGTCATGGTATGGTGCAGCCCCGCTGTTTTTCGTCTGAAAAGGCGCATTTTCTTACATTGCCTTGACATATACATTTTTCTACATATATGTGAACTATAAGTCCATGCTTTAGTATATTCTTTCAGTATCTTTCCCTTTACATTGAAATTAATTGTTACTTGTTTGACTGTGATTATTTTATTAGTCGCTAAGTCGCTAGACGGAGCTTGCGAATGTATTTGATAAACTCTAGGATATTGCTTATGGTAGAAGAATGCTTTAAACATGAAGACTGTAAACTCTTTACAAGATTAGTACAGATAAACAATATAATTTTTTTATCTGTATTACATCGATTGACATTGTTTTCATGGTGTTTGATTATCGCCCCTCATCTGAACTTTCTGGTGTCAGTGTTATACTTTATAGACTGATAATGTCAAAATAATTATACGTTCCTTTATTTAGAGTTTTTATCCCTTTTATAGTATAATACTAAGCCTCTTCATGGTTGATTTAGTAGAGAACATCAAACATCTTTTACAATTTGTTTCAAGACGTTTAAAATGATTATGCAATGAACGTGTTTCTTGTTTGAAATGTAAGATCAATGTTTATTTTGACTGTTTTACAAAATGAAAAAAGAAAATGCTGCAAATATTTGTAATATACATATATTTGTTATATTATCCCTCTGTATATTTATAAATGCTGTTTACTAAGAAACTTTTATGTGTATTTTTGTGATTTTTTAAAAATGGGATGTTATAGTAAAATGATGTCTTTGTGTAAGTTGATATTTCTAAAATTGTGAGATTGTTAGATTTTATTAACATGCTGATGTTTTATCAAAAAAGAGACTTACAGTATTTTTAATATAATTATTTGTAAAATAGCATAGGGCGGTTAGCTGTTTCGTTTAGTATATACATTACTTTGTCTAAGTTTATAACTCTGTACAAGTTCAATAGAGTAGAATAAAATTTGTTTATAATGTAAGAAATGTAACGACTTCATAATGTAAATATGGTATGGCAAGAAGACAAAATGACTGTCTGTGCAGAATGTATGTATAAAATTTCGTCTGAAACGTCCATTTTCTATTCGCATAACGTATTTACTATGTTATCATTAATTATAGTCGAGGCTAATAATGTTTGCTTGTTACAATTAAAAGAAGCATATTTATTTTGTCATTTGTCAAAACTTCTAATTTGCAGGTTCGTTTAATAAAGTCTAGTGAGCAAATAGTATTTTTTTTTATTTATCACATAAATCCATAGTCCGAAAAAATGTATAAATACTATAATAATTTGTGTTTGCAACGTGTGTAAAAAAGAAAGAGTATAACCGCGCCCATTATCGTAGTAATAATATCATATGTCGACATTAAATAATATTCATTTGAGATATTTTCTCTTATTACATACTCGTTTCTACTCCCTGTTAAGTTACACTGATACCGGAAACGTCAATATTTTTCCAAACACTGACGCCTGAATTCCATATCGGGTGCGTGACGTAATTTAGTGTGTGCTGTTGCACTATTTTTTCATTTAGTTCAGTATTGTCAATCCTATTTAGGCTGTTGAACAAATTCATAATATTTACATTAAATTTATACGCGTAAATGCGTATGTAATTAAAATGTTATTATCTTTATATCGGGAAATATGCACTTGTTCTTCAGCGGAAGAATATTGCGCTCCTAAAGTCGCGCAATATTTTCCACTGAAGAACTCGTGCATATTTCACGATACAAAGCTAATAACCTATAAATATTTTATGAACGTCGTTACAAATTTACATTTCAATGAACATCTCTGAGCATATGCTTTAAAACAACTAATGAAGGCTTTTGGAGTATAGTGCCTACTACATTGTGCGATTTTCACCATGCCAGCACTGTCTCCAAATTTCTCCAGACTACCGACTCTGTCTTGTAAATTATCCGTATTATCGTCAAATGTTCTTGTTAAAGACTTCATCAGCTTACATTGCGAGAGGCTTTTATTTATAGATTCTATGACCGCTTTTTTACAGTCCACAATATCTTGTGTAATTTTTGTAAATGTTGATCAGTCAGAATTTACCTTTTCCGTATGTATTTTATCACTTATATGAGTCCTTTGTTTTTCAGAACTGAAATTACCTTCTATAATGGAAACTGTTTACATTCATTGAATAAAAAATGTTCGTCTTGCCAGTCAGTAGCATTTTATTTTTTTACAAGTAGGATAGATATTTTTATGGCACAATGATTTGTCACGAGGTCTTTTTATAAGAAACAATTACTAATGTTTTGCAATTTGTGTTTTTAAAGCATAAATGAATAGTTACTCTCTTTTTGTCTGAATCCGCAGTTTTCATACAGCTTTGTATCTCTGAGAGGTAACAACATCTACAAGAAAATTTTGTACATGTATTGAACTCAACCTAGTAAAATAGTCTGTTCTTGAGAGGTAATTGAATGTGTTGCGTCCCACAGGTTCCATGGCAACGCCTTATTAATTGAACATCTTATGTTCTAAAACATTGAACGGACTTTACGATCAAAACGAACAAGAAAGTACACTAAGAAGTCCAAGCATGGAAGACATCTTACAGCCGTCTGAAAGACGATACTTTGGAAGCATATAACTCAACTAATCAAAAAGTAGCAAACTGGACTTAATCAAGTCTCTTCGTGGGAGGTAATGAAATGTGCAAAAACCATCACGCTCCCTAGTACCAGCTTAAGTGGAACATTTATATTCACAAACATCACTTGACTTAAAGAGAACGTTCTAATGAGATAAAGACAAAACCTCATCGTAGTTTGATACATTGCATGGGTATTATTTCGAAGTTTAATGCCCAAGTTCTGGCGACAGTAATTCTGATAAATGTCCGCTTCATCCAAGTGATAAATACGCAACTTGGCTCACTTGTAAAACCTGTTTTAAATGTGAAAAGTTTAGAAACACTTCCAATTTATCTGTTACTGACTTCAGAAATTGCTGAAAACCTATGTACCCTGAACAATCTGTAAACGCAACAAATATTTCTTTTAAATAACTCAGTTTGAAGTTTTACACACATTTAGAACAATACATTGCAAAAGTGCAACCTCTTTAGAGCAACACCCTTTGAGAGATACAAATATTGACTGTTATATAGAGGTTATTGTTCTGGAGAGGTAAATTTGATAGTAAAGTTCAGCATAGAAAAATTTTGATGATGTTGTTATAGAGAGGTTTTTTTTCTTAAGAGATACTTATTTAGATACGTTAAACAGTTTTGAACAACTTTTGGCTCTCCAAAGGGTGGTCTTTATAGACAGGTTTGACTGCATATTAAATTATGATAAGTTGGTACCACGTTTTAAAATTTCCGATGTAAGACAAAAGATAAAAAACAATCAATTGTTTTCAAAAATAATGACGTTATTATTCAAACTATATTTTTCTTTACCCTTCAGAAAGGAAACACTTTTGTGCCTTAAGTTCGAGTTTTAGGACCCATGTTACCAATAACAAATCAAAACAATAGAAATTCTTACGTGATTCCAATGAACGCAACAAAATAATCCCTAGCATAACTATTGTTGCAGAGTTTATTGTAATGTTACATACTACAATGCCCTACCAAGATATTTACAAAAACAATGCAAATGGAGAATGAAGAAAGACATTCATTTCGATAGTTCGTGAAAACGTATGACAAAATTTGACTGTTTGAAAATGACTCTTGTCATGATTAAAAGTTTGCTGAATCTTTTTTCGATTTTCTTAAAATGGTTCTTCTATATGTAGCTTACAACTCATGAATCAATACAATTAATGAATTGACTATTACCTTACTGTTGTTTTCGCTATTAGATTCACGTAAGAATTCCTATGGTTTCAATCACCTGAAAATTATGCTTGAATTAGACAAGACAGATCCTTTATTTTCACGTATATTTTGAGGATGTATCTAATTAAGCATTTATTTCAAACTGCATTTTTGAAAATGACCTCAACATGGACTTCTGCAATTTGACTCCTTTAAGGTCAACACTTTTCGAAAGGGGGATAACGCATGGTAAGGCACTTTTGGAAGAATGAACATACGCATATGTTTGAAAGTTTTATTATGACATTTCACTTTTTTTGTTATTTTCCTGAGTAAGAAATACTTTATGCATATATGATAATTTCTACAAACGTGTATGACTGAGCAAAATTTTATTTAATATACACAAAAATGTAGAATATGTTTAAGTTAACTTTTCATTCAAACTTTGACAAAATAAGGATGTTATTGTATACACTATGACCTTTTCTGTGTTACAATCACACTTTCTTGTTGAAAATATTCAACGCGTAACTTTTTATCTTTATTTGAGTCTCAGCAATGCGCACAGAGTACAGTCTACAAAAATATAAACAGCACAGTATAAAAGTACAGTGCCACTCATATAACGAGTTATGAGATATTTGATGCATAAACATTATATGATTCATAGCGATATACTAATTACATATCATTAGAGCTAAGAAGCAGTTAAAACACTGATATATGTAAACACAAGCATATAAACGATATCAATCCGATCACATCGTAGCTAGCAGACTACGTCCTAAAAATGATTAAGACGCATAGAAGGAAGTTTTTATTTACAAAGATGTAACTTTTTCTGATATAGGTTTTGGCATAAATTCTGATGAGTGAATAATTTAAAAATATACATGCATATATATTTATACACCATCCCAATTTATACATTATATAGTCAAATGATTGACTTATACATTCTACAACAGACACTTATATAAATATATTACGCATTCAATTCATTCTAATGATATGTAAACAAGAGGACCATGATGACCTTATATCGTTCACCTGATTTTAGTTGCTTGCTTGAACAAATTTCTTTGCTAAAGCTTAAAAAAAAAAAAAAAAAAAAAAAAAAAAAAACTAGGTGAGTAGGTTATGTTAAAGATTATTCAAGACAACTACTGAAATTTGTTACACAATTAAACAGGTGTTCCAAATCTCTTGGCAGTAGCTTCAAAAACAAAAAGGTAGATCGGTAGGTCAGGGTTAAGAATATTAGGAATATTGAAGTCTGTATCAAAAGTTAAACATGTGGTCCAAATTTCTATGCTGTACCTTCAAAAACAAGACAGTAGGTCTACAGATCAAGATTAAGACTATTCAAGATAAGTATTGAAATCTGTATCAAAACTTATACTGGTGGTCCAAATTTCTACGCTGTAACTTTAAAAACAAGGAAGAAGGTCGGTAGGTCATGATTAATACTATCTAAGAGATGAATATTGAAATTTTTCAAACATTTCACTCGTGGTCCAAAATTCTTTGCCATTGCTTCAAAAGCAAATAAGTCTATGTTAAACAAGAAACCACCCGGGCATGGCCTGTATTGACCCCAATCTTGGTAGAGAATCGCTAGAACGGACCAGCCGTATAGGAGGATATGTCGTTTAAAGCTTTTTATATTTTATATTTTAGCCCTGGCGGCCCCTATGTGTAACCAAGCGTAACCATATCAACAACTCTGGCAGAGGTCCTCACAAAGAACATCCAGGCCAAGTTTCATCAACTTCCACCAAATGGTTTCTGAGGAGATGTTGTTTATAGGAAAGTGTGGACGGACGGATAGACGGACGTCTGACGGTGGGCGATCACAATTGCTCACCCTGAGCACTTTGTGCTCAGTGAGCTACAAAAAAGGACAATCACATATTGTGTCAATTACAATAGACAGGTACAATGTCTTGCACATTTCTTTAAAACATTTAAGGCTATTTACATTGCGAATATTTAAAGATATATCATTCTAAAAATGTGTACATTCAAATAAAAAGTATCTTTAAAAATAGTTTGCGTTAGCGTTTGTACTTAATGTTAACTTTATGTCAGATTGTATTGTTTATTAATAAAATTAGTCATCGATTCCCACACATAATTCTGTGTCATGACATGTTATTAATGATTTGAAAATTAGTACCATTTATATAAAGTCAAACTGACGTTTGGAGATTCTGTAGTTCCTTTTAATATTTAAAACATTATTTATATACACATGCCTTTGTTACTTTTGACTCATACGATGGAGCAATAGTACAAAATAGGCAGAATATATATAGAACAATAATTTCGTACCAAAGTTGGAATTAATCACCAGTTTCAGTGTACTTTTTACAAATATTATCAATTAACAAGAACCAGTTTAAATGATGCATATGTCTAGAACGTGCTCAGTCATGTTTTCAAAACTATTCTATTTAGTTTATGATATAATATTCCTAAGTTGTTTGCTTCGCCTCGTGTCTATCAGTTTTGGTTTATTAGAATTTTATTGTGTACCGCCCTTCATTTGCATATAAATAAATGTTTATGTTATCGCTTATGTAATGTATGTCATTTTTACGGAAAATAAACAATAAACAGAAATTATTTTCATCTTTCTTAAGCATATTTTTAACCGTTTCCTTTCTGTATGAAATATGTTTGATATATTTAATAATGTGTGTGTGTTCGGGTTTAACGTCTTTTTCAACATTTTTTTTTCGAAAAAAAAACGACGGTGTCTATTTGTAGCAGTGAGCACAATGCCCAACTTTATAGTGCTGCCTCACTGGAATATCACGCCGTAGACACGTGGCATGATATCCCATCCAGTCATATTATACTGACACCGGGCTGACCAGTCCTAACACTATCCCCTTAATGCTGAGCGCCAAGCGAGAAAGCTGCTAGTACCATTATTTACGTCTTTGGTATGACGCGGCCGGGGATCGAACCCACGACCTCCCGCGCTCGAAGCGGACGCTCTACCACTAGGCTTACGAAGCGGTTGATATATTTAATAAAATAGAAAGAATAGTTAGATTGCCCAATGATGAAAATATTATGGTATTATAGTCCCTAACTACATCTTAATCTATAGATTTTTATACGCCCGTTTGAAAAACGGAACGTATTACGGGAACGCCGGACGGATGGGCAGATTTAATATAGGCTAGTATATACTTTTTGTGCATTGACAAATGCGGAGATCAAAAAACTAAGATCAAGTCCTAACGTTTATAACTTTAACGTGGTCCAGGGATTTTGCAGATGTTAACGCATGAAATAAGTGTATTATTGCTATTCATGCATCAAAATAGGATTAATTAATTGTTTTTCATATTCTTTAACTTCATTTTCATCAAAGGGAAACTGGTGGCGAGAACGTTACTCCATCTGTTGACGAGAAGTCGTTTTTAGGCAAAATACTTTTAGTACTATTTGAATAAATCAGTTACTGGTTGACATCGACACTAGATGAATTCAGATTTATGAGCCGCGCCATGAGAAAACCAACATAGTGCGTTTGCGAGCAGCATGGATCCAGACCAGCCTGCGCATCCGAACAGTCTGGTCAGGATCCATGCTGTTCGCTAACGGTTTCTCTAATTTTAATAGGCTTTGAAAGAGAACAGCATGGATCCTGACCAGACTGCGCATATCTGGATCCATGCTGGTCGTAAACGCACTATGTTGGTTTTCTCATTTTCTCATTGCGCGGCTCATATGTGATAATTATTAAAGTAATATCATTTTTGTGCCCCCCCCCATGAGTGGTGGGGGCATATAGATTTGCTCTTGTCCGTCCGTCCATCCTTCCGAGAATGTTGTGTCGCGCCTAGCTCCAAAAGTATATGACGTAGGGTCACAAAACTTTACAGGAATATTGGTCAGCATGCGTAGTTGTGCACCTGGGGTTTCGCGTCCGGATTCATTCAGTCTTGTAGGAGTTATGGCCCCTGACTTTGTAAAAATTGGTCATTTTAGTGTTGTGTCGCGCCAAACTCCAAAAGTATTTGACGTAGAGTTACAAAACTTTACAAGAAATATTGGTCAGCATGTGTAGTTGTGCACCTGAGGCTTTGCGCCCGTATACATTCAGTCGTGTAGGAGTTATGGCCCCTGACTTAGTAAAAAATTTGTCATTTTAATGTTGTGTCGTGCGTAGCTCCACAAGTATTTGACCTAGAGTCACCAAAGTTTACAGGAATGTTGGTCAGCATGTGCAGTTGTGCACCTGGGGTTCGCATCAGATGGTAGGTTATGACCGGAAACAACCTCATATGAATCGTGTTGGATCTTTCATGAACTGCAAACTTCCCCTTCTGTGATACCTGAAATATTGCTCATGTCTTTGCAAATGTTCGTTCTTGTACTTTTGTAGTGTAGATTTTAAGCAAATGCTTCGAATATTTACCTTTGTTGCAAAGCGTTCCATGTGATCAAGCTTTATATTGTAACATTTATCAAGTGTATAAAACACGTTTACACAGTGAAGTAAACGTTTTGCAGCAAGAGGCATTTTTAAAACTTTAAAATCAATTTGAATCAGTACTACTTTGTGCATAGATAAAAAGCTGAATTTTTACTTCACACCATCTAAATTTTATTACGTCATACACTCCTCGGTTTACAAATGAGATGCGCGCGCATAATCACTGGTGATACTTCAGTGCGTTGCAAAATGTCGGAGAGGTCGGACTATAATATATATATCATTCAGTAGCTACGCGGTAGCTACAATATAATAATTTAGAAAATATATATACTGTATATTACTACGCGGTAGTAATATTAAATTGAATGATATTCAATAATTTCCCACAACGTGGTTGCGGAAATAAAACAGTTCTTTTTTTGCTATAATTTTTCGTCTAATATTGACTGTGTGTAAAATTTTAATATTGGTAAAGCGTGTTATAGAAAATATTGTATAACCAGTCACATACTGTACATGTGCTGGAAAAATGGCGGACGCCATGTTGTCCGCCAAAGAAAATCAAAATGGTAAAAACACGCCAACTAAATTCTTTGTCGGGTAAATCGTCCGTTGGAAGTAATAAAGGGCCTTCTGGGGGGAAAAAGTCTCAACCTAAACAGGACAGTAATTCTAACAGTACGTCTACCTCTAAGAATCCCGAGGTTAATTTAGCCCAGTTCACAGCGGAAATGACCGGTATTATGAAAGAAATGAGAAACAACCAAAATCAACTGTCTCAGCGAGTAGAATCCATTGCCTAGAGAGTAGATAGTTTGACTTATGATTATGATAATTCTGGGGGCAATGATGATTATGATGCTCAGCAGTTTTGTGATAGAAGTGATGACAGTTTTGGTATGCCCTGTTCGGTCCCGTCTGCTATTTTTGGCCCTAATTTTCCGTCAGATCATGAGGACAGCTCATGTGATCAAGGACGGTTCAAAGGCCTCCTGAACAAATTAAAACAGTCTGAAGTAATAGATGAGGTGAATGATGATTTAGCCTCATTCATTAATGAAAGTTTTCGTGGTGGTATTTCAGACGAGGCATTTGCTAACCTAACAAAAGATATCCAGTGACCGTCTAATTGCACCAGTCTCACCAAAACCTCTGTAAATCCGCAAATATGGTCTTATTTGAAACCTTGGACTCAAACTGCAGATGTCAAAATGCAAAATATTCAATTAGCTGTCGTGAAAGCAGCAATAAATTTGACAAAAATGATGGACAAAACTGCCAATTCTGTTGATAGTGAGGTTCTTGAATTGGGTTCAGATGCACTAGGCATTCTTGGTCACGCTCATAAGTTAATAAACATACGTCGGAAAGAAATGCATCCGGCAGATTTAGTCAATAGATATAAACAGTTGTGTTCAGCAAATGTTCCATTTACAGACAAGTTGTATGGAGACGATGTCTGTAAAAATGTCTGTACCTCAGAAGCCAGCAGGCGCTAGATTCTGAGGTACGTATACCTATATTTGAGGTAGGCAGACTGAAACATTTTGAAAAACAATGGAGAAAAATTACTTCAGATCAATTTTAGATATTGCACTTCATTGTCATTTTGAAGTCAATGATAGTTACAGATTTGAACAACCACATCAGTGTGGTTTAAAGTTTGATGAAGCAAAAAGTAAAATTATCGACTTAGAAATTGAAACATTGTTACAGTTAAAAGTCATCAAAAAAGTAGATCATGAAGAGGGAGAATTTATTTCTCCCATTTTTATACGGCCGAAAAAAGACGGAGAGTACCGTATGATTTTAAATTTGAAAAATCTGAATGAACATATAACATGTCATCATTTTAAGATGGACTGTTTTGAATCAGCATTGACATTAGTGACAAAAATTGTTACATGGCATATTTGGACATCAGGCACGCTTATTATTCAGTGCCAATAGCTGAAGAACAGCAAAAATTACTTAAATTATGTTGGAAAGGAAATCTGTTTCAGTATGTCTGCCTCCCAAATGGTATTTGTTGTGCTGCCTTACTATTTACAAAATTGTTGAAACCAGTGTATGCAACTTTGAGGAAGCAAGGTCATAAAAACAGTGGTTATATTGATGATTCAATATTAGCTGCGCAACAATTACAGAGCTGTAAGAAAAATGTAGATAATACAGTGAAATTGTTTGAAGAATTAGGGTTTATTAAACATGATAAAAAATCTGTTGTAGTGCCTACACAAAAAATAACTTACTTGGGCAATGATATTGATTCTGTTGAAATGACTGTCAAATTACCACAAGAAAAAGTAAGAAAACTGGTACTTGCTTGCTCAGAGGTGTATTACAAAAATGTATGTTCTATAAGGAAAATAGCTCACATATTAGGGTTAATGGTGTCCACTTTCTCCGCAGTTGAATACGGACCACTTTTTTTACAGAAATATAGAATGTGAGAAAATAGCAGCTTTAAAACTGGTTAAAGGTAATTTTGATGCAAACATGTCAATCTCGGATGCTATGAAGCAAGATCTTTTATGGTGGATTGAAAACTTGCATTTACAAAAAGAGAAATTTGTCATGGGAACCCTGAAATGACTATTACATCAGATCTGTCCCTTATAGGATGGGTTGCAGACTGTAATAGAGAAAAAATCCAAAGTAGATGGCTATCTGATGAGACTGGAAAACACATCAATTATCTGGAGTTAAAAGCAGTCTATTTTGCTTTAAAATCCGTCTGTAAAAACAAAAGAAATATACATGTCATGATACAATGTGACAACACCTCAGCTGTATCCTATATAAACTCAAAAGAAGGAGTAAAATCAGCTGATTTGAATGATCTAGCTAGAACTATTTGGTTGTGGTGTATAAGTAGGGGCATTTGGTTGTCGACGACCCATGTTCCTGGCGTACAAAATATAGCTGATCATAGTTCACGAATATTCAATGACAATGTGGAATGGATGCTTGATAAGTCAATTTTTCAGAACATTTTGTCTTACTGGGGTACTCCAGAAATTGACATGTTTGCCAGTCGAGCTAATAGACAGTTGAAAAGGTTTGCTTCATGGCGTCCGGACCCTGAGGCTGAAATTATTGATGCTATGAAAACAAGTTGGTCAAATATCTATTTCTATGCTTTTCCACCTTTCAGGTTTGCAGAAGGTACTGCAGGACAGAGCGGAGTGTATTTTGATAGCTCCAGCGTGGGAAACACAGAACTATTATCCAGTATTAATGAATTTGTTGATAGACCACCCGGTGATGCTCCCTCAAGGAAACATTCTGTCAATAGTGAACACCAACAAAATACATCCACTAAGGGAAAAATTACGACTGATAGCTTGTCGACTATCAGGAGATCTTTCAAAAGTAAAAACATTTCAGTTAAGTCTACCAATATTATACTCGCATCATAGAGAAAAGATACGAAAAAACAGTATGTGTCATATATCAACCGTTGGACCAGATTCTGTAATGATAGACAGATTGATTCAATTCAGACAGATGTACATTTTGTTTTAGATTTTCTTACAAGTCTGTATGAAAGTGGATGTGGTTATAGTGCTATTAATACAGCACGTAGTGCTCTCTCTGCTAAAGGGATTATAAAAGATGGATTTTCAATTGGATCTCATCCAATAGTAATAAGGGTCATGAAAGGTATTTTTAACCTTCGTCCTACAGCTCCAAAGTATTGTGAAACATGGGACATATCCAAAGTGTTAACTTACTTGAAAAAGTTATCTCCAGGTAGTAAACTTTCACTGAAATTGTTGACTCTTAAATTGTGTATGCTAATTGCATTAACTTTGGCTAGCCGGGTTCAGTCTATATATTTACTTGATATAAAAAACATGAGGAAATGTTATTCTTCATATGTGTTGTACAATAGTGGGCTGTTGAAACAGACACGTGCAGGGGTAAGTAACCCTGTTGCTGAATTGAAATCTTAACCTCCAGATAGGAGGCTCTGTGTAGTTTTTGTGCTTAAGGAGTATCTTAAGAGAACCAAGGCAATTCGAGAGGGAAAAACATGTTTGTTTATAATTTACATTAAACCACACAATGCTGTCACAAGAGATACAATAAGTAGATGGCTGCGAACAGTTATGACAAATTCTGGTATAGACTGCAAAAAGTTTAAAAGCCATAGTATAAGAAGTGCCAGTTCTTCAAAAGCCAAGCAGAATTTTGTGCCTATTGAAGATATATTAAAAACAGCAGGATGGTCGAACAGTAAGACTTTCGCTCAGTTCTATGACAAACCAATACAGAAGACTACATACAGTAATGCAGTTCTGGAATGTAAAGGTAAATTCTTTACGGAATGAATATCATATTACATTTAAACACATGATTGGTATATGTGTTTTTCCTTTGCAAAAAATTTGCTTTGAAATCTCATTTGTAAACCGAGGAGTGTATGACGTAATAAAATCCCCCAAACAAACGAGACTTACCTCGGTTAAGTTGAAGTTTGGTTGGGATTTTATGTAGTCATACACTTCGAAGGTGGTCAAATGCCCACCCACATGGTTTACCCTCCCCATTTTTTCCTTATATTTTGTTGTTGGAAAGTTATCTGGGGGTTGTGGGAGGGGGCGGGGGGCGAGTTTTTGCAAACAGCAAGAGTTTGAACTTTGAAGACTGAAGTATCACCAGTGATTACGCGCGCGCATCTCATTTGACCACCTTCGAAGTGTATGACTACATAAAATCCCAACCAAACTTCAACTTAACCAAGGTAAGTCTCGTTTATTTGGGGGATTATACCTTATGTAATACAAAGGAATGAAAAAACGGGTTATCGTCTAAATTTAACTGAAATTTTACTTACTTAAGAGCACAAAGGATATAATCTCCTATGTTCCTCCTGTGGGTTGTCGGTTTCAGCAAATTCATATAGCCGTCCTCCACATATGTAGCACTCCACCATGTCATACACTGTTCTGTTGTTTTCTTTAATGAAGAAGGCCCCTAAAAACAAAACAATAACACTCCGGAAATGTAAAAATATATACATTTGAGGAAAACGTTTAGTATCAAATTAGATATTACTTAAAAAGTACATGACCTGTGTGCATCAAAGAGAATTCATGTATATAAATGTTTATATAAATATCTAAGCAATATGATTAAATTTTTACACACCTTTGTTCTATTTTCTCAATAACTTGTACAATGCTAGTAGATAAAACATAATAAATTACCATTATAAGAGTAACAGTCAGAATGTGTATGATATATAACTGAAGCAGTACCTTTAAATATCATTCCAGCAGCTGCCATCTGTTCAGCGGAAGGTGACGTATGTGGCCATACAATCGAACTCTTGATAAACGTTGACAGACGTACATTTACGTCATCATATTTTTCCTTTTGTTGCAAAAACAATTTACCCATGTCTGTTGTCACTATTGCCTGTTTACTTTCTATAGTGAATTGCTCTTCTTCTTTTGCAGAATCTGATCCTGATCCAGAGTCATTTCTAACTCTGGCACACTGGTACAATGGATATTGTAGGGCATACTGTCGTTGACTTAAAACTTCTGGCGGCTGCACTTCAGGAATTGATGGAGGAGTTTTGATTGTATACTCATGTGACCCGACAGCAAGTATTTGCTTTTTGTCGCATGCTTCTTCTTCAGCATGATTGGCTATAACGACACTTATGCTTTCGATATTGTCGGTTTCAACAATACTCAAATCATCGATGGCCTGGGTACTGGTATTCATATTTATGCGGCTGGCTTTAGCTGTAACATTGTAGCACTTGACTTATACTTAAGAAGAACTGGGCAATCATGTTACTAATATTAGGTTTATTTATGAATTAAATGATTAAACCAAATATATTATATTATATATTAAATATATTATCCTTAGATTGGTATGCTGTAATTTTGATTAATGTCGATGTACACGAGTTCGCAGATACCCAATCTCAATGCAAATCTGTATATTATCTTTACACACTGACGACGATCATGTGCAAATAGAAAATGCTTTCTCAATTAATAACTGTCAGTATAAATGTATATATAATTTATTGTAAGAAGCAATTAGTGAATTACGTAACAGTAAATAATTTCATAAATCGAAAATAATGTTTACCTGGCTAATGTCACGTTTCAAGTGTTAATAAACTTCCTTCTATCACAACTTTATATAGCGGGCTAATTTTAGATAGCGACCATATATAAGGTTTTAGCTCTGACTTACTGATTTAAAGTTTGAAACACATTCTTCGACTGGAAGTTTAATTAGCCCGCTTCATCGCTAATTCAAGCTCTTGTACAACTACAAATATTTCAAAACTATTAACAACATGTCTAACTGCTGTGAAATCCCACGTGGAAAGATACTGCGATAAAGTATACGAAAACTCTGGTAAACATTTATTTTGGTCGATTAAAAATTCTGGCGAAATCCTGGATAAGTTTAAAATTAATAATTACAAGGTATCTACAGTCAGCACATACGATTTTTCTACTTTGTATACCACTTTACCACATAACTTAATAAATGACAAACTAACTGCCCTAATTCAAAAGACTTTTTGCCAGAAAGAATGCTATATTTCTCGCTTGCAGTTTTGATAAAGCTTTTTTTACTAGCAATATTATTAAATATTATACAATGTGGACCTGTGACGAAGTTTGTAAAGCCCTTTCCTTTTTATTGAACAACATTTACATCAGGTTTGGGAATGCAGTTTTTAGACAAGTAGTTGGTATTCCCATGGGAACATATTGTGCATCCCTTGTCGCAGATTTGTTTTTATATTGTTATGAAAGAGACTTTATGTTGAGCCTTTCTCCAGATACGCAGGCAGATATTATAACTGCATTTAATAATACATCACGCTATTTTAATATGGATAATCCCTTTTTTGGTCAATTGGTGAGTACTATTTATCCTAGGGAGCTTCAGTTAATTAAAACTAACAATTCGGATGCTGATGCTTCGTTTTTAGATTTACATCTCTCTATTTATGACAATATTATACATACCAAAATTTATGACAAGAGGGATGATTTTAACTTTAGTATTGTAAATTTTCCCCATTTGGATGGGGATGTACCTCAGGCTACATCTTATGGGGTATATATTTCTCAATTAATTCGGTTTGCCAGAGCGTGTAGTCATGTCAAGCATTTCAATGAACGTAATCAATAAATTACAAGTAAACTTCTTTTTTCCCTAATTTTTACTGTCGTAATTCTGATTTAGTTTTAAAATTCAATAGTAATTTAAAGACACTTCTGCGAGAAGGTATTTCTAAACCCGTTTTTTATGGGGATGTGGTTTACAAACTTCGTAAGATCTTGGGTCATGGTAATTTTCCAAATGTATTTGGTAAAATTATAAAACGTTTTATTAAAAGAGGTTACGACCCAACTGTTTTGAGACATACCGCATGTTTAGTGTTCAAACCGTTTGCAGTTGGACACTACGTTTCCCTGTTTGATTGTGTCTGACGGAAGAGGGGGAGGACTCTATGATAAGCAGTTTTTAAATCCTACCAGGACTGAACTGTTTTGATATCTGTCTTCTGGTCTGTTTCGTCGGGCCCTTAAGGGTGTTTCTCTTGTTGCTCTGTCTTCTGAAATGGCATTGAGTACATACGTTTTTGGTTCTAAAGGTTTGCTTTTTATTTATTTATACACGAACATTTTTGTGTTTTACATGCCATGCCTTTTTGTTTCCATTACGTGTGTTAGAGATTCACCTGGAGGGGATTACTTTCATTTACACTGTCCCGTGTCTTTGGAACATGGTGGGGGTAAGAGTGAGGTTGGGTGCGCACCATAAACCGGTTTAAGCTCCCCAGTTGTGTTTTTGCCACAGACCGTTCCAAGGCGGTGCCCCACTGTGTTCCTTTGTTTGTTCGTTTTGTCCTCGTGTGTTGGTTTTGTGTGTGTGTGCGCGCGCGCGCGCGTGTGTGTGTGTTTGTGATGTGCACGTCTGCGTGCTGTAGGTTTCGTTTTGGGGAGGCTGCGTTTTGGTACATGACATTCCCTTTTTGATATTTGTCTTTACCTAGTGATTTCATGGAGACAAATATTCTAACAAATTTTCATTAAGGTGGTCTCTTGAGTGAGTGTAACAAGCTTTTTCTTTGGTTTGACCAAGAGACCTGCTTTTTTACCCCACATGACCCAGATTCAAACTTGTCAAACCTTTCATGGATACAAATATTATGACAAGGTTTCGAGAAGAGTGGAGCAAAAAAATGGCCTCTACAGTGTATACAAGCTTTTCCTTTGATTTGACCTAGTGGCCCAGTTTTTGGCCGCACTTAAATCAGATTGAAATCTTTCAAGACTTCATAATAACAAACATTCTGACCAATTTTTATGCAGATAGAATAAAACATGTGCCCTGTAGGGTGTAAACAAGCTTATTCTTTGATTTGACATGGTGACCTAGTTTTTGACTCCACATGACCCATATAAAAGTTCATACGATATTTCATGCAGAAAAAACATTCTGACCAAGTTTCATACACATCAAATGAACAAGAGTGTTAACAAGCTTGACCGGGTGGCCTAGTTGTTTTACCCATATGACCAAGTTTCGTACTTGGTCTAGAAATCATCAAGATAAACATTCTGAGCAAACTTCATGAAGATAGGGTCATAAATGTGGCCTCTAATTTGTTAACAAGCTTTTCCTTTGATTTGACCTGATGACATAGCTTTTGACCCGACATGACCCAGTTTCAATCCAGGCCTAGAGATCCTCAAGATTATCATTCTGTACAAGTTTGTATTAAAGCCAAGTATAAATGAAACCTCTTTATGGCTGAAGGGACCACAATAGAAAAGTTTGCCCCTTTCAGGAGCAGTAACTCTAGAAAGAACCAATGATGAAACCTAGCCGGTATTCGAAAGGAACAGAGATCTTATTGTGAATTAGGTTGTGTGTAAATGTGGTTAAAATCAAATATAACATGTCACATCTATCGCTTTCACAAGGTTAAAATTAACAAATTTTGGCGCTTTTAAGGGTCAATCAGGGGCAGCAACTCCAGAACCTATGATTGGATCTGACAGATTCATGATGGAATCCAAGATTTGTTGTTGTTGGAGATATTTTACAAGTTTGTATCAAATTAAACCATAAATTAAGTTTCTATATGGCTACAAAAGCCAAAATAGCAAATTTTGGCCCTTTAAAGGGCCGTAACTCAGTTTGTCGAAAGGAATAGAGATATTATGCCGATACAAGTTGTGTGTAAGTTTGATTATATTCTATTGCAAAATGTGGTCTCTGTTGTGTTCACAAACCAAAATAGCAAATTTTGGCCCTTTAATGGGCCATTACTCTAGAACCCATGATGCGATCTGGCAACTTTTCGAAAGGAACCGTGATATTATGCCAATACAAGTTTTGTGCAAGTTTGATTAAAATTAATTGCAAAATGTGGTCTCTATCGTGTTCACAAGAAATTGCGAACGGACACAGACGGACGACGGACAAAATGCGATCACAAAAGGTAAAAGCATCAACTGGCGTGATCCAAACGTCTATTTCTGTAGTACGGTTTTGATATAGTATTTCTGTCTGTAAGATATCAATCTCTGCTGAAATGGTGAGAACCTTTATAACATTATTTTCAAAATTTGTCCCCAAAAAGTTAAAAGCGTTATGATTTTATGATTATTTAAAAGTTCTGATTATTACTATCAATGCAGTCTTATTTATGAAATGTCTTTCTAACATTTTCATGTAATTGTCTGACCTGGAAATGTGTGTAGCACAACTTCGTTGCAATTGCCTTTGAAGTTTTTTTTTATAATCCTTAAAAATGAATTGGGTAAACTAAAAAATAATTCAAGGAAGTTTCTTGTCAGTTCTTTGGCGATTCACTTATGCAGCTAACATTAGAATTGACACGCGTTTGGGAATTCGGAATCTATTGGGCATCTACTATAATATTCTTTTATCATTTGGAAGCTTCACATTGCTCTCCCTTTAATCAATAGAGCAATTTTGCTACAACAGAGCGTTTACATGTTGTATCGTTTAAGAAATATATACCCTTCGTCAGTAGTATTTTTGTGCTTGAAATAATGTTTTACAAGTCCTTTACTTGTTCAGTGTAGGTTAGGTATACGTATATATATACATTTATTTTGTTAATGCCTGCATCCCAGATTTTTTACGTTTAGACTCATTAAAAAGGCAAAAGTAATATCTATTTACTTGTAACATAACGTTTAGTAAAGTTTACGCTATATAATGTAATTCTTTCTTTATTTCTTTTGTTTTTGTTGGGCTGAATGTCACAAGAGATGCAACTGATTTGAAGTTAATGATACTTACAATTCTAACCGAAAGCCGCTTAATTAAAACATGGAAATGATATCAATATTGTTCTTCTAATTTGATGTAAGGCTAATGTAATATCATGTCATATGAATGAAAGGCATGTTTGTCTGTACAATGGACATAACATGAATAACTAGGCTCTCATGTAAAATCGCATAATAGCACACTTTCCGTTGAGTAACAGATATTGGCGATATAGCTATACTAGAGGTCTATTTATAAAAGATAATTGGAATGTCTAAACAATCCAGATAAGACAAATCATTGTAATTGTCTGCGTCGAAATGGCGCTTGGAAGATAATGCCTGCTCTTAGATTTGCTTGTACATGAATAGCCGACGAAAGTGTTTTTTGGTTAGCACAACAAAATTTTAAAAGATAATTGTCAGTGACAAATTAGGTAATCTACTTACATAAGGAGCTGTCAATAACATGCCAGATGATGACACTGGAACAGAGGTAATAGCGCTGTTGGTTACGACGACGGGAAAATGTCTTTATTGCCGCGGCGGTCTTTTCTTGATTTGGATTTTTAAAAATTTTTAGAAACAAAAATTCATATTCTAATGTTCATAATATGACCAAAACTTCAATTTGAAAGAAAGATTAAATCTGGAGGCATGCTGCTTTAAGATGATATGTATCGTCTTTCATGACTTACGTAAATTTTAATGTTAACTGAGCAATTTGATTTTGTTTTATGGTCTGATTTTGAAGTTCAGTTAAGGTAGTTGTCACATTTGATTAGCCAGGAAGCAATGTTTCTTATCTGGATAACATAAAATAAAAACTGGACCCTGCATACAGAAAAAAAAATAATCCTTTACATTACTGTAAATGATTGTGAATATGTATGATTTTTACAGTATATTTTAAATTTCTGTGATTGTTCTCGTGCCTGTTGTATATAGTTTATTTATTTCTAATAAATTAGTCATAGAATTACGTTGTTGGTACTTGTAGCGTTTCCCTTGCATACATTTGATATACTTATATATGTATTTATGTATACCTTTGGTATAAAATTATGAATATAATATTCTTCGTTTTGCCTTTTTCCTGATTTACAGGAAAAAATATTTTGAAAATTTCTTATAAAAGTATTCAGTCCCTTCTAAAATTGTGCAGGTGATGCCTGTTGAATTGCAAATTTTAAAATGTGATGTCACAATGCTCCATTTAGATAAGACACAATTTAGTAAACTATTTAAGTCGTAAAGATATGGCATGTATAAGAGTATCTGAGTATAGATAATGTTTTAGTTCAGAAACAGTGCAATCAACTATTTACCAGAATCTCATTTCCTTGATCTTTCTTGCAAATATCTCGGAACATCAGTCGAGCTCAAAGAAGATGTTTACATTTGAACTTTGTCTTTAAACTCTCAAAGCATCTGCTACATTTTTATAACCCGCTTCCTGAACCTACGTGGAAACTCCTTTTGGCGTGAGCGTGTTTGGCTCATTGGTTTATGTAGAACCCCTTCTCTTTGGAACAGACATGTTTTGTCCCATTGTTCTGCGTAAAACATCCCGTTCTTTGGCATAGGTGTATTTTATCTTATTGTTCTACGCAGAGCATCCCGCTGGCTCTCATTGTCCTGCATAGAACCTTTCTTTGGCAAAGGTATACTTTTCTCATTATCCAATGTAGAACCCACATTTGGCACAGGCGTGTTTTTCCAATTATTCGACGCAGAACCTCTCTTTGGCATACGCGTATTTTTCCAGTTATTCCACGTAGAATCGAATCTCCCTTTGGCATAGGCGTAGGCGATCTCATTGTCCAATGCAGATATTCTGTTAATAACTGTAGACGCAGCTTTAGAAGTAACCTGTAATAATGAGACACTGCTTCACAAGAATAGATAGTTTTCATTGACGAAAGAGCTTAAAATTCGAAGCATATAATACAACTGTGTTTCAAAATGTCTGATTGTCTACAGAAAATTAATTGAACATAGAAAATTTGACATTGCTTTTCGTGCAACTTTGTAAAAACCCAAGAACGTCAATATCAGCGTGGTATTGTAAAATATTGTTATATAAAGGCCAATTTACTTTGCTAACTCTGTGGAGAAAGACATGTTTGTTTGTTTGTTTGTTTGTTTAAGATCTACCGTTAACCATCATATTTTATTAACATGGATAAACATGGGGCTACATCAGATCCACCAGACAACTTTCAAGTTTAAACTTATCATCAGGCGAACCCTGTTTTTTTTCAATATAGATTGATAACTTGAATATATTAACCTTGCATTATTGAGGATTATCAATATTTCGAAGAGTGTGAAATAACAGGAATTATTCCCAATATTTCCCTGAAATTGACGTTCAATCACCCGCCTAGTGTTCAACATAGTCTTCTTTCTATCTAGAAATATTAACATGAACAACATCTGATTGAAACTTGCTATCAATGAGTACTGCAGATAATACACACAGAAACAGGCTCATAAGTAATTAAACAAATCCCAATCACATGTGGATGATTGTATAAGGTGAAAACGGATGTCATTTTTCGATTTCTCTACAACGAACTTTCCAGAAACTGTCGAATATCTTCCACATTGAACATTTAAGTATTGAATTCGATATATCAAGTGAAACTTTGAAGTGTGAACAATAAGTATTTTTTCATTTCCACCTCAATCCTTTTGTCTACCCCCTCCCCCGCCCCCTATTTTTGTATTTTGCATATATATATATGGATGTTTGAAGCAACCCGCCTACTATATTTTCCTGTTACAGTTTATATTTGTTGTGGGCCTACTTTGCGATGCATGGATCTATGTCTGTGTTTGGGGTGCCTGTGCTTCCGGGAATTTTACCCTTACCTTTTATTACAAGATGTGTAAAACCATCTGATACGGCAAAATAAAACTGAACTCCACATGTCGCTTTACATGACAAAATAGAGTGTTGAAGATTTGGTTTGCTAGCGCCTATTCATGGACAGTAGTGGAAATACATGCTACTGTCCATGCACTTCAGTCATGGGTTGAGAAAACAACACGTACATATGAAACTGATGTACATCTGTTTGCTTTAGGCCCTCTACAAGTCCACTCATTGTGGATCTGAACATACTGAAGGACTATTAACAGAGTCTATCCACTGTCATTTAATCGCTTTCACGATACTGTAGCTGATGCTAGCGGTAATTAATTTTTTTTCAGTCTAACACTGCTCTTTTCAATCAACAGGTCGGCACAGCCGTATTAAGCTCGTGTCCATGACCTACAGTGACCTATGCCGCGCGACTAAGTTGGCAAATCAGATTGCTTGATAACGGTATCAAAAGGTTTTTTTTGCTATACTAAAGACTTGTGCAACAGTCTTGTTAATTGATGAAAGTGTTCAATTTTTTCACTCTGTCTCTTTTGCAACGTTGAGTCAGATGACAATGCGTTCACCATGAATGACATTATTTACAAATTAAAAAGGTCTCTGTCAGTCAGTATATTTAGCAAGTATACAATACAATACAGTACAGTACAATACAATATAGTTTATTCGTACTAAAAGGCCTCCAGCCCAAAATACATTTAGCATGGCAACAATTTATCGTACAGAATAGTATTGTGTGATTTTTGTTCCGTTAACAAACATTGTTATAAAATAATTATATCTTTAAGCAATGTGTTCAAATTGTTATATACCGATTATCTAGTCTTCTAGTGCTAGTCTCTACCATAACTTTCAAGCAAACTAATCGTGTACATATTCAACGAAAATGGCACTAAATTTGTGTAATGAAGTATTGGCATAATTCACAAATATGTTGAAACAGTTCACTAAATAGAAAACACATAAATCATATATACAAGTACATTGTCGACAGCAACAGATTGAAATTCAACTCTCATCGTTTAGTCGTTAACAATTGACTTTCGTGTATGAAACGCTTTTATAAAAAAATTTGAAAGCAGACAATTACTGTCTTTATCAGAGGCACTCGTTATATTTATTAACAACTGATTATTTATGACTGAAGATAGCCATTGCTGTTTAAAATATCTTTCCCGTAGTGCGTTGTATAATGGACAAACAAGGAGAAAATGCATCTCGTTTTCAACTGTGTATACATTATTGCTCAAACAGTAAGGACAGAATTTATACTCTCTATCTATATTTAAATGTCTCCCCTTTTCAATCATAAGTATATGACTAGAACATCGAAAGTTAGAAAGAGTTCGTTTTTGCATATATGTCAGTGGCAACGATAGGTACATCTCTGGGTTTAAGGTGTTTTTATAAAGTTTATACGTTAATGGTTTCGAGGAATCGTTAATATCCGACCACAATGACTGATAGGCACAGTCCTTACGTCTTTGTGTAAAAACGTGGAGGAACACTTAGGGGTCACCTACGTCCATAACCAAATCCATATTGGTACAGTAAGTGTTTAATGTACGCTGGCCACGTGACTCGACCGACGTCATCCAATCTCTTTAGCATTACGTAACACTGTTTAGAGTACCTTTCCTTTGGCATTTGCAGTAACTTTGTCCAATACTTCACACATTTTGAAACGTATGTCACTGATAACGGATATCTTTTGCATTCACTGAGAGCAAAGAAGTTCGATACATTTTGATTCATGCAAGCGAGGCGTTTGCAAAAACGTATTTGGACTTGTTCAATCACTGTGCATGGACGGTATCCCCATATTTCCGACGCGTACGTCACAATAGGTTTTACTATAGAGTCAAATAATTTAAAGGCTTGCCTGTGGTTTAAGTACCCAAAATGTTTTTGGCATTTAAATATCATATTGACCGCTTTGTTAGCTTGTAGAGATAGCATTTCTTGAGTCTTTGACCAACACAGTTTTGGCGTAAAATACGAACCAAGATATTTATACCATGACACAACTTCAATTTCTTTCCCTTTGATTGTCCATTTCTCACTTTGTCTTAGATAACCGCCTTTTCGGAACACCATAATTTTAGATTTGTCTAAGTTAAGCTTCATTCCTGTTCCATCACAGAAGTCACTTATTGCGTTTATTTGAGTTTGTAGTTTCAAAACTGTTTCTGCTACTGTGGATCATAAAAGCGAAAATGTCTGGTATGGCGTTCCGTAATAAAGATTCCTGATCCGCATCTTATTTTTAAATAATCTACTAGGTCATTGATAAAGAGTGAAAAAATTATAGTAGAGCTGACACAACCTTGCTTTGTACCAATTTCACATGGGAAAAAGTCTGTAATACAGCCATTTAGTTTTACACAAGATTTCAACTGGCTGTACATTGATTTAAAAACACACAAAAATTTAGTTCTCACTATTGCCTTTCCGAATTAAACTACTCCAAAGTTGATTATGGTCACAATTGTCGTAAGCTTTCATATAGTCAATAAAAATACGTAAACTCGCCCCTTCTTTTTCGACAAATATTTCTGTATGGTAGCTTGCAGATTGAAAATGTTATCAACCGTAGCATACCCTCGTCTAAATCCTGCTTGCGACTCATCTATAACACAATAACTTTCGGCCCAAAACGTTAAGCGGTTACTCAAAATCTTCATAAACAACTTACTTAAACAATTTATAACGGATATTGCTCTGTAATTATTCGGCAAGTGTTTAGGTCCCTTTTTATGTACCGGAGTTATGTAGCTCTCACACCACTCGGGTGGAACTTGTCCTGAGTATAGAATAGCGTTAAATAGTCTTTTTAGGTACGGTAATACTAGATCAATTGTGCATTTATACATTTCAATACACGTACCATCTATCCCTGGTGCACAGTTATTTTTCAAAGATCGCAAACTCGAAATAATCTCCTCATCGCTAATCTCAATATCTAATATCTCATCGCTGCGCTGAATATTTATATTCTCGAAAATATCTTGTTGCTGCGTCGCATTAACGTCATTATCGCACTTAAAAAGACTTTCAAAATACGAATACCATTCAGATCCAGGAACACAATTATTTTCATGTTCACTTCCTGGTTTGTTTGAAGCTTTTTTTATACAACTCCAGAATGTCTTTGGATCGTTACTGCATTCTAGAAGTTCGTCTCTTCTACTTTTCTCTTTGCTTAGTTGTTTAGCGCGGCACAGATTTTTAAATATTTTCTTATGCAGCAAATATTCATTAAGATCTGTTTGCGAACTTGTTGCGCGGAACTTCCTGAGCTTATTGTATTTAACGTACTTGGCCTTATCGCAATCACGATCCCACCATTCTGGTTGGTTAGTATCTTTAACGCTTGCGGATTTTGTATTGCGGCGAACCTTTATACATTCTCCTGCCTGTTTGTATAAATCCACAAAAGCATTGTGGCTATTTAAAACATTTGAGTCTGTTAAATTTATAACAAAATTTGAAAATAATCCGCCGAATCTTTCTAGGAAAGTTGATCTCGACGTTTCTCGCCACTTACAATGCTCATAACGATGAAGTACCTGTACATTCTCACTGGTATATTTATTGTTTCTATTTTCAACATCACGTTGCAAACGAAGTGAACATATTATGGGGAAATGATCTGATAGGTCAAGGTCGCCAATACAGAAGTCATTTATAACTTGAAACAATTCAGATGACGCAAGAAAATAGTCTACCACGCTTTTCCCGTTATTTGCAGTGTATGTATAATTCCCGTCACTATCGTTAAATCTACCATTTAACAGGTGTATGCCTTTTATACAGCAATGGTCTATGAGAGAGATACCGAACCGATTACATTCCGTGTCTCTATTGGAACGCGGCATACAAAACCAATCACCCGGATAATCAGTTCCATCATTAAAAACATAATCCAAATTATCTTCTGGTATAAAGTCAACCAGGTTTTTAACTCGTGAATTTAGGTCCCCACCTATCAGAATTGAAACATTTCCATATCAGCTTCCAGCTGGCTTATCTTGTTAAACAAAATTTCGATACCGTTATTATTTTCATCAGTATAGATCGGAGACTTATCTGGAGCAACATACGTGAAAAAAAGCATAATGTCGTTTCTTAACCCCAATTCCTTATTAACCAAAAACACTACACATTCATCAAACTCTTTATGAATTCTTTTAACATGCGTAGATTCCACTAACCAGTTCTTAATAAATACTGATCACGTCGAACTGTTTGCAATAATTTAAAAATTCCTCCTGGTCTCTATATTTTCTTAGACCTCGAATATTTATTGAACATATTTTAATCACGGTATTGTATTTTGGACGTCGGCCTAAACCCTATTTTTCACAAGGGACAGCAGTTTTCCTCTCCTTGTCGAAAACATATTTTTGACCATCTACCATCAGATAATCATCCTTAAAATAGACATGTCTTTCTTCCTCACGACATTGTTGAAAGAAGGGGAAAAGGTCCCTACGCGCTTTCGAGATCCGTTCTGGTAGATCTTCCCCAATTCGAAACTGTAAATCTGATTCGCCATCCTTGCGCTTCTCGCGGAATGCACCCAGTTTTTTTTCTTTAGCAAGTATGTATTAATATACATGTATAATGCGTATGTCTAATAAACACTATAAAACTCCTGTTAAAATACTATTATTTATAAATTTACAGAAAGAGATGTGTACGTCGCATACTGTCCATGTTATATTAACAGCTGTGCTTTTCAGCAATCAATTTAAGTCTTCCATGTAGAGAACGGGGTTTTGATTACAGTCTTTTCTGTTAAATGTAATAAACTACAGTCATTTTCATGCAGTTCTGTGATGCCATATTCTTTATATGATTTAGCGCAGAAGTCTTGCGTTTTCGAATAACAAATAATACATTAGTTTATATCAAATTATTATGACCATTTTTGCCCAGTTTATGAAGTTTTGTTTTCTAATCTATCAGTAAAACATCTCTTCCAAGCAGTGATTTATGTATTTATTCACATTATAGGCTAAATCAGACAAGTAATTGTCCGCTTTTCTAAATAAAGGGCAAAACACCCGTCTAATGAAGAAAATAAATTACGTTGTTTCCTGCAAACACTCTGATTATACCAATCCCACTTGAAACTGTTAGGTTTGTTGATTTTTTAAAGATGTTGTTGTGTCTAAAATAGATTGACAAGGACATGACAAAACCAATCGACAGAAAACAATAGAAACATCCATCTTAAAACAAACCATCAATTCAATTTTAAAATATTCTTTTTTCCGTTTGACTTAGTGTCTACTATTACTATAAAGACAAAATTTCATTGTGTAACTTTTTCACTTGGCGGAAATGTCCTCAAAAAGACGCCATGTCTAACTGATTTGTACATAACAACCCGGTTGTTGGTATCATAGTTTGCTATATCTGTGTAATTCTTCCAATAATAGATCATACAAATTCATTTCAAATGGAATGTGTATGCATGGAACACTTGATTCTAATGTATACAAAAATCTCTTCGAATCTGCTAGTACTAAAAGATTATTCTAAAGCATTTCATAAAACGATATCAGAAATGTAGAAAGCAATGTCAAGTCGAAATAAAAAGAACGTTGTTTCAAATAAAACTGCGGACAACAGGCTACCATAGGCCTATCTCAATATTTTCTAATGATTGAGTCACAAATTTTGCAAATTGTTACCTAGAATGAAACTCAGAGTTTATAGATTTTCAAAAAAAAAAAAAAGATCTCCCTTTAAATCAACTTTTATTCTGGCATATTATCTAGATAGTTATACAATGTCAGTTTAAAGAAACAGAAGGCGTTTCAGACACAGGAGTTCTCATATTTACCGCTATTGAGTCAATATAACGCTTCAGACGATCGAGGGCACAACTGGTCTGGTGTTGTTTCAAACACAAGTGGACACAGATTCATCATTTTATAATGCCAAGGTAATAAAAAGCAGTTGTCCCTTCAAATGCTAGAGGAGAAGCCAACCGATGCATTTAAAGAGATGACGCTCCTGACGTTCCTGACGCTTCAGAGTTCTTAGCTGCACCGTGATACATTTTCAATGTAACTAAAAGTTTATGTTATTTGAGACACAAGAAGAAACAGTTGTACAATTATGTCAATGTAATGAAAATAACATGTTGCTTCAGTGCGTCACTCAACTTTGATGTAATTAAAACATAAGGTGATTTTACAGTGTCGCCATTATAAAATGTCAATGTAATGAAAATTAAATATCGTTTCAGCCGCCACCAAAGAAGCAGAACAATATCGCCGTACAATGTCAATGTAATAAAAACAGTGGCTTCAAACGCTAAAGTTTTAGCATTACCATTATTATATATAAAAAAAAGTACGATGTCTCTTCAGATATCAGACAGCACGATGTGTCGTATATTGTCAATCTGTGAATCAAGTTTCACGCCCCCCACCCTGCCCTTCCTCAACAGCCACAGACAACGAATATTATTTGCAATATAGATACTTCAGTTTTCCAAACAACATTATTAATACAGTGATGAGTTAATGATAGTTGTGAAAAATGGAAAATGTATAAGAGATAAAAGGTACGGGTAGATTTCCAGGAATCGCGGAATCGCATAGCACCCCAAATACAGCCATAGAGCTATGCATTGCAGAGTAGGTCCTCAACAAAAATAAGCTGTAACGGAAAAAATTGTAGACGGGTTGCTCCGAAAATCCAACAACTACAATTTAATTATACGCAAAATACAGAAAAATATGATATTATTATACCAGATTTATATAGCGCCCTTTTCATAATAAACACGTTCAAAGGCGCTTTATAGCAACTGCAGGGCGCGAAATCATCCTCTACTAGTACAGACACAGAGCGATCTGACCAGAGGGACATAGTGAGATAAAGCCCCCAGAACAGACAGAGAGAACTTTTCAGATACAGACGTGTCCGGCTAACTTAGCCTAGCTCTTTTCGAATAGACAGTCTGGTTCTTTAACGTGTCCGGTGTATAGCACCGATACACGCGAAGCAGTCCTTCCTGGGAAGAACCAGTACAGGCTTCTAGTTAGGTGGGAGACACTCAAGAGGATCTCAGAAATTTCCGGTGCCTGGATCTGGATTTGAACCCCGGACCTCTGGATTGACAGTCAAGCGTGTTACCACTAGACCACCGGCCCACCATAAATAAACATTTTACAATACCTGAAGATAGTCACTCGCCAGCAGATTTGTTTTTCACCATTGCTGATGTCACAATATATATACCTCGCCGCACATTTCGTTTTGCTTCATGTGCGCGGACTGTACAGCACTTATTGAAAAGCACACTATTCAAAGCTAATTCTAAGTGCAATAAAGCAATTGAATATTTGCTACTAGAAGAAACTTATTTTACATGACATCTTTTGGAAACAAAATAATTTTTTTACTGATAGATCTACGTTTTATATTCTCCCTTGCCTATCCTTTTATGACGTCCGAAATAGGTGTACAAATTCAGCACGACGTACATTGTAGTAAGGGACCACTTGCTTTAAATGTCAAAAAGAGCATAAAAAGCTCAAAACCTCAACTGTTATTCTAATTATTTGTATATAGAAATTTAGCACATTGTATGCTAATTATGAGCAGGACTTCTGGCAGTTCTTAATAAATTGTAAAAATTGTTAACTAATGTGGCTTCAAAGCCATCAATAAACCATACCATTATATTCATAGAAACAACCAAACATAGTGACATACCAAGTTGCACATAGTGTCTGCAGGTGAAGCAATCCCACTCTTGAGCAGAATTGACATCGACTTTGCAAATATGTCTATGATATTTACGAATATCAGTGTATTTCTTTTAATTTACGACCATATACTAAAACTGATATGGGTTTATACTAAGATATCTACCACTAAAAATAATGTAATTTCTTAATTCAATTGATTTTGTTATTATATAGCACACTTGACTGAGATTTGACAGAAATAACAAAACCCATGTTTCTAAATGTAATAGCAATTGTCTATCATAAAATGTTGTAAAAATGTACAATATTGCATTAATGCAGTACTGCATATTCAGGTCAATATTTTTCTACAATGTTGAGATTTATTAAACTTAAGTTTTTCAAATATACTAAGAAAAATCTGCAAATAAAAGATAGGGTCTAGACTGATTCGAAATAATTATGGATCTTATCATAGGAGTCTACGGGAAATATTTGACGACATAGTATTACATGCATTTGAAAATTCTATAATGTACGTTTTGATAAGTACGGAATCCTGTTGGGGCCATTTATAATGTCGCCGTCGTGTTTATGGGGTCGACACACGACAACGCGAAGTGACATAGCGACATTACGAGGTGACACCGGACAATCGCAAACGACGGCGACAATCCCAAACGACAATGTCGCGATATCCACTTTGAAATGTCGCCTTTCAAAAGCACCATATATCGCGATGTCACTTCGCGTTGTCGAGCGTCGTATCGCTTTGTCGCTATGTCACTTCGTAATGTCGCGATGTCACTTCGCGTTGTCGTGTTTCGACCCTGCAAACGCGACGGCGACATTATCAAACGACATAGATAAGACGTCTCATACTAGTTATTGTCTTCATTTAGTTAAATAGAATATATAGGTCACTGATCAAAGTTTTCAGTTATTTGCTCATGCTTGAAGAGATCATAAAATTTCAAACCTATCTTATGGCAAAATTTGGATCTTTTGTCACGTGTCATTATGTTTAAACGTTTTGAATCCCACGGAATTACCGTAAGTTCATGATTTTTGCTTAATGATATAAAATTGGAAATTTTTGATACATCTAGATTTTTAAGACGCTAAAGATGTTTCCATATCTTATGTTACATAGAAAGAAATCAATATCAGCTCATGTGAAATGCATTGTCCAAATATATGAGATATTTAACAGTGTTGAGTACAATACTGAATTCTATTGGACGAGTACACAGCAGTAGTAACCTATATTTGGACGAGGCGAATGCCGAGTCCAAATATGGGTTATTACTGCTGTGTACGAGTCCAACTGAATTCAGTATTGGACTCAAACACTGTTAAATTACCTCTTTATTTCACACCATAAAAAGATAGATGTAGAAAACAAAACTTCTCTATTTCATACATTTTAACTCGTAAACAACAACACACATTAATTTAAAATACGTTCTTCTCTGATGACACATGGATTCTATACATTTAGATCTACTTTCGGTTCAAAAAAAAAATTCGAAAACAACTTTTCGTAAAATTTTGAACCGTAACCGTGTTTATTGGACAGGAAATGTTCTAACTAAGAAATTGAGTGCTTACACTAACATGTTTTGTTCAAAAATAAGAAAGTTATACTCCTTTTTTTCAACAAAAATACTACTGTTGTCGCTATATACAAGGGAAGTAATTCAAAATTTCCTTATAAGGAATCGGAAGAGTCGTCGCGTCCAATATGAAAAAGATATGGATTTTTGGGACTGGCGTCCAATATGTAAAATTATGGAGTTTGTGGATTGTAGATTTCGGATGTTACTATATATACTTAATAAAATGTGACACACAGTACAATACTGGTTTCTATTGTATTGTCACGTGATAGAAAGAAAAGCTTCCAATTTGTTAAAATTATATAGGTGTGAAATAATATGTTTTATTTGAAGCTCTGTCTTACTCACTTACTAATATTTGGATGTGGTGTCAAAACAAAGCTTTTTTAATACTGATTAATGATTTTAACATATATAAGCTAATATTTAGCAATAAATAGGCGCGTTGCAGTATTGTATAAATTCCATTGTCAAGAAATTTAAATCACAGAATATCTTCGCCTCATCTTTCGTAACGGTTCTTTAAATTTACATATTTAATTATTTTGACAGTAACGGTAACAATATTTGCAAGCAAGAAATTGTAAAAATATACCATACTTTTCAAGTAGATTTAAATTTAAAAAAAAATATAACAGGACTAAAGAGTACGTCTTTCTGACTGGCCTCATGAAAAATCCTAAACATATAAAACTATAAAATTATGACTTTATATTCGAAAAAAGTCCACTTTCATGTACTGTACATGTAACACCTATAAAAACCCGAAAATGTAAAGTATGTCCGACATGAAAATGAGGATTGAAATGTAGGCAAATTCTATTATTATCTAGGCATATGCCTTGAAAATGTATTTTGTGAATTCT
This sequence comes from Mercenaria mercenaria, assembly GCF_021730395.1. Taxonomy (NCBI): domain Eukaryota; kingdom Metazoa; phylum Mollusca; class Bivalvia; order Venerida; family Veneridae; genus Mercenaria; species Mercenaria mercenaria. The sequence goes on along the minus strand of NC_069370.1, from coordinate 66,131,694 downwards.
TCAGTTGCCTCGTTTTATCATATACCATTTAAAGCATTTATAGGAAAATAGTTCTTAAAACTACATACCTGTGTTGACTCATTTCTCTGTCTTTAGGCCCATTGTCACTAGCAAAGTGTTCTACTACTGTTTGCAGATCAAATTGCCCCTTCAACCTTTTTCAAATCGATAGAGTTGCACGTTTACGTCACAAAAACTGTGAACCTGAATCTATTTTTGGAGTAACCCTGACAGGTTAACCACGCCTCATCCACAATAAATTATTCATTCACCTTGTCGTGAAACTTTTTTTCTTTATCTTGACGTCACACAAAGCACGAGCTCTGACACTATCTTCGAAGTATCGCCATACTAAGTCTTGCATACATTGTAAAGTGCAATATCACCTTAAAGGTGATAATGGTTATGTTTTAAAAGTAGAATATAGAATATTTCAACTACGTTCAAATGAAAACTGCGTTTTTTGTTTGTTATGACAATTATTATCGCCGAAATTTCTAACCACGCAAGGTATACATGGTTTTATAGAAAGGTATCATTGAATCTTCCAGCTACGTAACGCTTGTAAATCTAATTTTCATATCCATAAAAACAAATTTATTTGATATTCATGCTTTTGCAGAGTCGTCCGTAGCTTAATTATCGCAGATCTAACTCCATTATAGATCTAGTTTTTTGTGTTTATTTTTTTTTGGTGGGGTTTACGTGTATGTGAACTTATCTACTATTTATTTGAAGTCGTTAAAACCCTATTTCAGTAATTTACATACACGCAGTTGATAAGAATTGCCTTCGTTCACATGGAAAGAACAAGTTATAGACTCACATAAGTCAAAATAATTCGATGTTAAGTCTGTTTTATATTTGTGACAGTCACTCTAAAAGGACTAAAATAATTGAGGATAAATAACAGAACACCGTCATGTAAAGTTATTGTTTTTTCGCTTGCACTTTATGTGTAACGTTAATCGTGTTAAGGGGAATTATGATAACTTTTACATAAATTAATGAGTAATTGAATCCGCCTTTTGATTAGTCTAAATAATGAGACCTCGGGAAGACCGATTTTATATTTTTGATATTTTACGTTGTCTACCTAAAGGGGATATCGACCAGTCAAAAAACAAACGATATTCAAGTCTTGGGTACAATTATTTGGACTCCCTTTTGATACATGTAAGTTTTATTTGAATTTATCTCATATTCGCCACAAAATCAGCATTTCAACACAAATTTAGCGATGACATTTTCTTTTCTAATGGAGAAAACAATTTGTAACTGTTTCCTAGGATCTCGTCAAATTAGTTAGACTAAGACTCACATATTCCATAAGAAATTGCCGACTTTTTTCAACTTAAGAGGCATTGTCGGTTCCCGGATTCGAACTTATGCCCTTCAATCAGTGATGAGCGAATCCAACAACTCGAGTCAGGCACGTTTTATAATTATAGTGAAAACTAAACACGAAAACCATTATTTAAAAGAAAATTCTGCAGCAAAAAAGTACTGAAAGTTTGGCAGAAAAAGGCCTGTAATGTATCTTTTTTCACATACACACTACTTAAATATAGTGTGCATTGTGGCAAGATGCATTTAAATTCTAAATGAAGATTAGATCTGCTACATCTGTTACAATCCGGTTAAACACCCGTTCCAACAGTATTTATGAGTATTTAAATCGTCATTTCTCGGTCATGCAGCCAATGTAAAAAAGTTCATTCAGTATTTTTACTCGTATCGGAAAGGCGGAGTTACCTGTATAGACAAGATCCAAAAATAGCTTCAGCATCGCTAATTTTGTGACGTAAAGGTACAAGTCTATCGATTTAAGAAAAGGCGAAAGGGCAATTTGATCTGCAAACAGTAGTAAATAAACTTTTGGCGACAAAGGAAACTTTGTCGAAGTTGTCTGTCGTCACCATCAAAGTTCATAGGCAAATATTATGCTATTTGATTTTATATTTTGTTCCAACTTACCAACTTACTTCGCACGAAAAGAAAATACCTTTTCTATAGCAAGCTTCAAAGTATAAAAATTCACAGAAGAAAATTGCCGGGCCATGAAATATCAGGGAAGGACTTTTTTCATTTTCCGTGATATGTTGATGTTAGTTCTTTGTTCTATGCCAACTCTATAATCTCACCAATCAACACTTTTTTTATTTCGCTTACCTTTTCCTTATTTTGTAGTAACATCAGTCCGAAATTCAACTTTGATTGGCCGATTCCATCAAAGTGCATCGAAGTTTGAGGCAAAATAGGATATAGTTCTATTTAAAGAAAGATTATTAATGTTTTTTGATCAAATAAGGAATATGATCACCGTTTCCTTTTACCGTTATCATAATCATTTTGTCTAAATTTTGAAAGAAATGTTTACAACACTTGATCCCTTTGGCTAATAATAAAAATATTATTTTTTGGAGCTAACATCATTTTCAAATTGTGCAGGTTTCATGAATGCTAAAGGTGTTGGTTTTAAGTTGCATTATTTCAGTTCTACCACTGTAGACGAATATAAAGGAAAATATTAAAACAAAAAACATACGAAAATCGGCAAAATCATAGCCCCCTTCAAAACGAGTATGGTGTATTGGCTTGAACATTGCTGATATCCTGCAAATAAAGTAAATAAGATTGTTTTACTTTTAGTTTTTTTTCGTGGGTGGTGGTGGGTGTGTGTGTGTGGGGGGGGGGGGGGGGGGGGGGGGGTGTGGAGGAGGTGAAAGGACATATCCAAAAAATTACATATGGTTTATATGACGATTTTTCAGCTTTTTATGGTGGAAGAAATTTCCACCCCCTACCCCTATCAACCCCAAGCATTATTTCAGGCACGTGCAGGCATAAGAGTAGAACCACTGATCTTTCGCAAGCCAACTGAATGGTTTCCTTAAATGAAATATTATCTGAGGCGAATTTTTGAAACCCACACATAGTTACACTGTAGGAGGAAAGTGATTCGAAGTCATGTTAGTAAAGGCCATTTATGAAAAAAGGGGAAAAAACTCGCAAAGAATTGATTTTTGGTGAAAGCATTATACAATATGTATCTAACAGCATACTAAAAGTATAGAATGTTATCATGGTGCAAAATGCATGTTTTGGGGTAAAAAGTTAAAAAATATGATTGGAACTGTGAATTTCTGGAATCGGTCCATAATGATGTCAAGTTTTTTATTAAGAAAGCGAAATTTTGCATAGTAGTAGAAAATTATAACACAAAAAAATTAAGCTCATGACTATTTGAAAAAAATCCAAGATGGCTGCCAAAATCCAAGATGGCCGCCATTAAATCTCATTACACAGGAAAACCGTTTAAGCATTTCACAAAGTTCAAATAGTGTGAAAAATGACCAGCATCATAGAAAATACAAACATTTTATTTCAAAACACACAAACTTCAGTCTTAAAAAATTCAAGATGGCTTCTCAATTCCAAAATGGCCGCCATACGGTCATTTAGACAATACAGACCATGAATAAAGAAATGGCTCTAAAAATGGTTTGAAAATATTTTTCTTGCATCAAACATGACCCCCATTTTTTCTGATTTTTATTTAGCACTGACAATGGTCGTCAAGAGAATGTAAGATAAAGACATTTAAAGTAGGTCCTGATGTGTGCTGCAGCCATTGGAAATATGTTAATTGTATATAGAATAACGAAGAACAGCTATTTAGTCTGCTGTAACATACAAGGGAACATTGGCAAAAATTGAAATCTGGCCAGATCAGGATGGGAAAGGTCTAATTTGACTAGAATTTGATCATGTTGATAGAAGATGACAAATGTATTGCAATTTTGCTTTAAATATTGATAAAAATAAAAAGACAACATTTTCAATGTATTTGTGTGTGTGCACAGTATTTTTTCTCAAACTGCATTTTGGTGTCCTAACGATTGCTAATTTCTAGTAGTTAGAGGTAAAGTTGAACATATTTTACAGTTTAAATGTGTAATTTGCCCTAGCAGTGTAGCAGATCGCAGTAGAAAATGACAAAACAGGGCAAAAGTAGGCTACAGTTATGGTAATTGATTGAAAATTATTTTTGCCAAAATTTGACGAGTTGTCACATGTTACTGAAATTGCCATAAAACCTGAGAAATTGTTGGTATAAACTGAAACCTTGTATTTAGGTTGTTTGTACATTTCAAATGAAACTGGCACAATCTTAGAGAAAACGTTGATCTTATAGGCATACATACACTTAATAGGAAAATGGTCAAAAATCGTAGTCGTATAATAACGGATTCATATAGTCCTCATTTGTGGCTCTTTAGAGCTATTTTCCTTATTTTCTTTGCAATATTTGCTGAAATCAAATGATAGATCTATGCTTGACATGTAGGTAGCATTTTCATAATAAAATAATAACTCTACAGAATGTGTCATGTTGACTTAGATCATACACTACCACTGTAGTTTGGGATCTCATTGGTTAGCTAATTTTGCAGTTTGTGTGTTTGACTGAAAATATTTTTCTGCATCAAGCATGAACCCTGCTTTTCTTTTTCATTTTATTCAGTATTGGCAATATTCTGCAAGAAAATATAACTTACAGACATTTTAAATAGGTCCTGATGTGCGCTGCAGTCATTGGGAATATGTGAATGTTATAAAGAATAAAAAAAGAACAGCTATTAAGTGTGTCATTACCTTAAAAAAACATTAACTGAATACATTTTACTAAAGTACGATTCGCAATAGCATAGAAATCTATATCATAACAACACCTCCACATAACATATGTAAATATCGGGATACGAGTTATATGACACAGGAAAATGCTTACGCCTTTAACATCTTGAACAATGTAATGTGTCCAATCGCTATGGAGACTGTGCTATGTTAAAACGTAGAGCTGGTGAGACCATATACAGTACCTTATAAATTTTTTTTCTCTGGCTACCTCGCCTTAATGATTCATGACTGTAATGATTTCAGGGATCAGACGAATCACTCAATGTTTCAAACTAACAACCTTAAACTAATGATAATCAGCTCAAACTCCTATAGGCTGGGAATACTGTGTTTAACCCTTTTTTTTTTTTGAAGTTCCTGTCCGCCAATGTCTTTGAATTGACAACATACGATGGTCCTTTCGCATAGATGTTCAGCCGGTGTTCTCTTATATGAAGCTGCAACTCAGTATGATGCTCCTGGATGCTCAGCGCTTATATGCTTTAAAATATAGCATTAAAATGACCAAAATGCCTTGGCTGTACTTTACCGATAACGTTGAACCTCGTTCTCTTACTGACTCAGACGATTACCAAACCAAACGTCTCTGTCTCAGATTTCCAATGATCAGCCTGTATTTTCTATTATCTATCCCGTAAAGGTTTAATTTCTATGCGCTGGCATTAACGCTCGAGACCTAGTTACAATACTGCAACTCTTCTTTAGTCTCAAACGTCTTTTTTATATAATTTATCTGCCCTGACATTGTAGCTGCAACCGCTTTTTTTTCAAGGTACTGGGATAAATTATAAGTTGAATCATTGATGTGTGGATACATAATGACTTCATTGTAATTCATCCACTCATCTATACCCTAGCAGAGGTGTGCTTTGACTGGTGCTATTTATGAAACTTGTTTCTGATTGGCCCAAATTCGAACATATTTTACATTGAATACACGAGTACATGATCTAACAAATAGTTGGTTCTCTTTTACTATATGACTGTATATAACATAATGTGCGATGCTGAGATCCAGCTATGACTGTTATTAACCCAAGTCGTTCATAAGGTTATAACACACTAAATAGCTGTTCGTCTTTACACTATATAAAATTGACATATTTTCAATGGCTGCAGCACACACATCAGGACCAATTTAGAATGTCTGTAACTTACAATTTATTGAAGAATATTATCAGTGCTGAATAAAAATCAAAAGAAAAGCGGGGGTGATGTTTGATGCAAGAAAAATATTTTCAGTCAAACACACAAATTGCAAAAATAGCTGAAAATGAGACCCTAGATTGTAGTGGTGGTGTATTATATAAATTTCCATGACAAATTCTGTCATATTATTATTTCGTTGTGAAAATGCTAAGTACATGTCAAGCATAGATCTTTCATGTCATTTCAGAAATATAATTGCAAAATATAAGGAAAATAGCTCTACATAGCAAAAAAAAAAAGGAAAAAAAGGATGAGGACTATTTGTATCTACCATATTTTTCATGCCATTTTCCTATTTAATGAAGAAGACAAGAGCTGTCAGTGAACAGCACGCTCGACTATTCTCAGTGCTTGATAGTATAATATAAGCTATGAGTAAAACTTTAACATTACAATAAGCATATTCTTAGTTGAAAAGGGGCCATAATTGAGTCAAAATGCTTGATAGAGTTGCCTCCTCCTTTTTTACAGAATGTGGTCATGATGGTAAACAAGTATGCAAAATATGAAAGCAATATCTCAATGGACTTTGAAAATATTTGGGATGGTACGCAAATTTTACGTTACAATAAGCATATTCTAAGTCGAAAAGGGGCCATAATTCAGTCAAAATGCTTGATAGAGTTGCCGCCTCCTTTTTACAGACTGGGGCCATGATGATCAACAAGTATGCAAAATATCAAAGCAATATCTCAATGGACTTTGAAAATATTTGGGATGGTACGCAAACTTTAACATTTGTGTGATGCTCACACACGCTCACGCCGACGCCGGGGCGAGTAGGATAGCTCCCCTGTTCTTCGAATAGTCGAGCTAAAAATTAACTGAAAACACTTTTTAATGTAATTTTGCCTCAAAACCATGATTATCATATGGGAAATGATCTTACTAAGAAAGAAAAGTACCCATACTTGTATATTTTGTTAATAAATAAGAAAGTTATTCAACTTATTGCTGCTTTACGACAATTTCTACTGCCGAATGACTCGGCAATTTTATCTCTGTACTTCACTATTGCCCCGTATTGAATCTGCTGGCAGAATGTTTTCCATCTTAGGTAAACTGCATACTGTAACTAACAATAACCAGCTTATTATAAAATTATGTAAAAGCAATGATAAGAGACAATTTGACCTAAAATCGACGACAATTCTGGTTTAAATGTCGTTTTTATGGCGGCCATATTGGATTTAAGACGCCATTTTGTTTTCTTCTAAATTTCTAATTAGTTTACATTTTGCACAATACAGTAATCTAATGTTGTGCCAAAGTTGGACCTCGTTAGATGCATAAATATGTTGTTATGAGCCAGTTCCAGAAATCCGCAGTTTCATTAATATTTTAAACATTTTAACCCCAAAAATAGACATTTTGCATCATGATATTTTTCTATACTTTTTATATGTTGTTGCATACATCTTGTTTAATACTTACACAAAAAATCAATTCTTTGCGAGTTTTTTCCTTTATTTGGCATTTTGGCCATAAATGGCCTTTACTATGTTTATTTTGTGTTATCTTGCTTAGAACCAACAGGTCACATATTCTGTTCTGTTCTTATCTACATGATCGCTATTAGTCACGTTTCTATGATACTATTAAAACAAACTTCAAACAAACTTCTAACAAACAAAAGCCCTTGGCTATAATTTAATGAGTATTGTGATAATATTTGTTTTTTTTTATAATGATTATAGTTTGGATTATGATTTGGAACACGTTTCCTTCAAATAATCTAAACATCAATCTTTCAGTAATTTTGAAAAGAAAGTGCTATCTGTATGAAAACCAATCATTTCAGAAATATAATTATCAAAGTTATTTAGCATTCAATTTACATATAGCTGGGGAAAAGCGAAATCTTATTTAATGTATGTTTCAAAAGACTTGTTGATCTGGAGCATTTTGCAACGAAAAGGCTTATGGACAGAGCGTCCGCTAGGAGTGCGGGAGGTCGTTGTTTTGACTCTCGGCCGCGTCATACAAAAGTCGTAAAAAATGGTACCAGTAGATTCCCCTTTCTCTTCAGAATCGACCGAAAATAAATTTGTATAAACTAGCGAAGTATTGTACTGCGAATAACACTATTGAGAAAGACTATACATATATGATACATGAAACATAATTACATTTGTAAACCTTACTGGTGCACTTTTTCCCTGACTTCCGTACCATTTTGTGGAATCTTGAATCCACTTGCATTTATTTAAAAGCAAGCTTTATGTCTGTAGAATTAAAAAAGAACATACTAACTAACTTAGCTGTTCTAAAGATAAATATATTATCTATAGCAAACTAAAAGGAGTTCAAGTATCATATAGTATGTTACAATTCATATCTGGCTGTGAATTACTCATAATAATACCGGGCTTTGGACGCTTTTGGGTTGGACATAATAACATAAGACTGAACTGAAATGAAATTGAGATTTCCGTTACGAGTTGGACGTCGCCATACAACGTCAATGTTTTCAAAATAGAAGTCGTTTCAAACACCAATCGCCTTAGTTGCACTATTCTATTATCTTTTTTCGATGTAACAGAAATTAGATAATATTGCTTTTATGGATGTTATGAGGCGGCCACTGACCATCAATTAATGTCAATGTGATACAAAAAAGTGACGCTTTAGTCCATAAAAGGCGCGGCTGCATCAGTATACCAGTAGGGTCGTTGTTGCAGTCGACCATTTACCTCCAGATTTTCTCCATCTGTATCATATAACGAAAAAACGTTAAAAAGTATCATTATATACATGAACTGAAATAAATCAAATTATATTAAATACTAGCATAAAAGTACACTTGACAGAACATGAAGTATACTTGATGATGGGACTGTATTACTATGTCGGCAGTGTTGTGGTTGCTGTCGACCATTCACTTTTTTGATCTGTTTGTTTGTGTTGGGTTTAACGCCGTTTTTCAACAGTATTTCAGTTATGTAACGGCGGACAGTTAACCTAAGCAGTGTTCCTGGATTCTTACCAGTACAAACCTGTTCTCTACAAGTAACTGCCATTTTCCCCACATGAATCAGAGATAAGGACGAATGATTTTAGACACAAAGTCTTTTATCAAATCGTCACGGAGAACTTACGGCCCGCTCGAGGAACGAACTCGCGACACCGCGATCAGTAGATCGGCGCTCTTCCTATTGAGCTAAGCGGGTCCATCTGTATCATATAACATATAGTATTCAAAAGTAACTTTATATATATGGATTAAAATAAATTCAATATTACGTTACTAATTCTAATACATATATATCATTGCACTTTAAAAGAGCGCAAAAGTATACCTGTGGTCGGGGTTGTATTATCATGTCGGCAGTGGTGTGGTTGCCGTCGGCTTCTCACCTCCAGAATTTCTCCATCTATAACATCATATAACGGTAAAGTACTCAGAGTCTATTCATTTAGACGAATTAAAATAAATTCATTATTAAGTTAATAAATCTACTTAAAACATTTATTATTAACTCCCTACTGGTTGAAAACCAGCTTCGGTGACTATAGGAATGCACTATTCCGTCCGTCCGCAATTTCTCGTCAAGTCTATAACTCTGTCATTTATGAAGGGATTGTATTACTGTTTGGCACATATGTTCTCTGTTATAAGACGACGTGTCCTGCGTAAAATCTGGACCCCCTAGCTCACAGTTCAAGGTCACAAGGTTAACAGAGCTTCAACAATCCAAGAAGCGACTTTGATATTACTTGTCCCAAATGTACCCCATAATAAGATAATGTGCCATGCACAACTTTCAGACCCCTTACTTTAAGGTCAAGATCACACTCGGCAGTCAAATGCAAAGATAGCATGAACAGGGTCTGTTTCGTGTCCGGTCCAGAATTCTGTCAACGGTCAAGTATTACAGTATTACTTCGCATTAAGTTTCCTTATAATCAAACGACGTGTCACATGTAACATCTAGATCCCTGGTTCAAAGGTCAAGGTCACACTTGGTTATCAAACGTCAAAAGGTTTTGTTTTTCTTCGCGGTCCGTAAAATGCAAATAAGATTTTAGTTGTCACAAATATTCCCCTGCGCAAAACCCGGACCCGTAGCTGAAAGGTCAAGGTCAAACTCAGACACATTTGGAGGTCAAAGGCCAACAGGGCTTTTTGCCCTGTCCGGGGTATAACTCAACAATCTTAAAGGGATTTTAATACTACCTGCCATCAATGTACCCCATAATAAGATGACATGTTATGCACAATACACAGACTCCTAGCTTAAAGGTCAAGGTCACACTTAGAGGTCAAAAATCAATATGTCTTTTTTGCTGTATGGTAAATAACTCTGTCAGTAATAAAGGGATTGTTATATAACTTGGCACAAATGTTTCCCATAATGGGGCAACATGTCTTACGATACACCCTTATCCCTAACTCAAAGGTGAATTTTACAGTCATAGGTCAAACGGTAATAGTTTTGTTTTATTCTGGGCCATATCTCTTTCATCAATTAAGGGATTTTAGTATCACTTCACATAAATATTTCCCATAATAGGACAATGTGTCATGTATAATACAATGACCCCTAGCTCAAAGGTCTAAGACATACCTGAATATCAAATGTTAACATTGATCTTTTCTTGTCCGGCCTGTAAAATGTTCTTATATAAGCTCATGCGTCTTATACTCCCCATTTAAAAAACGTTAGGGTATTTTATCAGAATTACTTCCATTTAACATGATGATTTCTTACACCTTTTCTCATGTTTTCCCACCAATTTAAAAATGAAATGTTATCAAAATTGAAATTAAATACTTTTTAATATTTATAGATGTTATTAGCAATCAACAACTGTACATTTTAAAATATGCACATCGTACTCCAAGTGTTGTGTTATGACACATTGTACATATAGTACAATGTTGTTTATACATTATTGACAGATATCCGATCATCGTGTTATGCAGCAGTAGAGAAAGGTATTGCTTTCCAGTAGGGGACTTTGTATTGCGTGGCAATACTTCATTCACGTGTTTACTTTGAAAGAACATGAAAGTGCACCCGCGGATGCGGGTGTATTATCATTCTGGCAGTTGTATAGTTGCCGTCGACCATTCACCTGCTGACTTTCTTCATCTATACAAAATAATATTTAAACTATTTCAAGTGCATCAATTCATGAAAAGTTTATTTTTAAGTTATTAATAAAATCTAATTACTCTCATTATATTTTGAAAGACATGAACTAGTAACGAAATCTCTCCTAAAATGTTCACTGTGCCATGAATACTTTTTTCTATTAGTTAATGTCAAAAGACGAAAACGGTATACGGTCACTTTTTTACGTTACACAGGGTAGGAGATACAATGATAAATTATGGACTGGAATTAATAGTCTATGCCATTGACAATATTTCATTCTGAAATTCAACGAGGACTTATATGGTTATTGCAAGAATTAAGGTAGCTTTGCATGTTTTTAAAGCTGGAAGTAATGACGTAACGTCATATATCCGGATAATGTATAATAGTATCAGAAATCGGCATACGGGAACGAAAATATTTTTTAAGAAGTAATGGCAACCCGTGAGTAAATCTACTAAAAGTGCAATGCCTCTATCATTCTAGAGTACCATATTCTATTAAAATTCGATACATTAAATAATTTCAAATACAAAATCAGCTTGGAATGTGAGGGCGTAAATGCTGCCTTACATGGAGCATCGCTTTTACGCTTCCTACGCCAGCAGATCACGGATATGATATTAATAACGCAAGCAACAACTCCAAGACCTCCGACCACATATCCCACACACTCCGCGGTTGTTGTACATTTTCGCTTTCTCGAGCCAGCTATAACGGTTAAAGAACATTTAAGTACAAGTTACATATTGGTTTCATGTCGCCAAGCATTAAGAAACAAACGGACACACACATTACACTCATACACCAAACGACTATGTTGATCTCGACGCAAGCGGGCATGACAAAAATCTGTGTATTTATACATGTGAATATCAGAATTATTTCTTGACACAAAGCAACATTTTGGGCATGTTTCAAAGTTTCATATTTAAAGCGGAAATATTGCGATGTCATAGAAAGAATACTTTTCATAAATGGTCCGGATTATAGGTACACTAAAAGTATAATTTAAGTCAATGCATTTAACAGCTGGTTGGTAATAAAAAGTAACAAAATTAACCCTTACTTATAGATATTTCATTGTAATTCATGAAATCTCGATGTGACCTGCCTTACGATGTTTGAGTTTTGCCTCTCTTGTCATGCTTTTTGCGTTTTACATTCTGCGATATTCTGTTTTTTTTTATTGTTGTTTTTATTTTTGAAAGTTTTGCTTCCTATGTCTGAGTTTTGCTTTTAATGCTTGCTTATAGCCATAGAATTTCGAAGTGTTAACATAAAGCAGATTTAAAGAAAATTTGAAAAATAACTGCGTACAGTTTATTGTAAACATAAAATTGAAAAGTTTATGTATATTGACAGTACTTTGCAATTAGGCTTGAAACAGTAGACACTTCATACACGTACAGGTAAAAACAGTATAAGTGTACTACCACTGAAAACTGGAAGTCGTTTTAACAAAAGACTGTTACTGCAATACATATAATTAAGAATGTAGCCCTACATACAATTAATTTATATATATTTAGTAAATTTAAATGAATTTAATGAAATGTTTTTTTCATCTCAAGTAAACATCCATAAGATAAAATATTTTAGTGAAAGAGAGACATTGTATATTTTCAAAAGCGAGATAGATACGCACCTTGTGTTGTAAAGGAGACACAAACAGGTGAAGATATTCATGCAAAAATATATTGCTAAACCTACCAGTCTGTCATAGGTCTGAATATTTATCTTAAGTAATGGCTTTCTTTATCTCATTATCCCGGAACATGTGTAGCGTAGACGAGACGCTACATGAGAAGGCGGAACGCGATATAAACAGGCAAGTAACCTTATATAACCATATATAAGCAGACGGTATGTTATATACATAAACAGACGAATTGCTATATGTAGGCAGACGAAACGTTATATATGAACATACGAAACGTAGTAGGGTATATGTATATATATATATATGTTTGTTTTAGTGTAAGATCGAACTATATTTCACCGAATGAACTCTATACTGCAATATTTTCACGAGAGTGAAAATGTAAATTATGGTGTCCACGAGTGAAATACATTTCGATCTTACACTGAACCAAACACATTTTCTATTTATTTTATTCATTTTTGAATGGTTTTAACCAAATTATATCAAGTTTGTCCGCGCAACGTCACGTGCATCTCATTATGACGTCATAATATCGTGACGCCAAAATATCTTTGTAGAAAAATTGTAGATAGTTCTATTATGTTTCCTTATTTCTTTTACATTTATTTTTTACATTTATTTATAATTAAATGTTAATATTTTTGATCCTGTTATTATTTTTACACATTTGCCTTTACCTAAGAATATTTTGCAAGGAATTGTCTATCATTCATAAAACATATTTTTTTCTCGCATTCAAGTGTAGTTCCATACCAGTAAAAAATAAAAATAATATGTTCACTCTTTTAAACAGTGAAAATATCAATTTTAGTTCACTGATAAATTTCAGTATTTCACTGAAAAGCATAAAATGAAAGCTTCATATTATCAGACAAGACGCTATATGAGCAGACGAGACGACGTATGGGCAGACGAGACGCTGTGTATAAGCAGACGTTATATGAATTCGTTTGAGAGATTCCGTTATACAACTTCTTTTGTTAATTGCAAATAAATTTAATGGATAGTTTCACGTACCTATTATGTTAATAAAACTCTTTGATAAAAGAATTTGCATACATTTGTTTTAGTATTTGTTCTGAAAATCAAGTCGCTTTCAAAAAAAGTAAACAATTGTGTCCGTCGAAATTTTGTTTAGTCACTGACCTAATAAAGCAAAATTATACCCCTCGATTTTGCCCTTTATTTTGCAAGAAGGTAAGATAATTCAGCAGACGAGATGTTATGTGAGCAGACGAGACGCTAAAATATATGCAGACGAGAGGCTAAAAATGAAGTGTAGAACGTTTCTTTTCCTGCACAAGCACAGTCAATTATAGACATCTCTCTCATGTAGACAGGTTTTTGACGTACTTGTTTAAATAAATCTCTTCTGTCACCATAACATACATTAATTGATATGGAAGAAAGGAACTGGGAAACGAATAGGTATTGCAGATAAACTATTTACTTATTAATTCTTTACCATTGACTGTCCCTTTAACCGCAACAGATTGTTTACTGTCATAATCAAAGTCTGGATTCCATTTTAATTCAACATAATCGGAAGTTATATCGCTGCAAGATAATTTCGTGACGGCATCCGGAGAACCTAAATAAAACCAGTACAACAAAACAGCATCCAGTAGGATCTAAAGCAAACTAATATAAATCTAAGTTGACAATAAGAGAGCATCCATATGTATACTGAATTCAACTTTGTATGGACATTATGTCATCTATAAACAAATGTATTCAAGGCGTATCTGACTAGACCTTATTTTAAGTCATTAATTCAAAGTAAATGAAAAAGATACAAACTTACTTTGAAAAGATACTAGAACGGAATTGAAGAATAAACGACTTGAAGCTCAAAAGGGGAAAAGCATGTGTTTCTAAGTGTATCTATTTTGTAGTTTATCTCAGTGTATTCTATTTTCTGTTTTATTCTTCATTATCTGGGAATTTCGTAATTATAACATTATTATGTACTGATTATGTAATTTTACCATTAATGCGTGAATATGTAAGGGGGAGTACACCAAGAGTTGCCTTCTGGATTGGTTTTATATCTACCGCCCGTTGATATGTTTTGCAATATCTATTATAAAACATAGTACATTTATAAAATTTCTTACACATTCGGTAAAAGTATGTTGTTAAGAGCCTACATAAACAACAAACCTTAGTAGTAGTAGTGTAAAGATGTCATTTTAATTAATATTACAATCACAAACTATTTTTAAAAGTCATAAATACAGATATATACAGTATTTGGTTTGTTTTTATTCAACAGGTAAATATCTTTTATAAAGATACAGAGGGGAAGATATTGAAGTTTCACTAATGTATGATCAAACCAATTAAATTTGTTTCTAGAATATTGTAGGATAAGAATGTATGCTATTCATGCAGCTTATTCGTAAATTCTAGACATCCTTGTTGCTTTTGTGAATATTTAAAAATGGGTTGAATGAATAGAATGATACCATAGCATTACTATGTTATTAACAACATATTTTTGAAACGTTTGACAAATGTTATAAGTGCAAGCGCCTTTAGTAATATCAATATATATTGGGCGCGTTACAAGTTTCGTTAAGTGTACACAATATGTCTTTTCTAAATTTTTAGAATATCTAATCAAGGACTATAAAAGTGGATTACTTATAAAAGTGGATTACTTAATACAAAATTTAATGACGCAATGTTTCAATTCCAAAAAGCATGACAAGCATCACTTTGTTTCTATTTTCTTATTCTAGTATATGTGCGGTGGTTTAATGGCCAAAGCAAAAGAGCAAAATGTCTTTGTAATACCAAGGATAATCTTAAAACGATGATGGTAAGTACCCGGTTACTAGAAAGCCTTTCACGGATACGTAACTAGACCTGTCACTGAATACTTCTGATAGGTTTGAAGAAAGAAAAGATATTATCCGGATATGAAGCAACTTTTATTAAATTATATTCAATGTCAGTAAACCAAAAACAATATATTTAAATGTTATACAATACCTGATGTTGATTACAGGAGGGCATTATCCGGAAACGAACGGCAGAACAGACTGAAGAACAATTGAGTTATAAATAATATCTCACTTCCCTGAATGGACGAAATATTCCAAAGCAGAAATGTACCGATTTCAATCTTACAAAACCATTTGTTAAATATTCTTACATGATAACTTACCATCCTCTTTTATCGTAAATGTATAATTTTGATTCCCGATTTCATTCTTGATGTTAAGAACATAATCTCCAAAATCGTCTTCAGTAACGTTATGTACTTCTATCTTTGTAGTGAGTCCATGATCTGTATGTTTGAACGGTATGTTGTTGTGCCACCAAGAGAAAACAACAGGGTGAGGATTGCCAATCGCTTGTACTTTAAACGTTGTGTTAGCTCAAAGACGAGGTGCAGTTGTATTGACAAGCGGCACCGCTGGGTCCGGCCCGGGAATACCTTTAGTTGATAATTCAAAACTGATTTGGTTTGGCAACCAACTTAATACGTAGTTAAAAATTTTTCCTTGAAGTTGGAAAAATAACAATAACATCTGCATTGATAAATACAATAGGTTTGTTAAAATTGTACAAGTTTACATATGGCATTTGAAAAGAGTTGCATTGAACAAACATACTTCAGAAACCTTTTAAATAGCCAATCATTGATTTTACTCTCTTTGTGTGCTTTAGTCGCCATCGTAAACGCATTTGGACAATGGGAGGTGGTGCAAGACACTCCAAATCCAAATGCTTCCCTGTTCTTTAGCGTTTCAGGTGTAAATCACCCATGGAAATCTTATAACAATGTTGATAATCCTACTATGATCCCATTGCCTCACAGCGTTTACTCTCAGTACCCTTATGGCTTTATATTGTTCAAATGTTACGCAACGAACGTTATACCCGCATAAAGTTGGTCGCTAGTTAATGACTTCTGATCGTCAGTTGAATATTCGTCAGTTGAATATTCATCCGACTTCTAGTTGTCAGTTGAATATTCAGCTCTCTTCTGGTGGCCAGTCCTCAGTTGAATATTTAACCAACTTCTAGTTGTCAGTTAAATATTCAACTCATTTAAGGAAATCAGTCGTCAGTTGGTGATTCAAGATTTTACTGTAAGTTTCAAACATAACTACATGTACTTACCCCGATTATCTGCCCCTGCCTCCGTTTGTTAAATTAAGGGCCCTTTGTAATGCGTATTTAGAAAAGATAATAGGTAAGGGTGGACTTCTCGGAAGCACAGAACACCAAAAACACAGCCTCAGAGCCACGCATTTGCAAAGTAAGCCCACAACAAAAAGAAGCTGTAACGGAAAATATTACAGACGGGTTGCTTCAAACATAGTTTCCATTTTCATATCGTATCACCACAGACGTTTGTGTCTTGTTGTATCATAACCAATGACAAAACAGAGATTGGCAGTTGTTGTTGTTAGCTGATACGTTAAGACTGGTAACAGTAGCTGGTGGCCCTGTCAAAACAAAAATATTTTATAAATACATGTAAACTTAATTCTTCGAAACATCTGCATAGCGTATCGGACTAGCTGTTGGGCGCTTTCCAGTAAATATAAATAAAATTCGTACCATTTACTCTGTGACAATTTACTATTTTACAAAATAGTTGCTATTTATCGGTTTCTGTTGAAACTTTATTTGAAACTTAAGAACACAACATTGACTACTTACGGGTTTTTTCCAGAATTCGTGGCATACTTGGAGGTGCGGTCAATTTTAAAATAGAATTGGACGCATGGCTGCTGGATAAGCAAAAGATTTGAACTGACAGATAGACTGTGCCTGGCCTAAGCAATGTCTAGTAAAGTGGATGGCGAGCTGAATACCTTATTACTTAACTTACTAACTGTAGACTGAATGACTACAAAATGTATGAACATGCAAAGTGAATGGCAAGTTCAGTAATTGACAAATGACTAGACTATGCCAACGTCTCGAAAACTTCTGGATGACTGCTTAGTTTTCTGACAAGAAATATATTTAGTAATCTGTTTGAGAAACATGATGATGTCTAGTTAGCTGTCTGGCAAGCCTTATATCTAATAATTTGTCTCGTGAGTCTAGTTAGCTATCTAACATACTGAATGTCTCGGACACTTGGAAGTTGTGTGGCAAACAGGCTTCCTTTTGGCTGTCTTACAAATTAATAATTGTAAAGCTTTCTGACAATGACGCTCTGTCTTCTGAACTCGGCGATATATGACCTTTTTGTGTCGAGTCGCCGTAAAACCCAACTCATTCATTCATTCTGTCTTCTGAAAAGGCATTGAGTACGTAAGATTTTGGTTCTTACGGTTTGCTTTTTATATATTTGTACACGAGCATTTGTGTGTTACATGCCATGCCTTTTTGTTTCCATTTCGTGTGTTAGAGATTCACCTTAACGGGATTAATTTTATTTACACTGTCCCGTGTCTTTGGAACATGGTGCGGTAAGAGTGAGGTTGAGTGCGCACCATAGACCGGTTTAAGCTCCCCAGTGTTTTTTTTTTCACTGACAGTTCCAAGGCGGTGCCCCATTGTGTTCCTTTGTTTGCTCATTTTGTCCTCGTGTCTTGGCTTTGTGTGCTAGTGTGTGTGTTTGTGATGTGCACGTCTGCGTGCTGTGGGTTTCGTTTTGAGGAGGTTGCGTGTTTGGTACATGGCATTCCCTGTTTGATATTTGTCGTTGTTTTTTTTTACAGAATACGTTTAAGAAAAGCGAATAAATATCTTTTTTTTAATTTTGTGCTTTTCTGTTAACTGCACTTCGGTGCTGCTGTAGGCACTGCAGGTGTAAATTCCTGTATCTTTTCTCGTAAAATTTACAATGTTCATTTGTGGACCATATTCATAAACCCACAAGGGCCGCTCTAGAATGTTTGACCTTTAACACTGACATAAAACATGACATGCACATTTGCGCCTTCTGTTATATTTGTCTGTTTAAATATAAACACATCTGAAAAATGTTAACGCTACCTATCAAAAGTGTACGATATGATTTATTGATTTGCCATTGTTTATTATAGATCAAAGAGTATGTAACAATTTCATTGCATCGTTGTCACTTTAACATATTTTCATTTCAATGAATATATGGTCTTAGGACATTGTATATGCTTTCTTGGGCATTCTTTTGTTGTGGAATGAACAGTTAAATGAGCTAGCATTTTTTTCAAGAGGAAATTACCAGGACAACTGTCCTGTTTAAGTGGTTGCGGATAGAAATATGAAAATATGCATATATATGCTGTACAGTTCTTATATGTAAGAGAAGTATTCAGAAATTTTAGAACAAGTGATATAATATTTTTCGTCTCTTTGAAATGTCCAGTATTCAATTGACGCTTTAAACATTGTGTAGAAAATGTTCTGTATAGCTTCATGTTTATATGATATTTTTAGCTCACCCTGTCACAGGTGAGATTTTGTGATCACCCTTCGTTCGTCGTCTGATCGTGGGTCCGTCAACAATTTCTTGTCTGCACGATAGTGGTTTTATTTAAGATTTTATTTTAACCAAACTTGCACAAAACTTGTATCACCATAAGATCTTGGATCCTTTCTTTAACTGGCCAGGTCTCATAATGGGTTCCAGAGTTATGGCCCCTGAAAGGGCAAGAAATTAGCTAGTTTGACCTTGTCTGCACAATAGCAACTTTATTTATGATTTGATTTTTACCAAACTTGCAAACAACTTGTATGACCATAAGATCTTGGTTCCCTTTCTTGAACTGGCCAGATTCCGTTATGGGTTCCAGAGTTACGGCCCCTGAAAGGGCCAGAATTAGCTATTTTGACCTTGTCTGCACAATAGCAGCTTCATTTACCAAACTTGCACATAACTTGTATCACCATAAGATCTTGGTTCCTTTCTTGAACTTGCCAGATAACATTATTGGTTACAGAGTGATGGGCCCTGAAAAGAACCAGAATTAGCTATTTTGACATTGTCTGCAAAATAGCAGATTCATTTATGATATGAATTTAATCAAACTTGCACAAAACTTGTGTCACCATAAGATCTCGATTCCTTTCTTGAACCGGCCGGATCCCATAATGGGTTCCAGAGTTATGACCCCTGAAAGGGCCGAGATAAGCTATTTTGAACTTGTCAGGGCCACATGAATTATTTTCCTTAAAGAACTGTCTATTATGTTTCTTGTGTATGTCTTGCAGATTGCAGTCCCTCTCTCTCTTTATCGGCCGGATTCCATAATGGGTTCCAGAGTTATGGCCCCTGAAAGGGCCAAGATAAGCTATTTTGACCTTGTCAGGGCCACATGAATTATTTTCCTTAAAGAATTTACAAAGCTAAAATTAAAATCACCTATCTTGTCATAAACATTGGTATGTATAAATATATCGTAAATAGAGAGATATCAATCTAGAAATGAAGCATTGTGTGCGCGTATGTGTGTCTGTTTGTGTGTGCGTGCGTGCGTGTGTGTGTGTTTTCGGGTTTAACGTATTTTTCAACAATTTTCAGTCATATAAACGACGGTGTCTACTTATAGCAGTGAGTACAGTATCCAACTTTATAGTGCTGCCTCACTGGAATATCACGCCCTAGACACAAGACATGATATCCCCCCCACCCGCTTAAATTATACCTGTTAGTAACCTATCGTTTCTGTCAAAATTAATTGAAAAAGCAGCTCTGTTCAGGCTCAATGATCATGTAAACAAACACAATCTTCTACCAAAAAACCAATCTGCTTACAGGAAAAACCATTCTTGCGAATCAGCATTGTTACGTCTTGTAAATGATTTACTGGATGCTATGGAGAAGAAAGAAATTACGGCGCTAATTGCCATCGATCTCAGTGCCGCCTTTGATACTGTAGATCATGACATTCTTGTTGATGTGTTAAACAAGCAGTATGGCGTTCGTGGAACAGCACTGAGCTGGGTTGATTCCTATCTGCGCCCCAGAAGTTGCCGTGTAAGTATAAATTCAGCCATGTCATTTCCATGCCAATTAAATTGTAGCGCTCCACAAGGGAGCTGCTAAGGACCATGGCTATATTTGACATATGCGGGGACACTGTTTGATGTTATTCCGCCGTCGATTTCAGTTTACGGCTTTGCGGATGGCCACACTGCTAATAAACGCTTTAAAACATCATCTCCAACAGTAGAATCCCAGGCAATACAAGAACTTGAACAATGTGCTAAAACAATCAACAACTGAATGAATGAAAATAAGCTCAAAATGAACACTTCCGAGTTCATCATGTTTGGTAGTAGGCAACAGCTCTCTAAGTGTTCAACTGACAAAATATGCATTGTAGGTGATGAAGTGAAATCAGTGAGCTTTATTCGATATCTAGGTGCATTCCTGGATGAAAACTTGAATCTAAAAGAGCATGTAAAACGAAAGTGTAGAACAGCAATGCTCAACTACTTCAGAATAAAATGTATCCGGAAATATCTTACCAAAGAGGCTACCGAAACCCTTGTCCTGTCATTGGTGATATCCCAATTAGATTATTGTAATGTCATTATGTATGGTATTGCTCAAAGCGAAGTAAACAAAATGCAACGAATTCAGAACATGTGTGCAAAACTTGTCCTAAATCGAAGAAAATATGACAGTTTCAAGCAAGCGCTATATGATCTTCACTGGCTACCAATCAAAGCCAGAATCACATTCAAAATGCTCACCTACACGTATAATTGTTCAATTGGAAACTCTCCAGAATATCTTTCTGAACTTCTCATAAAACAAACACAGACAAGGAACTTGCGTTCTTCAAATTCCGTTACTGGGTGTTTCGTTGTTCCTTTCAACAAGCGCAAAACGTTCAGCGACAGAAGTTTTGGTACTGTTGGACCTAAACTCTGGAATGAATTGCCTCTCGAAATAAGGAACTCAGACACAATAGAGTTCTCAAAAAGAAGTTGAAAACTCATTATTTTGGAAATTACTTTGCACTCTTTTAGAAACTGTGACTGTAATTTCTAAGAGATTGAAGTAACGTGAACTGGATGATTTTATTGTGTAAGTACATTCGAATATGAACTATTTTATAACAAATACAAAATACAGTTGTTTGTAATAACTTCTGGACATGTCGCAATAACCCACTTATTCTTACTTAATAACAAACAACTATCTTACTGTATCTTAATGTTCTAAAATTTTATTAGTCTTATCTGATGCCTGATCTTTTGTTAAATGCTTACTAAATAGTTTCTTCACAATGATATTTATGCTCATTTATGTCATATATCATTTAGAATATCTTAATTTTTGTTGTATTTTTTATTTATTTGTAAAACACCATTGAATATGTTTTGCGTACAAATAGGCGTTTAATCAAATAAAACAGTTTCAGTTTTCAGTTTTTTACTGACACCGGGCTGACCAGTCCTAGCACTACCCTCTTAATTCTGAGCGCCAAGTGAGGAAGCTAATAGTACCATTTTACGTCTTTTGGTATGACACGGCCGAAGATCGAACCTACGACCTCCCGCAGTAGTATCTGAGTTGTTAGTTTTATTTGACTTCAGCTCCCGGGGATAAGTAGTATACACCAACTGAGCAGAAAATATTATCAATATTAAATATATAATCCAGATAGCGTGATGTACTATTAAATGCAGTAATAAAGTAAAATGTCTGCCTGTGTATCTGGAGAACGGCCCAACATAAAATCTCTTACATAACAAATCTGCGACAAGGGATGCACAAATTGTTCCCATGGGAATACCATTTACTTGTTTGAAAACTGCATTCCCAAACCTGACGTAAATATTGTTTAATAAAAAGGAAAAAGCTTTACAAACTTCGTCCAGGCCCACATAGTATAAATCTTTACAATGCAACTAGTACAAAATGCTTTATCGTCATTGAAAGCGAGAAAAATACCATATCCCTGGCAAAAGTCCTTTGAATAAGGGCAGTTAGTTTTTCATTTATTAAGTTATGTGGTCTAGTCGAATTAAAAGTAGAAAAACCGTATGCACTGACTGAATACACCTTGTAATTATTAATTCTAAAATCCAGGATTTCGCCAGTATGTTTTACCAAACAAAATAAGTTTTTCCCAGAGTTTTTTGTATACTTCGTCACAGAATCTTTTCATGTGGGCTCTTACAGCAGTAAGGCATGATGTTAATGACTTGGAAATATTTGTGGTAGTACAAGAGCTTGAATTTTTACGATAAAACGAGCTTTAATATGGTTGTTTATGTAATTTTGGAATCCAGAACGTGTAAGGTGGCTAGGAATAGCTCTATCAACTCCTTGTATAATATCAACCTATGGGTTGTAACGAAATACACCTATGCGCTTTGATATCTAAGGAGTAATGCTGCAAATTCTTTTTATAAATGTCGAGGTAAACGTTATTAAGGTAGTTTTGCACTTTGATAAACAGGAAGTAACGGCGTCATTTATCCGGATAACGTGGGACAAAGCCTGGATCTGGAATACGGAAAGGAAAATCATCATTGACATTAATATCAACACATCGGTAAAATTACAAGAACGAAATCGTTACTATAGTTCTAAAGACAAAATAGAAAAACACAAATTTTGACACATGAATTAATTCAAAAAAGAAATCATTTTTAGATAAATTTGAAGTCTGCAAATTTCTTCAATCATGGGCAGATAGCTCAAAAATAAGCACATGGGCATATACTTTTGATCAAAGCTGTGAAAAGTTAATTAAAACCTACATTGTCAGAAATTTTATCAAAATTGCGATTCTAAATGCAGAGATATATACATACAGAGATTTTAAATTGTAGGGCTTAGGGAATATTTTTCAGCAGTTAAAAGCCTAACACAATAGCAGACACTCACGCCCCGTAGCACTGGTTTAAGCGGAATTCTATTAAATAATAAAAAACGAATGTTTCCCATGATCCCAAAGAACCAGAAAAAATAACAACACTGAGTCCAAGTTCAGGGATACTTCTTACAGCCGCCACTACGAACTTAAAGACTGTTGTGTGATAGTTCGTAAAATCTATGAAAATATCCTTTGGAAGCATAGAACGCAACTAAGAAACATATTAGCAGACTCGGTTGGTTTGACTCGGTATGTTCTAGAGAGGTAACCCCTCATGCACCCTAGCAACGGTTTATGCCGAAGAAACGTAATATTAAAGTCAAATCAAATCAAGAAAACCAAATTTCACCATAGTGATATATCCATCACTAAATTTATGACCATCTTAAACAGTTATATAAAATTTTCAATACATTTCAATATTCATAAAATTTTTACTAATCTGTTCTAACTAATTAACATATTATCTAAAATACTTATCCTTCCATACCAGTAACTTGTTACTATCGATAATTCGTTTAGTTTACACGTAAGACAAAAATCTTAATTATTGTTTCAGATAATAAGTTAAAAGTTTTACATAAATTCTAATTATTTGTGAAATTTACTGAATCTGTCTGTAGAATCTTGAGAATTATTTGTTTGCATTGTAAAATAGTTTACATTGAAATATCAAATTTATAACAAAACAATGTTACTACCTAAAAAACTACAAACTTTAAATAAAATTGACAAAAGTAATAACTGTATGTGCAAATCAGTATATGAAATGAACTTTCATGCTATACATATGTGAAGTTGCTTCTTTTACGGTTTTTTTTCGTGCTACTTAGGTCTGACGGAAGTTAAGGATGTCATTGTAAACAAGACTATATACTTGTTAGCTTTCCTGCAACCGGATATCGTAAAAATACTAATTTAGATATATATTGCTTTGCTCTTAGTTCACCGGATGTGATCATATAGAACACAAGTGACAGGTCAATTACAGTTAAGATTGTTCGGAATGATTATAGAAAGCATCCTGGTTCAGTTGTCCACCATGCTCTCTATTTTACTGCGTTTCCATTGAGAAAAAGATTTTGATAAACGTGTCCTATGAGAGAATCATTTATAGAAGAAAATTGGAATGTCCAAACAATAAAGATAAGACAAATACGACAAACTGCACTAATTGCCCACGTCTTTCAAGCGCTTGGAAGACAAAAGTCAGTTTGACTTAATCTTTAGTATGTGTGCAGTTGGATATGCCTGTCTATAACAGCTTCATGTCATGACCATGAGCATATTTTTTTTCACGGTGTCCTCCTTACAAAGTATACTAAAACAGTATATAATAAGATAAAAGATTTTAAGATAACAGAGAAGTAATCAAACTTGGTAGTGCGTTTGTAATCTACCGACACATCAGTTTTCAGACACATGTACGATTGTTCTCAGTTGAATAATGACTATTTCTCATGTAGCATATTATTTACAACAGCAAGTTATTGACATTGTTACATTTTCCTCTAATAAAACTGTCTTATGCTGATATAATTTACCAACGATCAAGTTTTCGTTTCTTTCAATCAATCTTAAGTACGTAATAGAATCATTCAGAGATGGTAAAACGACGTATTCGGTGCCTAAAACTAATCAAGTTGAAATTTAAAGGAACACTGACCTAAATTGAATCAGTTGCATAAATTGTGTTTAAGTTTTTCCGTTTAAATGTCATTCACTTTCAGACATATATACAGTTTTCAAGAAATGGTAGAACTGTTTTTTATGATTAGTTTTTTTTTCCTAATAAATCTAGGATAAAAAATATCCACCTCAATCAAATTATGTGCAAGCCAATAAATATACTTTTTTCAGGACTACGGTTTGAAGGCATTGCATTTAGGCTTTCCCAAGCGGATATTTATCTTTGCTTTTTATTTACACACATTAGAGGCACATTTGTCGATGTAACATAATACACATGTTCTTATTTATGTGGGTCAGTTTAGACACGAAGCAAGTTAACTCTGTTTGAGCATAGAATGTCTAGATTTGTAACATATTTTCGCGCTTTCACGCATCCTAAGATAGATGGACCAGTGGTTAAGGTCTTTTACTTCGAATCACCTGCCTCTCACCAATGTGTTTCATGTGAGGAAGCCATCAGCTGGTTTACGGAAGGAATGTAGTTCTACCCAAGTGCTGGCCCGTGAAGAAATAATGCACGGAGTGGCACTCCGGGTCTTCTTCCACCATCAAAGCTGGAACAGTCGTTATATGACCTATAATTGGTTGGTTAAAAATTAATTAAATAATATATAGATTTTTCTTAAATGAAATTCGTTCCATTTTGGAAATCCTTTAAAGCTTTATCAATGGGTAAAATATAAAGAAAAAAAAAGAAGAAACGCATCCAGTAGGAATAACATAGCTCCAAGAACGCAGCACCCTAAAACATCGCCACAGTGCATGTACGTGTCTATATGTAAACGATAGACACAGGAACAGCCATCTGTACGCAGGCGATATTCAATTTCAAAATGACTGCAGTATTTCAATGATATACATTGTGTATTATTATATATTCAATCTAGACTCTAAATAACCCCGAGTTTTACTAAGACACTAAAATGTATATTTCTAAATGGTATTGGTTTGTATTTATAATGGTTATATGAAGTTTTAGTTAAGTATTGATTTTTCCTTTCATTTAAACATGATCACTTAAACTATAACACATTTCACATGTAACAATACAGTTTTTCCAAAGGTTGACATAGGACTCTGTAATAAAAAAAAATAATAAGGCAGTGCCATAAATCAAGATACTGCTGTAGAAACTGATACTTTTAGGGCAACATAAATTTGCATAAATAGTTTTGAAATACTTTTGTTTAATAGTAAGATATGACTCATTCAAACAAACTTTGCTAACAGCCAAATTTAAATTTCAGCAGACGAACTAGATTTTGTAACATGCGTACATTTAAATTTGAAAAATAAATCTGCCTGTATGAAATATGGAGAAATCCACTCCCATACCTACACCAATCCACTTTCCCTCTCCTACACAATATACCTTTAATGATTTTATCATTCTAGCTGTCATAACTATAGTTTCAAATGTCTATATGAATTGAAATCCATTCTGCTAAGGAAGATATTACCCAAACTGTAAATAAATACATGGAAACACGAAAGCATTTGATACGTTTTATTTTGTAATGTTAATTCCTTTCTTTGTAATCTATGTCAGTGTAGTTAAACAATTTCTTGACAGGTCGTTTTACTGATGGCACAAACATTGAATAGTTAGGGTGTTACAAAAGTTCGTACACAATGCTTTTCATAGGACTTTTTAAATCTCATTTCAAGTATTTAAACGATATCTTTATGGTACTGATTGACAAGAAATTGGTCGAATTGTTTTTTTTTAAGTATCAATGCAGTATCTTTATGCCTGTATTCACGACATGAAAGCAGAATCAGTGTATTGAACTGAATTGAACATAGGTCACATCATTTGCAACTGGAACCACACACAGCAAATCCAGATATCAACACATCACAGAGTAAATCCTGCCACTAACCCACACACAGTTAATCCACCACCAGCCTCAATCCAGAAAACCAAACCACTATCCAACATTAAATAGTGTCATCAACCAACACATCCGAACCAAACATCCCTACACACAAAGAAAGAGTAAATTCAAACACCAGCCCACACAAGAAAGGTATAATACACGAAATAATATAATAGAAATATAAAATAGAAGGACAAATAACCAGCTGAAAAAAAGAAAAGGTAACAGCGAACGCAGATGTGACTAACCATTAAGATATATTATTGTTTAAACAAAAGGTCTCATTTGTTCAAATTAATACAAAGACACCATTTGCCATGCAAAACATACCTTTGAATAAGGCGGGCGTACTTTCAAATGCAGCTTCGGTTTACATTTTCTCGACAGTTATCTAAACTGATTGTAGTTAAAAGCAGTCTTGAATACCGGTATTACCAAATTGTATTTATCTGTCCGAAAATCAATAAATCAGGAGACCTTGTAATATTCCATTATAACCGGTTTATGATTCCCTTACAGGAAAAGAGTGAAACACATTGATGTATTACATTTAATTTATTGCATGAGTATTATTTAATGTAGACGTAATTATTTTCTGCATGGTGAGTTAGAAATAATATACCACGTATCAATGACGAAAGAAACATTATTGTAGAGGACAGACAGCTAAATCACTAGGGGGCAGAGAATGTATAGCTGACACAATCATCAGTATTAGTAATAATACATAAGCATATTTTGTTCTGTCTGTCATGCGTTAACAATGTAGCATAGGTGGAGTATTTTGTCGGTTACCGGGTATTGTAAACAGCCTTTTAAGCTTTGATATAAAGTATGTATAGATAATAATAGGCTGCTCCAAACCGGCTTAACCAACCAAGTTAAACAGTTGTTCATCGGATTAGCCTTTTGTATGATTTTCAGAAACACATATTAAATCAATCATTTTGCAATGACTGCGA
The DNA here is from genome assembly GCF_021730395.1 of Mercenaria mercenaria. Classification (NCBI taxonomy): domain Eukaryota; kingdom Metazoa; phylum Mollusca; class Bivalvia; order Venerida; family Veneridae; genus Mercenaria; species Mercenaria mercenaria. The sequence goes on along the minus strand of NC_069370.1, from coordinate 66,103,683 downwards.
TGCTCTTTGTGATAGTGTAGAAATGATCACCATTCCAGACCAAATTGTCTTAAAAATAACTTTTTTTTTTACATCAGACGATGTCTTTGAATCAACAACATATGAGTCCACCAATCTATGTGTCTCTGTCTCAGCTTTCCGATGCTTAGCCTATATCCGCCCTAACAGTGTAGCTACGATAGCTTTCTTATCAAGCTACTGGGCTAAATTATAAGTTGAATCCTCAATGTGTCTACATCAACCGAACTCGTTGTCATCTGTTTACGTATACCCTAGTTATTTCTGATTTCTGAAAATTTGTACATGATATTTTACAACTAGCTCAAACAAATGGTTGGTTCCTTTCAACAATTATATAGGATATAATAATAATAATACTGGAATCCAGCTACGACAGTTATTAACCCAGTTGTTTTATTACAAGCTATGCAGCTACAATGAAAGCAATAACAGCGCGAAAAGGGAGTCAAGCATAATATATGTGTATGTGTTAAGTTATCAATACATCAAATATATTCAGGTTTAGTAATTCACAGAAAATTGCAATCATGGTAAAGAAATGCAGAATTTCTATAGTATTTAAGTGGACACAGATTTCTTCTTACCTTCTTAATTATTTATATAGAACTGAGAAAATAATGGATTGTCAATTTATTGTTGAGGGGTTGATGATGCATTTATTATTGATAATCATCACATGTTTGACGTCGCGGGAGTGTAATAAAGCCATTACATAAAAATGATAATACACTAGTGTAATAAAGCTTTGACACCGACGTCGTTTACAATATAGGAGACGTTTGTCAAACGGACTTATTGAAATATTGAACATAATTCAGATGTTTCTGTCAAGAAGGGTAAAATAAATTGGTATTTACATCACTAATGAAATGTTATGGGATGTAACATCGAGCAGAAAAAGTAGTTCGTCAATATATTCAAGGCCTATTTCGTACAAGTCATTGACGATATTATGAAAATAATCAAAATACTGGATATTTTCGTGATAAAAAATAAAGATATTTAACTGATTTTAAGTTCTAGATAGATGACAAATAGTTTTGCAGTATTAAATTTCCTAATATTAAACCTTAAAGCATTTCCTCATTGTTGGGAATATGAACATTTTGTAGCAATCAGTTTACAATGTCTAAAATGCTTTAATCCCAGCATGCCATCTTCCATTAAATTACCTTATGAGAAAATGTCTTTAGTACGGCTTCTAATAACAAGAAAACAAAGTACTAATATTTCTTTGGCGTCATTTTACTAGATCATAGTGCGAGGTTATTGACATGGAAGTTTCTTTTCTGTAATTAAACGTTCTGCTCCGTTTTCTAACTTAAATCCAATAAGAGTATAGAATACTTAAGGGAATACGAATTTGGTCGAAAAAAAAAGGGTAAATTGTATAATAAAATGAGCATGGAATTCTGATTTTTTTTTCTTCTGACGACTCGATAACGTTGGAGGGCAGTATTAACTACGAGAAAAATTCAAATGTCTTGTGTAATTCGTGGTTCTAAAACTTTATGTCAGTTTTGCTGAAAAATAGAATAGCATTAACTAGACTAGACAATGTTGTATGTTATACAGCGTGTAACATTTTGGTTATATCTTAAGAAACACAAGTTTTTCAAAGAGGGATACATCAGGGTTTTAAAGAAATATTGTGAAGAATACACGCATTTCTACATTTTATGCAATTTTGAAATTAACGATAGTTGAAAGAAATTAACCTTTTTATATAATGTTAGATAGATATTCATTTGCTAACTGTTTATGTAAGTTTTAGAAACTTAAACATTATTGTAAATATTTGAGCCGCGCCATGAGAAAACCAACATAGTGCGTTTGCAACCAGCATCCGCGCAGTATGGTCAGGATCCATGCTGTTCGCTAACAGTTTCTCTAATTGCAACTGGCTTTGAAAGTGAACAGCATGGATCCTGACCAGACTGCGCGGATGCGCAGGCTGGTCTGGATCCATGCTGGTCGCAAACGCACTATGTTGGTTTTCTCATGGCGCGGCTCATTTGGTTTCAATTTCGAGCAAATGTTTATAATACCATAAATACAGCTAGTGTGTGACAGACTTGAAGTTAAGCAAACAGGGAATATGTACACAATGAAACACATTAATTAATGGAATGTGGTTCTATGATTTATAAGTCTTTTACGTATAGCTGTTTTTTATCCATTCATAACATTCTTGATTATTCAACTTTACAATATTACACCCTGTATTAGATCAATTGCGCATATCATATGAAACAAGTAGAGCTAATACAAAGCAAGGCTGAACCAATATGAAAAAACATGGCCAATACAAGAAAACAGGGCCATTACGGAATTCAAGCAGCATTCCGATTGGTTCAAAAGAGAGGGCCAATACGGAGAAGTCACTTCCGGACGTCAATTTGTTTTACATAAAACTTATACATTACAACAGCTTTGACATCTTTGACAAAACTGTTATCTTACATGTTCATGTAATAACTAAGTAAGGCTGCACGGACGTACGACGTCGATACTTACGTTTTTGTAGATTATAACGATCCTTTCGGCTTATTCGTTATTTCCTGTCAGAAGTATGACAATTTTCAAGGAAACATATATTGTTATTACTGAGACAATATGCGAAACTCAGATTAATTGAAATGATGAGACGTATCTTAAACAGACATTTAGATAGTGTGGATTATTTCTGCAATAATAATAGCGATTCACATGCTGGGAAGTGGTTGCAAAATACACGTATTGGTTGCAAATTCGAACTGGAGTGTCAGTTTGTAAACTACAGATCAGCTCACGCGAAAACCCATTCTACTCGATCCTCGGAGGATGGCCAAAACGAGTACCAAGGCTCCGACTCGAAGTTTCTTCGAGTCAGCCATTTTCCGTCAAGGAATTTCGCTATCTGACTCCGAGGATTTATGCGAAGTCACTCGAAGGAAATCCTCGAAGTGACTCGAGATGAAATCCAATTAGCGGAATACACACCTACATTTGTATATTGGTTTCTTTTGTTTCCGAGTCACTTGACGGAATTCCTTCGAGTGACTCCGAGACGAATAATTAATTACCTATACAAATTTAAATGAGCCTTCGAGTAACTTCGAGGACAAATTTCAGATTACTTGGAGCAGGATGATTATATTTTGCATAGTGATACGCGAAATAACACAATATTTGTAAATAAAAATAATACTGAATTGTAAGTAAAAATAATACTAAAGTATTTTACTTTAAGATAAACCAAATTTTTCTGTTTACTAATGATATTTTATTTCTTTTTGAGTGGATACGGCAGTAGTATTTTTATCCTATTTATAATTCCTTCCAACTGAATAAAAGAAAGACCACTTTCATGATAAAATTAATCATTTCTCCTATAATTTTCATTACCTAATAAAAGTCACTTTTCTTTCACGGCCATTATCTTAACGTTTATCTAGTATCATATAGTTTCTAATTTAGTCCATTTTACATCAATTTATTTCTAAATTTAATTTGCACTGTCAGAAATATTCTTTAACGGCAGTTATTTGAAATTCTGTTTACTTTTAATTTACTTTTCTAGCGGGCGTAATGTTAAAGTTTATCTAGTAAAAAAGTATTCATACTTTAGTGCATTTTTATGACTTTATTTCTAAATTAAATTCGCAAAGTCAAAAATTAGTTCTATATCATCATACAACAAAGCAGTTTCCTTTAACGGCGCTCATTTGGAAATTTGTTTAATTATATATGATTAATAGTTTATTCCGTTCTACATAAATTTACTTCTAAATCTAATTCGCATGCATTTCAATATCATACTAAACAATTTACTTAATTTACTTTTAGCGGGTGTTATTTTAAAGTTTATCTAGTATAAATTATTTTTAATTAAGTGCATCAATTATAAGTAATAACCAACTTTTTTCCTAAATTTAATTCGCAAAGTCAAAAATTATTTAAATATCAAAATTTAACAAATCACTTTCCTTTAACTGCGGTGATTTCAAAGTTTGTTTAATGTCGTGTGATTGATAATTTAGTTTATTATAAATAAATATACTTCTTAATCTAATTTGCATGGTCAGAAACTATTTAAATATCAAAATTTACAACAGTTTCATACGTTCAAAAAAAAAACAACAACAAAAAACAAGCTAATTATGTAAAAAAAATCCGTAAGTAAAGAAATGCTGCCTCGAAGTTTCGTCAAATCATCTCGCGGCACTCGAAATGACCGATTTATTGTTTATTACAGACTCGGAGTCGCGCGGAGTGGCCATAAAATACCGGAAATGATTAAAGTGTTACCTGTATATTTTGGACTCGGAGTTCCGTCAAGTAATTTCTCGGAGTGACTCGACGAAATTCCGCTAAAGTAATAAAACTATAACAGTCGGTACTCCGAGTCAGAATTAGGCAGTACTCGGAGAAATTCCTCGCTATGCAAGATTTTTCCTTCGAGGAAAAACGGAAAGTGGGTTTTCCGCGTGAGCTGATCTGTATAAACAATTTCGGATAAGAATAAATCAAGGCATGGGGTGTATAATATGTCATTATTTGGTTGTATTATCCTGATTAACATATATGGGTACAATTTTGTGTCTCGTTACCTGCTGCCTACAAAGAAATGATATTTAAAGCATTGTCTATCACAGCTCAAATAATAAAATACTAACCAGAGAAAATAAATAAGGTAACTTCAAGTTATTGCTGATTATGTCAAGGCATATATCTATCAAAATTATTCACACAACCTACTTACAACCCATTCTGTTTTGCTAGCTTAAATGATAATGCTTGAAACACAATTTTTGATCTTTAACATTTATAACTGCCGTGAGGTAACTCAAAAGGTTTTTTATGGTTTTACCGCCAATGTTCAAAAGCTGAATAATAAAAATATCATTAATAAAGCGATTTCATATTGGCCTAGTTATATGTCCTCGGGCAGTCGTACTGGCTCTCGGCCTACGGCATTGGACCAATACGACAACCCTTGGACAAATAAAATGGCCAATTTGAAATCGCTTGATTAATAACATTATAATAGTCTTCTTTGTTACCATAATGTTTTAAACACAATGTAAGCATAACATAAACTAGTATTCAAAAGAAAAAGAGGATATTACACGTGTGTCTTTTCATATTGAATTTATTAAACGAGTTGAATAAAATAATAAAATGCGAGGCTCTGATCTATAAATAGCACAGAAAATCCCAATCAGCTCCATTAACTTTGAAGATTTCGAGCGATGTTCACTTGTAAAATCAAATTAATAACAAAAGGTGGCGATATATAATTAAAGGGTTAGTAAGTAGATCTTGGACGTTGCTTTCGGCTCGAGTTTTATCAGACAGGATTGAAACTACTATAACAATCCTATGACATTTTTCAACTCAATTTTCATTATTTCGAGCGGGTTCAATATTTTTCTTAAAGTTAAGGACGGAATCTTAAATGATTATCGTTAACTAACATATGTTTGTGTAGGCCCAAAATACTGTTAAAGACGGAATTAAAACCTCATTGAGTATGTATTTGCATTAAATGGTTTTCATCATTTTAGATTGATTATTTTTCATCAGGTGTTATGTAGTTCGTAATTTGAGACTGATACCGTGACTAACGTTAAGTATACAGACCGCAGCATCATAAAACGCCATGAATAGTTCGCACAAATGATGTTGATATAGTTGTCGTTATAAATACAGATTGTATTTCTGTATAGCTTGCGGGCAAGTAGCGGTGCAGGGTGCATCTTAGCAGCAGGTTGAGCAAATATTTACTTTTTTTCAAGTTTAAGGTAGTTCGTAACCCTGGAGTTAATCATAGGCCGTTGAAACAGAATGTAATATAATAACACCCGTATTGACTGCAATGTCGCCTCAGTTTTGAAATTATTATGCAAAATCGCTTTTTCAGTCGCGTTGCTACAGTGCATAAAACAAACAAAAACGAACGAAACTCATCAGGCGTAGTCACAATCATTAGATAATTAAGAGCACAACATAATTTACTGTAACTCCTCACAGAAATCAATATAGCCTTTGCATTCAGATGATGATTTTGTTGGTTCTCTAATTGGTTGTTATAATTGAAGTATGTGTGTTAATGACAAAAACGTGAAGAATCTTTAATCGATTAAACAAATCGTCAGATATAGGCCCAACAATTAATACCAATAACTTCAGTCTAATGATATTAATCTTCTTTATAATAGTCGAAACCTAGAAAAAACATAATTTAATAATTCTAAAGAAAGAAGTCGGTAAGTTTAGAATACAAAAAGTCTGAATAACTAAGAATGTATTTTTATAAACCTCAGGTGTTACAATGTATAACTGAATGATCTCTTAGTGTAGGTGCGGGTGTCTTCCTATGCGACAGACGACTGTTCCTAATTTATATTTCTTAAAACGTAGTTTTTAGCTCACCTGAGCACGAAGTGCTCAAAGGTGAGTTTTTGTGATCGCCCTGTGTCCGTCGTCGTCCGTCGTCAGTCGTCCGTCGTCGTCGGCGTCAACAATTTGACTGTTAACACTCTAGAGGTCACAAATTTGATCTTAATGAAACTTGGTCAGAATGTTACTCTCAATAAAATCTTGCACGAGTTCGATATTGGGTCATCTAGGGTTAAAAACTACGTCACCAGGTCAAATCAAAGGAAAAGCTTGTTAACACTCTAGAGGATACATTTTTGGCCCAATCTTAATGAAATTAGTCAGAATGTAACCCGCAGTAAAATCTTGGACAAGTTTGATATTGGGTCATCTGGGGTCAAAAACTAGGTCACCAGGTCAAATCAAAGAAAAATGCTTGTTAACACTCTAGAGGTCACAATTGAGGCCCAATCTTAATGAAACTTGGTCAGAATGTTACCCTCAATAAAGTTTTGGAAAAGTTTGATATTGGGCCATCTGGGGTCAAAAACTAGGTCACCAGGTCAAATCAAAAGAAAAGATTGTTAACACTGTAAATGCCACATTTATGACTGTATCTTCATGAAACTTAGGTAGAATGTTAATCTTGATAATCTCAAGGCCCAGTTTGAATCTGGGTCATGTGGAATCATAAACTAGGTCACCAGGTCAGATCAAAGGAAAAGCTAGTTTACACTGTAGAGGCCACATTTATGATCATATCTTAATGAAACTTAGTCAGAAAGTTATTCTTGAGGCTGTAAAGGTCGAGTTTGAATCTGGGTCAGGTGGAGTCAAAAACTAGGTTACTAGGTCAAATCAAAGGGAAAGCTTGTTAACACTCTAGAGGCCACATTGATTACTGTGCCTTTATGAAACTTTGTCAGAATGTTAATCTTGATAATCTTTAGGTCAAGTTTGAACCTGGGTCATGTCAGGTCAAAAACTAGGTCACCGAGTCAAATCAAAGGTAAAGCTTGTTAACATTGCAGAGGCCACATTTATGACTGTATCTTTATGAAACTTGGTCAAAATGGTAATCTTGATATTCTCGAGGTCCAGTTTGAATCTGGGTCATGTAGGATCAAAAACTAGGTAACCAGGTCAAATCAAATGAAAAGCTAGTTTACACTGTAGAGGCCACATTTATGATAATATCTTAATGAATCTAGGTCAGAATGTTAATCTTGATGGTCTTTAGGTCAAATTGAAATCTTGGTCAGGTGGGGTCAAAAACTAGGTCACTAGGTCAAATCAAAGGAAAAGCTTGTTAACACTATAGAGGCCACATTTAAGACTGTATCTTCATGAAACTTGGTCAGAATTGTAATCTTAATGATTTCAAGGTTTGAATCTGGGTCATGTCGGGTCAAAAAATAGGTCACTAAGTCAAATTAAAAGAAAAGCTAGTTTACACTTTAGAGGCCACATTTATACCATATCTTAATGAAACTTGGTCAGAATGTTAATCTTGATGGTCTTTAGGTCAATAGGTCAGGTGAGCGATACAAGGCCTTCATGGCCCTCTTGTTTTCATATAAGAATTCTTTAAATTTTTAACACACGCCTGGACGTTATCATCTGTTGACAGCTGATGCAGAAAAATTTCGGTCGCTTGTATCAACTGACAAGATGCTGTTTTCCTTATACTATTATTTTTATATGCTTTTTACAGCTTAGCAATTTTCACGGGTTCTGATTTTCTGTTCAAAGTCTAACACTTTATCGCTGATCTATGTTGACAGCTTATTTCAAGGGATGTCATAACAATATGTTTGTCAAACTTTCTAATGTTTTATGACTTTATGCTATTGACACCAACTTTCTACGTAATAACTAATTCGCTAAAGGAAAACAGATCATGGAAACTGAAGAAATGAAAGCATTTCTCCTAGTATTTATTGGACAGCCCTCGTATGTATATGTGTAGTAGCCGGTATATAGTACTCATTATCTTTAAGAAAGCAGCTAATTTCAGTATTTATCAGACATTATTGTGGAATCTGCCAGTGTTTCATGAAGTCTATAAAACATTGTGAGAATTCACTTTGCTTCAAATAGAAAAAAAAAACAAAAAAAAAAAAAACAAAAAAAAACCAAAAACGAATGGATTTGGCATTTTGCGTTATTAGACCACTGGGTGTTTATTACTTATATAGACATTATTTATTCCTCTGCGTCGTATGCAAGACCCATGCAGCGTAAAATGTCAATGCAATTAGGTCACTCACTTGTTTGCTTTAAAACGACCTTCATTTGACATTAATTTAGAAACCTTACTGTTATAAAAATTTAAATTTGAATATACTTGTCGTTATACGTCTAAATAGAATAATGTTTGTTACCCGTTGGGTCAGACAACTGTGATTTTTAGCTCACCTGAACTTTGGTCAGGGTGATCTTTTAGTAGTAGTAGTGGTTAGTCTGTCGTCCTTCGTACATCGTCCGTGGTCCAGAGTCAGCACATTTTACTTTAACATATTCTCTTCTGAAACTACCAGTCAAGGAACTTGGTCAGTGAACATCTATCAGGTTTGTTCAAATGGTTCACCATAGCCCCTTTTAGGGGTGCCATAGCTAAAAATAGAAAAAAAAGCTTTAAACGACTTCTTTCCATGAACAACTGGATGGCAATAAAACTTGGTCTGTTATATTGTTGCAAGGTCCTCTCCAAAGTTTATTCAACTTGGTCCCTTTTTAAGGCAGCTAGGGCTTAAATTAAAAATACCTTTACTTGACTTCTTCTCTTGAACCGCTTGATCTTCCTCAATCTTGATCTGTAGCATTAATATACGGTCCCCAAATAATTTGTTCAAATGAGGGCCACTAGACCTGAAAATAGAATTTTTTTTAAACGGTTTAAAACGAGAGAAATTTATTTAAATAAATACAACTAACACAATTTTATTGATTCTTATAAGATGAATCGATTAAATACTTAAGGTAGTTCTGCACGTTTGGATCCAACTTTTTTCTACAATGTAGAATTTGATTAAACTCTGATTTTTCAATACTTCAGATTATACCTAGAAACTTCAGCAAATAAGAAGGATAGGGTCGTGTGCTTGATTTTTTGCTAGACTGATTTGAAAAATTTGGACCTCACGCAATTTTTCATAATGGAAGTCTATGTGAAAATCAGAACTTTCAAAACATTTTCGCGAACAAAAATGTTCCTACGATGTAGATTTTGATGAAACTTCTTACGGTTGTAAATAAACATATGGGCTATAATGTGATAAAATAAAATGTATAGGTCCGTGTGCTTATTTTTGAGATATTTGACAATGTTTAAAGTGAACCGAGTATTTCACGCTAATTTTAAGACATTATATTGAATTATTCAACATGAATTTTGTTTTAATATCATAGTTTGATTTTAGAAATATAGTAACAGTGCCATTTTAATAAATTTACTCACAGGTTGTCATTAATTCATAAAATGATTTTCATTTCCGTACGCCGAATCAAGGCTTTATTCTACGTTTTCCGGATAATTGACGTTACGCCATCACTTCCGGTTTATCAAACGTGCACCTTAACAGACCACTGACAGCAAACAATTTAAACAGAATTTAAATAATTTGAACATCATCGGAAATCTTGACGAAATCAAATTAATATTAATACCTTAATTAAATTCCAATTTTCCTATTTATTTATTCTACTCGGTTTGTATCAATGACAACATGAGGTATTGTAAATACCTTATATCAAACTACATTATTACTCAATGTAAAATACAATAAAATGAAAGTTTTATAAAATAATGACATTGAGGTACATTCTCATAACAAGTGATTTTCGTTTCAAATGATACGTTGACATTAGTTAAAAAAAAAACAGACAAAACGTTGAACGTCGAGGTAAAATAAGCAACAGAATAACGAGTTCAAATATTAATTGTTCCAGTACGATCGTTTTTTCTACAATTTAGCTTATAAAACATATAAGAATACAAAACAGACTACATTTCGGTAATATTGTTTGTGCGTACATGAAACATCCTGCGCCTGTTTGACAAAAATATAGACTTGATTTTTTAAATTGTACAGCAACTACTTTTAAAAACTTAAATGGGGTTCTCGTTCAATTATGTATATTAAGCGGTTTAGGTTTACGAAACTGGGTTGTCCAGCACCAACATAGATGTATTTTGATATCTGGCCGGGAGTCTTGGCTAAATACTTTCCCATAAAGTACATGCAATAACCTAGAGAAATGTAAGCGTTTGTATACATTGATGATTTACCTTTATTTTACAACTTTTTGTATGTCTTCAAACATGTTAGCTATCTGACATTAACAAAGTTCAAAATAATTTTATGTAGGTCAGACGTCTTTGGCTTTCAGTTTTTCTCGCTTCTCGCCATGTTCCCGCTATTAGATACTCATGTAGTGTTGCCAATATGGAAACGTAAAGATAAATGTTAAGCTGTGGCGTTGGGTTAATTTCATTCTCATCCATCAGAGGTTCGTCAACCTCATCCTCTGGTATGTGAGAATGGATTAAGGTATTAGACCAGTAACAGAGTACCTCCTTTTTGCAGAGTATTCAGTTCCTACCATAACCTACTTACTGCAGTTCAGGGGTAGGTTCAAGCCCACTGGGACAATTTTTCCTTTATTTACTTTTTCTGTAATTTACTTCTTCAAATTTATGATTATTGTACAAAAGTGGAACATTTCATTTGTAAGCGATTTCTTGCTGTTCAAAGGGAATTTACCTCTAAAACAGAAGGGGTAGAGTTAGACATCTTTAAAAATACTGAGTTACATGCGGTAAAAGTTTTCTTTTTCAGAAAGTATTTTCTTTTACTTATTTGCACTTTATATATAAATTGTGCACTCCTTGCAGCAGATTTCTTTTTATACAGCCACAACAGAGCTATTATGTTGTTTATTATTAAAGATTATGACCCGACAAATATAATACAATGCTTCCTCTCTACAGCGGCCCTCTGACCAACAATTCCCTCCTTGAAACAACACTTGCTACTGACTCCAAAATATGCTGATTGTTCTTTATTTTACCTCTCTACAACAACTCCCACCGATCAACAACCAAATTGTCCGTCTCCTAAAGGGTGTTGTTGTAGAGAGGGAGCACTGTGTGTTGAAATATTTGGTGTTCAATCCGTTTGCAGTTAGACGCTACGCTTTCCTCTTTGTGTCTGATGGCTTAGGTGGAGCACCCAACGATATGCTATGTTTTCTGCAAAGGTGTTGAATTAATGCATTTTTCTGTTCTACATGTGTCTTTGTATAAATATTTACACGAGCATTTTTGTTTCCAGAGTCACGTTAGCGATTTAGTTTCATTTACACTGCCCGGTCACTTTTGCGTTAGGTTTGGTTTGCACACTAAACGGATTTAAGCTCCCTAGAGGTGTTGTGCCACTGGCCGTTCAAAGCTGTGCCCCACCGTGTTCATTTAACTGTTAACCCCGTCATGTCTGTTTTCCTTGTGTTCTTTCGAAGTAATTGTATTTAAAGGGTAAGGAAAGCCTGATAATAAGTGAATTCTATGTGAAAGCCACCAGCAAGATTTTCATAACGCTGAAGGAATTTTGAAAATCGGATCATAATTGAAAAAGTTATGGCAAGTTGAAATTTAGGAAAATGGCTGATCATGGAGGCAGCCATTTTAGTGTGTTTATGACGTCATTTACACACTGCAGAATTCTTTATTTAGCAAATAACCTTTTAGTAGATTAATTTTCATATGTTTCTTGAGTGTAAGGTGTAAAGCATGATAATTTCTTTCATTATAGCTGGAAAAAGTAGAGAAATTATTTTACAGAAATAAGTAAATACAGTTAAAATGTGTATCTAAAAATTTAATAAATCCGCCATTTTGTTTTTGTTGCTATGGAAACAGAATGCCCGACAATTTGACAAAATATTTAAATGCTCATAACTTTCTCATTTTTACTTTGATTTTGAAAATTCTTTCACCTCTTTAAATGATTTAAGAAATCCCAGCTAAAAAAATTAACGTAAGAACAACGTTGCCTTTCCCTTTAATGTGTTAAACCTATAAAACATGGACCATTAATTTATTCCTTAACAATTCCCTTTCAGATTGGCACTTAACTGATCAACGTTTGGTACTTGTTTTGTAAAACAACTGAAGACATACAACAGTCTTTTATGGTCGCATGGTCAGTATGTCATACAAACCATTCAGAGACCATATATTCGCATACTAACAACTGTAACCCATTACCATACGTAAGAGGTTTTACGATGGAATCTGTCAGTATGCCATTAAATCTGAAACTTTATATGAATTCACTGTGTCCGGTACAGGAGTCTGAAGAAGACAAAAGATTGAATTAAGACAGCTTTATGTATCAGATTACTGTATAATTATACATCATTATGCGTCTGCTTTGTAAGCTATGACAGAGTGTGGTTAAAGGTGGTAAATCATATTCGAGCACAGTTTATGACATTGTTCTATTTTCATATACATTTGTATTCTGTTTTCTATTTAAGGAACAAAAACAGCCATTATATAGAGTTAGTTCACTATTGGAAATGTATATTTTGTTACTTTTTATGAAATTTTGTAATTATCTCCCTTTAATATAAAAGTATTTTAAAAGTGATCTATTTGCTTTGATTTCAACATAATTTCCAATTTACATTTGCTTTTGATAAATATTTAGATATTGCAAATACCAGAAAAAAGGTGAGTTTTAAAACAGCGTGTAGCTTCGGAATTCTTCTGTTTTCAATCTATCTTGGTTGTGCAAAATATGTTTATTTAATTTATACTTATGCTTAAATGACGCTATCTTGGTTGGGCAACAAGGATTTAAAAAATCAAATTTAAAAACAATTCCAGTAAAAATCTGACGTGTATTAAGAACTCGGCAAAAACAATAAAGTGTAAATGATCAGTTGATTAAGTTTTGAACAAATACATTAGTTGATAAACATCTGATTAACCACCTTTAAAGGAAACCTCCGTCTAGAGCCAGCATTATGCAGCTAAAGTGATTTCAGTATATTCCATTTTCTCGATGTTGCAGACGTGAATTGTTGTTCATAGAAATGAAATTAACACATTTGCCCGAATACATAACGCAATAATTTTCTTTAAAATTAAAAACGGGTTATCAAATTTACATGAATATATTTTTAACACTTACAAACTTATTTTAATACGCATATTAATTCAATACCTTTACTACACAATAAACAGAATGGACTGTTACGTAAAAGCATGAATGGACTGTTACGTAAAAGCATGCTACCGTCCATGCCCTCTAGCACCGGTATGGGTAGAACTCCACATCTGCACAGGTTACAAAAGATAATAGGTAAGTATCAAGAATAATTTAGAGACATTAATAGATGTGTTCATGTTAAATTTCGATTGACTTTGATATGAAATGAAATCTGTGCAAGTCGTTAATGTTTATGCAAGAAAGTGTTGTTTCATTTTGAGTGTCAAAATCATTCCACTGCATATATATATTGATTTGCATTACGGATATATATATATATATATATATATATATATATATATATGCCCTTTTAAGATTAATATGAGGTATTGCGAAAGCCATTAGGTGCTTGCCTTACATCATTAAACCATTTTTAAATGTCTAAAGATACGAAACAATTGCGCTTAGCTCAATAGGGAGAGCGTCGGTCTACGGATCGCAGGGTCGTGAGTTCGATCCTCGGGTGGGACTTATGTTCTCCATGACGATTTGATAAAAGACATTGTGTCTGAAATCATTCGTCCTTCGGAAATTGGCAGTTACTTGCGAGAACAAGTTTGTATTGGTACAGAATCAAGGAACATTGGTTAGGTTAACTATCCACCGTTACATGACTGAAATACTGTTAAAAAACGGCGTTAAACCCAAAACAAACAAACGAAACAACTGTCTTCTGCAAAGGCATCGAGTACATACGTTTTTGGTTCTTAAGGTTTGCGTTTTATTTAATTATAGAGGAGCATGTTTGTGTTTTACATGCCAAGCCTTTTGTTTCTATTGCGTGTGTTAAAGATTCACCTGTCGGGGATTACTTTTATTTACACTGTCCCATGACTTTGTTACATGATGGGGGTAATAGTGAGGTTGGGTGCACACCATAAAGCGGTTTAAGCTCCCGTGTGGTGTTTTTGCCACTGACCGTTCCAAGGCGGTGCCCCACTGTGTTCCCTTATTTGTTCGTTTTGTCCGCGTGTGTACTTTGTATATGCGTGTGTGTTGGTAGTGTGCATATCTGCGTGCTAGGGTGGTTGCGGTGTTTGGAACGTGACATTCCCTGTTTGATATTAATCCTTATTTTGTTTTTGGTAACTATTTCTTGTGTCAATTACCAACCATAAGTTAATGACAATAACAACATCTGGACATCACTTACCTTATTTACTAATGAAATGTATGGAAAAAAGCAGTAATGTCAAAGTTCGTAACAAAGTACTAGTAGTACAATTTCTGTAAGGGAAATATCCAAATGAAAATGAATAATGCTTAGATCCCTTAACTTGGCTAGTGTTCTCCATAACGATTTAAAAAAGAGATTACTCCAGGCGGCTTCCACCTTTTATGCATTTGATAAATATGACATTTATTTGCGGAACCGACTGACCAAAACCGTCTTATTCTATGTAACGTCCACGAATGACTGTATTTTGGCCATGCTCTGATTCTTTGTATCAATATTGTTCTTGCATGACTTGGACGTGGTTTGCAAACATCGTAAGATTTTGGGCCATGGCAATTTTACAATTGTATTTAGTAAAGTCATTAAACGTTTTATTAAAAAAGGTTATGACCCAACTGTTTTGAGACACACCGCATCTTTGGTGTTCAGCCCTTTTACAGTTAGACGCTACGCTTTCCTCTTTGTGTGTGACGGAACAGATGGAGGACTCTATGATAAGTAATTCCTAAATCCCACCAGGACTGAGCTATTTTGATTTCCGTCTTCTAGCCTGTTTTGTCGGGCTGTAGTACAATTCGGGCCTGTATATAAAGCAGCATCGAAACTAATCTTATTGGGTTAGTGGACTTGCTGTGGCATGTGCGTGTTCGTTTGTACTGCTAGGCGCTTTGCCGTAATTGGTATGGTATATTGTGGTGGTGATTTAGTTCGTATAAATAAATTTTCTCTAATATATACATACATATATATATACAAGAGCATTTTTGTGTTTTACATTACATGCCTTCTGTTGCCTTTGCATATGTAAGGGTTTCACCTGGCGGGGATAACTTTTATTTACACTGTCCTGTGACTGGAACATGGTGGGGATAAAAGAAGTGAGGTTTAAGCTCCCCAAAGGTGGCTTTGCCAATGACCGTTCCAAGGCAATGCCCCACTGTGTTCCTTTGTTTGTTTGTTTTTTCCTTGTGTGTTTGCTTTGTGTGTGTGGTGTGCGTGTGTTGATCGTGTGCGCGTTTGGGGAGGCTGCGTTTTTAGAACGCGGCTAATCAGATTTTCTGCACAATTACCCAGTGGATCTTTGATGATTTGTGATATTGTTAATATGCCACGTTAACAACAACATGTTTACCTCTTACATTGACAGTTCATTTAAATATTTACAAAAGCAATAAGACCATTTTAGAGATTTCGCAACAGGACTAATGCGTGAATCTGTCAAAAGAACATTAATATTAAAAAGAACATTAAGTTTGTATGAATTCACGCTGCCTGTAGCTACATATTAAATTACTGAATAATCAATTGTTGTAGTCAGTAGGAAGCAGATATGCTTGAATAGAAAGAAATGACATATTACATGTAGAGTACATAGAGACAGAATGTTATGCTACATTTAGGACTTTAAAGCTTTCTGGATCGTCTATTGTACAAGCATATTTTTACGATATAAGACTGTAAGTCATTGTTGTATGCTTAGAGTAGTTTTCAGTCAAACTGACGTTTTCTGAAGAAAACCGCATGCTTTATACAAACAATGGCAAGAGCGCGATAAACGTTTAACTTCTGAGCCCTAAAATATCCCCGAGTTGTCCCATAATGGCAAAATTCGCAAGCTATAGGGCGAAACAAATGAGGCTGGGTCACATAATTACGGCAACATTCATTGTTCGCATATTTCTTTTTCTGCCAGCTGTGATAGAAACCGTTTCAGAAATTAGTTTTAGTTTGAACGTTATAGTCGGAATTTCACTTCATATTATTTTAATGACATGTTAGACAGATTAATGCTGCTGGATATGTATGGAGACAAAAATGCACACGATCCTTTTTGTTGTTGATCAAAACGAAATGTAAAACATTGCATGCATTTTTGTTTTGTTTTCCTGATGAGCTTAATGAAATAAATGTCAAGTTCTTCTCATTCGAACAGATAGAAACGTCCTAGTTACTAAAAAGATCAAAGCACCTTCAGTAGTACATAGAATAGCTACAATTCATCAAACATGTGGTCTGGCAGTAAAGGGCGTATTTTTTGCATTTTTGTCTCTTACATGAGGTTAGTTTGTTGGCAAACAATAAAATGAACATTAATGTTACGAAGTGTAGATTGAGACATAGGTCCTCAGCTTAAACATTGTACCTTTTGTTATGTATTGGCTTATTTAACTTTAATCTCGAGTTCTGTTTATAATGGATGTTTTGATTAAACATTTTGAGACATAGGCTCATTGAGATGTGATTGATGAATTATCAATCTTTTCATTAGTATAAACCTGTTTAAATCGATTGTGGAGAAAGTGTTAACAATGTTTTTCAACGCTTTATGAATGACTGTTACACTGACCTCTGGTAAGTACTCGGTATTGTGGAGACTGCAGTCAAATACTGCAACCAAATGAAATACATAGAAAAACTACGATTTCCCTTGAGAAATACATGCGCTGCTAGGGGGCTCTCCTCAAAGAAATGTGGACTCTGAACGATTTGATTTTATTGCCAAACGAAAGACATGAGATGTTAGTACATACAGACCGGATATCAGCCTGTTATCGCATACTTCCAAATTTTTTTAGGAAATCCGCGAACAATCTTAAATTAATGAAAGTACTATAAAACAGATATTTTTGTCCATTTTGCTACACGCATATTAATTTGAAGTGACATTTGTATCTAACATCCTTTCAGTTTGGATCACAAAATACAATAGTGTAATAATATGAAGAGAGAATGCATTGAATTTTAAAGTTACGAACTAAAATGTAAAATTTTTCACGGTTACACAGACTTAATCCATGTATTCAAAATATGTAGTGTGTATGTTACCATTATAATAAAACGGCTGTCACCCTGAACAAATATTGAAATGTTCATACATTTTATTGCCATATATGACCTATATATGCTACACAGTATACTACTTATCTCTAGTTTCGTTCTGTCTTTTGTGCCCGTCCTGTAACTTTTGTTCGAAGTTTATTCTATTTTTCGACAGTTTTCTAAATATGAATTTGTTTCCTCTATCTATTATTTAATTCAACCTGTTAGCATTATTCAGACATCATTCATATGGTGTTTAACGTATATTCGAACACTTTACAAACATATATATGTGCTGAATGATCCGTATTCCACAAGAATAAATGTTAGATTTGATATCTGTTATAAAAAGATGATAATTATGCAACGTTTTTAACAAAGACGACACAATTTCAGAATTGTCTTTAATGGTCAAATTTCTATCATGTATCCTTATGAGGACCTTTAAAGTGTGTTTCTACTGTCGTTTTATCAGGACTCATATCAAAGGTCGTTGGGGGTGCGAACTGATCCTTTTTAATCCATTCTTCAGGACATACGACTTTTTTTAAAATTTTGACAAGTCGTATGTTAGTTTAGATGTATTGCCAAATGCAAAATATAAAGCGAACAGATCAGGCACTCTTCTACCCACTGATTGTCCAAAAATGTTTAAAATGTGAGTATGATTAAAACATTTTCTATATAGCATTTGGCGTTCATTTTAGTTCCTTTGATGTCAATTCTAGTCTGAGTGTACACTGAAGCGATACTCCATCCCTAGCAATGACTCCTGCAGCAAACGAATCAAGCTTAACGACCTTCGTATTCTCACGGTCATTCTGATATAGCAAAAACCCATATGCCCATGTGTTCAATTTAAGTAGAACAAAGTCTCATCAGAAATTACGTTTTTTACCGTATCCGATTGAACATTTTTCTACTGAGCCCTTTGTTTGTTGATTTGCGCAGTTGTAAGCGAATTAAACTTGCTTTTTCGTAACGATGTGCCCTTATTTTATAACAAAAGATTGTTAAAAATTCGAAAAGAAACTCCATACATGACTAAGTTACAATAGGTGTGATCGCAGTAGATCCTTTTTGGAGAGCTTCCTGAATT
Source organism: Mercenaria mercenaria (assembly GCF_021730395.1). Classification (NCBI taxonomy): domain Eukaryota; kingdom Metazoa; phylum Mollusca; class Bivalvia; order Venerida; family Veneridae; genus Mercenaria; species Mercenaria mercenaria. The sequence continues at coordinate 66,084,926 of NC_069370.1, read as the reverse complement.
CCACTAGTACTACTTCTATAGTAACCCAATTTTATGACAAATATATGGTACTCTGCTTAAAGATATTTTTATTTACAGGCTGATTTACCTTTTTTTTTTTAATGTAATTTAATATAAATGGTTAATCTTCAAACGCCCAGGCACTATGCTCACCATTTTGTGACTTATTTTCCTGAGTACAACTGAGAATTGATCGAACCGAATTACACAAATCTATAAAATACAGAGACAGATTTGAAGTATTCTTCCTGATACAAATGAAATCGTTAATTAGTAGAAAATTTGTAAAAAAGGTCAAGGAAAAAAATCCTATAAGAATAGACATGTACCAAGAACACAGCCTCCAAAAACAAAAGTTTATTCAAGGATGCACAATACGTCAACAAAGATAAAATAAATTAAGGAACACAGTGGATTCAAGGCCTTTGACCGATCATGATTCGCTTATACCCGATATCTTTTACAGCAGAAGAGCAACAAGAGTAACACCACAAAATCTCAGATATCTATAAATGCTTTTTGCATATTTCATTAATCAGTTAAGTCTTTAACACACCCTTTTCTAAAAAGCAAAGCTGCATCATTATTTGTTGAAAAAAGTAACATAACACAAGCTTCCACCTTGTCTAAATATTGTTTGCAGAAGAAATAGTGTGGGTATCAGACAAATCTGAAACCTTTATGCCTTTAGTAAAATGAAATAAAACTGAATTTACTTATTGTGCAAACAGTCACAATGTTTTTAATCACTTTTTCCCTTTAATATGATACTTAACCGTCTGAAACAGGCCAGCGATCATTTCTACAGACAATGGACTTTGTTTTTTTTTCCAGTGGGTCCAGAAGTTTAGAACACATTACGATATAGAGAATATTAGGTTACTGTCTTTCTTAACTTAAGTTTATCCACCGAGTTGTTATCCACCCCGAGGCTTGCCGAGGGGGATAAACCTTTCGGAGACGAGGTGGATAAACTTAAGTTAAGAAAGACAGTAACCTAATATTATATTTATCATGCAGTCAATAAAATCTGTGTAAACTATATACTTGCTTAAAAAATGTTTTTTTTGATACAAATTTAATCCACACAGATTTTTACTCAATTGTAAATTCCTGCATCCTTGCTTGATTCAGTTACACAAGATTCCTTACAATAATTTTTTCCCCTTACCTCATGCAATGCTTTGCCTTCTGTGTATTAAACCATCGGTGTAAACAGGACATTCGAGTACAAAACAAGCAGAGTGGTTTTGACTCGAATGAAATACAGCTTAAGATGAATTCAAATGCCCGCAGTCTATACTTTAACCCTTACCATGCTAAATTTCTATTATGGACTGGTCCATCTTCCAATTTGGGCAGTACCATTTATCATTTGAAGGGGTGTTTACTAAAAATTTACTGACTGAATAGCGAACAGTGCAGACCATGATCAGACTGCACGGATGTGCAGGCTGATCTTGGTCTGCACTGGTCGCAAAGGCAGAATCACATGCCGCCAGCAGGCTAAGGGTTAAATTTTCCCTATTTTCGTGCAAGTCATTGTGAGGTAAATGAAATTCCTTCCACCATGAATGGTTTAAACTAAACAGTAGCTTAAATCTGGCTATTTGTGTAAATGCCACAATACACAAAGTCAAAGTCGATTCACCCAGACTTTTAAAACCGCCACCGTACCATTCGTATTTAAGTATACTAGGACAGAGTCAACTAATGTTTTATTTTTCTTACCGTGGCTGTCCTCATAAAATGGTGAAATGTTTGGGCTTCGAACTCTTGGCCCAGTTTACGCCGCCACTAGTACATATACTTGAAAAGGTAGTCCTTCAGTTGTATTGACCGTATAAACCTGTATTGACTGAATAAACGGCAGGCAAATACCGACCTGATAAATGCATAGTAGTAGGATAAAGTTCAATTTCTGAGGAATATATGTTAAAGAATCGACAAATATTCATATATAACAGAAAGAAAAAAACATTTATAAGAATTAGACTGTTTAAGTACGGCTTCATTTAAAGAAAGCCTCGATAGCCTAGTGGTAGTGCGTCCGCTTCGAGTGCAGGAGGTCGTGGGTTCGATCCACGGCCGCGTCATACCAAAGACGTGAAAAATGGTACCAGTAGCTCCCTTGCTTGGCGCTCAGCATTAAAAAAAGGGAAACTGGCCTCTTCTCTCATACCCTCGTGGAGATGGATTCCATCAGGAATGAGGTGTCGAGAGTGATTAATATAAGTTGTAGAACTTCCTTCACAATCGACCTAACATAAATTATGTATAAACTAAGAAAGGTTTACTCTGTCAAAATGTACAATATTAAAAAGTATTATCAGAAGTTTTCAAAAACAGCCATCTTGAATATTACCACAAAAACAGCCATCTTGAGCATTACCATAGACAGAAATATTATTCTGTTTACAAATTAACTTTTAAAAAATAAGATCTTGCGACTTTCTTCAAATGCAGGAAATGTAAATTCAAAAAGCCAGACGATTAAACGTACGTGCAGCAATGAATAAATTATCTAACATCACAAGTTCCTTTCCATTTCATTTATGTGCATTAAAGTAAAATGTTTGCTTCACAACCTCTTTCATAAAATGAACATTAAAATGTCAATCATATGTTATGCAGCTTACAAATTTAATTTGAATGACGACGACAGGTCCATACCGATCCTTAACCAATAACAATGAGAAGTTTTTTTCATCATTTTCAAACTTGATGGAAATTCGATATCCTTCAGATAGGAAGTACTTTCCTTTTAAACAAAAATATCGGGAAAATGAAGAAATATTTGCTTACGTCCTGTCAAATGATTTACTTCTCGTTTTTAGCATTATAGGGTAATGTTAACCAGTAGAAAACAGAAATTACTTCGTTACCTAAAAGCTACATTGATATGTCGGCTGTTAGAAAATTATATTCCAGTTTTGAGCTTGTTCTAATCAAATAGATATATGTCACTTAATTTTCTATGGTACAGTAAAGAAACATTGGCCAAGATTTATTTCATAATGAAGATGATGGTATTCAGCTGCCAAGGCAATCTTTTCTTAAAGGTTTATGTGGTGTACATAAACTGAAAAAGTTTCATTTATCAGAACTTGTAAACGACTTTTCACCGATTTAATGTTTGCGTGTGTAACATTTGGCATTCAAAAAACTTCTACAGATCATTCTGTTGCCGAATGCATTGATAAATTGCCCAATAAATATCACTTTCTAAACATATGTACGGTGGAAGGTGTTGCATAAATACTATAGTAACTGTAGTTCAGTGTCTGGGAATTCGCAATTTTCCCTTCAAAACTCTGAACACTGTCTTTACAACGCACTGCGGCAAATAGTGTAAGGAAAATGCTACCTGACATGACAGAATCATGTCCATCTACGTCTGTATTGACGAACGTGAACATGAAAGCTACATATTAAAGATATACAATAGATATAGCTTTCCAGATAGACACTGCTGCTCTTCTAGTCATAGATGCATTACACCAGTCTTGTGATACTTTCATATACAAATTAATGTTTCCGCACAAAAGTTATAAAATCTATGACTTGTAATGTTGTATATCTGTAGTTCGACAACCCAACTATAGACAAACATGTGGAAAAGACACCCTTGAAATAAATATATCTAAAATGAACATATTAATGTTATTTCATTGAATTTTCCTCTTCTCTTTCATACGGTGTTCCGTTTGGACAGTCGTGGCTTTTTATTCAATACTAAACCGCGATGCACGATGGTACGATGACGAAAACGCGATGGCGCGATGGCACGATGATGAAATCGCGATGGTACGATGGTGAAATGTCGATGTAATATCGCGTTTTCATCATCGTACCATCGCGTTTTCACCATCGTATCATCGTACCATCGCGTTTTCATCATCGTACCATCGCGTTCTCACCATTGTGTCATCGCGTTTTCATCATCGTACCATCGCATTTTCACCATCGTACCATTGCGTTATCACCATCGTACCATCGCATTTTCACCATCGTATCATCGCCTTCCGGTGGTCATGCGCAGTGGTACAGTATATGTGTCAGTAAAATACAGGCTTGATACAATCTCATTTTCACATTGCACTATGTACCTTCTACATCCTAACAAGAATAAGCTGAGTTTGAATAATACCATGTGACTATTACACCAAGCTTTTTATTTACCTTCATGCATACATAAAATACAAAGGACGTGGCCTTGAAGGTTTTACAGTTTTAATGAACTGAGCACTGAACATTTTGTAAAACATTTTGCAAAACAGCAGAATCTAAATGGTAAATTTCTTCTCACAAAATACATTGAGATACATTCATCTATTATTGACAAAAATACAAGTGTACGGGACTACGCATTTCTAACCGGAAGGCGATGGTACGATGGTGAAAACCACGGTGGTACAATGATGATAACGCGATGGCACAATGGTGAAAACGCGATGGTATGATTGTGAAATCACGATGGTACGATGATGATAACGCGATGGCACGATGGTGAAAACGCGACGGTACGATGGTGAAACCACGATGGTACGATGATGATAACGCGATGACACGATGATGAAAACGCGATGGTATGATGGTGAAAACGCGATGACACGATGGTGAAAACGCGATGGTACGATGGTGAAAACGCGATGGTACGATGATGATAACGCGATGGCACCAATGCGATGTTATCATCGTGCCATCGCGTTTTCACCATCGTACCATCGTTGTTTCATCATCGTGCCATGCGCCATCGCGTTTTCGTCATCGTACCATCGTGCACCGCGGTTTAGTATTAAATAAAAAGTTACGATTGTCCAAACGGAGCACCGTACTTTCAAGCATGCTTTTGTGTCATGTGTTCAGAGCTACCCCTATTTAGAGATTGCATGAATGCTTAGAAAATACATTGCAGTGAACAAAAGAAATGTCCAATGTACATAATAAAAAAATAACATGTTCTCCCTAGTATGGTATATTAGATATATTAGGTACAAATACTTGGACAGCTGTATCTTATTCGTCTGGTGTACTTTCTTTACCGACGGTCAGATATTTTACAATTATTGTTACAGCAAAGTTTTTTAATCTAACTGATACTATTTTTTTTAGGTAGATTGTAAAGCAAGTTCTACAACTGATATTAATCACTCTGGACACCTCATTCATGATGGAAGCCATCGTCACGAGGGTGAGCGGAAAGAAGCCATTTTCCCTTTAATGTTGAGTGCCAAGCAAAGAAGCAACTGGTACCATTTTTCACGTCTTAAGTATATCGCGGCCGGTGATCCAACCAACTACCTTCCGCACTCGAAGCGGACGCTCTACCACTAGGCGTTTTTTAATATGTTAAAATATAATATATTCCCTTTAAAGACATCATTATTATTTTTACTTACTTTAGTTATAATTAGGACATTTCTAACAAATTAATGTAATGTGATTTAAAATCAGTAATGGATACTTGTTTCTATTTGGTGCCGAACAGCATATTTACCAAATATTTTTTGTTTGTTTTAAACGTATTAGATGTATGTCATTACAACAGTTCATACTTAAAGGTATCCAACGCCCATCGTCATTTACTTCAAATGTAGAAAATCCTCAACAAATTTGTTTAACTTCTCTAAATACATTTATAATAAATGCAATTCAGAATTAGTTGTTTGTTGAAAAAAAAATGGTAGTACATTTTTATATTTTGTTTAGTTAGCCATGAATGAAGTGCGTACTATTATTAAACGTGATGCATAGTACTGTTAATACCCATATATTGTTAACTTCATGATTACAAGTACTTTATATAGGTTTTGTTCATATTTTTCGAATATGAAATTTGGGTTTAGTAGAACTTTAAAGAGCAGTATATCTTCAATGAATAAATCTCGAATCTAACATGTCAAGCCGGAGTGTGAGGGGTGTTGCCCTTTCAGTTACCTCTCATGAACAGACCGAGTCTGCTATTATTTTGCGTGAGTGCATTCTAAGCTTACAAAGTTTTTTATACATATTATTAACTATGACAACAGCAATCTTTAAGTGCCGTGTGGCTTCTGTAAAAGTCTCCATATACTTCGATTCAGTGTTGTTATATATTCTCTACCCTACCCAATTTATGTGTCTAGCTTGTGTCTAATTTCAGATTGTAATTGACCACCATATTCAAGAAGAGATTTATATTGGGCTCATTTCACTTTTGAAGTTCTTCAAGGTCTAATGAAGAATTCCTGAAAAGCTTCATAACGCTACCAGCATTAACAATATTTTCCTTATGTTCCATCCAACTGAAAGACATGGTTGCCCAGCTGGGAGATTATCGTATCGTTTTTCTAGGGAAAATTTAAGCTACACGTGAGCGTATTGACGTCATAAATTGACGTCATATTATGACATCGTAGTGAATGAATGATTTTTAATTTAAAACATCTTTGAATATGTTGTAACAATATTAACGAAGAAAAACGATCTTACATGACTGTCTGGATAAGGCTGATGTTTTTCTAACTTGCAGGACAGCGTGGATACAACTCGGGTTTCCATTTCTCGCTGTCCTTCGGGTTTGAGACAACTCTTGTCTTACACAGGCAGGCAAGTACCTTTCTTAAAACCTGTTTCCAATATTGTCCAGCAGCATATCTATCCGAGGTCTTTCATGTTGTATTGAATTGAGGCCGCTGACAGGCTTCAAAGCAGTTATCAGCAAAACTGAAAGGTGAATTGTAACATGCGTAATATTTATTGCTTTTATCGCCCATTTGACTTGAAAGCAATTAATAAGTTAACTTTATGTGAAGTCATGATGACAAAATGATGATTATGTATATTTGGTTTGACGTAAATGTGAAATAAAACAGTATGTCAATCCAAATGTCCATATTGAAATGCCTGTGTATGCTATAATTTTAAAAGTAGTTCGGTATATTATATATTGATTCAACACACCGCTTGTTATTAATAAATTACTCACATATTTTAAAGATCTGCTGTAATTTCTGTTGCCCATTCAAAAAGATTGAACCGTCCTCTCAGATGTGAAAACTTCATATAAATATTATAAAATTATTGAACGATTTTCAAAGATTATTTGTTCTACACTTATGACACTTTGGCATTTAAAAATCAAATGACACACGTTTCATGAATTAACAAAGGTAATGTGAAACCAGGCACGAAAAGCTTTCACTTCTTGGCCACTCAATGTTGTTCATCTATGTACTTTATATTTTATTTAATCATCGAAGAACACTGTTATACAACAAAAAGTATAATTTGATCGCTTTTCTGTTATTGTAAAAACGAAACCAAATCACAAGTTAGAAAGCAGTATTCATTTTTCCTCAATTTCTCATCTTAATGGTGTACTTGTAGAACTGCATACTCGAACCTAAGCTAAAACGTATAACCTTGTAACATCATTTCGTCTGTCTATTTAATAAATATTTTTGGCAAAGTTTCCTGATAGCATAATGTTATTGTCCTGAACAAGCGGACACATTAATAATCTGTTTTTGTCTTTGATATACAGAACATAAAAGAGACAGCAGCCTCGGAGTACGTAAATTATTTTTTTTAAGTTTCATTAATTTTTTATTAATTTTTATTTTTTTTTTTAAATTAATTATTAGTTTTTGCGTATGTTGAAATTAAAGGTTATTTTTCTACTTTTAAATCGTTCCAGCTTAATACTATGCGGACTTGATAACATGACATGTATTTAAACTTTTTATTAAAGTCAATTTACAATTGATATTAGAAGATAATATTGTGTTCACATGTGTTGGAAAAAGTCACACAAACACAATACCTCTTTTCACTTAGAGCCACGTATTTTATAGTAGCTAGTAGTGTTTGTCACAAGTTGTGACATTTGGCGGTCAGCATTGAACATTGTTTCTGTTTGTTTCGATGTCGTACTTGTTTAGTTTCTGTGCAGATTATCCTAAAACATCTTGAATGTTTTTCATAAAATAGAACTCCGTTAATAAGTAAGAAAATCTGAAGCATATTATTCATTTTGTGGTTTGCGGCAAAGCCAAGATAAATGGGCACTTTCATATTCCTCTGTGTTATATGTTGATTTCTGACAATATTTAAGGAATACAATATCATCTTATTCTTTTTTAAAAAGGTATTTATAAGGGCTTTCTGGTGATGTATGGTTTATCATACTTTTGTTCAGTATTTTTTTATTTACAAGGGTTGGAGAGAGTCGGAAAATGGCTCATTTTTAATCGTTATGCTGTTGCACGGAAAATTCATTACTTTTTGACCATTTATTTAATTACTATTTTAGTTTGTTACAAACTTCAAATGACATTCAGGTAAGACATACTTTTTACAGATTTGAAATTGGTCCGAAAATATTCAAGATATTTATAAATAACTAAATCCCTCAGTTTGTTATGCGTTGATGGTTTTTACGTGCTCTGTTTCTACAAAGGGAATACCAAAGTTATTCTTTAAACTGGCAGATATAATCATTATAATCATGAAAAAGAAACACATTTGCCAGCATCTAAAAGCAAGATATTGATTTGCATTACATTATTTTCTGAAAAATGAATCTTGACATTTTTATGTAGAGTCCGTAGCCCCATTTTCAACAGTGTACCGCTTGCACAAAAACAAGAGCAATATAAAAATGAACCTTTGATCATTTTCGGGTTATCCCACATACTAACTACAGAAAAGACATTTCTTCAGAGAAGAAGCAGAAAAAAAGTTTTGAACAAAAAATGGTTGTCCGTAGCCCTGTAGAGTCCGTAGCCCCACCATATTCATGCAACTAAATCGGAATTTTTTATGCAATAATCATATCTAATACTAATAATTTTTCTCATTTTTGATGTAACAAAAGAGCTTCATTCTTTCAAACATCTAAGATGTTGATAGTAAACAGTATAATGGGAAAAAAGATATAATTGTAATAAATTAATTATATTTTTGCCAATTTCCAACATTAATCTTACAGATCTAATGCATATTGATGTTTGTTTAGTATCATAAAGTATGGTTAAGGATACACTGTATCAGACTTACAATAAAAATTGTATTAACAAAGTATTTATATATTGATAATAAATACAAGTTAAAATGTTATACAAGGGGCCTACGGACTCTACACTTCCATAATGAGTCCCGTTTCTGTTACATTTACCAATCTATTTCCAGATAATGTAAAGAAACAAACATATCAAACATGAGACCTGTAACAAGGAACCAAATAGCTGAAGAAAGCAATTTCTTTGCATAATTTTGTGTACTGTTGACTGAAGCAGGGATGAAACATATTGTGTAGAGTCCGTAGCCCTATATTAGTCTGTATTTTAAATATGCAACCATTCTATATTTGAATTCAGGAACTTCTTTTCTAGGTTTAAACATGTTTAATTTAAGAAATAATTTATAGCAAAACAGTGCTTTGTCACTATTTATACACAACGGGCGGTTATACGTCGGACATATTAATTTCACGAGGGCACAGGCCGAGTGAAATTATTTCGGACAACGTATAACCACCCGAGTGTATAAATAGTGATATTGATAAAGCACTATTTTGCTATAAATTATTTCGATTCTAATAATTTCTTTATTGTAAAATTTATATCAAATATAATCATAATGGAACTGTTTCTTCGCGCAAGCATGGCGCCAATAGTAGGTCTTTGTTTATACATGCCAGGACCGGAAATGGTAGTACGTCTTGCGGTAGAGTTCAATTCGGATGAAAATTATTGTGAATTATTCAGCAAAGCGAATAATTAAGTATGTTTGTAAATTAATCAACACATATGTGCAATGTGACATTTTGTTTAAAACATGTTATTAAATTAAATATTTCATGACATTTGAAAGTGCTATTTCTTGATGGGTACATGGCGCTAAATATCACATTGACGAGAAGTCAGCATAATATCGTTGTGATGATTAAAGCATTGTTAGTCATATTAGAATGTGATTAATCTTCCTGTTGAAACCAAAAGTGAGGTACACATGGATGTAGAGTCCGTAGGCCTTGATATCAATTTGTATTGGGTTCTGTATCAGAAAAGTGTTTAAAGTTATTATCTGAAACCTTTAGTTCTATTTATATACATATTTCTTAGTAGGTTTCAAGGAAGCTTGCCATACTCTTCTTAGTTTTCTGTTCAGAATGTAAATTGGAAGGCAGTGCATATTGTCTCATTTGATGGTACTTTGATATCCAGCTCTGGATATATTATGAAATTCATAAAATCAACTTTATATTCCATAAAGCAATATTGAAAACATCTTAATGCAACTATTTAACTTATTTTCAACACCATGAATAACTTTTTCTGTGTTATCTAGGTATGTTATGCTTTGGCATGTAGAGTCCGTAGGCCCTAAGAGGTGTGGTTCCTTAAGCATCCGTAACTTTTTTATTTTGCATAATTGAAGAAAACCCTGATAGATTCTTGTGCTCAAAGGATGTACCTTGAAATCACATGATAAGATATGAAATTTTGATTGAGTTTAAAATTCACCATATGTGCAACATCAGGGGTACCCTTTATCTTGGCTATGCCGTTTGGCAATATAGTTAATACCATGTAAATGATATACGTATTTGTTTATTGTTTTTGTAAATAAAATCATATTTTAGTTGTTATGAAAATTCTGAAACAACCAATGCAATCTTACCAAATGGCACCCGTTTCTCTTTAATTAAGCACAAATATTATATAATTAATATACAAGATACAAAACAAAGACATTATGACAGGCCACATACAAATTAAAAGCAGTTTTGACGAAACGGAATACATTTTACAATATGAACATGATTATAAATATAATAAAATGTTGAACTTGTTTTACACTGTAGGAATTGGTTTTAGACAAGAAGGAAGACATTATGGTTTTAGACAAGAAGGAAGACATTCCTAGAATTACCAAATGTGACGATGTTATGAATAAGTCAGGACATGCTAAAAAATATAAATAAAGAAAAGCAACAATGGCATTATGAAGCTTATCAAGAGTTAGTATATACCGTTACAAGATGACAAGTTTCATAGGGAAACGAAGTAAAACAGTTGACATTTCTTTGTGGGTGTTTTCCTTCCTTGTTCTTTTGTTTACATTTTTCCAAATGCGGACAGAATTAAAGGTAAAGTGTCTACAACATTTAAAACAAGTATTGTCAAAGTTGAAATTAAATACTTTACATTCTCTACCTTCCCACATGTTGACATTTTAAAGTTACTTTCTACAAAAATAGATGGTTTCTTTACATGTATCAATATCAGACAATCATAAAAATATCAAACTGTCAAATTTTGCTATTTTCAGACAGAATAATAAAAAAGACCATCCCTCGTAAAATTTGATTCAAAACAACTTTAAATCCAAGATGACAGCCTTCTGTGTCAATGTTTCTTTGAATGACGTCAGTCCGCGCGTGCGATCTCGCCTAAGTGTTGCAGGCCGATGTTGTTTGAACAAAAATAAACTGTCGTTTTCGTTGAATATGAAAACGTGAATGTTGTTTTACATGGTATATTACATTGTCTTTATTAAATATGTTTAGTTGGTTACTGTTATGATCAAAAAAGGTTTATACATGATATATTTGCGTGTAAATGTAGGGATAACGCAGTTTTTTTCGCGTTATAACATCTGCACAATCCCGAGGGATTGGTTGGTGCCTGAGCCCATAAGGGCGAGGGTACCAACGTATCCCGAGGGATTCTGCAAATGTTATAACACGAAATGAACATGCGCTAATGCTATTCTAGCATAAAACGCGTAAAATCTGATAGAAGAATAAAGTGTCACTCAACGTCATTAAATTTCCATGAAATGTGCGGGAATGTCTGAGTTTTTCTTTTCGTTGACGGCATTTAGGTTTGAATTATCCGTTTTGGGGCCGAATGACGTTTACGCTTTGCCACGGAACGCGCATATATAAAAAGGTGTTATAACAGCACGCAAGCGCGAGAATCTCTCTGTCAACACACGTTTTCTATCCTGTTAAAAACCACCGAAAAAGTGACAAGAACAGCAGTTTTATGCTAGAATGCCATTTTATCTTTACATCTTTTTTCTTTACATCTAACTGTTTTGTACGATTTTAATGTTCCCGCTGTCTTCCAGTATACAGATAATATATCAATTTTATAGGAACTGACTGGTCCTGGTATCTGTATTTTATTGAAAGATTTCGCAGTAGTAAATTACACGGTGATTATTTTCTATAGACATTGTTATTTGTCTGCTTCGTAAGTAAGAAACATTACAAGATATATAACGAGAATAAACGAGGCATATTGACTTATGCTAACATAAGAAAGATGTAATGTCTAATGCCTCCATTTATTTAACCTCGATGCAGACATTTTACGGTTAAAATAAGAACTGCATCTTAAGTTACGAGAAAATAACACGCATCATTCCAGATTTCAATTTTATGGACAAAAAGAATTGTTATGCATATACCGTTTAGTTTTAAATATGAAGATATTGTTAACATGAAGAGAGTGACTGCGAAGTTTATAAGTTTAAAATGTAACACTCAAGTTCTATTTTCTCTGACTTGACAGACACAAAGCTATTGTCTGCGGTCGTTAAGGGAATGTCATTCAAGTTTGAATTTTAAGGATATAGCAACTGACAGAATATCCACACAAGTTCAGCGCATCATTTCCCTTGGACATTTGTGCTTAACAGGTACGTTATATTGAGTTTAAGGTTTGTCAAAATTGAAACATAACATTATTCTTTAATTTCTTAAAAAGAAACATTTTCGACTTTTTAAAATATCCAAGGAATAAAATGTAACTCTAAGTCTTAGTTGATTCAACAAATACAGTCAACAACAGTTATAGCACTAACACGATACAACACCAAAATAGGAATACAATGAAGAATTTTAATGACTTACTGGATGTCTGGGTAGAATGAGCTTTCTTCTGTAAGGTAGTGGTTCCGCAATGACAATACTCTCCATATGTAATTTTAGCATTCGTCGATTTTTGTGGGCGGCCACGTGCGCATTGAGCTATATTTGCGCCGACAGAACACCGGAAGTCCTAACGTAAATACGTAATCTCACACAAGTGTCAGTGCCTGATTACCTTAATTTCCATATGTTGAAATTATGTTCTTTCAAGTTAGATGTCACGTCTTACACGGCCTTGACACATGTAACACGAGCATATACTATGAATATGCAAGAAGTGTTTGAAATGAAGCAAAAAATGTGACCATTATCTTTAATAACATCCATTTAGATTTTATAACTACACAACCATCAGATTCTGTCTTAGATAAAAATAAACTTGATATTGAGTGGAGACATAGTTGTATAAGAGCAACCTAGGTGTATCTTAAATGAATCAAACTTAATGCGTTCCAAAAAAAACCTAACGAAGTATTCGGTTAGTTGAAAAGAATACTGTATTTTCATTCACTATATTTCTGAAATAGAATGAACGTGTTCATTTTCGCGTATACAGCGTCGGCGTAGGTATACGTTACCTATGTAAGCGAAGATCAAACGAAGAGTATTTTCTGAGAGTATGTTTATGCATAGTAACACATGGTTATACAGACCTAGATACTGATACCAAATATTTTGTAAATTTGCACTAAATTGGACAATTAAGATAATTAACTCTTAGCCTGCTGGCGGCAGATGATTCTGCCTTTGCGACCAGTGCAGACCAAGATCAATGGTCTGCACTGTTCGCTATTCAGTCAGTAAATTTTCAGTGAAAACCCCTTTGAATGATATGTGGTACTGTCCAAATTGAAAGATGGACCAGTCCATTATAGAAATATAGCAGGGTAAGGGTTAAGTAAACAGTCATATTAACTGGATTCAGCTTCAAAATAAACAAGCATTGCCACATTAACATTTGTGCGTTATAGATAACACACAATAATTTGATCTTATCTCGTTTTAAATGTGCTGTTTGATTCTTCTTCATTGTTTACGCAATAAACACAGCACACTGTCTATTAATTGTAGCTCTGCTTACAAATTTAATGGACGATAGCGATAATCCGATGCTGTCAACCCTTGTCAACCATCATTTAGGTAAATTGTTTCATCGATTACAGAAAAAAAGACCATGCGCCACAGAAGAAGATAAAAGAATCTGACGACGAGAAGATTTGTAGCCTAGAGGGCGAGTGTCTTTCAGAATCGATAAAAACAGAACACCGCCTGATAAGTATTCCAATGTGTAAACATTGGATTTGTTATTTTAGTCATGTACATTTAACTTATTTCGTAAGGTCAGAAAAATGTGAAGGCAGACTTAAAGCCAGGGCCTAGAAATACTAGTCTGATGCTCTTCCGACTTGGTCAATGGTCAGGGACACATTTTTTCCCTACAAAAATTCAGTATCTTGACGTTTTACTCCCTTTGTCACTGCCTCGCCCCGACGGACAGAGAACAAGGTGAACATGATCTCCGAGCATAAACAACCAGAGTAGCACATTGGGCACTAAATGCCCTACTGTGTGAGAAAAGGAATGCGAAGTCATATCAAGACTCGCACGTTGGGCCTAAGAATACATTTTTAGGTATGATCCATGTAATAGTGTACCTGCTTTAGAAGAGTATTCAATTCCTACAATAAAAAACAAAGAAAAATATCAAACAGGGAATGCCACGCACCAAAAACGCAGCCTCCCCAAAACGAAACCCCCAGCACGCAGACGCGCGCACCACACACACATACACGCACACACACCCAAAGCCAACACATAAGACGAAACGAACAAACAAAGGAACACAGTGGGGCACCGTTAATAAACCTACTTTGAATTTTTCAGGGGGTCCCACTGGGACCAATTTTTATCCTTATATTCTTTTTTTTCTAGTAAGTTTCAGCAAATTCTACATTGTAGGAATTTTTCGATCTGACCATACAAAACTACCTTAACTATACATGTCTAACTTTCCTATGTCAGACCTATCTTTCGAAATTGAATGGACTTTCCTTAAATTTAAAACCGCTCTTTATATTCTGTCACGCGCTTAAAGTTCTGTTTACATTTTATATACCGTAAAAGTAAATGCTGATTTAACAAGCGTTAACATTCTGAATTGTGTAACTACTTTACGGGTCAGACCCAAGTAACAAATATCTATAAATACTATATTTTAGTATCAAATGTAAGTGTTGATTAAGTTTTGGGTTTTGTAAATAGTAATTTATCGACTGAGCCGCCTGCTGTTGAATTGCCTCAAGTAGAAATGTCGCGCTTAAACAGAAGTGTATGAGGTCACATTAGTCTATGTCCTGATTGATCTGCCTTATATTGCCAGGAATATGCCCATCGGACAGCAAGATATTGACACCGTTTCAGAGAGTAAACTTAATAAAACAGTTTTCATGACAAACTTTGTCTGTTTAGTACTTTTCAGAAATGGTATCTTTATAAAATCTTCTTTGTATTTTATAGCATGTATTGCCAATTCGTTGCCCTAGGATACTTGAGGAACTATTTTAATTAAGCCGACGTATCAATCTTTGCTATGCAGTTGGAATGCGGACGCATCGTTGCAGTTGGCAAAATGGACTTGGTGTTTGTTCAGTGGTTGCAATTCAACTTATACTTATTCAGCTAAAATAACTCAATTCGGATAGGAGAAGGGTGTTTTGACCATGGTCTGCTACAGAACTAGGGGAGCTGAAGACGCTATAGAAATTGGGGCATCTTTGGTATACCTCACCATCCTTATACTACAATAGAAAACATTCGTCTTGAAAAGTTACACATATGGGTAAGCAGGGACGTTTATAAATAAACTTAGATACATGGTACATTCATTTGTATGCAATGGTTTTGTTTTATAGGTCATATTACGACATTTAAGCTTTTGGTGGTTGATGAAGACACCAAGTACCCCTTCATACATTATTTCATCACAGGCGGGTGCCTGGGTAGAACCAACGGCTCTCCGTAAGCCAGTTAGATCGTTTGCCTGCAGTGTAGTCTGTAATGAATGAGGATGGTATTCTGCAGCTCCGTACTTGAGTTCCATTCCAACTTCTAACTGTTTGTGTGTTTGACTTTTTTTTCAAAAGGAATAACTGTCAAAATAAATATTTCGTTGGACTATTTAGATCTTGGTATAACATGCTACACATATATACCATGTAAACAAAGAATGGCATACTAGCGTTACATTTACAATTATATGTGAGTAATTTATTAAACGAAAGCTGCACATGTATTGATTCTTATAAATAATAAAATTTGTAAGAATATTCTGTGGAAGCATAGACATCACATAAAACGATGGCTGAGTGTTCATAAGAGGTAATGAAAGATACATAACCCCGCGCGCTAATAGCACCGGCTTAAGCGGAACACTTTTATAGTAAATTGGATTGATATGAAAATACAACGCTTGGGCCAAGTACAGGGAAATGCCATGGCAAAATGTCTCGACGCAAAATAAACTACAGTGGTATTTGGAAAGAAAAACAACCCCTGGATGATAAAAAAGACACATCTTGTACACCATATCATATAGCATTGTACGCGAACGGAAAACATATATAACAATAAATTGTATATTCGCACTCTATGAATGCCACAAATACAGATCAAGTAATCGCATTCTTAGTCGACATAATTTTCTTGCCAGTTGAGATGTTCAAGGACTGTGAACAGTAGACTGCGGACTTACAGAAGGAGTTTTCTCTAAGATTTTAATGGTTTGAAGAGAAAAAAAAATACATATGTTGTATATGTACTATCCGACCAGGGATACCTAATAGTGACTTGATATTGTGTTTACTTTCCAATTTTTACCTTATATTGTACTGGATTATCATTATGTTTCTTTACCTGTAGCCTGTATGGTTACGTAGCCCAGAGGATAACGGCGCTGTCGTATTAACCGAAAAGTACCGAGTTCGAATCTGATCGGCGGAACTTTTTTCCCGCACGATATTTTCTGATTCAACTAAAAGTTATCTTGATTTTCTAGTGCTTCACGAATTATGCGTACATAATAAATTGTGTAGGAAACGTTCGTCATTTCACTCTACATAAAATGGCTAAAATGGCTATGAACACGTTTTTAACTATAACGAACCTTTGTAGAATAACGAGAAAGCAATATCTATTCTAAAGCACAATTGACTGACGGTGAGACAGGCATATGTTGCATTAACATTTGGTATACTTCATAATAAAATAAATGATTGATAATTAAAAAAAACTAACAAGAAAAACATAAAAACAACATTTTTCCAAATCAAGGAAAGCAAATGTAGCTGGTCTTTCAAACAATATATTTTTTGCTTCAAAAAATACATAAAATATACCTCACCTACCACTGGTTTCGAATTTACATGTACATCGCCTGCGTGACAAGTAGCCAACACATCCACTGAGCCATACCTTACTTTTAGAGATTCTCATACGATAAGGAAATATTTCTATCTATTATAAGTATACATCCGTTTGGGGATATACCGTGGTTATTTATAGTTTGTTGACAAAATGACGTCACTGTCAAAACTTGTTGGTGGATTAGTATCTTTTATCTTCATGTTTAATAACATGTGTTTTCACTGTAGAAATCAGGGTATTGTGAAATCATGCGTTACAGTGCAGTTTTTTACTTATGCAATATAGTCCCTTGAATACCTGGACAGTGTAGAGGCTATATACAGATTTCCTAAAATGCATTTTTTAAAAACTATTTTTGTCTCAAACGTCTGTTTTCGTACAAACGTGTTAAAAATGCCAACCCCACTCCCCCCACTAATTTGTAGAAGAAAACAAAGAATTTCCTATTATACAGATTTCCTAAAATGCATTTTTTTAAAAGCTATTTTTGTCTCAAACGTCTGTTTTCGTACAAATGTGTTAAAAAATGTCTGAAAAACTTTAATTTTTAGAAAAATTGATTTTCCTAATATTCAGATTTCCTAAAATGCATTTTTAAAGCTATTTTTGTCTCAAACGTCTGTTTTCGTACAAACTAATATTCTTAGGACAGCCGACACATGTTTATGTAATCTCGCCAGGCATATGTATGTTCTTGACAACACAGAAAATGACATCACTCGACCTTCAGCTATTTCCGGAAGTAAAGAAAATGTAAGTAGAAATGCTAAACTTGAAAATGAAAGTCACTTTTGGATTGGCCGATAGTCAGGGGTCACGCGCAGGGGTCACCCCGTCAAAATGTATGCGCGTGGACTTCTGTTTTTTTTTTCTTTTTACTAATGGGGAGTCAATTTTCTGCATTTTCTAACGATTTGAAAATGCCTGGGCTTTAGCACGACATGTCAGCTTTTCATCTACGAAAACATATTTGAACTCGGAATAAACACAAATCCCACAGGGGTCCGTAATGGAGCAAGGGTACATAGAGATTTTTGGAACTTCGTCAAATCGCTCAAAAGGTCCTTTTTGATGTTGTCTGGAAGTGTCAATATATGCCTCGTATGTAAGATATTTCCGTATTTGAGAGCTGCAGACCTAGACATTTCAGAAATGTTTTCAAAATGAATTTCGTGTAATACATGTTGATTCTGCGGAAGCGTGAAAGGGCCATCAGACACTAATACGTTTTATCACGTTACAGCTGCGGAAAGGATAACTCACAGATTTCCTAAAATGCATTTTTAAAGCTTTTTGTCTCAAACGTCTGCTTTCGTACAAACGTGTTAATAAATGTCGGAAAAAAACACTAATTTTTAGAAAAAAAAGATTTACCTATAATTATAATCATAATTTTCAGATGCTTTTTTTTCTAGAAACCAGTTCAAAAGATATGTTAATGAGTTGACTAAACAGGCGTCTACATATAGGATGCATCTAGAATATCTAGAATAAGCTTAATAATATCTGTAAAAAGATCCTTTCGAAGCAAAGAATGCAACCAAGAACAATAATAGCAGACTCGGTTTGATTGAGTCTGTTGATGCGAGGTAATGAAATGTGCAACACCTCTCTCCTTAATACTTGCTTCAGTTCTTGATAGTATACTTGACAATGGCTTCCAAAATATTTTTGTTGCGTACGAATACTGGCCAGCACCTCATCAAAAAGACAGCAAGCGTAACGATAAGTTACTACACTAAAACTAAAAAGAACAGGTTAGCGTTACAGGTCATCTTGCTTCTTGTTCATATATACGATTATTTCGAAAGACTGAGTGTTTAAATAGATACATTAATAAAAATCATTATTATTCAACTTTACAATATTACAGACTGTATTAGACCAATTGCGAACATCATATGAAACAGATAGAGTTAATACAAAACACAACTAAGCCAATATGAGAAAAGCAGGGCAAATACGAGAAAACAGGGCAAATACGGAATTCAAGCATTTTGAGGGCCAATACGGAGAAGTCACTTGCGTTAGATTTTTAAATGACGCCATTTTGTTTTACATCAGAGTTATAAATTACAATTATTTTCACATTTTTGACACAAAAATCATCTAACATGTATGTTCATGTAATAACCAAGTATGACTACGCGGACGTACGATGTCGATACATACGTCTTTATACATTACAATGATACTTTGGATTATTCGGTATTATGTACAAGTGTGTAAGTGTTTCCTGCCAGAAATTCTGACAATTTTCAAGGAAAATAATGAGAAAATATGCGAAGCTCAGATTAATTAAAAGGATGAGACAGTACTGAGACTTATCTTTAACAAACATTTCGATAGCGTGGACTATTTGTGCAGTGATAACTAGCGATTCACATGCAGGAAAGTGGATGAATAAATTGGCAAACACGAGATACGTTCTAGTTACTCTTGATTATGTTGCATCAAAAATATCTCTCAAAATTATTCTCAAGTACCTACATACAACTAATTCTGTTTTACTGGCTTAAATGATTATGATTTCTTTAATAAGTCTAAACAACTTGTCAAGATTTTTCACCTGAACGTGCGTAGCTGCCATAAGGTAACTCTCAGAGTTCTAATGGTGTTACCGCCAACAGTAGAAAGTTGAATAATAATATTAGCATTAATCAAGCGATTTCATATTGGCCTAGTTATTTGTCCTTGGGCAGTCGTTTTGGCCCTCGGCCTACGGCCTCGGGTCAATACGACAACCTTTAGACAAAAAACAAGGCCAATATAAAATGGCTTGATTAATAACATTATAATATTAACAGTAAAGAGTAAGATTTTAAAATCCACCCACGGTGTTAAATTTGCTGGTAGGACGAACTTTATTCGTAATATATACATCTATGCAGTAAAAAGGAAATATAGGAATTTCTATCTTGACATCATCGTTGTTTCTCAACATGACTTTTTAAACAAAAAATGCATTTACCTTATCACGGCATTATAATCGGATGCTAGATCTGCCCCTGGTTATATATATATAGTTTGAGAAAATCCTTATTGTAAGTCCGCAAATCGTAGTCGACAGAACGCTTCGAAGTAAGCTGACAATCCTTAAAACTATGCGAAGAAGATTACGTTAGTCCAGCCATGCAACCTTGTTCCACGTGTTCATAATGTAAGAACTCTTTGAAGACAACATTGTTTCACAATCGACAGTTCTGGTGATAACCACGGTATTAGGCAACACATGTCCTTGCAAGGATTGTCAACTTCCTGCTAATTTAAATATGGTATAATGGATGAAAAATGTATAAAAAAATACTAAACACTGCGAAAGCAAAAAGCTAATAAAAAATTGTCAGTTTGTGCCCTTGCGTAAGTCTTGAGAAAATTTTCTGTCCATTCACATATCTGTACGGATTTATATATAATACCACCGTTAATTGGGCGTTCTGAAGTGCTACTATTATTGGAAATAGTTCTTAATGTCTTTGGTTAGTAAATCCAGGGCTATAACTACCGCAGTCTCGAGATTGTTGATTTATCAATGTGCGTTCCGATGTGGGCGGCAGGCAACATCAGCGAGTCGTACAGGAACTGTATTAGTTAATAATGTTATAAATGTCTATTAAGCACATCTATCTTGATTTGATATTTCTGCTAAACTGATACCCTTATCATAATGAAGTAAGTAGTGCAAGTGTCATTTATAAAAAAAGACATTTGTTTCAATAAAGCATGAAATGGGTCCGCTTTTCTTCTCGTAATATAATATATTTAATAATCAAAATGGTTTTTGTTCTAGTTTTGTCTTTCTGTTTTCCAAATTAGCTAATTTGTCATTCGGCAGGAATTAGACATTGAGTATTACTTGAAATTGTAAATGTTTATAGTATGAATGTAAGTATCCTAACTGATTTTAATGAAAAAAGATTTAAAAGATCAGACAATATATTATGTTTGTTATTTTAACTTATTTCTGATCTCCAGGTGTATCTTCAAAAAAAGAACACAAACAGCTACTGCTAGCAAATTTGAAATTGGTAATGTACCCTTGAAAAAACTCGATAAAAAGATTTCCTAGAACGTGTAGTCATATTGAAGACAATGATGAATATTAAACACTTACAGCACGCTGACGCACGCAAGACCAGATCACACCTTAAACACATATTCGCGCATACAAAGACAATACAAACATTCGAAGACAAACAAACAAACAAACAAACAAAGGAACGCAGTGGAGTACCACATTGAAACAGTCGGTGGCAAAACCACCACTTAAAGATGGTGCAGCTAACCTATCTCGTAGCCCCACCATGCTTCAAAGACACACGCAGTGCATATAAAAGCTGAATATACGTTATCAATATATAACCAGTCAACTCCTTCAGCCCGGCATCCGTTATCATAAACCGCGAAGTTTGGTAAAATTATAATGAGACATATTAACGTTTTGGCCCTTTAAATCTTTACACCAGAACTTTCATTGAAATTGCATGAAATATTATTTGACAGTTTTGAAATTTAATTTTGCCTAGCAAAATCAGCAAGGAAATAAACTGTCTGGGCGTAGATATTTATTAATCTCAATTTCACAATAAACGTAGTTTATACTATGGACACAACTTTAAAAAATATCAGTGGGTGTAGAGGTCACAGAAAAAGTAAATAATATATTTAGTTTGGACTGAATATTGAAATGAATAAATAGCGCAGATCTACAGAGCCCCGGGCAGTATGATCCCCGGGCAGGGTGTTTGTTTTCGGTTACGATTTGATAAACTACTTTGTGCATTTGGCAGTTACTTCTGGAGAACAGGTTTGTTCTTGTACAGAATCAAGGACCACTGGTTAGGTTTAGGGCCTCCGTGGCTGAGTGGTTAAGGTCGCTGACTTCAAATCACTTGCCCCTCATCGTTGTAGGCTCGAGCCTCACTCAGGGCGTTGAATTCTTCATGTGAGGAAGCCATCCAGCTGGCTTACGGAAGGTCGGTGGTTCTACCCAGGTGCCCGCTCGTGATGAAATAATGCACGGAGGGGCACCAGGGGTCTTCCTCCATAATTAAAGCTGGAAAGTCGCCATATGACCTATCATGTGTCGGTGCGACGTTAAATCCAACAAAAAAGAAAAAAAACTTAGGTTAAATGTCCACCGTTACATTACTGAAATACTGCTGAAAAACTGCGTTAAACCCAAAACAAAAACAAAAGTTTAGATTGTGTAACAAATTTTACAATATATTAATCACCCTTGACTTGTCTTTAAATGTCGTATGGTGGCTGTTATAAGTCTCCCCGTACTTGTACTTACTGTTGCTATATATTTTGGTGCTTTTGGGAACATGGAAAATACTCAGTTTTACTATAATAGAATTCTGTTCAAGTTGGTGCTAGCTGACGTGACGAGTGTTGCACAATTCATTACCTGTCATGAACCGAGTCCGCCGTAACGTTGTGCTTGGTGCGTTCTATGCTTCCAAAGGATGTTTTGATGTTTTTACACAGATTTGTTTTGGTTAACATCGTCTTCTTTCAAATTGACAGACATATTTACAAAACGTGAATTGCATATATATTGTAATTGATGAGTTATATTGTCATCTAGATGTAATTAAGAGACAAATTAATTTTAATTTTAATTGTCAGAATTTATAAAGTGCACTTTAAAGAGAGAGAGAGAGAGAGAGAGAGAGAGAGAGAGAGTTGAGCTATAAAATCGCCGCTATAAATGCTGCAGGACATTCGATGTACCCCAACCATACACTTTGTCTCTACAGGAAACCTTCCTATCTTGTAGCAGACGAAGAAGCTTTGTTTACTTTAGTATAATAGTTCACGCAGGCGGATGTTCTCAGCCTACAAACAAATACGTTTAGAACGAGTGTTACAAATATATACGGTTATCATGCCAGACTTCCTACATGTACATATTAAAGTGAAACATGAATCGTTTTAAAACGCTTTGACATAGATACTTGCAATCTTGCAAATTACCAAATTGAATATAGTGTTTGTTCGCAAATGATTTTAATTAGTATTTTGTAGTGAACATAATACAGTTTTGCTTGTATCAAAATGACTCTGAACTATATCTGAACTCCCTTTATATTGCTTTGCAACTTCTAAATGCTATACTTAAATTGCCTGTTTTTGTCTTGAAATCAAACAGATGTGCCACATTAATTAATATCTTCTTAAGAGGCTATTTACTTCTTCGAATTGATGAACTTTATGTTTATTGCCTTGAATATCACTGTTGTGTAGTTGCTGCGTGACTATCATTAAGACAAATATGTACTTTACAATATCGGACAAATATTTAATGCTCTCGGTATGATAGACACATTCGTTTCTGTGTTGTTACAGAAATACCGAGTTATAAACATCATTGATGATGTTTTACTTTGATCTGCGAATGCCAATTTAGACTATTTTTAAATGATCTCTTTAAAATGTTCTACTTTGCCATCGGCTACTATGTTTACGCAGAAATTCGCAGAAATTCAGCAGAAATTCCAATTAAACAGGCGCATTATGGTTATGTTTCAAGTTAGCCACATTATGTTTTATATGAAAACAAAAAGTACAAAATACCGTCTGTATATAAATATGTCTTCTTTGTACCATTTATTTAATTTCTTAAACTCTGTTTGTATTTTGGAAGTTTGAATTCACATTCAACTGAACATTTTCAACTGAGCATTTAAATGCAAATCCGTTCACCGCAAGAAAACTGCCAACTTCCACACTTGAATCAGAGGTGGGGGACGAAGGACACTTTTATCGAATCGTCACGGAGAACATACGCCCCGCCCGTGGATCAAACTCACGACCCCGCGATCCGTAGATCTGCGCTCTTCCCTATTGAGCTAAGCGGGCTGTCACTTTATATTCTATGTAAATATGTAAATATATAGTTATTGTGTCCATATGTTTTCAAACACTTATATTTGGTTGTGGATTCAGACGCTAGAGATGGGTGGGGGAGTGGGAGAGCTGCGTTCTGTGATCTTTTTCTACTCGATATCCATTCTTGTGTTTGAATCAACTAAATACTTAAATTCAGTGGCTGTTAAGTGAGAGTTTGTAACAGTCTTGCCAATTTTATAGGTCATAAAAATAGCAAAATTCTTTGAAATGCAATTTAGGCACTTTCAAAAACATATGACAGAACTTAAAGCTTTTATAAAGTAATGTTCAAAGCACTATGCATTTTAGGCGACTTAGACAGGTAGTGGGGGTTGGGGAGTATTGTGGATTGCTGCACTCCTCAAATCAACTCATCTATATTCCAAAATAAAAGTCAATACCTCAAACAATTTTGAAGTTGTGCTTTAATTACAAAACACAAAGGACAGATTTGAACTCAATTTGTGACCTTGACCTTAGACCTGCTGACCAGATTAATGCACTCGGCACATTGTCTTATCACCACTTACTTATATGTCATGTTTGAAGTCAATACCTTGAATGAAGGCTTTCAAGCCAGCTATTACAAAAAGTAGAAGAAAATAGGAATTAATGTGGCAAAGAATAGAAGAAAAGTAGGAAAAGATTAGGAAATTTGACGAAAAATGTAAACTTTGACAAAAAAGCTTTTGGGACAAAAAGGGCTTTTGCACTGGAATAAACGACATTTCAATGTTTCACAATTGAATGCACTAAAGACGCATCTACATGAATTCATAAACCACAGTTATTACTGTTTTGAACATTGATAAAAGCACTCCAAGGTATTTATTTACATTCATTTGAGGTAGGTGCAGGAAGGGTGTCCCCTCCCGCATGGATAACATTTTGATTCTAGGTTTCAAAACTTGCATTTTACTACTTCTGATATGAAAAGGTAGGAGTAATATGTTCTATAGAAAAGTAGGAAATAACGGGAGCACTTTCAAAAAAAGCGGGAAAGGGTAGGAAAAGTAGGAACGCTGGAAAGCCTGTGAATGTTTAATAAATTATGCAGTTGACACAAATCTGACAGATAAAATTTGACCTTTTTGTGACCTTTACTTTTTTCATACAGGCGTGGTTCATGCGCTCTGCACATTGTCTCACTGCCATCAAACTTTCTGCCAATTATACTGTTAATACCTTTATTCGTAATTGTTATGCTTCGGACACGAAATATATGGGTCAAATTTGACCTTTGACATCCATTTGTGATCTTTACCTCTGATCTACAGACCTGGTTTATGCGTAATGCACATAATCTCATTGCAAACTACCTATATGCCAAATGTAAAGTTAATAATTTGAATGGTCATTGAGTTATGCTCCGGACACGAAATATAGCGGACTGACGGACAAAATGACACACAGACGCATGCGCTGTCAATAATACGTCCATTTTGTTTTCGAAACGGGCGTATAATAAGCTACTTGTTTTCTTAATGTGAGAAAATAACGGATATGGTAAAAAAGAGAGGGTTTTTTTGTTTGTTCAAAACCATCTTTATAAAAGCAGGTTTATTGCTTTAAAATGACAATGGTTGATGGTGATATCTTCGTCAAAAAGATTTTTATGTTTAGGTTGTAAATTATCATGCACGAATTGTTAGGTTTATGGTACGTTACACATCAAGTCTTTCAATTATCACTCTTGAATGTCATATTGGTTAAACTTTTTTGTTTCATTATAGTATGTAAAACACTTAAATATTTAAACTTATTGATAACCGTCATACCGTCAAATAAATTACCGTTCCAAAAGGATCTGTAAAATATATTTGTATTGGTGTTTAGATGACGAGAGATTGTGAGATTTTCTAATAGGTGCTTGCTGTAAATTATACATGCATCAAGACTAGATACAGAATGCATGTGTTTTGTTTGGTTTGGATTTTAGTCCCACCGACATAATATTATGTCACATGGCAACTTTTCAGCTTTTGATGGTGAAGGTAAACTCTGGAGATAGTGTCGTGTAAGTGCACTTTGCCTTAATTATGGTGGATACAAGATGACGTGTTGTAAATGACATCTAACAATTTTCATTTGGATAGTAAATTCATGCATTGATTATATAATTTTGCACATCTACTGTGTACGTGCATGTATGATACGGAGAGTTTCATTTCGCATTAGTTACTGACAAGAAATCAATTATTGTCATACAAACAAGAAAATTGTTCCATATTCAGAGAGGAGGATTACTTGCCAGAAATTAGTTTTGCATATAACAATATTGTAAATTGTCTTCAAACGAGAACATCAGAAGCAGCATTCCAATAAATGTAAAATCTGTTTATTTTGACACCCATTCTTTAAACAAAAACTTAATTTGTTACTTTTGGTGGCATTCATTATTGGCAGAATTGTCTGTGTGTATGAGGGGTATTCAAAAAGTAACGCAACTAGGCCTGTATTTTGCAAAATAAACGTTCTTAGTTATTTGACTAAATGATGTATCGTATCATCGTTGACCAGCTAGACACTGGACAATTTTGACTCATTTTCATGCATAAAGGTAGCTAAACAATAAGTCAAAGAAGAATGTTCATTTAAAACTTTAGTCTCCATCAATTACTGAAATACCATTAGAACTTCTTTTGAAAAGTTTAATTTACATTATTTTCTGCATTACCTTGTATTTAGTATTGTCAGAATACGCTCTTTAACCTTAATTTTCACAACCTACAAACTTTAGACTTTTTAGAATTTCGTACAATCACAAAGCACAAAGCATACGTTATACGAGTACTCAAAATGATTTTTAAAAGACTGTTCAGAGGTATTTCAGATAATTAAAATAAAGTTCAACTGATTTTGTGATACTTTTTGTTGGACGGCAAAAAGCAATAAACATTTATTTTACTGGTATGTTGTTTTGCAACTTGAGTATACTAACATCAGTAATTCTGCTTTTGAATGTGTACTATTTCTTGGATATATGATGACAGACTGTTTAATTAGCTAGAAATTTAGAAATAAAGGAAAACCATAATACAGTAACAGCTACCAGCCTATACGATTATTATATCCGCAACAGATTAGAAAAAATAAAGCAGAAATAAAATGCTTCAACGGTTAAATAATTGAAATATATTGAATCAATGTCGGATACGTATAAGTTTTTCACCCCATTCTGTATAATGATATGAACAGATAATAAGAAGTTTGCTTGTCATTTCATTTTCGAACACATTCCTTTTCATTGTCGAAGAAACTTATTTGTTAAAATATCATTGAATTTATTATTTACATACTTTTTATACTACGAGAGCTATGTTAACAACCAATGTCACTTTGAGTGGACTTTTTTCTTTACGAAAATACAAGCAGTTCAAGATGTAAAAAGTGGATGAAATTAAAATAGGTACAATTATATATTTCCACGTTTTAGGTTTTTACTATGAAGAGCTAAACCATATTTTATAGCCAAAAAAAGCATTTGGGCAAGAAGCTGGCAAACCAAACTTACTTTTTTTGCTGGTCTGGTAGATATGCTGATACCCAAATCAACTTTACCTAGCAGTCTTTTTTTTGCAAATCATTAAGTGTTTACATTTGTGTTTAAGGGTGGTAAGAAGAATTATTTTTATTTATAAAGATAAAATTACATTTGTATAACCTCACAGTAAATGCAGTATACTTATAGTCTATATCCAAATTTAACTGCGACCGTTGTTATTTAATTTGATATATATAAGAACGGACATGCTCGTGACGGAGACACATGAGAAATCAATATAATGTATTTTGTATTGAAAGTAGTGGGATTTCGAACCGTACACAACACTATTCATAATCATTAACGTTTGTCTTCGTGGGAGCATAAATATCCAGATTCCTTTTAAGAAAACTACAATCTATCAATTACAATCGTTGACAACATTTTCTATCTCAATAAAGTATGATAGTATCACGTTTATGTTTTACATATAAATAGCTTGTCAGGAACTTCCTTTTTAAGACTGATTAAGCAGGAAGAATTTAGCAGTTATAGTAATACGGTGAAATAGGCAAGACCTGGTGGTGACAAGTCACGCATGCCTCTTTGAAAAGTTAAAACTTGTATACATTACGGTTTAAAGAATCAACAGATCTTGCAATTCTAAAAATTTAGTGAGGGAACCTTTCAATACTGAGACAAGGAAAAGTGTATGAATTATAAAAAGGTAATTGTAAATTGATACAATTTAGGTAGCGATTATCTTAAAAAAAATAAACACAAGAAACTTAACATACGTTTGTTACAATCACAAAATCCTCATAGCGCTTTGTTGAAACTCAAAATGGCAGCAACGCATTTGGGTAGTCACTACCAAAATTCGGCCGAGTTTTTGGTAGTCACTACCAAAATGTGTTACACTCAACGCAATTTGGTAGTTTACAAAAATGTAGTACCAAAATGCGTTGGATATGTACATATCCAACGCAAAACGGTATTAATAATAATCTCATGATTTATTAAAAGAATATGTTGTGACGAATTGACAATATTATTTAAAAGAGAGTCATGATGGAACTTAGTCGCTTATTCGACCTTGACCTTTTGACCTTGAAAATATAACGGCCCTAGATTAGTCAAGCAGGACCGTTGGAACAAGCGTGAGAGAGGTTAATGCAACTCTAAGTTTGACATACATCGAGAGATATTGATGGAACGTGGCACAACTGTTCACCACAATAAACTACAATCGTTCGCATGACCCTGGGACAGGCTTCTCAATCACCCATAAGTAAGTATAGACTATCTGAGATTAAAATTCAGGAGATTCACGAGAAAAGGTCACATAAGACGGGTTGTATAATACCTTTCAAAGTATATTCAAGGTAGACATGCAACCTTTATCCACCAAAACTCTTTAGATTATTTCAATGTTGTTTAATACAGTGAAATACAATTAAATAATCCAACCCGGTAGTGAATTTAATTCCGAGGGATACCGATTAATTTATTCACCGAGAGTTACCGAGGTTGGTCGAGTGAATATCAGGCACTCGTATTTTTGTATACCGGGCATACCTTTCTCGTTTTTTTTCGCCTGGTGCTGGGAAAGCTTTTCTTACACCACAAAGTGAAGGATTGCCGTTGGGCTGAATGCACAAATGTACGCTCGTAAATTGTTACATCTATTTTAAAGTTTAGAGTCAGTGGCATATTTTGTTAAGAGTCTGTCCATTACTCGACTAAATTTTGGTACCTTGAAAACATGAGCCTTATTATTTTAACTGAATATTCAGAATATATACTTTATGCGAGACTTGGAACGAGAACCATATATCACATTAGGACCTCCAAAGAGATTTTAGCTTAACTATTTCATTTTTTTCCAAAGTCACCCTTTCGGTGGCGTCGGTGCCAGCGTCCAAGTTGGGGTCCGCTTATAGATTTACATGTAAACAGTTATATCAGAAACTACTGAACCAAATGCATTCAAACTCGACACAAGTCTGCAACATGAGATTTCACCATTTATTTTTATGTGGGTTGTTTTTAAAGATATCTAGTTGGAGGACCCACGTGTCATCCTCACATTTATACTTCGTTTTACAGAATTCAACATTTTCGTAATTTAAAAAATCTCGGTGGACTATCCCTCCGACAACACAAAGCACATTAAAACAACAGAACAATGCAATGTTATTGCATAGGAAGCGTCGTTTGAGGCCCCTTTCACACGCTCAGTAATTTACATTTTGGTTGTTTTTATACGAAAACTATATGACGGGAGGGGAACTCCGCACCACCTTTCCCACAACTTTTATAGGAACCATTACCTCATTTTATCTATCTCTTTATGCATAATGTGAAAACGAGCACAACCCCTGATGTAGAAAAAAAAACAACTACCAAAATACGTTCCATTCCATGACCCTTAACACATCATATGTATCATTGCAACGCATTTTGTCGCTACCAAAACTTGGCCGAATTTTGGTAGTGACTACCAAAATGCGTTGTTACCATTTTGAGGTGTAACAGCGCTTCTATCGTTATTTTTGTAGAATGGTATTCGAAAAATAATTCTAACGTGCCACGGCGAGTGTTACAGATAATCAATAATATAAATAATTACAAGTTTTCCAGTGAATTATTTAAATGGTATTTCTTCTTAGTTGTTATACATGTAACATCAAAATACCTTATACTTCTAAAATCATAGCTTACACTTTTATTCAAGGCTATGCCACTCGTCGAAGAATTGTCTCTGACGTTCACTCGGTGAGAGTTATTTCAATCATTTGATTAAGTGCTGATTAGATCTAGTAACAAATTTGATGACATCATGATTACAGGTATGGAATATTTTTATTGTCTCTTACATCTCAGTTAGATAGCTGTGAATTTTTAAGAGACAAAATTTCATTACATCATTTATATACGTTTATAAAAGATATTGGCTTCCGGATTATGATAATGTTATAATGTAAAATCTTCGCGGCGAAAAATATTCTTTGATAAGCTGACATAAGTTGTGAACCAATAGGGCTCATCAGCGTACGGATAAAGAATGCTGATGAGCCGTTCAGACTCTCCACTGACGGTATTTCCTGATTATTTGTGTCAATTAATCTTAGTTTAAGGTGTGGAATGGGTCACCTATACCACACGTACATGAGAAGGGAATAATTGTAACTGTTAATAACTACGTAATAACCATCCGAAGAAACGCAAAGGTAGTTATCCTGTATTAAGGAGCTGTAACCAGCAATGAATGTCCTTAATTTCTATTTATATGAAGGAGACACAAAGCCGGGTGATTTTACTCGACGATGGTTTTAGGTTATACATAGAGTCTGCAGATGCAATCTTGTGCGCGCCTAATCTTCTGAACCCATGCACACAATTTAATGAAACTTAACACAAGTGGCCAGTAGTAACCCTTGTTGTGCGTTGTGCAGGTTATATTCTTTTAGAAAAAAATATGCACAGTTATGGGACTTTGTTTTTGTTTTATATACTATATATATTCAGTCTGCATACGAAATCTTGTGCACGCCTAATCTCCTGAACCCTTGCACACAATTCAGTGAAACTTCACACAAGTGATCAGTACCAAGCCTAGATGTGCTTGGTGCATGCTACGTTCTTTTAGATTCAGCAGAGTTATGGGACTTTTGTTTTTTGTTACTATACTAGATAGTGTATACATAGAGTCTGCATATGCAATTTTGTGCGCACAATTTAATGAAACTTCATACAAGTGATCAAAACCAACCTTACTTGTGCATGGTGCATGTTAGGTTCTTTCAGAATAAAATTATGGAACTTCGTTTTTTACTATACTATATACATACAGTCCACATATTTCTGCAATCTTGTGCGCGTCAAATTGCAATATACTCAGTGAGTGCGTGCGGGGGTACATTCTCACCTTCAGTGATAGCTCCAGTTGCTCATAATCTTGTATGTCCAAAGTGTTTTATAACTAATATCCTAATAAACAGTACATATAAAATAGAATAGATGTAGTCCCCATTATAGTAAGTAGTACAACAGTCTGGTTCGATTAAACGGCAGTACAGAAACAGTACTGTTTATCATTCTGCAATTAAATACATTTATCTTTATTTCATTTTCTTCGGTATTTATAACTGTTATTTATGATGAAGTAAGAATTTCAGAGTTATAAATAAGAGACATTTGTTTCAATTAAACATGGAACTAAGCTGCACTCTTCCTTATTATAAACATGCATCATCATGGTTTCATAGACGCCTCGTCGATATTCATACTTTTGAAGGTGAACATTTTTGGAATCACACTTTAAGGAATGCAAAATTTAAATATAATTATTACATTATTCCTTACACAATTCGCCAGACAATGGTTTGAGCCACTGGCATGTCTATAGTTTAACATCTATTTTTGCTGGGATAAATTCAAAACTTGCTTAGTCGTCGTTTGAGGCAAAATGTTGAAATAAAACACGAAGTAATTTCATTATCAGAGTAATAGTATTCTGTTACCGTACTATTATACTTCCTGAAAGAGTAAATGCTGTCTTCTATCTATTGAATATTCGGGCAGTTATATAGATGGAGAGGAAATTGTCTCCAGACTTAGTACATGGCTGTAACTGAGCTTCTGTTTATTTAAGAATTGAATGGTATTTTTCTGCGGTTCATCAATGTATGGTGTTATGTAAAAAATAGGTGTAAACTTCCTGACAGTTCATACATCGATGAACCGCAGAAAAATACCATTCAATTCTTATAATTACAACTATAAAAACTTCTTCCATTTGTTTCCTATTTGAAAAAAAATCTAACCTTTTTTACTGAAATGCAAGCTTTAAGAGTACCTGTGTTACGCGCATTAATTTCGTCGTCATGGACGCAGGCGAACGACTCATTTGCATAAAGCAAAAGAAAGATGGCCGACATCAACGTCGCGATCGTGTCGGTCTTCAATTTTAGGCGTGATTTAATTGAAATCGGATTTGATGTGGTTGCTTAGAACGATTTTGTGGTCTAATAACTTGAACTTTTATCAAAGATATTTAATTTTTATGGATATAATGTTCATGAAATCGATTTAAAGGATAATTTGGTAAAAACACGTGTCAGAGCCAGTGACGGGAATTTGGAAATGATATTTTCAGAAAATGGAGCAAGAGAAAACTTGGATGACAGCGATAGGTAAGGAATTTAAGTACATCATAATAATTATGTCTGTTTTATTGCAATTAAAAGTCTCTACAGTACACACTAGTATCCACAAATCAATAAACATGGAAAAAATCCACAAATTGAACAATTTTTGTTATTAATTAAGTTCAGCTGTTCACATGAGTTTATATCAATTTATATTATGTGAACAGGTCAACAGGTATTATGTACCCGTGTTCTGGAAATTCGATCTTGTATGGAACATTTAAACAATGGAACAATGAATTGTAACATGTAACAAAGTGAACATATTTCAGAATCTGTTCACAAATTGAAATTGTGTTTGTGTTTTCAGTGTTTTTTTTTAACTGAAATGAAAAATCTGAACTTAATTTGGAGTATTAAGGCTACTTTGCAGAGTGAATGTGCAGTTGCTAAACGTGCACGAAGACGGATTAAACATTCCCGTTCCGGAATCTTGTTGACACATGGTGATTTTTTTATTTTCATAGGTTGGATTTGGACCATCCGAACTGGGAACCGGAACTGCACATGAATTTAGCTGAGAATTTTCCCTGGAGCCAGTTGATAATTCGGTGAGGATTTTAGACATCTTCATTTTCTGCTCTGTTGTCGTTCCTCTGCTGTACGACCGAACAGATGCCTCGTTACGATGTCCGGTCATAAACATTATATGCCGGATCTCACATCCGGCATCATCCAGACCCTGGGTTGCAGTAGCACGAAGGCAGTGTGCGGTGTATCTGAAAATGCAATGGTACCATACAATAAGATACAATCTTCGGTGTTTATGCAAATCAGTCGTAAACTTCCTGACAGTTACAATTCAGTTGTTATTTGAAAATCTGTGTGAAGTGTTTAGGAGTGAATTTGATTTAATAGAATCTCAGTTTTTTTTGTTTTTGTTTTAATAGAAATGAAATTAACTGAAAACATAATTACCGTGTGTCAAGACCTGCATTTCTAGAAATGTCGCCCATAAAACTGGTGAATTGTTTGGTGCTGACAGGTTTAGTGTTGTACCAAATCTGACAAACATCTGGAGCCTCCAAAGCTAGTTTGTTTACTTGGCAAAACAGCTTTTCAGCATTTGGGTCACAGTGCGCCATAAAAGCCTTCAAGTTCTGTACAGGACAATTTTCACTGTCGCCTTCTATGGCATAAATTCACTTTTCATTTGTGATGCCGCTTTGATTTTGTTTTTCTTTTACGTCATGGGTGAGATGAATATACTCTCTGCCTTCCTCGTCGGCACGAATTTGAAGGCTGTTGCGGTTCAACTGTGGGTGAAATTCAAGGCCCCGAGATACAAACTGTATACTGAGAATGAAACAGGCTCGGTATCTGAGTGCTATTGGATTATTCGCTTTCAGATAAGAATGTATGGCTTGCAGATCTTTAGGTGGAATGATTGGTTTGTGGGCAGTTGGTAGGTTAAGACCAGCTTTTAGGTTAGATTTTAGTTTTGCGTCTAAAATATCATTTGCCTCCTGAAAAACAGTATCACGGACAATATCTATGCTCCGGCTAATGTCACGGAAATGTCTGTTAATGGCTGCTCCCGCATTTTTCGTTGTGTTACGGTGGTATTCAGAAGCTAGGTTTGTGTCTTGAAATTTTCTTTTTCTGTCTGGTGTAATTTTGGGTTGAGCTTCTGCATAGAATTGCTTTAGATAGTTGTTCAGTTGCTCCTTTTGGACAGTTTCCAGATTAATTTTATGACCATATCTCTCCAAGCTCCATTCTTAAAAGAGAAATTAATTCAGTTGTTATATAGTCTACCAAGTACTTGTTAATTTGGCATTTTTAAGCATGCAAGAATTTCAAAGAAGTGTATTATAGTTTAGGTAAAAGGCAAAAAAAAAATTGTTTGTTTCCGGTAACATGCTAAATAAAAATAGGGTAGGTGTATTGGTATATTTTTTGGTTTGTTTGATTTTTTTTATTAAGTGGGGCTATTTGGAATCTATTTCTGTGTAAAAATATGAATGCAAATAAGGGTATTATGTCTTTAGAGCATTTGTAAGTTGATTTATAATATCTCTGACCATGTCTTGTTTGAAGCATAAAAAATGCAGTTTTTCAATGTTTTGTTAAAAAATTTAAGAAAAAAAATCCTCTAAGGTTATTTAGGGTCGCGTCAAAAATTTTAAATAGGGTAGGTCAGGATACCGGAAACAAACATTTTTTTACGCCTAATTTGTATTTGTTTCTGACCATGCTTGTAATAAATTAAGAGGATTTTATTTAATATTTTTGGGAGAATTTCAGCAGGCTAATTAGAAAATGTTGATGCATAGTTTACATACAATACTGTAGTAAGAAACTTGAATAATTACTGAAAACGCCCATTACAGTACAAATTTTTTCCCACTAATGCTCCATTTTAGCTTTTATAAACCAGCAATCGAAAAATTATCGCAAGTGTTTTTGCTAGCATATTACAGTACTACTAGCCATATAGCTCAATTGGCAGAGCAACCCAAAATTGAGGAAATTACATATGGTAATTTGTGTTTTGGGGAGGTTCCAGGTTCGAATCCTGGTCTGGCTGTGCAAACTCTTGCATTTTTTAAGTTTTTATGGAAGATACCGATAAAATGTAAAAATGCATTTTTTACTTAATATATTGTTGTAACTCAGTATTTACCTTGGAATAGATTTATTCCCCATTTGGTATTTTGTTTAGTCTTGGGGGCATATTTGTTCTCTCTGATTTTTTCAGTTTCTTCTGGTGACAAAGTTTTAAATCTGGCAGGAGCAGTCTGTGTCACATTTACAGGTTTAGCCTCAACAACAACAGTTTCTGTTTGTTCTACATTATTCCCTATGCCTTCACTTTCACTTTCATCTTTGGTGACAGTATACTCCGGATGCTCCGGATTGTTAGTGGTTTCACTTTCAGTTTCACTTTCAATTTGAAGTTCATCATCGAAAGGAAGAGCCAAGAGGGCCTGAATGTCCTCGGGAATTTCTTCTGGACCACTTTCTTCTGGTTCATACAATTCGAAAGTGCCAAATAATTGTTTAAACAAAACAAAATCCGATTCCCCTTCGGCCATTGTTGCTGTTGTGCAGACGAAGTTTACAGAACGCTAGATGCGGCAGTAAATATATGTTTATATAAATGTTTAATAAAAGATTAAAAGGGTATAAATAAAGACAAATAATTAATATTATATATTTTATTTTTGTTCCATGATTTATGGTTAGAAAATGTGCTAAATCGGCGAATTGAAACTGAAAGTGCGTGACCCAGAAACGGAAAAAGTAGTCCGTAAAATTATGAATATTAATTAGATCTAATGAATACGTGATGGCTTCATTGAGAAATGAAAGTTGGTCACGTGTGCTGAAGCAGCCAATCAGAAACGCGCAAATCTATGAATTGAGTAATAGTTGTAATTATCAATAATTAGCATACGCAGACCTCGGTAAGTTATTGTTCCCAATGTTTCGAGACAGACAGATGGAATTGCCAAATTGTCATTGTCATTTCCTAAACAGGAGCCCCACTGCCTCCTTTATTTCTTTATTTTGTTATTTGTACTATTTGTTTACTTTGTTTTTGCATTTTGCACGCATCTATACTTACACTGATAGAGGGTTTAGGTATAAGGGGGCTGTGTTCATTTACAGTGGCTGTTTCTTTTGTATAGTTATCCTTGTTTTATGTCCGCGTAAAGTCTTTCTTTCCGCTTAAAGTCTTTCTGTCTTTTGTCAGTATACATTTTATCGTAATATATTATTTTGAGCTATTGAGTTCCCTAGTTTTTCTGTTAAATGATGAGCACAGATGCTGTGCACAGAAAATTTATTAGCTAAATAATCAAATACCTCCATGACTTGCAGGCAGATATTATAACTGCATTTAATAATACATCACGCTATCTGGATGATATTCTTAATATGGATAATCCGTTTTTTGGTCAATTGGTGGGTAATATTTATCCTAGGGAACTTCAGTTAATTAAAACTAACAATGCGGATACTGATGCTTCGTTTTTAGATTTACTTCTCTCTATTTATGACAATATTATACATACCAAAATTTATGACAAGAGGGATTATTTTAACTTTAGTATTGTCAATTTTCCCCATTTGGATGGGGATGTACCTCAGGCTACATCGTATGGGGTATATATTTCTCAATTAATTCGGTTTGCCAGAGCGTGTAGTCATGTTAAGCATTTCAATCAACGTAATCTATATATTACAAATAAACTTCTTCAGCAAGGCTACCGTTATTACAAATTGCGTAAATATTTTGCTAAATTTTACTATCGGAATTCTGATTTAGTTTTAAAATTCAATAGTAATTTAAAGACACTTCTGCGAGAAGGTATTTCTAAACCCGTTTTTTATGGGGATGTGGTTTACAAACGTCGTAAGATCTTTGGTAATGGTAATTTTCCAAATGTATTTGGTAAAATTATAAATTGTTTTATTAAAAGAGGTTACGACCCAACTGTTTTGAGACATACCGCATGTTTAGTGTTCAACCCGTTTACAGCTGGACACTACGCTTCCCTCTTTGATTGTGTCTAATGGAAGAGGGGGGGGGGGGGGGGGGGGGGGGGGGGGGGGGAGGACTCTATGATAAGCAGTTTTTTAATCCTACCAGGACTGAACTGTTTTGATATCTGTCTTCTGGCCTGTTTCGTCGGGCCCTTAAGGGTGTTTCTCTTGTTGCTCTGTCTTCTGAAAAGGCATTGAGTACATACGTTTTTGGTTCTAAAGGTTTGCTTTTTATATTTTTATACACGAGCATTTTTGTGTTTTACATGCCATGCCTTTTTGTTTCCATTACGTGTGTTAGAGATTTACCTGGAGGGGATTACTTTTAATTACACTGTCCCGTGTCTTTGGAACATGGTGGGGGTAAGAGTAAGGTTGGGTGCGCACCATTAACCGGTTTAAGCTCCT
This sequence comes from Mercenaria mercenaria, assembly GCF_021730395.1. Lineage (NCBI taxonomy): Eukaryota > Metazoa > Mollusca > Bivalvia > Venerida > Veneridae > Mercenaria > Mercenaria mercenaria. Next base: position 66,047,080 of record NC_069370.1, on the reverse strand, counting down.
CACTGGTGTTTTAGCCACTGACCGTTCCAAGGCGGTGCCCCACTGTGTTCCTTTGTTTGTTCGTTTTGTCCTCTTGTGTAGGCTTTGTGTGCGTATGTGTGTGTGTTCCTTTGTTTGTTCGTTTTGTCCTCGTGTGTTGGCTTTGTGTGTGTGTGTGTGTGTGTGTTTGTGTGTGTTTGTGGTTAGCGCGTCTTCGTGCTGTGGGTTTCGTTTTGGGGAGGCTGCGATTTTTTGCGTGGCATTCCCTGTTTGATATTTGTCTTTGTTTTTTTTTTGTTTTTAGGTTATATGAAAAAAGTCATAAACTTAAAAGCAGTCAGACGCGGACTCCAACAGGAGACTTAAGAATAACATTCTAATGGTTTGTAGACTACACCGCAAGGCGTATTATATTTATAGTCGGTATCGGTTACCAGTCTGGTCTGTGCATTTTCTGCAGATGAATGTTAACAAATTCAGTAGAAGGATGATAGAGAAAGAGCTTATAAGCGGTTCAAAGCCTCTTTTCCCCGTTTTTAGTAATTAGTTGGAGAACTTGAAATCACTAACACGTACACCAGTGTCATAAAAGCGATACGATGCGCATTCATTTTAATTGCCCGAGAACAGTTTATGATTGAGGACATATTGAAATATTTACTCAAACATTTTATTTACCCTTTATTTACCCTTTGAACATAAACGATTCCATTTCGGTCCTACGCTGGAAACCAAATGTCACAGGAAGGACTCGAAAAACTTGTATACTGGCTGAGATACTTAGCTAGTTTTGTAATAACTTTAGGCATTGGTAGAGTTGGTAGAGTTTAGAGCTCTGACATGCATAGTGCAAAGTAATCAAATATAACTGCGAAATTCTAGTGGAAGAGAGAATAAGAAAATGTTTTCGTAGTTAACTCTGACGAGGGCAACCTTTGAGCATTTTAGATAGACATCACCAGCTATTATAAAATACGACCTTCTCCAGGCAAAAAAAGTGAAAACAAAAGAGCAAACACTACGTCTCCTCTTACTATGTATCAGTTAAAAACTAACATTCATATTTAAGATTAAAAAGAGTGGTGACTTGTTAGCTTGATTTAAAAAATCATATTGTTGTTCAAATATGTAATGCTATTAGGTCTGTAAGTAAACCTGAAATCGCCTTTCATTGCCGCCTGCGTTGTAATCTATATCTTATATTTATGAACTATTTGTATGACGATGTACTATGTACAAGTCTTAAATAAAATTTCTGTTCTTTCTGTTCTGTAATCTATATCGTGTTAAAAGTCTAATTACATTATCGCTTGTCATTTGTGTATCTTTATTCTCTTTGATGTATTTACCACTTTAAGAAATACAACAGCTTAACAATGTGTCAGCTTGTTATACAATTAATAACATGAACGCTGACACAGGCGTGATTATTAAATACATCTTATATTATCATATTATTAAATACTAAACACGTCATATATCATAATAGTCTAAATTCCACATATTAGTTGTGTATTTTGGAAGACACTTATACAGAAAAGAAAACAATAAAACAATTTTTGCTCCACAATATCTCAATCAAATTTTTTGCAAAGTGTCATCCATTTACAACCGTACACGATTTAGTAAGTTTAATTTTGTTGGTCCAAAAGTCAAAAGTTTTGGTGCTGATACTTTTTATTTCAATGAAATTCATGCCGAGTTCATTAAGGTATTAGATAACTAATAGAGAACCTCCTTTTTGAAGAGTATTTAATTCCTACCATAAACCTACTTTTACTGCAATTCTTAGGGGGGCGTAGGTTCAAGCCCTACTGGGACCAAAATTTTTTTTCCTTATTTTCCTTTTTTACTAGTAAGACTTATTATTGATGTTTTGTACAAAAATGGAAAAAATATGAATCTTATAAGCAATTTCTTGGTGTTCAAAGAGAATTTACTACTTAAACAGAAGGGGTAGAGTTACAAATCTTTAAAAATATTGAGTTACGCACGGTGAAAATTCTCTATTTTGCTTTCACTCTTAGATTATATATTGTGGAAGAAATTTAGGTAGGTTTTACGTCTTCCGTAAGGTTATTTCTAAATGGAGTAAGCAAAATTCAAAACAGAAACACATCATTCGACCTTATTTTTTCAATGTTGAAGTATGAATTCTGTCTCATTAAATCCGTTTACTTGAGGCACCACAGAAAAAATGATATTGACATTTTTATATTGTGTTTTATAATTGTTTACAAATAGTTTGATGTTTCTTCTGTTGAAATTAATGGTAAAATGAGTTCTCTGCAAACGTTTTGGATAGTGGCTATCACTTTGAAATTTGTCTCTACTTGAGCTTGAGGAGATACTATAAGTTATTCAAAAAAATTTAAAAACGGCACGGTAAAAGTTGTTTAAAATTTGCAAAATAGTGCAAAACACGGTTACCTTTCAGAATATACCAAGCAAAGGCCATTTTATAGACATTACTATTAGTGACCTAATACCTTAAGGCGAAACCTAATAAGCATAGCTTTAAACAGGAAGTGAAGAAACATTTATTCCAGTGTGCACGTCTAAGTGAAATCACTGATACTATTTTGTACTGAGACATTCCTGAAAATTAATATCTGTATTTTCTTTTGTTTTAGATTTAAATATTGAACTCAAAACTGTGATAATATTCAGGACATAAGATTTGTTTAGACAACATTATGTTTTTCACTTACACACGTATGTTTTACCTACAGATCAGTAATGTCCGTGGATTTCAATTGTGATGAACATAATTATAAATTATATTTTCTTAATGGGACCCCATTGGAAATAAGTGATAAGCTTTACATCCCAGGCGTTAAGACCATATCAATTTCTATGTCATAAACTATGAACTATACCTGATTAAATCTTTCATGTATTATTAGCATATCTTTACTAAGATTTTTATAAAAGTGGGGGTCCCAGTTAAGTGTCTGCGCAAAATGTTTTTTGATTTTCTTTATATTTTATGACAATATACCTACATGAATTAAGTTTCATTCACAAGTGTTTACTGTTATCAGTTTTGACTTACTTTTATAGAAATTCACATTTAAAGTGGGTGGGGTACATTAAATAGGGAAAATGGGTGGTAAAAAACAGATAGAATTGATAATCTGAGGCATTTTTGAAATGTCAAAATTTATTCCTATGGTTTCTTCGATGTATTGATTTTAATTTACCCAAGACATTTTCCCTAGTTTGAGGTGTCCTTTCATATCAATTGTACTGATATACTTATTTTTTGCTAAATACTGCTGAAATAACATGAATGGCTCACTAATTAAAATTTTGATTTTATGGTCGAAGTTCTTCACAAAATCTAAATAAGGCACTTTTGTTGTTTAAAAGTATCAGAAATTAACGCAGTGTGTTATTGTCAGCATAGTTATTATAAGTCATAAAGTTGAACCATTTATATAAAACGCGCTGATTTGTTACTGGCTGGTACATTCAAATACCAACACTTAAATGTGGGATTTTATAAAAGTAAGTCAAATGATAACTGAACCATTTTGAATGAAACTAATTATTAGGTATATTGTCTATTGAAAATAAATTTTGCGCAGACACCAAATACTTTTAATTAGCATTTTAAATATTGATTTTTTAATGTTTTTCGTACATACTATGTTTTAAGATCTTGACCTGAAAATTGAATTAAACTGAATGACTTTATAATGGTAATTATACAGTATTGTTTAAAGCTTTACGCTACAATATTAGTGTGTAAATCTGATTGACATCATTTCGACAAAAATATCCTAGTTTCGACACGGCATGTTTGCACCTTAATTTATTCTTTCGGTGAGACATGTTCTGAATAGTAACCAACCAACTTTAAACATTCTGAATTTTATAGAATTTACAGTAACTGACTAAGTACTTGGAATAACTTGATTACATTGATGGTATATTGTTATAAAGAAAATAAAACAGCAATCACCAGAAAAATTTTCGACTAATGAACCGTAATCTGACATCGCTACTGATTTTTTTAAGCTAGCATTTATATATATATAGCTAAGTAGTACTTGTACTTTCTCTGTTAAAAATCATTTATGATCTTTCCTTACGTGAAACGATCCAATTATAATTTTTTATACTAAGTATTAAATTTCTAGAGATTTCAGGTTGGGTCGTACCAACGGATAAATTTAACAATTAAAATCAGTCATTACTTTAGCCTCTATTGTTGAAATTTCATATGTACAATTTACTAACAAAATTGTTATATTGCCTTTGTGCTTATTATATACGTTAATATGATAGATATGTATATCGGATATCAATCATTTCAGGTATCAATGCTATTTCGGGTGAATGTTTGAAAAAAGTATTCAAGACAATTTAAAACGCAGCATGTTGTGTAAATGTCAAAACTGATAACAGTAACACTTGTGAATGAAACTTAATACATGTAGGTATATTGTCATAAAATATAAAGAAAATCAAAAAACATTTTGCGCAGACACCTAACTGGGACCCCCCACCCTCTTTTAATTAAAGCATTTTAAATATATTGATTATTGTATACATGTATTTTACTGTTACATATAATGTTTTATGATCTTATGCCTGAATAAATTTGGAATTAAAACATGAACTGACGTTTAAAGAGTAATTATTACAGTATCTGTTTATGTTTATCGTCTGCAACAATATTGTGTGGTGTAAATCCGTGATGGACAATACATTTTTCGACAACAAATATCGCTAGATCAATAAACGGCATGTTTTGCACCTTTATATTTACTTATCATTTATCGGTGAAGACCATTTCTGAATAGTGGGGAGACAAACGGAACTAACATACTACATTAATTTTTTAGACATTTAGACATTTATCTGATCTAAGTTCTTGGAAACATCTTGGATTATCTTGGATTATATTGATTAGATAAAGAGAAAAAAAAAACAGCAACCGTCACCAGATAAATTATAACAACATAAAATGAACTGTATCTGACATCTGTCTACTGATTTTGTTTAAAGCTTAGCCATGTATATATTATATATAGCTAAGTAAGTACTTGACCTTTCTCTGTAAAACATCATTTAGGTGGATTCTTCCCACTGTAAACGATTCCAAATTATTACTTTTATCTATTACTAAGTATTAAATTTTCTGCCAAGAAGAATTGTTACAGGTTGGGTCTAGCCAGACGGATAAAATTTAACAAATAGTAAAATCTCAGTACATTACTTTACCTAAATCTAATTTTTTTGAAATTTATGACTATTTCAGTAAGTAAATTTACTTTAATCTTAAATTTTAATATTGTTGTTGCAACTGTTAATTATCAAACTGTTTATCACTTTGTAATTTGTTCAAGAACAAGGAAATGCCAATTTTTAATTATTGAATGCTTCTTTTACGCCGGTTATTGAATAGAAGAAAATGTTCCTTTTACGGATGTAGATTTTTTTGAAAAAGTTCCTTAAAGCCTCATGGTTGTTCTCATGTAAATTCTGCTGTCAAATTATTACAGATTCAATCTCATCCTTCTTCCATTTTGTTGGAGTACTTCAGAACCTGAGAAATCACACAAACTTCACTGCATCAATATTAATATATAGATGAATGATTAGAATTTTAGTAGAAGGGATTATAACTGATTCTGTTTTCCTTTATAATATAAATTGCAATATAATGTGCAACAAACTTCCAGCACATGATATACAGCATTTTTCTGCATTCAATTTTACACATAACTTGGTGCATTTTCCAGCATATAATTCATTGCATTTTTTTGCTTATATTTCTCTGCATTTTTTTACAATTAGTATAGTGCACTTTCTTGCATTATGAAATCAATGTTAAGCTATTCATTAATAATGCAATACAACATTTTTTGTCTTGAAAAAAAGTAATAAAAATTAGAAACTAGAATAGCAGGTTGAATATTCTGGAACCACAAATTTCTTTTAATAAAAAGGGTACAAAATAGAAAGCTTCTACTTACCCAGGAGTTCCTCCCTTCACAATCATCTCTCGGTGTTTTAATTTAGCGATGTGAATAATGATGTTTGACCTTCAAAAGGCAAGCCCAAAGTAAACTAATATTACTCCAAGCAATCTATTTTACTGACCACTGGTCAACAGAAGATCACTCAGGTGTAAAAAAGTCACCTACAGTACTTTTTAAAGAGGGCTCAACAGTGTAACTACAAAAGTTTCTAACAAAAGATTAGAGAACCATATAAAATCATATAAAAGTGGTTAAATTAAAAGTGTGTCCATGACAGGTATTAAGAACAAATTAAAATGAAAACTACTCTACATTCCTGTTCACACGATGATAATTTATATCCTTCTGAATATTAAAGAATGATTATTGGTCATCATTTATCTTAAGAGTTTTGTGGCATATTAGCAGCTTTTCATAGAATTGCACTCTGTGCATCATTGGAAGTTCTAGGTGCACCGCAGTATGAATACATTTGCGGATGTCTCTAAATTATATTCTGGTACTTATAACATGTGTAAATGTTGAGCCCGACCTGGGGCTAGAGGTTGTGGACGGTAGCATACATTTCCACTACCGTTCGTGAACAGGCTCAGTCAAACCGAGTCTGCAACATTTTCGTTCATGTAGTGTTGGGCGACCTATGGTTTTCCACTTTTTCTATTTTATGAAAAAGGATACATACCTGATAAAGATTTGCATTTAAAATCGCATGTTTGGATGAAAACATAAGCACTTAAAAGCGTTCTCTAGTCTTTACGGTATAGGTAATATGCGATATTGAGCCTACATGGAGAGTTGAGATAGTTGGATCATTATTTCACCACGATCAGCGTGTAGTAAAGCTTCATTGTATTATTATTTTATATAATATTGTGTATTGGTGGCAGTGTAACTGCTGTGGTTGTGGATGTTATTCCTTATTACAAATGGTCCGGTCCATATATGTTATGATAAAAATACTATTAATAAAAAATAAACTATAATGTTTACCGTGCTAAGAAAACCTTTATTTACCTATATTTTCATGTGTGCTTTCTTGCACGAAATAAGTTCATTTTTTTGCAGTTTGACCAATACATGCTTAATAAGTATTTATGGATATGGTGGATATGACGTTTTGCAGAAAATATTGAATAGATTATTCTGTAAGTCTATAGTAACTGTCGAATTGTCTTAAAAACAAGTTTAATTAGGTGACGATCAATTATAATGCTATGTGATATTTATATCAGTTTTATGCAAACGTTTGAGTACAAATAATGAAGGTCCAAATTATACAACTGATAATAAATGTTATTCTAAAAAAGTTTACTTCTGATAATAATTTTCCAACAGTTTTTACTGTAAACTCCACAAGTGTGAACTCGAAAATGTCGAAACATTGAAATTTAATTATTTGATGACTATTTTTACAAGAAACAGACGTTCTGGTAGTATTTATAATCACATACATTTTAGACCAATCTTTCATCTCATTAAACCGATAAGCATGTTTTGGAACAGTCTTGAATTTATACTTCTTCCTTGACGTATTGCAAGACCCAATCATTACTTCTTCTATTAAAGACGACAACTTTTCCCAATACGAACGCCTCAGCAGGTACCTGGAAGGAAGTAATATGCCCCATTTCAATCTGAAACGTCATTTATCAAGAGTTTTATGTGTAAATGGGTCAGAGAGAATCGATTTGTCCAGCCTGATTACCATATCATCTATCACTATCAACCATTCAAAACTGTTTGATTTTATTTCTGAGATCCTTTTTAACTATTATATCAAACAAAACATCCGAGTATGTCACATCTTGACATGATTTATAATGTTTATGGTCTATAAAGTTATATCGTTTTTGTCGTGTTGAGCAAAGTGTGAAGTTTCCACTTTTCGCTATTTTATATCATACAGATATTAACAGGTATTATTAGGATTAAAGCTGCCGCTAAGTACCATATCAATAAATGAGCCGTGCCATGAGAAAACCAACATAGTGGATTTGCGACCAGCATGGATCCAGACCAGCCTGCGCATCCACGTAGTCTGGTCAGGATCCATGCTGTTCGCCAACAGTTTCTCTAATTGCAATAGGCTTTGAAAGCGAACAGCATTGATCCTGACCAGACTGCGCGGATGGTCTGGATCCATGCTGGTCGCAAAACCACTATGTTGGTTTTCTCATGGCGCGACTCAAATATATCTAAGGACAGAGAGCATCATAGACCTGTTTTATCTAATGCGGCTTAATCATTCTGAAATCCATCAAATGGTTTCAATTACTTAATTGGCATTCCTTTGAAATGATGAAAAAACTTATTAACATAAAAATAGGCCACAATCATATTAAGGCTTCTGTAGAATATTCAAGCATATATTGCGTATTTAATAACTGTTTTAACTTAAGCTCCACGTTTTGATAAAAAATCAAAACAATATCATAGAAAGAAAGGGTTGTTTTACATGGATATTGAACCGCACATGCATGTAATTTTACAAAACTTTTGTTTATTTATTGATATATTACGGAAGCATGGAGGGGACATCGATTTTTTTTTAATTTTAATTTATCTCGCGGCCACGAGTTATTACTAAGAAAAAAAAGAAAAACAAAAAATGTTATCTCGTGGCCACGAGATTTAACTAAGAAAAAAAAACAAACAACAACAACAACAAAAAAAAAAAACAAAATTCGTGGCCACGAAATGTAAGTAAGAAAAAAAAAAAAAGAAAAAAAAAAAAAAACCAACGATTTTTTGCTAATTCGTGGCCATGAAATATAAACGAGTATTTCGTTTTTCGTTTTTTTTTCTTACTTACATTTCGTGTTAGCAAAAAGATATTTTCTTAGTTATATTTCGTGGCCACGAATTAGCAAAAAAAATTTTTTTTTTAATTTTATTTCATTGCCACGAATTAATTTTTTTTGTTTGGCCACGAAATAAGAAATCTTCTTTTTCTTAGTTATATCTCGTTGCCATGAGTTAACATTTTTCGTTTTTTGTTTTTTTAGTTATATCTCGTGGCCACGACATAAATTAAAAAAAAATCCAATGTCCCCTTCGTAATATATGCACTGGATTCTGGACAACGACTGCATAAAGTGCAATACTTTCGGACTATTGTTGGTTAAGGTGTTGTTCGTTTATCTGTGTTTTGCTGATATATAACGCTGACTGATTTAGTTGAACTCAGCAGCATTTAATCAATGGAAAAATTGGACATTTATAACGTGAACATTTAATCTGCATCACATTTACATTCCGTATTTACTTCGTCAATACCAACCGAACAATTTATCAATTTCAGTTGTCACGACTTCTCAGTAAAGCAAAGAAAAATTTCAATTGAAGCACGAACTATAGGAAAAAGAATTTTTCAATATTTCAATACGTCAGTCAAGTGTGTCTTGAAAAGAAATTCATTTGTTTAAGCGAGAGGAGTATCAATGGAGTTCGCAGACATTGGTTCTTTCATAAAAATCTTAAGAGTGTTGTTAACTCTGGCATAATAATTTCTATTTCTACTGGTTGGCATGTATTATCTGGAGAAAAATCATGAGTAAACTAGGCAGTTTGCATGCTGTCAGTGTATGATTTTATTTCTTTTATTTAAATGCTGCATCACGGTCTATTGATTATTCTTGCCCAAATATACTGTGCGTATATATGTCTTGCTTTTTATTTTAGTAAATAGTATTATTTTGTACCAAAAGAGTTGCAAGCAAATCCATACTATCGTTTGCTACATTACATACCAACACCAGCGCATTGCAACCTTGCTATGTACTTACGTTTATACCGTGATAACCCCTTTCGAACGTCACGTCAGAAAAAAGGCATTTTTCGACGATGACTTTGAACATTGTATCACACATAACTTGTGTGATTGTTTATTTTAGGACTCATACCAGCTATGTGGAAAGCATGTTTTATCTAATTTATCGCACAATATTTAAAGTTTTGGAAGTCGGCCAACTCATTTGTTTGCAAAAAAAAAAAACAAACAAACAAAAAACAAAAAACAACAACAATAACTCTTCGTACTTATTCCTGAAATGGTGTTCCTACTTACCAATTTCAAATGATATGCAGAAGTATAATGGCTACTGTCATGTTTGTATTGAAGGGATATAAAAAGTATCAAATAAAACAGTCATTTAAATAATTGCTTTTAGTAACATTTTTGATTTGTTGGTTATGGATATTTAAATCTTGTTGACTGTTTTTTTCGAGAAAAAAAAACAAACATAATAAAAAAACCTTACCGGAATGATTAAAAACATTACCTTTAAAATGTAAAGGAATATACAGACGTTGAGACACAAAAAACGTAAAATATACCTACAATGAAACTATAAGATAAAGTATTTCGCTGACCATGGGGTAGACTTGCACGGTGGTTACAACTGACAATTTTGTGTAACGACCCTTTTATTTAATGTAATATTTCCCCTTGTCGTTAATACACATTTGCACTCTGGAGGATGTAAAGCTAATATTATTAGCCAATGGACGTCCAAAGGAAAATCAAAAGGGGCTGACAGTCCTTTTTTTATCAGGCCCGACTATTTATTAACTCTAAACTTGCGCCGACATACCACTGTCTGTTCTCGATGCTTCCGAGGGATCTACTTTCAAGATTTTATTTACTTCACAACAGCGGATGTTAAGTGCTGTGTGGTGGCCGTACAAAGTTGCCCGACTTCATCTCGGTGTTGTTATAATATTTTCTGGTCCTTCGGGATCATTGATTTCAACTCATTTAGATTTGAAGATTGAATACTGCTTAAGCCGGTGCTAGGGCAGTATTGCATTTTCCATTACTGCTCATGAACAGACTTAATCAAACCGAGTCTGCAATTTTCACTCTTTGCCTTGTTCTCGGTGCTTCCTAAGGATCTACTTTCAAGAGTGTATTACCTATTTGCTTAATGACGACAGAGACTAAAATTATTGTTTATTAATAACTTTTAAAGACTAATAGGAAAAAAAAAAGGAAAAATAAGCAAAATAATTAGATTCATATAACAACGTTTAGGACTGTTTGCCAAATAAAACAAATCATTCAAATACTTCCAAGACGGCATATAAAGGTCTTACTGAGTGAATGATTTTGTGCCTGATGAAATATTATAGGAAGATCTAAAACAAGATCCTTTGAAAGGCTCACACAGCAACCAAGCTAGCTATTGGTTTTATGGAATTTGTTTGTTAGAGGGTAATGACAAATACTTTTACAAAATGTACATTGGAACTGGCTTAAGTGAAAATCTATTAAACAGGCACTGAATTTATTCCCTTATCCCAGAAGATAAAAAATTATAACAAAACAAGCCTTTCAGTTTGAGTAAAATAGGTCTATATTGGCCGGCCGAGCATCTAAATTTGTAAAAAAAAAAAGATGTATCACATTCTGCAAAGTGATTTTCATATAAACCTTGTACACCATAAATTCAAATAAAAATCAATTTTAGAAGCCCTTCTACTATTACCATATTGTTAACCGGCGGCATTTTGTGAGTTAAAATTTAATAAAATCACAGCCAGTGATACTCTTAACCCAGCAACAAGACAAAACCATGATAAATGTTTTAGGACGAGATTAATCCAGTGTTCCAGCCGTAGAAGACAATAATTGAAATATGAGATGTGCCAGTTGGAACTTCTCATTATTCCATAAGTAACAAACCAATGTGACTGCAACTAATTAATCATGTTCTGTGCACCAAAATTTAGTTTCGTGGTGTAACCCTTTATAAATATTATTGTTTTACTAAAGAAAGCTATTATAACACATCAATATGTATTCACATACAAGTTTCTGTGAACACTTCTTGTGGCCCCAAGTCATAAACAGATTTATGCTGAACGTTTTATAATTCACAATTTTGAAGTTATGTCTGCATGGTAAACATAAACCCTCTTTACAACACAAGATCATTTGAACACACCTTTTAAAACGCTTCATTAAGACAAAGTGTATGCCATTATTCGCTTCGTGTTAAATACCACTCCTTGCAAGCGAAACAGAAAAATAATGTATACAATAATGATCCGGTAAATTAATATAACGAAATGTCTAAGTACGTTATTATGTTTACCGTGAACCCCTTAAATGTTTCTAGATGTATACTTAGACTAGCAGATTTCTGCAGTCAATGTCCGGTAAACGGAAATATTTGTCAAAGCACTATGTTATTTACGCGAAAGACTGACACATTCATAAAAAATAGCGGAACTCTCAAGAGCAAATTGAGGGCTAAAGCAGTAGATAAACAACTCCAGATTAACAACTTCTAAACACGTATTTCGGTATTCCCATTGATGTTGCTGTAGTTTTTACTCGTCATTGGGGGTCATTGAGGACATTCATTTCTACTGTAATGTAATTCCATTTAAGCCGGGGCTAGGGGGACTTTAGGGTAATTGCATATTTTATTATTATCTTTCATGAACAGACTCAGATCTCTTCTGCTATTATGTTGCTCGGTTGCATTCTGTGCTTCTAAAAATTTACCTTTTACAGATTTTATTATTTAATCAAGTTAATAAACAACACTATGGTGATTTAGACCTCTTATGTGTTGTTAACACTTAAGAAAATCAAATCTTCAATATGTCGTTATTTGTTAATCATGCGTCTTGTTTATTGTTACAAGTGACATCATCAAAACTGATCTTAGATACATTACGCATTTATAGCATAACTCATTCATAATATTAGTTGACAACTACCAGATTGCATACAATTGTAAATAAGATATCTGCAAAATTAACTGAAAAACGTGTCGGAAGTAAGAGCAACATGAGTTTAACTTGGAGATTTAACAGCAGGAGATTATACTGCTATATTTTCTGGTCATTCTGGATTTTAAAGTCTACCCAATGCATAACTCTTTGCTACAGGGCTGGCTGTACATTTATTCAACTGTCGTGCACAGATGCTACCAACCATGTCTGCTAGTATTCTGCTCGGTGTTTTATGTTTTAAAAGGTTTTCCTTACAGGTTTTATTTATTTTTCATCTTCCCAAGTATTTGTTTATCCAGTATGTATTCTATATCGCAGAAAAGAAGATGGATTTACAATTTACAATTGTGCATTCAATATAATGGAACATAATTTACTGTTAATGAGATAATTAAAAATGGCAGAAATCCCAATTAATCTAAAACTGATTCTGAACTATATATAAGAACTCTCGTTGAATAGGTTCGTAAATTTTAAACGTTATTACAATAATAATTTTCTCTTTTATGACATACATACATACACATGTTTTTACACATGTTATAATTCTTTTCAGTAGTACAGATCTATCAAGTAAGAAAACAAAAACAAATTTTGCATACAAAGTTGTTTTGTATTTCAGACGTTAAAAATGAAAAAATAAGGTAAAATTAACACCAGATGAAAAAAAAAAAAAAAGAATTAAAAAAGGTAAAATGAAAAATAGACTATACTCTGGTGTAATTATGATTGCTTTTCAAGTAGTTTGTTTTCATTTATTACGTGTGTCTCTATGCTCTACATGGTACAGATACACACCTAAATTAAGAAAGACTATTTTTTTAAAATGATAATCAATTTTATTTAATTGCCATTCCTTTTTCTGGACAAAGTCTTTTAACTAAACAGGATCAAAACTGGCCGAAAACCGGAACCCTTTGTCTATTCTTCATTCCAAAAATAAAATATTTTATCAAATAAATCATTAAATTTATAATACAAATTAGTCATAGTATTACATTTCAGCCCCTTTTGTAAAATGCCATAAGTTATATATTCTAGATTAAAAATTACAGATATTCTCTTTGCTGTATTTGCTGTATTTGCTGTAAGGAATTAACTTACTCTGCTCCACAAGATTTGAACATTAATACACTCCCAAAATAGGTGTTCTATACCTTCCACTTGCATGTTGCAAAAGTCACTTAAGTTTGTTCTGGACAATTTCGCTTTGAACAAATACTTATTAGTTGGAATTATTCGCATTAAAATTTATACTGGAGGTTTCTAATTTTTGTTTCTATCGTTGCTCTAAAATCTATAATAAATAATGTCTGGAAAGTCGCCACTGAAACAACTTTTTGCTTTTCTTCAAACTCAACAAGTTGAAACCAGTTACAGACTTTAAAACACTAACGCACATGTTTTCCCAGCGCAAGTCAATTACCCCAAACTGAGCCTGAAATAAGATTCTTTCCATTTGGTCGACATGCCTTTTCGACGTGAGTCAACGACACATATAGATTTTTAAGATTTTTAATTCTTACATATGTAGTTCTCGGGTTCGCAGTCGTCCTTACTAGAAATGATTAACTAGATTAAAATGACACCGGCTCATGATACCATAGTCGCCATGAGCTTATTTCTATGTCACTATGTACTAACAAAATATGTTTTATTGCCTTTTTGCTTATTTAGATACGTAAAAGATACGATACATGTATATCGGATATCAAATCATTCAGGTTCAATGCTATTTCGGGTGAATGTTTGAAACATTCTTTGAAACAAACTCATCATTCCCAGTTATTTTAGCAACGCGTACTGAAAATAGAATGATTGAGATTTTATTTATATTTGGATTATAAATACAGTTTTATGCACATCGTACAGTTTGATAAATCAGATAGCTCATCTGAAAAAGTATATGAATGCGCAAATATTTATTTATATACACTGTTATTCAAAAACGGCATCTGTGACCATGAAAGAGATTGTGTTTTCCAATCAACTGCGCATTTTAATAGCATCTTAATGTATATTAACTCTAGATCAAGGTAATGTCAGAGACCAAAATGTAATCAAACTGTCTGAATTTTACTATGATTATTCAAGTTGAAAGTTTAATTTCATTCCTTGATTGCGAGACAGACAAATAATAATATCATCAGAATGATACAATTATTGTAGAAAATTTCTACTTCCATTCTTTTGTCGTGGTAGTCGGGCTATCATCTTTAGTTTCTTTAGTTAATAGAATACATGGAACGTCTTACAAATTCGTACACTTAATTATAGATTAAAGTCAAAAGCATATTGCTGTTTACGCATCAAACATACATCTTATGTCATCATCTTTGTATCTTACACTGCTTTGTTCTAAAGAAAGCAATTCTTGTTTGACAAATGATTACAAAAACATGGACAAAAGCCGTCTATAAGCACCCAATTGGTAAATGTATAAACTGAACTTTGACCTACTGATTTAAAAATATTGTTTGCTTTTTTTTCATTAAAATAGCTTATCATAATTATCGATTAAAAAGCTAGAATAAAAATTCTCAGAGGATCCTTCCTTTTGCATATTTTGCGAAATTCCTATGTAAAAATCCAAAAGGAAAGTAGTCTCCTAAAACTGAAACAAATGTACATTGTATGAAATTTTCAAAGAGGGAAGGATAAAAGAAAAAGCAACAATCGTCCCAAGGCCCGATGTGTCCACGACTCGACAATCCAAACATTTAATAAGCATTCATGTCGTGAAACGTCGTATGCAAACGATGTAGGATTAAAATTGCAAGAACACGGCATTGTTTTCAGGTTGGCTTAAATTTTCAGAACCATAAATAAGATTTTTGAAGATTGTCGGACACGGTGAATTTGAAAAGAATAATTGTCTATGTGCGTTATAAAGAAGACATGCTAGTAGAAAATGGTTCGCTGTTTCAACCTCACCAGATATGCAGTGCCGGCTGTCTACATTTGATTTTCTGAATAAATCATATTTCCAGGCGAAGACGGCCATGAAGGATTTGTCCTAGTCTGCTCCTAAGAAGAAAGTGTGGGGGTAAACTATGACAATTCGTATTAAGTTTACGCTTGAATTCATTTATAGTAAATGAATTTTTGATATGCTCGGGTAGCGCGTTCCATTCGCGGATGACGGTAGGAACGAATGATTCTCTATAAACGTGCGTGCGCGTTTGTATTAAAGGAACATCATTTATGTTCCTTAATGCACACCGAGTTTGCGTGTTTGTTGGAATTAAGTCTGACAGATACTTTGGTGTAAGATGATTAATCATCTTATAAAAGGCAATAAGCTTATGTTTTTTCCTTCTTGAATATAATGGTTTCCGTTTTAACTCGTTTAAGAGGTTATGATTCTTGCGCCTTCGATTTGTATTGCTTCGATTTGTTTTTTATTTTCTTTAGCAGTGCAGTTATCCCCAGACTGTATGAAATGTTGAAATGAAACCGTTTCCGTTCTGTGAGACATATATAGATTAAAAATCATTAGCAAACTGACTTGATTGTTTTTGCAATCACATGCCGTGATTTTGTAGGCGTGCGTGTAAAAGCGACACAGATCACTGTATGTAGTAGAGATAGGCCCTAAAATTTTCAATGATAATATTACATTAAATAAAGTCTAGAAAGTAATTTCCAAGTCCTTGAAATAACCAAAAAAGATTTCACAAATGTGGAGTTTATGATAGTTTTGTTATTATCAATAACAGAAGTTTTAATTTTTAATTTAAAGTTGTGATCCACAAAGAATGACAACTCTTGCCTTAGGCTAGTACTTATAAGTAGAGATCTATTAGTTTACTTCCCTTGCAATTACACAATTGAGTGGAAAATGAAAACTGTTTTAAACACAATATCATATTTTTTTGCACAACAAAATCATTAAGGATTTATTCATTTGTGTTTGATTTACCCCTCAAGACATGGTTCCTATGATTCTGTCAACTTACATATGGTAAAAAAAATTAACTTTTAACAAGCCAATAATAAAACGAAGTACCAGTAGGTAAATAATAGTGCAGATAATACAGTTTTGCTTGTACCAAAATGTCACAATAGATCCACTTTTTGTAATACAGAACACCTGGTAGGATTAGTAAAGGTGCAATTATATTGATCTCTATTTCCTATGCCTATATGTAGCGAAGCGCACATATTTAGTAAGAACGCAACAAAAGATGGAAATGCAAAAACAAACAGACAAAGAAACACAGAATGGCAGCGCCTGGGTACGATCAGTGAGAATAAATGTACTGCGTGTTCAACGATTAAAAGTGCATAAAACCTCGCATAAAAAGTATATTTCAGATCTTGTAGAACATGGTACGGCATATGTTTCGTCTATGTTGCAGGGTAGTTTGATTCAGCTCTTGGAGGGTGAGTCACCGCTTGTGCGGGAATAATAGCTCTTAACAAAGCGAACTTTCCCGATTTGGACAGTCCGTTGGTGCGGTATTTTCTATAACAGGATGGATATACGTTTTGTGGGCTTTTTACTTAGTCGCTAACTAAATAACTTCAATATTTCTACGTAGAATTGAAATAGCTGTTCGCCTTCTTCAAAATGATTTTAATGTGTTTTCTGCAGTTCACGTCGCTGGTGATGGTTACAGTAAGATATTTTGCTCTGTTTAGTTGATCCGCTTGATAATGCAAATGGATGTAAGTGTCTTTTCCACTGTGTGACATAAATTTCTTAAAGGTGTCTGAATTACATTTTATTGGCCACTCATCTTCCCAGATTTCTAGAATGCTGAGCTCTTGGTGGACGAGGATACCCGCATTTGCATGATTTTTGATACTGTGACCTCCTAAGCGGTCGTTAGCAAAGACTACTGGTATGGAGGAGATTCTGCTTGTAAGATCTACTTGGAAGGTCATTTATATAGGCTGGGAATAGCAAGGGGCCAAAACTTTACTTTGCAAGACACCAGAAGTGACATGGGCTGACGTTGATGTGGTATTCTCAACGACGATTTAATAGGTTGTGTACGATCTGACGCAAAGCCTTTTATCACGATCAGGATATTTTCCTATTGCCGCAAGTCAACTCCACAGAAACAAAATGTCGTAAGTGAAAAACAGTGTTTTTAAGAAAAATCTTAATATTTAGATTACATTTCTTACCAAAGTAGTTTGAATAACACCTTCTAATTTTCTGGTAAAACACGAAACCGTTTTATTTAGAATTTTCATAAGGAGATGATGCACAAGTGATTAACAAGCTTATATGAAAAAAAAAATACCCGCTGATTGACAGGCTTATTCGGGAAGTCAGTCCTTGATAAGAATTTATTATAAGGCAGGTGATGAATTTTACTAGAAATATGCTTTGACAGATGACTACTTCTCTAACTAGCCCAATAGAAGTGTTGAAGTGACATTTCAATAACACTAATTGAAACTGTAGCAAAGCTAGAGTTTTTTGGTACCTTTTAAAATGATGCAAGCTACAGTCTATGCCCTTTAGCCCCGGGTTGATTATAACACACCCGTTGATGTATTTATACGACGATGTCCATGCAAGCAAGATTTCACGAAAAGCGGCGTTTTGTCTCCAATTAAAATAATGTGTTTGTCATAAACTAGAAAACAATGACAAGACCTAGTCGGATTAGAATTTAGAGAGTGCTTTCATATCTCAGAAACTGCCAAAAGACAAAACTAAAAGCAGACATCTTATTTAAGGGATGGTTAAACAATACACAAAGCTTTTAAAGCGAGACTGTTGAAGCCGCCGGACCCGCAATGTTAAACGTAAAGTAACACAACATGAATGTCGTGCTGAACGATCTGAAGAGGTCGAAATATAACAGCTCTGATTGAAATTTCGGGGAGACATTTTACGACCGCCGCACTACAAAATCAACGCTGCTGTGATGATAAAATAGTAAAACGTGGAAAGCCACTGATTGTCCAATACGACATAAATGTAAATATTGCTAGTTCGTTTTGACTTGACCTTTATATATGCAAACTGCCGTGCCGGCCACGTCCTCTAGCCTTCGGTTGATCAGAATTCAGCATTTACAGGTACCAAAACAAACTTAATACACACCCACGCATGTAGTTGGGTGTACATGGAATTTTAAATTGCTCACCACGAAATATCTTTATCCTGTTGTGTT
The DNA here is from genome assembly GCF_021730395.1 of Mercenaria mercenaria. Lineage (NCBI taxonomy): Eukaryota > Metazoa > Mollusca > Bivalvia > Venerida > Veneridae > Mercenaria > Mercenaria mercenaria. Next base: position 66,028,227 of record NC_069370.1, on the reverse strand, counting down.
TTCGTAATAGTAATCATACATGATTTGCAAATTTTGAGAAATACCTAGTATCTAGTTACAAAATTAACTGTGACATATATTAGGTCAAGACCGTTTCTTTAACGTCTAAATGTTTTAATTGCACTAATATGACAGTATGTACATTACCTGATGTATTAAGTTCAGACACCACGTTGTTTCCACAGTGTAAGTGTTTGTTTTTTAAACTACATAATTACTGTTAGATCAGATCTGTGTTCAGATTACACAGACTGAAGAGAATAAATGTCTTGTTGCGTAGCGTAAAACACCGAGGTAGACCATTTTCAGAAGTTCGAGAATTGCTTCTTAGGCGTGTCCCACTATGTCCTTTTATTTGAATGTTTATTTGCATGCGTATTGTTGTTATATATATATACAAACTGATGTAGGATTCGGTTAAAGTGGATCTGCATTGAATTTCTTAAAACAGGAGTTGTCTTATTTCTTTTATTTCATGAGTTTTATACTATTATATGTCCTACTGTGATTCATATGTTATGCCTGGGGTTTTCCTCCACTATCAGTGCTAAAAAGTCACCATATGATCTATAATTGTCGGTGCGACGTTAAACCAAACAAGAAACAAAAGCATATGTTATGCTGAATAGGCACATCTATTCTATTGTACAGTACACGGTTACAAGATAGTGACACAGTCTATATATCGCAGTCTCCTAACCAGGCAATGAATACGACGGGTCTCCTGTGAACACGCAGTTAAACAGTTTAACATCATTTTCAATTTGGTGCTTTTTTGCAGGAGCACATTAAACATTAAATGAGATGAAATGTACCATGTTTGAAAAAACAAGTAGTGTTTTACATCTGAACATAATTGATATTGTGTCTTGAAAATTGGGTTTATACAAAGGGTGATTTGGTAATGCTTGTCATATAAAACCTATCATAATCAGACATGCGTAAGTTTTAGATCGGGTTCTACTGCAGAAGATTCGTATACTTTGTCTGTATAGCAAATCTGGCGCGAACTGAAAACATATATTCTCTGTCACATATCTCAAATACGCGCATGGTTGTGTATTAGTGTTCAAGCTTTCCTCGCAGATTTATCATTTAAAAAACACAAACTGTTAAGAGAAAGACAGCGAATTTTCCCAAGGAATAATCCAATGTGTCACTCAATCCGACAAGATTGGTTTTACATCCATTAAAACAAAAACAATTTGAACAGTTCAATGAATCCATCTGGTAGTGTTTGATTTATTTGGTTTTGAGTTACTTAGATGTTACTTAGATGCAGGACAGATCCAGTTTAAAGGCTGTACGAAAACCCTAAAAGTCACTGGGCCAGAGGGGTATTATTTTAGGCACAGTCGGTGATTAAATCCGTATGCCCGCTCATGTCGAAAATAATGCCTGAAAGGGCATTTAGGATCTTCATTTACCGTCAAAAAGCTTAGAATTTCGCCATATGGCCAAGTCAAAAAACAATAGACACGCGCGATCATCGAAGAAGAACCACGACCTTCCACAGGTCAGCTCTAGTGCTCTAACAATCGATGCTTGAGTGATCGGTGTTTCTCTGTATAACAGCCCAACAACAAGTTTTGCACATTTTTTAAGCTGAAGTTCATGGAAATAAAACTTGGATATGGAGTACAAAAAAAATTAAACATGTCATGAATAAATGGCAAATTTAGTTTTAACTGATAAATCTAGCGAATAACTTCCTTTAAGATTAAATGTAAAAGGAACATATCGGTTAAACCGATGGATTGCATATTAAAAGAACAAAAGTGGAACGTACTGACTGGGTACATGATGAAAGGGTAATATCTCACTGGTAAATCATTCCAACAGATAATGAAGAAAAGACAAGAATTGTACTATTGTATACCACTATTGAATAATCAAAGGGCAATAACTCTGTGTAAAATTATCCGATCGGAACACGAAGTTTACATTCGCATTTCCTCTTGATAGTTAAGCTTCCTATGAAGTTTCGCTTAATTCCATCCAGCGGTTGCTGAGAAATACTTCGGACAAGAAATACGGGTCGGACGGACGAAACGGCGACCATATGCTTCTTCTTTGGGGAGCATAATAACAACGTCTGCACGTGCAATTTGTCCTAATTCTGTAAAAAGTGGCGTAGTCCAAATATCAAAACATATATGCCCATGTTTCTCTCTAGGTTGTATAGACAAATGCTCTAGTCCATGAGCATCGGTAAAGTTTACCATCGGAAAACCATAGGAAAATGTACAACTTCGAGAAGGTTCTATTCTGTAAGAAGTTTGAGACGCCTGTAAAACATTTGAGGTGTTTTCTTCATTCAGTCTAGCCAATAATTGAATAACATGCCCTATATTGTTAATCATAAGTTGGCTGAAATTGCTAACATTTATCTGCATTGCAGAATAGATTCTTATTAACTATAAAAACGGTAACTTGAAGGTACAGGGTGTTTATTATATCTGTTACCATTTCGCTGTTTTAAATTTTTTTTAAAATATGGAATGTACTTTTAAATGGAAGTCACTAAGCGATAGGAGATATAATGAAGTTTTATTTGATATATAACACTAGCAGGTTTACTTAAAATGCTCATCTCCATGTCCCTTCAAAGAGAAGGTTCAGTTTTACAACATGTGCTCAAAATGACGTCCTCTCTTAAGACCCGACTGCTTTCGGTCGGCTGGTGTTACCATGTCGTCTGTCAATAACTGACCCTTACTGTTAAGATATTTTAGCTATTCTGTGCACTTGCATTTTGCTAAGTTTCTCATCCTGATGATATCGTTTTGGCATTGAACTAATGACCGGGACAGGTGAACAACTCTCATAATACAACTTTACTACTTCTGTGCATTTTTCTATGGGCAGCGCCATCTTGAAAATATGACTTGTTTTGATGACGTCATTTATGACGTTATGACGTTAACGTTTTCCAGTTATTTTTTACATAACGTAAAACTTCATTCTGTCTCATTTAGAATGCTATATATCATGACTGCATTATGCGTTACATGTACGTTTTATATTAGCTTGTAATATAATCTGGAAAGTTGAACCCTCGGAAGCACCGAAAACACTGCAAACATCGAAAATTGCAGACTCGGTTTGATTGAGTCTATTCATGAGCAGTAATGGAAAATGCAACACCGCCCACGGTCCCTAGCACAGGCTTAAGCAGTATTCAATTTTCAAATCTAAATGAGTTGAAATCAATGATACCGTAGGACCAGAAAATATAACAACACTGAGATGAAGCCGGGGCGACTTTTTACGGCCGCCACACAGCACTTAACACCCTTTTCTGTGAAGTAAATATAATCTTGAAAGTTGATCCCTCGGAAGCACCGAGAACAATGCAATGACAATTGCAGACTCAGTTTGATTGAGTCTGTTCATGAGCAGTAAAGAAAAACGCAACACCGTCCACGCCCCCTAGCACCGGTGACACATATTATGAAATACCCTGTATATGTGACAAATACATAATACAGCCTGATTAAACAAAATAAAAAGTTTAAAAAGCAAAACTAAGTTCGTTTTTTTCTTCTTCAGAATACACCAGCAAGTATATATTCAACAAGATGGCTTTTACCAAGCGGTTTACATTCGAATCTTAAACATATTAGGAGTTAATAAGGTGTTACAAGAAAATAGGCATCACAAAATATTCTGAGAAGACACCCTGACCATGTTATGAAATATTTTCATGACTATTATGTAATATTATTTTTACTCCGAACCCTATACCCAGTGTGCTATTGCATTTTATACATCAGTCTGAGAGGGATTAACTATTTGCTGTATCGAAAAAGAAATGAGATATATTGAGCACTGTATTATTTGTTTAAAATTTTCTGCTTCGTTAGCAAGAGACAGTGTTAAACATTAGATGTAGCGAGAATGAACGAAACATTTGATTAAGGATAGGATTAGAAAGCTTTTATGTCTAATAGCATTTGCTGCAGACAGTTTATGCTCAAATAAAAGAGTTAAGTTTTACAGAATGAGAAAACATCACGCATGAACAAGCTTAATCAGAGTCGACAATATTTTCATTTTTGTTTAGCGACATGTTGAGTTCCAACTTTGTCTATTTTACATGTAGATTTCTTCATAGTACTGTCAGATTTATATTAAGAATGATTGTTTTACACATGAGATACTCCCCTGAACACATTTAGTAATTATAATTGCATTCACGCTAAACATTATATTCCAAACATTAATCACATAGTTTGTGTATTTATATACATTCCCTTACAAAGAAAGCTTTCACTTACAAGTATTAAACTGAAAGTCGATACCTTCTCTGCACAAGAAAATCGGAAACGATCGTTGGAACTAATTAGAGCCCGTGGTATGTGGACATTATATACAACACTTCGTATCCTCATTCCTTATGACATTAGTGTTTAGGGGTACTTTCTATTGTGATTGCGAAGCTTGTTTGAATTATAAAATATAATTTCTTCAATTCAAAGATTCTTTTATAATTTTAAAATACTATGTAACCGAATCTAAGAAAACAACAAAGAAAACAAACTGCAACTAAAAAAATAACAGTAATATGTTGTACACAATACTTATGTATACGCTCATGTCAAGAGTTTCCTTCTAGTTTTCTTTGAAGATTAGTCACGCGAATGCCTTGTCATATATTCAAGGTGATATGATTTTAAGCTTTCGTCTATCATTTGTTTATTTCTAAATTTGTTTATAAAACTACATAAATCTATTATTTTGACAGTTCTGAAATGAGATGCTGCATATCAATATGGGCAAAACATTAAACTATCGACACTGTCGCAATTAAAGTGCCTGCTTTCTGATATTTGTCTAGCGCTGGTTACAATATCTCTAACACAATTATAATAAAGATTTTTAAATTGTCTGATCGTAGATATTCAGCTTGACTAAAAGATATTGCAATGGTGGATGACCATCAGAAACATAAGAGAGGAGGATGTGGCAGCAGCATATGTAAATAGATATGCCAGCCAAAATATTAAATAAGTAAATAATCCGGCGTAAAGGAATGTTAAGGCCCTAGAATGTCATACAATAAGCTTGACCAATTCTGTCGCACTGGTTCAAAAGTTTTCAAATCCTACAGTTTCTAAATTTAAGCACCGATATCCTAGAATCTTCAAAATATATTCCTATTGTTTCTCTGGTACTAAATATTACAACATATGAGCTCATCACTCATTTTCCAGTTTGACTTGGGTGTTTTAACAAATTTTCCTAATGATAGAACAAACATATGATAAATATATAAGAACAATATTCTGACTCAACCAATCTCAGCAAGTGATGTTTTAATGTCTATGCTTTAGCGGATTGATTGTCATCTTCTGAGACATTTAAGTATATGTTTGATTTATATTTTTTGCGAATTTCTGTTGAAGCCGACAAGATGACTTAAATTTACTTTATTAAGTTACAAACAAAAATCAAGTGCTGACTCAATCAAACACAAGCAGTATTTATTTGCGTTTTATATTACAAAATCTGTCAAACTAAGAAACAGTTAGATTTATTAAAACAATGTATGCATCAATGTATTTAGCCTTACAGATAAATACCACTTGATTACTATTAAAGCACTATTCATGAGAACTTTTCAAAACTTTTCGTCCAACGTTGTCCAAATAACCTTCTAAGTTTATGAACCAATATTTGTAGAAGTTCAACACATTATTTCCGTCGTAACTTGGTTAGCTAAAACTTTTTCTAAATATAACGGCAATTTCTATAATTATCTTTATACAGAATTTACCATCACATATCTTAAAATGTAAAGAAATAACATCATAAACATTCCATAAACATTTTATATTGACACTTAAATTTTGCAAAGCAATATCAGTCAAGTAAAGAATACACTTTCGAAAGTGTGGTAATGAAAATGTCTAGAAACCGGCTACAATATTTCTAAAAGAATTACCAAAAGATTGTCTGATCATATATTAAACAAAAAAAGTATTCAAGCGTTACGTTTTAATGTTGCATTGAAACCGTTTTCCTTCTATGAGACATATATAGTTTAAAAATCCTTAGCAAACTGCCTTGATTGTTTTTGCAATCACATGCTGTGATTTTGTAGGCGCGCATGTAAACACAAAACAAGCATACTGCCGTTTCATAACAGGCAGTTTATAATTTAATCAGTTTCAACTTCCTTTATCGAATTATTTCAAATAGCTGATGAATTTTTTAAATTCGGTATTATCTACTTTGAACTAAACAATATCACCATTATTCAACATTCCTAACATGTGTACTGGTTGATTATAGTCTGTTTCATCACAAATGATCTGATTGGAAACAACGAATATCTGGAGTCAATTTTGAGATATTGTTGATCCTAAAATCGACAAAATGGCAGAAAAAAGTAATCTTAATTTATCAGAAAACAAATGAGACATTCGTGAAAATTAGCAAACTGCCAATACTTTGGCCATTGCCAATCGATTAAATTACAATAATAAATGAGATTACTATTGAATTGACTTAAATTTGTATATTGAACAACCTTTCCTTCCACGTATCAAATATATCTGCGATGAAAAAAGTATTATATCAACGATATCGGGTAATATTGATTCAAATAATTTACTTTACAATGGCCCGTGAAACTGAATAAATAGTTCAATAACATTAACTGAGTATACTTCGTTATTGTCTATGACTTCTTTCGAACAACAGCGAGATAAAAGAGAAATTAGGTTTCATTTTTGTAACACTACGAAAACAAATTTCACACATGATTAGGAGCTAAATTCATCATGTGCTTGAGCTAACCATGGAACATATTTCAGCAGTTATTTGCGTTTAATGTACATGCATTCGACTTCTTAAGGCTCAAACCTAACATAGATATATAAAAAAACACCTTTATTTCACTGCTAGAAAAACTTTGAAATTGTAATATGCATGACAATAATTTCTAAATATTAAACCCTTTACATAGGAATTTGACGTTAAATGACCTATGTTGACCTGTTTAGCATAATAACGTGATTATTTCCGAAAGGTATTTGCCAAAGTAACTGGCGCAAAACTCGATGAATCTTCCAATATGTCAAAATCAAGACGTGTCTGCCATTAATATATATGATACATAAAACAATCGGGCGTAATTATGTGAAGTTTAATTGTCTTTTTTTGAGAACAAATTAGTTAAAGCTTAATGCGGTTTAGTTGTATTGCTAATAAAATTTGAAAATGCGTTATACAAAATTAACTATCAACACGATTAAATCTTGGATAATACGCATTTAACTATGTGATAATTAGTGCTTCTGTGCACCTATTGTGCAAGTTGTAAAGATAACGAGACATATGATTTATTTTACTAATTCTGAGAAAAGTCCGATATACGTTGGTAACTACCACGTGATGTTTTAAAGTTAAGAACGGTCTTGTAACTTGCAACCGGTTTAAAATATTCTATATTTCGATTACGGAATGTAAGGTATGAAACAAGATACAATTTGTCAGAGAAGCTTACACTATAAAGTATCATTAGCAGATTTTAGAGGACGAAAGTTTTATTTTTATGCTGATGCATCGATACTATGTATTAGATGAAATAATGCGTTGTATTAAGTATTATAAACAATATCAAGTTGTGTTTACCTTTTGAATTCTATGCTTGCAAATGATCTTATTACATTTAGATTTTTTACTTTTATTCTGTTTACTGTCACAGCAATAGCCCTCTAAAGTATCATAAGGCGGCCGTATAAACTCCCGCTGTACATGGACTCAGTGTTGTTATACGTTTTGGTTCTTTAGAATCAAAGGATAGAAGTTCGCTTAATCCTATGCTAAGCGTGTCATGAAGGTTTGCAGTTTGCACGTGTTATTGCCTCTAATGAACAGACTTAGTCAAACCGAGTCTACTATTATCTTCGTTGCGTTTTATGTTTCCATAGCTTTTTTTTAAAAAAGGGTTTTATTTGTTGATACTTTGCTCTTTTCGATTAGCCACAATAATCATACCGTTCACTCTGTTTAAAACAGGAAGTTCTCATGTAAGACAGATAAGTGATACCAACGTACTATCAAATCCAAGTATGAGTTGTCAATTACAATTGATTGAGTGGAGTGTGTTGGATAGGAATTCGGCTCTTAAGTTTACAATAAGAAACATCAGACACTCTCATTATCAATAACAGTTTTCAGTAAGAGTTGCGCACAACTACGCAAAGTCCTGGCAGACACAACTTTGATAAACATGATATCTTTTTCTTGTAAAGCTCTTATATGTACATGAAAGATGAGAACCTTAGCAATTTGAATTGTTTACTTTCATGACTATTTAACTGTAGCGTTTTTTAATGTTTAGAGTATACCGAGGTCACTTATCAAGAGATGCAATTCAGTTCTAACTAAAACACAGTCTATGTGACAATATAAAAATATAAATTTAAATAACTACAGTGAAAAATTATTGCATGACGCGAAAATACACATAATTTATTTATCCTAATATCATCCGAAGATATACCATAAAATATAAAACTCTCAGGACTGAGTCAAGAGAAAACCGTATCTATCAAATAAAAGAAATGAGTTTTAAAAATAAAAGTCAATTTTAGCAGTAGAAAAACGGCGAGCGCTTAGTAAATCACAAAGCCGTTATTTATGATTCGACAATAACCTTCATGTATGAAGGCACTGGGATATATTTGATATTTCTGGAAGTTAAATTGATGGAAGGAAGACAAAACCAAAGGTTTGCCGAGGTTTAAAGGTTACAAATACTTGTTTAAAAATACAATGTTAAATGAAAAGTGAAATGATATCGTGAACATTACAGTGGGGATAATTAATTGAAATGTTTCGAGTCATCCTAATTGACATCAAAAGTAACATTGCTGCATTCAGTTTCAGTCAAACTTAACGTTTGCTACCATAACTGTTTTATTCCGATGGTGGCATTTATTAGTACCATTACTGACTTTCAATACCTAAAAATCTCAGCTGAATTTCATTACGTTGTTCAAAAGCGAATACTTTGTAAGTTTCAAAAGGAAATACAGAATAATAAAATGCAATTAAAGCGGAAGATTCATTTATCAGAACCCGGTTTATGCTTAAATCATGCAAATTACAATTGTATCATATCATTTTGGGTTTTCCAATATCTAAAAGATGTTTCACAGATGGTTGTACCATTGCGTGCACAAGGGACTAATGGATTAAAAGAGACTTTGTTGGATCAAAGACTTTAGTGGCTATTTTGCACGCTTGCGGTTTGTCGTTTTTTTGTCTACTGTTTGATTATGTACAAAATATTAGCGTATTGAAACATATATTGATGAAAGGATTCGTGTAGTGGAAACAACGTTCTTACAACAAGGCTATTTCTGTGTGTTACAACAGAAATACCCTAGAATATGCAACAGAAGGGCTCGATAGTTAGTAAAGGATGTCAATTATATGTGGCTTTCCCTTTTGAATATTCAGCCGTGTTTATTTACTTTTCCAACACCCATACTCTTTTACCTACCCCTTACCCATTTCTGTATTTTGAATTAATTTAAATGAACGTGTTTTTTTTTTTTTAATTTTTGAAACAATCCGTTTGCTATATTTTTTCACTACAGTTTCTTTTTGTTTACACCCTACTTTGCGATGCATGGCTTTCTGGCCATGTTTGGGGTGCTCTGTGCTTTCGAGAAATCTACCATCACTCTTTAGTTTTTTATTTGACAACTGGTTCAAATGGATGCAAACTTTACGTATTGTTGCCAAAGATTTACCTTGGAATTGGAATTGATAAAGACGTGCAGTTAGCATTTAATTAGGCTTCGCACTGCGGTGTCGTTATCGTCCTGTCTTAATTGGTCAAACTTTGTTCCAACATATGAGCCTAACAGCGTAAAAAATATAAAATATCGGCATTTCTGCAGACATAATCATTGGTCAGCTTGGAACAAATGATAATCGACTTTTAACGTGAATTATCGACGCATCAATATCAGACAGTTCTATGTCTTCTGTTTTCTCTGATTTGTCTTTGATGCAGGTAATATTTACTGTTAGAAGCCATAGAAAACGTCATACTTTTAGGGAAACACAGATGCGTTCGAGGTCACAAGTTCGGCGTTTTGTAAACAACACTGGATGTTTAGTTCAGTTAATCAGAAACACCATGCATTTTAAATGGTGAAAAAGTCTTTTATTTAGATTATGTTTACAAGCCAGTATGATTCAATACAATTTATGTTTGATTTTGATTGATCATCTTAGTGTTTGTATTTTAGACATCAGACAGAGCCTTTATATTTGTTTAGTATTGTACTCTGAAAACTTTCATCTTTAGCATTACGTTAAGTGAACACATATGTTTTATGTGAGATATAAGTGAAAATATGATAATGTTGCGTATTGTAATATCTTTTAAAAATCAGTATGAACTATTATATATAATACACACTCAATCTGTTGTATATGTGCAAATAAAATTAGCTTTAATTTTATCCAAAGGTTAGCCAGAGCAATTTGTGCTTGCAATTGAAACTATGGACTTTAACCACTGGACACAGCTTGCGGAACACTACAGACACCGCTGATGAAGCATAATTATGGCATTTCGAACCGAAATGAAATTTTCCTATACATGATAAAAATAAAACAGTTTACTATAATAACAAAATAATACATTAATATCACCTATTTGACAGGCAACAGTGCAAGCATTACGCCATTTCAGTCGTGGTTTTAACCTAAATGAGATCAAGCAAATCATGTTGATTTTGTCTCTATAAATTCAAATCGATTGCAAATCTGCGTTAAATCTGTCATTAGGATTTAAAATGTAAAGTTACCGTAAATGACTTGGAAAGAATAGGTGCCAAAACTGGAATATTTTTAAAAAGGAGTGTTTCAGGAATTCATCCGAAGCAACACCAAGCCTAGAAAACTAAAAGATGTAATAAAAATCCACGCAATTGTAACGTATTCCTAACCTAAAAACGAGGACGAAACACACTGCGACCTGTAAGGGCACCAGTTTAGAACGAAATCTCATCAGCAAAGATGTTATCAATAACCGCTGTCATTTAAAACAAGTTAATCACTTTTTATGAAGTCGACTGTGAAGCAGGAAAACATATTTCTTAACTAATTATTCTAATTGTCAAATTCTATCCACGCTTTATTTGTAATAAACTCCCATTGTGAAGGCAAATCGACCATTAGATTATGCTATTATGCAACTGGATTAGAAATTAAGAATTTCTTATTGGTTTTAAGTCACATAGACAAAATGATGGTCATATCGATCGTGACTATCCACCATTCAATAGCGGAAGAAGAGCATAGATGTCGCCGTGGAGTGTTTTTTTTTCAAGCACGGGCGATCGTCTGAGTAGAAATACCTCAATGATATAAGAGGTGTGGGGCAAATAATTTGATTGACTTTGAGAAGATAATCCCAAGGTAGCGGGATTTGCCTTTCCAGAAGTATATTCGTCGAACGGTCATTTATCGAAATTATTTCTGATATTGGAATTAATAAAGACTTGCTGTCGTTGTCACAACAATCTGTATTTGTACACCTGTTAAATTAAACATAGACGGAAGCGTTAATTGGTCATTACAAATAGTATTTTAACTAAGCTTTCCAGTACGTCTTGTAATCTTAGTGTCATTTCTCGTAGTTTCTTCGTAAGTGCAAATATTTGTAATCGTTTTTGAAATTTATTTTCTACAATATATACACTTTTATTACATTTTTTTCATTTGCATTACTGTTGAGAAAAAAACCCATGAACATCGAAAATAAGTATTGAGATTCAAAAGATCATGATAGAGCGTATGGTATACATTTAAAAAAAAGTTAAGATTTTCTGTCCTACTTTTCTTTCAGCAAGATTAATTGTACAAAATCCAAACAAAACAAGCTCAATTACCTTTCAGGTACATCTACATGTATTTAAAGACACAGATTTTATCTATAACAAGCTGGCGCCTAGGAAAACGATCAAGCAAGCTTGTGCCTAGAAAAGGATTCTTCATTGAGATATTAATTAGCTCGAACAGATAAGTACGTAACTTACGTAAAAATACAAACTGGTAACAGAATGATATGTTTGTGGTATTTACACTTCTGTTATATTTTGATTTAAATTTCATTTTGCCATCAATCAATAAACTGTTATTTTTCTTAATTAAGTTGGTTGAGCGTTAAGTGTGTAGACTTCTGTGCTTCTGAGAAATATACCCTTATTAGAGTCTGCTATTATTTTGCTTGGATTCATTCCATGTTTCCAAAGGATATTTTTACAGATTTTATTTAGATACTTAGAATTGCTTTTAAAATATGCAAACATTACCAGTCCATCTTTTAGTCACAGTATGTTTGTTTTATAACTCGGAGACAAGAGGTTTTGACAGAGACTATGATGTTGATACGTATATTAAAAATGTGTATTAGACTAACGAGATACTGCCATAAATACTTTTCGTAATTTGCATTGTAACATACTTAAGCAAGGAGTGTATTCGTTTGGACATTTGAAATGGAAGGAGTTCTTTGAAATTCAATTGTGTCCCGTTACAGACAGTTCCTTCGTAATAGGTAAAATGATTGTAATCTATTACATTCGCGACCAATGTGTTGGCCCAAAAACACTAATATAATCAATTGTATATATAGTATATAGACTTTTCTTTTTTTCTAAAAGTGTGAAAATCGCAGAACCGGTCTGACTGAGTCTGTTCATGAGCAGTAGTGGAAAGTGCAACGCCACCCACGTCCCCTAGCACCGGCTTAAGCAGTATTCAAATCTAAATGAGTTGAAATCAATGATCCCGAAAGACCAGAAAATATAACTGAGATGAAGTCGGGGTGACTTTTTACGGCCGCCAATATTTGACCATGTAACAAATATTGAAGCGCAACGAGCCTGACACACAACTGTTAGCTTTTGGTGATCCCTTGGTCGTCCCTTAACATATAGAGTTAATAATTTCATTAGGAGGAAAACATATTATGCAAATTCATTGATATTCATCTTACTTGAACAATAGAATCCCTCTTAAATGAATTAAAAAAAACATGAAGACATTGATTATTGTAAGATTCTTGTACAGGAATAAACTGAAAATCTTTCTTGCTAGGGAGTTGTGATAACAGAAATTGAATAATATTTCACTTGTATGGAAAACAATGTAAATGCAGGAGATTAAATATAAAAAAGCAAAGTGACGGTGCAATGCAAATTAAAGTTTTCGAGTTGATTAACTTCTGCTGAGAGGTTTGTTTCTCATTTGTTCGTTTTGTCCACGTGTGTTTGCTTGTATGTGAGTGAATGTGTTTGTGATGTGTACATCTGCGTGTCCTGTTTGATATTTATCCTTGTTTATTTTCGTACTTTGAGGGTTATCATAAGTATTTCTTTAATAAAAGACATACACTTGGCATGGTTATGACCTACTTTACAGTCATTTGTTTCGAACTTTTGGCACACCATTCAACGGAGTGTTGACGTATTCCAAGCATTAAATAAAACACGTCTAAATATGACGCGGTAATGCTTTGAGATTAAAACAGAGTAATAAACTCTGACAAGCTGTGACAGACACCTACGTTTTGTTTGATACAACAACCAATACAGTCCTCAGAAAAAAGTCCAATCAAATTACTAGAATGACTGAGAGTGATAAAATATATAATCATGCTGGTCTAACCAATTTTCACTGACCCATTTACGCATATAAGTGTTGAATGAGGCTATGTGTCCTACTACATATATGCATTTCTTATCGTTCAGCGCGACAGTCATGCTGTGTAAGCGGTACTGTTTTTCAACCATGTCATTTCGACTTGGTGCATCTAACACTCCCGCTTTCAAAGCTTTGGGTATTGTTTAATCATTCCTTGGATAGGGTGCCTTGTTTTTAAGTTTAGATTCTGACAGTTTCTGTGATATGCAGGCTCTATATCGCCTTGGTCCCCATCTCTAAATTCCAGTTTGTTTAGTTCTGCCTATTGTGTTCAAGTGAGGGGTTATTCTGTTTTAAGAAAAGGCTCAATTAAACCGAACCAGCAATATTTTCATTTTTGTCGTGCTAGACGAACTGTGGGTGTGGGTTTCCACTTTTTCAATTTCGAGAATTCGTGTTGAGAAATGTAAACTCTTTGTTTAACCTAGAATCATATTAAAATTCTCTACCGAATACATTTTACTCGCATACCAACAGTCGAATCTAGATCCTCTGCTAGCAATAGGTGCAGAGGCTCACTCTGGAATCGTTAAAGAGTGGGCTTTCCAACCTGACCTTCTGAGGGGACTCCGTCCCAGCTACTATGAATGTCATAATTTGTTAGTTCACTGTGGTGTCATCATTTCTTCAAAGATATAAACATGTTTAAGGTAATAGAAAATAAGACAGAAACTAAGGGTGCCCTATAATTCGTACACGACACCTGGCATGGTGTGACAGACTGGAATGCAATTTTAAAATATTGACTAAAATGACAGTAAGTTTATGCTGAGAAGTAACATTACATGGTGTATGGGGTACATACCTTTTATTATAATAATGTACACCATAACAATGAAATATTTGATAGTAAAGTTGATGTTCTTTCACATGTAAACACCTAAAATTGAAAGGTGCAAACGTCAGGAAAATATTTTCAAAATGTGACTATAAGATGAACTGTACGAACGAATTTCTCAAATACGCACGCATTGCTCTTCTGTTTACAAGCTTCCTCGCAGAGGGATAATTTGAAAAACAATGCAAGTTTTCCGCAGGGATATTCCGGTCTGACATTTGAAATAAAATTAATTGTTTTGCACTTGATTTGCTTAATCAATATCCCTTGAAAAATGATAGAAACGCTCTGGAAATATTGGAAATGAGGCGTCCTAAACATGTTAACGTCTTAAAATGTGGCTTCTATTAAAGTCGAAAAGACTTCTTGTCATCCACTCATTAAACAAGTTCGAAGCCTGCTAGAACCGAAATCTCATTACAAAATCCTTAAGCGTCCTGTCAAATGACAGGTTGGTACAATTGAGGCAAATGTCCTACCGGGTCTTATATAACACTCTGGGTAAGATTTTATCCTTTGTTTTGCATAAGTTTGATATCAAACAGTAACATATTAGCTTGCAAGGATGTAATTTGGCTTCAAAATTATGATTGATCATCATTTATCTAAATCTGACATATAGGGAATTACATGCACTTTACATGATTCAAACAATGTGCGTCATGATAACAATCATAGACGCAGTCCTACATATAGGTAATAATACTCATTTATTTGATGTATTGTTTCATTATGCATTTACATTATTTAAGCCGCAAGGATGAAACAGGCATTTTCTTTCGACGGAATTCACAAGCATTTTATATCGGCATCAACATTCACTTTCAAAATAGAATAATTAAGAAGCGGAGAAGAAGCGGATTGCAAGAAGGATTCAATCAAACAGACTGACGGGGAGAAAGGTTGGCTTAGATGCCATTCATTTCATTTTAATAACTCCTTTTATTACTACAATTTGCGCATTTGTAATAGTCTCTCGAATTACAATCAGTTTAAACATGACATATTACTTGTGAAAGCAGTAATCTTTAATAAATATGTATTAGAAATTAAATGCGAAGTCAAATATCAAGAGGAGCCACATGCATAACAGTGTACGTGGGATTATATTATAAGACCAGATTTGTTGAGCGCCCTTTTCATATGGAATATACGTTCGAAGGCGCTTTACAATTAAACATGTGACATATCACAGATATGTAGGAAAATAACAAAACATGACATATGTAATCACAAAACTGAAACTGAACAATTTGATTAAACGCCTTTTTTATAAATGATATATGGGATGTTCTGAAGATTACGAAACTAGCCTCATAGCTTTACTGTAACTGATCGTAATTATGAGCGAGATGGAAAGAAAGGACCGAATTTACCCTTAAAACATATGCATCTCTATAATGTACACATTTATATAAGTACAAGCGTGTATTTTTCAAATGCGCTACACTTTGCCTATGCACAGCGGTTGAAATAACATTTTAAATTCTTTAAAAAAATGTCCTATAGTTTCATATTCTATTTATTTCCTTTAAACATTTACATGTGTAGATTACGCTTTATATCAAACGTCATCTTTAAACATTAATCACTGATACGATGTTAATTTAAAAACTGCTGTATTTTGTAATACGTTCGCATGAAATGGTATAGAATCATTCTGTCACAAAATTGACATGAATGTTCTTATACTTTTGCGTGCGCTGTGTTAGCTATAATGTAGGCATTTAACCCTAATTACAAACCCATTTATTAGTTGGCACGTGCGCGCGTATTTGGTTTTACGTGCGCACGTATAGGTTATGTAATATGTGTACACGTAAAAGGTAAATAGTAAGATTACACTGATTAAATGTCTGAAAAGGTAGCTGTAGTTTTCGTGAAATAATAGTAATACTATGAAGTTTAAGTTGTCATGACAACTGGCTCTTGACAATATTACACGCTGTAAAAACAGATCCTCTATAATGTATGGAACGGGATAGCCAGGTAGCTATCGCTCTTCTTTAAAAGGCTATTTTGATAAGTGGAAGTTTGCTGAAAAGATTATCTCAATAGCTGAACTTTTCCTGGAAGTATTATTGCTACAATTTACATTATTATTTGAAAACGTTTCAGCAAGTGCCTGCAGCTGTCATTCATAAGCTAGATACCTATCTCGATACTTTTAAAAATCATCTTGAAATGTCGAACTTCTCTGAAATGTTGACCAAACCAAAATATTCCTGGAAATATAATTTATTGCATAACTTTGTTTTACTTCTTTGCTAAAAGTCAAGACTATTGTCGTGAGAGCAACAACATGGGTATCTCGTGGCAGTTTCAATCATTAATGCGATATTTTGCGCTAAAATATCTAGAAAATATTTAATTTCGAGGGCTTGGTGCAAAACTATTGTACGTATATATAAATAAAGAACAAGATACAATAGTTTTGCGCCAAGCCCTCGATTATTTATTGCTGTAATGTTGTCAAACAATGCTGTAATGTTTTCAGAAAAATGCATATATTTCACGATTGCTTGCTATCTCTTGGCAAAAATATGCCACCATAAAAATGTATCATGTGGTACATCTTTATCAACGTGGTTGAAATCAACAATATCAATTTCTTCGCTGTTCATCTTGTCATAAATATGTGTGTGTAAATTCAAAATAGAAACAAAATTAATGCGGATGTTAGTCATCTTTAGTTGCAGCTCTGCGGGGTGTATATAAGCCACCATAGGGACAAAATCCGGATTATACGTGTTAAATTTATAATAAAGACATCGTGAAATGCTGCTAAATGATACCTGTCAGGATATCTAGAGATTATTTTCGGTATCTGAAGACTTACTGTGGCAACAGCCTGCTACTAGCTTGACGTTGCTGTATTGAGAGTTCAATCAAAATTTTATCTAGAAATTTCAAGAAATCTCATGCATGGAGACATGTTTACCAACAGTCATAGCTGTAAGAATATTTCTGTAAATAATAGAATCCTCATTATATCTTCAACTATAATCCAAACAGTTCATGGGTCATACGAAAAAGTACCATTCATTTACATTGCGGCTGAAGTATCAGTGTTAATGTGGTCCAGCCTTTAATTACACACTCACTGCAATCAAGATAAGGTAGATTGTTTAAGGTTGCACAGACTTAAGCTTAGACCGATATAAGTATATACGCTTTTCATTCACTGCTATGTTTTTCTTAAATCAGCATTTGGTAATACATGTATATGAATATTTAGGCAATTGATCAATTATAACTTGACTAGAGTTTAATATAGCAGAATTTATTAGAGCGATATGAATAGCACCAAGATAAGCAAGCAATCGTATACAAATGAAACATCTACCGCTGTACTTTGATAACATTACTTAAAACTTTATATGACTATGTACAATACTGCGTATAGTTTTGTTTTTAACTTGCTGTGGATATGACATTCATGCTAAACGTATGCCACTTTAATAAACACCATTTTACACGATTTTAATATCATTACCATTTGTACTGTATATTTACACTGGAATTAACAAATTTTGTTGCTTTACCTGCATACTTGATAATATTACCAGACTCGCCCTTAAGACGAAATGGTGTCATGGAATACAGTATGATTACTATTTATATTATTTCATCATCCGCATTTTTCATATAACAAAGCGTTTTGTTTGTGCAGTCAAAGTGCAGGAATGCTTTGGAAACGAAGGAAGGAAGATATGACTCGATACTGAGGGAAAATTACTTTTTCTCGAGAATAAGTTTAAGTGTGATATTTTTCCTTTGGAGAAGAAAACAGAATTTTCAAATGATGCAAATAGTTAAAAATTTATCTGAAATTCGCATACAGCAAAATCAGACTTTTACTATCCACAAATTACAGAATTGCAGAATTGCTATTGCAGACTTATGTTCAATATGAAAAGCATATTTAACGTCGATATTCATCGCATTTTTATTCTATATACGACACATATGACATGTTTTGTCCTTGTATAAAGAAGCTTGTATACTTATCGATTTGTTGACAGGCTAACCCCATTGTAAGCAGATTCTTTTCAAATTAAGAGTAAATTAAATTACCTTTTATAGATTTTACGTATCATTACAGAGGGAAAAAATCAAACGAAGACACATATTTATCTAATTAAGACTTACTGAGACATAAAAAATTGATTTAATTTCGCTGTCTTTAGCTACAAGTAACAGCTTTTAAATTTGAATCTCATTACTACAGTTTTATAAGGAATTGCTCGCACATGTTAAATATTAGATAATCATATAATTAAGTTTTCAAGGAATCCTAAATTTCCTGTTTTTCCTTGTTTTTCTACTGTTTGCTGAAATAATATTTTCAATTCTTTTATCAAAATTCTATACCTATCTGTCGCGTTTCTCGTTCGTGTATTATGGACAGGCATGCGTGTCATGAAATTGGAATGTACTACAGGAAAGTACCCAAATAGGTAGTATAAGTGTGCAAATAAATGGGAGAGAGTGCCAAATACCTTCAAAATCTTCCAAATTATGGTCTTACTGGTAGGCACGCGTATGTCATTCTTTTAATGTTTCTTTTTTTTGTTTCTCTTATACACTATTGTCAACAAGACTTATCTCGTAATATAAGACCGTTGTTTTAAATTGAAGTATGCTAAAAGCAAGTCTGTATACCCTGTGTTTACGTAAGAACTTAGACAGGGATCTTTTGTTGTGTTTTTATTATTTATACAAATGACCTGCGTACAAGGTTTGTAGACACTTGCAACCCTTAACCGTAGGTTCAGAACTCGCTAATGAGGAGGTCGATAACATGTCTTGTTTAGAGTCAACAGTTGACCTTAAAATTTCCGCCAATGTCTAATATAATTCCAGATACGTTACACGCTTACGTGCAATTATGATAAGCGTCTTCTAAAATGCAGCCGTTAAATCATTCGAATAGCTAAGAACACGCAAATAAACACGAAATAAGTTTTTTCCGGGAAATCTACCCTAACCTTGTTTTTAATTCTTATATGTTTGTTTCTATTAAAACATGCTTACGCTAAAATGACGTCACGTTAACGTGCGATGACGTCTTTTTTTTTGTTGCGGCCAAGAAAGAGCGCTTCTTCATTTTATCTACTGTTTTAGATTAAGGGCATATTAGAATCGAAATAATGTATACTAAAGTCGTGTTTTACCTTAATTTATACACTCAAAATCGGTTATACGTCGCCAGAATAATTCATGAGGGCGTAGCTACGCCCTCGTGAAATTATTCCGTGGACGTATAACCTCTTTCCGTGTATTAATAACGTTAAAAACACAGTTTTTCTATACATTATTTCTTGAATAAAAATCTTTGAAAAAATCCCTTTGAAGCAACAAAATAGCAGATTCAGTTTGACTGAGTGTGTTCATGAGAGGTATTGGAATGTACAACATTGCATTGGCTTAAACGGAATTCTATTACATATGTACCCCACAATCCCAAAGAATCAGAAACTAGACTAACACTGAGTATAAGTACGGGGTGGCTTTTCAAAGCTTCCTCACGGTACTTTTGCACCGGTGTTGCGTTAGTCAATAAATCAGCGAAAAGATCTTTTGAAGCATTGAACACAAAAGCAGATTTGGTTTGACCGAGTCTCTTCGTGAGAGATGATTGGAACTACATCAGCCTTCAAGCCCCAGTCCCATCCAAGCACCGGCTTGAGCGGAATTCTATTACAAAACAAAATAGCTCAGGATCCAAATGGACCAGAAAATATCATAACACTGAATCTAAAATCATCTCTCTGGAATTTTTCCGTTTTACAATAATACATTTTATTGTGGCAATTTCATAAAGGAATATGATACTAATAAATCTACCAGACTCATTATTGGAAAAAAATATGACCATGGGTAAATTAATCTGCCACAGTCTAAACCAATTCTATTTCGCATTTCTTCTATTTCTAATAAAAAAGAAAGAATTCATTTTCTGCATGGGAAGATGTATGTGACACAAGCATAACAGAGGCGACAAAAGTATCTTGAAGAGCAATGTGTACGTCATTGATCTTTAAAATAAACATATAATATTATCAGAGAATTTCCTTTCCTGTCATCAAATATAGTCAAATGTTTCATCAAAGAGCAATTCACGTTGGGCGTTTGGTCTTGTAATTACATTACAAGTACATTTTATGACTCGAATCTATGATTTGATTACATTAGTATTATCTTGATTATTAGTTGCACTTTACTACATGTTTACATTGTTAAAAAAATGGTAACACTTCTGTCGTCATCATAGGTTCCAAGCAATTTATTGTGTTTTCTTTAACCAAGATAAATTAATCATTATTATTATTTTTAACCACATTTATATAACCTCTTTTCATGTAATAAGAAAACGTTCCCAAGTAGTCTATCAGCTCACTAACCTGTGTTTTAAACTTAAAAAAAATGAAAAATTGAATCTATGAAAAAAGAAAATAGTACAGTACTTGAGAGAATCTGATTTACTCCTCGTTCAATATTTTGGCTGCGCTTTTTAAACGAGGCTATACCTATCGGAGCTTTGTCCTTGAAATATTTAAATGATTCATTTAAAATATATTAACACATGGCAATTGCGTATTTAATGCTTCTATAGTTTTCAAGGAAAACAAGTATTATTCTTTATAAATAAGCACACGGTATATAAACTAATGCGTTATACATCTAAGCTAATCTTGCGAGTCAAGTCAATCCAAGTCTGCTTTTATTTGACTTAGTTTCCAAAGGATCTTTTTATGTTTCTCATTTAAAGAGAATGTTCTGATAATTCAGCATCCCAATTTCTATAATGCCATTACCATGACACTGTCTAAAGTGAAAACCACTTAAGGGTTTATAAAATTGCAAGGTCTGTTATCTTTAATCTAATTTAGCATGAAATAAAGAAAAACCTGCGATAACTGCTCCTTAAAGTCATCGTGATGCGTATTTTTTCCTGACTTTATGAAATGTGTACCACATTCGTATGCCTTTCGATAAGACAACAGCACGAAAAAAAGGTTATCTTTTTTTTTTTACTTTTGGATGCGTGAGAAATCCAGCCATACGTGAAGGTATATTGCAAAACAGTAAAATTATAAGACAATGCAATCCTCCATGAAAACAATCACTTATTTAGCGTGTAACTGCTAACTGAACATAATAGCCAAATGTGGTACTAATAACGACTTCACTATCGCATGTTTCCAAATTTTAGAGCCAGTTGTTTTCATGTTACACAGTAAAGAATTATGATTAATTTGTAAATAAGAATAAGGTACTGGAAATCTATATCTGTCTGAGAGAGGTTGATCCAAGGATTATGATTATTATACTTACCTGCTGAAGCAGTGACAAGGTATCGTGACACCGTTGCCTTTTATTATCTAATGAGTTGTTGTCAACGTTAATGCAATACTAATGACCTCAGCCTGCAACTAAGCTGAACAATATTTTGTAGTTCTTGTCTAACATATTAAATAGCAAATAAAATTAAAATTAATGTTGAATAGATATGACTGGCTTTAAAAAAGAATTACGCCTCCTGTATCGGAACTTCTCATTTGATACTTCATATGAATTGAGCAGGCACCGGCACTTGTAAGTAATTTTTATTTTACCTGCCTTTGACATGATCGAGTATTTAGGTCACTGGTTTCAAAACTATTCCCTGTTACCTCTGTGGGTGCAAGTGTCCTCATGTCATCCAGAAAGGTAGCAAAGCAGCTGGTTTGCGAAAGTAAACGTTTAATATACGACTTAAAAATTATTTCAGCCCTCGTCAGGTTTTGTCTTCTGTAGTTTTCGTTATCGACATCTTTCTTACATACTTCATTTTTTGGAATACATTAAACATCGCAGAGTTTTGCTCTGGAACAGTTTGAAAATTCACTTATATTCAGTGTTTCTGTCAATCGGTTCTCTCAGTATAATACGAGGAATAGGAGAAAAAAAATATATAGATGCAACCAGTATGTAATTTTGGTCTCGAACGGGCTTACATAACTGTCCGGTGACTGGGCCGGTATGATTTGTAATCGAGACATGAGCATTTGTTTTTCAGATGAATTTCTTATCTTAATTTCTGTAGCTAATGCTGTGTTTTAGACCAGTAAATATATAGCATACGTACAAATGCAATTGTTGCTGTGCAAACGTGGATGTCTGATATACAAGAATTATAAGGCATTACGACATTTGCAAATTAGCAGATGTAGTTGCAGCTGTAGTAAAAACATTTACCCAAGAAACTCGTCTTATAAACTGGAATATTTATATATTTATATGTACACAGTACATGTACATGTATCTGGTAAAGCTTCCTTTGAAATAAATGATTACTCAACGGTTTAATTGTGATTTCTGCACCAAATATATTTGGGTGCATAGGTAACATGATTTAAGGACACTCTCTCTCAATTCAATTCATATCATATTATTTTTATAGAAAAATAAAAAAACAAAACAAAAAAAAAATAAACCGGCTGCGATTTCTTCCCTTTTTGTGTTTGTAACCTAACCTATATATAACAAAAATGATATTTAGGTGTGTTTAGTTTCTTTAGGTGATACTGCCTATTTTTTGTTTTATAAAAATGCCGAATACACTTTCATACAGTATATCTACAGCCTTTTCGAAGGTCTCCAAGACAAATACATTTTGTTGCAGTTACTTCTTGAAAAGCAAGTTTGCATTGTTTGTTTCCTTTGTTTAGTTTTAAGACATTAACTTTACACGTGTGTACAATACATACAAGAAAGGCGAAGAAGTTCTGCTGTTTGGCGTATCACTACTTAGTTACAGTGAGGCAAAATTTATTAGCTCTGTAATGACAGTAAACAAGATTAATTTTATTAATTTGAACAATAGATATCATATCAGTGGAAGCTAGTGATTGATAAACCATTTGACGTCCTCAGTTGATTCTGAAATAATTTGGTGTTGGGTTAAAATATCTCTTCTAGCCATTTATTCATAAATACTCATCGGCAATTCCATTTCTTTCAAGCGAGGTACGCAACGGAAGAAGAGTTCACTTTAGATTTCTCATGTTTAATTAAATTGATTAAAACTTTGAAATAAAATATATTTAAAGACTAAACAAATATTTAATACGGACAATAATATGTGTTTTAAACAAAATAAACTTCCATCGATAATGATTTAATCAATATACAGGT
Organism: Mercenaria mercenaria; assembly: GCF_021730395.1. Classification (NCBI taxonomy): domain Eukaryota; kingdom Metazoa; phylum Mollusca; class Bivalvia; order Venerida; family Veneridae; genus Mercenaria; species Mercenaria mercenaria. Next base: position 66,004,463 of record NC_069370.1, on the reverse strand, counting down.
ACAAACCATGCCACTTATTTGTTGTTATTGTTTTTGCTACTGGTATTATATAAAACTTTAGCCAGACGATACGTATTAATTACTTTATTGTGCATTATAAAGGTATATATATAACACTTTACAAGTAGCTGTTTATGAAGTCCTCAAAGCTTAGACAAGCAATCAAAATATTTCAGGTATCGTATCGTTTTAGAACATAGATCATGACAATGCAAAATCATTCATACTTGTATATCTTGCAGATTAATTACTGAAGATGTATTAGACCCAAATCTATACATGAAAATATGATACTTCATTGTATCCATGTAAGCATTAAATTCTGTCAGTACACGTTTGATACATGTATAGCTGAGCACAGTATAAATATGTACTGCCGCAACAAAACTGGATACTTTTTAACAAAATACTGTTACACATAGCTTATAACTATGAATGTAGCTCTACAAAACACAGCTAGTTTATATACTCAAATTACTTCCATTCGATGAAAATTCTCTGCCTTAAAGTTAGTATCTAAAATATTTTATGAAAACAATGCCCGTTGGGGTATCTCATAATATAAGCACTTTAGAATGATCAATGGTAACATAAGAATATAGTTGAATTAAAACATACAAATATATTCAAATAAAACTGAGGTTTTGTTTACATAATGCGAATAGAATGAATTTCGATTCGTATTACAATTCATATCAGAGTCTTTATCGTCTGAAAATCTCATATATAAGTGACAAATAGTCCATCTCTAGAAGGATATTTATATTAAGTTTTGTTTATGGGAAATAGTTACGGCTATATTATACGTAGGTAATTTCAAATTATATCTAGTTAAGTCTCGTTGACTTGAAATGAGGTTTAAATGATTAGAACAAGTTTGTTGACAAGACTGAATTGTGCTATAATCTCAACTTAAAAGAGTTTGAGCACTTGCGTAATCACATCGAAATCTTGAGCCTTATGGTACACGTAAATGTCTGCATCGGAATCGCAGAAAGCAGAAACGTAGTCCTGATGTTTAGTTTTTAGGATAGCTGGATGTCCGTCCGTCCATCAAACTTAAATTTTTCTCATGAAACGTTTGGTTAAATTTCACCACATATGGCTAGAAGTATCCTGGTATTGATCTCTCTTTTTATAGTTCCGAATGACTGAACAATGGAGTCCCCAGAACAGTAGTAAATATTCTTCCCGTGTACAACCGCAAGACCCAATGGTTAAATATTTGGTAATAACAACGTCAAGTGGTTCTCTAAATATTTGTTCAAATCATGCCTACGGAAGGGGTTAAAATAAACGACGTTCTGGGATCCTTTGTCTCATTCAGATCTTTACAAAAAAGAATGTAAAAAATAAGCAGACACCACCGGTAAAATCTATTAACAGTTTCAAGCATTTTGGGATCAAGGTCAAAGCTACTCTTATAGAATCACGATTACATAAAACAGAGAAATAATTTCTGTCCGTAATTGAAATGACACATTCTGAACAAACTAGACTTTTAGCAAGTTTTATTTTGACGCTATATTTTTGAGTATTTCCTTGTACCTGTTGCTAATAAAAGGTTTTAAAAAACTACTTGTCGTAAATCATATGGCTCTGAGCTTTGATATTTATTCAGAATTCAGAATGCCTGTTTCAGAACGGTTAGCTTACGTCGTACAATTTCGATTTTCGCACAAAAATCAGAATATGAATAAGTATGTTTAATCCTAAATGTTCTACCAATTTTGTTTAAACTGCCAAAAACATTATGTTGGGCTATCAAATAAACATTTTATAGACTTATGAATAGTCATATTAATGATATGAATCTGTTATAAAGGTTGTCCAATTTAATCATGCAATTACTAACACTTAAAGTCGTTTTCGCGATGTCTGCACTACCTATCATTCAAGCCTATTGATATTGTACAAGATGATATGAAAATACTTTATAAGAGCCATTTTCTTGATACGTTGTGTCCTCTTGAAATAAATTGGAAAATAATTTACAACACAAGAATAGCTGTCTGAGTAATAACGTGTATTGTTATTTCTTATAAACGCTTTTTAAAGTACTTTCTGAGAACTCATATATATTCAAACACCCGTTATGCATTGTTAATATTTTGCACAATAATATTGTAAATGTTTGCCTTTAAAGTATTGCTTATTGCCCCTGCCTTACATTACTTTATTTTAATTTTAGTGATGTTTGTTATATTTGTTTAATATAATGTTTTTGTATATGTTCCATACTGTTACACTCTGGAATGCGTGAATTATGTACGTTCGCCTATAACATGTACCCTTCTGAGCCGGGGTTAACGGAGAACGGAGCAACATTTAACTTGAATAAGATGCATATTATCATTTACGAGGGGTGTTCAATAAATAACCGTAAAACTGCTCTCATTTCTTTATTTCTAGTCTCATTTAGACAACATATGCCATCAAATGAAAATGCACTTCTTTAAAAAAGGTAGGACGAAATAAGTAACAACACGTCTTGTATGCACTTTACATGTTTTATCTAATTGAAAACTTCGGAAAACAACGCATATAATAACTAACATTGATGTACCTTCTGGTTTAAACTAATTTTCTTTTTGCAGAAAAATAATCCCCGGCTACTATATAACCAAAATATGGTATTTACTCACTAACATGATAAGGTATTTCTTCATGTTAAATAAGTGACAGCACAGCACCATATATGCGGAAAACCTAGAAATGTAAGCACACAGACCTTAACATTATATCTGGCCTTGCAACTTAAAACAGGAAAATGTCATTAACATTGCGATTTTCTTGTATAAAACCATTGTAAAACTTAACCAGAAGTTCAATATTTTTAAATCGGTCAAATAAAAAAGCTCGACAAGATCATTTCTTCTAATTTAGATAAATTTTCTTTCCGATTCAGTGACGCTTTGACAGAAAATAGTTTAATAACATTCTTAATTGTAGAATATTTTTTTATTTCAAACGTGCAGAACTACATTCAGTCTTTTATTATTAATTTATTAACCAATTTGATACCCTTCATTAGTGTAATGATGAAGTGGGACATGGCGTCTAATGGTATTATCACCGGAATTGATAAAACTAGTCGACGGTTAGAATAATTCTAAATTGATCTTAATTAAATTCAGGAACAAGTGATCTTCTCAAGGAGGTGAAAATAAAGTTTATGACAAGTGAAATTGTTACTAAAATCGTGTTTTCCTTCGGCTGTTTGTATCGTTTTAACCTGGCTTTTTTGTTAACTGTCCTCCTCTTGAAACAGATATAGTATTAAAAGAATTACACTGGTGAAAAAAACCCTAACATAACAACATTTATCAGAAACATGATAAAAAAGGACAAAATCGGCAGGCATTAATTTCAACTCTTGAGTCTGTTTTAAAAACTTTACAAATACTTTGCAAACTGCTCTCAGGGTAAAGAAAATACAAAATGTCTGAAAGTTTCTTGATTTAAATTAAAAACACTATTTCTAGTTTAACGATAGTAATATAACACAATATCTGAATATCTAAAATCAATACGATGAAAACAAGTAAATCTGTTTTTAAAACTAGTTTTTTGATGTTACCTTATTGTTCGTCATAACAATTCTAAAATATTATCTTCGGACAATGCCAGATGAAAATAATTGACATCCCTTGTATTCTGTAAGCCAATATTTGCATATGTGTTCCTTTGGTCAAACTTGTGCATATCCGTTTGACGTTGATCTAGAAATAATCAGCATATTTTATCACTGAGCTGGTAGATTATCAAAACTGATAATATATAGGCTTTATCGATCATACAATCATTGATAATTAAGATGTCTGATCATATTTTTTTCTCTAATGACATCAATAGCAGAAAAAGGGACAAATGGCAAAAAGGCAGTGTGTTATAAAGTTCCGGCTATAAATACAGGTAATAAAGAACGAAATTTTGCTGGAAAACATTCCCGATTTTTATAGCACAATTCATTTTTTTCTACACTTAATGTTGCGAAGCAGTACAGGCTTAGACAAATATACATTATTATTATGTCTGAGTTATTAGAAAATGCGATTTAAACATTCTCTGATAATGTTTTTACATTGCCAGAAATACAGGATACATATACGTTTGTTAGTTATGTACAAATCGACCATATAAAGATCCAGTAGGAATAGCGATGCTTTAGAATTACAGGACTGGTGTAACAATAGGTGTTAGTATATTATATAAGTGTATTTTGTTAGCTTTTGACTTAGAGACAAGTTATAACGAAGACAATTACAGTTTGAATGGCTTCGAAATAAATTTAACATTTGAAAAAAAAAAGAAAATTTAATTTTAAAGATAATGATAAACAGTTATATTGCTTAGAGAGTAGCAGAAGAAATGGTTTGCATTTGTAATAGAAACAGCATTTATCTTGTTTTAAGTTTTAAACCATGATTGTAACTCGCTTCTTAAATTAACGTTGCGACGTGGAATAATCGTTTTTTTTTTTTTTCAATTTGGACACGTATAGGTTTCGCCCCAGTTTTCTCATTGTTCTATTGTGTGTATATATTTATAACGAACATATCCATGCATACACTGCAGTAGGGTTGCTGTCGAGCAGAGGGACTCCACTTTTCCTAACAGAATTACTGTCTTATCTTTCAAAGCTATAACAGTGCTTATATTTGACAATACCATTCATATTAATCACTGTAATGGTTTTAATGGGAATATCTCATAAAATATTCTAAACAGTAATGCCAGGTATATTGGACGCCAACAAAATTGCAAAGTCCTTTGGCTTTTCTTGTAAACTGATTGGAATAAAACTTAACAGATACATGTATCTCACTATTATATAGCCAATGTTTTCTAGTAAAGTCTTTTGCAAACTTTAAACTAAACTAAACAAAACAAAAACAATATATCAAAAAAAAAAAAAAAAAAAAAAAAAAAAAAAAAAAAAAAAGAAACAAACTTGTTTGAAATACTTTACTAGTTAAAATTCTTGCACAAGAAAAATAGACGTTTACCCATAAAAATGACATTATTTATAATAAGATATTGTTGAGAAACAACATTTAACTTGCATCGCTTGTAAATATCAGAAGTGTCTTTTGATAATATTTACCTTCTTGTTTATCATTCATTAAAACAAACCTTGTTACAAACTGAGTTATCGTCTAGCTTTGCTTTACACAAAAAACATTTTCTAATTCTTTCTGGGTATAAATCAAAGATGATAAAGCGATTTCCTGAAACATGTGAAACTCTCCTTCAATATACATCAACCACACGCATTGTAGATGTTTTCCGTCGTTTTTAACAGAGAAACAGAAACATGTAAAATTGCAGTAAATTATGAACCATTCTATATTTTCTTCGCATTTATTCTTATTTTTTGACAGTAGTTTGCTACAACTTGTATCTGCTCTGACAGTGAAATAAGAGAATATAATTTATTTTGGGAAAGAAAGATATATGTGACACCAGCAGGATAGACTGATCTCGAACGAGGTTACGTTAGCCGAACATAATGTTCTTAACAAATGATTTTGGAAGAAATTGTTGGGAAAAGATGACAGTTACAACACTAGTATTTGACACAAAATCAATAATAAGAAAGAATGGAACAAATCTTTGTATTTCAAGGTATCTGCATAATATTACTTATAGTAATAGTATATTATTATCAAGAATATTTATCAAAGAAATAGGTTAAGTAATAAAAGGATCTTTTTATAAAATTTTGAAGGTACTGGAAAAGGTATGGAAAATAGAGAAATTGCTATTACACCTGCTTCAGAATAAATATTCTTTCATAAAAATATGTGTTATGTTTATCTCCAAGATCAAAATATGAACTCATCAAAATAAAAGTACATTTATTCAAGTATTGCTTTTAAATTATCGGAATATTGGCTGTCCCGTATTTATTTTCCATCCTGTTACATTATGACAACATAGCAAAAAAGCAAAAAAACTAATCTCAGTATTTTCCAGAAGTGAGTGCAGTACTTTGAGCTCTCCTTGTAATAGTGTTATGGGAGAAAAATATACATTTCTTAAAAGGTGGCCGCAATTTCCCTTATTTTATTCAACAACAGAAATAATTGCTCATTGCACTCAGGAGTAATACTTCTTGGCCCTGGTAACAGAGACCCGATATTTTAGTTTCCTTCCGGTAACACTTGATGCAGCTTCTGTTGAATGGGTACTGGTAACAGATACCCGGCATTACAAAGTAAACTGTTTCATCACTATATATATATATTCACTATTTCGTGTATTGGTGGAGGTACTTAACGCTTCGTCCCATTTTTTATTTTCCTCATTTTATGTGCCTCCTTTTACTTACCCTCCACCCTTTTTTTTATATACTTCATATCATTAACCATTATCATGCTGGACATGATTGATGTTTCCTTTGCGACGAGTGCAGATCATGATCAGCCTGCACAACCGTTCAGACTGATCATGATCTGCACTGTTCGCCATTCAGTCAGTATCCTCTTGGTATGCACCCCTTTTAACAATTAATGGTACCGTCCAAATTGAAAGATGGACAAGTTCATTATAGAAATTTGGCAGGGTAAGGGTTAAATTTACTGCTATATATTTCCCATGTGGTTTGCCTACTTTACAATCTTGATGTATTACTTTTGCTCAGTGTTGACAAACAGAACAGTCTACTCATAATCTGGAAATGTTTCTCAGGCAATATATTAAGCTCTTTTACGTATTATCAACATCAATAAAATGCTTTTAAGTCTTATAACCTGTTTGATACTTTTCCATATTTTTCACGAAACATTCTCATCATGACAAATCAAAACAAAATTATTTAATATGTATTTTGCATTTGATCTTACAATCAACAACGCAGTTTAAATTTGAATGCTCTATTCTGTAATGCCTCTTTCCATACTGTTACACGTTCTTATCCCCTGTCACAAAATATTTCATACAGCATTCTCTGATTATTGAAATGGAAAAGACAACATTTGAAGTAAGAATGTTTGATTTATTGATGTTTGATTACATGCAAAAAATAATGATTGATTGCCTTCTGTTATAATAAAAAATAGTTTGTTTATCAAGTTTTCGTACATTTTTGAAGACATTAGTGCAAGTGACATTTTTTCTATATCATTGTTTCTTCACTTACAATTTTAATTTCGACTTTAGATAATACAAATGGTATTCATCATGCCTATATACTAAAACAAGTGAAACTTTGTCATCTGTTAAAATAGTTGTGTTTTAGACATTATTATATTAGAGAAAAAATACACAATGTAATATAACATAAATCAAACATCACCAATAATTTTATTAATGCACTGAGAGAACTCTACTTGCAGTTACGTATTAACAAATACAGACACTGTGTTTTGAGCATATCTAAATATAAAACACAGAAAATGGTACAGTTGTAAAATCCTGTTTCAAAATTTGATTTTTATTTTAATAAAAAGCGCATAAGAGCATTATCTTTAGAAACATTTCTTATGTTTCTACGTGTTGATCTAATAGATTTTGATGTGATAATATTTACACGGAATCTACTGTAAGATTTTAGTATAATTGTTTTTGCGCCCTTACCACTGCGGAATCTGACATGTACAGCAATAGAGCGCGTTTGTAAATTTGATACAGTGTCTTATGAATCTTTATTTACTGCACTATCTACTTTATCACAGTTTACCTGTAAGTTAACGATTAACACAGCAGATATTGATGTTTTGTGTTTAAATATTAGCTCGACTACGAAATTTGGTCGCCGACACATCATTAGATTGGCTGAAATCAATGTAAATAAATGAAAGAAGAATAATATTATACTTTGATGTTACGTAGAATGTTCTGTTGAATATATGGTTATATAAATCCCTCTAAAGGTCGTTTTCTAAAGCCCACGTAATATGTGATTAAATCTGAATTTCCTTTCTTGCATGTAAATTAGATAAAATTTGTAGTTCGTTGTATATTTAATTAACAAAATGGAATTAATTTGATTGGATTACATTCGTAATAAGCATCCATCCCCCGCATAACTAAATATTTCGGAAATCTACAGATCGCATGGTTTTGAGGCGTATTTTTTACTTCAAGTTGTCAATGAGTATTTCTGATGTCATTTCGTCCCTCACTTATATTCATGTAAGGATTACATTTATTTGCAGAGCACAGTTAGTCCTGGTACAGAATCCGGGCTAAGCCAAATAAAACGAAATAATTATTTATACGAACAGCTCGGAATATTTAACAATTATCTTTTTATTACTTGTCTAAAAAGTGAAAGACAAAAGCTGTTAAAATATTACTAAACTAAAACAAACTCGCCATTGTATAAAAATGCTAAAATAATATAAACATTTGTAACAATCCTTGCTTCGTAATTATAAAACACTATGACTTAGTTATTTGCATTACCGTTGTATTGTCATCAATATAATATTTATGTTTTCAAACTTTCAGGCACATGCTCAAAACAGTGTGAAATCTGAAAATTTGTTAGGTGGTATTTTATTTTAGACTGTAATTGATAAGTTTATAGAGATTTTTGAATTACACCGATTCTTCAGTTCCTCAAAGTATACGAGTACGTACATAACACTTGTAACTTCATGAGTCGTAAAATTAAACAATGAAATATTAAAGTAGGCAAAGTTACTGTAAGGTACGAAAGACCGGTGGTGACTTCAGACTTCAAACTTCAGACTTCACACTTCACACTCCACACTTCAGACTTCACACTTCACACTTCACACTCCACACTTCAGACTTCACACTTCACACTTCATACTTAACATTTCAGACTTCAAACTTCAGACTTCAGACTTCACACTTCAAACTTCACACTTCATACTTCTCACTTCAAACTTCAGACTTCACACTTCACTGCACGCGTCACACTTCGTAGATTAAATATCACGTGACTTGGCGTCATCTGCTTATTGTGAATTGGCATAGATGTGTATGCCATTTCTTATTTTAGTTTTAAGTATTATTGATTGTGTACATTTTGAATGTTCTAGGAAAATAAACGACTTTTCGAGTTTAGATTATATCACTTGTTGATATTCGAAAAATAAAGGGAAATTCACTGTCTGTCGTCTGTCTGTTCACAATCTTCTTGAGAAAAACTATTGGGATAATTTTTTAAACAATCTCACGGGAATGATACATGGGTAGGTGTTCCGTTTGGACAATCGTAACTTTTTATTTAATACTAAACCGCGATGCACAATGACGAAAACGCGATGGTGCGATTGCACGATGGATAATGAAACAACGATGGTACGATGGTGAAAACGTGATGGCACGATGATAAAATCGCGATAATGCGATGGTACGATGGTGAAATGTCGATGTAATATCGCGTTTCATCATCGTACTATCGCGTTTTCACCATCGCACCATCGTGCCATCGCGTTTTCACCATCGTGCCATCGCATTTTTACCACCGTACCATCGTGTTTTCACCATCGTTCCATCGCGTTATCATCATCGTACCATCGTTGTTTCACCATACTGTCATCGCGTTTTCACCATCGTACCATATCTTTCCGGTTAGAAATGCGTAGTCCCGTACACTTGTATTTTTGTCAACAATAGATGAATGTATCTCAATGCATTTTGTGAGACGAAATTTACCATTTAGTGTAATAGTCACATGGTATTATTCAAACTAAGCTTATTCTTGTTAGGATGTATAAAGTACATAGTGCAATGTGAAAATGAGATTGTATCAAGCCTGTATTTTACTGACACATATACTGTACCACTGTGCATGACCACCGGAAGGCGATGGTATGATGGTGCAAATGCGATGGCACGATGGTGATAACAAGATGGTACGATGGTGATAACGCGATGGCACGATGATGAAAACGCGATGACACGATGGTAAAAACGCGATGGTACGATGATGAAAACGCGATGGTACGATGATACGATGGTGAAAACGCGATGGTACGATGATGAAAAGGCGATATTACATCGACATTTCACCATCGTACCATCGCACTATTGCGATTTCATCATCGTGCCATCGCATTTTCACCATCGTACCATCGTTGTTTCATCATCGTGACATCTCGCCATCGCGTTTTCGTCATCGTAGCATCGTGCATCGCGGTTAAGTATTAAATAAAAAGTCACGATTGTCCAAACGGAACAACGTACATGGGTGACGCACATACAAATTGCTAAAACAATTTCATTCAATGTAAAAATGTGGTTGCCATAGTAAACGAAAGGAAAAAATTGTTTAAAAATCTTCATGTGTAAAACAGAAAGGCATAGAAATTAGATATATGGTGTGTGGCATTACCTAGCGGTCTTCTAGTATTAAAGGTATTCAAATCATGCCACTGGATTCAAAATTATCCAATCCGAGGGGCAGTACATTTAAACGGACTTATAACGGAAAACCTTTTTAAAGGTGGTCAATCACATTTAAGCAAAATTTAGTGACATTTTTTACTTTTTGTATATTCTGTTAGAGATTTATTTAAGAAACAAAAATACCCATTACTTAGACTTAGATCCCTGTTAGAAATGTATACTTTATTGATTTTCATAAAAATGTGTAATTACTCCCCTTTAATATGAAAATATTTAAAATGCTTGGTATTTCTTTTTATTTCCATATAATTCCGAGTTTTAAATTCGCATTGGATAGATATACCAAATATTTAACAATCTTAATCAAAAGGTGGGTTTTAAAATGCATGTAGCTTCTGAATTTCATTTTTTTCCATTCTATCTTGGTTGCGCAACCAAGATAGGCAAAGGGAGGTAATAATAATTTTTCAAACTTGCATTTCTAATGAATTCAATCTATATATGTAATTGTTAATGCAATAATTTTACGATTATAATACAATATATCGGTTAGTTATACATTTTCTTAGGTAAAGTATGTTTATCACATTTATACTTATGATAAAATAACTCGATCTTGGTTGGGCAACTGCAATAGGAAAGCCAATTATTAAAAATATCTCCAGTGAAAACCTAACTTGTATTAAGCGCTAACTGAACATAAATGAGTGAAAATGATCAGATGTTACAGTTTAAAACAAGTCCGTTACTTAGCCAAAATCTGATTATCCACCTTTAATATCTTCTTCTTTTACAATATATTATACTCTACGATATTCATTGAAATTACGCCTCTGGAGTCTGAAGTAACTCAGCCGTAATCATTATGCTACTTCATTATACCCAATCTCGGTAATTCCAGGTTATTCTAAAAATAGAAAAAACGCCCGAAAAAGACTTCACACTTCAAACTTCACACTTCAAACCTCACATTTCAAACTTCAGACTTCAAACTTCAGACTTCACACTTCACACTTCAAACTTCAGACTTCACACTTCAAACTTCACATTTCAAACTTCAGACTTCAGACTTCAAACTTCACACTTCAAACTTCACATTTCATACTTCAGATTTCACACTTCAAACTTCACACTTCATACTTCAAACTTCATACTTTAGACTTCAAACTTCAAGCTTCATACTTCAGACTTCAAATTTCACACTTCAGACTTTCCTATTATTTGTATGTGTATTAAGCATTATATATTTGAAGTGTGAAGTGTGAAGTTTGAACTGTGAAGTATGAAGTGTGAAATCACCACCGGTCTTTCGTAATAAGGAATTGAAATGATTTCCAGTTACAAATTATTTCTGAACACAGTAATAATTATAATATGTTAGCGTATTACTTACTGAGACATTATTATGAAGTAATTGGTATTGTTATAAAACAACCAAATAAGAATGACTGACATTTACACAAGATCAATTGAATTATTATATTGGGATTTATTTACACACAGACGGGAAAACGGGTGATGAATTATAATACAGTTCATTAAAGAGTCGTCTTTGTTCAAAGTTGCATGTTTGTCTCGTCTTTTGTGCAATTCGAAGAGATTGGTAAAATGAAAAAAACATATTTCAAGTAAATTATACATGAACAATTTACGATCAATGTTGAAGACAACATAAAAGAACACCCCCCCCCCCCCCCCCGGAAAAAAAACCCAACACATTTTAGAAAATGTTTTACAGTTTGTATCATGGTTACTGGTTACTTAGTCAAAACACTTATCATCTTGCATAATTTCTGACACATAAATTTATAAGTATGATACAGAAATGAAAGTCTCCCCGTAAATGCATCAGATAAATAAAGGATTTTGGTATGTTTCATTGATAGAGCAAATTTTCTTGGCATGTACTGACTAGGTAAAGAATATTGTCAAATTTAATTATATCAGTCTTAATACAGCATGTTTAAGCTACCACCTGCTAAATTCTTAAATGGAAAATCAGTTTTTTTGTTGCTAATTTTATGAGCAATTTCGATATTGAAGAAAATATGCACATTGTACTAATTCGTCTTTATTTAGTTCATTATATTTTGGATTGTACTGATACCTAAATTTGTATATCAGCTCTACCCTTTTGCCGTTTTATGAATTAAAATTGACCCTCAACCAGTTATGCTAATTTCATTACTTCTCGTAAACAGACACACTCGAACCGATTCTGCTTTTAGTTTTGCTTGTTGCATTCTATGCTCCCGCAGGACCTTCCAAATGAAATCTTTTTCTTCATTCAGGAAAAGAAGACAGGGTTTTCTAGAACGTAGAACGTCGTCTGTAACATTCCTTGAGTATCGCTGGACTGCTTGCATATCTAGTCATCGCACTATTTTGAAATTTTTGTCTGAAACAGGAGGACAATGCAATATTTTAATATCAAATAACGCTTGTATTCCGATCTCCTTACAAAATAAGTATAAAGGCATTATTTGAGCCGTGCCATGGGAAAACCAACATAGTGGGTATGCGACCAGCAACATTTAGTTCATTATATTATGTGTTCGCTAACAGTTTCTCTAATTCCAATAGGCTTTTAAAGCGAACAGCATGGAGCCTGACCAGACTGCGCGGATGCGCAGGCTGGTCTGGATCCATGCTGGTCGCAAACCCACTATGTTGGTTTTCCCATGGCACGGCTCATTTTTGTTTTCTTTTTAAATCCTCTCTCATGTGAACGTACAAATATTTTCTCAACTTCTGACGCATGGAAATGTACACATACTCAAACTCATTGTTTTTCTTCATCTGTTTTGGACAAACGGTAATCAGTCATAATAACAATTAAATTATCACAACTGGAAGTTCAACACAGGTTAGAATAACACTAATCTGAGAAAGCTACAAAGATGTTATTTTCTTTACTTATTCGGTTAGTGATATGGATAATTGATTTCGGCTAACCTAAGAGGCAGACAATTTACTATTGGTTACAGTAATCAGAAACAACACGTATTAACAGAGCCGTAATATTCTGTCAGTACCGAAATTATCAATTTTTGTTTTTAGACCAAATATTCAATGAACACTACATCCTAAGATTGTTGACACCAGACACATTGCTTTAAGCTTTCTTATTTGTTTAGAAGTTGTGAAATTTAAGGACAACGATGTGTCTAGGTCAGCAATGGCACTGTAAAACTGATTATCTCTAAAATGTGTACCTCAAACTGTTACAGTACAAGTTCCAAGTATAATACGCATTTACAGGAATGTTCCCAATATACAATGTATGGCAGTATTTTGAATATCGAACTATATCACATTGTTCTTTCGTGTCAATCAATCATCGAAATATGCTTAACATTGAACATTTTTTCTGCTTTGTCAAATAAGAATTGCAAAACACTCATCTGCAAAAACTACAGTTACTTTTGTCCGTTGGTAAATTTAGGAAATGATGTATCTCAAAAAGTGATTTGTCGTAGAATATAATTAGTGCTTGGAGTTCAGATGCAAAATGGTCATATAATACGCATCTAAATGATAAACGATGATTTTATTCAAGAGCAATCGCTATAAAAAGGAAATTGCCCAACGACATATGTATTGGGAATTCGTTTGAATGTTGAACAACCTCAGATAAAATCTTTAAAAAGTATTACCAGTATTATATCTAATCATTATCAAAGTTTGGTATAGATTTTCCCGCAGGTGTTATAATATAAATATTCCTAACTTTTTCTTGATTTAAAAACCTATTATTGCAAGAATAACGATTGTCAAATAAGGTAGGAGAAAAGTTAGGAATAATGTGTTTACCAAAGAGGGAACATATCTAGAAAACAATAAAACAACAATACAGTTATAGATCTTTTTTCTTTATATAGAAGCAGATGATATAGCCAATTCCATCTCGTTTGCATAGCAATCAGACTGTCAGCGTTTCTCAATAATTGAACCTGTCGGAAACGCTAACCGATCTGTGATCGGCTCACTCGTGACTTACATATCAAGTCAATATCAAAGTCAGAACAACAACAACAACAACAACAACAACAATAACACACGGGCGAAGAGGCTTTGGATGTTTCTGCTTTGTCTCTTATATAAAGAAATATAGATAGAATAAACATGTACACATTTATGTCTGTAGAAAATATGCACTGTTGGAAATAGCTGATCGTTCAGCTTACGGTTCAGTGGAAAACATAAAAAAAATATTTACCGTTTATTTCTTTCGCATTCTCCGTTTATGTCACTCTGTAAAGTTATTTTTATATGACGACTATAACGGCCAAAAACACTGATTTGCAAAGCACAATTTACTTCATGTTGCTAACGCGTCTTAACTAATGGAATTTCATGAAATACCAAATAAGATTTGAAACTTCAGAACATTAAAGTAGGAGCAATGAGCGCTAATAAGGGTTTACGTTTCCTACATAAACTTTTCTTTAACATTAAACTAATAACAATATATTGTTTATAAAATATATTGAATGACTAGCAGACACAACTTTGAATCACATTGAGAGACAGGCATTTTTCCTGAGAATATCTAAATAAAAAAATGAACACATTTATTTTAGCGAAGGAAGGTACAGAAATGAAACATGTAATATATCAGAAACATATAATAGATTATTCGACATTACATTGTACACGTATGCCATTGGTAGACATGTTCTTAGTTGACGGTACAAATACTTAGAGTATAAATTAGTTATAATTAATCAGTTTGCTGTTTTTTATTTTATATTTTATCTTTTATCCACCCTTTAAGTTAAATTTTTTTATGTATTAAATTGTTACAGTGTTTTGAAAATGATATTTTATTATTATACTAATGAACTCGGCGATATATGACCATTTTGTTCGATTCGCCGTAAAACCCAACTCGCTCACTATACTAATGGATAAAATCAACTTTCTTTTCATACTGTTGTTACAGCTTGCCGCACGCGATATTTAATGCCAGGCAACACAACGGACACCTGAAAAATTAAGTTTATTTCTCGAACTAATAAAGTTTTTGAAAAAGCAATTTTAACTGTATTAACTTTGCACTATAATTATTACTGTCTTTAGCCGTTAATGTATTCCTGTTTCTTTGTCAGGAATTATATATAGCTTTAAACGGAAACAGAGGAGCTTTGAGTATCTAGTAAGCATTATACAGCTTTATGGACTTCTGCATTATTCACGTGTCCCTGATCTAGACATCAGCAATTAAACTATAGTAATTAAACTTCTTTCAGACCCGACGATATTTTACGTTGACCGAGAAATATCATTTCATGCCATCATTAAAGTAATGAATAATAACAGGCTAACAGGTCATGCAATTATTAATAAATGAAATGACGTATGCTCATTCTCTAACTGAAGTCAGTTTCAGAAATGAAAGCATAAGTGGTATATGATCTGTATGACAATATATTATGAAGTTGCTACTAATTATGCAATCTCGTAACAATGACAGAAAATATTTTTGTACCAATGTAAATTTCTCCACGATAGTAACCATGCGTTCGAAAGTTTCCACAATCTTGAGTTTACAGTGTTGAAATCTTAATATATTACACATGCACAGAGTAGCATTTTATACATAAAACTGTTGACTAATACAAAATAAAGCTTACATGAGTAACTTGTAACCTGTTTAAACTTTACCAAGGAAAGTACGTATATTCATAGAATATATGTCTTTTAATGTTGCCAGTTTCAAACGGAAGTATGTTTAATACTTTCATTAATACATAAATCGGCAGTTGAAATAAGCTACCCAAAAATGACGCGTGTTGGTTTACGTGAGTTAATTAGAGACGTTATCATTAAGGGTTGGATGGTCTGTCTCAGCTTCACTCTCAGTTGCATCAAGGCAAATCGTCTTGTGATCGGGCATACCATTATCACGTTGAAGTGAGCGTGAATACATTGACAGTCCAAACGATTTCTAAAGTCAAGTCGCGGAGGTTTTGTGTAACAATACTGATTGTCATCAATAGGGGCCTCCGTGGCCGAGTGGTTAAGGTCGTTGACTTCAAATCACTTGCTCCTCATCGATGTGGGTTCGAGCTTCACTCGGGGCGTTGAATTCTTCATTTGAGGAAGCCAACCAGCTGGCTTACGGAAGGTCGGTGGTTCTACCCAGGTGCCCGCTCGTGATGAAATAATGCACGGAGGGGCACCTGGGGTCTTCCTCCACCATTAAAGCTGGAAAGTCGCCATATTACATATCATGTGTCGGTGCGACGTTAAATCCAAAAAAAAAAAAAAAAATCAGTTATGACTTGTTATCGCGAGACAGACATTAATTTGTATTCTGATCATAACTTGAAATTCTATAGATTGAATTGTCGCTATGATTTACGTAGGCAATAAAAGGTTATGAATACTGTCAACATAAGTGCCGCATGGCTTGTTTGGATATATTATGATTCTCTACGGGACAATATAAGATGTACTTTCTTACACAAGGTTTATATTGTTTAATTCTATTCAAAAAGGTGATGATTGGTCTCCCTTTCTGTATGTTACCGCATTGTCGAAAATGTGACACAAAATTAAGGTGAATACTTAACGAACTGACGGCATTGACCGAAGTTTTAAAAAAAATCACATCAAAATAGTTACTTTTATGTACACTTTGCATTTAATACATTTCACGTATCTGGACATTTTTATGATTTTATAAATTTGGTGACCAATAAGCTCTTAGTATGACTCAAATTAATCAGGATAAGAATAGGTATGAGTACATTACGCCATCTGACATGTTTCTGAATATTGATGACTAATTAATTAACTTACTAAGAAAGCTTGAACTTCCACAACCTTTTTTTGTAATTCTTAATCGAAATAGTTTTTTTCAAAACTGCATTTTTACGATTCAGTAAAACTTATGTCGTCAGAAAAGTCCGCGAAATGGGCCATGTACAGTTACATAGACCACTAAAATGAAATAAATGAACAAGAATGATCAACTTATTTAACCTCGTATAAAACATGTTTTGTGCGATTGCCTGGTCTATTATCTAATAATGGTTTGCTGCGAAATGAGGGCATAAATAAAATAAACTCCATATTTAAACATGCGGAAACCCTACAATTTTAGTTAAACATGTTTCATGCGTCAGCAGAAAAGCAGATAATAGCCCATCATTGCATGGAATTTAAAACAATTAAGAGCCGTTATTCTATCTACGTTCGAGTTACCTATCTATTTTCAATCTAATTTCTAATTTGATTGTGAGTGAGCTATGGTGCACCATTAATTGGTTTAAACACCCAAGTGGTGTTTTTCGTGTGATCGTCCGAAGGCGGTGCCGCACATTCATGTTGTTTTGCGTATATGTTTATTATTTACAAATCAATACATACGCTACTGTGGACTTACAGTAGTGCTGCAGTTTGCAGACGCTGCGAGCTGAAACGGTTGATTTTCTTACCATTGCTTAAATCTGTCTACTGTTTGAAATAAAATCCATAACAGGTATTGCATTAAATACAAGACAGTACTGTTTTATCCGTGTAAAACACATTATTTAACACATACAAAGTTAGTATCAGGAAATTTTACAGGGTATCTTAACCAATGTTATACAAAAAAAAACTTATCAAAAAAAAAAAAAAAAAAAAAAAAAAGAAATAAAAAATAATAATAAAAATGTATGAAGGCAATATTTTCCTTTATGAATTTTGTTCACAGTTTCAAGTATTTTTTTTGACCTTTTCATCAGTCAGATTGTTTTAGTTTTACCATTAAAATGACATTATCAAACATATTAATTCAGATAAATATTAAACATTATTTAAAACACTTTGACATATAAAATTGCCTTTAGTGACACCCTTGTAATGTGTTACACTATTATTTATGTGTGTATTTCATTCGAAAAAAAAAGATGGCTTATTAAAGACCCTGGTACTTTTTAGACGATGAAACAGTCACATTAAATAAGTTTTGCATATAGAAAAGGAAGCTGATGTAGCTTCATGTTTCTTTATCGTTTTTGAAATGGAGGCACAATTACCTTGCTGCTGATGGCAAATCAATATTCTTTAAATGTATAGCCATGACACAGGTATTTTAACACTTGTGGCCTGGTTTGTTTTCGATTTTTGAATTTGACTTTTGCTTTTTGGACATTATTCCATATGTTTTGTCGCATTCTAATTTGAATTTACTATGCTATAAATAATAGAAAATTTCGTGAACATTTAAGTCTTGTGAAGGATTTGTTTGTTTTGTATCAAGACACTTAAAGTTCAATTCGTTTTCAATACATATCAAACAGAGCGCTTTACCTAGAATAAACATCAATCACATGCATTGTGAATGTTTCCCTTAGACTTTTAATTCTAGAAACAATAGCATTTGTTCAATTTTCTAAAAATATCTTGTAACTTCTTGGGTGCGATCTGACAGTGTTTTATTAGAGAAAATAATTTATTTAGAAAAACGAAGAAGATAATTATATTCGACACCCACATGATTGGCTAGTCTCGAACGTCTTTACATGATCCTAAAATGTAATAGAAAAGTGTCCTTGACGAATATTGTTGATGAAATAGATGAAATAAGAGCATTGTTCTTAGGAAAAATATCATATGTTTCTTTGTCTGGTTCCGCTGGTGCTTGATGTAATCAATAATTTCAGGGATTTTACTGCTGCAGTTAAGTTTAATGCGGCTGATGAATTGCAACGTACTTACTACTGTTGAATTTCGATCTACTATTGCCAGTATAGAGATCTTATATGTAAAACAATATAAACTGCGTCTTTCGTGTAGCATAAGGCTTTATGTACAGGCAGGACGTACATTATGTACTATGTACATGTACTTATAAGTGTAATAGCTATATAGCAGATAACGAGTGTTTTCTTTTACTTTAACACTTCTTGCACACCACTACATTAAATGAACCGCAGAATCCGCATCAATTGTATAACAATGCAGCATTTTGTTTAATCTGGAAATAAATGGAACCGAAGTGTGCGTAATTTGTTATTAGCTTTTTATAGTAGAAGGCAATTTATGTAGTCTCTTATAATTCATATATGAATGACATTGCACGCTGTTATAATGTTTTTATGGTATATGTTGTTTATTTTATGCTAACTGGTGAAATACTGAAAAATATCAGTGAGATATTTCTCTATATCACTCACAGTGCCGAACTACTTTTTTTCAGATAAAATGATCTCCCTTGAAATATATTCTATAATTAACTCCCTTCGTTGCCTTTATAATTGCTGGTATTCTATTATTATCTTAACATTCAAGCCATACAGGAGACATGTACAGCTAGACAATCCTATATAGGACAAGCTAGCTATAATAAAATTTGCAGGAGAAATAATATTATAAATCTAATGCTCTTGAAATGTTACCTTCATAAGTGTTTGCTTGGCCTTGCCGTTAATGTAGCTATAGATCTTTCCTGCACTTTTTATCAGTTCCTCACTATCGTATGGTAGATTTTACTGGCGACAGCACATTTAGTTGGTTGTTGTTTTAGTTTATTACCACAAGACATCAACACAACCTTACGTAATATGCCAGCATTTTCGTCGAAATTCTTCCCCACCCAGGAGTTGTGTTCCAAATTCCATTCCTATTCGTTATGCTATACAGCTCCTAGACCAATATTTTCATTAACTCCATGATGATATTTAATTCTGCAGCTTGATTTTCCAAGGACTTGCGGATATTCCCTAGTTGTTTACGTTTTTCGTGTTGTTTTTTAATCTGACCTTCAGCGTTTGTAAACAAAGCAAGCTTCCGGTTATTTAACGAACTGACGGCATTGACCGAAAAGTTTAAAATATGCTTACTTAACTACCCGTCTGTTGGCCGCGGATTGTGCATTTATTAACAAAATATCTTAAATGTAGTTTTTGCTTTCAAAAACAAAATGGCGTCGTGTTGATTTCACGGACCTAATCACAAATATTCGATATCAATGTGCCTGAGTGTCCATGGTAATTTAGCGGATGCATCATATGTAACACAGTAACCTAAATAAATCCTAATAGCATCATGAAGTATTGGTTTTATTTGAACATGTTAGCATGTAATAAACAGAAAAATAATTCAAATATCAAATGTGAATTTAATTTCGTACATCTACGTAGGATAATTATAGGTTATTAACTTTGTATGTGGATATATGCACGAGTTCTGCAGCTGCAATATTATCCGCCAAAGAACGAGTACATCTATACACATATAAAGTTGATAACCTTTTTATTACATATCCACTATCAAATGATAAATTTATATCTAAATTTATTATTTTGCAACGATAGACAGGAAAAATGCGAAAATAATTTCTCCGAAAATGCAATAAACAAATCAAACTGACGCGCATTAATAAATTCCGTGAAAATGACGTCAACTTGTTGTCGCAACCTGAGCGTGAACGCCATGGAGGTCACGCGATTCTTTCCTTTACAACGTTAATAAAACATTCCACGTCCGATATGAAAGCGTTCCACGTCATGATATGGAAAAATATTGCACGACCGCGGTCCATTAAAACCCAATGGAAAATATTTTTAGGTATGTAATAATTTATGATGTATGCATGTATTTAAATGAGAGATTAGAGTTTGCCCGCTTAGCTCAACAGTGAGAGTGCATATCTACGGATTAAAGGGCCGTGCAGACGTTTATGTTCCTCGATCATTCGTCCTCCACCTTTTGTTCATGTGGTAAAGTTGACACCTACTTGCGAAGAACAGGTTAGTACACATACAGAAATATTGGTTAAGTCAAATTCCCGCCGTTACATTCTTTTGAAAAAC
Organism: Mercenaria mercenaria; assembly: GCF_021730395.1. NCBI lineage: Eukaryota > Metazoa > Mollusca > Bivalvia > Venerida > Veneridae > Mercenaria > Mercenaria mercenaria. Next base: position 65,983,326 of record NC_069370.1, on the reverse strand, counting down.
GGCATAAAACGTAAACAAACAACTAACTCGATTGCATTTACTGAATATCTTGGTCATTTGGATAGCTTTGCATAGTTATGCGTTTTTATTATTTGTCTTAAAATGTTCAAGGCAATCGATATTGCAGTTTTGCTAAAACCCGTCATAAGGTTAATGATATAAACATGAATAACAATTTTTTGTATATTATAATAAGATTATGGGCATAATTGTTCGGTTATCTCATGTGAATATACTTAAGTATACTTCTGTCATGTGTCTGACGGAACATGCGCAAATGCTTGTTCTATCTGCAACTCTTATTTATAACAATGCTAATCAGTCAACCAAAAGAACTTGCAGGTTGGAGCTTTGAGTGGTTGGATGACTCATAACAAAGAAAGTTACATGTTTAAGCTTTATCAAAGAACAGTTACCAAATCAAAATAGTTTGTGGCACAACACAAGGACATTTTCTAGATTTTTTCTCTACGAATAAGACTTTCAAACATTTTACTTACATCTACTTCAATATATACTCAGTCAAATTAAGCGATCATTCGGTAATGCCACCATGCCCCTTTTTATGGTGTAAACAGGTTATTCAAGTCTAAGAACAAAGAACTGAAGCAAACTGACATAAATTTCGTGCCAAATTAAATTGATTTACAAACTTTCTGTAGTGTTTTTTTCTGTACATATAACATAACAAAACTGATACAAATTATTTCATAAATTCAAAATTTAACATGAAATATTTTGTTAAAATTTATATTTCTGAGAAAATTCCAGGCATAATATACTAAAAGTGTAGCGAAAAATGCAACTTTCTATTCATAACTGCTTTATTTTTTTTTTTTTCACTGTAAGTGGCTTTCATCACAGACAAGAGAACGCAAACATAAACATTACGGACATCTATGCTTTTTTCTGGTATTCAGACTGTTTTTTTTTTTTAAAAAAGAGACTTATTTCTAGATAGAATATTTACATTTTTTTTGTTTATTCATTATAGCATTTTTTGTTAAATATGACTTGCTACACAGATGCTAACATTATATATTTTTTGACGTTAATAGACATACATCTTTGTTTTTTTCTTACATTTGCATTTGCATTAGTAAGATATAAACCGGGTTATAAGGTTTCTTCTGAACATTATGTCAGCTCGAGGAGGCACAATGCTAAAAAAACCAATTTACTCGAGAAGCTGGCTAGATCGATTTAGTTACTGCAAGGTATTATTAAAATCATTAATCATTAAAATTATTAAGTACTATGTTGATATTGAATGTAATGAATTATATGTAACAAAGGTCCTCAAAGTACTACAAATACGTTTATAAAGTTAGAATATTGGGATCCAAATCATTGTGCTCTTACATAAAATGATGTATACTGCTGTGATTAACTACATTTTCTAATTTATTCTGATCTATGATGTACAACTTTATAGACTTTTTAATTCCGTATACATAGTTGTTTATTGCATTTACTTGTATACTATTATTGCAATACGAATAAGGAATCGGTAAAACTGAATGATGCTCCCCGATGCATATGCTTGTTCCAATATGAGCAATAACGTATTAAAAACAACAAAAAATGGAGATGATAAAAAAAGAAAATTAAAGAAAGATAATTAAAAAAACTAGGTAAGGTAGAGTTATGGATCTTTGAGGCTGCACATCTATCATTTTGTGAAGTTTCAGTTAAATGCCGTTAATACTTTTAAAGTAATGCTTCGGACAAGCCTTATTTTGTATAATTAAGGGAGATAATTCAAACACTAGGTAATGTAGAGTTACGATTCTTTGACACTGCACTGTGTCGCAATGGACTCTATGATTTTATGAAGTTTAAATCAAATGCCATAAATACTTTTCAAGTAATGCTCCGAACAAGACTTATTTTGTATAATAAAGGGAGATAATTAAAAAAAACTAGGCAAAGTGGAGTTATGATTCTTTGACACTGCACTTTCCGTTGATGTCCTCTATCATTTGTTTGAAGTTTCAATGAAATGCCCTTGATTTTGTGAAGTTTAAATCAAATGCCATAAACACTTTTCAAGTAATGCTTCGGACAAGCCTTATTTTGTATAATAAAGGGAAATAATTCAAACACTAGGTAAAGTAAAGTTACGATTCTTTGAAACTGCACTGTGTCTTTGGCCTCTATGATTATGTGAAGTTTCAATCAAATGCCATCAATATTTTCAAGTTATACTCCGGACAAAAGTGTGTCGGACGGACGGACGGAAAAGCGACAACAATATGCTCGCCCTTCGGGGAGCATAAAAAATATATACGTTAATTAAAATAATTAAAATGCATAATCATTTTTAAGAAACCGTGAAGTTATTACAAAACAATTAAATTGGCATAGAAAAAAAGAATATTTCGAAATATCTATAACGAATATGCGTAATTATTCATACTTATTTGCATTTACATTACGGATTAAGGGGGCAGATTCCTGTGATTCATATCATGTCCACGTACTTACCTACCTTACATATACATATTTATCTTTGACAGGCTTCCACTTAAACAGGAGGCTTTATTTATTAATGGAACTTTGCAATATCAAGTAACTGTATACAAAACAACTTATAATAATCGAATAATAGCCTTACAGTTTGGGAAAAAATCAAACAACATCAAATCATGGAAAGAAAAGTTTGTTTCACATGAAAATTGAACAGCATATAAAACTTGACTGTATATTACTCTACATAACAACTGTCAGGCAGACAAACAGACAGACAGACAGATAACTATTTTCTCCCAAGGTAAGCAATTTACAACAACGGGATGAACTGCATCCAAAATTGAGGTTACAATAATACTTCCGGCAGCACTTTATTTACTGATGAATGTTGTGTTAATTTGTTTTCTAGAGGATTCTGGAGTATAAAATTATAATTGAGAGATTATGGGGGAATCCTTCAAGATGTTCACACATCTTACATCAGTTGATAGTTGTCAGTTTACTGATATATGCATTGAATTCCGGAAAAGGGTTGCATAAAGAGGCCAGACATTGGGACAGTTCATCGCCTTTTAAAAGTCAACATTTTCAAATAACTGATACATATCTTCGTTTCGATGCAATAATGTCCCAACGCTGAAATTTCACATAATAAGGTTGACCATAGTTTTCAACAATTGTTTATTTTTTATTTCTTAACAAATGGTATTCTGAAAATGTAATGGTCAGGTAGATTATTGGTAAAGATAGGCCTAGATTTAATTTTTCAAATTAGGAAAACAATTAGATATATCCTCCGTTTTTTGCATCGGCTGAATTTTGTCGACTTTGTATGTCAAATTATACGTTGAAATATCAAACTTTCAGCCCGTGTGTAAAAACAAACGCTTAGTACATGTACATCCCCCGAAATTCTAAAATGTTTGTGATTTATTATTGGCCTTTCCATAATGTTTTTTTTTTTTTGCAAAATGCTGTCGTTTTCATATTTTTTTCAGTCTTTTATTGTTTATCTTGGTTTAATAATGCGAAAATTATGAATACATTTACCTATATATCTATACGTAAAATTCAAAGGCGTTGACACTAGTCTATTTAAGGAACACAGCTTCGGTTTTTTATCTGTATTTCAACACTAGCCGTGAGAATAATAATTGCGAGCACAATTGTTTTTCCATAAAAATGTCAGATGAGAAGTACTGCTATCAGTAGTTTAAGCTTTGAAATTTATTTAAATAAATGCAAATAACACGAACATATAACATTATTTAGAAATAATATATTTCGATATTTCGAAGCTACATTAAATGAGAAAGGTAATTCTATTTAATTTTTTTCCAAAGAAATTACGATAAAAAGCAAGAAATTTTAAACATCTCTGTTGCCATAGTTACTTTAAAAGTTAAGATAAATGGGGTACCATGTAAGGTGTTGAATATTCTGCTAATACTTTTACCCTAATATTCAATGTTGGTTATTAACAGAATGGCACTGAAGCAGTTATCATACATAGTCGTTTAAAAATGAGAGAAAATGCGTTACCATGGAAACACGACGTATACATTTTAGGCTTATTTTAGAAAGCTAGCGCGGATACTAATTAAATTATCAACTACGCAGACTTCCACGGATAACAATGAAACCGAAATATACTGAATATTTCAATATAAAATACCTTTGGAGGGTCATGTACTACAAACCTGGATAACACTTGTACTCAACGGGACAGAGATCAACAAGCTTGAGATTGTAGCAGCTAAGACATTACTTACACGAAATAGAATAAATTGCTACGATTTAACGTAATTATTTGAATATACCCTGGTAACAAGGTAATCGGCCTCCTTTATTTCATGTTAGTCCCATAAATTCGACGTTATTTTAGATTCTTTACACCTTGCATGTTAATTAAGATTTAATAAGTCTCATGTAATAGCTACTCGACTAGTTTTGAGTTATGAATTTTGTACCTGGCTTAATTTCATAAAATTATTCTTTTGTGTGTTCGTGTCCATTTGCGTAGGCACTCTAAAATAAAAAACTTTATCTTTGGTGGCATAAATGGTAATCATTTTGAGAAGGAAAAAAAGCGTAGAAACATTATCAAAACAGCTTCTATATCAGACACACGACTGTCATAAGAGACAAAATACCCGATAACAGGCAATAATCGTTCGTTTGTTTCAGTGCGAGTCAAAAGACCTGAGATAAAATCTTATGAATGTGGTAACAAATGTCTTTATGACAATGTAGGTGTTTGACAAATACCAATTCAGGATTCAAAATGTTCATGGAAGAAGTATTTATGTTTTAATAAAACAGTTCCGTTTATTTATTTTAGTTACTTTAACAAAGTAAGACCATATTATGATATCTCAAAGCCTATATGCAATTAATTTTCTTTACTTTGAAACAGTCGATGTTATTGAATTAATACATTTCTTTGCTGTTGAATTGCTATCAGATATTGAACCAGTTATAGACGCTAATTAAACTGTGACCATATATCCGACCATTCGTGAATTATGACATCCTTTGTAACCGGGACAACAAGTGGCAAGTGATTTGAATGAGCTTATGGTGACATCTGTTAATACAGATTAAGAAGAAGATAACTATTTATATATATTCAGAAGACTCGGCTCAGGGCATATCTAGAGTAAAGATATATACATGTATCATCAAAAAGTTGGTTAACTGAACTGTCAACGTCCTCAAAGGATGTTTACAGATTATACTTTTTATTGGTATTTGCCATCACTCATTTTACAAATGCATTGTCAGCTAGAACATCAGCGTTTAAGTTGTAAATAGCGTTCTAAGAAATAATCACCTCGGTAGCCTAGTGGTAGATAATTCGCTTCAAGTGCTGGAGGTATTCGGTTCGCTCCCTGACGATGTCATACCATAGACATGATAAATGGTACCAGTAACTCTCTTTTGTTAGCACTAAGCATTAAATGGGAAACTGGTTCAACATACCATATTGTTCAATATGCATAGTACCCATTTACCGAATTGTGCGTTTTAGGTAAGAAATGCGCGATTGAAATTGGTTTATACCTGCTGATCGCTGTTCTTTTAGTGTACTTAGGGATCGGGCATAACATGCACAGTGGTTCTGGTCTGTAGTAAATGTGGTATCAAGAATGATCAATTTAAGCTTAGTATAATGAAATACAAAACAAACTTTCACCTTTGAAATGCAATTTGTGAGTAAGATGCATTGAACATTATGCTTTAATAAAAAAAACTACAATTTCCTTAATCATCTTGTTTATCGACATATTTTGAGATAAAGAGCTTAAAAAGTTTTCAGACAAATTTGTTCATGGAAAATAATTACCTAAACAATTGTCCTTCATTGGTTTAACATAAAAGCAGTTTTAATCATACATCAAATTAAGGAAGTGTGTTATTGACAAAAAATGACATATGAAGAATTGTTTAAAACCTACACCAACCATGAACAAGGGTTTTCATAATTTTCTACTTTATTTAGCACCACTTATTAACAATAAAAAGTATCCAGCAATGGTTAAATGGACATTTTAAATTAAAAGATATCTGATATAATGTCTAACGTCCGTGTGTAAAATATTTTGGAAGTGAAAATATTATTATTTTTTTAAATGTTAGAAAGTATGTAAAGGGAAATTAACTCTTGTGTTTAAAAAATCTCCTGAAAATAGAAAGGGATACTAGGGCGTTTTTTTAAGACATAGATTAATGATTTACTTATTCAGTTTTTCTGAATTTATTGAAATAAACAAAAAGAGGATGTTTTGTCAAATTAAATCTTGCTGTGGTATACGCTATATGACTTATATATGACAATTAATCCAGTCACGAATTTGAACATCTTAATTTTATAATCTTTCCGTGGTAAAAACATCAAAAAAAAAAAAAAAAAAAAGGAGAGAAAAGTTGAATGTGACATTTTATTGCAAATTTCAGGCGTTATACTTACATAGAACAAGTAGGTCAGATCAACAAAAGCATGAACATTGCGAATCCTGCTTTAGCGGCTACCTGTATTACAAACTGTGTCTTAAGCAGTTGAAGTTAGCTAACTTCCCAATGGACATTTTGTTCTAATTCAAACATGCCTTTAGCAAACACAGCTTCAACTTCCTTCTCCTGCCTTTACTTCAGTCATACGAGAAAACAATTGGAATAGGTCAGCTTCTTTGTTGTCTCTGGCCTGCTGGGCGATATCTGTAATCTAGAAATAGCATTTCATAAATGAGCTGTCAGATGAAACAATTGATGTGATGCGGGCCGTCTCGGTCATACATTTATTAATACATTAGATGTATTACGTTCATATTTATCTCCGAATGATACCAATTGCAAGCAGAAGGGTAAAGAAAAGCTATGATTTACATGGCAGTGTAAAAAGTTCATACACTTTATGTAGGCAACTACGAATAACCTATTTTCAGGGACCATTCATTATCTTGACAATACCAATACAAATTGATTAACCCCGATAATACTACTCAATTATACAGAGATCAAAAGTGTATACAAGTTTGTTTTGAATTGAAAGAAAAGTTAATTTTCTCTTTATATTCCGTTTGTCTTTAAGTTACTGTTATATATTCCCTACAATATGTTAATGAGTACGACACCTTACAATTATAAGTAAGTTTATTTTATTTTCTTCACGTGTTTTAAACCAACGGAATTTCAAAATAACGGACATACTTATATTACTTATGGTTACATGTAGCAGTGTTAAAAGACTTTTAATATGACTAAAATTCTTAACACACAACGATTATGTTGACGTACGTCACGTGATTTAGCGCATGTATACATCAAAATAGCGTTCACATGATCAATTTCTACTAATAGCATGTTTGAAATGAAATGTCACATTAAACAACTGTCTTGATTAATTTACACATGTATTAAGTTGGTTATTTGCTTTGCAGAGTAATTCGCCATCTTTTGCGCCCAAACTGAACTCTTCCGCAAGTCGTATTACCATTTCCGGTCCTGGCGTGCATAAACAAAGGAGCGTGACGACCTAACAGTTGGCACCATGCATGCGCGAAAAAAACAGTTCTGTCATATTTGATCTAAATTTTACAATAAAATTTGTATTAGAATCGAAATAATTTGTAGCACTATTTATTCACTCAGGCGGTTATACGTCGTTCGAAATAATTCACTGGGGCTGCGCTCTCGTGAAATTATTACGCCCGGCGTATAACCGCCCATCTTGTATAAATAGTGTTAAAGTACCATAAATTATTTTTTAATTGCTAATGTAAATTCATCATCTGAAAAGATAAAATATTAACATTTTTAGTGTCGAAATAGTTGCCAAATTGCACAGCACGGATGGCCTCGCGGCCGGACAAATAGGCCGTTGGTCGGACAGACTGGTGGTCGAATAGACCTGATTGGTCGGCCAGACTGGTGGTCGAATAGACCTAATTGGTCGGACAGACTGGTGGTCGGATAGCCCTGATTGGTCGGACAGACTGTTGGTCGAATAGATCTGATTATTTCTAGAGTGATCATTAACAGCTTCATATGACAGTTTCATAAAAAGTTAGATGTTTAAAGCTGACTACCATCAAAATGAGAGAATACATAAACGTTAATGACAAAGCAAGTCTTGTTAACATAAGACAATGAGTATATGTTCAGCCTGAGCATATCTTAGTGTTAATTAATACTTGTATACCTGTTTAGGCATAATTTACATCAGGTCAACCAGAGGCCATTATGTTGAATATATTTGTTAAATTTGGACATGCAGATGTACTTGTAGTTGGTTCTCTACATAACTATATAAGATGTACGGCTGTATTTGCAAATGACGTTTAATGTTTGACTTACTCTGGATTAAAATATATTGAATACTCATTTTTCTGTATGCTACAAGATAGTCGAGAATATGATAAAAGTATGAGAGGCATACTTTCCAAAAGAACAGCAGGTAAGATTTGCATTCACCAAAAGTAGATTTATGTCAACATTGTACTAAATATTAATATATGTTTATGAAGTTTTAATGCATGTTTTCTTATTACTCGAAAATGAGCACATAATATAATGAATTAATGTAGAAAAAGGTTGTCGGCGCACTTGACTGTTTGAATAATAGTCAGTTTCAAAACCACCACAGGGGAGTACAGGGTAGTATGTGTTGTATAAAACGACTTAACCAGTAGAAGAATAGTTTCCATTCAATAAGAACCGCCCGAAGTTTCAATCGTTAATAAATATGAAACTTGGTCCTATTTGCAAAAACATACTTCTATACACAAATACATACTGTGGTTTAGAAATGTTACCTACCCATGAAAATTTAAGGGGAACAGCTGACCAATAAACTGAAACCAGCATAAAAGGAATGATCAAAACTGAAAGAAAAACTAAAAATGGCCTTATCTCAAAAAATGATCTGACAGACAAATATGGTCTTCATTTATTTCAAAGCCTTTGTTATTAATACAGACTATGCACTCGTTTCTCATGGCAGATCAGATAACAGTAATTTTATACGTAGTTCTTGAGGAAATGACATAAAGTTTAGTTGCATTAAGATTAAAAATGCATCAGCTTTATTCAAGAACTTTTATACCTTTATAGGATCGTTAATGAAAAAACTGAACTGTCAATAAATATAAGTTTGTTTACACAAAAGTTTATTTAGATGTTTATACGACAATGAAAAATAACTAAACGGTTAAAACAAGCAAATATCAAGTATTGGTAACAACTTAGTTAGAATGGTATTATATTAATCATTTCTTTTCTTCGGTTCAAAAGTGTTTCAGATGTTTTCAGGCGTAGGCTGCAAATAAGACAACACATACGACAGCTGTCATGAAATGTTATTTTAAAAAGTTAAATAGATCTTGAGATGTATTTATTGTTGCAAACAATAAAAGCGAATAACCAATTTACAACTTGCAGGGATCCCATAGCAGTTAACAGAACAGAACAGAATATTTATTTAGATTCAAAATTTACAGCTTATCCACTATCTCTATAACAGATAAACAAATGGCATGCAAAGGAAAATGAATTGCAACTACAAATATATATACATATACATCAGAGTGTAAACAAATTGTTACGTCATTTATACAAGAACATTTATACTCCAATCTCTCATTGGAAATGGCTTGATAATATGATTTGATATTCGATGTAACCGTAATATATTATTACTATTTATCAAGTTTATAAATTTGAACATACGCAACTGTAAATGATTGTTCTCAACTGTCTGTAAGCATCACATACAAACACAAAAATGGTTTTCGTCCTCTACGTCATTGGTAAGACACATGTGGCACTTCCGACCTTCTCTTGGAATGTTTTGATGTATTTCTTGTTCTATACTTAGTTTTTGCGAAGAGATTATATTTTGTTAGTATCTGATTCACATTTTCTAATATAGTTAAGTAGGCAGGTACTTCAAAATTACATCTAGTTTCTTTGTACAATGTCAGTGCGCTAGAGTCACGCCTTCATGCCAGTGTGATAAATACATGTCCTTCATTTGAACTTTAAATATGGATATAGAATGTGTTACATTTATTATAGAATCGCGAAATAACCAAACTTCTGTTTCTTGTACAGAAGTGTTTTAACATTTGTTAATCAATATTATTTGTTGTTTTCGCACATTTTTAATATCTCCATATGTGAAGTACACAAAACATGATTACTGTTAAACTTATCCATTAGTTTGAACCAGTTATGACCATTTTGATTTTTCTGTTAATTAAAATGAGGATATATCCATGTCTCTCTACACAGAGCTAGGCTATTCTTAGATTAAGTGTCCTCGTTACAATTTTCTGTGCACTCTCTCGATATTATCTGCTTAGGAAAACTCCCAAAGGTCTGAACAGTAATTCAAAATTGGTATATGAGTCAAATAAAATTAATGATACTTTTTACAGGCTAGTAAATTTCTTTTGTAAGATCTCGCAGTGCAAACATAGATTTTAATGTTTTTTCGGCCTAAGTGCTTATTTATCCCCCCGCCAAAGGCGAAGGGGATATTAAAAATGCTCTCCGTCCGTGCGTCCGTCCGTCCGTGCGTCCGCAACGATCTTTGTCCGGAGCATAACTCCAAAAATACTGGGGGGATTTTCTTCAAACTTCATACATTGATAGAACACATTGGGAGGAAGTGCACTGTGCAAGAACAATAACTCTACCTTGCCTATTTTTTGAGTTATTCCCCTTTATCATATTTTCTTAAAACATTTTGTCCGGAGCATAACTCCAAAAGTACTGGAGGGACTTTCTTCAAACTTCATAGACTGATAAAAAACATTGGGAGGAAGTGCAGTGTGCAAGAACAAAAACTCTACCTTGGCTATTTTTTGAGTTATTCCCCTTTATCATATTTTCTTAAAAAATTTTGTCCGGAGCAGAACTCCAAAAATACTGGAGGGATTTTCTTCAAACTTCATACACTGATAGAACACATTGGGAGAAAGTGCAATGTGCAAGAACAATAACTCTACCCTGCCTATTTTTTGAGTTATTCCCCTTTATCATATTTTCTTTAAAAATTTGTCCGGAGCATATCTCCAGCAGTACTGGAGGGATTTTCTTTAAACTTCATACACTGATAGAACACATTGGCAGGAAGTGCAATGTGCAAGAACAATAACTCTACCTTGCCTACTTTTTAGTTATTCCCTTTTATCATATTTTCTTAAAAAAAAATTTGTCTGTAGCATATCTTTTTCATGCATGAAGGGATTTTGATATATCTTGGCACAAATGTTCACCACCACGAGATGGAGTGTCATGTGCAAGAACCAGGTCCCTAGTTCTAAGGTCAAGGTCACACTTAGAGGTCAAAGGATACAAGAATGAAAACCTTGTCCGGAGCACTTCTTCTTCATGCATAGAGGGATTTTGATATAACTTGGCACAAATGTTCACCACCACAAGACAGAGTGTCGTGCGCAAGATCCAGGTCCCTAGGTCTAAGGTCAAGGTCACACTTAGAGGCCAAAGGTCAGATACAAGAATGACTTTGTTCGACGCATTTCTTCTTCATGCATGGAGGGATTTTGATGTAACTTGGCACAATTATACACCATCATGAGATGAAATGTCATACGCAGTTCCCTTCTTTAGAATTACTTCCCTTTGTTGTTACTTTAAATAGCTTTTATTGTAACTTTTTCATTACTAGTCGTAGGGAAAAATCGAGACCACTTTTCAGTAGTACAACATGCATGCTACATCCAATTTTGAGGTGTATTTTGACCAATCTCTACCTAGTAAAGTTTTTTGTGTGGACTTACAATTTTTTTTTTTTTTTTTTTTTTTAAGATTAACTTCCATTAGTTGTTACTATAAATAACTTATGTTGTAACATTTTTATAATTGACCACAGGGAAAAAACAAGACCACTTTTCTGTGGTACAACCTGGATGTTACTTTCCAATTTTAGATGTATTTTAAGACATCTCTACCTGGTAAGGAGTTTTTTTGTGGACTTAGAAAAACAAAAGACTTTCAATGATTACTAAACAACCACAAAATTAAAATTCCATTTGCAAATACAGCTGCTAGAGTAAATAAATTTGCTGTGACGGGCATATATTGTGACATTCTGGCACTCTTGTTCACTGTTAGCTTTCCATTCCTTCTTTTTACAGTAGCCATATAGAAAAACATCATACAGCTATACTGTTCATGAAAATTAATAAAATTTAGCAGTAAACCACCTCACCACTGAATAATTCTTTCTTCCACATCTTTAAAACCCCTGATGTGGACCACAACTAAACGGTTTTTCAAAGCTTCTCCCAAAAAAAACAACAAACTTTCAGACACTAACTTACCAGGAACTTTAGCCTTCTATTATAATATGCCCGGCGGGGGGATTGGCCATGTCTAACATGGCTCTTGTTCCCTTTCGAAATGAACAACCCGAATTTATACAAACCCTAGGTAATTAAAACTATCTACGATTTCAGTTTCATGCCCATTGAAATTCCATGCTTCGCGAACGACAAGAAGGAGAAACTCCATGCATTATTTCTTAACGAAATACCATAATCTTAGTATATTTTTTCAACATTGAAAATCAAGCAACACCGTTTACAGCAATCCTCTAATTGGTCGCACACGATTATACAACAGAAATGTCACATATATGAATAACAATCCACAAAACGCAAGTAACATTCTTATTCCTCGGTTTTTAGTGCTCTTTAAATCTTAAATCAATTGATTCATTTTTCTCAAATTTTCAAACAGTCCGCCATTCATTCACATACCCGCTACCGTACTAACGTTAAAAAGTTTTTCTGTTAGGTGTGTGTGTGTGTGTGGTGGGGGGGGGGGGGGGGGGGGTAGTGGCGGGGATCCCATTAAGGATTATGTTCAGACAATGAATTATAACAATAATGATTTGCTTGGGGTGCATTAATGGTGATCATTTAATGCATAATAAACTCTTTAATATAATAGCTTCTTATATGCATACAAATACATACATATCGAACTGACTATCAGTCTACATTTTATAAGAAAAAAAACTCTGAAAAGTCGATTTTGAAATGTTCAGGCAGTGTGTGTATTTTCTTTGGTATTCAAAATGCCATTGTGTTTTGTGTGTGTGTTGACGGAGATGATGTGTAATTGCCTAAATGTATCTGTTGCTTAAAGGCACTGATCTCCAGATTTTGGCTAAAATGATCTTTCTTTCAAATTGAAGTTTGGTCATATTATGAAAAGTAGAATATGAGATTTCGTTTCTAAACAATTTCAAAAATGCCAAATCAAGAAAAAAGTTGACCGCGTTGGATGTTGGCCGCTCAACTCAGTTGTCGTTGGTTCGATCCCACTAGGGTTACGAGATGGCTTGTCATATGACACCAGTACTGGTTTTTCCAGGAAGCGGACTTGAAAGTGGTTCAAATAAGCTTTAAGCTTTTATCACAATCGAGCTAAAATAGATTAGTATAAATTAAGCGCTTTTTGATTTTCAACGTAAAAAGTAGTAAAAACAATTAATTCTCACGTGTTTCCGTTACATAGAATCTGTCAGTAATTAAGTTTGAAAGCATTCTTAAGAAATACAGCATTAATTTCCAGATAACTAAAAACATTTTTTTTTGTTTCGAACGATCTGGAAGCCAGTGCATTGGTATTATAAAGACAAAAAGTAATTAAGATAGGATTACATCCGTTTTGTGTGAATAAAGCAGGACACCGCTATGCACATGTGAGTACGAGTTAATTGACCAGTAGAAGAATCTCGATACAGATCTCACAGGCACGATAATGTTCAATTAATTCACATTTAAATGAAATTTAAAGCTCCCCTTAGCATTTTAAGATAGTAAAATATCTGATAAACGAGTTGACTACCCACAATGAGTACGGTTAGGGCACGTCGATCAATAAATAATTCAAATACAGAATTATATTCTAAATATTGCTTGCTTTTACATCAAAACTTGAGTTTTCTATGGGCCTCTGTGGATGATTGCTTAAGATGACTTGCCCCTCATCAAAGTGTTTTTTTAGCATCACTTAAGATGTAGAATTCTGATGTGAAGGAACTATCCAACTGGCATATATAGAAGGGCGTTGGTTTTACCCGGGAGTCCCCCCCCCCATACCGAAAACAACGCAGCAGTATAATAAGACATTTGCACCAGCACATTAGAGAATAACCAAAATATATATAAAGTTGAATGTTTTCTATTTATAGTTTGACTTTCTATTCGTATAACAAATTGAAATAGTACAAATAAATGGCACATGCTATAATAACGTATGTAAATATATACATTGACCAAGTATGTCATTTGAAATTTCTAAAGTATCCAGATTTGAGAAATATTCATATCTGAGATTTCTTTGATAGTTTCATACGAAATTATCAATATTTTATCGTAATTAATAGTATTTGTCGAAACAGATTCCAAGACATAGAGCTAACTATGTAATTCAAGAAACAATGGTAAAAATATTGATAACGCTATGAAATATGTGTAAACTTTGTTGTTGTTTTTTTCATACGAGTCCAAATTTAGTTTTTGATAAGCATATCTTTGTCGTTCGATGATTAAAAGGTGTGATAAGGTTTTGGACTTTCAATAAATACAAATATATTTATTTTAGAAATTAGTAATTTCATTTTATCTTTGTTTTGATCGGTGAATACTAATTATATTATTTCTGTAGAAAGTGTTTACTGTTTTCTTGTACAATTACGTTAAATCGGATATAAAGGGTGTCACATACCTTTGCAATAAATGCATATGTAAACAAATGTATTATTAACGTACATTTGGACCATGTGGTGTTTATAAACGAATTCAAAACTGCACCTTGATTTGATGCATTATGCAAGCACGTTTCTTTATATATACATGCTAAGTCTTTCTTAAATGATGCTTTTAATTCGTGTTTCTCCTTAGTTATGGTTCTTGTGAAGATAACACGAATAACACTATGCGGTATTTCATTATAATATAAGATTCAGTATGTTACAGATAAAAAAATGCCTTTGTACGTGGCTTTATTATGTTGTCCGTGCTTTTTGTAGCACATGCAGGCTATTAAACCCATTCGTAATACACCTATGATGTGTAAAGTATGCCTGTAATAA
This sequence comes from Mercenaria mercenaria, assembly GCF_021730395.1. Classification (NCBI taxonomy): domain Eukaryota; kingdom Metazoa; phylum Mollusca; class Bivalvia; order Venerida; family Veneridae; genus Mercenaria; species Mercenaria mercenaria. The sequence goes on along the minus strand of NC_069370.1, from coordinate 65,968,223 downwards.
CTGTTTTCAGTAACTGTTCAGTGAAAATTCTGTTCAATAGCGTATTTGTGATCGTAGATACAGCCGACGCGCACCGTTATCAGAAGATAACTTTCAGTTATGACGGTATACGCAATATATAACAAGCTAGATATACGTGTAACATGATATAAGACAATTTAAAAGGTAAACTTACATGAAATTGCGAGTTAAATGTATATGGATAAAACCGAGCATGATATAAAGTGACTGATTCTTTTCCAAGGAAATGGAAATCAAAGAAATTTCGAATAAAGTTTATGTTCGGTCTTTGAACAGGAAATATAGATGTTAGACGCTTAATCTCTGCAATTGTAAGATGATGACTAATAGATATTCTACATTATTTTATATTAATCTAAGATTTAGCGACGTATTAAATATAGTGTCAAGATAAAATCGGAATTATTATGAAAATGAAAAAGAAGCCACCAAAATAGTGAGCAACTGATCTTTACAATAATTAAGTAATTTTGTTGCCGAAAGTTTATTAAGAAAAAAAACCCCGACAGAATTCACGAATATTGACAAAATCAATCGACTTAAGTACCCTTGTGACTTCAAAACTGAAGGAACTAACATAATTTGTTTCTAATAATATTGCAGTAAAAAAATTAAGAAAGATAAGTGGACTCACTGAATCAAATTAGATTTATAGTTTCACCTTCTTTGAAATAACGACGTTCTTCTATGTTTGGAGTTTTATGTATACAGGGAAGATATAATAGCGTTCGTATTGCAGATTATATATATGCCGCAACTTGGATATACGTCAAATGTAAGTATTGGTTAATACGAATACGATCTTAACGCAGTCAGTTTATATAAAAAATCATTATATGAACTTCATAAGAGCAGAATAAAAGATCCGGTTTTGTAAAAATGTGATCGTACTAACATCATATCTCCGCTCCTGTCTGACTGGTATTCTAGACAAATGGAATTATTATTGAATATTGACTCCGCTGCTGAGTTATAACTGGTTTATATTCTAGACTAATCCAACAGACGATGCATATTGACTCCGCTGCTGAGTTATAACTGGTTTATATTCTAGACTAATCCAACAGACGATGCATATTGATTCCGCTACTGAGTTATAACTGGTTTGTATCCTAGACTTATGCAATAGACGATGAATATTGACTCCGCTGATGAGTTATAACTGGTTTATATTCTAGACTAATCCAATAGACGATGCATATTGACTCCGCTACTGAGTTGTAACTGGTTTGTATCCTAGACTTATGCAATATACGATGAATATTGACGCCGCAGCTGAGTTATAACTGGTTTATATTCTAGGCTAGTGCAATAGACGATGCATATTGACTCCGTTACGGAGTTATAACTGGTTCGTATTCTAGACTAATCCTATAGACGATGCATATTGACTCCGCTGCTGAGTTATATAACTGGTTTGTATCCTAGACTTATGAAATAGACGATGAATATTGACTCCGCTACTGAGTTATAACTGGTTCGTATTCTAGACTAATCCAATAGACGATGCATATTGACTCCGCTGCTGAGTTATATAACTGGTTTGTATCCTAGACTTATGAAATAGACGATGAATATTGACTCCGCTACTGAATTATATAACTGGTTTGTTTTCGAGACTAATGCAACTGACGATGAATATTGGCTCCGCTACTGAGTTATAACTGGTTTGTATTCTAGACTTATGCAATAGACGATGAATATTTACTCCACTACTGAGTTATAACTGGTTTATATTCTAGACTTATGCAATAGAAGATGCATATTAACTCCACTACTGAGTTATAACTGGCTTGTATTCTAGACTTATGCAATAGACGATGAATATTGACTCTGTAGCTGAGTTATAACTGGTTTGTATTCTAGCAATTATTGAAACCATTCAAAAGGCTATACACTTATTATTTTTTTCACACATTTATAATTTGCACATTATTTCCTAAAATTTCTAAATTTCCTTTCCTTTGATTTCAGTTGTCCGTAAAGAAACTTATACTTGCCTACCATTGTACATGTCATTGCATTTTACAGCGCCATTCGAACTGCAATAAAAATGTTTAAATATTCGAGCAATCATTTTACTTCTTTTTGAAGAAACAATATCATATTTTCATTATATATCTTTAAGTCTTATTCTGATTTAGTTTTAAAATTCAAAAGTAATTTAAAGACACTTCTGCGAGAAGGTATTTCTTAACCCGTTTTTTATGGGAATGTGGTTTACAAACCTCGTAAGATCTTGGGTCATGGTTATTTTCCAAATGTATTTGGAAAAATTATAAAACGTTTTATTAAAAGAGGTTACGACCTAACTGTTTTGAGACATACCGCATGTTTAGTGTTCAACCCGTTTACAGTTGGACACTACGCTTCCCTCTTTGATTGTGTCTGACGGAAGAGGGGGAGGACTCTATGATAAGCAGTTTTTAAATCCTACCAGGACTGAACTGTTTTGATATCTGTCTTCTGGCCTGTTTCGTTGGGCCCTTAAGGGTGTTTCTGTTGTTGCTCTATCTTCTGAAAAGGCATTGAGTACATGCGTTTTTTGTTCTAAAGGTTTGCTTTTTATATATTTATACACGAGCATTTTTGTGTTTCACATGCCATGCCTTTTTGTTTCCATTACGTGTGTTAGAGATTCACCTGGAGGGGACTACTTTTATTTACACTGTCCCGTGTCTTTGGAACATGGTGGGGGTAAGAGTGAGGTTGGGTGCGCACCATAAACCGGTTTAAGCTCCCCAGTGGTGTTTTTGCAACTGACCGTTCCAAGGCGGTGCCCCACTGTGTTTCTTTGTTTGTTCGTTTTGTCCTAATGTGTTGGCTTTGTGTGTGTGCGCGTGTATGTGTTTGTGGTGTGCGCGTCTTCGTGCTGTGGGTTTCGTTTTGGGGAGGCTGCGTTTTTGGTACGTGGCATTCCCTGTTTGATATTTGTCTTTGTTTTTTAACTAAATGAATAGTGTTGATATAGCAGCTATTATCTTCATGTACCCTTTATATACACTTTAAACCATGGGACGCAAAATATGTAAATGACATAGAATCAAGAAGTTAGTTTCTTTTTGTTTCCACAACATTTGATGACATTGTTCTTAGTATCATGACTCAATTTCTCTTGAACATGTTGAATAATAAAACGTTAAAATTATATTTCGTAGTAATATAATATCCCTATAAATATAAATTATTTTATAAAGAAACACATTTTCAGTTTAACACGGCAAAACTGACACCACGTCGACATATGTTGTGGCTACAAACAGGCGCCGAGAAAGGAGTGTTACTACATTTATGTCCACTATTTTATGTTTGTTTGTTTGTTTTGGGTTTAACGCCGTTTTTCAACAGTATTTCAGTTATGTAACGGGGGGCAGTTAACGTAACCAGTGTTCCTGGATTCTGTACCAGTACAAACCTGTTCTCCGCAAGTAACTGCCAACTTCCCCACATGAATCAGAGGTGGAGGACTAATGATTTCAGACACAGTGTCGTTTATCAAATAGTCACGGAGAACACACGCCCCGCCCGAGGATCGAACTCGCGACACCGCGATTCGTAGACCGACGCTCTACCTACTGAGCTAAGCGGGCGGTTTTATGTAAAAACGTTTCAGAGTCGAAATTACATAACAAAATTGTGTTACTTTTTACAGACCTTGTCAATTATTAAACGTACAGAATAATACGCTAGGTGTTTACGCACTCCATTGTTATTCATAGGTGCATGTTATCTCGCGTTTTTTGCGCATTGACGTCTCGCCGAATTGCTTCAATTGGCGTTATCCATGTATACGTATTTACATAAAGGACACAAATGAATTGAAAAAGAAACTATAGTTGGACTATATTTTAATATGTATAAACACTACGAGTAAGTGAGACGTCGCATATAATTACGTATATGCCTCTTGAAAATACTTAGTATCGAATTTACTCTAACGTTAGCTTGTTACTGAAATTCATTTTTCTCATCATATTACTATATTATTTACATTTTATGCAAAAACATAATTGTTCCGATTCTTAGACACAAAAAGATATAGAAAATATAGCGTTTACATAATTTCTTTTGTCTCGACCAAAACAGATTTTTGGCGTTTGATATTCATTTACTGACTTCATTTACCAAATGTGTAGACACGTATTTCAAAGAAACGAGATTATCGCGCGTGATGACATTTTTACAACAACGGTCTCTATAGTTATTTGTTACGTCTGACTTATGGCAAATAATGATACATAAAATCGCATTACTTACAATAAAATAGATACAATATTTTACATCACTGGCTAACCCCTTAGTGTTTACATATATAAGACTATTCAAATGTTAAACATATCTGTACCTGTCTGTAGGGTATACGACGCAGGACCACTTCTGGTATAAGGTGTCGGGGTGAATGGGATCGTTCAGTAACGATGTGTGAGAGCTGTTTTAAAGCTCTCTACTGTTTCTGCGCACGCGATATTGTCTTTCAGTTTATTCCAGTCCTGCACTGCCTTAATTAAAAAGAATGTCTATATTGATCTGAGTCGGCGTTATATACTTTGAAACAATTTGAGTGGTTAAAGCAGAATTTTTCAACGATGTTTGAGCTGATGTCACTTATAATTTTAGGACGTATACGTATAAATTAATAATCATTCAAGTTTTTTGCAGAAAACATACATTAAAGTACATTGTTTTGATGTTTAAACACTGAAATATCCTTAAACGGAATCAAATTGCCAGTTCCCTATTTATTCTACATTGTCCTTTGAAAGTCCGATTCCATTTTATCCGATTGATAATTTCTAACCATTTAAAGCCATCCATACGAGGGTAGTGTTCGAATCTGGGTGTAACAACAAGTTTACAAACTATTAAAAGATAAAATCTATTAAATAATTTTCTTGATTTTATAATGGAACAGGTCGCCTGACACATAAATGAAAACTGTTGCAGGCTCGGTTTCATTGAGCCTGTTATAGACAGTAGTGGAAATGCAAGCTATCATCCATGCCCTCTAGCCGCGGGTTGAGCAGAACTCAACATTTACACATGGTATAAGATCTAGAATATAATTTAGAGACACCTGCAGGTGTATTCATACGGCGGTGTACATGGAACCTACAATGATACACAGAGTGCTATTCCATGAATAGGACGTATGGCCTCCTTAATGCAATTAACGTGCTGTGCATAATTCATTTGCTTGCAGAAAATACCAACATGAAAAACTTCAGTATTGAATCCTTGAACACTGTCAATAAGATAAATATGACATGTATATATATCAAAATACAAAGACAATGTTGCTTACTACAGTTTTGGCGCCATATAACTGATGCACCTACAAGTAAAAAAAAAAATCAACGTGCTTTATCCGCCTAATAAAGGTTCATCTCGGGAAACGAAACCGTTTTCTGAAACTTTCAACAATGCTTTAGACAAGTTATACCCGTATGCATTATCCAACATCAAGTAAAAAAGATTTACCCATAATGTGATCCATGCTATTATCCGTAACCCGTTGACTCATCACCGTTGTCCGTCCTGCTCTTCGTCCTTCCGGCCATCATGCCATACCAAATTGATTAATAGTTCTGCGAATTTTTTTTTCTCTCAATTTTGATTTTTTTTTCAGACGCGAGTAGGTTTTACATGGAGCGAGCGGGTTTTTTATATATTTTTTTTCCCTAGCTTGGACTCTTGAGGAGGCGGTTATGATTATACATGAAGTTAACATTTCTTTAGAAATAACACAGAAATCAAACATTTACAGTGCGACTAACACAGTATATAGCTTTTCTATATGTTTTAAAGACTACATGAATGATTTTGCAAATACATTCTTGCCAAAACTCACTGAATCACTTTGTTTTTTTTTGTATTTATAATTACAAAGGGATGAGTGTCTTATTTTTAATTTTGATTTTTCTACATTAATCTTAAGGCGTGTCCATTTAACGGCAGAGGATGAGGAATATTTAAGACAAAACGGGGAGCTGAGTGGAATTACATATCTTCTGAAACCCAGTTAGATGGCTTCGACACATGAACAACTTCGTGCCCCTAGTGAAACCCCAACCCATAGAGGTGTGGGAAAAGTAATAAACCAGTGAGACCAAACGGAGTTGGGCATACAAATGCTTCGACATTGCTCGAATCCCACTGGGATACTTTCTTAACAGATCAGGCTAGCTTAAGTTTTTGTGGTTGAGGTTCATTTCAGTCAAAAATAATAACAGACGGACAAAGAATGATCCCAATATTAAAAGTGTTGTTTGTTGTGCTTTGATTGACCTAGAAATTTAGAGTTGGGGAGGTCTGTTTTTTAGTCAGTTTCTTTCTTTCAATCAATTCACAGCCAATTAATATAAAAACAGGGAAAATTGGGGTTACAAAAGGGCAGATTTTGTTAGAAATTATTTTTATATCTACACTACTTATTTGAAAAGCTAAACAATTTTTAAATTTACTAAATGCGTTTTGATAGAATATCTGACTGCTGTACTAAAGAATGTACGTTCAAAAAGACTGGGCCGGGACAATGTGATGGATCGGTCAGGATCTGTGAACAAACTTTTTTTTAAGATAGCACTCGGCTTTGGCTCTAGATCTAACATACTGAACTAAACAACTGATAACAAATGGTTTGAAAACTTTATATCTGAACATTATTTCTATGTTTAATCCAAATATTTATAATTGAATCCCGTGCACGTCTTACAAGTCGGGTTTCGTTCTTTTCACTGTATTGAACAATCGCCTACTTCATCACCTACCGGCACATCGAAGGCCATGTGTGGCACTAGCACAGACACTCCAGATTTAAAACAAATGATGAAAAACACCATAATTCCTGACTTTTTGAGTTTGTGTCATCAGCTACATGTATTACGGACGCATGAATTCCGATCAATATCACTTTGACGCATTAAAACAGCGACAAACCTGTTTGCCGTTATCATTCCGGACCGCGTAATCAGAAAAAAAAATTTTATGTACGTGCGGGCGGGTGAATTTTATTTTTTTCTCGGGAATGAAATTATTGATGCGGTAGTTCCGCCGAACGACATATCAATTTGGTATGACCTCAGTACGTGCGATTGATTCAAAACAAGTTTTAGCTGGAATAACCTAACCTCACATAATTATAAATCAGCACAGAACCTTTGCTCACGTATAGCATTATCGCCTTTGACCGGTAGAGGCAAAGATTTTTACCTTGACTTTGACCGTTTTTAAGTATCTACTAATGGATCTTCATGTAACGTTACAAAAGTATGATTACCTTAGCGTGATGGCGCAAGGACAAATTTCGTTAGGATCATTTTCCAGTAACTTCAGAGTTATTGCCTTTTACTTTTGTAACAGTCAATTAACTACCATATAACAAAGTAATCCATTGATGGGTCGTTATGAAATTTAACATAAATTAGATCACGATAGGGTGATGCATGCACATTTTTCATAAGGATATCTTCGTTAACTGTAGAGTTATTACCGTTTAATTGTTATAGTTATATCTCTATTTAGGTTCAGTACAAATTTTAATTCATTGAAACAAACGAAATACTAGTGCCAGGTCAATACTAACGTACAGTTGTTAAATGTTTGTTTTATAGTCTAACTAAAACGCAAACACAAATATCGGTACATGTACATAGCCGATACTATTTAGATTGATTTATTTCAGTATATAAAATACATGGTATGGTACAATTAACACAAATTAAAACAAATTTCTAATATCACATATATAATAACTAGGAATTAAAACATATTGAAAGACAATTAAGAATCATTACTAACATAAAATACCAATAACGGCAGAAAAAATGTACCAGAACATGTATTCATATACCCAGGATAACACACAAAAATAGGGAATGTGAAACCCCTTATTTCCATTGTGGTCCTGGATAAATGATGGCATGTCCTAGCAAGGCACAACAACTTTGTAATAAATGGTTGTAACTTGAGCAACTTTTCAGCAGTTTAAAAAAGTATCACAGTATAATTCGAAAAGACAAATGTAACTACAAGCTATGTAGAAGATGACTTTTTACTGAAACCTTGAACTGCTGCATGTTTGCAGAGTTTTTAACATTATGTGGCAAATTATTCCACAAAGAACAACCATTATAGCTGAATGACTTTTTGCCAAATCCTTTGACTTTAGGAATGCTGAAGCATGACCCTTTACTAAACCTGGTATTGTGACTATGTACAGAACTGGCTTGAGTAAAATACTCATTCATGTAAGAAGGGGCAGAACCTGAATGTATTTTAAAAACGTGATTTATGATTATTTTGCTCTACCTCTTCTTGCCCAGGTAACCAGCCCAACTAAGACGTGTCTGTAATCAGTATGACTTCATTTGATTAAGTCTAAGGACAAACCTTATGATCTTGTTTTGAGTAACCTGGAGCCTATTCTTCAGACTCTGAGAAATGCCATTGTACCATACAGAGCAGGCATAGTCAAAGTGACATTGAATCAAGGGCATGACTAACATTTTCTTAGTGTACAATGATAAAAACGTTTGCTTTCTGTACAGAAACCTAAGTCTTGCATTTGCTTTTTTAATGATTGGATGTAACCATGGTCTCATAACTTAAACATTGATCCAATATAGCACCCAAATACGATATGTTGAGACGCTTGTTATATAAAGTTACTGATTAATAACTGCGGATAATGCCAGAATTCTATATTTTGCAGAAAGAAGATACACACACAGGTTGTGCTATCTGTTAATCTCAGCAGTATGTAGACGTCATTAGTGACAAATACTGTGAAATATATAGGGTGGTGAAACTGGCTTTTTTTATTTTACGTAAGTCATTTACTCTTGCTGTAGCCATATAACTGGTCAAACAGACAAATAAATCGCCGGTAATTTTAAAAAATTCAAACAGTTTTGCAGCTGAATATAAAAATACATATTGTTGATACTTTATCATAAAAAAATAAGATCTGTTATAAATATTACGATTGGTAGAAATGATATTTTTATGTTAAACATGTTATGTCTTTAAGATCTTTGATTAATTTTTTGAACAATAATCACTCGTCAAAAACATAGCATGGCGAAAAATACTCTTTTTTTTCTCATTTGATCAAGTTGTTATCAATTTTCGTATCACCTTCGGGCATGTCCGTTGTTGCATTCGCTCGTTTACGGAAAGGTGTGAACGTTTGTATTAAGACACAATGCATGTAGGGCAAAGAGGATTCAATGATTAAAATGTGTGACAATCGCGTTTTATTTCAGCAATTATAACAAGTATACAGAATATAAAACACGCAGATTATTATAGAAGACAATACAGTTACGTAGGGAATATTATACTTTATATACTGTACGTAAACATAAAGCTACATCACAGTTGAAAGTATCATTGAAAAACTACAAGTATCATCAGGGCACACTATCTTAATGTCATACTTGGTACATGTTTTAAAGTTTCTAGCTAACGGATTTTTTCGAATGCGTCCATTAGACCTGTAAGGCGCCACCCTGTCATGACTGATTCTTTTTTTTTCCACATTTCTGTGTGCATCGACCAGCCAGGCAGCATGGATAGGTTTTAGTCTACTCAATTTTAAGTTTACGTCAAGATTTTCAATCTCGGTTCCTTCTGCGAGGGCATGTTCAATTTCATCATTGTACCAGCGCTGGAAACTTTAATATAATCACAATACGTACACTGACCATTATTACGCTTTTCGTCTCAGAATTTAACGTATAACAGTAGTAAATAGTTCAAATAAATGTACTTTCAAATGATAAAAAGTGATTTCAAATAAATTCGATCAGCGCAAATTGCATTCCAAATCATAATTAAGATAAATTTCAGCACCAAAAAATACAAATAGCGTTTGCGCTAAATTTTTGCCGCGCTAATAAATGTACGCCTACTGTAATTACACGCCATAATTTCGTTTAAACTCCCCATTGGTGAACGTTCCGAGGCATTGACCCCTAACATTGTGTTCCTTTATTTGTTCTTTTTCGTATCATGTTAGAAATTCAATTTTGTATTTTATTTCTTTATTACTAAACACAAGGATCATTTTACCCCACACGGTATGCTATCCAAACATGTCTCAAAAGAGGCGTTCACATTCAAAAGTAAATAGAAAATGTCTTGCTAATACTTCATTTAATTTGTATCTGGCATGAACAGGCGGTTTAAGGAAAAACGGGTAACTGGTAAAATGACACAAAACATGATGAAAATACAAACAAACTGTACAAGATTTAAACTGTTCTCCTTCGTGTAATTCAGGAAGTCGTATAGGGTAATTAATTACGGTTGCAATGTTAAAAATATAGCTTTGATGTAAATGTCTTGCACTTAAAATATAAATATAGTAACGTTCACTCAAACCGGTATTCGAGCTGGAAGTAATTGATTAAGTTTGCCACGTTTAAAGTGTAAACAGAATATTTTGGATGTATACCTAATTTCATTGTCAGTTACAGTCCAAAAAAGAGTTATTACTTTCCTCATGGAGAACGCATGGTTATTGTTTATATGAGACGAAATAATTTCTTTAAAGTGACGAACATTTAGCATGTGTTTTTTTTTTTTTGAATTTACTATTTCTTACTTTTCATTACCAATATTTACTTGCAGTGCTTTTCATTTCATGGCTAGCATCTTTAAATCTGATAGGTGTTTGTCCATTGTATATCTAAAGTTATTTTGATTTACAGGTTAAACTTTTCAGAATAACAACTTCACATGTATGCAGGTTTAACCAAAGGGGGGGGGGGGGGGGGTTCCCGGTTAGGTGTCTGCGCAAAATGTTTTTTGATTTTCTCTATATTTTATGACAATATACCTACAGGTATTAAGTTTCATTTACAAGTGTTACTGTTATCAGTTTTGACTTACTTTTATAGAATTTCACATTTAAAGTGGGTGGGGTAATTTGACATGTAAGCCAGGAACACAATCTCCGCCGCGTTTTTAAAAATGGTTCAAACTTTTTACCTGGAACTTTCGTGATAAAATAACTATGCAATGGACATTTACACAACATGTTGCAATATACCTGTCATAAAATATAAAGAAAATCAAAAAACATTTTGCGCAGACACCCAATCTGACTAAAGTACTTGATCTTCTAAACGAAGATCTGAGAACGACCCATTCATATACGTCTTCTGTATATTTTGGATTTCCAGTATTGCTATTTTTATTTTAACCAATCAGACGACTTATTGGAATGTCGAAGAGTAAGAAAAATGTGCAGTCATTCCAGGGTTCGAACCCGTGACCCCTCGCTTACAATGCAAGTGGTCTACCGATTGAGCTAACCGGCTATCTAACACATTACGACATAAGAATTGTAAATATCAATAGTCAAGTCTACAGGTAGATTTGCAAGATATTGTAAGTTAAGCTCTGATTGGCTAGCGAAAGGGTCGTCAGAACGAGGCTATGAATAGGTCGTTGTCAGATCCTATGCGTAGCGTAATAGGAGATGTACTTTAGTCAGATTGCGCAGACACCTAATTGGGACCTCCCCCCCACCCTTTGTGGTATGAGTGTTTACAAACGTTGTTTGAAGTAAACGGTTTCATTCTAATAGCAATTGTATTTTCAAATAATATGCATAAAAATGAAAAAAAATACTAGGATGAATAAATGTTACAAAACATTGTCAGTAAAGAAGGTAAATTCGGCTTAATACAGCTCACCAGTTTGCTTCGAGTGCAATGACTATAATTATCCTATAGTTGAAAGTAAACAATAAATAATGAAATTAAGAACTAACTTGTCGTGAACCAAGTCGTTGTGCATTGTTGTAAAAAACAGAGTATGACTCATTTTGATTGGAGTCTCTGAGAAAATAATTGCAGTAATCATGTTGTATAGAGAAAAGTATTATTAGTTTTATTATATACATTGATCATAGGGATTATGGTGTAATGCAAATCCGCATTTATTTTAAAAACCATGTTTCTTTGTGTGTTGTGTCTCATACACGTCCGTTTGTGCGCTTCCATGTTTTGCGGTAGGGAGGCTGCGTTTTTGGAGTTTGACATCCCTCTTGCCTTTCTACTTCCGCCAACACTCCACCCCATTCTCTGCCCCTTACCCATTTTTGTATCTTGCATATAATAAAATGTTGGTGGACTTTTGAAGCAGTCCGTCTGCTTTATCTTTCCACTACAGTTTCTTTTTTGCGGGCCTACATTGCGATGCAAGGCTGTCTGGATGTGTATGGGGTGCTCTGTGCCTCTGGAAAATCTACCCTTATGTTTTTGTCATATTTCTGCTCTCCTAGTAAGCAAACACTCAGTACTTCAGCTACAAATGATGGTATTTTACCTTCTAAAAATTCCAAGATGTCGGAAATTTGTAAGTTTTAAATCAAATTCCTGTAACAGCATCCTTCTTTATTTGAAAATGTTTTTGTTTTGGGTGTACGTATTTCCCGCCATTATTCAAATTCCAGTATTGAGAGCATACGTTATTTAACCTTAGTTTTCACAACTTACAAACTTCAGTCCTCCCAGAATTTCTAGAAATCAAAATAAATCAGCTTCCTTTCACTTCGTGAAATCGTTACTGTTATTTACATTCCGAAGTTCTATGCTTTGAAAATTGATTTTTTCATATTTTGCTTTACTACGATATACCTACGTGTAGAGTCAATGTCACTTTTAAGTGGACTTTTTCTTCACGAGCATAGGGTCAATTCCAAGAAAGTTTTACAGACAAAGCAACATAATCTTATGTTTGGTTGTTAAGGTATGGAAAATCAACCATAAAAGCTGTCAAATCAAACTTATTTTATTGCTAGTGGATATGACAGTGACCTCCTCAAACTTATGTAGCAAATTTATACTTATTACAGCTAAACCGCTAATATTCACAGCTTTACAATGTAGCTTAGAAGATAAATACACTCAAAGATTGGTTGCATTTCTTATTGAACGTCCTCCATACAATTGCATAGATCCTATCTAATTGAACTTGCATAGTTTAACACAATTATTCTTAAGTAAATTTTCCTATAAAATAATAAAAATCTTAGAGGACTAGGGGAGGTAAATTAAATGCATTTGATGTTTAATATAGCTGATTGTTTCTTTCCTGGAACAAAATTATTTCAAATAATTGTTTTTGGATATTTGAGGATTATTTTTTCCAAGACCTTATCCAACGTTATCATATTGATCATTTTATATCTTCGGAAGCCTTTAACACAACAATATTGACTAATATAGAGCGTAATGAAGCAAAATTGTTGCAGGTGTTGGGAATATGTTGAGCAGCTTTCTTGTAACGAGTCTTATTATTCTTCTTGGTTGCATTCTTTGCTTCCAAAGAATTTTCTTTATAGATTTTATTTTATTATAACAAGTATAACTTTAATCCATGATTGTTGATTTATATATATTATGATATGTAGTCTTCAGTATTTCATCCTTAGGTTGCCCTTGAAATTTGATTTTATTCTTAACATTATACAGATTTAATACACTTGTAATTGACAGTAATATTAATATTTCATAGCTAATAGTTTTAACTGGCGACATTGTTTACAGTATGAATAGATGACATTGTGTATTTTAGCATTATATTTTAGTGATTACACTGCATTGTTTTCCTTCTTTGTTATCTAAAATATTTTATTTGTTTGTTTTGGGTTTAACGCCATTTATCAATAGTATATCAGTTATGTAACGGCGGGCAGTTAACCTAAGCAGTAGTCCTGGATTTTGTACCAGTACAAACCTGTTCTCCGCAAGTGACTGCCAACTTTCCCGCATGAATCAGAGGTGGAGGACGAAGGATTTAAGACACGATGTCTTTTATCAAATCGTCACGGAGAACATACGCCCCACCCGGGAATCGAACTCGCGATCCCGCGATCCGTAGATCTACGCTCTCCCTAATGAGTTAAGCGGGCGGGCTATATTTGTTGTCATGTATTATCAACACATATTCACTATATTTAAGATTTTCATAACCAAAGAGAAAATTATTTCAATTATTTGCATATGAAGTTGAACAGGAAACCAAACATAGACACTTTTGGTACACGTGTTTCTTTCTTGTGATATACTTAGTCATCAACAATTTCAATTTCAGTATCCATATATTTAAAATTTATTTGGTAAATTTCTAGCTTTAGATAATGACAAAAAGTGGAGAAATTCTCAGGCGACCATATTGTTATCATTACATGTACAAATTGGAACCCGGATACGCAGTCTAGCTGGGTTCTTCCTCACATAAAAACCCAAGCTGAGCTCGATCACGCAGATGTTAATGGTCAGCTGCCCCATGTGGTTCTGGGACGATCTGTGTATGAAAAGAATTGGAACCACTGCCTTACCCTTGCATGATCGTAAAAGGCGACTAATAGGGTCTAAACAATTGGTTTTGCTTAACTCTGTGATTCCAGCAGGTATGCAAATTTTGATTCCATACCTCATGTTTTTATTTCGATGTAAATGAGATGTGGAACCAAAATTTGTAGTCCTGTTTGGTGCCATATAACCTATACTGTGTTGGTGCGCCGTAAAACCCAAATAAATAAATAAATAAATAAATAAATAATGGTCAGCGACTTAGAACACTTGACTAAAACATACCCGTCTTTATGCACGAATCTAATCTTGAGCAAAATGACAGGTCGATGAAACTTCATTTTGTGCAAGTTTCAAGTCTTGCGACAGTAAACATTTTGATTATTGCTATCGGACGTCAATGTCTTCTCCCATAATGTTTTTCTAAACAAATAAACTATGGAAGATATACTAATAAAAAATAAGAAAATCCTTCCATAATATATATCGCAATCAAGTAAAATCTGTTTATGGCTGAACACCACTAAATCCAGCTGTTCTTTATTTCATATAAAATCCACTCACTTCATAACGGTGTTTCGACATTTTCTAGCATATCAGATTTTCAGAGACTTTTATTCCCATAAAGAACTAGATCGCTACTTTAGAAAAACAAAAAGAAAAGGGGGTGTTAACTTTTATATAAGAAAACTACAGTTCGTTAAATACAACCCGCTGAATTTACTACTTTTCGCTTCTTTCAATTTCTCTTTTTGTGACATTAAATTCTTACGCCGCCATTTTTATCTAGTATGCGATAGGAACATGCCGATTTCATTAGAATGCAAAGTGATACATACTAAAACGCGGTAGGGTAAAAGTAAGCACGTTGCTGCCGAGAAAATGCACTAGGAAAGGAAAAATGATTAGTACTATTTATATTTGGACTACTTGTGACTAGACCTGCGGAGGCTTACATTCTATTTGGTAGTGATCAGCCTTATGAGAAATAGTGAAAAGTGTAACACCTGTCGTACCGACCAGCACCTGTGTAAGCAAAATTCTGTAACACAGATATCAGTAGAATCCATGATCCCAAAGGAACAACACATTGAGTTCAGGTGCGGGGAGACTTCTGCCGGCAGCAACACGACACTTTAAAGCTGATTTTATGGTAATTAATATAACCTATAAGAGTTACATGAAATACAACCAAAACTCCGTTATACATGTATTTGGTCTGTTCGTGAGAGGTGATGAAAGGTGCAACGCCACACAAGACTCAGCAAATACATTCTTTTTTCTGCATTTGTATGCAGGAATTTTACAGCTGACAGATAAGTCATCATGTTTGTGCTGTTCGTATAATTTAACTGTTAAGTATGGTTAAGTATGTTTGAAGAGAACACAAGAAGTATAAATAACATAACATCTGCTGAAGCGATGTCAAAACATATGTTACAGGTACGATAGATTTTTAACGTTATTTTTATCTATTCAGTAAGAGGCTTTTAAAATGCTTGTAGGCAATCTGATGCAAACAGTTATGATTTTTTTAAGAGCTCTACAATGTGTTTTCTTCTTCTCTATTATATCATTATTTTCTTGATTAAGTTCATGTGCCGTGGTAATTACCTTCTCCTCTTTTTAACCTTTGACATTGAGTGCATTAGCAGTCGTTTTATAATTTAGACAAAACTTGTGTTGTACTTCCTCTCCGAGGATACTTCTAATTTATCCTTTTTTCGTCAAAGTGGCAAGTAATGCTAATCAAATTTTATTCACTAAAATAGCAAAATGTTTGTGTCTGTTTTACTACTGTATGAAAGTGCATAAACTTTTGCATTTTGAGAATTTTTTTTAAATTTCTAAACATAAATAAATAGATAAATTGATTACTGTGCTTATGACTACAGAAAGATAAAGGCCACTAAATCCGTTATCAAGTTCTGAACAATAATTACAGAAAGGCACCAGCCCTTTCACCAAATATTTGACAGCTTTTACAGAATTCCCTGTTTGAGAGTATGCTTTCACTTAATTTCAATATTTGTCTTCAAAAAAGTTGTACTCTCTCAAAATATAAACACACTGATTAAGTTGAAATACCCTATGAAGTGGTATTTCTATATTCACAGTTTCTACATACCGTTGACTAGCAAAATGTGTTTAGCATAATTCTATAGGCTGTTGAATATTATATTTAAACAATTTCTACATAATAGAGTTGAGTATAGACTCCTCAAACATTGTTTAAAAGCTTCTCAAGATACAATGTTGTTCGGTATAGTACATTTTCGTTATCCAAGCTAAGTATGTTATAAAAGCTTTGTATACTACTGACAGATGTATACCAATTTAGAAGATACTTGATATTCACATTCAACAATATTAATGTTCTTCTGTTATAAAAAAAGAGGCAGATACGAGATTTGAAAGGGGGTATTATTGTGCCTACCAGGTTCAACATGCAATTTATGGCTTGAACCACGAAATTGTGACATTGCTTGCCTGTATTTATTATGCCCCCATCAAACCAAACTAGTTCTCAAAACGTCCCAACCCGTCCTAAAATATTGTAAAACGGGTTGCGATCTGGCTAGAACGATTGTACTTTGGCCGGAAAATATCCATAATGCGATGTAGTTAGTTCTTAAACAGTTCTCTATACGTCCATCGTGTCTTTATCCCGTCTGAAGTCCGTTAATAGTAAGTTCTGTTCGGAAAAGATGCCCGTTCACCTCATGTGGACACCGTTTGTAGGCAGTCCAAGTCCGTCTGTAGTCAGATTAAAGAAGTTCGTTACTAGTCGTACTTCGTTCCGAGTACGTCGAAATACGTTCTAACTAGTTGTTAACTCGACCAACTCGTTCACAGATAGTTTAACTCGTTCTGATTACGCACTCATCTCTCCCTAGTACGTTCAGAATGTAAATTGCAATCACGTTCATCACGTTTCGCCCAGTTCTCATTCTCGTTTGTCTCTTCAACCTCTCAAGACACAAAAAAAATTCACAGCAATTGGCAATGAAAAGTGAAGCCAAACAGAGATGGGGTGTAAAGTGTTAAAGCAGTAAAAGATCAATGTCTCACAGAAGCCGATACAGAGTCTCCCGAGTCAGCCCCTGAATGTGAAATTCGAGAGGATGGGCGTCGTAATTTATTCCCTGCGCCTTTTGACGGCTCTGTCTCCAAGTCCGAGGATGAAGGAGGACAGAGTCAGAAACCAAAGAAGAAAAAAGCAAAGGCATAAACTTGGCTAAACCATGTGCCCAAATCTTGAACCTGTACGGCAACGGCATGTATTTATACCCTAACTTGTGTAATTGTACTGAATACGGGATCGACGTTGTAGGAACTGTGAATAAACGTACTAAACGTACTAAAAACGTGCGGAGCGTGCTGAGAACGTATTGCAAATTCATAGAACTATGTAGAAACGTATTGCAAACTTAGTATTTTATTTTGATCGTATTCAGACGGAATAACGACGCACTAAGGATGTAATGCGGTCGAGTTAGGTCTTTCTATGAACGGGTTAAACGAGCTACAAACGGATCCGGTCGGTGTGCACACGTACTTGAATTGATGCCCGATCGCATTACGTCATACAACGTCTCTAGTACGATCGAAGTACGGCGGTTCAGTTCTTAGTACGTCCATCTCGTTTTAAGTACTTTGTCAGTCCGACTAACTGTAGGACGGATTGATCGGCAGAAATTTTTGAGTAGGCTCAAAGTTCTGGAGCACCAAATAAAGTTCTTAGACAGACTGTAGAACGTTGCTTCTACGTCTGATCCGTTGCCACACAGTTTGAGCCCGTTCGGCTACATTTTTTAGAACGTACTGAAAACGAGTTTGGTGTGATGGGGGTATAAACGGCAGATTTATTGTAAGGTAACGCTCTGTATCTAATAAAGTTTTAAAATATTTATAATGGTGACATCTGCTTTATTCCTGAGAGACTGTTTCCAGGTTTTCGTATGACAATCTATGAGTCTTAGACGAAAAGTACTTACGAAAGATTCAATATCTCCAACATCATGTGTAACCCAAACAAAACCAAATCCGTACAAAAATAACAAGTGTTTGACCTGAGCAGCCCAGGTGATTCTGCCTACATTATCTAAGGATTTTTACATACATTATAATAACACAGTTTAGGGTATCTAGAGTTTTCCATCTGTATTAGTTTACACCAGTAATTAACGCAGTTTGAAAAGTATGTTAAACAATTGTATTATTCGTTGAGCTTTTTACTCCAAGAATTATTTTACAAAAAATAATATGTATGGTTTCAATTTCGGGCGAATAGCGTCAAATAACTGAAATTATAACTGTTTAATATTAAAATATCCAAATGGCCTTTGGTATTATACAAAGCATATATTGACGTTTGTGCCTGTGACGCTAACTTTTCTTTAGCTGCTGTCCAAGATAGGGTCGGCGTAAATAAAATGCCCGTAAACTTGTAAACTGACGTAACGCTAACTAACTGGCCATGCAAAAACCATCTTTCATTAATTCTTAAGGGTCCACCATTTCGAAAAACAATTATTTCAATTTTATTGAGGTTGCTTCCAACCCTGTTGAATTACACAAATGTTCTATTACGTTGAGTTGTTGTTGTAGCTTAACTACAGTTTCTGCACAGTTCGCAGTGTCGTCTGCAAACATCAGACATATATATTAGGTATTGAATTATCGATAAAAATACCTAATTTGCATTTTCTACGCAGTAAAGAGGATAACTGGTCAATGAATAAGGAAAAAATCACAGAACTACTTATGTCCCTTTGTCTTGTACCAATGTTACACGGGAAGTAATCCGTTACTATCCCCGTTGATGTCTTAACACAAGATTGTAAATTCTGATATATTTGAGCAAGCATTCTGAGAAGATTACTGTTTACAACTTTAGATTGCAAACTTTCAAATAGTCTTTTATGGTTAATTTTATCAAACGCTTTCCTGAAATCAACATATAGGCAGTAAAAACGACAACCAGGTCTAGATATATTTTTCAGAGCCTTGGCTAGAAAGCAAAACACGTTATCAACTGCAGAATAACCCCGTCTAAAACCTGCTTGGGCTTCATCAATTTTCTGATTACATTCAGCCCATAATATAGACGCGAGTTCATTACATTAGAAAAGATTTTGTACATTGTGGTAGTTACAGATGTACCTCTGTAGTTACTTGGATCGTTAAGGGCTCCTGACTTATGTATTGAGCACATTATACTTTGTCCCAAGAAGTGGGGAAACTCCCACTTATGAATATCTTATTAAATAAAGCGCATAGTACATGAGCTATTATATCATCTGTATACTTATAAAATTCAGCATTCAATCCGTCATTACCTGGGCTTTTGCCGGTTGCTAATTTTAAATATTTTTTTGTTTCCTCTAAGGCAATTTCAGAATTTAGAAATTGGTCGCCGGGATCCTCATTATTAATAACAATGACTTCATCAAATAACAGGCTACTAAAGTAAGTAAACCATTCATTTGTTGAAACAGTTAAACTATTAATGCTCTGTTTGGGTCTAGATTTCTTTAGTACTTTCCATAAAGGCGAGTTTAATGCGTTCTCCATCTTGAAAAGTATATTTTTTTCTGATTTACAACATTTAAAAAAATATTTTTCCTCTTTTTATAACTTTCAAGGTCTTGATTAAAATTTGTTGCTCTAAACAGACGCAGAGCCCTATATTTACTGAATTTTGATATTTCGCACTCTTTAGCCCAACATTTTGGTTGAGTTAGTGATAATGCAGTACTCCTCGATCTAGAATACACTCGCATATATGATGCAGCCTCTTGGTATACCTTAGTTAATGTGCTAACTACCCTATTGATGTCTGTATTTAACAGATTGATAAAAACGTCTCTGTGCTGTTTAAAAAGATTGCAAAAAAAAAAAAAAAAAAAAAAATACCAGTGAAAAATGCCTTGTTCTTATTGGGATCCCATTTAAATTTCGGAAACATCATTCCAGATGCACTGTCTGAAGCCAATGTGCAATATACAGGCTATAGGAAAGTGGTCCGATTCACCCTTTCCAAGACATCGAAATATGTAACATGATTAAAAAGATCTTCACATGCTATCATATAGTCCATCACGCTAGCTCCAGCCCCAGGGTACAGCAAAAATTTATAAGTGTTCGACCAAAATTATTACACCGATTTTCTTTACTTTGCCTTGGTAAACCAAAGAAGCTATTATTATTATATTCGGTATCACCAAATACATACAAAGGTTATCTGCTGGTATATAATATAAAAGATCTTAAATCCTAGCATTTAAGTCCTCAGCCCAGAAAAACATAGTGCCTGGAAATCTTAATCAGAGATTATCATTATTGTCTTGCATTAAAATTATTCCATTTCCTTCATTATCATTATTACAGTGATGACCCTTCCGGTGATACGTATGAAACATACATAATAAGATCCTTACAATCACTAATCAGCGAAAACTTAAATAGCATCACGATACAATCGTTGAATTCTTTTTTAATTCTAGTAGGCTGTAGTGTATAACTCGGGTTAAAGATTTATTATGAAAATTCCATTTGATTTATAAATTAGAAGATTTTCCTGAATCATGGAAGTAAGTATAACGAAATGAGTCTGTAACATATCTGAGGTATGTCTTCCGGGTAATTTAAAATCATTGTTTCACTGATAATGTTGAATAATAATTACATGATCATTTCATCTTATTTGATTTAAAATCAAATGCGTGCATAATAACATCACATTCCGGAAAAATCCTAACGTATGCATTTTTATAACATTTATGCGGCGTCGTGGAAATTATATGGCAAGACAAATGATATAATTTTATTAATCAAATGATTTTATGGACCTTGTTATTTGTCCCCAGTTGATCGCATTAGCCCAAAGAAACCTTACCTTTTATGATGATTGTAATACTAATCACTGAACTAGACCTTGAATTCAACAAATGCTGGGATCCATATTTAAACCTGTTTTCACGCACTGGTCCTGCTTTTTGTAAATTAGCCATGATTTTCTCTTATTGACCAAGCTGAATTTGGTATAGGCTCAGTCTGTTCCTTACGAAATGCTCAAATTATCTTTGCTGTAACCTATATTGCATATTTGAATAAATAAAAATGTGTGTTTATGACAGGGAAGTATGAGAAACTATCCCGAGGCATTACAAACCTATGAAATAATGTGTACTGGTATATTACACGTACCGGAATGTCTGTTATAGGATCTGTTTATTGTAATGACGTAGAACACATCATAGAACATGCTGACCATTAAGCCCGCCAGTAATACAATAGATAGGCACTGGACCAATGGAAACTCTGCCTGTATTAACAGTCTCCAATAAATGCTCAATGACTTTTTTCTCAATATATTACAGTGTGGTTGTAGATATACAGGCGCATATATACAGGCGCATCTGATTTCACTACTTGCGGTAATTATTGGAAGATATCTTGTGTATGTAATTGTTAGGGTAGGGAATTAATTATATTTAAGAACGAGAAAACTAAGACGATAATGGTTTAAATGAAAAGATGAACTGTTCAAAAGGAAATTGTAAGACGAAATTATAAAAAAATCATTTTGGATAAAACAAAGATGTTGTTATACAGTGAGTTTTTCTAATCTCGGAAAGGGAATCAGATCCAGCTGAAGATCTTGCCAACGTTTTATTCAGGCAATGGAGATGCTTTAGATTTTATTTGCAGTAGTGAAGTGGTAATCTATAAAGATCCCATTTTACTGCGAGAACGTTGAAAAAAGTAAACCACTAATATCCTAGTGCTGGCTTTTGTAACAAACTGAAATAGATAACTTCCCTTTAACATTTCTTTAAACAGCTTTGATATCTAGTTGGACTTGATATTTTCAATTGATATCCACTATTGATGCTTGAGATTAATCAGTACCAAAACATTTCAATATTTTGAATTTTAACTGGGCATCGGATTTATTATAATACAATTAACTGTAAATTAGTCAAATGCTTTAAACCTATGCAATCTGGATATACGTCAAATGTAAGTATTGATTTATTTTGGTGTCGAATATAATATTGTTACAATAATATTCAAGAACGCAGAAAAAATGATACTATATCTACACAACTGATTGTCTGAATACTAAGGCACTTTTGTTGTGTAAACATTCAGTTGTATTCTAGACTGATGTAATAGTTGGACAGGTACATGGTATATTTATCGAGCCTGCTTGTGCTCGTCAAAAGCTTCGTGTATATGCGTTAAAACGTGTGTGCTGTTCGCTGGTGTTGTTTTCAAACAATAATGAGTGCTGGAATATATATTTGGTATGAATGTTTCTTCAATGAGAAGACTCGCGCGCAATCAAAAGTCAGTGTGACTGAAGCAATAATGTAGATTTGTCGTGCCAAGTATTTGTATGCATGGAGCAATCGCTTCTATTAAGCAAACTCTAAGTTCAATAATGGAGATTTACAAACATCCTTCTATCTAAAAGGTCAAGGTCACATTTTAGGGGTTAATGGCCATTTTACAGCTTGTTCGGGCCGTGAATTTGGTGTGCATGAAATATTTATTTTTGGCTAAAATGATAAACCTGAATGGGACGTAGTGTTGTATGCAAACCCTATATAATTTATATGTTAATGATCAAGGTCTCATCAAAGAATTCAAAGGCCTTTTATAGCCCGTTCGAGCCGTAAGTTTGACATGCTTTGAGCAATTTCTTTTATTTGGCATAAATGTTTACCTTGACGAGACGAGGTCCCCATCCAACATGTATTTTGTTTAACACGGTGCACAATCACGTGACATGTGACGTTTCAACTGGGGTATCAAGCCAAGCAGAATTCGTAAACAAAACAGTGTTTTTGAAGGTAAAGTTTTTAAAGATATATTTTTGTAAAAGGACACCTAGCTGGTGCAAGTCCTTATATCAATGCGTACCTCCAGTGATATAACATTTGTCCGAGTCTGCTTTAGTTTTGCCGGTAACCTGGACAAACCGCAATGCTTCCAGAGCAAGCGTATTCTCAAATGGCTTGAAAACTAAACCTAAGCGACTGTTCCTTGATAAACGACCAATTTGTTGTCACCGCTGCGTTCTGTTTGATATCTAAGATCATTTTGGTAGGATTTTCGCTAAGAAAATGGCGTATTTCTGGATCGATCGCCGAACTCGAAAATTGTCCGTTCGTAAGTCCAAAAGCTCTCACAGAAAGCACTATTTTAAATCGCTATTTTCTCGTTCCTCTCATTGAGTGCAATGCCGCAATTAACGCAGGTTACGTTTTCCCCCACCAACGCAATATTTTTTATAGTTTACTTTACGTGGATAGTGATATTTTCAAGAAAATATGGGTAACTCAAAAACATGCTTTCACATCAAGCACCAGTTTAACCATTTTTCATTTGTTAATTTTGCCAAGAAGATAAAGTAAAATTATTCTTATGGAATCAGCCACCAATTATTTACTGTATCTCGCACTTGTGTAAAATGTCGATAAAATCCGTGGAGACCGATTGAATCTTCCATTTTCCCGCAATGATTCAACTGGCACGTGGCGTTTATAATGCATTAATCTGGTACTCATGAATATTCCGTATGTGTCCGTTATTAATTTTCGGGGTGCGAACCTAAATAAAGATAATCCTTAAAAAACAATAAAATACATTTATTTGTTAACTTTAGATCCATCTCGTAGTTGTAGGATCGAGTCCTCTGTGTTTCCATATCATTTTGTTTCTTATATGACAACTAAACAGGCAGACGTATCACGATTATCATTAATTTTCTTGAAAAACTATTCTACTATTCAACATTCTTCTTCATGTATGATAGTTCCGCAAAACCGTTTTATGTAATGTCGATATTTCGAACAATAATTTCTATACTTCAATGTAATGGTCGTTACATACTTACCAAAACTAAACCAGGAAAAGAAATAGAGTACACTTACAACTAACGAGAGTTCCAATAATGAAAACGAAGCTGAAACAAAAACGTGCTTGAATTGAGAAAAATTCTCTTAATAGAAATCACTTTTCCTTAAAACTAGTCGAATTTTTCTTTGCTAATACAAAAACAATATAGTAAAACAATTGTACAGAATTTTCCTGATTCGCATGTTTATTAGTCACATGTACATATTTCATTATCCGGTGGCGACGTAGTGTGATTAAAAACCACAGTAGTAACATAATTATCATCGTCATCCATAGACAGGAATTTCTATATATTTGTGAAAGCACTAGCCTATTCAGAAACGTTTTTATATTAAAACAATTTTTAAAGTTGCTAGGAAACCCGCATCATAATGATCCCCGACAGTCCTCGGTTTATAAAACAGCAAATTTTCTGACTGCAGTGTTTACACTCTTTCTGCAGTGTTTACACTCTTATTGTTTCGAGTGCGGGAGGTCGTGGGTTCGATCTCCGGCCGCGTCATACCAAAGACGTAAAAAATGGTACTAGCAGCTTCCTCGCTTGGCGCTCAGTATTAAGGGGATAGTGCTAGGACTGGTCAGCCCGGTGTCAGTATAATGTGACCGGGTGGGGTATCATGCCACGTGTCTACGGCGTGATATTCCAGTGAGGCATTACTATAAAGTTGGGCATTGTGCTTATTGCTACAAGTAGACACCGTCGTTTATATGACTGAAAAATTGTTGAAAAAGACGTTAAACACACACACACACACACACACGCACGCACGCACGCACCCCCACACACTCTTTCTGGGCAAAGCGTATTAAAGCTGTTGCGCACGTGTTTTGTCTGTCGTATTGTTTGGTTATATTGCCAAAATCAATAAGGATTATTAAGGATGTGTATTTTTTTTGCTTTAAACTATTATTGACAAAGGCAGCTGTATTACGATGTAGTAAAAATTGTGACTTGCGATACCGTTTCCGAAGCATTATCCGTCTTATAAATTTCTGTTATTCGTTAAGGTAGTATATGGCCAAAAATGATCACAATGTGTTAATTTCGCATTTTAGCCATTTTATAGAAATACAATGAAATATGTTTACTAAAACATGTACCTCGTGATATTCTAAAACCTAGTGACTTATTTTCAATAAACCATGTCCAATAAAATGACAAGCCTAGTCGGTGTCGGGGTATAATACATGTAAACTTTAAAATAATGCAGTTGGCTCAACAGGACTTTTGCAAAACCGTATTTCTGTAGAAATTATACTAGATCAATATAGATCTTCTATATACTTTCGTCACCTGACCAGCAGATTTTCCGAATATTTGGTTGAACGTGGGCGTAAATTGTAAGGGGCCAGCCTAAACGAATGAACACAACTTAAATATGCGTAAATATCGGAGAATCTTATACGCCATACAGGATTTCATAATGGAACGGAAAGCAGACGTTTCTTAAATCATTTTGGCTGGAAAACTGCACGTGCCTTCCATGACTCTCCTGTGGTATTGACCACGTGTTAACAGCAAATTTAGTATTTGCGTTATATCTTTTGATTATTCAAGTGTTGTCTCGATACAACTAAATTCATTTGAAATCCAATTTGGAAAGGACTCTATGTCAAATAGGAATCATTTTGCTTTATCTTCCTGGCAAAATTAGCAGTAGAAAGAGGTTAAACTGTCCACTAATGATTTTTGCTTGATGTGAAAGCATTTGTCTTAAGTAAGTGGCTGCACGTGCAGTAAACTTTAAAAAATATTGCGTTGGTGGGGGAAAACGTAACCTGCGATAATTGAGACATTGCATTCAACGAGAGGAACGAGAAAATAGCGATTTAAAATAGTGCTTTCTGTGAGAGCTTTTGGACTTTAGAACGGACAATTTTCGAGTTCTGCGATCGATCCAGAAATATGCCAAGTTTTGAGCGAAAATCCTACCAAAATGATCTTAGATATCAAACAGAACGCAGCGGTGACAACAAATTGGTCATTTATCAAGGAACAGTTGCGTGGGTTTGGTTTTCAAGCCATTTGAAAATATGCTTGCTGTGGAAGCATTGCGGTTTGTCCAGGTTACCAACAAAACTAAAACAGACACGGACATATGTTATATCACCGGAGGTACGCATTGATATAAGGACTTGTACCAGTTAGGTTTCATTTTACGAAAGTATATCTTTAAAAATTTTACCTTCAAAAACACTGTTTTGTTTGCGAATTCTGCTTTGCGTGATACCCCAGTTGAAACGTCACGAGGCACGTGATTGTGCACCGTGTTTGAAGCAAATGGGCCGGGCCACAAGTTTTACCAACATTAATGAAGGCCCTTCCCTAACAAAGTTTAGTAACAAAATGTTCAGTTCATAGTTCGTAATTTATGTGTAATATTTAAACCAAATGAGTAAGAGAGAGAAAAAAAGCATTTAGTAAAGCAAGCGATAAAAAAAGAAGTAAGAACTTAATGAGTGTAAATGATTTTAAACAATACAACCAAAGAAACAAAAACAGATAAAGACAAAAAAAAAAAAAAAACAACACACACACACAAAAACTAAAAAGCAGAAAAAGAGGTATTTGCTCGCTGTTCCACACCCCACATTATTTAAAGGTGCATTTAAAGGCTCAGGATACAACCACAGTGATTGGGAAGAATTAATTCAGTAAATTTTGGTTCAGTTAAAACGTTTGGTTTTCTTTATATTATCTTGTATGTTACTTTTATTGACTGGGCAAGTATAATTGAATATTTAACCAACAAATACATCAAGCAACTGAAGTACTTCATACGGATCTGAAAGAAATATATTCATATTGCTTAATAAAATGTTAATTGCTTTTAAAACATTTTCTTCCACGAGTTTATTATTAAGGACAAGATATCACATATAATCAAGATCTAGAATAAAATTAAAATAATTGTCAAATATTCAATAACTTTACCATTATAAATAGTTGTTGTAGGCCGCAAATACATCTACATTTATTCTAAATTGAATACCCAACTTCTTAGGTATATTTTCAATGTTGTTAATGTGTTGCAAATCTGATTTGGATCTGCCATAATTACCACAGGATCAGCAATTTGTAAAACAACTATACACAGTTCACAGGGGTTATCAGCCCAACTTATTCTGTTTTGTTAAATTAGTATTTGTCGGGTGTGCGTGTTGTATTATATTGTGAGATGAATATAATTGATAACATAAGTAACGTTGGTATTTTGTATCGCTCCCACTGTCCTTCCTGACAAAGCAATCGTGACAGAGGGTACCTGACATCTCACAACTGAAGTCAGTATGGCTACGGCCATTGACACTGACACCTCATTGATTCTGCATGCCTGAAATGCTACAGATTGGATCTTCTCCTTTTAATTGGAATTGCAAATGCCTATACATATAATTATTTGTATGAAGACTAACTAACACATTATGTTGATGTATTACCTTGTTAATTTCAAGAGTTTAGATTAATTTCTAATTTACGTTATTAAAATCAATTCTTTTATACTTTGAAATAATAATAATGTCTACTTACATGTACATCGATAGATATTCCTTCTTCCTGGAAGTATATTCAAACGTAAATTCGGATTTCAAATCTTTCTCAAGCAAAATGATTTAATTATTGGTTTCGATGAACGTGTGGGTGATTACTCAATGGTCCTCTTTTAACCACTGGCGGACAATAATAACTGTTTCTCCTGGATGCCGAAATTTATACAGCAATACCAGCACATACCAGCACAGCTATTATTTGTGACTGACCAGCTGAAATCGGAAACCATATACTTGAAGAGATAATAGTTAAACGTATACAATCTAAACAGTAGTTTGTTAGTATCACGTCTTGTTTGTCTTCCCATTGCCCTGATTAGAGACAAACCAATGTAGCATAACAAAACTGTAATTAATATCGGAATACACAAAAGATAGCTGTAGCATTATCTTAATATACTGTTTTTAATGAGGTTTCTTAAAAGAGTAAAATAGAGCATAATTGCTTCAAAAAAAGTAAGTTGAAGAGATGGTAAAGATGTGTGCATACTGTACATCGTGTAGTATTTGTAATGTTTATAGTTTCGCTGACATTCGCAAATAATTCCACTGCCAAAATATAGTTTCTCAAATATCCGTGAATATTAATCTTCACCATGCGCTCAAATTTTTGCGAATTTAAGACTTAGGCCCATGTTTCGAGGAAAAAAGTTCGAACATCACCAAAACAATAAAGAAAGAATTGTTTTACATGAAAAATAAACAACATATAAAACATTTATATTATTCTACAAAACCATTGCCAATGTATTCACATATATATTAAATTCCGGAAAGGGACTGCATAAAGGGACACATGTACTCAAATTTTTGCGAATTTAAGACTTAGGCACATGTTTCGGGGAAAAAAGTTCGAACATCACCAAAACAATAAAGAAAGAATTGTTTTACATGAAAAATAAACAACATATAAAACATTTATATTATTCTACAAAACCATTGCCAATGTACTCACATATATATTAAATTCCGGAAAGGGACTGCATGAAGGGACCACACTTCTGGACAGTTCAACGTCTTTAAAAACTCGCCATTTTTTAAAAGCTGTTGCATGTCTTCGTTTTGATGCATTTGCAATAATGTCTTAATGCATAAGCCTTACATAACTAGGTTAAACATCGTTTTTGACAATTGTTTATTTTACTTTCTTTACAAATGGCATTGTTTTAAAGGGGGGACAACTCTTTTAGAATATTTTAAGTATCCAGTGCTACGAGACAGAACAGTAAAAAAATGTATTGTATAGGACAGATAGGCTGTTTGTAAAGATTTTGTTCATTTCTCTGATTTTGTGATATACTGCTAAACCTCAAAACCAAGCAATGGCTAAAGAAAGATACGCAAAAATTACCCAATCAGCAAGTATTTAGAAAATTAGCATCCTGTTATACTTTAATTTGAGAAACGTGAGTAAGGAAATATTCAAAAACTGTTGCACTTGTGAAAAGAATTGGGCTTTTAGACATGTTTACAAATCCGAAGTGATCGCTCTAAAGATTTGTCAGGGTTTATTTTTGAACAGCGAAAACACAATAAACATCTCTGTTCAAGACCAGTATGCTATGAAAATGTCTTGCTTATACTTAACTGTCTCTGCATCTGACATAAGTGTTAAGTTATCATTAACATTATTCGAAAAGGGATTATTAGGATATTACAACAGGATATTTAAGGACATACGGAAAAAAGTGGTAAAATGACATGAAACATTAGAAGGTTACCAACAAAACAAACAAGATTTCGATTTTTGTGTGATCTCATTTCTCATTTCATGTTATTCGCGTGAATAACCATAACCGTTACTCATTTAGAAAGTGGTGTTGGATAATTGATTAAGGTTTGGCCTTTATGTTAATACTGCCTACGATACAGACAACATGTATCTGTATTGATCATCATTTATTTGTTTTAAGCAAACACTGACAATCTTCATGTACCCAAAACTTTATCCAGCTTTATTTCAGTATTTGTGGTTCGAAAGTGTTTAGTGTACATTTTCAGGATTGGAATGTTTGATGTGATTTTGAGGTGTTGCTTTGATGTCTGTTTTCGTATAAAAGTGAATGTGTGAACAAAACAGATTTAAAATAACTTTATTGATGTAAGTTACTGATTTTTGAAATGTTTACAAAGACAAGTTTAATCCAAAACTGTTATTATTAACTGTAATTATTTAAAGCAGTGCATTATATTTACATATTTATACAAATAGGATAATTAAAATGCGTTTTAACATGGTCAGGGATATTAAAGTCGGTAGTATCAAAACTGGCGAGTTTGCTAAGTGGGCATTTGTTAAATGTTTTTATCCATTGAAAGTAGGTATGTGTATAGAAACGTTTTCCAAACTAAGAAATGTAATAAAGCAAATCATATTTAGTCTAACCACCTACATGAATATAAAATATGAAACTGTTTGCACTTCGATTTTTACTGTTGCTTTTTTCACTGAATGTCCAGCCTACCGAGGTATGACTACATGGGATTTCTCAACCATGAAAATCAGAGATAAAGTAGTTTTAGTTACTTTCTTATATGATATATTCAACTCTTGACGAAACCTTTAACGCCCCCTCGATATATGAGCTGCTCCATGAGAAAACCAACATAGTGGCTTTGCGACAAGCATGGATCCAGACCAGCCTGCGCATCCGCGCAGTCTGGTCAGGATCCATGCTGTTCGCTAACGGTTTCTCTAATTGCAATAGGCTTTGAAAGCGAACAGCATGGATCCTGACCAGACTGCGCGGATGCGAAGGCTGGTCTGGATCTATGCTGGTCGCAAAGCCACTATGTTGATTTTCTCATGGCGCGGCTCAATTATGTATCAATATTTCTCACATTGTATATTGTGAATAACGAGCGGATTTCGTTTTCAGGCAAGAAACGATTGTGAAAGAAATATATTTACTTTCCCAATCTTTGGAATAAATCTGTGTTTTTTTAATATTTGAACATACATCACTCAAAAGTCAATTTCCTTCTCTCACGGTATGTTTACGTTTTGTAAAAGCACTACGTTTATGAGTATTTTTGTAAAAAATTAGGTTATGATAATAAAATGAAAATAAACTTGACTTCGCTGAAACATTGACACTTTTTAACAACAAATTAGTAAAAATGTGAGAGAAATTTATAAACATAATTATGAAAGATACCGCCCGTCTCTATAATATGTTCTTGTTTTTTCATGCGTAAAGGTTTAAGGATGAATAGTATAACAAAATCAAACACATTTATAAAATATACATCTTCAACCAAAAGATGCAACAAGATGCCAGAGAGTTAGAGACGGCAAACAGACGCTTCTGATGATTTAATGTCATGCCTTTGCTGTTTAAATACGACTGAAAGCCTACTTTTATAATAATGATTATTATCTTATGGAAGACAGAATTTTATCTGACAACTTTTTAAGTTACTTCTTACCTTTGAACGTTTTAATCAAAGACATCATGTCTGATCTAACGTGTAATAACAAACTGCATCTTGCACTGTCACAATTGACTGGGAAATAAGAAATAAAAAATGCAACAGGTTTAGGCATTGCATAATAATTTGTTTTCCAACAAGTATAATATATTCGTCTGTGGTTTACCTATAAATCATTGCAGCAGATGTTTTGTCAGCTTGTTATACGATAAAAAAGTGAAGCACCTCTCGGTATATGACGGGAAAAATGTTATTTTTCTGCTTGTAACAAAATGTCATATCTAAGAGCAGGTGTTGTAACACTGTATAGACAGAATAAGTAAAAGTATAAATATATTGATCAGCAGTGTCTATGCCTAGATAGGGTAATTTGTGATGGCTTATTGTCAGTGCAATCTATGTTGTAAAAGACAATTTTGTCCATTCGATTTGCAAACTTTTTGAAGGTCTGGCCTGACACATAATAGTGACATAAACTTAAAAAATACAAACGACAAAGATAAGCTTTTTAAGACAAGAAAAGAAATCAAAGAGCAGAAAAGTTTTTTGTCGGACATCACTTGGAAATTCTTTCCTTTTGATGAATGTGCCAAAAAGAAATAATTGTCATCCATAAACTCTAAAACATGTGAATGTGCATTTCTAAAGCACATACTGATGGATTCCCAAATGTATGTTTTATATGTAAGCGTATCCAAAAACTTTGTTCAGTGTGATGCAATAATTACCGTTTGCGTAATTTGCGTAATAATATTGACAGTAGCTGTGCAAATGTTTCGGGTCGCATTTTGTAATCGCAAAACCCAAATAACCAATTTGTTATTTAAGACATAGTTACTGATTTTATCCTCCGACAAAATTTCTTAAGAGGACCTTTCAAATAATTCTTAATGATACAAATGTCAAAAACCAGATAGGCTTGAGGGTGTTAATTGTCCGAGCCATTCTGTTTTAAGTGTACATTTCTTAAAATAATAAAAAGGTGATCCACATATTTATACAGTTATTTGAGGAAGATAATTTACGTCCTTGGTATTTTAAGTATTAATTCTTTAAAAGTCGTTTTTAGAGTTACTTATCGTCATTTCAGGTGTAGTTTATAAACACTTATTATTCTAAACTTTTTAAGGGTTTTATAGTTTAACATTTAAAAAATTTAAATTGTAACTTTCGCAAACATACGAATAAAATATCAAATCCTGACATGTATTCCAAGTATTTTTTCATAAAATATTGTTAATTTTACCATGGACGTTATTTATGTCCTTAATTTAACTTTTGTATGGCATTATAGTTCAAGGTTGAATTATGCCAATTTGTAATCTAAATAGCCAGATTATTTTCCCTTTCAAGCCTCTTTGTCCAACATTCATGAAAACCCATCAGACTGTCTGTTTTCCTAGGGTCTGCAACAAAGACACCAGCGTTATATCACCTCCTTTTCTATCAGTACTATATGCACTGCTTTATTTTGCGCAGAGTTTCTTTTTGCTGCATATTGCAGCAATTTTCATACTTTTAGAAAAATAGTTTTTACATTTATCCAGCATTCCCATTGAAAAAACATTTTGAGTGTAGGGTTCCGTGAAATGGATGATTATTAAAACAAGTAATCTTAAAATTTTATAAAATTTCACTTGTATATAATACTCTGAATAGCTGACGCGCTGCCGTTAGCTGTGAACTTCCAAGGGTAATGAGTTTACACTAACATAAAACCATGTTAAAATCAGGCCGTCAAACATAAAAGCTTCAGACAAGAAATTGATCGATCTTATCTAAAATCTAACATAAGTATGGCCTTCGAATGATTAGTTTTCACGTGAATACAGCCTGCATTGCGAATATTTCTATTTTTACAAACATCTCCTAGATACTGCTAAAGTGGATGTCTCGAATTCGTTTATAAATGTTATATCCCGTGTTTTCTACACCAAAGTTCAGTTTAAATAAAACAAATTCCAACAACTCGTCATAGTTTAATTTGTTAGTATGTTTTTTTTATTTCTTCGTCGTGACCAAGACGTTCCTCCTACAATTTGTTAAAAGCCTAACATGATTTTGGCTTAATTGTTTGCCATTCTCCACATTATATCGATACCTGTATGTAGGCTTCTTTTGTATCACGTTTATAAACCTCAAATATGAAATAAAACGTGTACTGTGAACCTTTTTCTCAATTTGTGAATATAAAGTAAAACATGTTCTGTGTACCTTTACTCAATTAGCGAAAATAATATAAAACTTGTACTGTGTACACTTACTCAGTTTGCAAATCTGATATAGAACGTGTACTTATACCTTTACCCCAATTGTTAATATAATATAAATCGTGTATTTTGTACCTTCACTAAGTTTACGAGTATAACATAAAACTTGTACTATGTACCTTTACCCAATTAGCGAATATAATATAAAACGTTTACTGTGTAACTTAAGTCAACTTTTGCAAATATGATATAGAACTTGTACTATGTAGTATGTACCTTTACCCAATTAGCATATATAATATGAAACGTTTACTGTGTAACTTAGTGTACCTTTACTCAAATTTTGCAAATATAGAGAACGTAAATTGTTGTTGTTATTACAGTTTATGTACATGCTTGATGCAACTTCTTCTTTTTCCTTATTTAAATATTATCTCATGTTACCCAGTAATTTAATAACCCAAGCACAAAAAGCGCTATTTTTTTGGTGGTCTGAGCATGTGATATATTTCTTCGAGTTTTATTGATAATATTCGCCCGTTATTTTATACTCGATGCACAAAATTCCACGGATGGATTTTTTTAACAAAAATATTGGTGGATATGATTCTATCAAATATTCTTCCGGATGGAGGTACATCAGCAATGATTAGAACTAACTAGATGATTTTAGAGTTTGCTTGTGGAGCGTTCATTTAGCGTCCCACGAGATATCAAAATAACAAATGTACTCCTGGTTAATCAGTGAAGGGAAATATTCCTGTTTAATAATTAAATTGGTTATTATGGCATGCAGTGGGTAAAGTGTTACCGCCTAGTTTTCTATCGCTGCATAATGTGTAGGTTACGTCGTGTGTGTTTATATAAGAAATCTGACAGATTGTTGGAGAAATTTATACAATATAGATCTATGTAGTGCATCAGTCTGCGATATATGTGTAACTAAAGGTCTTTGTACTGTACTGTGTTGTAACGAAATGTAATGTAATGGATGTAAGAAAATGCAATAAATACGGTAATATATCGCAAAAATGCCTGTTACAGACCAATCACAACCTAGTGACCTACTCTTACACCTACTTTAACTTCGTTAAAATCATTCTGACAATAATGATATTGTATAACTGTACACCATGCCTGAAATCATGTGTTTTCACAACTTTTTCTGTCAGCCATAGGGCCTGTTAAGCTTTTTTATTAAGCCGGTCTCTTTTTCTGTGTATTTTAAAGTTTCAAAACACAGCTAAAATCCATTTCACTTTGTGAAAAAGGTAGACATTTGTATTTTTTTCAACGTAAATCATGTATAAAACCATTATTCTGCTGTGGTTAATTAAAAATGTATTTAAGAACATACCGTTCGCAAGGTGTTTGCATTAAGTTAAGGAAATGTTATGTATACATTTAATGTAAGTTATTATTACCTTTATACATTGCAAATGTTCAGACATAAATAAAAGTCGTAAGGTTTTGTTATTACGAAATATTCACACCAGTTAGCCGGCAAGTTACATACTATTTTAATCATGTGTAATGCAAACATATGTTTATGGCGTCTCATGCTTGAAGGTCTATATATTTTAATGTTATGCAATTCTATAGACACGGTTATTTGCAGCTGTCCCCACAATTTCTAGTAATAAATGTTGTTATTTAAACCTTGAGGCTGCACTCAGTATTAATCAATATAGATTATTATGATGGATGTGCACTGGATAAGTTGACTGGAACCTTTTTTGTTCACGTTATGTACAATTTAGTAAAACTGGTACCATTATAACCAGTAGCATGTTTGCTAGCAATTGTACTTATAAAAATAAATAGAATTAGATAACACAGTACAACACTAGAGTTATTTAGTTACCATAATAACAGTCAACGTTTTGATTTAGTGTAAGGCAGTCATACGTGGTCTGACATAGAAATCACGCCAAAAAACATCTAAAACTCTGAGCAAAAGAACAACAAAAAGAAACTAATGGAAAAATATTTCAGACGGGTTGCTTCAAACATCCAACAAGTACATATTGATATAAGCTAAATATTGATAAAGGGGAAGGAATTGGTAAGGGGCGAAATTGGGTCGGGGTGGGGAAGGAATCCGAATGTTGAACAAGGACGAATATACAAGGGAATGCCAGGTTCTTTAAAAAAAAAACAGTCGCACTACAACGTAAACCACAATAGCGTAGACACTCATGTACCAAAGAAAAACACACAACGACGATCAACTGAAAAACATAGAAAACCAACAAGCAACACATAAGAAAATAGTAGGGCACCGTTATAGACTCACAAGCTTACAAACGCACCCACACAAGTAGGAAAAAACAACCAAGTACCGTCTTGGGATTGCCAAAACAAGGAGGAGCCACGAAAACTTACTAAAAGTAAAGGGGGAGGGGATGCAAAAAGTAGCGTAAATGCAAGGCAAATGAGAGGGCAAAAGGGGGATTAAATAGTACAGTTTTGAATTATTGCAGAAAAGACGAGTTTTAAATTGCGTATCTTAAAAGATAGCTCAGTCATCCGTAAGCAGTACTTCTGATAACTTGAAAAGGCAAAATACGCGTATAAATTGGTTTGTTTATAATTTCCCGAGAAAACAATCTTGTATTTACATGTCTGTTAAATGTATTTGTAACGGTTTCAGAGACTATGCTCTCGTTGAAAACGAATATTCGTAAGTATTCTTGAAACGATACACTAATTTTAATGACAAAAGTTATTCTGTATATGTTTTGTATTTATATAATACAATATAATATAAGTTATAAAACAAACTAACCCTAAAGTTTATGTGAAATTTTCTTCTACATAAAAAAGAAATACACGATACAACATAGGAAAAGATAAACATTAAATCATCAGCATTGAATCATAGTAGACTCAGTTTAATGTAAGGAAACTGAGGAAACATAAAAAAGGGAAGCCCGTCCCCCTCCCACTCCCAGTCCGCAGAATCATACAATCGAAATTGCCGGCTAATGATTTGGCCTTTGCGAGATCAGCCTGATCATGTTCTGCATTGTTCGCTATTCAGTTAGTAAAGTTTCAGTGAACACCCCTTTGAATAATAAGTGATGATACTGCCAAAACTGAATAATGGACTGGTTCATTTTAGAAATTTGGCAGGCTAAAGGTTGACATTTGCTGTTTCCGCGCATTGTATTACTTGTGCTTATGGAAAATTATAGGTTCTCTGTTTTTGAATAAAGTCTTCATTTTTGTATACGCAGTCAAATATATTTTTTCTGCATGATTTCCTTTCTACATTACATTTTACATTATAAAGTCTATTACACATAACATAATGATTATGGCCAGTAATGACTAAATGTATTAATACTTTTTCATTGCTTTGCCGTTTTGTTTAACACAGCAAATCAACCTGCGTTAAATCTTCCAGATACCAACAGCACAGCAAAATAATTTTCAATAGTGTCTCAGTAATCGGAGATATGTCGGCGCATTAGTGTTCACGCAATGTGGTCATATTGGAAGCTGGCTCGCGCTATATACTTTACAGATATAAGGTTAAAACATTTGGCACCAAGCGTATTGGAAAAAATAAATTATGTACAAATATTTAAGAGGAAAATAGCGAGAAAAATGTGAAAATTAATGCATTTCGGATACGACTCAGATATTTTACGCGTTTGACTCTTATACATTTCGGTATATTGAGGAAGTAAGACATTTATTTACAACTTCAAAGGAGAAAATTCTTCATTACTAGTTATGGTTTTTAAAGAAATATAATCAAACTTCAGCGTTATTTGTTTCTTAATTGTGGATCTAGACAGACTAATATTTGTACATTAATGAGTCTATTAATATTTGAATAGCTAAATAAGGTTGACAAATTCAGTCGTTTAAAATTTCATACAGCTTTTACAAATACTTGACAATACCGCTCACGCTCTAGAACGTTTTGATGGCAGCGGACAAAGTATTTCTTCAATAACCATTTAAAGCTTTGCGTTTTCTTACCAAACCAATATTCCGTATTTTAATCGAATACTGGATTAACGGTTTCTTTCTTGCCGTATATGCCTTAAACGTATGTCATTAGGATGCACGCCTAACGTAAGTACTTACATATTTTAGTACATTTTTTATCAAAAATTATTTTGATTATTATTTAGCATTAAATATAACGTAAAATGTTAGTTACTCAGATAGAATAAAGGACATTTCTCCTAAAAAGTATGGGTTTACTCTTTTACACAGCTTTGATTGAATGAAAATATTCAAGCCTTTGCATAAATCCTCCTTAAATCGTGTTAGATTACGTTTGATATGAACTGGTTTTCTGTAACGTTCTTAATTAACAAATAAATATAACTTTATAACGGACTTTTTATATTTATTTTTAAATTCCTGTTTAAATTAAAGGAATGCATTTTCTTCTTTAAGTAAGGTTTTTCTTTCTAAACATTTTTAAGTGTAAACTGATAATAGCGGTCTCCTTCATACAACCTGACGACAGTTCACAATTCTGTTTCTATATTTCGACACAAAATATTTAAATGCTGGTAATTAAGTTCTACATGATAAGGTATATCTGCACGTTTGGATCACAGTTGTTCTACAATGTCGAGGTTTTCAGTTCTTCAGGATGTACTAAAATTTTAGCTTATATGAAATTGTGTGGTTGATAATTACCTTTTATTCTTATGTTCACTCCAATAAAACATATAACCGTATGACTCATTTTAAAATTGCACCTGATTAAAGTGATCCGAAAACTGTAAGCTGATACTATGCGATTGTTATAGAGTTATTTTACGTTTTAATACAAGACGTTTTATATCTTTATAGAATATAGTAACAATACTTAATTAATTAAAACACTAACCGACTGCATTTTATGTATAGCATGATGAACGTTTGAATATGTCAAATCATGGCATTGCATAAAAATGACGTAACACACTCAACTCCGATACAAACGTTGCAGTTTACCTTCATGGTGGCATATTTCTGCCACGAGAAAGCTAGGTAGCTATCGCGATAATTAAAAGAATTATCGTGATAAAGCGAAGTTTTCTGAAAAGATTTTCTCAATAGTCGGAAGTTTTCTGCAAATATTATTGCGATAATTTACATTATTATCTCAAAACTTTTTGCGTAAGTGCCCACAACTGCCATGTATTATCTAGAAAAAGAAATATTGATATTTCGAACTTTTCTGAAAAGTTTCCTAGAAATAATTTTACCATAATATCTCGATATATTTTTATTTAGTGCCCAGAGCTGCCATTTTGATATCTATAAATAGCACAGATGGAACACTGTTGATCCAATGTAATTTATACGGAAACGTTTATGGGCCTCGCAATGTCGCTTTAGATAACGCAAATATCGACATATTTTCGCGAGAAATCAACATATTACCACAACAAGTCGATATATTTTATTGACATATTGCATTCATTTTTGCAATGTTTAATTATTTTTTTCTCGAGATCCGCGTAAGCTATAAAGATATTTCGACATATTATGACGATATGAAATGACCCTTTCTTGATTTACTAAAGTGAGTTCTCGTAATATATAGTAATTGCTCTCTTTTGAAATATGAAATTTGGGTTTACAGGCCCGTACCAAGTATTTTCATATTGGGTGGACATTTCCAACACCATGCTAGTAAGCCAAATCTACTAGCTGGAAGTTTAATCAGTATAATAAACGCAATTTTGGAAATTATTTCGGGAATTGTTGCACTGACCCTGTTCCTAGAAGCCTGGCTTACCACCAATATAAAGTGACCGTAGGGCAGGTTAGACTGTACTTTTACAACTATAAATCAGCACTTAGTTTGCAATTTTCGGGAGCGCGATGTGTTAAAAAAAGCGGTTCCTAAAAACAACAGTAACGTTACCATAATTTCTTTGAATTCTGACAACACACAAAAGATATATGAATGTACACAAAAAAAGAACAAGTTCCATATTTCCTGTAATGAATAAAATATGTAGAAATTATCGATGAAAAAGTATACACTATTCAAGCTGACAACTTATAGTATGTAAGTTCCTAATCCATGTGAGATGACATAGATAGCAGATAGTCTTACAAACGCATTGGTCCGTCAAATGCAATGCAACAGATATTTTAGGAAACCCAAGCAGTCTTAATCTACTTCGTAAAAAAC
Source organism: Mercenaria mercenaria (assembly GCF_021730395.1). Lineage (NCBI taxonomy): Eukaryota > Metazoa > Mollusca > Bivalvia > Venerida > Veneridae > Mercenaria > Mercenaria mercenaria. The sequence goes on along the minus strand of NC_069370.1, from coordinate 65,928,588 downwards.
TCAACATTTTATTTATTTATTTCCCTTAATCACCTTTTTTAAGAAATCCGACAGTATTCTAGATGTACTTCATAAAAATATTAAAACTTGTTTATATTTTTAGTTTAAGAAAGAGTTGTTATTTTCGAACGTTCTTTAATAAAATACATTCATAAAACATAGTCATTGTATTTTTTTTTTAATTTGAATATTTACTTTTTATTACGAAATCCATGTTTAACCTAGATCTACTTTATGAAAAACATTTTTGTTTTTTAATATAAAAGTGTCTTGGTGTTCATGAAATCCATAAAAATAGAAAAAAAATCGAAGAATTGTTTAACTTTTACAACACCTGACGGACGTCTGTTGTGAAAGTAAAACTGTGGATATTTTACTGTGAGACTGTTTTTTCTCTAATTTTCTTTATCTGTTTAATTTGTTAGTTGTTCCTTTTTTGGAAAGAACGTGCACTCAGAAAAGATTGATAAAAATGTGTTATGTGCTAGTGATATGTTATTTGTTCACAGACAATCCAAACTGTGTATGAAGTTATTCTCTGCTTCACACTATCTGTCAACGAGTAGCATTAAGGCACTAACAAATTGCCGTAAACCAGAAATAAATTTTTAGTCTTGCTATTACTAGCAGCTCTGCCGAGTCTCTTTATAGAAAGGCAAATGATCCGCCGAGCAAAAATTTGGTGCCTAAGTACTCATAAACTGCCTATACAGTGAAACCGCATTTTTATAGAGATACTACACATTTTTATTTTATGTTTATGTTTATTGTGTATTCGTATAATCTGCTTGACGAGACCCCTGATCCACGCATACATACTGAATCCTAACCAAACACACCTCTCCTACACCCCTGCTCACTGTCATTGAATTGACTTTGTATACATATAGTCGGGTTAAGTCGAGAATTTGCGTTAGAAAATCAAGAAATGGATGGTTTATATCGACATAATATATCGAGATATCATTACAGCTTACGCGGATCTCGAGAAAAAATGATTAAACATTGAAAAAACGAATGCAATATGTCAATAAAATATAACGACTTGTTGTGATAATATGTTGATTTCTCGCGAAAATATGTCGATATCTGCGTTATCTTACACGACATTACGAGGCCCATAAACGTTTCCGTAAATTTAACAAAAAAATCTTCTTCTCAAAAACCAGAAGCCCTAGAGCTTAGATATTTGACATGTAGCATTGCCTAGTAGACCTCTACTAAAGTTGTTCAAATCATGACCCCGGGGTCAAAACTGACCTTGCCCTAGGGGTCACTTGATTTTACATAGATTTTTATAGGAAAATCTTCAAAATTTTTGAAAAAATAAACCAGAAGGCCTAGAGCTAAGATATTTGACATGTAGCATTGCCTAGTGGACCTCTACAAAATTTGTTCAAATCATGACCCCCGGGGTCAAAATTGACCCTGCCCCAGGGGTCACTTGATTTTACATAGGAAAATCTTCAAAAATTTTTCTAAAAATAAACCAGAAGGCCTAGATCTCAGATATTTGACATGTAGCATTGCCTAGTAGACTTCTACAAAATTTGTTCAAATCATGACCTCCGGGTTCAAATTGACCCCCGCCCCATGGGGTTACTTGATTGTACATAGAAAAATCTTCAAAATTTGCTAAAAATAAACCAGAAGGCCTAGAGCTTAGATATTTACATGTAACATTGCCTAGTGGACCTCTACAAAATTTGTTCAGATCTTGACACCCGAGGGTCAAATTGACCCCACCCCAGGGGTTACTTGATTGTATATAAGGAAATCTTCATAAATTTGCTAAATATAAACCAGAAAGCCTAGATCTTAGATATTTGATATGAGATATTGTCAATATCATCATCATATTTCATCACCTTGTTTTTATTGTCTTGATGTAAATAAGCCTTTACTTGTTTGTCAATCTTTCAAACTTTCTGTGTAGTCTTTATCCTCTTAAGATAGAACACATCCTATGTAACATTGCCTAGTAGACTTCTACAAACTTTGTTCAAATCATGAACCCGTGATAACATTGGCCCCGCCCCAGGGGTCACTTGATTTTACATAGGAAAATCTTCAAAAGTTTTCTAAAAATAAACCAGAAGGCCTAGATCTTAGATATTTGACATGTAGCATTGCCTAGTAAACTTCTACAAAATTTGTTCAAATCATGACCACCGGGGTCAAATTGACCCCGCCCCATGTAGTCCAGTAAATCTAGTGTCAAAAATGCAAATAAAGGAAAAAGATTGCACAGAAATGGTTTCTCTGTTTTCATGTTCTACATGTGGTGAGTCAACAGTGAAAAATCTACCATAATCTAAGTACGCAAAATATGACTTTTTGGGCAAAAAGCTGGAAACTGTATCTAAAATCGCGATTTTCTGGAATACTGATTATACGCATATATATATGAGTAAATTGGAATTTTGAAGCTTAAAAATGTTGAAACTTACCTTGTATATTGTTTTTAATGACTTCTTAACATTGCATGTATAAAAAGATACACAGCAATACAATTGAAACCATTTTATAGTGCATTTTAAAGTACTTTAACTGTGTTGCAAATATTTTCGTTTTAAATTTGTGTATCGGATTTGGAAGAAAAGGGTTGGAACCCTATTAATTTCTTTAATTCAAAGAATAACTCTATGAACTTTCTTTTAAAGTCAAATACAGGACCGTAGGAAGCAATTTTAGATGCGGGGGGACGGGGGGGGGGACCTCGCTGTTAAAAATTGCTAGGATAATTACCAAAATCGGCCCCCGCCCCCGTTACTATGGCCCTGAAATACACACTTCGGCAAGTAAGCATGCGGGTAAGAATGAATTCTTTTATTGAATTTCCATGTCTAACTTACATAGTTACTTCCTGTACATTTCGTCACCTTAGTGCAAAAAGTCAATAAGTTCTTCTTTAAGTCAATGCCGTTATCCACTTCTTGCGTTGAGGTGACGATTTGTAATCATGGTGTCTGCTAAACATTTAACATTCAGGAAACACTGTTTCTCAGCAAACAGATATTTCTGAATTAGTCTACCAACCTATCTACCAGGAGATATTCTGCAAGTGTGTTACCTTTTATTTCTTCAGAAATAATCAAACAAGCACTGATTTCTAAGCTATTATTTTTGTAGATGTAGTGAAATGAGGGGTGGTGGGGGGGGGGCGATAACAGGCAATAGCTCTGGGGGTGTTAGTTCTTTATTGTGTCCAGACTCTAGTCTTGAGGAAATCAGTGATGAGACTCCGCAGAGGAGCAGTACATTGACCGGTAACCAGCTTGATGACTGTATCAGATGATGGTGGGAGGAATATTGCTGACACTACTAATGCTAGTAGGCCTGGTAGGAATAACACCATATTTATTCCCAACAAGTTGATTAGTACTGGAGATCATTAAGAGACTGTATCCACTCATAATCTTAGAACTATGTGTGTTAGTGCAGATACTGTACTTTTAAGCCTTTCTCGGAGCGTCCCTTGCAGTTTAGAAAATACGGTCACCGTATCAACCCTTAAATCCAACATCTAAAACAATCTAGTCAGTAATACAAATACTGTATCTACTATTTTGTTCAATGCCACGTGCAATATAGATAATGTGGATACCGTAGTTACCCTCCAGTCTAGCACCCATATGATTTGGACAGTGTTACAAATACGATACTTTACCACCCTTCCTTCGCCATATGCACTATCACAAACGCTAGCACCCCATATGCCTTAAGCCATGAATCAGATACCTTACTACCGTTTCTTTGGATGCCCTAGAAAGAATGGATACTGTAGTCACCCCTGTTTCTAGCGCTCAATGTGTTCTGTACAATAATGCAGATACTATGTATCTAACTTTTCTCCTAGTTCCATGTGTGCTTTAGACAATATGAATGCTGCATTCATCCCACTTCTGACACCAATATAGCGAAAATTGCCTTCGCTATACTGGAGCCGACACTGCTATTAGGGGCGGAAGATGGTTAACAAACAGATATAAGTATAATGCAGTCACTTTCTACTCAAGATTGCCTTTGATTTCAATTGGTGTTACAGAATACATGTAGATTCAATTGAGTCTGGAAGTGGAGCGATGCTGCTCGTCGATGATTGGTCCACTTGGCCAGGTGATTTGATATTTGGAGACATAATTATGAGTAGATCAAGATTTTATTTCATAGGACTGTCATTGATAGAAAAGTTTGTATTGATATATCAAAAGGCAAGTAACGATGGTATATTGATATATAGAAAATAACAGGCAACTGTCGTTTGATATCAATGTTATCAGGTCGAGGTTGATATGTGCTGCCGAGACCTGATAACATTGGTATCAAAAGACAGTTGTATGTTTTTCTATATATACCTCATCTCTTGTTTTGTAAAATTGATTCCTGAAGCAAAAAATAAATAAATTTATATTTTATGGATTTGAAAATTCATCAGCTCCTGGAATATCTGAATGAAAAATGACAGCGCCATCTTGAATTAAATCTGGACAATTATTTTTTTAACTTTCTGAGATTTTTATAGAAACTAACAATAAGAGAGACTCTTACCTGCGTGAAAATTAGAAAAAAAATGCTCTCTTGAGTAAATCAGAATATACTTTATTTCTACATTTTATAAATTTGTATCGGGCAACTACATCACATGTCCTGAGCACTGAACATTTCATTTCCACAGACATTTTGATATTATGATAAACGTTAGGGGGCCTACACAATGAAATCATATTAAATGCTACTCTATGGCTATGGTAGCAGGTAGCTACTGTCATATTAGACTTAATGTGCCACCAAAATCGCTTTGTCGCTACCTTCTGTCTATGCTAGCAGGTTCCTAAAATCGAAAGTGGGAGCTCTCTTCTAGTAGTGAGTAGGTAGCAGGTACATAGCAGATATTCGCTACCACCTGCTACAAGTTCTTGCTATAAAAAGAAGAAGTGATAGGTAGCAGCTTGGCTTGCTAGCCACTACCTTTCTGTTTCTATAAGGGTACTTGTTAACCATTTCATAAAGATAATGCTGAAACTGTTGGTTATCATGTTGTTTTAGGCGGCCATATTGGAAATAAGGCAGTCATATTGGATATTTGTAATATTGGATTAAAATGCTTAAGGGATTATGTCTAATGAACGTTATTTTACTTTTCTGTTATCATATGGATGTTTGACACATTCAATTGCAGTATAAAACATACTATGAATCAATTCCAGAAATTCCCTTAAGTTATGGCGGCCATATTGGATTTGGCAGCCATATTGGATATATATTGTTTCAAATATAATTTTCGGTGACTGGTAATAGACTCTGCTTATATCCTTTAAAATTCTGACATGTTTAGATAAGTATATAATAAGTTATGATGGAATTCCAAATATTCGGACTTTTGTTTAATTTTTTCAACATTTTACCCCAAAAATAGGGTGTTTGCATCATTGGATTTTGGTAGATTTTTGATATGTCATTCCTGATATGTTATAGATCACACATGCCAAATATCATTTCTGTGCAAATTTTTTCCCCTAAATTTTATATTTTTACTGGACTAATGGGGTTACTTGATTGTACGTAGAAAAATCTTCAAAATTTTCTAAAAATAAACCAAAAGGCCAGGAGCTTAGATATTTGACATGTAGCATTGCCTAGTAGACCTCTACAAAATTTGTTCTAATCTTGATCCCCCAGGGTCAAATTGACCCCGCCCCAGGGGTTACTTGATTGTACATAGGGAAATCTTCATAAATTTGTTAAAAATAAACCAGAAGGCCTAGATCTTAGATATTTGATATGTAACATTGCCTAGTAGACTTCTACAAAATTTGTTCAAATCATGACTCACAGGGTAAAATTGTAAAAAAAACCCCGCCCCAGTGGTTACTTGATTGTACATCGGAAAATCTTCCAAAAAATTTCTAAAAATCATCAGTTTGAAATTTGAAACATGTAGCTCATATAACTCAGGTGAGCGATCCAGAGTCATCGTGACCCTCTTGTTTATTTCTACATTCACTTTCAAAAACCTGGAAACAAAGCGTTGATTGGTTAGTGGAAAGGTCGTAAGAAGGTGGCCTCCGACGGGTCACTGTCAGATCCTCATGCGTAGCGTTATTGAGATTATTTTGATCAGATTGCATGGCAATCAAATTTATATCGTTTTAGTAATTATTGAATACTTGATTTATAGAGGTTGTATTGGTTACTTTACACTTTAATAATTTAAAACATAAAGTAATGCAAAATTTATAGTGACAGAAGTCGAAAATACTTAAAATTATACAAAATGTACACTAAAAGTAAACCTAAATGTCTCTTTCAAAAAAAGATGCATTCAGGCAGTCACATATTTACGCTTTTTTTTTTAATTTATTGAAGCAATTAAATATTTTTGTAAAGGTTATTATGTAGTCAGCTCAAAAACAACTATTGATTCTTATTGATGCAATAACCTATATTGCATGAATCATAGCTTACTTTTCGTAGATAAAAAGACATATTCATTCAAAATATGGTTTTGTCTTTCTAATAAATCACTACTCTAAGACATACGTTTATTGGAAATGACTGCTTTAATTGCTCCTTAAAGACACTGCAAAACTGAATAAAATCCCAAAAGTAACGTATCAGTCAAATACATTAATAGCAGACTGTTCGATTCAATCAATTAAACATGCACTGTCCTTAAAATGGAACTAGAAATACAGTTTTCAAGTAGCGGCTAAGTAAGATATGATGAGCATGCATCTAAGTTTTTTACCCCTAGGCATGGAGAAATCATAAATAAATACTACAATCGGATTGGAGGGGACAATTAGTCAGTGATCGGCGATTGGAAACGAAAAATGTACATATAATAAAAATGCTCAGCAGAAAATATGACATTTCTTTTAAGTGAAATTTATCAACAAGCACAATATTTTACCAAAGAATTTCACAAGTTGAAATAAGTTTAAGCTGATGAGAAAAATATTTGCTGTCTGTATATATTCATCAGACAGAAATCTAGAAATATGAAAACATTTAAGACTGTTATATGCATTATTGTGATATCATGTATTGCGGGTACAGAGACAGGTTACTTTTCCTCTTCTATGAAAAAAGACAGATAGAATTAAAATTGAGAAATAGCGTTCACACAACAATTTTCATCTATAAACAGATAAGTTCCCTTGAATAAAGAGGACTTAAAATAACTCTCTACAGCTTTAATTGTTTGTCTGTCATCCCAAATTACTAGAAATGTATTATCTATTGAAAAGATTCAGTTTATGCACTTTACTAAGGAAATTGGTGATTTCAATTACCATTCTCCTAAAGTAGCCTTAAAAATAAAATTTCTACTAAACTTCTATTGAAAGAAAAATATGACCATGATAATGAATAAAAACGACACCACAATGTCTTCATTCACAAAAAATTGTTAAAATTTGACTTTGAAACGTTTTGTCTGAGTACTTTCCCCTTATATTTCTTATACAATTATACAATTTCATTTTCAAATGGCATGACTTTGGCCCCCCGTGCATATTCATGGAATATGTGTATATATCAATAATCAACATTATGTGTTAATATTTTTCTGATGCATTGGGGGGAAAGTACTTTTATTTCCAAAAAATGCACATACAGGGTGTACCATTAGTATTGACACATATACATCTTTTTGTATGAGGAGTTTCTATCAAGGAAAATATTTTACACTGAATGGGGCGATATTAACAATTAAATAACATTCTCATAGTTCCTGGACACTTCAAAGAATTAATATGTTGCCTCTCCGTCCTTCTAATGATCATACTATTGGTCATATTAACCTCATTTTTTGACCAGCCTATCAGATATTTGGTATGTAGGTACAATGGAAGGACTTCTCATCTTTGATAAGGTTAAAAGAACAGGACTGAGGTCAAGGACACTGATACTAAACAGATTTCTGAACATTACTCCACATGTTCTATTTTTAACCATACAATAAAATACACGATTGCTTCACTAAACTGGGATGCATTCTACTATATGTTTGTGTAAGGACACTCTGTGGTCATTTTAATCAAAGACCATTGCAGATACAAATCAATGCAAAAATGTTGATTTCTTTTAGGTTTTGCTTTGTTAGGTACTGTAATATATGTCATATAAAATTCTGTTGACATTGAAGCTTACATGTCTTCAAATGCTGATCAAGAATCACTAATAGTTTTTGGATATGGTCATTGTAAAGAAAACCATACTTAAGGTTTAGGAGTATATCACCAAAACACAGAAATATTTTATAAACGAATAACATCGTTACCTATATTCTACTTAACCATCACATGTTCTGCCGTACTGTCCCGTACTGAAAATATTCTGAAAAAATTGTCCCCCTTTGAAAATGAATGCAATTTGTAAAGAAATAAAAATAAACAATTGCTGAAAACTGTGTTCCACTTAATTATGTGAAATTTCAACACTCGCATGCGATTGCAAATGAATCAAAACTAACATGTGTGACAGTTCTTTGAAAATGGTGACTTTTTGAAGGCGTTTGACTGTCCGAAAGTGGGTCCCATTTAGGCAGTCTTTTTTCGGAATTCAATGTTTATATTAGTATACTGACACTTGTTTTGTTGTTTTTGTAATGATAGCGTGTATATTACTTATATTACTCTACAAAACAAGTGCCAGTATACTGATATAAGCATTGAATTCCGAAAAAAGAACTGTTTAAACAGGCCCCACTTCCAGACAGTCAAGCGCTTTTAAAATCTCACCATTTTCAAGGAACTGTTACACATGTTTGTTTTGATGCATTTGTAATAGTGTGCGAGTGTTGAAATTTCACATAACTAGGCGGAACACAGTTTTCAGCAATTGTTTATTTTTATTTCTTTACAAATGGCATTCATTTTCAAAGGGGGACAACTTTTTCAGAATATTTTCAGTACGGGACAGTACGGCAGAACATGTAATGGTCATTTAAAATATTGGTAACGATGTTATTTCGTTTATAAAATATTTCTGTGTTTTGGTGATATACTCCTAAACCTTAAGTTTAAGTACATTGATTGAATGTTTCACACATTATAAACAGAAGCCTAATATATAGGTTCATGTATGATAAAAATATTACAGTGTCACTTCATAGAAGCTACCTGAGAATACATCTCTCCATAATTTACAATACAATAACCCAGGTAAGTACAGTGTACTCAGATTGATATATAAATCAGTCTAAATATTGACCACTACATGTAGAAACATACCGTCTGTTTATACATGTCCTGATTTATACACAATAGAGTGGTGAAGGTTGATATGAAAACGCATGGATGATTTCAATGATACAGGATGGACTATAAGTTTTATTACGATTTGATGTTTTTCTGTGCAGTTTTTAGTGAAAATTATCTTAAACTCTTAAATAAAACATATTTTTTGCTAAACTGAATATTAAATGTGCATCAGAATTGTAATTACTTAATCCTAGATCATACCTAAATGAAAAAAGTACTCAAAAATATTTTTTAAAAAATCAACACTTGCTAATTTAATCTTGTTATTTTTCTTTTAATAATCGAAGAGTTATTCAATGAATGTGTACTGGAGACATATCAGACTATAAGATTTAATTCACTTTTATGCCCTTGTGCGCCTACTCTGTGAAAATGAGGACCAAATACCATCAAAACGTACGATGTCCTTAGCTGTTATATTTTAACATATTTATGGTTATCTATGTCTGAGACTGGAGATTACGTTTATTACTAAATTATTTTTAGGAATATTCAAATCACGTTTCTGATTCAATAGATTTTTCATCAAAGAAAAGGTACACAGTTGCATGACCAAAATACATAAATTTTGAGATAACAACTTGCAAATGCATGCAAAATGCATGCTTTTATCAGCATCAGATCTGTACAGTTCCAAAACTAAAACGGAGAACATCTCTTTTACGCTTTTCGAGAAGAGTTTTTTTTCTTCAATTATTCAAGATTTGACAGTGTGATTAAAGAGACATGAAGAAGACTAGAGGGGATAGGCAAACATTAAAAAAAGTCTGAACGCTGTTTGGATAATTATTTTAAAAGAGTAGATAGTGCAACCACCTAATATTAACACATTGCAATTAATTTTATGTGAAATGAATTTAAGACTAATGCACCTCAAACAAGATATATCTCTCAAAATGATTCTGAACAGTTTTTGACCGGCAAGCCATTCATTAACTGTAAAGTATTTTATTGCATGATATCAGACATAAGTTTCAATTCACTCAGCCTAGAGAGATATATCCGTTTTTAAGGAATCCTGTCAGTATGCCTTTAAGAATGTCAGCATATTATTTTGTGACTCGTATCACTTAAAAGTAAACATTTTGTATATGAATAAAATGAAATATGATTAAACTAAGCTTAACAGGGGATATTTAGATGTCGCATGCCATGCAGCTGTTGCAGATTTCTAGCTGCTCTGAACATCTAAAATAAATTCTTATTTTCCTTTTTGTTGAGAATCTGTTATTCTCTTTAAACATTAAGTAATGTTAATATTTCTTCTACTTGCTCTTAAAACTCAAATAACTTATTTCAATCCTCTATCCCTGAATTATATATAGAAAAAGTCAATTTGTATACAGGTGTGTTTCAATAATTGTGTACAAAAGCATGTTTATGAAAACTATCAACTTTCCTCGTGCTGTATTCAGATATTTAAATCTAAAGGCATCTGTCTCTGCTTTTAAATAGAAGGAAATTAACAGTGAATAATAGTTTACTATAGCATATACATGTACACATAATGTATTTAGCTTGCATGATTTTTCTCTCATTTGAATCATTCCCCCCACTCATTAATTTCAACACTAGATTTAATGTAATATGAATACATATATCAAAATATTTTTGTATTACCCCATATCACTTTTTAAGCTTCTTTTCTTATGGTATAATTCCATGATATGGAATTTCGTAGTATTTGCAAAGTAGAAGATTGTTGTTGGGCACCTGTAAATTATTTATTAAAGTAGCACCTGAGTAGAACCACAAACCTTCCGTACGCCAGCTGGATAGCTTCCTCACATGAAGAATTCAACGCCTCCCAGTGAGACTCGAACCCACATCGGTGAGGGGCAATTAACTCGAAGTCAGTAGTTCACTACACGGCAACGGAGGCCCAAACTCTCTTAGCATAATGCCACAATACTCACCAAAATGAGGACTGTCCATTTTTAAAGCATATGTGCTGGATGATTTAGCGGCAATATTTTTTCCAAAATAGTTATAAACATTACGGGTTTTTCTGGTAATGCTTTTGCACAGTACACTTCATCACAGACTCATTTAGGGGGTAAGTTTTGAGTACTGACAACAGTAGGTTTCTATCTTGCTATTGTATTTTCCGATATCGCCGTTTACATCTAAACTGACTGAACTTTACTGACAAATATCGAGCACTTAATCAGAATGTATATGTCTGATATTTACATAAATTGTTTTAACAAAAAAAATCTGTTTTATTCACAAGATATAGATGTGTCTGGTTTAAGAATAAATATTACGAAATAACACCATATTGAAAGTATAAAAAATGTAACATGAGAAAAAAATAATATATTTTTTTAATAAAGTATAGTCTCATTAATATGGCAATATGTTTCTCTCTTAATACTTTTATATGAATGCCATATATTTTTAAATTAATATTCTGTATTCCAAAATTCACCCCTTTACATCTCATATTACATATTAGAGACGATAAAAACGTTCTTCTATATACACATACAATCAGTCTTTTACTTTATACTTTATTAACTGATGAATATCCTCAAACAATGGACATCACTAAAGGTCAATTTGTACAAAGAAATTCAATTAAAAGATTAGCAAGAAGATTTACTTACAAGGAATGTCTGTCAAAGAGGGTTAACCGAGACTTTTAGTAACAAGAAAAACCAGTTGGACGTCAATTAGAGTGGTTTTGATAACAAGGAAATCCACTTTAAATATTGCACTGACTGTCTATGAAGAAGACATACAGCGATATTCTATTTCCATAAGATTCCACTGGCTAATTCACTATTTTACAGTGACATTTTACTGGGTGATCATGCCTTTAATATACACATATAAAATGGCAATGGTTATAAGCATAGCTAACCTATATCTGCATAGTATATAGCTCAGGTAAAAAAATAAAGGCTTAAGAGTGCTAATAAAAACGTAAGGAGCGTCATGATTGTTTGATTACTTTATTATTATATGCCCCATGTGGTTCTGGGACGATCTGTGTATGAAAACAATTGGAACCACTGCCTTACCCTTGCATGATCGTAAGAGGCGACTAATAGTGTCTTAACACTTGGTTTTGCTGTAACTGTGAATCCAGCAGGTATGCAAATTTTGATTCCATACCTCATGTTCTTATTTTGATGTAAATGAGATGTGAAACCATAATTTGTAGTCCTGTTTGGTGCCATATAACCTATACTGTGTTGGTGCGCCGTAAAACCCAAATGTAAATAAATATAAATTATTATTATAAACCTACAATAACGATTACTCCATAATCATATATGTTATCGATGTTAACAATTCTTTTAACGCGACGACACAATGAAATAACGTCACACATACCCGGCTGCTCAGTAACCGTATTTTACTCTTCCACATACCATGTACACTTCATATTATAAGCATGGATAACATGACTAAAACCTATGCAGTTCTATTTGTTACTAATTTTACTATTTATATTTAGGTTTAGATAAGAAATGATGCATTTTAACTACGTTGACCTTTGAAATAATCTTAATACATAGAAGCTGTAGGTGCACGGTACCTGTGATCATACAGATATTAATTCTTAACATGTTTTATACAATACAACAAAAAAACTACAATATAAATAATAATATAATTAATACAGAGTCTGTAGCTCAACTGAAATGCTATAAGTTACACGAAAGGTTATGTGCACTTTAAGATCAAGAGAATCTTAGGATGATTGTGTTTTTTTTTCTGTTTCTATGATTGTAATAATATATTTGTATAAAAATGAAAAATACAAACATATAGCTACAGACTGACAGTGTCATCTATTAAACCAAGACCGTGTGAATAATGTCCAAACATTTTCTTGAATTAACGTAGCATAATGCACAGTGCATGATGATATCTGGTCATGTCTATCTAACACTTTGTTTCTACAATGTGTAAGATAGCTATTTATGTTTGCAACCTTTTCTGGGAGGAAACTGACGGAGCAAACTCGCAGATGAAGTTGTGAAAACACATTACTTCAGGAATGGTTTAAAGTTTACACCCGTCATCTTGTAGTATATTTCTATTATCCCTAAATCAGGGGGATTTTAATGAATTTTTTTTTTTGGTAAAGAGGTGCTGGTCACTAGGCTTTGACTGTGTCTTTAGTGATACACAACTGCTAAATTATACATACCAAGATTGCTTCAAATGAAACAATTTTTTATGTCTTAATGAGTTATATGTACTTAATCCCTGATTTAAACATTTTATATGTTAGTTATTACAATCTCATTTCCTAGATAATATCAATGCAATTACATGTATAATTTAATTCAGCATGCGTAGTTTATATTTAAAGTAAGGGTGTTTTGTCAATTCTGTACAAAGTCTTTGTACAACTTTCCTGCAAATTAAACTGTAGATTTTTGGAGTTGTAAAATATAAAACTACCTTTCTTTTATAACGAAAATCTAAAATATACTAATTCACTAAACTTTTCTATTGCAAACAAATCTAATAAAATTGACAATTCAAATTGAAGAAATTTTACTATATCTCGTCAAAAATGACAATTAAAGTCGCAGACATCATACCTTGTAGGATTATTACCAGGCAAGACAAGACAAAAAAAAAAAAACAAAAAAAAAAAACAACGTTGATTATGGTAATTTGTACACATTTTGATACATCATTATATACAAACAAAATTAAATGTAATTTGTATAAGTCAGCGAACTAAATACATGTATTTAGAAAATATATACGGACAAATATTTGGTATTATTTTGTAAATATTATTGAATCGTCTAGTTAAGACTAGTCAAATTGAATGAAATATGTGTGTTATAGACTAAATGAAGAACAATATTGACTTTAAGTGGACAATGAAGCAGTTTTAAGAAGAAATACATGGAGAGTATGGATTCAATATTAACTACAGAAAATGGATTAAGCGATAAATTAAAAAGAACAAGAGCTAATTTCATGAACGTTGAAAATTAGGGACAAGTCATTGTGGAAGATGTGCACATTTTTCGACATTTGAGTATTCCGTTCTTCCATCCGCTGTTCTCTCGGTCACTAATGGCGAATTCTGTCATAACTTTTAAAAGTACAAGTAATTTCAACGAAACTTGGGACATAAATAAGAAGCAGTATGTAAGGGATTTGAATGTCTGGACAATAGTTTTGTTTGTAACCTACATTTTAGGGAAATATTTAAGGAATAAATAATTAGGTGATGAAATATGCAGACAAGATCAAATAGAAACAGTTCCACTCATTAGAAAACTCTGTCATTAGAATATACACAAAACTGAAGCTGATTGATGCGTATAAGTAGTAGAAAGGTCATTCAAAGGCAAAATGGACAATGTAATGTTTTAATGCCCAGTAATCATGAAAATGTTTGACATAAACTACCGTCTAATATGTTATTCTTCTCTTATTCAGGAAAGGCTTAAGTACTTTATTGTCGTGCCTTCGTGTCTGAAGGCAGATTGCCAAATACGAAATATAAATAGTGTCATCATGTGGCAGTTAATTGTTACGTAAATATGTTGTTGTGTTTTGTTAGTGCCATTAAATTACTGTATGTCTTGCAAAACTACTGGAAATACCATTTAGATCTCTATAAAGACAAGAAATATTGTGCTGACCAATTTATTCTCTGCATATGTAAAACATAAAGTAATTAGCACAGCTTGTTACATGATTTGATTTCGTAGACATTGGACGATTATATTTCACGGGGAATGCAATCATGAACTGTGGTTTCTGCACTTACATAATTTGATATCTTGCAAAACATTTATTATACATTTTTCCCGCGAGATCTTAGTTTAATAAAGCCAACAACCCGGATATTCTTTTTCTGACTTGCATCTCTATATATTTATAATAATATTATCTATACGTTACATTATATTAATGAGATGGATGATTAATGTATTGTATACGTCCTTAATTTGGATGTGATATATCTCATGTAACATCTTATGGAAATCTGTTAGATTTCTCATACATCTTAATAATTTCTAGAGCGTGTGGTATTGTTGAAGACAATGAATGTTATAAATATATTACCCATAAACTCATTTCGCAGGGCTATAATCTACATCATAAAATCGTAGTTCAGATTAGGTTTCAGTTACAGACCCTTCTACAGCAATGTTTTTTGAAATTTGATTGTTAACAAAAACATCGTAGGATCATGTTTATGACACTTTTGAATTTGTATTTGGTACCGCTATGAAACGTTCCATTAACAGTTATGACCTGGTCATTATGAGACACCTTGCACGTTTGATGTTACAGTTCGTAATATCAATGGAATTTGTATGTATTAATAATTGCAATTCGTTATCGGCCCTTGTAGCTGTTTACTTTTTGTCGAGCCCGCTTGCGGAAGCGAAGACATAGTCGTCTAAATGGCTGTTCGGTGTATGTGCGTGCGTGCGTGCGTGCGTCCGGACCATAACTTGGACATGCATGGAGCATTCTTGTTTGTATTTGGCATGAATGTTAACCTCAGTAGTAGGCGGAGTGTCATGCACAAACCCCAGGCTCCTCCCTCAAAGGTCAAGGTCACAGTTGTAGGTCAAAGATCATGTCAGATCTTGTCCGGCCCATAACTTTGACATGCATCGAGGAATCTTGTTTATATTTCGCATGAATGTTTAACGAAATAAGACGGAGTGTCATGTGCAAATCCCAGGTTCCTATCTTAAAGGTCACAGATAGGGGTCAAATGTCATTTTAGAGATTTTACAGGCCCTAACTTTGATAAGTATAGAGCAATCTTTTTTTCTTTGGCGTAAATGTTCACCTCTATGAGACGGAGTGTCGTGCGCAAACCTTGGGTCCCTCGCAAAGGTCAAGATCACATTTAGGGATCAAAGGTAATTTTAGTGTTTGTCCGGGCTGTAACTTCGCCATGCATAAAGCAGTCGTTATTTAATGGCATAAATATTTGCCTCAATAAGACAGAGTGCTGTGTGCAACTCTCAGACCCCGGCGGGCTCGACATGTTGCCCGTGTGCATCTAGGTCGTACATGTTTGCTTAGATTTGCTTTATAAATACATTTGCAATGGCATTTTTGTGTTTTGCTTACAATACTTTTTGATATCGGGTGTTGTCGTAGATAAATGTTATCTACACATTTCTATGACTTTTGAACATGGCGGTGGTGAAGAGTGAGGTTTTGTGTGCAGTTGAAATCGATTTCAACTCCCCTGTGTTGCTTTTGTCACCGTTCAAAAGCAGTGTTCCTCGGAGTTTTCTATTTGTTTTTTTGTCTATGGATTTTGTCTGAATATTGGTCTTTTACACATCCATACATTTTAGTTGCGTGTGAAGTGGGGCTACCACGTGTTTAAACATCTACAGAATGTTTGTTCGTGTTGTACATATCGGAAACGCATATGATAAGTGTCAAAATGTATTGGGTTTCCTGGTTTTGTTTTGTTATTGTACCCTTCACTTATAATTTCATAACGGCCGACAGGACGTTCTTCTTATATGTAATTAATGCATTTTATTCAAAGATAAATCAGCTAAATATTTACTTATCTTTCGTGTGATCAATTTTAAATCTTCTCCTAAATGTTTTCCACCTGTTACAGATAGGTAAATCCCTACATAATGCCGTGACAGACTAATTATTGCAGATTTCCTGGTAATGTCAACCCGTGAAATTACATTCTAACTAAGAAATAAAATTTCCATTAATTTGATCTGATTTTGATTCATTTACTATTCAAATCCACCGAAGTAGGCGTTTTGTTTGAAACCATGAAATTAAATGTCAACGACGATAAATGATTTGACAGTATTTACTTAAAAGGTTTAACGTGTTGCAACATCTTTCAAATGATTCTTTGTCTTAGAGGAATTCCCACATTTCTGATTCGTGACCCAAGATTTTACATTAGCTATCACATGTTTAGACATGCGGCACCTTCATATGATATTCCTAACAATCTCTTTGTTTTAGAGCGGATTTGAAACCAGGTATTAATGATTGTCCGCTTGCATGCTAGATGAAATAAAAATATCTGTTTTGCACGTAGACAATTTCATTTCCGTGCATCATAATTAAACTGTATTTTTTCTCATATCTGCAGAATAAATAAATCAACAAAAAATCGTAGAAGAAACTATAAAGTATCAAACTTGTACTGAAATTTATGTCATTTTCTCTCTTTTATTCCTTGTAAATTCATTCTGTCATGCTATTCTTTTTTCTGTATATTAAGAATTGTGAGATAAATTGAATAAGTATGATCACACTGTTTAATGTATATATTTTATTTATTTATTTACTTATTTATTTATTTATTTGGGTTTTACGGCGTACCAACACAGTATAGGTTATATGGCGCCAAACAGGACTACAAATTTTGGTTTCATATCTCATTTACATCGAAATAAAACATGAGGTGTGGAATCAAAATTTGCATACCTGCTGGAATCACAGAGTTACAGCAAAACCAAGTGTTAAGACCCTATTAGTCGCCTCTTACGATCAAGCAAGGGTAAGGCAGTGGTTCCAATTCTTTTCATACACAGATCGTCCCAGAACCACATGGGGCATATATTTTATTAGATAACTGTACATATAGGTGTTATGTATTAAAGGAACGCAATCATCATTGTTAATTGTGTATACATAAGACATTTAGACAATATACATTTTTTTGGTATGTTTTGATTTGAATACAACATGAGGCTCTGTTGAAACATGTTGTTATAAGAGCGTTGAATAGCGAATTATTCTTTTGATAGAAAACATAATGTAGGCCAAAGTAAAAACTAAATGAATATAGTTCAAAATGAATGCCAACTTTATGTTATGATGTTTTAAACTTGAAAACTAGTTGAAGTCAGATCCACTTTTTCAACAGTTAGTTAAGTTCTTAGTTTTACAAACAACACATTTTAATAAAACAAAATCACCAGATTATTTAATGGAAATAATTCATGAAAAACAACAGAAATAAAATAAATAATCATGTACTGTTAACAATACAAGTTAATGAATGACATATTCTGAATTGTCGTTCAAAAAATACTTTATACAAATATAAATTATCAGAAGAATGTGATTTTAATGGAGACGTAAACACAGTTACGTTTGATGAACATGTCTAGTACTCTGTGGTAATGAGCTATTGTTTGTTTTAATTTATGTACAATATGCGGGTGACACAAGAATACGAAAATTGTTCAGTCACTTGTTTGCGGAGGATCTGTTACTTTACTCACATTGTAAGGTTTAACATTGTTGTCATGTATTGCTTAGTTTAGTTTCAGAACTATGATAAGAGGCAAATAACAATGCATTACCTTGCGGTATAAATGAGTTTGTGTTAGCATGCTAGAAACAATATCGGTATGTTTTGTCTTAGGTTTCATTACATTGGTAATTTCCGTGCAATCACTGAACTAAAAGCTTTACGTAATGAAACAGTAAAAGCTCTGTAACATTTTTTTCTCGTTTTTGCATAATGGACAAATACTGTAAAGCCGATACTGTCAAATGCTTGGTATTATATTTGTACTGCTTTTTTAAAAATTTACATTCATTATGAACTGCTAGACGAAGTGACTTTGACTGTATATAAAGACTTTTAAAATATTCCTACGAAATATGAATCGTATTATTGAATACAGACAAGTTTATAAAACCCATTTATAGATAAATACAAACACCGTCTCTCAGTTCATGGGTCTTTACGAATTTGAGCGTTCCAGAAAATGTGTAAATTTGTATTTATATTTGTAACACAGTTAAATATGGTACGTAATATTTTATATGTACAGTCAAACCTGTATATAAAGACCACCCTTGGGAGTGCTAAAATGTGGTCTTTATTGGGAGATGGTCTTTATTCACAGGTTACAATGCATTGTAAATGTTAAAATGGGAAACAAAACATGTGGTTTTTATAGCCAGGTGGTTTTTGTTCAGAGGTGGTCTTTAACACAGGTTTGACTGTAATAGAAAATGCTTCATAGCTATTTGTTCATTTGATAAATTAAATTTATTTAGTCCAAAATTAGCATGGGTGTGTTTAGCATGATTTTGGTGTCTGACTGTAAAGTAGTTGTACATTGTGTTTTACTGGAAACTCACTGGAGTCACAACAATTTTCAGCTTGTATTAAACTTTTCTGTATAACACCTAAATACATTTTATGTAACAAGAGGTCCAAGGAAGCTCCAGTTTTCTTGTACTGTTTGCTTGAACTGTATTGGTAGAGGGTCAGGCTAGGGAAATATCTGTTAAAATATTTTGATATAGGGCCAGACTCAATTTCCAGTTAATATGAGTGGGTACTGTAAATGACGTGTGTTTTTTTAAAGTTGTTTTTTTTTATACTTTTTTGTGGGTGTGGAGAGGGCTGGGGGATGGGGAGAGGGTAAACCAAATCCAATAGTAAACCAAAAGTTACAGGGACGGAGTTAGCGTCTGAATGGTGTTTAGTGGGCGATGGCATGATACTAAGTACACAATAAACAAAAATTGACAATAATCTGATCGAGCATGGTGATGTTGGATGAGTGGGGCGTTATGGGGCGGGGCTTGAATGAATTTGGAAGGGATCACTCAATGAACAGTTATGTGAAATTAATTTAAACTTGTGCCATTATTTTAGTAGAGAAGATTATTGTTATTGTTTCTCATAAAGTTATATAGATAGAAGTGGCCTCACCCAAAGCAATCATGTATTTTAACAAATCAATATTGCTTCAAAAACTTCGGTATAGGACAATTGCTGACAAATTATCTTTAAAATTAGACGAGCAGTTTCAGAGCGGAGCAGTTTCAAAGTTTTCTATATAGCAAAACACTAGTCTCGTCCATTGACGGAAATACCTTTTAACGAAACATGGTTCACTTGTTTATTCACATATTAAGGCAAACGAGATCTTTAAACATCGTACTGTCAAAACTATAAATTATGGCATTAAGTAATAGTAATTATGACTGCCTGGCATGCTAGATAAATACTGATGCCTGTTGTCTTAAATTTCATTACGGTGACATTTCTGTTATATAACTAAGCTGTAAAAGCTTTATAACATTCTCTTTCTGTGATACCTGCTTGATAAACACATTAGCCAAATAACCCACTTAGCGGATGCTGTCAAGTATTAAGTACAGATTGTACTGAAATTCATTTTAGTTTATCTTTTCTTCATTTGTAACTTGCAATTTCACTTGGAATTTCTATTAGCTTGATTGCATAAAAGCTTTATCAGTATTTTGATAGAATAAAAAGATAAAAGATGAAAATAACGCTTGTTATACAGTAACAGAGAAATAGAAGGTCAGTGCGTTAGTCTTCAATTTGAGCTTTCCAGAATCCATGTAAATGTGTAAAGGCAATTTAGACATTATACCTTATGTTTGTGTTTTGGTGAGTTGTGATTAATGACATTATTAAACGATTATCAATGAGTACCGCACCACCTTTAAACCTCACATACCACTGATGAAAGGGCATGCTGTATTTCTCATTGATGTAAGATTCATTCAAAAACAAAATGCTATCGCTTATTCACATTCAACACTGTTTTTTGGACGATGGTCAGCACTTTAGTTTGCGTTACGCTTACGTTTCATGTAAACATTCAATTTTTTAAAAAAAATGTTGCTTGGAAAATGAATAAGTGACAACTAGTTTTTAGAGAATGATATAAAAAGAAGATGAAATTGGTAAGAAGAACTTTGCCATTGGAACTGGCATTCACTTAGTATTTGTCCAAAGAAAAAAAGATCCTGACATATGATCTAAGCATTGCCATGTATACATTATACAGGGTTTTGCTGATATGTGAAGAAATAAGAATACTATTCCCATTATTTATCAAACACATACACCTCGTACATTATGTTGTACTATATTTATCTTGCATTCGTGTCAAAAACATTATCAAACGTGCTTTGCATTCATATATGTATATACACATATAATGGCAGTCCTTCAAGAACCAATTCAACCTCAATCAGTGCAAATACATAGCGATCTGACCAGAGACATAGTACGAGACAAAGCCCCTTAACATATTAGAGAGAAATCAATTTTTGATAAAGGCATGATCGGTTCTCCTTGCCTAAATCTTTATGTAGATCTTTAAGATACCCTCAAGTGTAAAACATTCAAAAGCATCCCAGAAATGGCATCTACACCGATATTTGAAACGGTGACCCCTGATTGACAGTCAGTTATGTTACCACTGGACCATTCAAAGTAAGACGAAGATAACTGTAATATCGTCGGCCTTTATAGAGGCATAAAAGACAATCATGTTATCAGAGCATGTCTGAATCTCATTACATCTACTAATCCTTTGCAATAAATCATTTTATCATTTTAAGGCGATTACAAAGATACAACAAAGTTTTATGAGGATCACAAATAAAAATTGAGCTTACGTTTTTCCTTATGAAGAATGTCACGGGATATCTGTATAGTGCTGATGCATGGATTTTCGTTGATTATACTTTGTATTGTTAGACATAATTAGTAAATTTAGTTATATCGACATTCAAGAATGAGTAAGGATATTTAAATATAAGAACGTTGTGTGAAATAAATTCTATAAGAAGACTCACTGGACGCACAGAACGCAACCAATAAAAATTACAGCAGACCTAACTTGACAGAGCTGTTTATGAAGGTAATAAAATGAGCAATGTCCCTCCAGCTCCCTTGTGCTTAACATTTTTAGAAAAAAGACTTTCAATGTATGTAAGAAACGGACTTCCCTTAAACAGTGTACATGAATTTTATATTTCCAAATATTCTTCGAATGTAGAGATGTAATCTACGGGTCATAAATAAAATTGTGACAACGACAGATTGATTGTTGTTTTGACGGATTGCTAAAGAATCTTTTCTAACTTACTAACAATCACATTTATTCATATTAGAGAACGTTTGCATTGCTTTAAAGTAGATTATGTAACTGCAGTCCGCCAAGGTAAATGTACTTCCGAACTATTCAGTCAATATGAAAATAAGATACCTTTGTAAACATAGGATGCGTGTCATAGAAAGCAAAATAAATTCTATGGGCTCAGTGTTTGGTATAATTTTGGTGTTACCATAGGAAAAATACACGTTTTCGTATCGTTTTCAGTTTTCTCATACAATGATTTTTCTTGGAAAAGGAATTCTATGAATTGTTAAGGAACACGATGCCGTAAAATTAATAAAATCTGATGGAATATTCTTTCCTTTCCGCGACCATACCATACTTGTAAGTTTTCAGAAGTTATACGGGTTCTTTCTCAGAATTTATTGAAAATGCAAGATATTGTTAAGTTTTCTCTTGTAGATCTCTACGTAGACTATGTTGTGAATCACACCAAAATTTGTGCATACTTTCCCATGATACTAACAGTCCAAAGAGTCACCTTTCAATGGCTTCACTTCCAGAGTAGAACCGAACATTTTGTTTTATTAAATGTTATATTTTAGTCTGAACAATGATGTGCTAAAGCTGAATCAAAGTAAAACTTGAGTACTCCGGTGTCACGTTTACAACAGTTTTTTATGTATCACTTGTGAATATTCCACTCGCATACCCGATATGTTTGGATAAAATTCGTGTTTTGATAAACGATTTGTAGATGTTGAATGTGATTTATATATCACCTACATGTTTTAAAGGCACTGGCCTCCAGATCGTCCGAAAAATAAAAAACATACAAAAAAAAAACAGGTTTCAGGAAATAAATGCTATATTTCTTACGAAAGATTTGAAATTTAATTACTGACAGACAACATAATATGGAAGTACATGAGAATTAGATGACTTTACAAATTTTACTCTGAAAATCGAAGAGCATTTGTAACGCTTTATTCTAGGTAAACTGTATTAATATCTATATTAAACATGCTTGACACATAGTCCTTCGTGACGGTATTGGTAAAGACAGCCGAACGAGATTTTCTAAAGATTTTTTATTAAAAATAGTGCAGAGGTTGTCATATTTGTAAAAATATGTGTCTGCATATATAAAACCATTTTAAACATTATCTAAACTAATAAGAATGTCATGAAGGGTGATATACGTTGCGTGGTGGTGTTGTTTGACTGCAAATGTTCTTAATTAAGACATAACACATTGATAATATATAGTGGCATGTTTCTGCATCCACTTAAGCAGATAGTTTTCGCGGGACTTTGTAAAGTTTTCGTGAAAATTTAAAAACCTTTCGCGAAAAGAAACTCTAGTTCTAAGTGAAACTGCATAATAAATAAATGATCAAGATATTTTTTTTTGCGAAACCATGCTTGTTTTCATGAAAAAATGAATTATCTTGAAAAAAAATGTTGTTGTTTTTTTTTGCATACAATAATCTTAAAAATATCATGAAAATCTTATAAACTTTCAAGAAAAAACAATATCGCTAAAATATTAAACTTTACGCAAAAATTATTTGCTTAAGTGTGTACAGAAATATGGCAACAACACATTTGTTTTCACTAAAATAAAAGGTTTTCGCGAAACTTAATAATAATTAACTGTCTTTGAAAACCAAGGACTGACAGTTTCTAACACGTCACTTCTATTACTAGCGTTCACGCGGTCGTTCTCTTGTCATTTACACTTTTGTCATTGAAATTCGACACTTACTGATAAATAAAATAACTAATAAAGAAATAATTAGTGCGAAATAAATAGTGTTTGTTTATGGATACATCTTTTTAAAAAGCTAAGTTTTCATTAATTTTAAAAGCAACTAGTAAGCTATGAATATTGAATACATGTACATGTATGTGATAAGCATGAATGGAAGTCATAAAAGTAAGGACACAATTCCAAAACGAATAGCCACGTTTACATATGAAAGGTATACACGAAAATACATTGATGCTGTAAAAAAAGATAAGCTACAAGGACAAAACAAAATTTATGCAGTTTGAAGTGATGTAGTATTTGCTTTATCCGTTACTTGTGTCATATTGTCCCAGGTAAACTGTAAGACTATACAGCACATACAATCACAAAGGTATCTGTAGAAATGATATCAGTTCCATCCAATGTCAATATATAACCGTTGGTCGTGATATTGTTATGTAGAACAGTACTCATTTTTGAACAGAATACCTTCGACAAATCGAATTGTGTATTACACAGAAAAAAACCTTGGTGAAATTAGATGTTTTAACAGGTGACACTGAAATGTTTACTACCACATACACTTAATTATACATGTGTGGCCTTGTTAGAAAATAATTTTATTCTGTTTTATAGATAATTAGGAAAATTGTGAGACATGTCAAATGATTCTTCATTCATTCATTCATTCATTCATGTGAGATATTCCGTTGTCATTCAGTTTCAACTTGGATTTTGGTATTGAAATGTTTTGGGATTGTATCAAATGTCAGTTGAATACACTTTGGAAATGCAACATCTTTACTAATTTCTGCTAAAACAACAGATGTACATGTGCTTTTAAAATATTTTAGAATACTTTGAACAGTCCTTTTTGAATAAGGAATTGGGAGGGGCTTTTTACGAATCATCTAAGCCGTTTAGTAGGCTTAAGGTCGATAGCCCAAATGAGGCTCTAAAACGATTCACTTTTATCAATTTTGGAAGCTTTAAAGACACAATGTAGATATGACAGTATTCTCAAAAATGCAAAACGAAATTTTAAATCAGACAGATTTTAGTCACTGGTAATTTTTGGCAACTTACCGAATGTTTAGAGGCAAATAAATTCTGAAATATATATGAATTTTAAAATGACTGGTAACCATTTTCCCGTAAATATGCGTTAACTGAGTTTTACCTTTTTATAAACAAAGAAACATTGTTTTGACTGATATCAGGCATGTTTTAGTTTACTATTTCAGGTGTCCCAAATGACGATTGACAGTTTATTTGCCATGGAAACTGAGCGAGAGGCTAATCTCACTCAACTTCAGAGTACGACATTGACACCTCCCGATACGATGGATGCATACGAAACATTCTACTACAGAGCACAGTATATCACAGGACTGGTATTTTATCCAATACTCTGTATCCTAGGGATGACGGGTAACATAATGAGTATAATAGTGATGTCTCAAAAGCAAATGAGGTCTTCTACAAACACATATCTATTCGCATTAGCAGTATCGGATCTAATTAAACTTTTTGTGGACTTTTTATACTTTATGGTGATACTTCTAAATCAGATTGACACGTCAACCGGAAATAAAGCCTACGTTTTCTTATATCCTTACGCGCACTATGTTTTTAACGCATCTTTATGCGTGTCAGCATGGCTCATTGTGTCTGTAGCTGTAGAGAGATATGTGTACGTTTGCCATCCAACAAAAGTAAAATTTTACTGTAATATTTACAAAGCAAGAACTATCTCATTTTCTGTTTTTATCATAATGTCAGTTCTTGCAATTCCATATGCCATGAGATATAGAACAATACAAAAAGTAAACAACGAAACCGGTGTGACAGAATATGACGTCATCGTATCACAACTGTGGCAAAATCAACTATTTACGGACATTTATACATGGTTTCAAAATCTTATGCGTTCTATCATACCGTTAGTAATTTTGATCATTTTGAACACTTGCATTATGTATGGACTTCGTAGATGTCGGGTTTTACGCTCAAAGACTCCAAAAAAGCATCGAATAACAACCATGCTGATCACGGTAATTCTTGTATTCCTTATTTGCATAACACCAGATACAATCATGTCCACATTCTTCGGACTAGGATATTCTGAGGAGAATTATTTGGCTCGAGGAATAAGAGAAATAACAGACCTTTTACTGCTTATTAATTCGGCGGCCAATTTTGTTATATACTGTATATTCAATACAATATTCTGGTGCCAGTTCCGTCGATTATTTTGCTACACATGTATTCGCCGAAATCCTGGAATTACTGACGAAAGAAATCTTTCCTTACTAGACGTTGCATCTCATGTTCGATCAGTGAATAGACGACGAAGTGATTTATGAGAAATGATGCATTTCTGGCAAAACAAAATTAATTCAGTGATGGTATTTCAGAAGTATTGTGGCTCAATATATTTAGATGATTGTTTGGAATGAAACAAAGACATTTTGTTTCGGTTTCGTCTTTCAATAGGATACAAACTGCTTTATATATTGTTTCAAAAGGTACACTGAATTAATAATAAGTCAATGTATAAAGAAAATAATGAATATCTTCTTTGAACTACCAGCTTAAATGGCAGACTATTCTTTTATGTTGAATTGTTATGTTGTTGTTTATTTGTTTGGTTTACATCATACTGACATAATTATTGGTCATATGGCGACTTTCAACTTTTTTGGCGGTGGGTTAGACCCCGGGCAGGTGCCTCTCCGTGCATTATTCCATCACGGGCGGGCCCCTGGGTAGAACCCCTGAAAGCCAGCTTGATTGCTTCCTAACCATATTGTTATGTGATTGAATAGTTTAAGGAAACGAGAACGTAATATTTGCTTATAAAATTGTTACTGTAAGTTATACATATGTAAAATAAATTTACGACAGTGTCTTCAGCTTGTTCTTACTTACGTTGATTAGATCCGCATTGACAGCGAATTAAAGATGCAACACACGCATAATCAATAAGAAATGATGTTGAAATTTGTTTTTACTAAAATGGAAAAAACATATATTATTGCCGACCGTGCCTTACGTATTGCCAACGACTGTACCTAGAGTTTAAAACCTTATCAATACTGAAATCTGAAATAATTGTACCTTGGAAACGAACATTAGATGGAATTATTTCCATCCTCTTAACGCTATGTAGAAGTCATGAACCTTGTATATGCGTTTTCTGATAAAGGCACGCCTTCAAAATCAGTGCAAAATGTTTACATTTTACACGTACTATATAATGCATATAAATGCATACATTTCATATTATATTAAGCAATATACAGTAGACTATAAATTGTAAAGTGTGATATTCTGCACTACCTTTAAAGTATACTAAATTATACAGTTAATTGTTAGATTGCAAGCCCTTTTAACATACAACGAGAAACATCTCTGTTAACTTAAATATCACAGGATACAGTCAACTTTAAGTTCAGTTTTACTCATTGATGAATAAAATGAAAGGGTTTCAAATCTCCCAAATTGAAAACGCCAGGCAGTATTAAAGAACAATTATAGTTCCTTACCACTGTGAACGATCGTTTTGACTCTAAGATTGTTGTTACTGCTGTATTTGCACTGCAACTGCATTACAAACCTTCGTCCTACTAAAAATGTAAATAGAATTATATATAACCGTTTAGTTATCTACCAGCGATTGACAGAGCAGCACCTTACCTTATTAATTAAAGTTGATACACAATATTATTATAAATTTGATTGATATACACATGTATATCTTGCAACATAATGTGCCTGTTTTACAATCAAACCTGTATAAATCTGTCAACAGTGACAATACCAGGCTGCGTAACGCAGATATGCTTAAAACAAGTTCACATGTCAACAAAATGTGAATTTTGGAATTTAGCTAGATATATTTCTTCTGAATGCATGTTTTAAAAACGAAAATTTAACAAATAAATTTTATAACATCAAGAAAAGACTTGACAAATTGTAAGCTGAAGTGGTCGCTTACCACAGATTTTTCTGCATTCTCTGGGTATGAGTCAACCGTTCATCGAGGTAATTGGTGTCAACACTATCTTCCATGTATAAATACATAAATCATAATATATACGACCCGTGGTATCATTTGAACAGCTACAGAAAAACGCAGATTATATCCAAATTAGCCGAGTCCTGCCATGTACTCTTGACACTGTATGTTTTTCGAGCTGGGGAAAATTGCTGCTTGTATGAAACTATATCTACTTCTCATTTCATTTTAATGGTATTTAAGCATTTTGTCTTGACACTGTAAACATTTTATGTAAAACTAGAATCTTGAATTATGCCCTTTTCCGGGATCTTTGTGTTTCTTCTAAAATATGGTTAAAGGCAATATAAATCTTTACATTTTTTTTGTAAAATTAATCATTTACATCAATATCGTAACTATACTGATGTAAAGAATCTTGTGAATTACATTCATTTTTTTATAAATATGTTGCTACAATTCAGTGGCCATCAAATAAATATGTATGCTGGGGTTGCAGCTATTTAAAGCGTCTGCATTAAAATTGTGGACATTTCGACTAATGATTTATTGGCAGTGGCTTCTTTTTGAAACAGACATGCAAGTTTTTTGCTAAAAAGCTTCAATAATTTAAAACCTTATTGCTTGCAAACTTGAATGACGTCAAAACAATCGCAAGCATTGCATGCATAATGACCACGGCACATGTTAGTTAAAAAGGTCTGTTGCTGAATTCAAATTGCTGAATTTAGTTACAAAACTCCCGTGTCTCAAGGTCCTAGGTTCATCATAGAAAAGTGCGCTACTAGGTATCATTTATGAATTGACCAGACCAAATCCGCATTATTGAACCATTAAGCATCAGACCAGATACAGGTTTTTTTCTCTAAAAAATAAAGCTAATAAAAATACAAACACATTAAGTTTGTCGTAAACGTTGTCGTAAATCGTCACGTTTGCTTTCGGTTGGGAATGCGCACATACAAATATAAAGGTAAACCACTTCCTTAAAGGCCTAGATTTTGGCAGTGGGCCAGGGGATTTTTGTCTTCATCAGCACAGTTGGGGGCTAATGACCATCACAGTATGGCTCAAATAAACAAGGGTCATTGTTTATTGGAGAGTCAGTCTACCTTACAAGTGTATCTATTAGTGAGAAGGGGAAACGATGTAATTTATTTTAAATTAATGAATAATTGATAACTTTTTAAGTTATACTAGTTTTTTTTGCATTTCTATGTAAAGAAAAATATTTGTTGATCAAACACAATAATAAAATAATCAGAAACTTATTTTCACAATAATGAAATAATGAGAAACTTACTTAAAGAAACATGCAAGTTTTTAATTTTTTCAAATTCTGTCTGGAGAATTGTGATTTTTCTGAAAAATGTGACTTTCACTCATCTAAAGCTTGCAGAATACTGTAAATAACATTTATCTAAATTGAAAACAGAATGTGCATTTCAAAGTTACAAAGCAAAGCAATGAAAAAAGTCCCTTTTGGCAGCATACTGAAAATGAAAATTGAGTTTAGATGGAACATAATAATTTTATATTCAAATAATGTTGATTACATGAACACATGAAAATCAATTTCCAAATCGAAAAATATTGTTTGTCAGCACAAAGAACTCAGGAAGTTTTCACTATACTTGTGTTTTATTATCATTATTATTTTCAATATTATTACTGTATCTTTCATCATCCTATATATATGTAATATAATAATAATAATAATAATAATAATAATAATAATAATTATGATTATGGTTATTTCTATTATTATTATTATCATTATTATAACATTAAAGTAATAGTTATTATCATCTACATAATATCAAAATAATAATTATTATTAATATCATTCCACATTTACTGAAGAAAAATTAATTTCTGTCAACTCCACTGCACACATCTTCATGATCTAGTTGGGGTCCCTGCTGTGTTAATTGCCCTCTAATCAGTTGCTATTACATAATCGCTGATAAGCAGCAAATAAGATGGGAGTTGTATATTGGATTTGGGGGGTGGGACACTTATATAGTGAAACTAGGCCTTTAAGCAATAAATATTGAAGAGCTAATTTATAAGATCATCAATCTTTTAGAGATTTCATAACAGCCTTGTTTTTAGGCTACTGAAAGACGATGCAAAATATGTCAACATTCAGCACAACAAGGCCATAATGAATGCATTTAGTTATTAACATTTAAGTATTATTTTGGAGAACCAGATATTTTGAATATTGTGATTTTCACAATTGAGTTTGTTACAATTTTGCACGAAAACAAATGTTTGTTAAAGATAATTTCGTAAGTACCTGTAATATTTTGAATAACTAAACCTTTTGACAGTTGAATTTGCTTTTAAATTATCACAGTTACGACCAGTTATATCACTTTCTGTTCCTTAATAGGCCAATTGGCAAATAGATTTGCTACGACCATCTAACAATATTCATTTGCGAAATGATCAGAACACAAACAGCATACAGACACAGATTCAGCAAAAGATTTAACATAAATACATACATGTTATATTTAGTAAAACACGTTTTTAAAGGTCCATTACTAAGGGAAAGTGAGTTGGCAATTTTTTTCATAGCCAGTGCATAGACTTCTGCAAGACACTAAATAATGAAGATTGGCAGGTCAAAATTTACAGAAGGTCTTTGGAACTCAAAGAAATGTATGTGTATTATGTTGAAATTTCAATGAATCGACAGAATGACCCCCCAGGTCTTTTTAACTTTCTTCATACTTCATAGAAAAATAATTGTACATATACTGCGATTTATTTCGAATTTCTACATACCAACTTTCATTTTCCAATAAAATGAAATAGTTTCTGTGCTTTTTAAAAGAAATTAAAATGTTCACTTTCCTTAGTATTGGACCTTTAAGAGTACATGTATCAGAACGCACAATTAATTTATATGGGTTCTATACTGTTTTAACTTACTGTTACTTGACTTCATTCACATTTTACCAAAATAATGGTTTACAATATTTATAGCGTTTGTTTGTTTAAAGTGGCCAACAAAGAAGAAAATGGTATTCAGATTCAACCGTCAGCTAATTACAGCATTTGCATATATGATTTCCTCAGGCTAGCCCATTTAATCTGCCAGCTTCAATTATAATACCTACAGCGCGCCGGCTAATCATTTGAATTATATCACGACTGAGACATAAACGGGCAAAGAGGTCATAAAGCTTGACTGGAACCTAACTCAACAGTACGGCTATGAACACATGAATATATAATAGTTTGAATATTTAAATGAAGGAATTTAAATTTCAGACAAATGCGCTTTGATAATTTAAAATACATTGTGATCAGACGAATAACAAATTTTAAAATTACAGCCTCACGTTTCTTAAATTGACTACTATCGACGAAAAAATACAGCACATTTTATTGTAATGAATTTAATTGTAACATTACAAGTATCCTTTTTTAAAACAATTTAGCTGGTGCAATACAAGATTCCACGATTTTTTTTGATTATTGAATTATAAAAAAATAGATATTTCCCTTCTGCACGTAAAACAATACATGTAACATTTCCGAACGTACAGTGTCAAGGAAGTGTTTTATTTCTTATGAATACATAAATGATATAATGATAACACTTTTCTCATAGCAGAACATTTTAAACACCTGCGTCAAGCTTTATTCATAAAATATATTCTTCCATTGATGTTGTGTAAATGTGTCACGTACCAGATAATTTTAAAATGTGTGAATGTGTAATACCAACAACTTTTGTTTGCTTTTATCTGTTTTAACGTCACGACAATATAAGTATGACCATTCGCAAGTTGTTTCTGACATAAGGTGGCTCCTGGGTAGAACTGTCGACTTTCCGTAAGCCAGCTGGATGTTTTCTTCACATGGATTCTACACACCAAGCGAGGTTGTCAGAATAACGTTTTGGATGTATTAAGTAGCCTATGTGCTGTATAAGCATAGATAAAGCTTGATACCCATAAAATTGCATTTTTCACTAAAAGCATGATGTAAATAATAGGTACTTTACGGTCGATTTTGGTTAATGACAAAGCTGGATCTCAGCATCACGCATTATAATACATACAATTGTTAAAACGAACCGACCCACTGTTAGGAAAAGTAATATTTGTAAAATACCATTAATAAATTTACACCAATCAGAAACGCCTTCTATAAATAGCACCAAATAGAACTCTCTTCGCAAGATAGCACCAGAGTGCTCAGGCATAAACAGGAGGGTAACAAGTAGGTGACTAAATTGAGATTCGGTGCTTTTGAGGGATCTACTTTTCAGATTTTATATCCATTGACGAACGTGTTTACATAGAAGGAAGGTGACTATACCCAGTAAGTATAAAAATCATCTCTGGAAAGAAAAAAAGGTATTTAAATGTTATTCTTGGATCTTGTTCTTTCGTCATAGTCGGTGCTTTTGGATTAAACGGAAGTCGCAAACACAAACAATTTTCAAGGTTTACAGTATAAGCTAAGCATCGCGAAGCTACGACATCAACCGTTTAGGTAGTAGGGTAGATCCAAATTACATATAGGCTAACCGCCTTGTCGAAGTACAGAAAAAGCATTGTTGACAAGCCTTCTGGCTATATATGATAGTATATTTGAGCACAGCATCAAAGGGTCTGAACAAATATATGAAGATCCATGCGATAGGACTCGATTTTTATTCATTCAGACATCGTCTGACAGGGATTTCAACAAAAATGCCAGACAAGTATAGCAGTTCCAGTCTATAAGAAACTAACCTGAACATTTTGTGAACAGTGTGCATCTTACCCACACATTTTGTCCAGTTGATGTAATCGGGAACAGAAGAGAATGCCAGGCAGACGCTATGTGAGGAGGAAATCCGTCAAGTAATACGGAAATAGTTATCAAACTATTACATGAATCGAACAGTTTTACTCGTTACGGAAAAGTCACTCAGTTGGACATGTTCTTAGCTATATATAGTTTTTTTTTCTGGTCCTTTGGGATCACAAAGTATATTCAGTTTTAGCATAATAAACGCCGGTTGAAGGGGACGTAAGGGGTGTTGCATATTTCATAACCTCTTATGTCCAGACTCAGTCAAACCGAGGCTGCTAACATTTAGCTTGGTTGCATTCTATGTTTCAAAAGGATATTTCTATAGGTTTTATCAACTATCACAACAACAGTCGTTGAGCGGAGTTGCAGCTGTAAAAGGTCTCCGCTTACTTGGTTCAGTATTGTTATATTTTCTGGTCCTTTGTGATCAAAGAGTACATGAACATTACTGTAATAGAATTTCGCTTAAGTTTGTGTGTAGAATCCATGCTTTTCCGTGCGCGGTCTGTCGGAGTGGTGTTGGGGTAAACTCCATCGAATGTTCCAAGTGCAGACATTGGGTTCACAAGAAGTGCAGTGGCATCATTGGAAGACTGAGCGCCAATCCATCATACTTATGTCCTAGATGCTGTGGCCAGGCAAGGCCAATTGATGGTAGACCAGTCACTCAAGTAGATGTGGATGGTACTCTGCTTGACGGGAAGCGGTTTCTGCTATCTTGGCGACATGCATGTGTGCTGGTGGAGGCTGTGAACTTGCCATCATTTCCAGATGTTGTACTGCCTGGGGAAAGTTCAAGAAATCCTGCCAATTCTGACTTCCAAGCATGTATCCCTCAAGACTCGTGAAAAGTGTTCAATGCATGTGTCCGTTCTGCCCTACTGCATGGTATGAAACGTGGGGCGCCTTCTGCTCCAGATTTACAGCGGCTCCGTCGAAACGACAGGTCAATGATCCGATGGAATCTGTGGCATCAAACCCAATGACGACGTACCCATGCAGCACTGTACGCAAAGCTGGGTTACAGGAGGTGACAGAGGCTATTCGTACCAGACGCCTGAGGTGGTATGGCCATGTCATTCGTGCATCCTCATGCATCAACTCGATCTTGAGTATGTCCATACCAAACTCCAAAGGACGTGGGAGACCTAAAAAGACCTGGTTGGAATGTGTCAAGCGGGACTTGAAGGCTTACAACCTTGACAGCTTTGACCCACATGACAGAGAAGCATGGAGACTGGGTGTTAAACATCTAGCCACCTGCTGCCTACCCTAGTTACTGGGACACCCGCAGCAGTCGACAAATAAACACAGGATATGATGAATGATGATTTGTGCCTACGGGGGCGTGAGAGGTGAGCAAATTTTCATTACGTCTGGTGAACAGACTCTGTCAAGCCGAATGTGTCTTATTATGCTTGGTTGCGATATGTATTCCAACGAATCTTCTTAAAATTTTATTGCTGCTTTTCTATTCAGGCTTGCCTCAATATTCGATTAAGTTTTCGTACCCAGTTGTTACATTTCCTTTTTTAACCTTTTAATAACATTACAAATACTTCGAAATACTTGTTTATTTTAAAGTTTAAGTAGCTTAATCCTTTAATGGTCATTCCCTGCTGGGTAGGCAAAATATATTTTCATGTCAACCAAAGATGGGGCAAATTGGTTTAAATACGTACAGTAACATGTCATCGTAATCACTGTGAGATTTGGTGTGATGACTTCTGGTAGTAAGCGCTAGGTTTATTTGTTAGAAATGGCAAACTCCATTTCAGGTATAAGTAATAACAAGAGGGCCATGATGAGGGCATATCGCTCACCTGAGTTTAGTTGCTTGCTTGAAAAAATTTCTTTGCTTAAGCTTCACTAACAAAAACTAGGTGAGTAAGTCATGGTAAAGATAATTCAAGAAAACTACTGAAATATGTTTAAAAAATAAACTGGTGGTCCAAAGTTCTTTCCTGTAGCTTCAAAAACAAGAAAGTAGGTCAGTAGTTCAGGGTTAAGAATATTAAAGGTAAGTATTGAAATCAGTATCAAAAGTTATAAACGTGGTCCAAATTTCTATGCTCTATCTTCATAAACAAGAAAGTAGGTCAATAGGTCATGATTAAAACAATTCAAGATAAATATTGAAATCTGTATCAAACTTTATGCTTGTGATCTAAATTTCTTTACCACTGCTTAAAAAACAAATAAGTCTATATAAAACAAGGGAACATACGGGCGCGGCCTACATTGACTCCAGGATCCACCGTTTTTGCCTGTAGAAGTCTATTTAAACCATGTACCATCCCACCCCCCCCCCTCCGCCCGGAGCGGGGCCATATATAACCCTAGGGGGATAATTTGAACAACCTTGCTAGAGGACAACTGGTTGATCATACGTGCCAAATATCAAAGCCCTAGGCCTTGTGGTTTTGGAAAAGAAAATGTTTAAAGTTTTCCCAATATAAGTCTATATAAGCCATATGACCCCTCGGGCGGGGCCATATTTAATCCTAGGGAGATAGTTTCAATACGCTTGGTAGAGGACCATTAGATGATGCTACATACCAAATATCAAAGCCCTAGGCCCTGTGGTTTTGGACAAGAATATTTTCAGAATTTTTCCGTATATAAACCATGTGACCACCGGTTCGAGGCCATATTTAACCCTAGAGGGATAATTTGAACAAACTTGGTAGAGGACCACTATATTATGCTACATACCAAATATCAAAGCCCTACGACCTGTGGTTTTGGGCAACAAGATTACAAAATTTTCCCCATATACGTCAATGTAAACCATGTCACCCCTGAGGCGGGGCCATATTTGACCCTAGGGAGATAATGTGACCATTCTTGGTACAGGACCACTAAATGATGCTACATACCAAATATAAAAGCCCTGTGACCTGTGGTTTTGGACAAGAAGAATTTTAAAGTTTTTTCTTTCCCTTGGCATGGCATGCAGAGTTCTGTATGGAATTCAATTCTTAGAACAATTTTTAAAGAAGACCATCCAAGGAACATCCCTGTGAAGTTTCATCAAAATTGACCTGGTGGTTTAGGAGGAGATGTTGTTTAAAGGAAAGTGTGGACGGACGGACGCCGGACGGTGAGCAGTCACAATAGCTCACCCTGAGCACTTTATGTTCAGGTGGGCTAAAAAAACATGTGCCATATACGCTAATGAAGGTTAAAAATTTAATTAAAACAGTAAAATTAATATCCTATTTACACCAGTTTCTTTCTAAAGTTGCGAGAAACATTTTAAATTCATCAAGTAAACAACTTTCCGAATAAATGTCTTCATTATTTTAAATGTTTTACAACTTTTGGTGTTATTTTGATGTGTTTCATAAAATTCAGTAGTTGTAGCAATGTAAGACGCCAATTTTAGACGTTATTCGAGGTGGATAATATCGAATATTCATACATTTGTGAAAAAAGTGCATCAAGGTTGCGTAAAACCACAGTGATAAATTAGTTCTGAAATGCCAGGTAATTTATGTTATGGGTCTCTAGGATTATATGAAAAGTAAGCTTTTATTTATGCATACCTTTTGCATTTTAAAATCGTTCAAAACCTATGAAGATAGAAATGTCATTAAGTTCACAAGAAATTATTCTTCTGAACGAGTTTCCATTACTTTACAGACAATTGCGATAGAATGTAATTGCTGAATTATGCAATGTTATATATCTGATATCAGTCATCAAAACTTCTATAAATAACAGCTTCGTAAACAAAAGAGAAAACCCACCACTTACTATTTTGACCGCAGGATGATAGAATGGAACCTATTTTTATGTTTTCTATTAAATATCTTCATGGTGTAATTTTATCACGGTCGGGTGTATTACCGGTGTATTTAAATTTTGAACAGAAAAAACACTGATAAAAAAACTTACCTGATCAAAACACAACTGGAAGTTTTGAGTCTGTCTCATTAGTAGGGCAGTTTTATAAAGTTTGCGTATTCTTCTATCACAAATAGCAACGTAAATAGTATTCTAATTGGTCAGGTATTAAAACTTTTCTTCAAAGGTCTGTAAAATTAAACTTGCCAACACAGTTTCAATAACTTGAACATACATACAGGTTAAACATTTCAATAGTTTATTAAACTTGAAGGATCACATCCTGGACATTTTAAGTCACTGCCACGCCTAAGAAACCTGACTTTAGGGCATAATTAGATGCACCCGCTTGCTACAAGAGGAACACTGCCCCCAGCTTATATTTCAAGCATATACTGTAAGTTCTTGGCATCTGGATAGTATCTGTTGCAGGCAATGCATCTTTAATTTTTCCTCAATATTTTCATTTTGATGTTGAACATTTTGGGGCCAGTTGTACAGGTTTAACTGTTGTTTTAGTTGACTGCTTTTGTTTTTATGTTTTAGCTTGTTTCAATTTCAGTTGGTCTCCTATTACAGTGGGTGGCGTATTTCGCTTTTAAAGAGGAAGAACGGTTTTTTTTGAGTCGGCTAAACGATGAAATCGTTTTGACGAGTCCTTGCTGTCCAGCGATTCTCTAAGTCTAAATCGACCAAATAACACAGTGAAGGGATGTAGTTCCATTAGATTTCTCAAACTTCAAACAGTTCACTGCATGAATGAAGTTAAGTTGTGTGAATTCCCTTTGCTATGAACAATATACGATGTAATCTGTCATATTTATGACTTGTAATTGTGCAATACTCGAATGTAACTCATTAAGCATAAATGTGCATTTTATGAATTGCGCAGGCTTACAAAGCTTGCGTAACATCCAGCGAAAGACAAAACATAGTTCCACAGGGCTCCAGATAAAATGCGTATAAACGTAAATTACGTATAGAAATAATGCAAATACGCATGTCTAATAATTTCTAAGCGTATAAAAACGTATATAAAATTACAGAAATGCACACAATGCTTTTTTAAAAACAAAATCTGAATCGTCTGGATGCGTTAGGTAACATAGCCGATCCCGATCAGCCTTAATTCTCCCACATTGAACGTATACACGCATCGTATGATTTCTATAAACTTTGCGTGGGTTTCTACACACACACATGAATTTTGCAGTCAGTAAACGGATAAATTATCGGAAGAAGAAGCTCTTACTGGTTTGTTTAGTTACTACAGATATTAAAAATGATTTTAATTCTTATTTTTCGAGAAATAAACAAATCGGCGAAACATTAAATTGTATTTTCTTGTAGTTTTTGAAATCGAAAGTAGATCGTCTATGTTTGGCTGCTTTCACGAAACGAAACAACTTTTTTATGAAAAGATTTAAATAAGAGGTAATTTAACCGTAAATTGAATGTCAGATACTGCCAATTGCTGCTAAATGTCTTCGTATCATCACAATTTGTAAAATGTATTGTTGAAAATGGAGAAAAGTGTAATTGTATCCGGATATAATATTTTGGGTAAAGATCGAGCTGTGTTATGAAATTTTAACATTCATAATGTAACATACATGATAGATATTATTGTAACAGAAATGATTCTAGAATTTATTTTTATTACACCTACATATAATCTATGTCAGACTGGTATTCTAGTCCTGAGGCATGATCTGAAAGTAAAAAGATGAAGTGACAGTCATACTTTGGATATTGTAATACTAGAAAGAATCTAGATCGTAACCTTTCTGGAATTTTGACTGGTTTGGATAATTTGCTTACGATTCAGGTTCGCAAAAAATGAAACCGTCACCCATTCTGCTTTTCATGATGACACATGGCTTGAATTTTGCAGTCAGTAAGCGGATAAATTATCCCGAGAAAGAGCTCTTACTGATTTGTTTAATTACTACTGATTTTAAAAATGATTTTATTTCTTATTTTTCGAGAAATAAACAAATCGGCGAAACATTAAATTGTATTTTCTTGTAGTTTTTGAAATCGAAAGTAGATCGTCTATGTTAGAGTGCTTTGACGAAACGAAACAATTTTTTTATGAAATGATTTAAATAATTTCACCGTAAACTTCAATGTCAGATACTGCCAACTGCTGCTAAACTGTCTTCATATCATAACAATTTGTAAAACATATTGTTGAAACTGGAGATTTTGGCGGTATAAAAGAAAGTGTAATCATATCCGGATATAATATTTTGGGTAAATATCGAGCTGTGTTATGAAATTTAAACATTAAAGTAACAGACATGATAGATATTATTGTAACAGAAATGATTCTAGAATTTATTTTTATAATACATACATAGAATCAATATCAGACTTATATTCTAGTGCTGAGGCATGACCTGAAAGTAAAAATATGAAGTGACAGTCATTCATACTTTGAATATTGTAATACTAAAAAGAATCTAGAGGTAATATTTAGAATAATTTTTCAGTTAGAAAACGCACCAAAGGCTGTATCAAAGGTCTACATTTTCAAAATTTCCTTGTGGTGATACCCCAAACCCTAATTGCAGGAGGGGGTATCCTCCACACCCTCCCCCCATATTGCCACTTTACAGTTTGATACATTTGCCCTTTTACCACCTGCCACAATGCCCATTTCAAAATCTAACTGCAGTTCAAAGCGGGATGGAACACCCCTCCCCAAACCCACCCTGCTACCGACCACGTAAAAATGGCTCAAACATTTTTTCAGCCCAGTCTGGGCCTGTTTCTCTACATGAATCAAAACGGATAATTGAAAGTACATAGACTTCGGGACTACTGACATGGTTTTGAGGGAGTTAACAGGTCTGAAATAGAATAAATGATGGTTTTAACTAAAAAAGAACTGCATTTATTAATATTGGTTATCTTTTCCGAAATTGGTAGCTAATCCGAGTAACTTCTCTTAGTTTCGAATGCGCAATTTTCCTGTCAGTGTAAACATTCATGACACTATATATTGACACTCAGCAACATTTACATATCTTTAAACGCAAAAGTAAGTATACTTTAAATTCACATCCCTTATAATATGATTGAACAATACCTAGCGTGTGACACGGTCATTGCCAGGCCCCTTATCTGTAAAATATCTGAACAGTTCTTTCGTCCATCCGTTACAAATTGTATGTGGCAATCCGCGCTATAAAATTTCAATATATAAATTTTCATATTCAAATCTTATCATGTGCGAATATATACCAGCCGATAATTGCCTGTTTTGGTAATGCCGGAGGCAAATGTTTACTGGAAAAATATTTATAGTCATGGGCAGTATCTTAGTGTCACCTGTCAAATTGTAGTTTGTACTTTCAACATTTTTATTTTTGCGAACCACTCTTCAATTTTAGAGAAATATATTGGGTTTAAATACTTGTATAATGTCAATCAACTAGGCATCGATTGAATGTCCATTTCATCTATTGTAACAAAATCTCTGTTCAGTTGGGGAAAAAAAACTAAAACTAAACTGAAACTGGTAGACTATACTACCAGTACATCAATCATTAGCCGACTCTCAGGCCCTTCAGGCCTTTGATTTTCAATTTTCCTGCTATCAAGGGAAGAAGCTACAGAATCTTCTTTCAAAAGTTCCTTTTTTCCTCCGTGTAGGTCTTCGAGGGGGAGGGGGGTGAGGATTTTAAAATCGGTATAACCTGACCATCAAAGGGGTAAATACCTTTTAAAGAAGAGATAAGGTTTGTTGGTGTCATTGCCTTATATGCTTTGCTAGATATGGACCCAGTGTAACACCGATTAATCTGCAAGCCTTGATTCTGAATCAAATATTACTGGCATTCTGACCAATAGGCTCTCTTCAGTGGCCCAAATCCAAGCGCTTTGTGACATGCGATGCATGTGTGGGTAACACGAAAATGTTTACATTATGTGCATTTCCCCCACTCACGTACTGTCAGGTTAACATGGCTTTTATGACCATCTAGTAACACAAGATGGAACTTCTCTTCTCCAGTTGGCATATGCTTCAGAAAATGTCTCACCATGAAATCTAAAAACACTAGTGCATTAGACCACCCACTTTCAGATATGAAGCCCAAAGCTCCCGGTGTTGCACCCTCAAAAAAACTCACTCCATCGTTTTCCTGGAATCATATAATATTGGGGAAGTCTTGTACCCACAACATTACCACATGCAATGATAGTAACTGTATTAGCCATGGATGAAGTTACTGAATTAGGTGTGAATCCTTTTTCACAGACAACATTTGATGGCTTGTGGAGAGATGGCCATATTGTCCTTAAGCCATTTAACCAGTCCTTGGTCAGCATTTGGCAATCTTCTTTCCTTTTCCCTAGACTTATTGCAAAGTCAGTTGCCAATCTAAGAAGTACACCAGAAGAATAGCCATAACCTAATTCTACCATATAGTTGATGTGACTGATAATTGACTTCTCTTCTTCTTTAGAAAATAGAGTGGCAGGTCCAGGTTTAACTTGTAGGACACCATCTACAGGCAGAGGTTGCAAACCGAGAGTTCTATCCATGAGAGTACTCTCTGGAATACCATAGACTTTGGCAGCTTTATAGACTGATAGTCCCTTGCTCTTT
This sequence comes from Mercenaria mercenaria, assembly GCF_021730395.1. Lineage (NCBI taxonomy): Eukaryota > Metazoa > Mollusca > Bivalvia > Venerida > Veneridae > Mercenaria > Mercenaria mercenaria. The sequence continues at coordinate 65,887,394 of NC_069370.1, read as the reverse complement.
ATATCTTGGTATGCAGATACAATGAGTCTGGGGGGGGGGGGGGGGGGGGGGGGGCATACTGCATTTTCTTTTCTTCAATTTAGTTGAAAGCTGAAAAATAAAACTATTACCATTATTGACACTGTTAAGTTTTAACTTATGTAGGGGTGCTGACCAATAATTAAAATTTTTACAACGTGTTATTCTTACGATACCGAAATTCCCACCATCTTTTGTTGATAAAGTTTGTGGTATACGATTTATGTAGTTCAAATAATAGCAGGAACTTACAAGATCTAGTATCTTCAATAATATTTTGGTAAAATATATAAATCTTACTTGTAGATAAATCATTATGGAGCTTCGAAGTATTTTGATAGACAGGCGCGAACTCCGTTTTTACATAGATATGCAAATCTGGTGATGGCGTCATTTAAGCGAATGAATTTTCAGTAAATTCGGAAGACACAGGTATTACCCTTCCACCGGTAGAAGAATCTTTCGCGTAGTGACAAGGTGAGTTTTTGTGATCGCCCTTTGTCCGTCGTGTGTCAACAATTTCTAAAACAAATATTTTTCTTTAAAACCCCTGGGGAGATTTACACTAAACTTCACACGAATGATCCTTGGGTGGTCGCCTTTCAAACTTGCCCTAGGAATTGAAATCCATGCAAAACTTTGGTTGCCGTGGCAACCGAAAAGAAAAAATTAAAAACTTTTCTTGTGCAAAACCACAGGTCCTAGGGCTTTTGTATTTGGTATGTAGCATCAACTTGTGGTCCTCTACCAAGATTGTTCAAATTATCCCCTAGGGAGAAATATGGCCCCGCCCTGGGTTCACATGGTTTACATAGACTTAAATAGGGAAAACTTTGAAAATCTTCTTGTCCAAAACCACAGGGTCTAGGACTTTGATATTTGGTATGTAGCATCATCTAGAGGTCCTCTACCAAGATTATTCAAATTATCCCCCTAGGATCAAATCTGGCTCAACCCTGGCAGACACATGGTTTACATCGACTTATATAGAGAAAATCTTCTTTTCCAAAACCATAGGGTCTATGGCTTTGATATTTGGTATGCAGCATCATCTAGAGGTTCTCAAGAGGAATATGGCCCCGCCCTGGGGGTCACATAGTTTATATAGACTTATATAGGGAAATTTTGGAAATCTTCTTGTATCAAACCACAGGGCCTAGGGCTTTGATATTTTGTATGTAGCATCATCTGGTTGTCCTCTATCAAGTTCACATTATCCTCCTAGGGTCAAATATGGACCCGCCCAGGGGGTCACATGGTTTATATAGGCTTGTATAGGAAATTGTTTTAAAAATCTTCTTGTCTGAAACAAAACCTAGGCCTTTGATATTTGGTATTTAGCGTTGTCTTATAGTGCACTACCACGATTGTTCAAATCAGTACACTGGAGTGAAAATATGTCCCACCCACTTTAACTTTAAAAATCATCTTGTCTGAAAGTTCAAGGCCTAGGCCTTTGATATTTTATCGCCAAGTTGATTTCTAACAAGAATTGTTCGAATTATGCCCCTGGGATAAAAAGAGGCCCCGCCCCAGGGGTCACTTGTTATATGAGTTGCAGAGGAAAAAATACTTAAAAAAAAATATCAGATCATATTTCTAGACTGTGATTAGGGGGTCACCCTAATGCTACCTTGACCTACTTGTTTTTCAAGATACAGCCTAAAAATTTGGATGACATGTGAGGTTTTGCACACCGATCTTAAAACTGACTTTCAGTGACCATGAGTGTGACCTACTGACTTACTTTCTTGTTTTTTTAAGATACAGCCTTGAAATTTTGATGATTTTTACAATTTTGCACACAGATCTTAAAACTGACTTTCAGTGACCATGAATGTGACCTACTGACGTACTTTGTTAATAATTTAGCAGCAGTTTGACATTTGAAACATAAAGCTCATATTACTTAGATGAGCGATCCAGGCTCATCATGATAATCTTGTTTTTTACTTTGATGGTGTTACTATAACTTTTATTTCTCCAAATAATTCCATTTGCATGAACTTTTTTTTTTGTTAACGAGCATAGTGCAAATACTAGAGTGACGGTTCAAAGATTTATAATAACGAATACGATTTCAAAACTCCTTTTAGGCTCTTATTCATGTGCCAATTCAGCACGCGAAATAGTCAACTACTATGTAACAAATTAATGATTTTGATCTATTTACAAATGAATACTATCAATCACAATGTCACGTCAAATCGCTGTGACACGCCTTAAGTTTTATACTTCGGACGACTAAATTATAGAAAACAGAAAAAGGAAAATGCTGTCGTTTTAACACATCAGCACATATTCTTTTCGCTGAGATGTAAGACAAATGTGGACTGAAACGTTATAATTACGGTTTGTACAAGCGCAGCGTTGACTTTCTCCATAAATATGGTAATTTCGTCATTGTGTTAAATCCTAGACTATTGACGTTCAAAAGATATTATACCACGAACTAATTAGAATGTACTCTTAGTCAGTCCATGAGACAGAGTTAAATTGCTTTTTGTACTTTTAGCATGTGTAAATGTTGAGTTCTGCTCAAACCGGGGCTAAAGGGCGTGGACGGTTGTATGTATTTCTACTACCGTCCATGAACAGGCTCAATCAAACCGAGCCTGCAACATTTTCGTTTTTGTTGTGTTTCCACTTTTCTCTATTTTAGTTACCTCATTATCCTACATAACGCTGCCATGCCCTATTTTTATTGTGATGAAACGAAGGAACTGTCAAGCTTACAATACGAAAACAGGCTAATAACAGAAATAAATGATACCACCTGAAGCTTGTAAGTCACTGTAAAATCTACATATTTTGTTACTTCCGGCTTTTTCTAACACTTTAGACCAATATAATGTTTGTAGGTGTGAATAAGATATGTTAACAAGCATATATCGATTGGAGCTCAAAAGTCGGATTTTTAAGCCTTATAGAAACAAGCAAATTCGATGAATTGGTATCCCCCGCCGAAAGGGCTTGTGGTGTGGAATGGCAAAAAAATATACCCGGCAAAAAGTTAAGGAAGCAAATAATTTCATTAGTCAAAATCATTTAAACAGAAAATGATTTTTTTTTTTGGGGGGGGGGGGGGGGTGCATGATAGGGGTGGTGGGCAAGACTGAGTAGAGATTGAGGTGGAGGAACGGTACAACTTTGCATGCTGATAAATATTCATGGTAGGTTTGAAAAGAAATAATAATAAAAAGGAATGAGTTTTTTTTTGGTGTGGGGGTACGGGGGGGGGGGGGGGGGGGGTGACCAAGGCAAGGGGGTTACCAGGGGTGGGTATAAAACTTCACACTTCACAAAGATTGAAAGAAGTTTAACGAAATTCTACCAATTGGTTGGTTTATTGTGTACAAATCTGTAGATTTTTAAACAATTAAAGGGCAATAACTCTAAGGAAAATTGACCAATTGAAAAAAAAATGACAGGCATCATCGAAGTATGTTGGTTCATATCTATGTCAAGTTTCATGAAATTCTACCAGCTTATTACTCAGAAATGGCTGCAGACATGGATGTTTCATTAAATCAAGGGCAATAACTCTAAGGGAAATAGACCAATCCAAACAAAAACTTGACGGGCATCATAGCAGTATGTCGGTGCATGTTTATTTCAAGTTTTATGAAATTCTACCTGATAGTTACTGAGAAATGGCTGTGGACGGACATTTTTGAGCAGTTTTCATTAAATCAAGGGCAATAACTTTAAGGGAAATTGACCAATCCAAAAAAAACTTGACGGGCATCATCGCAGTATGTTGGTTCATGTTTTTTTAAGTTTCATGAAATTCTACCAGCTAGTTACTGAGAAATGACTGCGGACGGACGGACGCACGTACGGACGGACGGACAACGCCGTTTCAATACCACCTCCCGATTTCATCGGCGGGGGATAATAATTAGTATAAAGTCGACGAGTTGTACCTAACATTGCGTATACATAAACTTTTTGGCATTGAAGCGTATTGTGAGTTCATTTCTTATTCTAACACGACCAGCAAATAACATACATACACATAGAAGAAAATCAATCAACGGTTATTTTGCGATAATCCGTGCGCGTGCAAAGGATCCCGCGTGCAATCTTTTTTTTATGAATGAAGTCACGTGACGTTTGTAAATACTAGCGTAAAAATCGTGATATCCGCGTTCAACAACAACAATAAAGTTTGGCTGCAAAATGGCATTAACAACCAATCCGTTGCCTACGGGAACAATTTGCGAGATTTGCCGTGGTTTTGGGGACTGGAGGGTAATTTATGAAAGGTCTGATGGCCATGTTACACAATATTTGCAGCAAGTCTTAAGCAATGGGGCAAATACATGGAGGAAATTTCAACAGGCAAATCCAGGTGCGTAGCACGAAGTGTAGTTCATGTCGTAAAAAGCAGTTACCATTTTTTCAAGTATGTCGTGTTAGAACCGAAATAACAAGTTCCCAAGTGTGATTTATCGTAGAATAACCCTTGGTTTTTCGTTCTTATGCGAAACAATATATCGCTCAGGCCTACAAGTTATTCTACGATAAACCACACTTGGGAACTTATTATTTCTTAAATAAACATCAAAACATATAAGAATCCCGCAAATTTAGATGTTAACATTCATTGCTAGATTGGTTTACAATACTAATTAATCATCCAAACTATGTTTTCAAACTAGATACGTACAACCTTTACAACTTTCCATGTTTATAAATGTTTTTAAATCCAACTATAGCATTAATGACCGCTTCCTCTTTGCAACATTTTTCCTTAACTGTTATGAAAACTGTAATATGTTTACTAAATGTCAGTGGTCTTGTAAATACATAAAAGGTAGCAAGGCAGCAAGTATGCCAATGGCTGAAAGGAAACAAATCTATGTCTCCTACAAGAGACACACCTAACTGATAACAATATTGGAAGATGGACATCTTCATTGCACCTAAAAGCCTTTTGTAGTGGTAATAAGCCGAATAAAGAGTGTTGCTATACTATTTATTGTCAATAAAAGTTTTGATATATCATAATAGATCTATACTGAAGTAGTAAAGGTCTGTTTATAGCAGAGTAACTGATATAAGCATTAATGATAGAGTTTTCACTTCATATATCCAAATACTGATGATGTTGATTTTTTTTATACAATTCAGAAAATACCTGTAGGAAAATAAAGATAAAATTTCTTATAGACGGTGACTTTAACACAGTTATGAATATAGAGAAAGACAAGAAGATACACTAAAAGTAGGCATTAACTTAGCAATATAGTAAAGCAATTAAATCTAGTAGATATATGGAGGCACACACATAGATGAAATCAGAATTCACATGACACTCCAGTACAATCCCACCTATATTCAGTTGACTTGACTAATTTCTAATATCGAAATATCACGAAGGCACAGCTCGAGTGATATAATAATACGCATCTGAACGACAAACAATGCTTTTATTCAAGAGCAAATCACTAAATGAGGTATATTATTTCGATTCAAACACGTTACCAAGGATTTTAAAGTACATCCTTGAAGACATTCATTAAATATTTGCCTGTGTTCTGTTGATTTCATTTCCAGCGTGCCGCTATGCCGTTTAACGCTATGACGTAAATAAAATCTGGAAAGTAGATCCCTCGGAAGCACCGAGAACAAGGCAAATAGTGAAAATTGCAGACTCGGTTTGATTGAGTCTGTTCATGGGCAGTAATGGAAAAAGCAACACTGCCCACGCCCGTAATACTTGTGACGTCAGAAAAATGAATTGTTGTTTAATAACACACAGTTTTCAGCCTTTTTTGTTTAATAGGAAAATGGCACGGGTTGTGTTAGAATTCAAAGTAAATAATAGTATCCTACACTAGAAGGTAATTAACGATGCAGTACAAAAATAGCATTAAACACATTAAGCTTTACTTTTGAAGCTAATAGTAGCACTCTGTGGGAATTTATTAAAGGAAAAATTAGAAATGCTACTATAAAACACCACCTTTGAGAAAAAAGAAGAAAGAAAAGAGGCCCAAATCTCTCACCTGAAGAAAACCTTAACCATCTGACGTTGCTTCTAACTAGGTTTGGTGAAAATCCTTTAAGCTGTTCATTAAAACAAGTTATTTAAAAAAAGTCTATTCTTAGCTATCACGCACCAAAACACACGTTCAGCAGAAATAATTAAAGATATTTTAACTCTAGTGACCCCTAAAAGGACACAAGTGCCCCCTTTTGAACAAATTTGGCATAAAACCTTATCATGATACTACAAACCAAGTTTGATGAAGATCCATTGAGCGGTTCATGAGAAGAAGTACTTTAAACGATTACAATTTGAAGCTCTACTGGGTCCTAAAAGGGGCCAAGTGCCCCCAATTGGACAAATATGGTCAAAAACCTTATAATGATGCTCCACACAAGGTTTGATGAAGACCCATCAAACAGTTCATGAGAAGAAGTAAATTAAAAGCATTTCTATACTTAACTCTAGCGGCCTCTGAAATGTGTCCAGCGCCTCCCCCAATTGATTTGTTTGTTTGTTTTGGGTTTAACGCCGTTTTTAAACAGTATTTCAGTCATGTAACGGCGGGCAGTTAACCTAACCAGTGTTCCTGGATTCTGTACCAGTACAAACCTGTTCTCCGCAAGTAAGTACCAACTTCCCCACATGAATCAGAGGTGAGGGACTAATGATTTCAGACGCAATATCGTTTATCGAATAGTCACGGAGAACATACGCCCCGCCCGAGAATCGAACTCACGATCCCGCGATCCGTAGACCAACGCTCTAATTATTGAGCTAAGCGGGCGGGCTTCCCCCAGTTGAACACATTTTGGAGCGGACATTATAATGATGCTACAGACCATGTTTGAGGAATTGTTTGTTTGTTTCTTTTGGGTTTAACACCGTTTTTAACAGTATTTCAGTTAGAGATCCATCGAGTGGTTCATAAGAAGAAATTGTTAAAAGCTATTTTTATTTTTAGACTTAGTGACCCCTACAAGGGGCAGATAGCCCATACTTGAACAAATTTGGGAAAGGACTTTATAATAATGCTACAGACCAAGTTTGATGAAGATCCATCCAGCGGTTCATGAGAAGAACTTTTAAATGTTTTTTTTTCCCTATTTTTAGCTCTTGTGGCCCCATAAAGAGGCAAAGTGCCCCCATTTCAAAAAAACTTGGGAGATAACCTTATAATGATGCTACAGACCAAGTTTGATGAAGATCCATCTAGCGGTTCATGAGAAATATTGTTAAAGTGTTAGCTCTAGCGGCCCTTAAAAAAGGCCAAGTGCCCCCATTTGAATGAAATTTGGAGAGGATCTTACAATGATGCTACAGACTATGTTTGCTAGAAATCCATCAAACAGTTCATGAGAAGAAGTGTTTTGAAGGTTTTCTATTTTTAGCTCTAGTGGCCCTTAAAAGATGCCAAGTTTGAACAAGATTTAATGCTACAGACCATGTTTGATTATTCGTTTGTTTGGTTTGGGTTTAACGCCGTTTTTCAACAGTGTTTTAGTTAAAGATCAATCGCGTGGTTCATAAGAAGAAATCTTGAAAAGCTATTTTTATTTTTAGACATAGTGGCCCATATAAGGGGCAGACATCCCACATTTGAAAAAAAAAATGAGAGAGAACTTTATAATGATGCTACAAACCATGTTTGATGAAGATCCATCCAGCAGTTCATGAGAAGAGATCGTTTAAAAGATATTACTATTTTTAGCTGCTCTAGGGGCCCTTAAACCTAAGAGGGTCCAATTCCCCTATCTGTATAAAATTAGGAGAGGACCTTATAATAATGCTACAGACCAAGTTTGATGAAGATCCATCTAGCGGTTCATGAGAAGAACTATTTTAAAATAATTTTTATCTCTAGTGGCAGTGGCCCCAAAAAGGGGCAAAGTGCCCCCATTAAAAAAAAAACTTGGGAGATGACCTTATAATGATGCTACAGACCAAGTTTGATGAATATCCATTAAATGGTTCATGAGAAGATGTCGTTAAAAGGTGTTTCTAATTTTAGCTCTAGCCGTCCCCATTGGAACAAATTTAGAGAGGACCTTAAAAAGATGCTACAGACTACGTTTCTACACATCTATCAAGCAGCTCTTGAGAAAAAAAGGTGTTTTAAAGGTTTTTTCTATTTTAGCTCTAGTGGCCTCTAAAAGATGCCAAGTGCCCCCATTTCAGCTACAGACCAAGATTGATGCAGATCCATATAGCGGTTCATGAGAAGAGCTCGTTAAAATTTATTTCTAAATTTAGCTCTACCGGCCCCTAAAAGGGACCAAGTGTCCCAATTTAAGCAAATTTAGGGTCGACCTTATAATGATGCTACAGACCAAGTTTGATGAAGATCCACCAAGTGGTTCATGAGAAGAAGTGCTTTATTGGGGTTTCTTTTTTTTTTAGCTTTGGCGGCCCATAAAAGGGGCCAAGGTAAACCATTTGAACAAACTTGATAAAGGTCCATGCCTGGATGCTATTGACCAAGTTTGGCATAATTCTGACCAGTAGTTTCAGAGGATATGTTTAAGTGTACATGTTGACGCAGGACGACGGACGCCGGACTATTCACCTATACTGATAGCTCACCCTGAACGAAGTTCCGGTGAGCTAAAACTTGACTGAAACTTGTCAATGAAGTTTAGAAAAAAGGAATTGAAATGAAAGAATATGATGCTATATCAGAACAAAACAGTAAACTAGAAAGAGATTGTCTTGTTTGTTTGAGGGTTTAACGCCATTTTTCAATAGTATTTCAGTTACATAACGGCGGGCAGGTAACCTTACTATTGTTCCTGGATTCTGTGCCAGTACAAACCTGTTCTCCACAAGTTACTGCCAACTTCCCCAATTGAATCAGGTAGAGGACGGATGATTTCAGACACAATGCATTTCATCAGTCGTCACGGAGAACATACGACTCACCCAGGAATCGAACTCATGACTCCGCGATTCGTATATCTGCGCTCTCTCCATTGAGCTAAGCGGGCGGGCTTCAAAAACTGAATGACCTTATGAAAAAAGGTAAAGTCATAAGAATAAAAGAATTTAAAAGAACTTAACATTGAAAACAACGAAAAAAAAAATTAAAATACATTTCTTACCTTGAAAAAAAAAAGACATTCAGAAAAAGAAATCCATCTAAATGAAATGTTAAGGACACTGAGATAACAGACTTTAAAGAAATTCTGAGCAAAGAAGTAGAGTTCAATACAAACATGTACGGTTACAAAAATCAAATTCGAACTGATTTTTCCAGCCAGTCAGGAAATTATCGGACTAAGAATCCCATAAATGCTACCGCCTACTGACAAAATATGAATGTTCACAGGCACTCTTTCCCATGAAAAATATTAAAAGCCTTAGATGTAGCGGATTGACTACGGAATTGTATAAGGTATTTTGGAATGACCTCAAAGTATTTTACTAAAATTGTTATGAAATGGCAAGCTGACCGAAACACGGTTTGAACACAGCAAAATCATCTAATTGGTAAGCATTTTAAATGTAGATTATAAAATGATCACAAAGGTCATTTGAAACCGTATAAATAAGATATTACCTTCAATAATAAGTACCAAACAACCCCGTTTTGTGAAATTTTGCTAAATTGGGGAATATGTTCGTATTACCTTTGGTATTTTGAAGTACCCAGAACAAAAATATACTACCATACTTTTTATTCTCAGATTATGAAAAAGCATTCGGCAGTCTTAACCATGACTTATGTTTAAATGTTTACACTGTTTTTAGTTCTGTCAAGAAAATATTCAAGAGGAGAACATAAAAGGGATAACAATTAACAACATTGAATTAAAGCAAATATTGTTTTCTGATAAGTTCACATACAAAAACTTTGGAAAAGAAATGCCGCAAAACATGAGACAATAATTATACCTAAACGAATACTATGTATATTATGTCCATTTAAAGTTTCGTGTTAAGCCAGGTTTTATGGAAAACTGACATTTTTTTCTTTCTTACAAGTCTATACTAGGCACTATATTATGACTTGCTTTTACGTTTCGATTTTTTTGGGGGAGGGGGTGTTGCTGATATATTTTTATAGTTGCATTCAAGGAATGTATAATTAACGTGTTCACCTCATTTTAAGCGCCTCAAAAAGCATCTGATAAAATGTAGCTTTAATGGATGTTGACGATAATAATCTTAGAACCAACTTCATTGCCAAGTAAGCTTGATGTTTTACTAAAAGACAACAATTACACGGAGGTCGTACGTTTTATCCCCGGGACTGTTGCAAATCTCATTACTATTGCGTAATGTTTAAATTTAATTCTCTCCCTAGAGAAAGTCCAATCACATATAAAAGAATAGTTTATATCTATTTTATAAGGCATCAGTTAATGGTGTGTGTTTTGTAGCCTTTTGTCGCATGATGTTTTCAAGATAGAACATATGGGTATTACTGTGTGCATTCCCATTCAAAGTTTCCCCTTTTGAATATACTAACTTAAGCCTGACTTTTTTATTTTAAGAAAATGAAACGAGACAAAAATACTTATTTTCGTTTTAAATATTTCGGTCATCCGAATTGAACTTTTGTTGCCATGGCAACCAAATGGAAAAGCCTTAAAAATCTTCCTCTCAAAAAACGCTTCTCAGATTTTAAATTTGTTTCACAGAAATATTTCTTTGCTATATTCCTTTAAATCATTCTCTTTCGTAAAAAAAACAACAAAACATGCCACCAGGAGATAGAGCCAATTTAGCTTATACGTGGCTATATTGAATATCTTCTCCTCTGAAACAGCTGACAGATAATTTCACAGCAATATACCTTAGGTGATCCTCTATCAAATCCTTTCAAACAATTATTTTTCGTTAAGGGCTGGGAGGGGGGGGGGGGGGGGTGTTAGTTTCCGTAAAACGACTATATAGAAAACTGCGAAAATCTTCTTTTCTCAAACCGCTGGTTTGATGTCAAAATAATTTGACAGCAATGTCCCCTGTATCAAATTCATCCAAGACATGTTTATTTGTTTTAAAACATAGCTGCCTAGGGGTGGAGCTAATTTCGTTAGGTTACTTTCTACCAGAGTCCTTTAAATAATTTCCTTTCCGTTAAAAACACGGCCTCCAGCTAATTGTCTCTGTGTGGTTATATGTGAAGCTTAAACAATCTTCACTTCTTAAGCTGTTGATCCAGTTTCAAAATGCAAATGTTCCTTGGGAGACTTCCAGATTCCTTCAAGGTTCTGCTACCATTATTTGTACTATTTTAATGTAGTGTCTAGGTAGCATATGTCCCCAATCAATCACCACCACTCCACACACACATTACTCCCTCGTATTTATAAAGTGGAAACTCTTAAAGTAGCCACTTCAAAATAACTCAACAGATACTTACTTGCAGACATTGTTCAAAAAAGCTGTGTAACACAGGTGAGCGATCTAGGACAATCATAGCACTTTTGTTACTAGAATGAAGACCAAAAACAATAAGAAGAAACAATGTCAAAAGTACTTAGTGCAATAAAGATTGTACTACTTACCCGCTACAAGAGTATAAGTATACTTCCGACAACCATAGAGTCTGTAGTTTATCCCATAGCAATATCATAAACATGTTCATGTTGTACACAAACTACTTCAATTCATAATTATTTCGGATTAAATAATCAATGATTAAGCAGCCCTAATTTAGCTCGTCGCCATTCATGTTATCTCATATTTGGTACTTGAATTGTAACAAATAGAGTGTGAAATCTGAAGAATATTATAAATATTACAGTTTGTAAGTTAGATATTTATAAAGTTGGCGAATGTAACTATTCACAACCCATTTTATAAATTTTGCATCCGAGGTGTACTTGTACTCTGATTTATAAAGTTACTTTTTCTGCAATGACATTTGTATATATTAGATATAAATTCATATATTCTCTGCATAGCCCCAGCTCCTGTTAACAGGTGGCTGTGAGGTACACAACCATTGTCATAAAACAGAAAACAAATCTACCAAACCCCCGCCCCTCCACAAAACAAGACGTCCTATGGCTTCGATTTTATTCATTTTTTGTCATGTGTGCATTGAAAAGACACTTGAAATGATTAAGAAAGCTTCTTATAGAAGTCTTGGATATTGAACAGAATGCCAAAAAACGTTTTCAATCGGAATCTAATTTTCTGAAAGTCAGTAATGACTTGTGCAAGCTAGCTGAAACTTAATCTATTCAGTGAAGCATGTGCTTTTTAAAATTATAGTACTTTGAAGACATGGCGTGAGAAAACACAATTAATACTGAATTTAAATGATTAACTAAGCTCTGACTACTTTTGGTTTTCCTTGAGAAAAACACATTGTTCTGAAAAATATCTTCCAACTGATTGCAGCTTTGCGTTTTTGTACACATTTGAAATAGTACAAGTGGAAAAAAAAACAATTTAACTTTACCCGCAGAGACCAATGTAACATACTTCATTTCAGATGATGCCTTTAAGCTATTTTGAACAACAATATTACAATCAATTTGTAAAAACAAACTTGAATATAAAAGATACTTGGGTTGAACTATTTGAATATCTTAATTTACAATAATTAAAAAATATCAAAAGAAATGAAACTGTCATTAATTATTCGTATTAATCAATCAAAGAATGCTGATGAAATTCATCATTTCAAATGCATCTCAGATGCTGCTCCTCGACCTAGTTCGGCTTTTCGTGATCTGGTGCTGAAACCTTCACTTGATTATTTTTCTTTCAATGCTAGTTCTATCATTTTAAATGTCACGTTTACACACAAGAAATATGTATATACACACATTTTCAGAGAAACAAATGTGAATGAGTGATTATAAAAAGTAATAAATCAGATGCTTAGAGTATATCTCATTTCAGAAACCTGTTTGTGCAGTTTGTAGTATTCAAGTATACAATTCGAGATTTTAATGGATATATATACACATCTCAATACTGAAATAAATAGAAATGATTTATATATATCAACATTCCGTGTAAAATGACGTTTATTTTGCCCCGTCAATGAAATCAATACTACAAAATATGAGTATGGTTGGAAATGAAATTTAAAATAACATAATCGGTTTAATAAAGTTTAATATTATCTTATACTATAAAACCGTCTCTCAAGTAACATTCATAACTATAGTTTACGTGACCAACTACCAACAGAATGCTGGACAATTAAACAACACACACCTTTAAAATAAATTAGCTATAAGAACATCATTTATATTACAAGTTCAATCTCTGTACTGATAACTGTAGTTAGAAACGACAGAAACTGGGTAACCTTATTTTAGTTTAATAATGTATTCTGTGCAGCACACTTGTATCCCGTGATATTTCTGTCATTGAAAAACTATGTAGTTTTGATATAGATTTACAGCTTCCAAAAGTGTATGATAAATAATATTCACACATTTAATGCAGAGGATTTTCTGCGATATTTTTATTTATTATTGTTACAACAGGCCTAAATTTAGTACTGTACAATACTTCTAATGCACATGTTTGATGTAAATCATTTGTTATGTAAGTATGTTTAATTAACCTTCACGAAGTTAAAGCTGTTCATTTGCTACTTACAATTTGTAACTTTCGTTACATCGTTACGTATTTCTTTAACAACACATAAACCATCATATAAAACGCAAAAGCCGCATAGTCATGAAGTTTATTGCACATAAGAGATAACCATTTTTATGAATACTGTTATAGGAGGGACGTATTGGCTTTCATAATATGTGCATGAAAAACAATGCAAAAACTGCTGTTATATCACTAAAGTAAGTTCAAAGAAGTCAAACATTACGCGATCAACTACAATATAACACACTTTTTTTCTTAAACAACATGAAACAAATACGATAGCAGTGCCAACTTCGAGATAAAATCTTTTAAAAATCATTTATATTATTGCTGAACTTAAGGAATGTTTACGAATTTTCTCGCTCAACCTGTTGGGGTTTTCTTTGTTGTTTTTTTTTTCTCGTCTCAGTGTAAAGTTAACCTTTTAATAGGTTTTAAAATACGCAGCTTACATTTTAATCTTGATGTGATAACAACATTTTTCTGTTTAGCATTAATTTATACTTTAAAATTTACTTCGTACATTAGATTAAACAACGTGACTTTATAATAATTTCGTTACTTAAAATACAACCAACAGATACATTCCAACAATAACCTTCCCTATCCAAAACCTAATTTTGTCATTGTCCCTCCTTTATCACCTTCTTGTGTTTCTTGGCTTAAATCCCTCTTGTACCTCTATACTTGAAAATTCCTAACAGTTTTATTGTATTTGCAAGAGAAACTTCCTTTGATTTCACTTTGGATGTTTTATATTTATTACAAGAAATTCTGTAATTTGACCATTTCTTATAACTCATATTTGTTTCATGGATTATAGAGCTGACTTCATGCAACTTTACAATGGAATTTTGTATAAGCCTATTCTAGGGACATTGACAGCCTCACACTTTATTACCTGTACATACTCAAAATAAAGGGGTCTTGGTTGTGTTACATGCTCACAAAGGATAACATATTATTGAGATCGTACCACGAGTTCTTTGTTCTTTGCGTACTTTAAGTGCTAGTTATGCATGTTAAAGTAAACAATGGACTTAAGATACAGGAATGAAAAGGATGACAGTCGGTCTTAATCATGACAGGCAGCGGGTGCGCATGAATTTGTGATGCATGGCATTATTAAGTTTGTTACAATTTTGTAATTCCTAAAGAAGGAAGAAAAAACAAGATTAAAATATCCAACAGTGAAAGCCAGATTCCAAAACCGCAGCCTCCCAAAATCTTAACCCAGCATGCGGACGTGCACACGCCCTGCACACACAGACACACTGGACAAAACGAACAAATAAAGGAACACATTGGGGAACCGCCTTCGAACGGTTAGCGGCAAAACTACCATTGAGAAATTTAAACCGGTTTATAGTGCACCTAACCTCACTCTTACCCCCATCAAGTTTCAAAGTCACAGAACAATGTAAACACACGCAATGGCATCAGAAGACATTTTACAAGTCACACTTTAGCAGTGTTTCTATAAGTTAATAATATTCAATCCTATGTTAAACTCTATTTGAACACATATTATGCCTGTGTGGTACTTATATTTCTTAAGTAGCCCAAGCCCAAGATTACAGACATCTTGCGCGCCATGCCGAATAAGATTTTCCGCTATTTATCACGCATATTGATGTCATTTGTATTTGTTGTATTTGACATAATAGTATCTATAGAAACATGAATGTTACTAATGTGGATGCATCTTTTTAACAATCTTGCAAGCCAGTAAACTTTTTTTTAATATTCTTAATGAATATGAAATTAGTAAAAATTAAGCAATACCATTCCCCATTTAAGACATTCTGATGGTTACCCATGCAAACCCGTGTCATTGTTATGTTGTTACTAGTGCCTAATCGGTGTTTGCTTTGCGGAAATTTGCATTATAAATCATATAAGAAACTTGGAAGGTTCTTATTAGAAAACTTAGTTCCGTATTCAAAAGGAATTTAACAGCTCTACCCCATACACTAAAATAATACAAACACGAAGTAAAACTCCTTTCATTTACAGTACCTGGTTCTGATATCAAAACAAATCTAATATTATGAATTTTGCTTTTGAGCTAGTCTCAGGAATATGTTTTTCCTCTTTCAAACATCTGCAGCTACTGGTGCGTGCTACACCAAGTTATTGAATTAATGCAAATGTTTTACCTGTATTTGAAAAATTGATGTTCATATCGCGTATCTGCTTGTTGCTCTTACATCAGTATTGTTTAAAACTTTCGAACACATCGTTTGACACACTTCCTTTACAATCTCGAAAGAGGCAATAATATACCTACCAACATGGACCATGGCTTTCACTTATTCTCATATCAAACACAACTTGTAGTAATACTAAATGACCTTCTTTCACCCACCTTCTGTTGATAACTGTAAAACTGATATCATCATTACTGTTCCCAACACGAATGATTATTCAGACTTGTAAGTTGAAGAACCAACCTATACATTGGATAGAAACATTTTAAACAAGAGATACAGCAGAGTGAATTTTCAAAGCAGGCTCCGATGTTTCCAGATACGGTCTCGTGCCAATGCAAATATTATGCATTCTGCAAATATATTGACTAGGGTTTATCGCTTTGTTCTGTTTGTTCTACAGATATGTTTGCTTGAATAAGTTCAAAGTTATAAAAATTAAAAACTCCAACTGAACGATTGTCAGAAATGTTGAAAGTAAGAAATATGGCAAACTAGAAACAAGCAAAGTGGCGGCCATTTTGAATTTCAATTTCCGCCATGCCAAGAACCTAACACTATGGAACCAATACTTTTTGTATTTTGAATTGTATTTAGAAGAACATTTTTACATCAGATATCGCTATTTGTTTTCTTTTTGTTTGAAGTTTTCCTACATAAAGACTTGATATAAATTGTATTATCGACCGTACCTCTCAATGACGACATCAGGAAATATTTGACATCACATTTCATTCCTATTCAATGAATGAAAAATAACCATAAATCTGCAAATATTCTTCTGACTTCTATAAATAATGCAGTTACCTTACACAATAACATGCTGAAGCTGATGGGATTAATATCATATACAATAATACTGAAAGCAGTCTGAGATATTTTTCTTTCAATAGACAGACAACTTTTGGTTATGACCTTTCCTTCAGAAAAACAATTCAATAAAGTGCGTTTTGAAGTGCTTTAGTTTTCTTACTTGTGGCTCATCTTTTATTCTATTCATCCAAGACATGCTTTGAAAGATGATATCATTTTGAAATGATTGTATCAAACGATGTCATTCAGTGCTTATATTTTATGTGAAGGGGTCTTCGTATTACTGGTGGTTGCGTCCTTTTTATGTATTGTGTATTGCAGGGGTATTTTATAGAAGATTGGTAAAAATAAATCACGTTTATTTCTTATACGTAAGCCTTCACTATGAAACAAAGCAGCATTTCAATTATACGAGAAAAGTCTCAACAAGCTTAAAGGTTTCATCTTGAAAGTTTTGTAATTCTGTATTTGAAAATACGCAAATAAGTAAATAGCTTTTAAGCCTAAAACGCCAATAAAATTCCATTTTGTGGAGAACTTTCAAAATATTCATTTATACAACGTAATAAAGTCAGTATTGTATTTTGTAAATAGTTTCAGCACCACCATGAAGTATACTTAAAGTAAGTTTGTGTGGTTAATAACCGTTACCTATTACTCGATATAATAATAAAAAGAGATTAAATGTACATCGCACGTCGTTTTGATTTCTTTTTCTTCTATGCTAAAATAACAAATTTCAAGGCAGCTTATCTATTGTAAATGATTTAGTTTTGGCACGGGACTGCGGAGTCTATGAAGAGCTTGAAATAATGTCTGGAATCCAACTTGAAAGTTTGAAAGTTGCCACAACATTGTGACATAAAGTATGTCACTGTGGTATAGCACATCAGAGGCTACGACAATTCCATACACGTTTTTTTTTATTTTGCGTCATTAAGCTTTTAAATACGTATAGTACTGCAAATCAGCTGAAATTACTTGCATATTTCGAGGGGTAACTGGTCTATGTGTTGCAACGATAACATTTATATATCAAAATGTTCGTCAGGGTCTGTACTTTCTAGAACTGCTATTCATTTGGTTCCATCTGGATGCAAAGTCAGAGAAATCCAAGATGGCCGCCAAGATGGCTGCCAAAGCACAAACAGTTAGGGGATGTTAATATTCATTACTTTCCCTTTCCATGATTTGATTCAAAAAGGCATATATCATCTTTTATGGTAGAAATAATACCATTAATGCGATATAAGTGTACTTTGATTCTATTTTTCATTGTTTTTTACGTTTTCTTATTTAAAATATGCAAAATCAAGCTCAAAATTAGGGGTTAGGGTTAGCATTTTCATATGTAGGATAACAAAGGACACAAAAAATGTTGATTTCAAGCCGAAATTGTTGTTCCGAGTATGTTTATTTAGATCTTTCATCAAATAAAAGAACAACCAGTGTGTTAGAATTAAGCTGTAGGGTTTCAAGAGTGGGTGGGGTAATTTTAATGCATTTCAGATGCACCTTGTATAGAGTTAGGTTCTACAGTTATTACGTTATATTATAAATGAAAAAGCAATAATATCTAATTGATACATTTACTCGGTATACAGTAACAAAGTATTTAACTTAATGCCAAGTCAAAATTTCAATATATTAACCAAAATATGGTCTGAATTGGCTGCCAAAATGGCATCCAGAATGGCAGCCAAAATGGTGATCGAAATCGGGATCAAAATGTTGTATATTTTACTCTAAACTGATAGCTGTGTGCTTTCACATCAGTATTTACTAAATACAAAAAACTTCTGTAGACTTTTTACTAAAATCATCATTCAAAACAGATAAAATGATGAATTACTTAGTAAGCTAATAAATGTATCAGCCGCTAGTATACATTGTATGTTTACACTAACTAGTCATTATATGCTTTTACATTTTACAAAAAAACACTGTATTCCATGAAATGTCACATTATTATGACATAGTAATATATTCTCAATTTCCTAAAAGACAGCTACTATATTATTTCTTCATTAGTAAGAGTGTACACATGTATACATTTTAATGAATAAATTGTCTTTAGAGTTTATCTGCTGACGCAGTGGACCACACATATCCTTCAGTATATATGAAAATATAAATTTATATACATGCACAAGAAATTTACAAGGTGTTAGTATATATTCCAAGTATCAGTACTATATGAATAGAAAATCGGGATCGATCCTTCTACGATAACATGCGATATACCAAATGAGATATATACTATCGAATTAAAAAAGTGTGTACTTCCGGCACGTGCACAGAGCGTCTGACTTCGGATTTTTTGGAAGAATACGCCTTTTCCTTGTGCTTATAAGCGTCCACATAATTTGTCTGAACTACAACTACAAATATGGATATATTGTTTATATACACGTAGTGTGCACTTGTAAATAAAAGTACACAGTGAGCACAGTTCATATAGCTCAAAATAAATATACATCTCCGGAGGGTGCGCATATCCAACAGGCGGAAATTAACTGTAACTCAATATAACATGGGCGGTGTTTTTTTATTCAAAAATGTACATTTAAATTGATGGGGAATCGATCCTTTACGTAGCAATGAAAATCTGGACCGATCCCTCCACGGTAACGTGCGATATACCGAATGATCTTTTACTATCGAATTAAAATATTATGTCCTTCCGTGCTGTCATTAGACAGTTATTTTCAAATGTTATAGGATGAGTTGAAGTCGGACTCATTCCGGATTGAGGTAGTGCCTTATTTCATATTTTTAGAACTGTTGCATCATATTATATGCATATACATTCATACATTATGTATGATAACAAAGTCAAAATCTTTATGTACATATATAGCTAAGTTCTTTTTAATATTAACATTGTCGGAAGTCATTTATTCAATAAATCTTGGCGTACTTAGTATTGACCGGATATATTTCTTTATATATTTTTTCCTGAAATCATTAAATGCGAGCATTCTTAAACAAAAATAAACTCATCCTTTAGGTACTGCAATAGTGACATTTTCATTCAGTTTAAGGAATTGGATAGGTTACTATCAAAGCTATTAACTAGAAACTTTAAATAGTTATTCATTATCAACGTCTACACCAGGAGAAACAATCCACTATAACTCTTATTTGAATTTTGACAGAGTTATGCCCCTTTTTAACTTAGATTCTTTTGGTTAAAGTTTTTGATAAAGTCAAATATCTCTGTTACTATCAAAGCTTTGGACTTGAAACTTAAATAGTTATTTACTATCAAAGATAAAAGGTAAGAGCAGATTTTTCGGAAGCACAGAGCACCCCAAACACAGCCATAGTACCATGCATCGTAAAGTAAACAAAAAGATACTGTAACGGAAAAATATTGTAGACGGGTTGCTTCAAAAACCAAACAAGTACATTTTAATTATAACTATGCAAAATACAGAAAAGGCGGAAGGGTAAGGGATAGATACAATGTCGGGGGAAAGTGGAGCAAGGATGAATATTCAAAAGGGAAAGCCACATTCCTTAAACGCAGTAACCCAACAATGCAAACCACAGCAGTGCACATCCAAGTACAAAAGACAAACACACACAACTAACAAACACACAAGTACGAAAAACAACAACGTTGGCAATGCCCAAGACACACATTTACGCACGCACTTACACACAAACAAGCAGGCCAAAATAATGGTGGGTACAATAACTCACTCCTAGTAAAATGGGAGGGGTGCAAATGCAAGGTGGGTGTAAATGCAAATGCAAAGTCTACGCTAGGAGAAACAATACCCACAACTTTTATTTGACTTTTGACAGAGTTATGCCCTCTTGTTAACAGTTTAGTTTTGCTAATGAAGTCCAGGTTAATGGTGTATAATTTACTACAAATGTACACAATGTATAAATGTGAAATGAGTCGTATTCAAAAAAGAAGCATGTCAATATTAAATAAGTATTTTGAAGTTGGGGTCATGCTGAACAAAATGTTTACGAATATATACTTCTTAACATATTATCATTAAATTAATAATAAATGCCACTGTATTCCAGCATACATTGTTTTGTTGATCCAATTCTATAATGTATCAAATATCATATCTGTTTTCTGGCATAAACAAGGTGGTAACTTTCTATTCATTATCCGAGCTCATTGTCATTACCTATATTCAGTGCGAACATAGCGATCGCATATACTAAAAGCGACTGTCCCGGTTACGCGTAACTATTGTAAGTAATTCAAACGTTCTACGCGCTTCGCATGTCAACAAAAATGTTACAAAAACTGTATGACCAAAGTACACAAAAATTGCGAATCATAATTATATCTCACATTGCACTATACACAAAATGTAGCTTTTGACAGCAAATTGCTACATTATTTTTGAACAGCCCTCGTAGAGATTTGACTGTTCTCCAGCACTAAAATGTTTATAACTTAACAGGAACCTACTGTAAGAACTTAGTTTTAGAAAGGTACACATTTTTTTCTAATGATATTCGCTTTTTGTGAAATATTATGATCATTTTATGCTGAATTTACAGCCAATGTCACTAATGAGGCTGAAATGATAATTGTTAATAAAAAGAAAAAGAAATGTTCCAGAAATTTTGAATTGTTAACACAGTTTAACATATAAAGAGTCATCTTTGAAATTTACACCAACCCCAAACTTGTGAAACAAAAGGTATGGCACACTGAAGAGAGTGTTCACTGCTGTAATACATGTAATTAGTATTTGAACTATAAAAGCAAGTAACGTAAGTATCGATACATACGTTACTGAGAAAACGCTGAAATACAAAGGATTGCCATTTTGTTTGTATATTAATGCTATAGATAACAGATTTTGTGCTGAATATATTCGCGAAATATGCAGACAAATAAGGATATACATTAGAAACATTTTGCCAACAATCAAGGACCAAATGAAGAATATGTTGGTATATTTAAACTAAAAGTGGTGGCCATATATTGATGAGGAAATTTTGTTATACTTCTATATTCATACAGTGCATTTCATGTAGTGTTTCTATACAATTGGTATGTTTCTACACAATTGGTATAACCCGTTAAAGAATAACAGTGGTATACAAAAAAGCAAATCAGTAACAATTTGCAGGCATTAGAAAACATCAGTACATACGTTACCGGTTCTAACGTATGTATCCTTGCACTTCGTGAAACATATGAACATGTATTCAAGATTGCTTGTACATATATTTAAAAGGAAAGAACATCAGGCAAGAGAATGCTTGCAACAAATAGAGCCATTGGGAAAATAATATCCACTATATCTATTATCAGTAAGAAGGTTCCCATCAAATCTAATCAAATTCGAGATTATTAAGTTAGATTTTTTTAATATAATGACCTCAAAAAACAACTCAAGACAATGAAAATCTAAACAAGGAGGAGGATATTAAACTAGTTCTAATGTTTATGGCATCGTTTATATCAGTCACGTAAGCATCTCTCTGATAATCTGAACTACATACAGATTGCCTCTTGTTTGTAAAATAAATATCCTGTTTATGAAAGTGTTTTACATTTTCTTCCAGAACAAGCAGTTTCCTAGACAATTATTGCTTTTTTGTTACTTTTAGATTTAATTTGTAACATATGTATCAACCCATTTCTAACCCTAGAGTAAAGATCAAAAGCAGTTCAGTATATATAACATGTAACTCTGTAATGTTACTTTTTTCTTTCGCAGTAACACAGATAGTCAAAAAATATATCGACATTTTTTTTTCATCGCTATGTCCTATAATTATTGATAGTTACGAATGTATCAATAAACTGGGGTCAAGCATATAACATATGCTAAGATATGTAAAAAGTGCATTAAAGTGCTAATCATTAAATGTCTACTAACTCCTGTTGACAACTGCTTAATCATATGCTACATTATTACAATATACACTGGACAATTAGAAAACCACAGACCATTAAACACACAATCTATCAAGTGGTGTCAGTAACGTATGTATTGATTTGCACAATGTAGATTACTTGATAATATTTTACAGTAGTGTACAAGTTGCAAGAATTGAATGTCTAAGTTCTTGTTAAATGGAATGGATATTTCGATGATATTCAACGAGGCTATGCTATGAAACACCTATATTGCCATATTAGTGACATTCGGTGTTTATCAAACTTACATTAAGTATTCGTCTATTGTTAGTCACAATATGGGATAATCCTTGTTTAGCCATGGCCTACAAATTATGTGATTTATCGCAACATGTACCTTACTGTTATAAAAGTTGTAAATCCATGTGTAATATTGTAAGAGTCACCAAACTGTATAGGTAAAATAGCAACATGAGCATCAGTTGAAAGGAGTTTAAATTTCCCCACTTACTGTTTATATACACCATTGCATCATAAAACCCACTAATTGTCAAAAGTATGGCCTTTAAATAAGTGTCTATACACTGTTCATTAATTTCAAATGAAAATAACATATGTTTGTGTGTTCTGTTTTAAAACAAAAATGAAATTGTTTACCCCAACCCTTATTTTTAAGCTTAATTTAGCATATCTTAGGTGACAAAAGTAATAAAAAACGACAAAATAGTAACAACGTACACTTATATCCCATGAGTAACATTATTTCTAACTTTTAAGATGATGTAAATCATCTGAAACTCAATAGTGGGAAGGGAAATTAGTGAATATGAATATTCAATAAATATTTGTGTTTGGCGGCCATCTTGGCGGCCATCTTGGATTTCTCAACTTTTGCGTCCAGATCAAACCAAATGAATAGCAGTTCCTGAAACTAGAGACCCTGACAAACATTCTGATATATAAAACTTTCTGTTGCAACACGTAGACCAGTTCGGTGCTCTAAACCTCTATAGATTTGCAGCACTAGTAGGCAATATCGTATAAAATATCGAAAGTTTTTCACGAACAGACGGTTCAATTTAATTTTTTCTGATTATAAAAGACACAATTAAAATTCATGGTAAAAACTGAATGAGGTATCAAAATGTAAGTCATGATTTCAGAGGAATAATTTTATTCTGTTAATTAAGCATTATAAGACTTGCCAGATTTTATTTACTTCACAACAGCGGGTGTTAAGTGCCGTGTGGTGGCGGCCGACTTCATCTCAGTGTTGTTATATTTTCTGGTCCTTCGGGATCATTGATTTCAACTCATTTAGATTTGAAGATTGAATACTGCTTAAGCGGTGCTACGGGGCGTTAGCAGTGTTGCATTTTCCATTACTGCTCATGAACAGACTCAATCAAACCGAGTCTGCAATTTTCACTGTTTGCCTTGTTCTCAGTGCTTCCGAGGGATCTACTTTCCAGATTTCATTTGCTCATAGGCAGGCTGTAATGTCATAAAGTACGTTTTCATTTGTAAATTGTAAAACTAAATTAGTTTTAAAAATCGTCGTATTACATTTAAGACATAAAAATGATCAAACAAATGCGTAGGAGAGATTTAAATGGTATATAAATAAAGGATTATTTAGAAATTAGCATTAGGAATAATATATATAGAAAATACACTTACCGAGCGAGGGTTAATGTATGAATGGGTACAGCATAGTTGTAGACTAATGTAAGGGTTGCTGATTCATGTATAGCCCTACTATTGTCATTGGTTGATATGTACATGTCCAAGTACTTGACCCAGTTGTAAAGATATCTTATGTAGACACAATTTACTAAAATACATACCATTGCAAATGTGATAGTACTTCCTCTTGAAAACGAAATTCGTAGCGTTCAGTTTTCTTGAATTCATGCCTTACGTGCACTATTAACTTTTCAGGCAGTAAAAATGTTATCGATATCCTGTCTATGCAAAAATATAAATGTTTATTGAATATTGATACGTTTTGTGGAATTTCCATACATTGGTATCTCATACAAGCTTTTATGTATATATTTTTCTCCAATTAGAAGCGTCTAAAATTTACCATAATTTATGAACTGCATAGAGGAAGCTAGACAATTTGGTTTTATCTGAAACCATGGTGGAATTATTAAGCTTTTTTTAAGACTAAGACTTTTAATCCTTATTCATAATCGTAAAATCTGTTTCACATTTACCCCTTTACATTTGCTATGAACGTGGTATTTTAGTAGCATATAATAACACAGTAATATACAATGAACAAATATGTAACACTCCTGTCTTAAATAGTATGTATTACGCATAGATTCATAGACAAATTAAATCACTACTTAACGATAAGAAATGATTTACTGATGCAGAACATATCTAAAAATATAACAAGTTTACAGAACAATTAATCTACAAACGATCGAAACACATTCAACTTTGTTGCGTCGCTCATGTGAGAAAACATCTCTACCAACTTAACGAATTGTGCTTATAATGATCATGATAAATTAAGTTAAATATCAATTTGTCGACATCACTTTGACACTAGAAAACCGATTTTCTCGTGACGTATTCATTAATTGTTAGTCTCTGTATTTGACAAGAAGCAATCAGATATCCGCTTTCGTATCTCCTGCATTTCATTAACAATATGCAAAGGAAGGAAGGATTATGTTAGACTATAAAGTACGGTGTCCTTTTCTGGCCACCTTGAATCCCGCGAAGTTTATAACGCGATAATCATCGTGCTAGAAACCACGCGAGGATTGTTGAATTTCGCATGTAGTATTGTTTAATGAACAGAAAAGATATAGTAGCGAAATTTATGGGCTAGCGATAATTCTGACGTTAGACATGCGAAATTTAAAGACAAGCGAACTTTTGTTAATAGGCGGGAAATAACCGGTGCTCCCGGTGTTTTGTGATACTGGTATGACGGCTCATCCGGTAAAATTTATGTAATAAAACTTAAATCAACATCTACTATTATTTTCTAAATACACAGTAGCTACCAGTGTTTTCCGCAATCTCTTTCACGTCGTCTTCACTTCGACCCGCCACTTTTGTCGGTCCGCACATTAGATCAGCATCGGCAAAATCATCCTACATGAATGAATTGTCCTACCTGCTCAGAAATTTTATTCTAGGACTAAAATCCCGAGAATTTTTAACTTAAATTTTGCATGTGCTCAACTTACAGTACTCTACATGCGAAATGTATACGATAAATTTTATCGTTCTAAACCTAGAGAGAAGTGATAATCATCGCGTGCTACAAGCGAACTTTAAGGTGGCCTGAAAGGGACACCGTAGAAAAGTAACTGAAACATTGTTTCACACATCTTTCGCAGATGGTACAGATAAAAATGTGGGTTCTGCTTAGGATAAGAAAACATCAATTAAGATTGAGAAATGGTTTTCCTTTTTGCATCAGGCGATCTCTAATTTTTTAGCCTTTTTGGTATATCATTATTATCAAAATGCTTCCATATCTAACAGAGCATAACATGTATCCTACTGGAACGTTTGAGTTACTACAAAGTAATCGAGAGTAGAATTTGAAGACATGCTATTTCTTTACTGTAAGGTGTGCAGGAGTATATCATTTCTTTATCGTGTGGATGTAATTGTTTGTTCCTACGAAAAAGTATTTTATTTTAACAGCATACAGATAAATATGTTTAAGAAGGTACTTTCTGAAAATTTGACATAAACTCAAAACTTTACTAGATGGATTCATGCCTAATATGAGTAAATTGTAATTTGGTAAAAGCATTGATATATAATGTTAGTCTGAATAGAATTCTTTTTGGTCTTCGCATTTACTCTATATCCGTACTTAAATCACTCATCATTTGTATTGATATTTTCATTCGTCTTTATCTATTCATTTATTTATTTATGCATTTCACATTATTATAAATCTGCTAAAATGAAAAACGAATTTACCAAGGGAAAGGAACATTTTTGAATATTCTAAACGATAAATTAAAAATTTGTTTTGGTGTCTTCTTTAAACAGAATACAAAAAACTTGTTATAAGATTGTAGATTTTGTTAGATGTTCTACTGTAATTACAAGTCATTCAACGATTACAGTGAACAGCTGCACAAAACTTCAGGTTATATTTGTCATATCATCGAAAATGAAAGGAAATACAAAACAATGATAAATGCGCCTCCAGACTGTTGGAAAGCACGTTTTAAGAATCAGCCCCATCAAACTGCAACACCATAGCCGTGTTTGTATAAATTTGTGAATAAGCAACATTTACACAAATGTACATAGTGGATCCTCTACTAGTAAAAGTGTTGATCACAAATGAAAAGTTGTGTCTCAATCACACTAAACGAAATATTTCATAAAATAATCGAATACGAGAGTTGGTGAAGAAGTAGTATCACTGCCACAATAAAATCGTGCATAATGCAAAGAAAACAAGCAAATTCGATGAATTGGTAACCCCCGCCAAAAGGGCTTGAGGTGAGGAATGGCAAAAAAAATTAAGGATGTTACTAAGAAGCAAATATTTTCATTAGTCAAAATCAGTGGGAGGGGGGAGGGGGAGGCGGGGGGCAGCTGGGGTGACCGGGTGAGGGTACAAAATTTCACATGTTGATTATTAATACTGATGGAAAATTAAAAATTAAAAAAAAATGGGTGGGGAATGGGGATGCATGATAGGGGTGGTGTGCAAGACTGAGTGGAGAGTAAGGTGGGGGAAAGGTACATTTGCATGCTAATAAATTTTCATGGAAGGTTTGAATTTTTTTTTTTAAAGAATGAGATTTTGCGGGGGGGGGGGGGGGGGGGGGGGTGAGGAGAGGAAGGGAAAGGGGTGTGACCAAGGAAGATGGTGACCAGGTGTGGATACAAAACTTCACATGTTTATAATAAATGTTCATGGAAAAAAATGAAAGAAGTTTAATGAAATTCTACTGATTGGTTGGTTTGTTAAGTACCAATCTGTAGATTTTTAAACAATTAAAGGGCAATAACTCTATGGAAAATTGACCAATTGAAAAACAAAATGACAGACATCATCGAAGTATGTTGGTTCAGATTTATTTCAAGTTTTATTTCTACCAGCTTATTACTGAGAAATGGCTGCAGACGTGGATTTTTCGTTTAATCAAGGGAAATAACCCTAAGGGAAATCGACCAATCAAAAAAAAAAAAAAACAAAAAAAAACAAAAAAAATTTAACGGGCATCATCACAGTATGTTGGTGCATGCTTATTTCAAGTTTTATGAAATTCTACCTGTTAGTTATTGCGAAATGGCTGCAGACGGACATTTTTTGGCATTTTTGGCATTTTTCATTAAATCAAGGACAATAACTCTAAGGGAAATTGACCAATCCAAAAATAAAATTAACGGGCATCATCGCAGTATGTTGGTTCATCATTATTTCAAATTTCATGAAATTCTACCTGCTAGTTAATGAAAAATGGCTGCGGACGGACATTTTTAGGCATTTTTTCAGTAAATAAAGGGCAATAACTCTAACGGAAATTGACCGATCCAAAAAAAATTGACGGGCATCATCGCAGTACGTGATTTATGTTTATATCAAGTTTCATGAAATTCTACCTGCAAGTTACTGGGAAATGGCTGCGGACGGACGCACGCACGGACAGAAGGACGGACAACGCCATTTCAATACCCCCTCCCGATTTCATCGGCGAGGATAATAACATATAACCTTGATCTATTTACAATATTTATTATATTATAAACAAGATATTTACTGCGTACGTACTGAGACATCAACATATATGGAAAGTATACCTCTTTTAAAAGACGTTATATCAGAAACTAAACAAAAATGTCACTAAGCAGTAAGTCATAAGCACTACAAAGGGTAGTTGAAACTGCGATTACGTCACTAAATTTTAAAGCAGACAGACGTCACTTTGCGTCAGTATGATTTTATATGATTTGTTGTGCTATTTTGATGCTAATGATTGATTGTCTATTGTTTTTCCAAATCATGATATGCATTTTATGGCGTGCGGTTAAATGTCATTGGTTTATAACCTTGAACTGCACTGTGTTGTATACAAATAACCTTTTAACTATTTTCAGAACGTACAGCTTATTACGTATTTTTCATGACAAAACAACGATGCATAAATGCGCTATGGACGTAGTGAATTCCTTTTTGAACTAGAAAATTGTTACGACAAAAAGTTTCACGAACAATCTTCTTATGAATCTAGGTTTAAAATTTAATATATCTTCTCTCTGTTTCACATTTTTAACCAGTCAAAGCCAATAAATTGTCTATGTATTACAGTGTATTTTATGGTTTAAGTTAATTGAAGATAATAGTTTACATTCTGTATGGATAACATGGGTGTCTATTGTGGACCTAGTGTACACGCACTTCAAACATAATTATGTGTTTGATGTTCAGTTTGAGATTACTTATATTGCAATGAGTATTTGTTTTTTTTAACTCACACTGTTTCAATAAATCATCTAACATTGTTTTACAATGCAGGTTTTCATTGGGCAAAGCCTTCTAAAATTCACATATTTGATTGACGTCATGTATGTATCTAGAGGAAGTCAGTCAATGATTTACCATATCGGTTAGTACATACAGTATTGGAACTGGAATGGTGTATCTATATATAGTTTTCATTGAAAAGTGGCAAAACTCCAGCATAAGTCACATTCCAAGTACACAGTGGCCCGTACAGCACCCACATTGAGATTGCGATATGTGTAGGTATATTCACGTACATTGGTGCTGAGTATATGCAAACAACACAAGCAAATGAACACAGGCCCTTACCATGTTCATACATCACAAGTCAGTGTACATAAAATTATTACCAGCCAGAAGTACGATACAATGTGAAAAACATGTTTTCTGTACATGTCGCAATTCGAAACATTCACATCACAAAAGCATATATTCAATACTAAACATCATAAATAACTACTTAACTGATATGCATACTATTGCATCCTTGAGGTCAAATAAGCGGAATGCAGTTCAAAAGAAATAATTCGAGTACTGGTGCTCTTAGCCAAGCATTTAGAAATAAAATTTAGGATAGTTCAAATATGAGTCTAAAATGTATAATTAAGAACACCGATAGACAGGCAAATTACACAGCATTACTAAAATCTTGTAAAAACATTTGTTAAATAGGATAAGTATAGAAGATTCCAGGTTCAACATATTCATAAGTGTCTAACAGGCAATATAATTATCTGCATGGATAAAATGGATCATCTAAAAGCCGTTTCCAAAGTGTGTCATAAATAATGTTAATCTTATGAGCTTTAAAGCATTAGTAACTAATTGTCGGCTAATCAGCTATTTTAAGTATGTTCTTACGATACATGCGTTTAGGGATAACGCCATCTTTGTGTATTGTGTATTTTGTACCTTTAATATGTATTATTCATTAAGTAAAACTTACGAGTTTGTCCCAAAAGCATTATGATCTTTTACCTTGAAAATGTTATACCCTTAATTATTCTTTACAGATCAATCAGCACCACATGCAAATGTGTACCAAATCAACATGGAATTTTTCTCTTTGTATTTTCAGCTATGCCTCCATATATATCCTACATACAGGCCTTCTGTTTTCTAGAGCTTCTCAGATATTATTTTATCATAGGTAATTAGATTATCGAGAAATATGCACGAGTTCTGCTCTCGATGCAAATCTAATGATATTTTCGTAATATACACATGTACGCTAAATGTTTTCATGTAAATGATAAATGTAAATGATTAAACGTTATTATTATACAAGATCGAGTATGCAAAAGTTAATCGATATGTTGATGTCTGATAATAAGTCAATATTACTAAACTTGGCGAAATACATTAAACTAGCTTTTACTCATAAAATATCCTTATTACACAATTAATTACATTTCATCCTCTGTTTTGTTTTGTTTACTTCTTGCACGTGGAGTATAGCCTGTAAATGTTGTTATTTGGTACTGAAAGTATTACTTTCATAGTTGTAGTGGCATAACAATTAATTGTGTATTTGATTTTTTATGTATTTTTGATGATGTACTTTGTACAAGTCGAAATAAAATGCTTCTTCTTATATAACCCTTTCTTTAAAATATTTGAGTAAAATTGAAACGGTCGCTGTTACGCGCCCAATATGAAATATGCAGGGCAGTAAGAAAAACTATGGACGAGTCCGGGGCCCTATTGTACGTAAACGGAGATTGGGACTACGAATAAATAAAAACTGTTATTTTTTAGCAATAAACACAGGATTGGATCACAAAATACAACCTGAACCTAGCATTATGTAACTGATTATCGTTAATGAAAAAACTGTTCGGATGTGTTTACTGTAAATTAAAAAAAGAAATTAGCAAATTGAACTGTGTGTGTTGATACATATTATAATTAATGATAATGCATCACATGCATAAAGATTTTAGCTTAAGTTTCAAAGCTATAATTCAGTTGGATAGTTGACCGACAAATTAACACTGTATATTGGAACAGAATGGTCACATTTGTGCTAACGATGTTTCAAAATGTAAGATTTGAATGTGGAAAGATGGGGCACTAAATGTAAGGAAATATAAAAAATTGTAAACAAATTAACAAATTGTTGAAATTAGAGCTACGTATTCTTTAATACTACACTTTAAATTTCATACTAAATAACATGCTGAGAAAGTGCAAGTACAAAGATCCAAAAGAGAAACTGTAAATGAAACCTAAAGACGTTTATTTCAGGCAATAGACAAGCGCATTTACTGTTCCCATTACGTACACATTGCACGGAAATAAAAACCGACATTAAAACTGATGAAGAGCCTCATTTAAAATGATATATCGTTGCGGCTATATTTCTAATATTTATGATTCAATGGAGACAAATTTGCAACAGTTGAAATTAATATTTTGTATTTTGATGCTCTTCTTTGAGCTTTTCAAACAATCATTTACTGTTATTATTTCATATTTAGCATTTGTAGTATAAAACATTATAGCTATATAAGTATACTAAAAGAAAAGTGAAATAATTGTTTTAATTCTTAGTGGTTTTAGACATTACACTAAAATTAAAGATTTGTCGAATTTGTATTAACCATAATGGCATTTTCAATGGAATTTCAAACTGCATCATAAATGATCTTGTTGTAAAAGACACTTTATAATCAATAAGTTATTCTAACTATAAAAAAGCTGATGAAATGACTTTTTCTTAGGCAAAAACAAGCATGGTGCATCCAGTTATTTTATTGTCGTCACTGCAAATAGATGATATTGTTTGATAACCTGATAGTTATTGGAGAGTATGGCATGCCAAACGTTGCTAAATTATATATGTATGTTATTATTATTGTATGTTTGTTATTCAATGTCGTGTCATTCAGATTCTAAAATTTGCTATTGTTATTGTATTTGTCGTTATTCTTATGGTATGTTCGATATTCTTATGGTAAAAGTCATTATTAGTATTCTTTGTTTCGATGTTGTTATTGTATCTTTGATATTGTTATTCGATGTCGTGTCATTCATATTCTAAGTCTTACCATTGTTATTGTATATGTCGTTATTCTTATTGTATGTTCGATATTCTTATGGTAAAAGTCATTATTGTTATTCTATGTTTCGTTATTGTTATTGTCGACGTAGCCCAGTCGGCAATTATTTGTTTGGGTTTGTGATGCCGTCTGGCGGTATAGATAACTGCAAACTGCAAATAAGTAAATATCCTAGATATTTATTTTCATATATATTATGATACACAAACGTAACTAAGTACATCAATGTCAAGATATCAAGTGCAATTAAAGAATACATAAAATATTATACATAAGGTTAAAATACATGTATATATGGTAATGGCGTAACAAATCTAGCCTTTGTGTACAGATTCCAGGTAAACAGGTAAGTATATGAAAAATAGCTTATGTTTGAGCCATATTACTATTTTAAACTCTGAAATGATACTTTATCGTTAACAGAATGTAACAAAAGTATTACTAACCTACAAATAAGTAAATATCCTGGATATTTATTATCATATATATTATGATACACAAACGTAACTAAGTACATCAATGTCAAGATATCAAGTGCAATAGAGCATCACGCAACATACCCGAATATCGGAGATTTGGTTACGGGTGACAGGTTAGTAACTGTTAGTACAGGTAGAAGTAGAAGTAAGTAAATAGGACAATAACGGGACTTTTGGTCAAGATCAAGAATGGATAAAAGGTAGTACAACTGATAATTAGATTTCCTATTTTATTCAATAGATTCAAATACAATGTGACAACAATTACAAGGCCAAAAGAAATAAAACGCGTTTTGCGTCCTATGACATAATTGTATCTTTGATATTGTTATTCAATGTCGTGTCCTTCATATTCTAAGTGTTACCATTGTTATTCTATATGTCGTTATTCTTATTGTATGTTCGATATTCTTATTGTAAAAGACGTTATTGTTGTTGTATATTCATTATTGTTTTTGTAACTTAAAGCTTGATATTCTTATTGTATGTGTGATTTCCCGCGATATAAATAGCACAGCGACGCTATACAAATACAATCACATAACATAGAATAAGAATGACACGTTTTGTAAATAGAATCTTCAGATATTGAAACAATGATGACTGTTACCATAAGAATATCGAACATACAATAAGAATAACGACATATACAATAACAACGGTAAGACTTAGAATATGAATGACACGACATTGAATAACAATATCAAAAATACAATAAGAATAACGAAATATAGAAT
Source organism: Mercenaria mercenaria (assembly GCF_021730395.1). NCBI lineage: Eukaryota > Metazoa > Mollusca > Bivalvia > Venerida > Veneridae > Mercenaria > Mercenaria mercenaria. The sequence goes on along the minus strand of NC_069370.1, from coordinate 65,854,143 downwards.
AACAATAATGACTTTTAGAATATGAATGACGAGAGATTGAATAACAATAACAAACATATAATAATAATAACATACATATATAATTTAGCAACGTTTGACATGCCATAGGAGAGGTCTATCAAGACCTCTCCATAGTGTTGGCTTTCAAACTAGGATGATTTAGACTAATCTACTAATTTTACGGCGTTAGATTTCACTTTCTAGCGTAAATTACGGTGAGCAAGTCTAAATGGCCAAATGCGCTTGCGTAAGTTTTGAAATCCTCTAAGACGAAAATAATTGTTCGTTTAAAATAAAGGCTAATAAATCTGTCATGTGTTTACGAATCGGATAGAAATATCTGTCCCGAGGGCACCTGCGCATTGGGCGGTAATGAGGCTTGCCGAATTACCGCCCATGCGTAGGTGGCCGAGGGACGGATATTTCCGTCCGATTAGTAAACACATGACTGATTTTTTTTTCTTGCATATCGTATACGTGTTAGCATTTTATTCTGGCAGATTATTTTTCTTGCATACCGTATTTTACAAATAACAGGTAGAAATACTTTCTTTATAGCACTCTTTCTTGTAGAGAATGAACACAAAGCGCGGGAAATTAACGTCCGTAAGCAGAAATGACGTCATGATGTTTTGCGTTAGTACGCACAATAACAAAGTTCCACTTTAGTTTTATCGTTTGTAGCGTAACGTTGTGTTCTTACGGTAAATTAACGTATTTTGAATCGAGAAATATACTATAAGGAACGGAGAGAAACTATCAAGGTACCTGCCTTTTTCGTATTTTACATAAACAATATATTATCAGTGCATGAACCACTAGTTGTCATTAACAGCACGAGAGTCATCTGGCATGGGGGTGCCAGATGGGTTTTGCCGGCATGGGTAAAATCACCGGAAACGCCAGTCCGGTGTGCAAGAAATATAGTGTAACACTATTGTTACAAATGTTGGAAACGATTCAGTTATTAATAGCAAAATATATAGATATATATTTACTATTGTTAGATCGCAGTATTCAAAGATATGCATATGCATTGAATCATGTTAAAATAAATTTCGTTCAATTAAATAAATGTATTGTTTAACTGGCGGTTCATTTGCCCCGTTCGTTTGGGCCACGGAAGATCTGCCGAGATGTTCGAATGTGCTTCTTTTGTGTTCAGAAGATCTTCTGTGTCTTCCACCCGATAGTCGGAAGAGATAGAGATGTTGATCACGTGAACAAAACAAGGCAGCAATTCGACATATAAAACTTACAAACTGAGTAATAATCTAGAACAAATAAAATGTTTAGAATTTTGTTTTCAAATAGCACATTCACAATAAAAAGAAAAGAATGATAAATTATATTTTTCCACTTCCGGCAGACGTCCGTTCGATTGGGATTTTCTTCCAGGCTTTTCTAAAGCTTCTAGGAAACTATTCTCTGGGCATAAACGAACGGGGCAGTTGACAAACAAGCTTGTCAGGTGAGGTTCTCGCAAAAATGGTAAGATACCAATTTGGCAGCTTTCACCAGGGCCAAGTTCGGACTTGGAGCCAAAGACTTCAGTGTACAATTATTGCAGTGGTAGCTTTTGAACATTTTAAATGAAATTCAGTAACTAGGAAATGCTTGGGTCTACAGTCCTCTGATTGGCGGAGGTTGATCATATCCTTAAGATGACTTATTGATTTTGAGATCATTAGATCGTGGTTACAGTATTGGACCAGGAAAACAGTTTCCATACTAAAACCCAAGAAAGCTTGAGCCTAGGTTCCTTAAACTTGATAAGAAGGTTGGCCATAATATTTATCACACATGGAAGTGGTATCGCTTAGATTATAAAATTTTCCCGTATTGACGAGAATATGTATAGTGTCAGATAGTTTGTTGGAAGACTATATATATATTGAACAATTTTTTAATTTTCTGTTGCCATGACAACAAAAATATCCTCTTAGATAATTGTACCACAAAAATATATACTTTGTACTAGTCTGCATGAACATAAGAAAAACAATGATTGTCCAGTACTTTAAACTACTCATTATGCAATAAATATATCATGTCACTAATACAGGTTTTCTCACGGAATTTCGTGGAGATATATTTGGAGGGTGGTCAACTCACGTGACTTTTGATCCGTACACAGGGAGAAAATGCCCGGATTCAGGTGACATATTGCCTATATTTTCCTTATTGCTTAACAATTAATTGTCATAAAATTATCATAGGATAAAGAGCGTGGACGAAAGCAAGATAAGTGCTTTCCTTCGTAATCAGTTCTCTGTACTTTTCTCAAATACTTCTGATGACAGACGCTTTGTTCAAAAGACATCCCCAATGTTTCTGTCTTCTATGAAAGTCTAATTAGTTGTTTTATGAAATCATATACGTTTGAAAATCTGAAATTGTATGGATGTTTTGTAATTTGCCATCGAGAAGTATTTGACAAAATAATGAAAATGGCGTCTTTTCGTTTCATTTTTACTGATATACCGCCAGCCTTTATAAAAAAGGAAAATATTAACTAAATAAAATTCATGAGGTTCACTCTAAGGGAACTACATTATATGTCCTACACTTACTTGATATATTTTTCTGTCGACATTTTGTTCTAGTGCTGTTTCATTTGGTACATTACCTCGTTTTATAGTTAAATACTCGAGTTTTGATTTTACGGCAGGTTTTATAGGTATTTTTTTATTTTTATACGAAGATAAAAGATGTGCAGAAGTTATGAAGGTTTCGTTAGTAAGCTAAGCCAAACGTGCAAAATTGTATTGAATTTCAACTTTATTTTATTCATATAATGTGCTTTTACTTTTGCTGCTTGCAGGTGTCCAGCTCACAAAGAGTAAAAGTGTCATTTATGATATAATCGCTTTAACTACAGCTAGGTAACAAAGTCAACAGAAAGACAAGCACATGGAAACAAACATGCAGCAATGTACGTGTTTACTACTAGTAACACAACGATCACGTCTGGAATTTTGCTAGCGATACTCAACTGATTCAAGCGCCTTTCTATTACATATATTTACTACTTAATGTTGTATCTTCACATTGAGAAATAACCTCTGGTCCGTGTATCGTACCATTGTGGACTCATGGATTCAAAGTTCCCTGGTGTTCTCGAAAGGTGTATAACACTTGTACAAGTATTAAGCACAGGAGATAATCTGAACACAATGGTCATATGATAGGGTATTGAAGTCAAATGCCTTGTTTTTCTCGACGAACCGAGAGAAACGGCATCCATATTTTCCGTGCGAACTGTCGTGTGAAATCACGTAATTCCCCAACGTGAGGAATATTTGTTATAACAAGCTTATATTTAACAGAACCGCTCCTTCATTTCATTAACAATAAGCAAATAAAGACAGGAATATGCCGAGCAAATTTTGTCACCGCACATTGTCAAAGGTCAATCGAATGGAGACCGCTGCCTTCGATTGGTTGCATTCCTTGCCTCCATAGAATATATTTCAAAAACATATTAACTGTAACGGTAGCAGTTTGTAGGAGCAGCTTCGTTACTTTTTCTGTCCTTAGGAATGAAGGAGTCCATTAAATGATTTGTAAGTCGGTGCAAGGAATATGAGGGTTGTTGCGCGAATCATCACCCTTCCTCCTGCACTGATTGATATCGTTTTATTATTTGTCTGGTTACATTATATGCTTTCAAAGGATGTTCTCATGTATTTCATTTAAAGTACATGAATCCCTGTATCAAAGACTAGAATAAAAGTCAAACTCCTTTATTTGCAATTAATCATATTTCACAGATGGTGCGGATATAAAGGCAATCGAATGAGCACTCTGTTTGAGATCAGAAACATTAATTTAACTTTAAGGCTTTTTCAGAGAAACAGAAAAGGAGCACAGATAGTGGGATTCCCTTAGAAGAGTTTTATGATTATTTTTCAAATTTAGAAAATGATTTATTTCAATGTAAAAATGAGGAGGCGGAAGATTTTTGTTCCACGCATAATTTTGATCATACTGATTGTCCCTTTGAAGAATTAGATTGTGAAATCACAGTTAATGAAGTTGTAAATGTTGTTAAACAACTTAAAAGAGATAAAGCCATGGGTAGTGATCAACTGATGAACGAATATTTTATGGAGAGTATAGATATTATTGCCTCTCATTTATGTGATATATTCAACGCTGTTTTGAATTCTGGTATTTTTCCTGAAATATGGTACGATGGTGTTATTATACCGCTGCATAAAAAGGGTGACAGTGGAGATGTCAAAAATTATCGCGGTATAACGTTAGTAAGCTGCTTGTCAAAAATTTTTACTGCGATACTTAATAATAGAATTGTTGCATTCTGTGATAACAATTATATAATATCTGACGCACAGTTCGGCTTTAGAAAAGGTCGTTCAACAATTGATGCTATTTTTGTTTTAATGTCTACCGTGCAGCATTTCTTAAATAATAATACACGACTTTATGCAGCATTTATTGATCTAAAAAAGTGTTTTGATAGTATCTACAGAAACGCATTATGGTTGAAACTATATAGAAACGGAATACAGTGGAAACTGTTACGGATAATTAGGAGTATGTATGACAATGTTAAGTCGTGTGTAAAGAAATGTAACTCGTACTCTGATTATTTTTATTATGCATTAGGCTTGCGTCAAGGGGAGGTAATGTCTCCTCTGCTCTTTGCAATGTTTGTTGAGGATTTAGAATTGCAATTACAGTCACCCGAAAACCCCGGCCTATGTATAGATGATATAGCGTTGATTTTACTTCTCTTTGCCGATGATATGGTCATTTTAGGGAAGACCCCATCTGAATTACAGTCAAGTTTAGACCTTTTATACTTATATTGCAATAAATGGGGGTTGGAGGTTAACTCAGATAAAACAAAAATCATAGTGTTTAGAAAGCGAGGACGTGTATTATCAAATGAGCGTTGGACCTACAATGGCCATAACATTGAAAATGTAAATGACTTTAATTATCTGGGAACAGTGTTTAACTATACTGGCACTTTTGCATTGAATCAAGAACATTTGTCAGGGAAAGCGTTAAAAGCCTTAAATGTACTCTTAATAAAATGTTATAAGTTAAAGTTAAAACCTAGAATTTTATGCCAGCTATTTGATGCTTTTGTTGGTGCTATACTAAACTACTCGTCAGAAATATGGGGTTATACAAAATCGAAAGTAATTGAAAGAATTCATCTAAAATTTTGTAAACGTATTTTAAATGTCAGAACTTCAACATGCAGCGTAGGTGTTTACGGCGAGCTAGGAAGATATCCTCTATATATAACAAGATATGTAAGAATAATCAAATACTGGTGTAAATTATTACACTCAGATAATATCATATTGCAAAAAACATACGAACAAGGTTTAAGAGATTGTAAAAATGGCTATACTAACTGGGTTTCAAATGTAAAAAAGTTACTTAGTGAATTTAGATTTGCAGATGTATTTTTAAACTCTAATATAGTAGATGTAAAACTGTTTCCAATTATCTTTAAGCAACGTGTCATTGATTGTTATACTCAAGAATGGAATGCTGCTGTAGCAAACAGTGCAGTACTTGATCATTACAAACATTTTAAGCAAGATTTATCTTATGAACCATATTTGGATATATTACCATTTGATCTGAGAATGTACTACACACGATTACGGTTATCTGCACATTCTCTTAGAATACAGACTGGTCGTTATTCACGTAACAGAATACCTAGAAATGAAAGATACTGCTTACACTGTAATTTGATAGATTTAGAGGACGAGTTTCACTTTTTATTTAAATGCCCGTCTTATGAAAACTTAAGGAAGAAATATATTAAAAGATATTTTTACCAAAGGCCTAGTATGTTTAAAATGATACAATTGTTTACAAGTTTACAAACACTAAACATGCTGTTATAAAAACTTAGCAAAATATGTTAAAGCTGCTATGTCTGTAAGACTTTCACTGTTAAATAATTGATACTGTTGTTCATCCTCTATTCTTTGTACCTTTAACTTTGTTTTACTGTATAAAAATGTTTTGTGTTTTTTTGCAACAACCACATCATCACGTGATACAAAATATTTATATTTATGAACTATTTGTATGACGATGTACTATGTACAAGTCTTAAATAAAATTTCTGTTCTGTTCTGTTCTGTTCTGCTTTTTCGGAGAAAGACATTTCTTTAGCATTTGTGTCAGCCTATTTCAAATGCAAAGCTTGTTACTGTTTGGCTTTTAAAATAGTTATTTGTTGTAGAGTAAAAGTGGCTCTATGAACTAAATGTGAAAAACATGTAACCCATGGGAAAATCTCAGTTTTACAAATGTGTTTTCTGAAAACCACCCTGTCTGCTGTATAATATAATCATTGTATTCGTTTAAAAGTGCTGTACTATGGTATAATGAATGATTTAAGTGGTATGTTCTACATTTGTACCAGAAGGATGTGTGCCTAACCTGAAATTAAAATTAGGTTTATGATTGTATGGATAACTTGTTCTTAATTTATCAATTCAATTCACTACGTATGCGTTTGTAATTCACCCATCATACGTTGTGATTTTAATTGGACTTCCAAAATATTTCGTGAATGGGACAGAATCAAGCAAAACGAAATGCCTATGTAGTATATATGATAATATCAGTGAAACAGGCTTTATTCTTCACCTAACAATAATCTAGCTGACAAGAAATTTTAACGACTATAAATGTTCAATAGTGCTGACTGAAACACAAACTCTATATACTCTATATAGATTTTCAATTATCTGACGCAGAACGTGGACTTGTAAGTTTTATCTTTTAATTAGATCATTCTTGGTTCTGTATCTTTTTAACCAGAAGGTAGCAGATTGTAACACGTTTTTTGTATACTTAATATGTCGATGTTGATTGATATCTTAACGACTTAAGGTCTCCCATGGTCTCCCATGGTTTATAACAATTCTATAATTCATATCGTTAAGTTTGTTTGCTTCTGTTTCAGTAGATATGTAATAGATGTAACGTTTTGCTGAACTACGAAAAACCTTTCCAATACAATCTAAAGCATTAATTTACAATAATTGCAAATATAATCTAAATCATTTCCACGAGCTACGATTATTTTTGCGACTATATTTACCTGCTAAATGCTTTTAAATTGTCGATCATTATACATTTACAGGTTTTTCACATAAATTTGGGAATGTGACTCTTCCTTCTGTTATTTGCACTAACGATGGTAAAGCAGAAACACCCCTTTCTGTGAATTCATTCTTCAGAAACAATCTTTTGCATTCATTTTTCTTTAAGATATGACAATATATTTGATATCCTACACGACACTAAAAGAACTTCAAAAGCGGTTATATGAATAATTCTAAATGATTAATTTGTATCTATTAGTTTGATACATCAAAACTGATTTTGAAAGGATATTTTCAATTGCAAATCAGCCACAGCTATACAAGTTCGATAAATTACTAGTTTGCTTCCATTTTACCTCATTAAACATTCAGAATATATTTATGATTTTTGAGAAAACGGGAAGTACAGAATGTAAATACAAAGCGCTAAAGTAAACTTTACGGTTCCTAATATTGCACACGGAAGTAACAATTTTTAATGTAACGCTTACATTTCTAGTTTCTATTCTTAATATAACTTAATATTATATATATTAATTTTGTCAATCACTTCGAACTTCGTTTTGGTAATACAAATGTAACATATTAAAATGTCAAAAACATTGTTAATCCAATGATATAAATAATCCGTTTCAATTTTAATTAGTAATTACAACAAATACGTATAACAATTTGTATTTTTGTAAAAGGTGTACGAAAATTGGGCTTTAGATATAGCTTTTTCACGCAAATATGATTAAACATTAGGCAACAATTCCATACTCTTCTTAGATATAGCAAGACAAGCATTATTTCGCTTTCGTTTTTATTTTTAGAAGGTTTTAAAATGGGTTAAAGTTGCAAAATCAACTTTTTATGATAGGACATAATTTGACTTCGTAGTTTTTCTAATATGATATTAACAATAAGACTTTTAAAACTAATTTAAAAATAGATTTTAAAAATTTCTTTCCGTAACGCTGTTGCTATATAATATATCGTAGAATTCCTTCAATTGGACATCGTTGTCTAATTTACGCGATCTAGCAAAATGAAAAGCGTTTACAAATATTATGTCAAAATTAGGCTATACAAGTATTTTGTAGCACTTTGACAGATCTTGAAATAATTCCTTTTAGTTTACTCAAAGACGCTGCCATTTTGAAAATATCAGAGTCCAATCCAAACTGTGATTGACTTCTTAGTTTTATTTAGCCCTTTTAATTATCTGATTTAACAATGAAATGTAATAAGTCCGATTGTTAAATTGTTGAGACAACATAAATTGTTAAACAAAAGAGTATTAATAATCTTTTGCAATACACTGGTAGCCTGTTTTCTAAATGATCATTGGAGCTTTCTTTTTGTTAAGGGGAATTTAGAATTATCATTATATGAAACACAGTTAAATCATTTTTATAGCTTAAAGATATAAAATGGAGTAAGTAAATCTGACCCTTGAGCCTTAAATATATATTTCAATAGCAAACTTTCACCGCCTTTGAACATAAATCCTCCTTACAGATGTTCATATCAGACAAATAGATTTTAGTCGAGACGTATCACAATCTTTTTTCTGCAGTATACAATTAACTGGTAGCTCACTACATTATATATTCACTTTCCGTGAAAATTACTATAATTTCCACTTTTTGCGAAATCACTGTGATAAATGATGGACTGTCATGTATCATGCAATTTTTCCATTGTTCTTGTAAACATACTGTTTATTCAAAGAACAAAATAATTGTATTTTATTAAAAGGATGAAGGTAGTTGTGAATATTTCGCTCTAAAATTGATCAATTTCGTGTTGACATGCAAACACTATATAAGAAGCCTGTGGCGACTTAGTGTTGACTAATTTTGTCCATTAGGTTGTGGGATCAATTTTTTCTACAGATAAGTTTTTTTTTCATACTCTATGAGCTTAAGAACATTAATCTAAGAGCAGAAAATAAACATTGTGATAGGTCACTGCACTCGTTTTCATTTAATATGGCATTTCTTTTCTTCCACTGTTTAAAGGGAATTCCGATAGATTTTTATGCGCATCTTTCTGCGCAGCCGAAACTTTCTATGGAAAACTGAACTGAAGTCAACATTTGTTGAAACGTGTTACAGACAGTCTTAAATATGAGGAATCTTGAATGAAAAAACATTTTTGATAAGTTTTATCAGTAATCAAATGTTGATACTGGTTTACGTTGTATTGACAAGTATCATGCCTGACAGGTATCTTGCATTTTTTGTGGTAGTGTTTTCAAATCGCATTTTGGTACAAAGACAGTGTTGTTCATATAATGTTAGATAATTGATTTAGTACTGATAAGACAATATCACCTTTCAGATTATTTAGTATTCAATTATAGAAAGAATTAAGAATTTTAAAACATTTTTTAACTTCTAGCAGACATACATGTAATCAATTTGGCCAGGTTCGCGCCATTTTCCGTGTGAACAGGTGTTGTATTCTAGCGGTCTTAACATAAAATTTAGCCTGGTGACCCATACATTTTTAGCCATTTTTATGCTCACAATACAATTATCTATATACAAGAAAAATAGGAAAAAATTCTATGAAAGAATTGTTTCAAAATTTAAAAATATATTCTTCACTGTGGGTATTTTTCACTGAAAAAGGTTCACAAAAGTAAATATGAAACAGTATTTTTTTTTCATTTGTACCCATTCTTGTAAGGATAGAGTATTACACATATGACTATGATATCAAATAAGTATATGATAAAATCTGTAAAAAGAAAAAAAAACTTTATTGTGCTGTGTTGATGTATATTTTGGTTGGTATTTATAAAAAAGCAGAAAATTATGAAAATGTTGAAAAATCGCTAGCAGTTTCAGCAACAGTGGGTGTGTTCAAAACAATTTTTCACAAAAACAAGCCTGGTGACCTATTGTTTTTATTTGTTCATTGTTTTCAGCACAAATTTTCCTATCATATATGTGATTTAAAAAAAATCTATGAAAGAAAAAAACTATAGGAATTCTCTTTAATCATTTCTTAGATTAAGGTGAATTGACAACAATAGGGGTACATGTACTTTATAAAACATATATACCCCATTTACTGAAGGGATTTCAGGTCTAACAGGTTACTATGAATACATGGTGATATCAGTATTATGTAAGCATAAATGTCACAAACAAATCTGTTTCATTTTTACATGTTGACATAATTACCCCGCCCACATTTTATCAATGGGAAAAACGTATCTAAATCTGTACTTAAGATTCTTTTAAATATTTTGCTGCTTAACTGTCACACAAAAATGCTTCAAAATAGAAAGAAAAGACGTTTGGGGCACTGTGCATTTAACAGATAATATTATATTTAGAAAAATAAACTTTAAAAGCTTGTGAATTTTGATGTTTTAGCTCGTTTTGATTCGATTTATACTTACTAAATAATATAAAGGGTCATGCTACATAAATATAGTATGTACAATTAAACAGATATATCAGTCAGAAAATATCAGAACAAACCCTGATCTAATTAAATAGATATTTGAAATTACCGAACCCTACCCCCATTGTGCATTTTACATCCGATTAAGGCCAATGCCGGTCAAAACTAAGCGTGAATTCTTTTTATTGCAACAAGTAGAATTTGGGTTGTTAGCAATAAATTAATGATTTTCCATATAATTTCGGCATAAAATTTATTAAGAAGAAATATTCCAAAAGTGCTGCTGTGCTGGGGAGAGAAGTTGCTCATTCCATAACCTTGCATGAACAGACTCAATCAAGTGTGCTATAAGTGCTTGTTTCCATTCTGTGCTTCAAAATGGGCTTTGTACATTGAATATATAGGTAATGGCTGTTTAAAATATGTACGTGAAAGAGATTAATACTGCTAGCAGTAACGTCATCAAGCCGAGTTTAGAAGGAAGATGAATGAGTTCCGGTAATCTTGAGTCATACAATAAAGACATTCGTCTGTATTCACCACAGTACAGCTCATTATGCTTGTTAAGCCCTTGTACCAGACAGAAAGCTGACAGATATTTCTTTTTGTATTGCAAACTTGACAGTTCTTTCTTAGTAAGGAGCAAGAGCGTTAAGTGGTATTACAACTTGCAGTCTCTTCTAAAGCTAGTAGTACTTTTGCATTTATTTTGATTAATCACCGTTCGCAGAAGTTACTGATGTGAGTGTTTATGTAGACGCATGACAGCTTCTGATAGTAGAAGAAATGCCCAGGTGCCCCTGGGTAAAACTACCAGCCTTGCGTAGGTCAGCTGTATGGCTTTCTCTCATGAGCGACCAGAGCCCTGTTTTTCTAAAGACCATTAACTTGATAGTATAAACCGAAGTTTGTTTTTGTTGTTCCGATCATTCATTTATTGCAACCACGACCCATGTTAAAACTGAAGACCATGAACTTTCTTTAAGGAACGTTTGAATTCCTTTAATGTGTTAACTAAATAATCAATGCAACGAAGCTCTCCATGTGTCGTGTTTCATAGAGTAGTTGTTTGCATTATCTTTTGAATTGTTAATGAAATCGATAGGAAAATATAATTTTTTTATCAGTTATAACTAATAAGGCACTGCAGGAGTTGTTATTCTGGTTTTTGTTATATGTCATGTTATTTATTCATGTAATGGGCTTCAGTTAACTACATTTCACCGGCGATCTTAGAAGTACTTTTACATAGCGAGTTATGGTTAGACCAAATCCTCTATGCACTGCATACGGGGAATACGTAACTGCACGAAAATTACGGATTGTCTCTACGTGTCCACTAACATAAGTCAGCAAATATCATAGATGTGTGTTTTACATAGATCGTTACTAATGCAACTTTGTTAAAATAAATCAAAGCAGATACCTTGGTGGCTATTTTTACAGTTTCAGCAGAAATTAATAATGGAGTGTTTATATATAAAAAACACTTATTGACAGCTTGCTTTAAGGATGGATTATCAAGACATTGCATGACAAAAAAACAAAAAAAAAACAACAAACAAACAAAACAATAACATGTCATTCCATTGTTGATACCATACAATGTAAATTTGTGGTAAAAAGCTTTCTTCTTTTTCAAGATGAAATAAATCACGGCATGATTTAAAGTTTTCAAACATGCAGAACTACCTTAAGCCAGTGCTAAGGTGTTGGAAGGTCGGTCGTTGTTTTTGTTTTTGTATTACCTCTCATAAACAATATAAACCAAAGGGGGTCTCTTGTCATTTTCCTTGGTCGCGTTCTATAAATATTTAGGATATTCTTAGAGATTTCATTTTGATGCTTAGAATTATAGTTCATGTATTTAAACCTTAGTTATAGCCTTTTGATTTCCATAACACCAGAAAACACCTCATACAAGTAAAAACATGTACTGTAGATTGAAAAATTTTTGCGAAGACTTTATTTAGTAATTTCATGACCAGAAAATAGAAGAAATTGAAACTCCATAGGTCGCTCAACACGACAAAAAACGAAAATGTTGCAAGCTCGGTTTGATTGATCCTGTTCATGGGCGGTTGTGGAAAGGCATGCTACCGTCCACACCCTCTAGCAAAGGGTTGAGCAGAACTTAACATTTACACGGAAGTCTTATTAGCCGTACTAGAGTTACGCCCAATTGTTTCCTGTTTCCTGTTCAGTTCATATAGTGTATCACCTTCTATTCATTGTCTGAATGTTATGTCATTTGCTGTGGTCTCCTTCATAGCATGATGACATGGTAACCGCTGTTATGTATATTTTGCGAATATACACGTACCTTTACGAAGAAACTAAGAGTAATAGAAGAAAAACATTTCTAAAATGAACCCTGGTTTTTTTATTAGAGTTCTTTGCGGGATATTTAATTAGCTTAAAATCAATACATTCAGGAAATAATTATGTACAGAGCTGACGTTTCTCCAGCCCAAGAACTTCGTTATTAACTTTGTTACGAAAACCATACCGATATCAACATCTTGAAAAAGAATTTCTTCGCGTCAGTTCCAATTAAATGTCGCATTTTGTCTGTTGGGGGGCACTCTTCTTGGAAACAGTTTTAAGACACTACAACATGTTTGTATAATAACTTCTGCGAACTAAAGTTCCTAACATAAAAACCCACTAACAACATATGTGATAAAATGACATATGGCAGATATAACCGGTTTGTCTTGAATGTATCCCATATTGATTAATACTGGAGAGGTCTTAGATGTTATTCTTTGTTATAAATAACAGGCTATAACCCACTAGTTTTATTTTACATTTCTGCTTGTAATAGAACAAGTGTTAATTTTGTCGTAGAAACATTTTCTTTCCTTAATTGCTTTCGTCTGTTGTCCATCTAATAAAGTTGGACTTCAGTGGTAAGTTAGTTGTTCAGAACACAAACTAATTTAATCATACAATATTCGGATGCCAATGAATTATAAAATATAAGGAAATTCCTTCATGGACAGAGACGAATTAGAATATATTTGACATATGTACAACAGTCTTCTGTTTAGAAATGGAAATAAATATAACATATATTACAGAGCGGAATACATATTAACTTCTGTTTTGTTTTCTGAAATACTCAAAAGTTTATGACAAGGTAGGCATTGTAACTAAAAATACAAACTTCAAGTAGGAGCTATCTATATAAGATGTATTTGAAGTTAACTGCATCAAAAAACAAGGACTGAAAAAAATATTAAAATATCATTTCCCGAAAAAGAGTTATTTGAGCTAAAAAAAATGATCCCGGATGAAATATTTGGAAAAAAATGGAAACAACTCCGCAAAGACTTTATGATAGGCTTAGGTGACTATTGACCTAGAACCTGGTGCAAACTAACCACTAATCATGAAAAAGCATGCATACTTGCCACATGGATTAGCAACCTGAATACAAAACTATGTAAAGATCAAATAATTGATTGCCCTGGGGAAAGTAGGACAATTTTTGTGGTGAATTTGTCAACAAACAGAAGATTTTTTTTAAAAAAGTCAAAACCCACAGAATTTCGCAAGGTGAAATATATCGAAAAGGCTACTGCTGGAAAGAGAACAATCTCAACTTCCTATACATATGCGTCAAAGTATGGGAAAATATCTAGAAATATGAGAAAATCAAAGAAATAAATTTCGAGACTGTTAGATGCATAACTATATAAATGATACATAGCAATTATTATAGATCGGTTACTTTTCCTTTGCACTGATAAAACATGGACAGGATTAGGATTAAGAAACGGTGTTCACTCAACAATTTCACTATATAAACGGATTGTTTCCCTTGTGTAAAGAAGGCTTAGGGTAAGTCTCTAGACAAGGGTAAACTTGTGATGTTTCAGAACAACCAGAAAATGTTTTTTGACCAGTACTATTCTTTTTATGTTATCTTTATCATATTTTACTAATCTTATTACATAGAACTTTTGTACTTCATGGTGATACATGTAAGTAAGGTGCATACTGCAGCGGAAAATAAAAGAAAATAAAGCTTATAATGTACATTCGTATATCCTTATACGCAATATGTCTTTACAAATAGACAGCTTTCTCTGCAGGAACAATTATCTGCGCCGAAGACGAAGAACAAATCATTATTAGGTGTTGCACCACATGTGAGGCTAGTGATATTTAAAGTGTCGTAATAAAAGGAAACAATTTTCTTAGATTTATTGCGGGAAGTATTTCCAGAGACTTCTATTACATGTTGAAAGTAAACATATATTTGGATTGTTCCATCTTATCCTCAAATGCAAAACGCATGCTGGGGACCAGATAAAAGTTAGTCCAAAAGAACTTTTTGTTGTCAACTGTATGCCGCGGTATATGCACTATACAGTGTGTTCTGATATGGGTACATTGAAATTTGAAATTAAACCGCTTGTTGAAGAAAAATATGTAACAACTCGAAACAACGACTTGTCGGAAATAAGTATGATTGTTGTTTCTATTTGTCACAGGGTGAGAAAAATATGTAGTCAGTCTAAGGATCTACCGACTGAGCTAACAGGCTGACTGAAACACATTCTCCCCTTACGTGACTAAGTCCGTACCGTGACACACACCCCGCCAACTGAAAATTCGTTCTTGAATTCCGGAGGTATATAATATTGCAAGCGTCGTAAAACTGACCAAGCAATCATGCCATGGTTCTACCTTGGGTGCCAAATGTCACCGGGAAAGAAAAATGGGCAGACATACCGGGACTCGAACCCGGGACCTCGGAACGGTATTCAGTCGATAGTGCATCGGAACGGTATTACGAGGCCTCGGGTTCGAGTCCTGGTCTGACTGCACATTTTTCTCACCCTGTGACATATTAATTTTGCCAAGGAGTTTATTTCCTTTATAAATTGTTACAGGTGCTATTTTCTTATTCTTCGTAATGAATGTGAATTTTAGATTGCTTAGGAGTATGTCACGGTATAGGACTTGAGTATTAAAATGTGTAGTCGGCCGGGTATCTAAGTCGGTAGAGCATCGGAACGGTATTCCGAGGCCCCGGGTTCGAGTCCCGGTCTGGCTGCACATTTTTCTCACCCTGTGACATATTAATTTTGCCAAGGAGTTTATTTTCTTTATAAATTGTTACAGGTGCTATTTTCTTATTCTTCGTAATGAATATGAACATTGTTCACAATTAAGTGCACAATTAAGTCATAGCTTCAGATATTTCGGTCTCTGATAATATGTTATAAACAATAGCATAACCGACTGCTAACCATGTATATATTATACAGCTGTGTTTACTTAATATAACATACCTTGTACTATTTCAAACTGAATTGCCTCACCCTAAGAGCGATAACTTCATTATAAGACATAACGTAAAATGTAAAATTAGCTATATAAAATAATGTTTAAATTGTTTTGATACTATACGTGTTTTGTAAATAATCATACAATATAGAAAAGAGGAAAACAATAGGTCACCCAACACGCCATAAATGAAAATGTTGCAGGCTCGGTTTGATTGAGCCTGTTCATGGATGGTAGTGGAAATGCTAGCTACCGTCCATGCCCTCTAACCCCGGGTTGAGCAGAACTCATCATTTACACATGTTATAGAGATAGTAAACATTTAACCTTCTGTGTATATATATATATATATATATATATATATATATATATATATATATATATATATATATATATATATATATATATATATATATATATATATATATATATAAAACAAATAAAAAAGAACCCGGAACGGGAACAAAATATCGTAAAATTATAAAATGACTTCACACGCTCGCTTAGTTTTTCTTAAAATTTAATATAAAAGTCACAAACTAGTTTCGCCGTGAATGGCTCATCAGTGTGTCTAAATATATAACAATAAGAGAAAGGGAATTACCGACAATTACCTGTCAGTAGCCATATAGACTTTTGCTGTACAACAGAGCCAAAATTTACAATATTCCCATTTTATAAAATGAAAACTAACAGTTTATCAGCTAGATTAACAAAAGAAAAATACTTTATTGACTGTTTTAAACCGAAATTAAACATGCGGAACATTTCACATGATACGGATTGATAAATAACAGTATAACGTCATTAACTCCCCTGTTTGACGTCGAAATTACGTCCCTTGTTTCCCTGACGTCAACGTCATTTCTATTGAATTAATTCCCTTTCTCTTATTGTTATATATTTAGACACACTGATGAGCCATTCACGGCGAAACTAGTTTGTGACTTTTATATTTAAATTTAAGAAAAACTAAGCGAGCGTGTGAAGTCATTTTATAATTTTACGATATATATATCACTTAAGACAAAATATAATACTTAAATCTTGATCTGATCATTTTGAAGCAAGATTTTTTTTAAAGAGTTTCAGCGTTTCCTTAAATTCCAATGTACTTGCTCACGCAGATAGTCCTATCAATCAAGTCATTGTTAATAATTTAATCCCCAGTTATAACTGGATTATTGCAGGAAGAACTTATCTCAATGCATACATGCATACTGTATGTCATACAGGTGTATAATAAAAGCAAGATATGATTATTATTTATGTCATTGTTAGATCTCTATTACTATATCTACATAAGTACTAAAATATAACTCAGAGAACCCCGGAGATGTATTCATACGGCGGTATAATTGGAACCTTCAATGATACACACAGAGTGCAATTCTATGAACATCGGCGTATGG
The DNA here is from genome assembly GCF_021730395.1 of Mercenaria mercenaria. NCBI lineage: Eukaryota > Metazoa > Mollusca > Bivalvia > Venerida > Veneridae > Mercenaria > Mercenaria mercenaria. The sequence goes on along the minus strand of NC_069370.1, from coordinate 65,836,910 downwards.
TCCTCAAATGGAATAACTGGTTTGCCCTAAACGAGAAAACAATGGACAGAACTAACAAACTGGAATTTAGAGAGGGAATCTGAAGTTATGGAGTCTGCGTATCACAGAAATTGACAAAAGCAGGGGCGATTAACTCATTCTGCCCTAAAGCGTTATCTCCACTTCTACCCTGCTGATATTTATCTTTCAGCCACCTAGGAGGCTGATAAGCCAATCTACCCTGAATACCGAGAGATGTTTTGAGAGATAACATATATTTTGTAGTTTTTTGTTTGGGATAATGTTGTTAATTAGTGACATATGACATCAAATATGTGCTAATAGATATGGATATGGTTAATTTCATGCAGCTTTGTAGTACAATCATTTCAACAGACTGTTGAATTAAAGACAAAAAACAAATGACCGTACTCTCTCATCAGATTTTGTTTTGGCTAAACAACATTTATAAAATGCTAAATTTTATCATGCACATATTTAAACAACAAATATGAACAATTCTTAAAAATAATTTTAAATACATATTATTGTCATTTTCTAACACTGATTTTACTCATTTATACGCATCCAGGCGATCAAACCGCATCCAAATAAAGTTATTTCTCATAAAAAATAGCGTATGTGTTTGGTATGAAGATGTAATAAAATAAATATTTTAGCTATTTAAGACGGAAATTATTGTGCTGAAAATGAGATTATTTTGGGCTAATTTTCAGAACACATGTACTTGTACTTTATGAAAATTTGAATTTTGAAACAATTTTGTGGAGTTTCTGAAGTATCACAAACAAACTGTCGAAATAATTGAGTTATTATTAACACTTCATATAGATCAAGAGGCAGTCTCGAAGTTTAACAACAAAATAAATAGATGAATAAATAAATAAATAAATAAATAAATAGATACCAACGAAGATGTTTTTACTTATTCATACACACATGAGCATTGTTATATCGTACGTCTGTCTTTACTGACGTGTATTTTTATAACAATACCCGATCATTTATAATTCAATCTTTTTCCGCACTCAAATGTTTAGAACCGTACTTATAAAGAATATACTCAACACCTTTTCTAGCTCCATAGCTGGGGTTTTATACTTATCTCTGCTAGATTTTGACAGATTTAAATAAAATTCTGGCACAATTTTAATGATGATTTTATTGTAATAAAACGTAAGAATGATAATAATGAGAATACAAATCATTTATCCGTAAAATTGTTTGATCCCGCAGATGGCATTATTTGCCGCATAGCGACGAGCGAAAAAGTATATACTTTTGGGTTGCATTATTTCAACTGTCATTTCTCAAAGAATATTTGTTGGTATCTATTTATTTATTCATTCATTTTTTTATGTTTCGGTCATATAAAGAATCATCCGTAATTTCCAGGCTTCGAGAAATCACAAATTTTAACTCGAACGACGCTCGCTTTTACAACTTTCTTCAACGAAAGCATTTATTTTTTCACAACAGCCGATTTTATTTATGTTTTAAAAATGTTATGCAACAAAAAATTTGATTGGTCCAACTTGTTAGAAAGAACTAAAAGATTTTATTTTAAGACCAATTGAAATGTGACGACTGAATGCGTCATGCGGAATTCAGAGCTGTTACTGTAAAGACGCATGTACGCGGCGTGCGGTTTCCAGATGTAGATAACAAGACCGCCTAGAAGCGTCACGCGGTATTCAGATAACAATTCGCCGACGCATTAATGCGTCGTGCGGGCAGAATGAGTTAAACAATACCTTAAGCTATTAGAGCGGGAGTATTGGAACCACCCAAGCCGAAATGTTCAAGCTAAAACAAAAACAGTACACTAACACAACATAAAACATTTCATTGTCCGCTTGCTGTACGATCTGACGAGATCGAAATATAACAGCTCTGATTGAATATACGGGGAGACTGTTTTACAGCCTACACACGGCAGAAACAACGCAACAAAGAATCGTTTAATAATCTGCCTGCCTACATGATCTTATTTGAACTTTTAATGTTTCATACGCTACCGAATACGTGAATCAATTTCAAGTAAGAAATAGGAAAATATTGCACCTGTCTGGAAGTGGATTCCCCGTGCCTATTAGACAAACACAATATTCAAATTTTACAATAACAGAGTGCACTGATGCGAAATTATTTAGGAACACAGTTTGTATAATCAATTATTATTATGTTAATAGTAAAGATGATCTAAAGACCGCTGATAAATCAGTAGTTTAGATATCAAAGAATATTGGCATACGTCTTTCGTAATATATTTACAATTTGTCTTAATTTATAAGGGACGTAAAGTTAAATATTTGTTTTATTTAAGGTGAGAAATAGGTTTGTATCACAGCTTTAACAATTACTTTTTCTGATTTTGATTTTATTGCTTTAGAAAATGATCTTGGTGTGCAATTTATTTCGAAATATTACGGGGTATATTAGTAAATTCACGCAGCTGCATTATAGCATAATACTGCTATTCTTGTCACTTTCGAGAGTGTTTTAACAGGAGAGAAACGGGTGTTAACAGAGAGATTCTCGCGCTTACGTGCTGTTATAACATCCTTTTATGTATGCGCGTTCCGTGGCAAAGCGTAAACATATTACGGCCCCAAAACGGATAATTCAAATGGAAATGACATCACGTGAAAAAGCAACTCGGATATTCCCGCGCATTTTATTGAAATTTTAATGACGTTGTGGGATAATGTATTCATTTATTAGCTTTTTCGCGTTTTATGTTAGAATAGCGTTAGCGCATGTTCATTTCGTGTTATAACATCTTCAGAATCAATCGGGATACGTTGGTACCCTCGCCTTATAGGCTCGGGCACCAAGTAATCCCTCGGGATTCTGCAGACGTTATAACACGAAAAAACATACGTTATCATTACGTTTATATTGTACTCATTTCATAATCAACATGTTTCGATTTACTTAACCTTTAGCCTACTGGTGGCAATTGATTCTGCCTCTGTGGCAATTGCAGACGAAGATCAGCCTGCACATCCGTGCAGACTGATCATGGTCTGCACTATTCGCTTTTCAGTCAGTAAATTGTCAGTGAACTCCCCTTCAAATAAAAAATGGTATTGCTCAAACTGAATGAAAGACTGGTCCATTTTAGAGAGAGAGAGAGAGCCTGACAAATTCTTCATGAATAAACGGTCTTGTTTTTTCACATATCCGGTGAAGAATTAATACCTGTGATACTTGACTCTGTGTATATAGGACATATCACTTCATTGTCCGCTTGCATATACTTTCATTTACACAATTTTCTATGATCAATCGATCAATCTATGATCAATCGGAGCAGTTTTACATGTCTTTATATTTTCCCACTTAATACTATCTTTTTTCGTTGTCCAGTGATATGAAAATAAGCGTATTACTGTTGCTTTGATATGCATGTGGTAAGTGATGAACTTCCCTTTCAATATTATACGTAAATCTGTTGCAATGACAATACTTTGTTTTTCTCAACTGAACTCATTTAGAGCAGCACGCAGATGATAACACTTTGGAAAGAAATTATAAAATAAGCAGTTCCAATAAACGTCTTAGTTTGTCGGTGTGTACTGATGGCATAGAGTTTAGCTGTAAAGGAATTGTATCACGAGAGCAAAGTACAAGAACAACAAACATTTTATTCATGATAGAATCATTGTTTGAGATATACTATGAACTCGATAGCAATGAGTATTACTTACATCCTAGTCAACAATAAACAAATAGTTGTTTGGTTTGTGTTGTTTTCTTTTCCAGCGTGTCGCTATGACGTAATAATTACGAGTGTTGAATATATAAATTTTTTCAAGCGGGTGGACATGTATAACTTATGTAGTACATTCTCTTTTGTATTATTCCTGAAGGAGAATTGTCCCTGAAGGAGTATTACTTAGAAAACATTACATACGTGTCTTTGTATCTAACTGTAGGTCACATGAATTTTAACTAAATGTTCATTTGGTTTGTTCAGTCCCGCATTGCTATGCATGTCTTAGTATATTTTGTTCTTATAACGATGAACTGTACATGTTCAAGTTATATCAATAAATTTCTCTTCTGTTCTGTTATGTTCTGTAAACATAATTTCTGTTTTTACCTCCGGGTACGACTGCAGGTTACAATGTCTATAATGGAATTGAAAATTAACACACAAGTTAAAGCATTTAAAACAAATTAACGTTGTAAGGAATTAGAAAATTCTATAACATTAAATAGTCTAAATCTTGATTACTAATAACTTATGTTTCTTTGTGTTTGTATATATATATAAAGCAAACACCATTTCTCTTACGCGTTTAAGCGTTCGTCATACTATTTCATATGATTGTATCAATTTAGGCTATTTTAACATACGCTTATTTTATTAATAAATATTCAAAGACTAATGTTAAAACTTATTAGAATTTAATACTAAATTTAAGACAACATAAAATAGGTTAGAACTGAGATGTTTGATTATAATACAACACTGGTATTGTACAATGTAAATAATGTATCAAATACTCTGTATAGTATTGCGTTTACTTCCATGTATATGTGTATGTGTGTGCATATATGCATGTATATGTGTATTTTTATTTTCTCTCACTATTTTTATAGTTTTCAGACTGTAAAATGATTAGTATTTTTGCAGTTTGATGTGCAAAAAATAAAGATGCTCAAGTCTCCTATAATTCAATTAATTAATAGTCATGTATATTTATCTTTCATGCTTCTCTTTTATGTTGTATACTTTGTACATGAATGAGACTGAAATAATAAAAAAATAATACTATCGCATTTATCATTTTCTTGCATTGCCATTCACCGTTATTACAAATGTCAGTGTCACAAAAGGATTTTTCCTTAGCTCTAACATAATCAATTTAAGAATATAATGCGCTCAATATGACTGTTAATATATATACATGTACGATGATGTTAGTCATATGTATTACATAGGAATAAAGGAAATGAACGTATTTAAGGCTTATTTCGTACCCTATATATGTAATACGAGAGTTTTTTTGCTTAATCCAATATATTGTTCTTAGTGTGTTTGTTATCTTTATTTCGGTTGCATAACTGGCAGATGTTGGATCGTATGTGAGGTAAGCTAACCGTCAGATACATAAGTAATCTCTTAATTCAGTGCAGGAAGTATCTGCGGAGTCTGCGGCTAAAGCTGTCGTTATTGATTATTAGGAATGGTAGAAAAAAATTATGTCTGGGTTGCTTTGATATGCAGAATACAAATAGCTTCATGAGGTATAAGCTAATGTTCTAAGAGACAATAAACAAATTACAAGTTAATAAATAAAGTAAAAAGAGAAAACAGTATGAAGTCATAAATTCTGATTTAAAGAAAATATTATATTCAACTGATATCTAACCAATAAGGAAATGTAATCATAACAATGTGTTACATGTTTGATAAGGTAAAATGTCTTTAAATTCTTCTCTTCTCGGAATATGTTAGCAAGATAGGGAAAAGATAACAAAAATCAGACTCGGTGTGCGCAAACCAACGTTAGGGCTATGCGTCCATGCAGTCCGATTTCGATCCAAACTGTTTGCTAATCAGTTGCGCTGATTATTCGCTCTGAATAATGATCAATATTTTGCTTCTTTTATGTAGTAAAATTGAAATGTTATGCGGAATGTAAGAAAATGGATGATGGTAACTGATGTTATTAGAAATATAGCTGGGTGAAAGGTTACTTATTACGGTCATTTTCAAATAGAAATTGAACAGTTTGATTTGTAAAACCTATTTTTGAGCTTCTTTTTATAATTTGTTACTTATATACTAAAACTAAGCTCTAATATGGTTCAAATTTCAGTAGAAAATTGTGGTTTCTTTAATTAAATTGAGTTTATCAAGGAAACGAAGCCCGTGACCTATATATTTAAATGTAAAATGCAAAAGCGTTGACACTGGTCTACTTAAGAAACACATCTTCGACTTTTTATTTGCATTTCAACAATATCCATTAGAATAATAGTAGCATGCATAACGATTTTTCCATAAAAATATCAGACGCGAGGTACTGGTGTAAGTATTTTAAGCTGTAAAATTTGTTTAAATAAATGCAAATAACACGAAAATATTACTTACGTTAGAAATAAGATGTTTTAAAGCTACATTAACAAGAAAGATAATTTTATGTTCAGCTGCAGGCGCCTCCTTCGCCTTATCGTTCGGAACCACATTTTGTTGGAAGGCCGATGGTTGCCTTGCCTGAAACAATGCACAAAGTTGTATCCATGTCCTTCCTCCAATATTCGTAAGTTGGAAAATGCCCTATAGTAAACAAAAGAATTCAAATGTAGCGGAATCACCCTTTTGCAAATTTGTATCACTCGTAGCCGGTTTTCAAAAATATGTTCGTTTTCCTCGAAAATTCTATTTTGTCGTTGTCTGCCAAACAATCTTTTACATAACAGACTTTAAAATTGATACAAAAAAGCATATACATGTAGGCGTAAATAATTAGAATGTTGCGATAGATTTAAAATTCACATTTCGTAAAATGTTAGGGTGTGAACCTCTTTATTAACAATTTATTAATATTCTGTAGAAGTAGGAGAAAAATTATGTGCAAATAACTATTTTTAAAATGATAATGTGTGCTTTGAAATAAATAAACTAGTAACTAATAGCTTCTTCCAACCGATTTAAGGCGAAGGATGGAAGATATTAAAAAAAACTTGGGTCGTATAATATGTAAAGGCAATTAACTACTGTAACAGTCACGTATTAATAGCCCCGTCTCTCCTACAATCACCTACTGTAACCAAGTACTAGTAATATGAATGTTATATTTTATTGCAATGTAACAAACACCATAACTCAGTCGAATATAATTTTCTCATTTATTTCTAATAGATAGAACAAAATTAAAATTGATAAACTCCGTGTTGTACCCAATGATAGCTTTTGGGCATCTTCCAAGAAATACATTTCTTTGAAGTCAAACGATTTCGAACGTGATGTTATGTGCTATTTTATTTTTTATTGGTTGCGACATTGTCTCAATATGCAAAACAAATGAAGAAGAACATGTATCCCATGCGAATCCTACAGTCCTTCAAATTTGCCAGCCGTGAGAAAATCATCTCTTGTCGGATATGCATAAGGACATTTAAACACAACTAACGTGTTGCATTTACAAAACAATTTATTTCAACAGCCTATAGATAGCTAACATGAAAAGGTCTGAGCGTACGAAACTTTATTGGAACAACAACAGACATATAACGCAACACATAAAAAAGAGACACTGACAATGTACACTGAATTACATAGTCTTAAAGCAATACCTCTTTGTCTTAATTTTTTTAACAGCATATCACTTTGTGAATATTTTCAATGTCATATCTTATGTCTGACATTATCAAATAAACAGAAAAAAAACCCACTAAGTCAAAGAAAATTGTATTTCTCAGAATAAAAACCTTATTCTTGTATATATCTTGTGTTTCTGAAATGAAGTGAAACGTTCATTGCATCAGACCTTGTAAGTTACATGCTATTAGAGTTACTGAAGCAATGTGATTACAAAACAAACAGAAAAATAGACGCAATGGGCAACCGGCTTGGAAATGTCTGTAGCAAAAATCACGAAGGGGGATGCTCACTGGTTAATTGTGCACAGGCAAATAAAGTTTCATGAAAGTGTATTAAATAGAATTTATCCCTACAAAACAAAAGCGCACGAAAATGCTAGTGTAAGTATAACTACATTTAACACGAAGCACACACACGTTTTCACATAAAATAGAGCAACGAGAAAAGAAAAACATTAAAGGTCAGGCGGAAAAAATCCGACAAATAAGATAACAACTGTGTATCACTCATTGGCACTTATTCCGTCAGACACATGTAAAATTCTGTAGCGCGAATTTCTCAAAGGACTTTAAACGTCTATCATGACGTGTCTAAAACGTCAGGTACTGTTCTCTTTAAAATACAATTTACGAAATACTATTTGAATTTACCATCAATTTAAATTAGTAAAATTAATGACTAATAAATAATTGATATCAAACAATTAAACTTCAAGAACAATTACATTACCGCTGCAGAACATTCATATTTTCAAATTTCTTTTAATATTGCTTCATTATAACAACATTAAACATGTGAAAAAATGTTTTAAAAATATAACAAAAATTTCTAGTTATCAAATGCTAAAGATAAAATGATTAAAGAAAAAATTTATCGAACCTTTTTCACTGCAAAAGGAAATCATTAGCCTGCCTGTTTGGATCCTACTACTATGATAGAAAGATGATCAAGCAGGTAGATGATATAATAACATTTGTAGTAGGTTTAGACATCTTTCCATCTCAGCAACAGCAACTCCATTGTGAAAACAGTTTGATCAAGTATAGAGGTTTATAGCATTTCTTTCTCTTAAAATTCTGACGAAAAACTGCTTAGATTATGCTTTCAAAGAACCACGTATGAAGTGGTCGTGTTTTTCACTGACACAGCACATTTTTTTATTCTATGGAGAATTCTTTTTTTTTTTCAAAAGCAAAATATTTAAATATGTCTGCCGAATGTTTCAATATTGTTATCTAATGCAATAATTTTCTTTAAACGAATAGGTATTTCAGCTGCAAAATAGAAACTGCAGTTACATTATCTAAACTGTAACACTGAAATATATTATCTTAATACCTAAACTAATACAACTAGGATTCTGTTTACAACATCTCAAGAGCACCTACCTCCTCAGACTGGATAAATGTTATTGTCTATATTTATTAGATTTGTGTCGAATTTATCACCCGTCAGTTTAATTCTGTTTCATTTTAGTAACAGGGGTTATTGTGTTTACATCTATTCTAAAACCGTTTATGTAGTCAATTCATGTTGCAGTTCTAGAATTATTAAAATACTAGTAGTCTATTTCTTGTTAACTTTTATTTTGACTCGTTTCTGAAACAATTCGAAACCTTATTAGTCTGCTGACTTTCGGTAGACCTTACAGTTGTTGAAACATAAATTTGAGAAATGGCTGTGAAGAAACTACATTTGATAATAAAGATGAAGGATTATCAATAAGATGCTACATTGCATATTTTGATACTTCAACTAAATGTTTTGTGTAGTTAGGCATGTGTTTGTCCGTACACCATGGGCTCACTAGCAATGCAAGATGAATGTTACTTTCGTAGGGGAAAACCATATTCAATACAACTTTGTAATAATTAACGTCATACATTTTCTCCTCTTCAAGGGTTAATTAAACCCCATGATTTTATTGAAGTAGGACTTTAAATACATTTGGCACGGGTACATATGATGTGTTACGGATCATGGAATGGAACGTATTTTGGTAGTTTTTTCTACATCAGGGGCTGTGCTCATTTTTACATTATGCACAAAAGAGAGAGATAAAAGGTGGGAATGTCTCCTTTCCCCTCCCGAGATATAGTTTTCGTATAAAAACAACCAAAATGTAGATTCCTGAGCGTGTGAAAGGGGCGTCAAACGACGCTTCCTTTGCAATAACATTGTATTGTTTTGTTGTTTTAATATGCTAGTGTTGTCGGAGGGTTAGTTCACCGAGATTTTGTAAAGCACGAAAATGTTGAATTCTGTAAAACAAAGTATAGGTGTGAGGATGGCACGTTGGTCCTCCACCCAGATAATTCTGTGCGTGCTTTAGGGGTCTTAGATAAATATTTCCGGCAAAAAAGATGTTTTCTGTTTAAAGGTGAGGGGTTTCGGGAGTCCACCACAGATATCTTTGAAACACAACGTAAAAGAATGGTAAACTGTGGGCGTGTGACTTTTTCTCGTGAATCTCCTGCATTTTAATCTCAAACAGTCTGTACTTACTAAATCTGTCTCAGGGTCAGGGTCATGCGAACGACGCATCAGATAATTGTGGTGAATTCTTTCAATATCTCTCGATGTATGTCAAAGTTACAGTTCCATTGACCTCTCTCACGTGTGTTCCAATGGTCCTGCTTGACTGAATCCAGGAACGTTATATTTTCAAGGTAGTTCAAGGTCGGATAAGCGACTAAGTTCCATCATGACTCTCTTTGAAATAGTATTGTCCATTCATCACATAATATTCTTTTTGTAAATCATGAGATTATCATTAATACCGTTCTGCGTTGGATGTGTACATATCCAATGCATTTTGGTACTACATTTTTGTAAACTACAAAATTGCATTGAGTGTAACGCATTTTGGTAGTGACTACCAAACCTCGGCCGAAGTTTGGTAGTGACTACAAAATGCGTTGCTACCATTTTGAGGTGCAACACAGGTGTAAAAGACACTTTTATTATGCATGTTAGCCATAAAATGAAAAAAAAAACATCATAGTTTAAGGGAGAGAAGTTAATTTATCATGACTGGATCTCTTGTCGTAGGTGTACATGTGCATTTTACAAATGGCTTGTTTTTCAGGATGTGAAAAAATAAATATTCTTAATAATTAAAGGCAAATTTTTGCAAGATGCATGTTCCACGATGTATAGGAGATGGTCTATTAGATTTCCTTAAAATTAATTTCATCTTCAAGTCTTCTATGAAGTGATACTTCAAAAAGAGACTTTTATTAAAGGATTTATTTATTATATTCCACTTTACTACATAACAGAACGACGTCATGCAGATTTTACCAAACTAAAAGACATTAAACTCAATACTGGCATAATTGACTTACATAAAACAATGTACCTCAAATAAATCTGTGCAAAATCCTCTGAAAATTGGAATCCTCTGAAAACCATATTTTTGACTTAGTCCGGAAGGGTCTCATTTTCAGAGATTTTACTATAATGGGTTACTAACAGACTGATCATTTGTTATTTATTGGTTAGCCAGACAGTTTTAGGCTAGCAATAGTTTAGTAACAGGTTAAAAATCGGCTAGTTATAGGGGTATTTCGATAACTTCTTAGAATAGAACAGAAACAGGTTAGTACCAGGGGGGGTCGGTGGTGGGGGAAAGTATCGGGATAATTATTTGGAAGTTGTAGGTAAGTAACATACACATGATTGATGAGTAATATGTCAGTAAGATAGATACAAACATGAAGCTAGCTAGTACGATATTTTATTACAGGCAATATTATGGTTTTGCTAGTTAGTAGAAGGTTAGTAATAGGTTAGTAACAGGAAAGTTATAGGTCTGTTATATGTTAGCATTTACTTGCTATGAGTTGGTAACGTACTCGCTAGTTAGTAATCGGTTGTAACTGAGTATATAATAGGTTGGTCATGGCTTACTAACATGTTAGCCATAGGTAAATTATTGGTTACCTAGTTTCTAATATAAATTAGCGGTAGGTTAGAAAATAAGTTGGTAATATGTAGTATTAGCTTTAAAATGAGTTAGCTAGTTACGTTTAATAGGTAGGTAACAGATAAGCAATATGTTTGCAAGTAAGCTTGGTTATATGTTATAAACGAGTAAGTTGGTTAGGTAGTAAGTAATGGGTAAGTTCCATGCTGGTAATGGATAAGTTATCGGTTAGTCATGGTTACTAATAGGTTAGCTATGTGTTAGTCCTGGGTTAACTAGTTAGACATAGGTTAATAATAATAGTTTAGTAACATGTTAGTACAGGGTAAGTTATAGTTTAGAAATGTTTGTAATGAGTTAGCTCGTACATAATAGGTAAGTAAAGGGTTAGAAATGGGTTAGCTTTTTAATAATAGATTAGATACAAGAAGTTTTACAAGAACCTTTATTTTACTTCGTATAAGCATACAATATAACAAATTAAGATTAGCCGACAAACATATATAAAACAGAGGTTAACAAAAAAGAAAATAAATGATGTGTTAAAGCATATTTAAAAGATTAGGTAGAAACTATTTGTATCGACGACAAGGATGAATGTGTATATAAAAAATAAAACATAAAATACAATTTATGATTTAACGATCGTACCATCAGTGCAAGAAATAATGCTGGGTGTAGTCTACTTCAAACACCAAAAGCCGTGTCGGTACGACTAAAATTACAAACCAGAACAAATTCATTTAATGTTTCAAACTAGTGTCAAGTCAGTACATATAAATAAGTAAATAGCAGATAGGAAATGTTTGCTGTAATTATTTGAAATCATGTGTAATGCCGTTGCATTGTGGATTCTGTAAACTTTCATTTGGCGCAAAATGGCTTGTTCATTTTCCTCCAGTATCTTTTCTGCGTCGTTGCTATTCCTTTAAATTTCCCAACACAAAGAAAGGAATTCGACCTTTCCCAATATTCTTTTATAACATATTAGCAGTTATGTAAACAATTGTTAGTATATCAGATTGCATGTCATCAACATCAATTTTGTCAAAAAATAAAGTAGACGTCTCGGCGACTTTTTGAACAAATTCAGTCCTAGTAAATTATGAAGATTGTTTACTTGAAATTTTCTAGCTAATGAAATAGTTATTTTACGACTGAACTTTCAAAATATCGGATGGGAAGATAAATAACACCCTATTTCAGTTTTGATATTACATTGACGTTTTGTCGTAACGCTCATTCACTATAAGGAGGAAACGCATATTATTTTATTATAATAATCCCACTGATTGTTTTTGTAAATGATTTACAAAACATATCAGTGAAATAATTACAATAATTCCTTTGTGGATATATTAATGTCACCTACTTTTTTCCTTAAACTTAAATATGTTGGTTATGTCATTAATGAAATTATTTCAAAGATGGCGTAAATCGTTTAAGGAACATTCCTTAGAGATGGTACCTAAGGCTATGTATTCAACGACAACAACAACAAATCGTGTGCAAAACTGAAGCGCATATCGCTTATCTCACTTTTGCAATAATTTAACATAGCATCGTGCAGTAAATACGGGGATTTTTGACAGCGACATCGGCTTCTTTGTTTTTGGTTGATTAGCTAAAGAAAGGTGATTGTCATTTCTTATTAACTAACACTACCATTTTATTTATACTAAAGAACGTCTGCATTATATTAACCGAAGTTCTGTAACGGTAGATTCCGCAAGGCAAATGCGATTCCGCACGCCTCGGTCAATATGCAAATTAGGTACATTTGTAAACACAAAGTGCGTGTCATAAAAAGTGAAATAACTTCTTTCGGCACAGTTTTTGGTATAGTTTTGGTGTGACCATGAGATATTGTCCGTAAGTATTGACCTGGCACTCATTAATCTTCGCCGATATTTTCGGACGTTTTCGTTAATTTACGCAATATTTATATTCTTAAAATATCTATATTACTAAAGTAACAGATACAGTTAACCGATGACACGGTGGCGCAGTGGCAAGGTGTCTGACTTCAAACCATGTTACCACGGGATCGAAATCACATTAAATCATTTTTTATGCAATGTATGTTATTGATGCCTGTTTTATTGTTACATTATTTCATGCATCACATTTTTGTGAATTTTACTTGATTCTCTTGTAGTATTTATTTTCTGGAATTGGTGGTGATAATTACTTTGTATTTTTAGATCCTTCTAAAGCCATTTTCCCACTTCTTCTACAACGGTTAAATATGATAAAATTCAGTAAATGGACCATAAAACCATACGTTTGATCCGAAAAGTGGTTAGTTTTGCATATAAAACTTATAAAAAAGATCCGATCAGGCGTAGGACTCGAACCCACAACCCTGCGGTTGGCAGCTTAACGCCTTGTCCGCACAGCTACCTGCACATACATGACATTACGTTATCAAGGAATTATATATACGTTATAGCTACATCGCTATTCATGTTCGGAAACCGAGAATTAATTTACGGAAATAAACGGAATATTCATGAGTGCCAGGTCAATACTTACGGACAATAGAATATACATTTTTATATCGCTCTGTTTTTAACTCGTACATTTAGAGGCCTTGATTATTCTTGGCAAACATATTTTGTAAATTGCTGAGGGATTCGATGTCGTAAAATTCATATAGTCTATTTATATTTTTTTCTCATGAATAATGTTTTATTTTCTATGATCATACCATACCTGTAAATTATCGGCAGTAATAAATAAAAAGAATGTCTTTAAATGAGTTCGTTTGAAAATGAAAGATAGTGCTCAACTTTTTTGTTTGAATGATTATTCATAGATCTTGAAGTAAACTATAGCTTTGGGAAACACATCCGAATCTATGCATACTTTGTTCAGATAACAAATAGTCCTAGAAGAGTTATCTGTCACTGGCTTCACTTTTCCAAGTAGGACCAAATTTTTCGGATTAAATATAGCCTTTCAGCATGAAAAATGAAGTATGAAAGTTAAACCATTAAATAACTGAGGTACTCCAGTATTAATTTTTCAACAGAAAGTAATATCAGATGCAATTTGAATTTTTAGGTACCATCTCTACATTCCTCGTGCTATAAAATGAAAATAGTCATAATCAATTTATGTTTAAATACTTCTGTGTTTAGGGTAATGGATTTATTGTTTCTGATCCTTCGATAATTATTCATTTATGATAGCACTCCGCTAACGGTGGATCTATGGGAGGTGTGAGGGGCGTTGAACTGTTATTTACTTCCGTTGAACAGGCTCGATTAACTGAATCTGCTTTTATTTTAAAATTTCATCTTGGAATTCTATGTTTCAAGAGGTAGACTGTAACAACATAAATTTTAGTTTTGAAATTATATAGTCACTCCAATACATCTAGTATTGTATACAACACTTTTTTTGCTAATTACTTGTTTCGTTTCTGTTCATTGTGACAAGTTCTGCAGAAAAAAAAAACAAATTAAGACGAAACTCGTGTACTTAGGTACTATATTTAGTGGGTTAATTGGATGACATCATTTCCATAAGTCGCCATCAGCAGTATCATTAAAAAGAAATTATATACTATATAAATGACTCACAGCTGGGTCAGTTTTTACATTATATAACTCATCGTCTCCATCTCATTTAGTCTTTCAGTTTTCTTAACTTTAATTAAGTTAAATATCAATGCGCCCAGGAAATTACTTCGTTTGGAAAAACTGCTTAGATAATAAGATTTTAAAGAGTGCATGTATCAACTTGAAGAGTGCTTTCATTAGATACCAATTATTAACTGAGTTTGTTTCAGTGCATTTAGGTTGAAAACATGTGTTAGTTTGTAAAAGTAACCCGTAGTATAGCAACCAACTAAGATGTTTCACAACATCTTTTTCATATTAACAATTTCCGTCTTAGCTTTGATCTACATACGTTTAGAAGCTGCCAAAAATTAATGAAGTCCGCATTATTGCACGAAATACCAATGCGACATGTCTGTTGCTAACGGAAACTTGGCTAGATCAATCAGTCTTCGACTCGGAAGTTGCCATTAATGGTTATGTCATCCAACGTAAAGATCGAAATCGACACGGTGGAGGAGTTTGTATTTTTATTCGTAAAGACATTGCTTTCAACAACAGAGACGATTTGAATCATCAGGAGCTTGAAGGAACTTTTATTGATATTTTACTTCCAAAAACGAAACCGATTTTATGTGGTGTTTTATACAGACCTCCGAAGCAGTCTAACTTTTATGAGATTTTAGAATCAGTATTTTTATCCAGTGTATCTCTGATTAAATCAGAAACAGTCATTTTAGGGGATTTTAATACAGACGTGCCAGCTAAAAACAAGTGTCCTCTAGTTAGGAGTTTGAAATCTTTGTGTGATATGTTTAGTCTTAAACAAATAATCAATAATTTTACAAGAATTTCACTTTCATCTTCTACAACTATTGATTTGGTCTTGGTATCAGATCCTAAAAATATTTCACAGTGGTGTAATTGACTGTTGTGTTAGTGACCATATGATGACATTTTGTACCAGGAAAGTTTCACGTGAATTTATTGGAAAACATAATACTGCTACTGTTCGTTCTCTAAAGCATTATAATAAAGAAAGTTTTCAACAGTCTCTTTTGGGTTCTGACTGGTCATCAGTTTTATATTGTGATAATGTAAACAGTGCTTGGAATAATTTTAAATCAATTTTTGTCTCTACTTTAGATACCATTGCTCCTCTAAAATCTGTTCGCATAAAACAAAGAACTGAAGAATGGGTTGACTCTGAAGTTCTAGAATGTATTAAGGCTAGGGATAAGGCTTTTTATAATTTCAAAAATGTCAAATCTGAAGAAACTTTAATCTTTTCAAGTCCTCGAGAAACAAGGCTAATACTGTTATTATGAATGCAAAAAAGAACTTCTTTAAATCTTCTCTTGAAAACAATAAAAATGACTCTAAGTCTTTATGGAAAAGCCTAAAAGATCTAGGTTTACCAAGTAAGAATAATCAGTGCTCAAGTAATATTGGTCTGACCATTGATGGTAACATTTGTTTTGATAAACTTAAGGTGGCAGAAAAATTTAACTCATTTTACACCTCTGTTGCAGATAAACTTGTGAGCAAATTACCAAACTGTGTTAATAATTTTGGTATGAATTTTGTTTTTAATTTTTATTCTTCTAAAGGTGTAAAGCCTGATAGTTTTTCATTTTCAGTTGTTTCTGAAAATAAGGTTTTGAAATACCTAAACAATCTTTGTCCAAATAAGGCGACAGGTTTAGACGGGATTCCCTCACGTTTTGTTAAAGACTCGGCCTCAATTATTGCTGGTCCACTTTCACATGTTATAAACTTGTCAATTATACAAGGTACTGTCCCTGATGAACTTAAGTCTGCTCGTGTAGTGCCTTTGTACAAAAAGAATGATAAGACGGATGTTGGGAATTATCGTCCAGTTTCTATCCTTAGTATTGTATCTAAGATCTTTGAGCGAGTCATTTATGATCAGTTAGAACAGTACCTTGTGCAAAATAGTCTTTTGTATGAATATCAGTCAGGTTTTAGACATGGGTTTTCAACTGATACATGCCTTATTCACCTCACAGATTATATTCGTTTTCAGATGGATAAAGGTCATCTTGTGGGTATGGTTTTTTAGATCTACAAAAGGCGTTTGATACCGTCAACCACTCAATTCTTTTAATGAAACTAAGAGCATTGGGTCTCACAGAGTCCTCTATCAGATGGTTTTCTTCGTATTTGTCTGATAGACGCCAATTGGTCGAAATATCATGTACTTTGTCTTCTTCTGCCAATATAACATGTGGTGTGCCCCAGGGATCTATATTAGGGCCTCTGCTTTTTCTTATTTATGTGAATGACATGTCAGCTGTTGTAAAAAACAAGCTGCTTCTCTATGCTGATGACTCAGCAATTCTTGTGTCTGCCAAAAACAAGTGTGATATTGAAAATCTCTTAAGTCAGGATCTGAATATTGTCAGTCAATGGCTTGTATGTAATAAACTATCTCTTCACCTTGGTAAGACAGAATCTATTTTATTTGGGTCAGTACAAAGGTTAAAAAAACATCGTAATCTTGATATAAATTGCAATGGTCAACTATTGAATCCAAATCTTCAGTTAAATATCTTGGTGCAACCATTGATCAAAGTTTGTCATTTGAGTCAGTGGCTAGGTCTGTTATTAAGAAATCCAATGCTCGGTTAAAATTCCTCTACCGTAAAAGTGAATTCCTCACTTTGCACACAAAAAAGCTCTTAGTTACATCACTTGTACAATGTCATTTCGACTATGCCTCTTCTACTTGGTTTAATAGTTTAACACAGGAATTAAATCACAAGTTACAGGTCACACAAAATAAACTTATACGTTTTGTGTTGAATTTAAATCCCATGTCACACATTGGAATTGAGCATTTTTCACGTCTTAACTGGTTACCAGTTTCAAGTAGAGTTAATCAAATAACTCTCTGTCATGTTTATAAAATAAATTCTAATATTGCTCCTTCATATTTAAGTGAACACTTTACCCCTATGAATACTGTTCATGATTATCCCACAAGGTTCAGAGCAAAGGCAAATGCCTCCCTTGATGGTACAGGTTTTTCAATGTCAGATAGTAAGAGATATGCTCTCCCAGTGGTCAAAGGTTTTGGGAAAAAAACATTTGCTTATAATGGTTGTTGTTTATGGAACAGTCTGCCACAAAATGTTAGGGATGCCACAACCATGTATTCATTTAAACGTAAGGTTAAGGAACATTTTTTAAGCTTAATATGACTTTTAGTTAGATTGCAATATAGATAGATTTTTGCATTGTGTTTTTTTACTAGTCAATCATTTTTTATACTAGTCAATCATTTTTAAGCATAGGATTTTTATACAAACTTATCTTCGGGCATTTTTCTGTGATTATTTTTTTACTGTGATAAATTATTCTTCCTATGTCATACAATACTTTATCTTAAGGACCACAATGGAAATAAGAGTTTATTTTAACTCTTTTTTGTGTAATCCTTAACATATAATGTTGATTGACATGGCTATATTAATTCATACATGTTTGTTTATTGTTTGATTGTATGTTTTAATTATAAGTCGCCATGTAAATTGTACATTTTATGTTGAAATAAATCTATCTATCTATCTAAGAGGGGAAATGATTATTCAAAATTTGAATAGCACCAGGAGCTATATCCTATAAACAAGGAATAGTATAACGGTAAGAAGTAAGTTTTAAGGTTAATATTATACGGTATCACTGTAAAAATAATAACCTTCAAGTTTAATGAGGATAATAGACGATGTAATAATATTAAATGTAAGAAAAATAGTTTTTGTTGTTCAACTGATAAACTCATTAATTATCATAGATTTTACATGAACGAAATTTCTTTTCATTATCAAGTTAATATCAGTTTTTGTATTCCTTGAAAGGTTGCTACTTTAAAGAGACATCAAAATTGTAAATTATGAAAACATTTAATACACAAAGAGAAATTTAAGTTTGAAGTCTCCTTTTAAGATAAAAAATTCCTGGTATTTCCGGTATCGAAAAAGAAACGATTGCCAATGTCGTTACACTTAACTTGAAGGTAGTTAACCAGCTTTTGGTCAAGTAACGCATTTATTCGAAAGTTTGACATGATCATTTACATTTATGTTAGATTATTGCGTGCATTAACCGTGTTAGGTTTTCGCTGAAGGTATTTTGGCCCAACCGAGATACAGCTATTCTAGCATCAATAAAAAGTTGATACACATACATACAGCCTGAGGAAATATATTAATATAAGAACTATGGTATAACATTTATCAAATTGGTGCATTTACAACTACATCTTTAGTGCAAGTTTCTTAGAAATTAGCAAGTTATTATTACCTGCCCATCCCCACTCCTTACACCCCCTCACCCCGGATGATTATCTAAATGGAAAACAAAGAATTTAAATTTATCTGAAATCGAATGAAATATTCAGCTTTTTGTATACTTTCATATATATGGGGGATATTAACCACACTTCATAAAAATAAAAACAATAGATTTTTATTAGGTCTCTTATTATATTTAACGGGTGTTTTTGCTCCGGAAATTCATCTCCAATAGAAATATTTAAATCTTACTGTATGCTGTTTATACTCTACGGCACGTACTGACATATATATCAAATGAAAATTATACTGTAGTGTATAAAAAGCAATTACTTTTTTTCAACGACTCTAACAAACTTAGTCCTTTCTGTTCCAGGTAAATGTACACTAGGGTTTAGCTACCCCATCTTTTACACAGTCAATTCTATATAATTTTTATTTGCTTATAACGCCGCCCGTTTATTTGTTAATTTTGTACACTTGCATTGATTAAGAAATAACTGATAGCAATAGCGTGTTTTAATTCTATTTATGCACTGTTAACGGTTATACGTCGGGCGTAATAATTTTACGAGGGTGCAGCCCGAGTGAAATTAATTCGACAACGAAAAAGCGCTAGCATGTAAAAATAGTGTTATAACACGGTTCTGCTTTAAATTATTTCGATTCCAATACGTCTTTATTGTAAAATTTAGATCAAATATGATAGAACTGTTTCTTCGAGCATGCATGGCACCAAATGGTAGGTCGTCACGCTCCTTTGTTTATTCAGGCCAGGACCGGAAATGGGGAAATGGTAATAAGTCTTGCGGAAGAGTTCAGTCTGGGCGAAAATGATGGCGAATTATTCTGCAAAGCGAAAAACAAACTCAGTATGTGTGTTAATTAATCAAAACAATTGTGCAATGTGACATTTCATTTTAAACATGCCATTAAGTAAAATATTTGATCAAATTTGAAAGCGCTTTTTCTCGATGCATGTACGGCGTGACGTCAACACGATATCGTTGTGATGAATTAAGCATTGCTAGTCATACTAGAATGAAAAATAGGAAACAGTTCAAAAACCTTTCTGCGCATTTCATATGCGGCATTATGCAAGTCTAATTTAGTGTTAGCTTCGTTAGTTATTTTGTTACATTTGTTGCCACCGTAAAGTCTGAATTAGTAATAAAATGTTTTATTAGGTTTTGAGTGATATGCGAGGCCAGTGAACCGACGGTAATTTGATATTTACAGCTCGTATTTGCAGAAACAACTAATGTCCGGTTCAGAGCATGGATTGTTTACTCAAGTTGACAAATGGTACACAATAAACATTTTCAACTGCAGAAGATAAATCACATCAACAACGGTAATAAGTTTCTGTTCCTACAGATAATAAAGCAATTACAAGCTGCTGCGAAATTGTCAAAGAATCACAACATGAAACCACAAAATTTTGATTTAAACAATCCCATTTGTCATAATTGTTTTTATGTAAATGTAATCTAGGAGAGAGAAAATTTAAGCGCTTTAACACATTTGAACATTAATGCATTTTCAACAAATCTATTTTACTCGTATCAGAAAAAAAAACTTTATTCAAAATAAGATTAAATTGCGTAGAAGAAAAACACAGGCAGAGATATCGATCACTTTATCGGACAAAGACTTTGTGGCTGCCGCGTTGTGTCTTTAATGATTCTTGTTTTTGGGTTGACTTGTATTATTCTTGAATAATTAATTAATATTATACTAGTGTTAAAAAGGTCTGAGTTTTAACTACAAGAAGTTGTTTGATAAAAGATAATCAAATTGTAGCAACCTTGGCCCAATTAGTTTTCAGTCCAGTAACTGCATGTAGAAGATCCATGAATGATAACGTTTGATTTGTCTAGAGAAGTTTTTTTTTTCAGAAAGAATACAAAAAAAAGTTTTTTAACATCTATAAACATTATCAGCAAATCTGTTAAATTTCTCGATTCTTTTGATAAAATACTTTACAAAAGCTATAAGATTTCTTGGAAGCATTGCCTGCAACTAAGCAAAACAATATCATCACCCAGCACTGGCATAAACGTTTCTGTTATAATAAAATGGAATGGAATCGATGGTCCAAAAGGACCAGACAATTGTGTTTTAGCCAAAGTAAATAGTCAGATTTTAAAAAGTCAAAGTGAATTTTCATTTATATTGTCTTTATTCATCTATTGCTTGAAAGGAGCTATAAGATTTATTTCAGACGTCAGCAGCGTCCAGTAAGATAGCACATAGAGGTGGCATTGTAAGTAATTGACAAAGACATGTGTCTTTTATATATAACGTGGCATTCTTGTTAAATGTTTAGTGTTTTGCTACTTTGGTACTGTCCTAGTCATATTGCGATCGTATTTTGATTGCTCGAATTATTTTAGGCACTGGCAAACACCTGACCAACCAAAAAACCGTCCTGAAGGCAGCCGGATGACTTCCTCAAACGTACCTATACCAGTAGAATAAAGGTTTAGAGTACAGTCATGTTGAGGGTTTTAATGAACGTAACCAGTGTATTACAAAAAACTTTTTCAGCAGTGCCACCGTTATTATAATTTACGTAAATATTTTGCTATTAAAATTCAGATTTGGTTTTTAAATCTAACAGTAATTGGAAGACACGTTTGCGAGAAGGTATGTAAAAACACGTTTTAATGGGAATGATGTTTACAAATTTGGTTTGGCAATTTTCCAGTTGTATTTGGTAAAGTTATCAAACGCTTTAGTAGTTTTTAAATCTAACAGTATATTAGAAGACATGTATGCGAGAAGGTATGTAAAAACACGTTTTAATGGGGATGATGTTCACAAACTTGGTATGGCAATATTCCAGTTGTATTTGGAAAAGTTAGCAAACGCTTTATTAAAAGAGGTTATGAAACAGAGAAAAGTGGAAACTTCACAGGTCACTCAACACGACAAAAAGAAAATGTTGCAGGCTCGGTTTGACTGAGCCTGTTCATGAACCAACTGTTTTGCGACACACCGGATAGTTGCTTTTCAACCCTTTTACAGTCTAAAGGAATAGGCAGTGGACACTATGATAGGTAGACTATCGTAGTTCTTAAATCCCTAGGGGACTATTTGGATATCTATCTTCTGACCAGTTTCATCGGGCTTTTAAGGGAGTTTTAATGTTGTTCTGTCTTTTGCAAAGACATTGAGTGCATGTGTTTTTGTTTCATGCATTAAATTTACAAACCAATTTTTGCGTGTTACATAACTCGCCTTCTGTTGCCATTGTGTGTATTTAGGATTCACCTGGCGTAAATAACTTTTTATTTACATTGTCCTGTGACTTGCGAACATGGTAGGGATAAGCGTAAGATAAAATGCAATATAAACCGGTTCGAGTTCCCAATTTGTGTTTTTGCCACCGACCAATCCAAGGAGATGCTCCACCGTGTTCCTTTTAGTTTCGTTCTCATGTGTTTGCTTTGAATGTGTGTTTCGGTTTGGGGAAGTTGCGGTTTTGGAACGTGGATTTTCCAGTTGGATATTTATCCGTGTTTTTAGTTGGTACCACTACAACAGTTATATTCTGTTTTGTTTTAACAAGAAAGGGATTTATCAATGTAAATCTTTCGCAACGAGAGCAGTATCATAATGAAGAATTATTCAATTCTCTTGTTGAACACAGTTAATCACTTTTCGTATGACTCTCTGTTTGGCTTAAATACGTTGCTGATTAAATGTTACTATTTAACTTTTTATCAAATGAAGTTTTCCTGGTAATGTAAAATGATCTGAAAATATAAAAACACTTAAACCAACAAGGGAGAAATATTTTACAGCCTCAACATAAGGACTGCTTATGTGATAGATAAAAATGATCCTTTGGAAGCATACGACAATGTAAAGCTCTCAAAACCCCTGCCTACTTCTTCCGTTATATTTTATAGCTTCTGATTGAACATAAACTGTTTGGATTATCAAAAAAAAATATGTATAATTTTGATTTCTTTCGTAATTCACACATGAATGAAACAAATAGGATATTATCGTACCATCGAAGGATAAATAACTTATCTGAATTGTTGTGTTGTGAACATTATGAATTTTCTGTATAAGAAAATTCCATTACATGTTAAGAAACACTTTCTTCAATAACACCTGTCTAAACATATAAACTGTCATACAGATTGTCAATTACGATTTTAACTAGGAACATACAAAAAGAAATAAGGATATTTTCAATGACCGTAATAAGCTATAAACATAACAACATGTAATTCAAAATAAATAGATATGTTTAAGGTATTATAACTGGTAGATCAGAGATTGAAACTGAAATTATCTCTCATTATAGCTAGCCCTACCAAAATGGCGATGCATAAGTATAGCTTATGCAATAGCATAATTATGTTTTAATTCGTCATTTTGAAAAGTATCAGACAGATTAGTATAACTGTAATAAGTATAAAACATACTTCTAAATAACTGATATCAAACACTCAACAACCTTTGCAAGCGTTTCAAGAAAGTATCAAAGAGTCTTTGTATGAACGCACGGCAATGATGTTCAAGAATAAAAGTTTATTAAGTTTAATTTAAGTTTATTTAAGTGGACTCGTTATGATAATCGGCAATTTCCGTTGCGCTGCTGGGGCTATTTTAACGGTCTAGAAAAATATCGAAATAACAGATGAATAAACGTAATTGCATAATATTGCCGATAGTCATAAAAAGTTAAGGGTAACAACATCAAGGGAATAAACTGTGAATTGAGATGAAATAGTTTGAACAATACCTAAATAAGATCTTCATTTTGAAAAAAAGGTCTAACAGAGTTAGTTTTTAATTCAATAATTATTAAGATTATTTCGATAATCGACTTTAAACTAAATACACTTTAATCATTCAATGATAAATCTCAGTCCTGTTATCAATGGGGTATATATAAGATATAGGATTGATTATTCTAATATTATTATCAGTAATGTGAACAGTTTTATTTCTTTACCTATATTTACGTTATTTTATTTATATGTCAAAATAGAAAAAGTGGAAACTCCACAGGTCGCTCAACACAACAAAAACGAAAATGTTGCAGGCTCGGTTTGATTGAGCCTGTTCATGGACGGTAGTTAAAATGCAAGCTACCGTCCACGCCCTCTAGCCCCGGGTTGAGCAGAACTCAACATTTACACATGCTAAAAGTACAAAAGGCTCATGTCGATGTTACACTAGAAATTAAAAAGATAATATTATAATTGTATGACAAAATACAATCATATTATTCAAGAAATTGTGATGGCATTTACGACATCAAAAACTTCTTTTATACTAGATAAGAAAGCGTATATATGAATTCATATGATATAATCCTTGTGCATTCACCCCAACTCTTTCATATTCTTCAAAGTTTCCTTTATTTGAATAAAAACATTTTTACCCCGGTCTCATTAAACTATTGTTGGATCGTGTAAATGTAGAGCTAAATGATACATAGTAAAGGTAAAATACACAGCCCTTAATCTTTATCGTTCATTCGACGCCGCCAGAAGGCGGTGTCGAGTATATGGGATACACTTTTATTTTGGACCCTGTAAAGATGGTTATGAATAGTTTCGGAATGATGAACTGAACACAGTGAATAGTTTGTAAAAGGACCCACGATATTGCACAACATATTTTAGTGAATAAACAAAAAGAAATGGCAAAAAAAAAAACTTATAAGAAATGTATGTAATGCAATTTATTATGTGATATAAAACAATGCTATCTGTCTTTTCTCTCTTTATATGTAGAGCAGAAAATATTTGTTTTATTTATAATTTCGTCAAAATGTTGATCCGATTTATTGATAAGGGAGGTTACTCTGTAAGTCAAGTTTTCTATTTCTGACCTTAGCATGACCTACTTACCTATCTAATTTTCTATAAATAGAACACACCGCAGATATACCACACTGCAACGCGTAAGGTTGCGGACAAGGGAGCGTTCATGTATAGGTACAGTGATGTAATTTCAGAATGCGCACATTTTTACAGATTCCTTTTGCAGTTGTATATTTATATAATTGTTATGTCACCTTAACTTTGAAGCATAGAGTTTCCCATTTGTGACCACATGTACAATTTTAGCTCACAAACGTGAGCTTTTGTGATCGCCCTGTGTCCGTCGTCCGTCCGTCGTCAACAATTTGACTGTTAACACTCTAGAGGTCACATTTTTGGCCCAATTTTAATGAAACTTGGTCAGAATGTTACCTCTAATAAAATCTTGGATGAATTCGATATTGGGTCATCTGGGGTCAAAAACTAGGTCACTAGGTCAAAGGAAAAGCTTGTTAACATTCTAGAGGTCACAATTTTGGCCCAATCTTAATGAAACTTGGTCAGAATGTTACCCTCAATACAATCTTGGATAAGTTGGAAATTGGATCATCTGGGGTCAAAAAGTAGGTCACCAGGTCAAATCAAAGGAAAAGCTTGTTAACACTGTAGAGGCCACATATATGGCTTGACCAGAATGTTAATCTTGATGATCTCAAGGTCCAGTTTGAATCTGGGTCATGTAGGATAAAAAACTAGGTCACCGGGTCAAATCAAAGAAAAAGCTAGTTTACACTGTAGAGGCCACATTTATGACCATATCTTAATGAAACTTGGTCAAAATGTTAATCTTGATGATCTATAGGTCAAGTTTGAATCTGGATTATGTTGGGTCAAAAACTAGGTCACTAGGTCAAATCAAAGAAAAAGCTAGTTTACACTGTAGAGGCCACATTTATGACCATATCTTAATGAAACTTGGTCAAAATGTTAATCTTGATGATATTTAGGTCAAGGTGAATCTGGGTCATGTCGGGTCAAAAACAAGGTCACCGGGTCAAATCTAAGGAAATGCTAGTTAAGACTTTAGAGGCCACATTTATGCTATATCTTAATGAAACTTGGTCAGAATGTTAATCTTGATGATCTTTAGGTCAATAGGCCAGGTGAGCGATACAGGGCCTTCATGGCCCTCTTGTTTTGCTCTTGTGTCAAATGCTTATTGTTTACAGATATTCACTGTCAACTAAGGTGTGCAATAAAGGGCCATCATTTGGCTGAATTTGTCAGTTACAGTTTAATACTTCTTTTAAATATGGTTAGATCGAAATTTCAAAAGCCATGGGACCATAACTAATCAAAGCATCTGTGACTTTCAAATAGATTTCCTTGTTGAATTTATACTTTCATTAATTTTATATGACTAGTCAGTTGCTCTGGTAATATTATATCTTGTTACTTGTTTCTTTTTCTTTTTTTACTTTTATAGATAGTTTGTTTTTGTATCTGTTCATTCCTGTCTTACTTAAAAAAAGGTTTTCATTAAAACATTTTCTACACTTTGGCAGTGGGTTATTATGCCTGCTAAATTTCTTGTAATATTAGATTTGAATCTACACACTGACATATTCCTAGTAACCTTACGGTTCAACGAGGACTTCAAGTTTACCGTTCGTCAAAAAAAAAGAAAAAAGAATTCTATGATATTCCAAAAGTATATAAGAAAGATTCATGACATTTGCTTTGTGAATAGCGGCAATTTAGAGATTATTCATGTTATATCATTCTTTTCTTGGACAAAATATTTGGTTGTTTTGGCAACGGAAACTGTATAATCTGCATTCTGAAATCTATAATGTAGGTGACTAAGGTCCATGAAACTTTATCAGTGAATAGAAACACTCATTACATTATATGGTAATAAAGATAATGGTTTCTGTGAACCACAACTTTGAAATATTTATCTTTCATCATTTCCTCATTTCCCAACAAACTGCATTTCTGTGAAACTTCATACACATGCTCCTGCATATAAGAACTTTTCACAGGTGCTGACCTTAGTTGGTGAAATATTTACTCTAATTTTGTATGTAAAGGGACCCCCTACTCGCAATGTCAGTGTCATTGCAGGTAGAGGATTTGTATTGCATGGTAATGCTTTTCTAACATGCTTATTCCACACTGGCCATAGCTTTATCAGATCAAGTGGTTCCAACGTTGTTTGAGCGGTGAATTTTACGCCGATCAGATGGAGAAATATGGCCGATACTACAAATTTCCGGTATTGTAAGTATGATTTAAAGGAATTTTTACCCGTTAGATAACGAATCAAATGAAACCGATGGGTGCACCTGGAGCGCAAATGTGTCTACATTTTAGCACATGTGTCTATTTAGCTGAGGTTTGTGCCGTTTACTCAAACACTTCTGTACAGTCCGGCGGGGGAAGAAGATTTTTGACAGTTTTTGACAATATCGCCTCGAATATAGTGTTTATCGGGAGCAAGTAACTGTTAAAACACTTTTTATGTAAAGGACTACCTCTTAAAACAAAGCGTGTGTATTTTCATAGAATTATTCAGGGTTGTTTCTGAACAATCTGACGAAAACCTAATGCAACGCCGTTTCGAGTGGGTCGCTATGCAACGCAATCAAGTGGATACCGTTCTGTGTCTTACTTGCGAAGTCTTATCCGTCTTAAAACAGTCATTAAAGCCTAACAATGATTAAATTTAGTGACTTTTATATCATTATAATGATCCCGCCGTTTCTAATATATTGTACTAAATATGTATAAAACATTTTTATGCTCGCTTAACATTTAACATATTTTTGCGGACTTGTCAAAGACATCAACACAAAAACATAAAGCAAGGGTGAACATCGAACAATATCATTAAGTAAGTAATAGTAATAGTTCGTAAAAACAAGAACCAGTTCAAGGACATTTATCTCATCCACGAATGGTACTGAACAGCATGCCAAAAGCGGGTTGACTCTTTATGAGGATTGTTCAAATATGAATGCATCTGAGCACATAAAAATGTATCCTTGATAGATTTCAATGAAAATTTTATTTGGTCCCCTCGAAGTATTCACCTTCAACAGATTTGCAAAATTTCAGTCTTCTAATCCAATCCTTGAAGCCTTTTTCGTAGTATTTTCTAGGTATACTATGAAGACACTGAAATATTGCAGAACCGAGGTGTTTGCGCTGCACAAAGTTTCGACCAGAAAGGTATTTTTGCGCCTTGGGAACAAAAAGAAGTCACACGGGGCAAGGTCAGACGAATAAGGAGGGTGACGAAGGGAACACAACAACCTTTTCCTGCTTCAGAAAGTCTTGTACAATAGACGCCTTGTGCGATGACGCGTTTTCATGTAGTCTGACATTGGGCAAACCAGTTGCGGGTCTTCGAGTTTTGAAATATTTCTTTAGTTTTCGAAGAACTTTAGTGCAATGCATGGTCTTTTGCCAGACTTTGTTGCCCATATTTTGTTCTGAATCTTTCGTTTGGGCTCAAAAAAAGTGAACCAATGTCTCCTCAACAGTGACGACATTTGCGAAAGATCGTGCATTTTAATTTGGAAACTGTTTAAGCAACAAGTTTGCGCATTGCACGCGTGCCTTTTCTGCTCATCTGTCAACAGATGGGGAATCCATCTAACACAGATCTTTCTCATTTTCAAATTACGTTTCAGAATTGTATGAGCTGCTCTTATGAGATGCCAACCATACTAGCTATTTGTCTAGCGGTGTATCTTGCATCAGTAGCAACTATTTCTTTCACTCTAGCAACCATCTTGGCAGACGTTGCTGTTTTCGGCCGACGGCCATGTGGTTCATCTTCTGTTTAAACTAACCAACATCTGAATTTCTTAAACCAACGAATAACTGTCGAAAAAGATATTTCATTATGCCCATAAACAGAACATATATCATTAAAAATGTCTTTACACCTATGCCAAGAACACAACGATTCTTAATACAGGACCGTACGGTGTACGCTGACCTTCTTCCAACCATTTTTGTATTAGTATACACGAATAGGCAATGTTAGCGAGCGATAGACACAGCTAAAGTGAACGTATTTTAATGGGTGTGGTATCAATGTATAAATGAACAAATAAAATAGACACCAATGAAAGAAAATAAACGGACTAGCAATACTAAAAGAGACGTGTTACAGTTGTATTATTTAACTGTCTCCAACAAAACTTTTTTTTTCATTGGTGTCTGTATTTCATTTGTATTTTAATTTTTAAACGGCGACCATAGAGTTTTATTACATCGTTTCTGTTTTATGGAGAACCAATAAAATCTTGCCTTTTCCCTGGCCAATTTTAACGGTCTCTTTGATTTATCTCTCTGAAAATAAATGAACGTTTCACCAGGAATATGAATGAAAATATATACAAACAACTGATCAATACTTTTATCATGGACCAAACTTTATTTAAGTTTTGTATGAACAGCTTAAATGCACAGCAAATCAGTAATGAAATCGCACTGTATTGGTGTTAAGGGACTGAAAGTAACCAACTGTAACTATACTGATTTAAAGAGTCAACCCGATTTTGGCATGCTGTTCAGTACCATTCGTGGAGGAGAAACATATCCGTGAACTGATTCTTATATGAACGAACTAATACTATTATTTACTTAATGATATTGTTCGATGTTCATCCTTGCTTTATGTTTATGTGTTGATGTTTTTTGACAATGTCCGCAAAAATATGTTAAATGTTAAGCGAGCATAAAAATGTAAAAGTACAATATATTAGAAATGGCGGGATCAATATGATGAAATAAAACTATCCAAATTAATTTATTCATTGTTAGGCTTTAATGACTGTTTTAAGACGGATAAGACTTCGCAAGTAAGACACAGAACGGTATCCACTTGATTGCGTTGCATAGCGACCCACTCGAAACGGCGTTGCATTAGGTTTTCGACCGATTGTTCAGAAACAACCCTGAATAATTCTGTGAAAATACACACACTTTGTTTTAAGAGGTAGTCCTTTACATAAAAAGTGTTTTAACAGTTACTTGCTCCCGAAAAACACTAAATTTGAGGCGATATTGTCAAAAACTGTCAAAAATCTTCTTCCCCCGCCGGACTGTACAGAAGTGTTTGAATAAACGGCACAAATCTCAGCTAAATAGACACATGTGCTAAAATATAGACACATTTGCGCTCCAGGTGCACCCAACGGTTTCATTTGATTCGTTATCTAACGGGTAAAAATTCCTTTAAATCATGCTTACAATTCCAGAAATTTGTAGTATCGGCCATATTTCTCCATCTGATCGGCGTAAAATTCACCGCTCAAACAACGTTGGAACCACTTGATCTGATAAAGCTATGTCCAGTGTGTATTCTTCAAGCTTTTAACAGTTTATAACATAATTATACTGTATTATGTGCTAATGTTGATAATTTGTAACCAGTCAGAATAACCAAACTAATAATTAGGTGATTTCTCATATTGCAATAAATGTACTTCAGATACAACACTTGGCGGCGTCTTTGATGCTTGCAACAATGAATTTCCTTGTATATAATGATGATTACTTTCCGATTGTGCCAACACTTCTACTATTTACCATTTGTGCCTGATATCACTTGCCTGATATTTTATTTTGATATCAAGTCATTGACCTGATATCAAAATTAAGCTCCTCTCATATTGACGGACTAGTTTTTTACAGAAGTGTCCTTCCAGATTGAATTTTATTACAGAGTCCAGTTTCGATGATGCACAACTTTTTTCTAAATATATTCTGTAATCTCAACAAATTTCCTTGGAAAAGGTTGTCTCTACATTTATCGCACAGACAATAACACTGAATGACGTCATTGTGAAACGTTCATCATGACATCACAATGTTTACTGGATCAATACTTGGAAAGGTTTACAATACACTGGACAATGTATATTTATTCTTGATTTATGCCTAACTTAAGGCATGGACATTTTATTAATTATTAACAAAAGTTTTCGTGTAAATTATCATTCTTGGATCAGTTAATTATAATGTTTGTATCAGTGTCAGTTTAGTGATTAAACTGGAAAGTATCTCTGATTGGAAGTGAAATTTTCAGTCATTGGACATGTAGCTCTGAGTCAGATGTTAAATGATAGGGAAATAAAGCATGTTCTGGTTTACTCAAGAGGATGATTTTTGATTTTTATGCAGGTAAGAGTTTATTTCATTGTTATTTTTTACAAGAATATCAGAAAGTCAAGAAACATTGTCGAAGTTGAATTCAATATGGCTGCCGAATTGTTTCGTACAGATCTTTCAGGGGCGGATGAATTTTCACATCCGTAAAATATAAATTTATCGAGTTTTTGATTCAGAATATTTTTACGAAATAAGAGATGAGGACATATGTTGTTCTAGGCAGTTTGAATGAGTTTCATGATAAATAGAATAACAGGCTACTGTCTTTTGATATCAATGTTATCAGGTCTCGGCTGATACGGGCGGAAGGGGTTCGGTTCCCTCACCCCTTCCAGCCCATATCAACCTCGACCTGATAACATTGATAACAAAAGACAGTAGCCTGTTATTCTCTATAAGGCGCTCATAGCCTTCGGGTCTACTCGGGTTTCCCGCGTATAAATTCGTTTTATTCGCGTGATCAAGTTAATAAGGAAATACTTACGTGAATATAGTAACTGAGAACATGATTTATCACATACATGTGCGGATATGTTTCGACTTAAAAATATCTGAGGACCTTGTTCGTAGCTTTATGCTTTTAAACAAGAACCATTAGTATTTTAACACGTCTTCCAACTTTGAAAATTATAATGTACTGCGACAATGCAAAATATTCATGCCATATAATTTACATAATTTGCTAATACACAGTAATTACTACTATATGATCATTACATGGTTGTGTTATAAGGTTTAAGGTACAAGACCTTTAAAGACCGTCGGCATTTTCAGATCTATTACTCGGTGTCTGTATGCAATTTTGGCATTTAAAAAATGTTATATTGGAAGAATGCCAAAAAAGCATACGGTCAGAAATTACCAATTGTACAATACGTGTCAACATTCGTAACGTATTTGTGCTTAGATACTGTATGTGTAGGAGAATGTGTTTAAAGATAAGAATAGATTCTGACCAGATGTTGATCTACCCTCATGTATATCGATAATTAATCATAGATTGACCTTTATGTATATTTGTATATATGATTGCATATTGTTATAGACCAGAAACTGTAATGTTAAGAGTCTAATAAATATTATTCTTTTTCTTCTTCTTTAACATCTTGCTTACTAACTTCCTTAAACACTCATTCCTACTGTCAGTCTGTAAAATGGAATCTTAACGTCATACTGGAATAATAGTTTCGAGTCTTCGTTCCATTTGATTTACAACATTGCCTACACAAATTCATGAAACAAAAATAAACGGATGCGGTTAAATTGTGTATTTAGTTGAGGCTGTTAAGCAATAATCTCCAATTAACAATAAAAGGTTGTCGGAAATGCATTTGCTAAGCCCATATTCTCAATAAAACAGACTAAATGACATACGTTGTTTTCAATGTCTGTTGATTAAGATAATAGAACAAAACTCACCCGGGTCAATGGTCTTCTTAAGTTAATGATTTAGCACAATTTTCTTTCAATTTCTTTCAAGTAAAAATATGTACAAAAGTTTTTCGATGCCAACTTAACAAACGTAGTAAAAAGGAAGGTACATGTACCAAGTTTCATAAAACATGATTTTTTTCCGCTTCGATCAAAAGGGAGAACGCAAAACACGGACCACGGTGCCGTGAATTCAATCTCATATATAAAAATTGCATTTACATTAATGTTTTCGCTAAATCGTTTTGTTACCACGGTGTTAATATGTAATGTGAAATAAGCTAAAGAATACTTTACAAATTATCATATGCCAGAAAAAGTCAGTTTTATATAATAATATTCTTTTTTTCTACAATCTGTTCTATGTTTGTTCAGTTTTTAAAATAATATTTGTTTGAATAATAGATGGGAAAATGGTAATTTGACCATATAGCATAAAATACCGCCTGGCTTTAGGTAGAAATGATGTAAGAAGTTTGCAACATAAGATATCATTTCATTTTCAGTAGATGTTTCAACGAAATATGAAAAATTACACGATATTTGACTGTTTACTTTGGACGGATAACGATTGTTTTCGTGTTTTAACATGTGTGGAATACCAAATTCTGCAAATGTTATAGCAGGAAATAATTGTTAACGTTATTCTTGCATAAAACGTGTAAAAGTTAAAAGAAATAAATAATATGTTAATATCTATAAGCGTTCCTTTCCTTTCAAATTTGTTTTAATTCTGTGTTATATGATCGTAATATATTGATGTTTCGACATATAAGGTGCATGTATAGCACAGCATGTGCCCTTCTTGTTAACCGAATATCACTCTTCTGATAACCTCACAACAATTACTATAGTTTAACGCTTGAACAGTATACATTTTTAAATTCAAAGATTAAGTAAGTCAAGTTATTCTTCAGAAATGTATGATTCATAACTAGTCAATATTACAGTTAAAAGGTTACTGGGTGTTATCTCTAGGTGCATGACAGACTCAGACATGTATGGCTTAATATAAATTTCTCATAGAATAAATGACTGTTTTTATCACAAACTAAATAATAAATTCCTTGAAAAACGCACGAGATACACCTCAGCCGTCTCTTTAACAATGATAAATGACCGCTAAACCTTTAAATGACATATTAATAGTAATCCTACTCCATTGGATAACTTATTCATAAACGTCGATTCGATTCTTGGAAAATTAATATTCTCTAATCAAGGCATTTCATACTGACTGAATCAGGATATTTTTTTTATCAATCTCATTATGTGATTTGATCGGATTTTACCATAAAATTGTAGAATGGCTTGGTAATAGAAACTTAAGTCCAGAAAAAAAAAATTACTGCACATACTTGTTTACTTTTTAAAGACATACATGGTCATGAAGCTGTCATTCTATCTATCTGCCGTTGACGTCAAACCCCTTGCGGGAACGTAGACGTTTGTATGATTTAGTCATTACAGCTAAACAGAAGAAATTCCGATATTAGACTGAATAGCCAAAAACGGTTTCTCAGTATTTCAAGAACAACAGAAATTACCCGCTTATAATTTACATTTCATATCCGTTTGTTTGTTCTCGTTTTGAAATAGCGGTTTTCAGTTTCATCTCAGACTTTGGAAAACAAATTGCCTGACACAATTTTAAAAAGTCAATGCATTTTCAACTATAAATTTGCGTCTGTAAAAAGAACTCTAGAAGCATTCATAGTTCAGACACGAACAAACCTATTTCTTCTGATGAAAGCAACTTTATTTCTTTGAATATTCTACATTGCCGTCTTAAAGCTATTACACTTATAACGTTTAGGCAAAATATCGCATGAATGTGAAAATTCACTATAAAATGTACCAACGAAAAATGTTTTCATAATTCAAAAATAAAAGAGACGTATGACCATTTGCAATCGTCCTGTCGCGCTTCACCTTCGTAATGCCACGTTTTACCATCGCACTATCGCGCTTCACCATCGTAGTGTAACTGCCGTACTGTCACGCTTTGCCATCGTACTGTCGCGCTTCACCGTCGTAGTGTAACTGCCGTACTGTCACGCTTTGCCATCGTACTGTCGCGCTTCACCGTCGTAGTGTAACTGCCGTACTGTCACGCTTTGCCATCGTACTGTCGCGCTTCACCGTCGTAGTGTAACTGCCGTACTGTCACGCTTTACCATCGCACTATCGCGCTTCACCGTCGTAGTGTAACTGCCGTACTGTCGCGCTTCACCAGCTTACTTTCACCATCGTAGTGTCACGCTTCGCCATCATTCATTCGCGCTTCACCATCTTTGCCTTTAAACTCGGTTGTTTTTCAAGGCGTTTCACGTATACTGATTTCAAAATAAACATATTTAAAATACAGAAATTCTTTTCACACTTCTTTCAAATGGTAGGTTTATTGAGAGTATGAAAATGCTACTAATTTTCTTTTATTTCAGTCTCTTCCTTGTACATTCATGAAACATACCATTTTATTTCTTTGTTTATACGAACTGAGTATTTTTTTCCTAGAAGCGCTTAGTTCTGAAGCGTAAACAATGCAGTTTACCTCTAATCATGAGGAAAGCGTATATAATTACTACAGTGAGATTTCGCTCTTTCACCAGTTCAGGAGAATTTGTGCATGGCGATCTTTAATGTTAAGCAATTTAAATTCTTGTTTTAAACCTCTAAAGTTTTTATATATTAAAGCAAGACAATACTACTTGCCAGGAATCATGAATATAATGAAGAATAATAATTATTCCCCGCCTTGTGAGCAATTCAACGTAAGTTTATTCGTGATTTCACGATCATAGTTGATTATTGTACCGTAAATTTCAGAATATGTGCAGGAAAGTTGGCAAATACATAATACCGTTTCGTGTTTAATGAAATTGTGCAAACAATGAATTATATCATGTTGAAAAAAGAGAGAACAAAAATCGACACATAAAGTAATTTGATTAGCTATACACTAATAGATTTGATATTAAAACTGCAAAAAAAAAAAAAAAAAAAAAAAAAATTTGGAATAAATTGAATTTTTGTTATCACTTACGTAATCCTGCATGTTCATTTCTACAAACTTTAATTTGCCAAACATGTAAAATATTTCAAAGACTAATCGACTGATTAAATAAGGATCTGAAAAATGTGTTCCTTACGGGAACTTACAATGTTTCTGATAATTGCATCAGCTACATGAATCTGTTATCCCTCTAAATATTAAAGAATTGCACACTGCTTTTATTTTTTAAGAAGCAGCATCAAAAACCAAGAAATGAAGTATCTTAGAAGCGATTTTTTTTTTAGCGTTAGCCGAGTCTTATCATTTATCATACTGACCCCACATATTTTCTGACAATTTATTTATAGCCGAGATCGACATGAAAATCTACTGTTCCTTCACAGAATTATAGGGGTAACCACGCGACCGCCTTTTAATCAATGAAAACGGTAGAATCCTATAGGAGGCTAAACAGTTGAAAGTATTTATAATTTTTTTAAAACATATACTGGATTTTAGTAGGCATTTTTATCAAAATGCCAGTAGGCATTTTTATCAAAATGCCGCTGAATATAACCACAATGCTGTACATAAATGTTCTTTTCTTGCTAACCCTTTTCATTTCAAAGAAAAATATACAAACGAAGCATCATATATTCTATTTTCGTTCTTAAGGTAGTTCTTCACCTTTGAGAAACCGGAAGTGATGGTGTAACGTCATTTATCCGGATAGCGTAGAATAAAGCCTGGATTCGGCGTACGGAAATGAAAACCATTTTATGAATTAATGACAATCCGTGAGTAAATTTATTACACTGGCAACGTAACTCTCTTTCTAAAGTTAAAATATGCTAATTAAAACATCTGACACGTTCAATAATTCAAAAATTAAATGGCTTAAAACCAGATTGAAATGTGCGGATCACTTTAATCATGAGCAAATATCTGAAAAACAAGCACACGAACCTGTACATTTTATTTCACCATATTATAGGCCATATGTTTATTAACGACTGTGAGAAGTTTTATTAAATTAAAATCTACATTGTAGAAAAAATTCTATTAGCGAAAATGTTATGAAAATTGTGATTTTCCCATAGACTCCCTTTTATGAATACTTGCGTAATGTTCTAATTTTTCAAATATGTCTAGCAAAAATTCAAGCACACACCATGTCTTTTTTATTTGATGAGTTTCTAAAATTAAAAAAAAATCAGGGTTTAATCAAATTCTACATTGTAGAATTTCTTTGTTCCAAACGTGCAGAACTACCTTAACGTAAATTTTAAAATATATCGCGAATATGGCCCGATGTTCAAATTGCGACCCCGGAGAAAGAATGCGCATAGTTGTGCGCGTATTTGACTTAGCCTATTATTGTTTAATTCTAAGTTTAAATGTAACAATTACATTTACTTCTTTTAGGTATTACCTTCCATTAGTACCTCGTCACAACAGGCGAAATAATCATTGGGTTCAAGAAAAAGAAAGACTGGAATTTCGTCCTCTGTAAACCGAATAACTGTTGACCATGTAAAGTGAGACAAGTACTAAACAGATATGACATCTAATGCATAATTTGATACCTAAATGAATCTGAAGGTTATTGAAAGGCATGCTCATGATATGGACACACATCTGAGAAAGTTCCTGTGTGAGGAATGACGATAAAAAGTTAGACATGACAACAACCTAGTTACTCTGTAAAAGTTTAAAATGTGTTCCTATATATCAGACGCTTGTTGCTTTATCATTCTGAAAAGTCCTGAGACGTATATGCCTCTTTTAGCATGATACATCTGCGAAAGACATTTGCCAGTGTGACGAGACAGTCCTTCAGTCCTTCCCAGCAGTATTACACACTGGGATAAGGACATCAGCGTTAACTCAGTCGTCAGTGTCCGTTCGTCTGCCAGTAAAATAGAGAGATCTCGAATTCTTGCTGTCTTCCGTTTCCTTTTTATACAAACAGAAGAAGCGTATGACTACTTTTCCGATATACTGTTTTAGAATTTCTCGATTTATTTTTTATTAAACAAGTAAAATTACTTGAATGTTGTTGCGTAACTGGCAGTTTATCACTTAACTGGAATTCTTGAACATACTTTTGGTGGACCAGGCGTATTTTGTTTTTGAGTTTGCTTATTTCATTGTCTTTGGAAAAGGAGATTTTTTTGATGCGAACACGTGATTTTCTTTTCAACTGAAACAAAGCCATGTCTGAAAAGTTCAATACTAACGAACTAAAATGCAAGTTACATTTTATCTTTCAGGTCGTAATTGAATGTGCAACATTTCAGTGAAAAAAGTGTAAAAATGAAGTTAAATAAATAAGTTATCTTGGTAAAATTTAAATTTGGATATTATGCTAGGTGTTTGTTAATTGTAGGCTCTAAAGTTTTGTCCAGAAAAGTAACATACGAGGGCCGTTCAATAAGTATTGCAATGTTGTCTGTAAAACACAAAAGAACACAAGCATAGAATTTTTATCTCATACCTTCGAAGTGTTCACCCTGTACCTTTATGCAAAGTTTTAACCTTTTGATCCAATTCATTCTTAAAAGCACCTTCATAGTCTTGTTTGGGTATAGTATGGATATACTGGAAAATGGCTGACCCTATAGCATTTCTGTTGTGATATCTGTGACCCTCAAGGAATGTTTTGAGTTTCAGAAACAAATAGAAGTAACAAGGGGCAAGGTCGGGCGAGTAAGGAGGGTGTGGTAGAACAGACAAGCCTTTGAGCTTCAAAAACTGTGTCACTGTAGAAGACTTGTGAGCCGCAGTATTGTCATGCAGTAAGGTCATACATGATAAACCAAGCACTAGGCATCTCTTTTTCAACATTTTCTCAAGCTTTTACAGTACGACTTCACAATACACTTTGCTAGTAACTGTCCTACCACGCGGAATCGCTACCTGAACAGTTTCTATACGACTAT
Source organism: Mercenaria mercenaria (assembly GCF_021730395.1). Lineage (NCBI taxonomy): Eukaryota > Metazoa > Mollusca > Bivalvia > Venerida > Veneridae > Mercenaria > Mercenaria mercenaria. Next base: position 65,798,406 of record NC_069370.1, on the reverse strand, counting down.
TGAAGAAAACTGCCTACAAGACCTTCTTTACACTTATAATTCTTTTAGCTACAGATTGTCTCCTTGCCTGTTTTGTGGCCCATATTTTGTTTCTGTACTTTCTGGTTGGCTGGAAATAATGCACCCATGTCTCGTCACTAGTCATAAGGTTAGGCAATGTTCGCTGATTGAATTTAGGGTACAGTTTCAACACTCTTCGGGCGGCCGAAACACGCTATTTCTTTTTAGCTCACCTGTCAAAAAGTGACAACGTGAGCTTTTGTGATCGCGCAGCGTCCGTCGTCCGTGCGTGCGTGCGTGCGTGCGTAAACTTTTGCTTGTGACCACTCTAGAGGTCACATTTTTCATGAAAATTGGTCAGAATGTTCATCTTGATGATATCTAGGTCAAGTTCGAAACTGGGTCAAGTGCGGTCAAAAACTAGGTCAGTAGGTCTAAAATATAGAAAAACCTTGTGACCTCTCTAGAGGCCATATTTTTCATAAGATCTTCATGAAAATTAGTCAGAATGTTTATCTTGATGATATCTAGGTTAAGTTTGAAACTGGGTCAAGTGACTTCAAAAACTAGGTCAGTAGGTCAAATAATAGAAAAACCTTGTGACCTCTCTAGACGCCATATTTTTCACGGGATCTGTATGAAAATTAGTCAGAATGTTTATCTTGATGATATGTAGATCAAGTTTGAAACTGGGTCACGTGCAGTCAAAAAGAAGGTCAGTAGGTCTAAAAATAGAAAAACCTTGTGACCTCTCTAGAGGCCATACTTGTAAATGGATCTTCATGAAAATTGGTCAAAATGTTTAACTTGATGATATCTAGGTCAAGTTTGAAAGAATAATAAAAAAACCTTGTGACCTCTCTAGAGGCCATATTTTTCATGGGATCTGTATGAAAGTTGGTCTGAATGTTTATTTTGATGATATGTAGGTCAGATTCGAAACTGGGTCAAGTGCCTTTAATAACTAGGTCAGTAGGTCAAATAAAATAAAAAACCTTGTGACCTCTCTAGAGGCCATATTTTTCATGGGATCTGTATGAAGGTTGGTCTGAATGTTTATCTTGTTGATATCTAGGTCAAGTTCGAAACTGGGTTAACTGTTTTTAAAAAGTAGGTCAGTAGGTCTAAAAATAGAAAAACATTGTGACCTCTCTAGAGGCCATACTTTCGAATGGATCTTCATGGAAACTGGTCAGAATTTTCACCTTGATGATATCTAGGTCAAGTTTGAAACTGGGTCAGGTGTCTTCAATAACTAGGTCAGTAGGTCAAATAATAGAAAAACCTTGTGACCTCTCTAGAGGCCATACTTTCAAATGGATCTTTATGAAAACTGGTCAGAATGTTCTCCTTGATGATATCTAGGTCAAGTTTGAAACTGGGTCAGGTGCCTTCAATAACTAGGTCAGTAGGTCAAATAATAAAATCCTCTCTAGAGGCCATATTTTTCAATGGATATTCATGAAAATTGGTCAGAATTTTTATCTTAATAATATCTAGGTCAGGTTCAAAGCTGGACCACATGAGCTGAAAAACTAGGTCACTATGTTAAATAATAGAAAAAACGACGTCATACTCAGTTCAAAACTTGGTCATGTGGGGACAGGTGAGCGATTCAGGACCATCATGGTCCTCTTGTTTCAAATTGCGCTTCAGAATTGTAAAAGCTGATCCTGTCGAAATGCCCACAGCCTTAGCTATCTGACGCGAAGTCAAACGTGCATCATTCTTCTGAAGAGTTTGTACTTCTCTATTATTTGAGGGACAATTGCACTAGGTGGTCTTCCTTGCCTTGGTGAACTTTAAAGCACTTAAACCATCTCGTCTCTGCTGAATATGATACAATGCAATGTCCATATGCAACACATAATTCATAAAATATTGCTTTAATTTGGCACGTTTCCCTAGTTTCAAATGGATTTTTATATACCCTCTCATTTCTTTACTAATTTCTTTTGCCATGACATACACAGTGAGTACGAGTGCACACACTTTGAACGACTGTAAAATGTAAACCAGTGGACCGATTTCAAAGTGTGTCAACAGGTAGCTAATGAATTGAACTGCAATATAAAATAATTTTCACGGAAAAGGCGTAGAAATTGTGGATTTCGTGGCAAAAATTGCAACACTTATTGAACCATCCTCGTAGTGTTTGTCAATAATAAAATTAGCCTGTTGCAATGGAGTATTTTTCCCTAATTACAGAGATCTTTGTATGTATGTCGTAAAGCGAATATCATCATAAAATAAGTTACATGTGAACAGGAATAATAGTTTAAACGGATTGGAAAAAGGCAAAAATGAGGTATGTTGGTTTTAACCAGGAAAGCAAATTCATATCATTATTGCTTTCCAAATCCTTAGTATTGCCACATAAATATAAAACATTTTGTTCCAATATTTAATAAACAACCAAATATGATATAATATATATAATTTGCAGCAGTAGTCAGACCTACTTACATCTACCGACATTGAATATTTTATTTCTGCTTTCAATTCTTAACAATTGTATAAAACAATAATGTAATGGTATCAATTTATCCAGACGCAGATCAAGTTAAGAAGACTGTGATTACATCTCTCAAAATTACTCAGTCGTTTTTTTTCTTTATTTACTCTCTGCAATGTACAACATACTTTTGAATATGACAATATTATTTAAGCCACAAACCCATGTTTACCAAAATGTATATGGACAATCTCTCAAATAACGCAACTTGAGACATGTTTTGTCGTAATGCATCTTTCTCTTTAGTTTGAACGAAAGGCATGTCGCTGTCGTGACCTGAAAGAAACAAATACCGTGAAAACTACAAAGATTATTTCACAAAAAAAGTGTATGCGCATTCTATCTCCGGTACCACAATTTAAGCACCGTATGCAATTTGACTTATTCCAGTCATGTCTTTTCCCTTTATGTTAGGAACAAAGTAAGTAAGGTTTGGAATTAAATAGTGATTTATTTGCTCTGTTTTGATCTGATATGGAAAGAAAAGCAAGAACATACATTTATACATAACATCCAGATATCCTTGAACGATATTTTTATCAGTTAGGATTTTCATCGTATCTCACTTGCTCTATCACTCATCAAACAAATAGTTTTGTTTTAAATCAAGGACAGACTACGAAGCCGGATTCGTGATATTCTTCCTAAAAAAAACCAGAATAATTTCATGACAAATGAACTACTGAGTGTAAATTTTGTCGAATTATGTGCTCAAATCGTTCACCGGAAGAGCCGCAATTCCTTCGAAGCGGAGCACCAGTGGTGGTGCTCAAATTGAGCGATTAGCAGCCGTATAAACTGCACTTCATTCGCATATATTGGCGTAATTATCAAACATGAAAAGAAAAAAAACTACCTTAGTTCCACCAAAGTAAAGGACATAACATATTAATAGTAATACTTTATTTTCGCCGTGACTATTTGATAAACGACATTGTGTCTGAAATCATTAGTCCTCCACCTCTGATAATTCATGTGGGGAAGTTGGCAGTTACTTGCGGAGAACAGGTTTGTACTGGTACAGAATCCAGGAACACTGGTTAGATTAACTGCCCGCCGTTACATGACTGAAATACTGTTGAAAAACGGCGTTAAACCCAAAACAAACAAAACAAAGTAATACTTTATTTAAGCATTTTTCGTGTAAATTATATGACTCCCTGTTTACATTGTTGGCATAGCGAAAGAAAACCATTTCATGCAACGTCAAATGTAGCAAATGTTGTCAAAATGTATAATAATTATATTCATTGTACTTTTTGAATTCGTGGTCTCTGAGTTGAAATTGACGTCCGTTGTTAATAAGTAAGAGTAACGTCCCTTATTTCTAAGACACGTTATTCATCTTAATCAGAAGGTGTAACTGAATCACTTGTAATATTAAAGGTCCATTATGCTTACAAATTTTATTTTAAAACAGACGAAACAGCTTTCCAAATAGATGATATGCGTACGTGTTTACATGGTTAGAAAGGCACTGCTTTTAATATTGCACATGAACTGTTATAGTTACAGCCATAAGGGGAGGTGATAAAAACAATAGATTGAATAAAACATTCTAGTATATTCTGCAATATTCAAACGTTTGACTAATGTTAAAGAAAGTATTTATCAGTAAAGGATTACATAAAAAATTAATGTTTTTTTTTATGTTCATAAGAGAAAATGTGGCGGCCACATTTTAAACAAAGGAATTATGTAGTCTGTGCCGAATTGTCCGAAAATATGACTTTGTGATTTTTTTGGCTATATTTTACGAAGTTGTGATTTTTTGAAAGTTTAAACACCCAACCTCTCAAAATTAATCGGTAACATTGTTTATCATCATTAGTTTGTCAGCCATCTTGATTTCAAAATGGCCGCCTCAAATTATGCTATTTTCCATTTTCTTACCAATTAAATTTCTCTAAAATGTACTGTATGCACTTTGTATGTTACATAAATGCTAGAGTGTATTAAACAAATTTAAATGGAACATTTAATTCTATCTTGTGTTTTTAAAGTGGAGTGATTTGTGCTTAAAGGGAGATAGTTCGCTTACTATGTTATAAATTTAGTGTAATTTGCAACATCTTCAAAATACAGATATGACAGAAACAAAATAATTTTCTTTACACAAAATATGTCTATATAAACCATCCTGTATGTCTTTAAAGTTAATCTTTACAATTTAAAGCATAGCGATAACATGATAAAGACAAAGTAAAGGGAGGTAAAAAGCGAAAACGTGTACTAGTATTTGCTTCTTGGCATCCTATATTATTGAAATTATTCAATTATGAGAAAAGCGATTGCATGTATTACATTAAATAAGGCAAGGTAAACTTTGTGTGTTATTATCAGTATTTATCTTTTTTTTTGTTTTGTTAAATAAAAAGGGATATAATTACAAAATATGAGAAATATATCCAGATATTTTAGAATGAACATTCACACTGTACTAATTTGTCTCCATTTTGGAGCTGCAGTTACGATATACAATGCTTTATTATAAAACTTTAAACTTGAATAAAATAAAAAGGGAATACCGGGAAGTAATTTTAAGATACATTACCATTCAAAGCTGGACATTGACTTTCAATCACTTATGTGCAGTTGAAATCCTTCAAGTGACGTAAGCTTTAAATCTCATTGACACAGTCTAGGATAAATGGCAACTTTCTTTCTGTAATTGTTGAGGAAGACTCGTGTGCCCTTCTTGGCATTATTTCAGGCATATGTGGGCACCTGGTTGAACCGCTGACATTCCGAAAGCAGAAGGGACTTTTTTCTACATCCTGTCAATCAAGATTTATAAATACAATGTATTTAAATAATTGATACTTGCCGTCGTTTATATGACTGAAAAATTCTTGAAAAGACGTTAAACCCGAACACACACACACACACACGCGCGCGCGCGCACACACACACACTATCTTTAAGATGAACGTCTTAAGCATGTATTTGAATAAATATACTATTTCTTTTAAAGAATGACTACATTTTACCATTTAGAAATGAGATGTGTAAAAAAGGCGGTTTTCTACCTACAATTGCATTTGAAAAGTATGTTTTTCATGTAAATAACATCAATACTAGATTAAAACTTAAAAAAAACTAATAAAGAAATATAAATTTCCATTCTTAATCAGAAAAACAGGCTTATTTGAAGGCTAGATTGAATATATAAGGGCATGCTAACCGAAATATAGCAGCCTTTTTGAAATTCAAGATGGCTGCCACACTGATGGGCGAAAATGTTACCAATGAAATTTTTTAAAAAGTATCACATAAGCTTTTATAAAAACATAACTTTTCAAAATATAGGAAAAAAATCACAGGATTACAATTCGCCACAGACTAATGAGCCTTTTAAAGTTGACTTCTAGCGTCTAAAGTAATTTCGTGTCATTTCCTTCGGGATATACATAATGCATAAAAAGTATAAAGTAGAAAAAGTGGAAACTCCACAGGTAGCTCAACACGACAAAATCGAAAATGTTGCAGGCTCGGTTTGATTAAGCCTGTTCATGGACGGTAGTGGAAAAGGATAGTATTGGGCAGAACTAAACAATCTGGAATTTAGACAGGGGATCTGAGGTTATTGAGCTTGCATATCACAGGAACAGCAAAAAGACAAAATTAAAAAACTTGATTCTACAAAGGCTTTGTTTGCTATATATATGTATACAAGCACTATTTTTTTTGCAGGGAATTCATAGCGCATCTTTCGGACAAACTACAGTAACAGTGGTAGTAAATGAATTATGGACCTATGAAACAAACCGACGCACTTATCCCATGTAACAACAATGCAGAGCCTTATCCTTAGATATATTTCCAATGCATTATTCACACAAATGTATATTCTACATATTCTACATCCATCTGTTAGTAGTTTCTATAAATATTGGTTATAAACAATCACTAACGACATATTCAGTGTCTCATAAAACCCAAAATGACCATAGTTATTGCAAAATTGCAATAAAGATATGAAAACAATTTTAAACGGAACGTAAATAAGCCTTACCTATTGACAAAATTCATAAAAGATAATGAAACGGACGTCTGTAAAATCTTTGAGGCGACAAATTTCTCTGGTCCGCCTGTTTGAAGTGTTATTAGAAATTTATAACAATTTGTTGCGCTATAAAATGTATTGAGGGATACATAATACAGTTTATTTCCTTTCTCGTTACCGTTAAAACGCTTTGACGGACTGTAAAGTTAATGAGGCCATTCTAAGTTGTGTGTAGTTTGTAGAAAATACAATGTACATGTACATATGCCTGTTAGGATATAGTTTATGCAAATTAACCCTCCTATCCCCATCACGCAAAAAATACTGTGATATTCTTCATAGATTAAAAAAGAGTCCAGAACACAAATGAATTTAACTTCCTAAACTTAATAAGATTAATGAAGGCGTTACAATTTGCGTCAATATGTTCTCCGAGATTGATGGAAAATAGTAGTTTCAAGGTACCGGTACGTTTGAAAAGTAGTGGCAACAGTGGCGGGGTAATTTTCCAAGAAATGACTATATGAGACCTTCATAGTACTCTCCATCTGACAGTACACACATTTCCAGGCGCAAAAGCCACTTGGAAAAATGCACTTGAAAGCGCTCTTTAGGTATACTGTTTATACACTGGTATTGAGCGCTTCCCACTGCGCTGCGCGTTTCAAAGTGGTACCCCCTTAAGCATGATTTTATGTATGGGTTGAACCAAAAGTCACAAGAGGAGAGATCAGTGCTATATTGTGGGTATGATAAAACCTCAATATAATTTTCCTTGAGGTATTCTTTAAGTAGGCTGAACGATGGGCCGGGGCGTTGTCATGTAGCAGCTTGATGCAACGCGCCCCTGTCCTTGGGTGCTTTGTTGTGTAGTGGTCGAGAAAAGCAGAGAGAATATTTTCTTTTTAAAATGTTCCAATAAGACTACTGTGTTCAGGAACAGGGATTCGAGCCGCAATTCCATCGGAGTCAAAGAACAGGGCATACAAACCCGGCCTGGCGCTTCTGCTCCGCCGAGCAATAACGGGTCTCTCGTTATTTTCACCTAACCATATTTTATTATTTTCTTTATTGTCAGGTTCAAAAAAGTACAGCCACGTCTCATCACCTGTAACAATTTCTTTCATACGCATAGATTCCTTATTTTTGACATTTGATGAGCAGGATGGAAGCTTTTTTTACCCTCTCCCTCTTTTGCTCAGGGGTCAAACAATGCGGAGTCCAGCTTGCACAAACCTTACGCAGGTTTAGCCTTTCCTTTAATATTAGAAAAAAACGCTGACGAATTAAGATCCGACATTTCCCCTATCTGCTCCACCGTGCATCGTGCATCTTTCTCGATTATTACTTTCACATCAATGTCTTTGTCAGACACAGCAGTCAGATGGCGCCCAGGACGGGCCTCATTTTTGGTACTGGTTCTCCCCTCTTTAAAGAGAGATACCCATTGAGCGATAGTACGGAATGACAGTGCACTCTCCCCGTACACTTTGACCAAGTCGGCTTTAATTTCTGATGCGCCGATGCGAAGCAGTCTGCGTATGTTGCAATACGCCTTCTGCTGTCCGCCAAAGTTGCAGCTAGATTCAGCCATTTGTTCAGCCTACTATATGTATTTCAACTGCTAATTAAATTTGTTTTAGTGCCATTCCCGGTCAGTTGGATAGAAAAATCAATACTAATGATATGCCACACTTGTGGGTGCACGTGGAAATGGTGAAAATACTGGACTGTTGCCACTACTTTTCAAATGCTCCTCGTTTTTATCAGTTTATAAAGTGCTGTAATGGAGAGTGACAAAGTCTAAACATTCAGTTATCAATTAGAGACCGTACCAGAGCTCTTTCCATACTTCGAGTTTTGAACATATAGTGGTTTTTACAAATGCACCGGTAACGATTAAAATGTAAACAACCGACTCCATAGAGACTTACCCTAAGCCCTCTTTACACAAGGGAACAATCTGTTTATATAATGAAATTTTTGAGTGTACACTATTTGTTAATCCTAATCCTATCCATGTTATATCTGTTCAGTGCAATGGAAAAGTAACCTATCTATGTTAAATGTTATGCAGGATAAGATAGTCTTGCATCTAATAGTCCTGAAATTGATTTCTTTGATTTTATCATTTTTCTAGATATTTTCCCCATATTTGACACATATATATGGGTAGTAGAGATTGTTCTCTTTCCAGCGGTAGCCTTTTCAACATATTTTAGCTGCAATTGTGAAATTCTGTGGGTTTTTACTTTTTCAAAAAAACCATCTGTTTGTTGATAAAATTCACCATAAAAATGTCACACTTTCCCCAGGGCATTAACTAATTTGATCTTTACATAGTTTTCTATTCAGATTGCTAATCGTTTTGGCAATTGTGCATGCTTTTTCCTGCCTAGAGGTAAAAAGTGCATAGTTTGCCTGAGGTACTAGGTCAATAGCCACCTAAGCCTACCATAAAGTCTTAGCGGAGTTGTCTCCAATTTTTCCAAATATTTTATCCTGGATCATTTTTTCAGCTCAAATAACTTATTTTTTTAGAAAATAATATTTTGATATTTTTTTCAGTCTATGTACTTTGATGCATTTAACTACACATATGTCTAAAATATATAGTTCCTACTTGAAGTTTGTATTTTTAGTTCCACTGCCTAGACTCTGTATGAATCATTGGAATGAATTAATGACAGTCGATCTTAGTCATAATACTGATTGACAATGAATGCTAATGCCTTCGTGTGTTGCAGAAAGGTATTTTGTTTTGTACCTGTAATTTCCTATCAATTGAAATCCTCTCGAAACTAGTAAAATGATTGCTTAAATTTGGACAAAGCTCGTTGTCTTTCCCGTTCGCCTGCTGCTAAAAGGGCGAATATAAAAGATTCAGTGGAAGTTATATTTCACTGGTACTAACAGTTAGTAAGTTCATACTCTAAGAAACAAGTCAGAGAAATTTGGGCAGTTTTGACCGATTAAAATATTGGCAAAATTAGATTATATTTTTCTTTACACGAAAACTTCCGTTAGGTAACAAAGCGAATACGCCGTTAATCCGGATTACACCGAACATGTTATTGTCACAAAATACTTCCAATTAACGTAATGCAGTCGGGAAGAGGAAGCACTTAAACTGCCTAGCTATAGCTACAGCTGGTATAGGGAAGTGGTAGAGTGTCTGTCTTAGGTGTGAGAGGTCCTGGGGTCGAGTCCAGGTCAGAGCTTAAATATTTGCATTCTGCTACAGCATGGTTTTGCTGTTATCAGACTGTTCCAGATTACTATATTTTTAGCGAACATTATCATGGATCATTAATTAGCAATCCATATCAAAGCTTAATGTTAAATCAAATACAACAAAATAGAAAATATTCAATATATTATGTTCCTTTGATGTTTCAGTTCTCCATGTTCAAGAAGAGTTACATTTCCTTGATCACAAAATTTTCTTTTATTCGAAAATATTGAATGCTCTTAACTCTTCTGGTTAAAATATTGTCAATATATCAATTTTTGAAAAATATATGGACATTTCAAAGCTTTTTAACTTCATACCTATGCTTTGAAAAAATTAGTTACTTTCTCTATATCAATGCAAGTGTTGATAAAGTTTATCGTTTTAACATGCTGTTACGTGTTAACTAAACAGTGACTAAAATAAAGTTTTTGCTACGAAATTATATGTTTTATTTCTTCAATAACCCGCCCGCTTAGCTCAGTAGGTAGAGCGTCGGTCTACGGAACGCGGGGTCGTGAGTTCGATCCTTGGGCTGGGCGTTTGTTCCCCATGACTATTTGATAAACGACATTGTGTCTGAAATCATTAGTCCTCCACCTCTGATTCATGTGAGGAAGTTGGCAGTTACTTGCGGAGAACAGGTTTGTACTGGTACAGAATCAAGGAACACTGGTTAGGTTAACTGCCCGCCGTTACATGACTGAAATACTGTTGAAAAACTGCGTTAAACCCAAAACAAACAAACAAATTCAATAATCCACTGATCCATTTAATAAAGGTATTTGATGTTTTATGCAGAAATAAACAGTCACGTTAAATACTTTCTGTATACCCCTTTTATCATTTTTATTTAACAATGGTTGAAATACAAATGCACGACGTAGATTTACTTTGTAACAGTATCTCATGAAAAGATTGGATGTTGTCTTTGTAATATAATGTGTATTTTTATTTCCTTATCAGTTTTCGTGAAACGTCAGTCCGCATTTGCGTAACGTGGCGGTACTTCAAAAGTGAATTATACTGAAATGAACCCAAACATATGCACAACATTCTGTATACTCAGTGGCAAAATGAATCGTCAAAATATACAGAAATGAGTTTTGAAATTACAAATGAAAACACTGTATTTTTATAATTTTAACGTTTTGTTTAAATATCTTTATATATTATCCTCTATAACGTAAACTTTGCACACTGAAGGTCTAATCACTCAAGATTCTGTAAAAAACAAAACTAGTTTCCGTCTTCAAAGGGCTGTTTGTGCGCAACTGCTGTCCTCAAGATTAGTTTTCATCTGTCAATATTTGCTGCAATATCCACGTAGAAGGAAATTAATTATTTGTTTTTGTAAAAGCAAAGTTTTCACTGAACTGGTGCTATAAAATTTATTTGTGACAGATAGAATACAATTTTAGTAGGGCCGATCAATTTCGTACGCAGTTATGTTCGCAGTATTATTTGATGGTCCAGTTATAACCTTCTTTTATGATATCATGGAGAAAATGTTGAGTGTGTTAAAGGGAATTCCTATAGTTTTTTATGCGCATCTTTCTGCGCAGCCGACAGTTTCTATGGAAAACTGAACTGAAGTCAACATTTGTCGAAACATGTTACAGACAATCTTAGATATGAGGTTTCTTGAATGAAATAACATTTTTTGATAAGTTTTATCAGTAATCAAATGTTGATACTGGTTTATGTTGTATTGACAAGTATCATGCCTGACAGATATCTTGCTATTTTTGTGGTTGTGTTTCACATCGCATTTTAGTACAAAGACAGTGTTGTTCATATAATGTAAGATAATTGACTTAGTACTGATAAGTCAATATCCCCTTTCAGATTATTTAGTATTCAATTATAGAAAGAATTAAGAATTTGTAAAAAATTTTTTAACTTCTAGCGCACATACATGTAATCAATTTGGCCAGGTTCGCGCCACTTTCCGTCCTAACAGGTGTTGTATTCTAGCGGTTTTAACATAAAATTTAGCCTGGTGACCCATACATTTTTAGCCATTTTTATGTTCACAATACAATTATCTATACACAAGAAAAACAGGAAAAAATTCTATGAAAGAGTTTTTTCAAAATTTAAAAAAATATTCTTCACTATGTGTATTTTTCATTGAAAAAAGTTCACAAAAGTAAATATGAAACAATATTTTTTTTCATTTGTACCAATTACTGTAAGGATAGAGTATTACAAATATGGCTATAATATCAAATAAGTATATAATAAAATTTGTAAAAAGGAAAAAACCTTATTGTGCTGTCTTGGTGTATATTTTGGTTGGTATTTATAAAAAAGCAGAAAATTATGAAAATGTTGAAAAATCGCTGGCAGTTTCAGCAACAGTGGGTGTGTTCAAAACAATTTTTCACAAAAACGAGCCTGGTGACCTATTGTTTTTATTTGTTCACTGTTTTCAGCACAAAATTTCATATCATATATGTGAATTTAAAAAAAATTCTATGAAAGGAAAAAAACTATAGGAATTCTCTTTAAGCAACAAAAACTAGGTGCATATACATAAATTCTTGCTAAGCACAGTTCCAGCATAGGAGATAAAAAGTTTGATAGGGAAACAAATCTGTTTCCTTATAGTGAGGTGAAGATGAAAATATTTTGACACCAAAGATGGTTAAATCAGACAGTGACATATATAACGATGGTAGCTCATTTTAGAGCATCTGAAGAGCAATGAGTAACAATTTTGTATAGACGTTTACAAGGACCACCTAGAAACACTAGAACCTCTCTCTGCATTAAATTAGGGGAATCATAAGATGAAATTCAGAAGGAAAATGTGTAACTCATAGGAAATGTTGATATATTCTTCATATTTCATTCATAAACTAAAGCAATAGCATGAGTTTTATCTTTCATGCAAAACCTGTGTACCTACAGGCAACATGTAGCATTTAGCATTTAAGGAAAAATAACTGCGTTTATTTTCTTCAGATCACTTAGCAGATCTTCAGGCAATTTACATTTAAACCAGTTTTAACGCATCAATAATACCGACATCAGTTTCGGTGAATTTACCAAAGGAGTATGCAGTACATTGTAAATGGGAATTTTGTAACAAAACCGATACCACTGTGCATTCGCATTTGTTATAACAACAACATAACGAGGCTTGTCCTGTATCGTCATTCCTATTTTATTTTACTAAGTCCACCACATACCGTTAGTAATTAACAAGGTAATCAGTTATTTATGGCATACATGTTATCTTTTATGCTGATATAACATGGAGTCAATCTGTCATGGTTTTACAGCGAAATGATTTTACCTCTTATGGCCATGTCTGCTACTATATTGCTTAGTTGTGTTCCATTTTTCCACAGGATCCTTTTGTAGACTTTATTACCTATCACAACTACAGTTTTGCCGTGTTTTTCTGTCGCAAAATAATTCTACACACTTGGATGAAACTTTGCTATATTTTCTAGTTCTTTGGGTTCCATTTCATTTATACACTGAATTCTGATTATGGCAGCTTTAAGTATAATTAGATGTTACACATTTTATTACTTTTTCGTTCAAACCGAGTCTACAGTTATGCAGCTAGGTGTGATTTGTACTCTAATATTAGTAGAATCATGTCTACATTCATATATACACTGCATCGTGGTAGGGTTTTGAAGGGTTGGCGTTCTTTGAACGTAACTTTTGTTTTTTATTTACATAATTGTGTCAGCACGCGAATTTCTGTGGTTTATAAAACAAATATTTTGATGCCATTTTGTGTCCTAAGGATTAACTACGGGTGCAATTCTTTACTTTGTCCTGTATTAACATGGTGAGTATTATGAGTTAAGATCAGTTTAAAAATAACTAGTCAACCAGTCAGGACTCTCTAGGAGTCTTTTGTCGCTTACCTTTAGAATATCACTATTCTTTCTTTGCTTTCGTTTGTTTTTTCATATTGTCTTAAAACTGACATACGTTTTCTCCAAAGAGTAAAATTTCAGAATTTAATACACCTTAAACCTCAATCGCAATAATATAAATACTCCCTTCAAATACTAGGAAACTCGAGTCGTATTTATCTAATCAACAATCACTTTAACATACAATGGGCTGTTTTATTAGCTGCCATACATACTTGTTTAAGAGCATGACCGAGAAAGAGCTGCCTCAAGAGGCGTTCTTTGAATGTAACTTTTGTTTTTTATTTACAGAGGTAAGAGGTAACTCGAAAAACTTATACCGATATTACAAACACCTAAGACATATTTACTTTTTGAGGGGGGTGCGTGGGGGGGAGGGCGTGCCATTTTTAAGTAGCAGCTGATTTAAAAAGTTTCCAATTAAATATTAATAAAACTTCATTCATTTATGAGTTATCATATTTGAGTTGTCTTACCTGTCAGTTTTAAATGTATAAGTTTATCTTTCTTATATGCCCCTTTAAATACAGCGTTACAGATAACGTTTCGTCTGAAATACATGTACCAGTATTTAATTTACATGTACATCAGTTTTGAGCCATCTATTCAATCAAAATATTGAAATTATGTAGGCTCATTGTTTACCTTACCGAATGAGACAATATTTACTTCCTTTGACTTGCATGAAAAAGTACTTTTGGTATAACTCGCCAACTTAGGTCAGTAGGGAGAAGGACAAGTTTCGTACGTTCCATCCCCTAGCGAGGTATGTCTTGATAAAAAAAAAACATTGTTTCTTTCTTCACATCTGATTCAAGTTACTTGCGGAAAACATACAAATATTGGTACACAATTTACTGGTTATGGTAACTTCCCGCAGTTATACGAGTGAAATATTCTTGAACAAATTCTTCATTCCAGGACTCAGAAGTACAGCGAATACAATCTTTCGTCATAAATTTCCTGGCATTCAACAATCATACCTTCCTCGGTTTGCTCTGACTTTAATTGATAGATTATTGCAGATTAATTACTGAATCGAAAAGGGCTGTGATATATACAACATATTCAGCAAAACATTCCGGTGAATTTGTTACACAGTTGACAAAGAACTAAACATTAAAATTACTGTTTTGCCACGTTTAAAAATCCCATGCACGTAAAAAGGTCACTGTTGAAAAGTATCTCAATTTGTTGGAAAACGTTTTGCAATTGTTGGGTTAAGAGTCACATCGACAAAATTCAGGTCATATAGCGCATTTTCCAGGTTATACCCCAGGTGCCAGTCCGGACATCGTTTTAGAAACATGTGGGTACATGGCACATAGCAGACACACAGACATTCCGTAAGACATGTAGATAATCTAACACGCATTTCGTAAGCCAGCTAGATAGCTTTCTCTCATGATGATTATACACTACAGTGTTACAATTTAGCGGCCTTTACCACCTGTCCACGAAGTCCCCGTCTGAACAATTATATCGAGTTGTGAGGTGTACCTTTCGAAAGTTAACGCTTACGGCAATTTGGTATAACATTATGATAATTATAATATTATGAATTTAATTTAAAAAAAAAGAAATCCTACATGTTCATGTACTCGTACAAGATTTAAATTTCAGACAAATTTATTACCATTACGGTAAAGTGAACATCAACGAATGCACGTCTAAGTGATAATTCAGGATATGCTGTAACTAATATTCAAGATGTCTCTGATGGGTGAAACTGATGAGTTTATTTAATCAGCCATACAAATAGACGAAAAAGTAAAACAGTTAACTGTATATATTTAAAAAGATATGACATGTTCAAGCTGAGGAAATAGTGACAGAGAAATCAGGCATACATTTTATATTAAGCAAAAACGTTAAGTATATGTATTAATATATTTTTACGGTAATAAGTATGTAGTTTTCGTACTTGACAATAACGGGGAAAGCTGTTTGTAAATGTTCAGTACATACAAGTGCATATGAAATGAAATAAGATCATCAAACATATCTTTAAATTGTTCACGTTCAGGAAGACATGAAACTTCAAAAGAAATCATTCATTGTATTAAGTAATTGGCTCTTGTAAAGAAATGTGTAAGAATTGTCAAGAATAATAAGTATACATTAAAATAGGCGACACTTAACTGTTCGTTTAAAGTTATAATTCTAGACTCACCCCTTCACCCCTGATCGGAATCATGTATATCAATAGACAGGTCTAATAGCAGCCTTTACAATGGCATCTACTGGAGGAATGCATCTCTGTTATACAAACTTTTAAAGGAACAGGCTTATTACTGTCGAATTCACTGGCTTTGTTTGCAACTGTAATGCTGTGAATATCATATATGTGACGATACTGTATTTCATGTTTTGAAAATTTACACCACATGCAGTTAAATTATGTTTTATCCAATATGATAATCAGAATACTAAAATCTTGACTTTTTGCTTACATTTTATTACATTATCTTAAGACGATAATAAATTGACATGTCAATTTCAAAACTGCTTTTTAAAGAGCTAATGCCTAATTCACTGTACGATTTCGATTACTTGTAACTATTACTATCATAACTTTCGGAACACCCCACGTATTGCAGTTCCGTCCGTTAAGAACAGTTCTTCATTTTCATTTACATAAAAAGAGGGATTTGAAATTTTTCGACGCGATTACTTAAACTTTTGGACTGTATTACATCCTGTTTTGGTAGAATAGTTGCTTTTAGTTTGTGACAGGAATAAAGGTAAAGTTGGGGCATAAAATTCGCATAAAAGAAACTAGCTTTTAATGGAAAAGGATAGTTAATAAGTTAGCTTTACTAGACTAAGGGCAAGAGATCAAATGAGCCTCCTGCGGCGAATAGGTTTTATAGATGCCACGGGTAGCACAACACGTGACCAACAATAGAGAATATGAAATCCTTTAAAATCGCAACACAAATACACATTAGTTCACCCAACAAACGTGTGATGAAGTATGTTTTTGAAATCCACTAGGGTTTTGAAAATAAATGTTTACTTGTTATCCTTCAAATGCATAACTTCTGAACTGTTTCCGTCATCTAAACAAGTATTACTGGTAATAACGGTTGACTTAAGACATATTTAATTTGTCTTTAATTTATTTATAATGCTGTACCAAAAGTGTTTTTTATCCCATGTGTGGGTTGAATATCCTGTGGTAAATTAAGGCAACGGCCTGCAATTTCATAGACATTGTGCATTCACAAATGTCAGATTTTACGCTAAATGATTCTGAACACAACATCGTACGACAGCCGTTTTGGAAACTTGCATACTAACAGACAATTAATGTCTTCGTTCATTTTCTGAGGAGAAAGAAATCTTCAGAGAAAGGAAAATTATTAGTAAAACATCTTAGATGTCACTGTATGTTTTGGTGTATACTTTACAAAATTTCAAAATAAATACGCATCTGGGTATTTGTTTTGCATTGCAAACGTACAGAATTATATAGAAGTTTTTATTGAGTGTGTGTTATTGATTCTTATAAAACGACATGTCTTAAAGCATATTCACCTTTTGGTAATTTTACATTTAAACCTATGTCTATATGATCTTAAAACATTTGCAGGTGTTATGGGGATACCTTTAACAATTTCGAAAAATTGTAATTTTACTCGCATTACTGCTACAGCAGTAAAAACCATAGAAACAGATGTCTTCGCTTTCAGACTGCGAGTTCTCATAGGAATAAGAAATAAAGTAATATCACAAATATCAAGGACTAGTTTGAGTAAATAATTTTGAAGGGCAAAATCTCCCATTTTTAAGTTGATAATCAAACTCAACCTGATAAGTCCGTTTGACTTGAAAGACTTGAATATATCTTTTTACTCTAACTGAACAGAAAGAATGATGTTTTACCCCATTTTTCGCAATCGTAAATGGAAGGTAAATCACTGTTACGTCAATTAATTAACATACAAGTGTACTAATTTCTTCCAAGTTCTGTAGAGCATAGATTCAGAACAAAGCACTAAATATTTAAAAGACCAGCTATATTGAAATTTATTGTAGATTATGAAGCTTTCAAACGATAAGGTACAGGACAATACTGACAGATAAAACAAATACGTAAGACTGAAGCGATGTGAAATGCTAAAACGCTAAATGTACCTTTTGCCATGGTATTGTTAATATAAGTGCATATTTTAATGAAACCTTCCATGGATCTGCATCCAAATTTACATTAGCATTCTAATGGAAATATTATACATATATTGGATAAAGATATACTAAAAGGGTCTAGAACCGCCTCGGTAACCTAGTGGTAGAGCCCCCGCTTCGAGTGCGGGGGGTCGCGGGTTCGATCCCTGGCTGCCTCATACCAAAAACAAACAAACAAAAAAGGTCTAGACGTCTTGCATTCTAACATATTAAAAAACTGCTCAAATGTTTGTTTGTATTGTTTTGATGACTTCTAAAATCTAAAATACTACATTTTAGCATTAAAAGCATTTAGTGCTGAAAGTGTAAGAACGTGTTAAACTAAAATGTCAAAAAATGTGAAACAATGTAATTGTCTTAACATAAATGTTATTCCTTTCCACATGCAGTGACGCTCTACTTCCTTAATCATACAATGCTGAGAAGCGCGAATACTAAATAGGTAAATTAATAGAAAAAGTGGAAACTCCACAGGTCGCTCAACACGATTAAAACGAAGATGTTGCAGGTTCGGTTTGCAGGCCTGTTCATGGACGATAATGGAAACGCATGCTACCGTCCACGGCCTCTAGCCCCGGATTGAGCAGAACTCAACATTTACAAAAGCTAAAAGTACAAAAAAACAATTTAGAGACACCCACAGATGTGTTCATACGGCGGTGCACATGGAACCTTCAATGATACACTTGCATGTAATTCCATAAAAAAAGCGGCGTATGGTTCCTATGTTAAAATAATGGGTTTCTAAGCCACTCTCCAAACTACAGAGCACAGAACTAACACACACACGCACACGCACACACGTACGCACACAAACATGTTGAAAATATAACACTGCATTAGAACGGGTGGTAACCTTTATAAAACAGATAGGGGTTGGGCTTTAAATATCTTTGAAACATGGCAACCTCGCCTAATTTCTTTTTACTGTGTCAATAAAAAATCCCCACTAAAAAGCTACCGGTCGTCATACGGCAATTAAAGATTACGGTACTGTTTAGTTCATAAGCAGAAAGCATATAATGCAGTCAAGGGAAATGATAATGACTAGTCCATTGTGTTTGTTCATTAGAGATAATTGAATGTTAAATACTCCTAGCATCTGCTTAGTAATTTCTCTTCCGGAAGAAATATATGTAACTGTTTAACAACGCTATCAAATGAGGCTTTGAACTATGTGCAAAGGAAATATATTTAAGGATATTGTAAAATATATATTGCTGCTGGTTTGATTGATGTAAATTAAAAGTAATAAAACCCGGATTGAAACGGATTCGGATGCAATAATTCAAAGACATGGACAGAAATGTAAGCTTTTGTATGTCAGAAAAGAAGATATCTATCTGTCACAAAAAGGAATAAACTAGTTGTAATTGTAGTTTGCAGAATAGATTCATAGATTCGTATTATTACTCCAATTTAATTATAAAAAGATAACGAAATACATTTGGTTGCAAATGCAATAAAGTTAGACGGTCGTATGGAGATGCTTCTGAAATTTAAGTATCAAATCAAATTAAATTATTTCCCTCAATGTTAATATTGTTTCATTACACGTCAGTTTATGTTTACGTGTATTAACAGTTCTATGCATTAGGTTAAAACGAAACAGTAGTTCACACTGTATACACATATAAATGTGTACGGACAAACAAATCTGGATTTTTTTAACAATAGACTGTTACTGCATGACATTTAGTTATGAATTAAGTCCTACACACTCAATTAACTTATATTTTAGTAAAGTTAAAACATCTGATGAGGCTCTACTTTTGAAGAAAATACCTAAAGATAAAATATTTAAGCTAACGATTGCCACCTATCTATGCGGAAAAAAATAAATTCAAAAAGTGGAACTAAATTACGAGTACATAGAAACTACGTGTGGTTAACTGCATCAAAAGTAAACATAATTACAGGCTCATTTTTTGAAAGACTTATTGATCCTGGGTAAATGTTTTTTAAAGGAATGGAGACAAAACATTGCGAAAATATTATTTTAAGCTAAGGTTACTATGCATTTTTACCTACTGTATACTATGTACTTTTTACCTCAAGGCATGATTTAAATTATGCATATATAATTGCTACATGTAGATTTTTAGCACTTTTGAAAGGAAAAGTGTTTTAATATCAACTCAAGAAATGATCTAGGGAAATTGTCACATGTTCTGTGGTAAAATGTACAACAAACATATATTTCTTTACAAGAAAGTTATTACCCACGGAATTTTCCAATGTGTAATTTTTTGATAAAGCTACTGATGGAATGAGAACGGTTTCCAGATAAATTACGTTACCTTGTTTTTTCCTGATTTATCAAACTCGCAGAACTACCTTAACGATTTAATAGAAAATGAATAAAAGGAGAATTTTCTCTCTCCACTTCAAAGAACAACACTACTGTAAGACGTGGAAGTCAGTGTGTTGTCAGGCGGGAAGTATCTCAAGAATCTAGCCAAAGATGCTTTGACTGATTGAAATGATAAATAATAATAATATTTCCGAGTAACTGTAATCAGCAGAACGCAAAAAGTTCATATAAGACAATAAGCATGTAGTTTATAAAGCGATTACAAATTCAAGTTGATGACAAAAGTGAAAGAGCAATAATACAGTGGAAGATGTGATAAATTACTTAGATAGTGTTTATATCTTTACTGGAATGTATTTGATAAAAAAAGCATGGAAAAAGCTGTGAGTATTTGTTAAGTTGAAAATGTGTGAAAGGAATTGATAAAAGTTATATCAGTATTTTCTATGCAAATTTAACTTGCTAATATCACATTGATTATCTACGAGTGGACCAATAAAGACGTGCAAAAGAACACCAGATTCTTATTATCTAAATTATTCTACATTAGTGAAAGAAATTGTGCAAATTGTAAAGAATAAAATGTTTCCAATGTTTCCAATGATATTGCTAATTCAGTTACATATGACAGAATAGACAGGGAATAAGCCAAATTGAATGAATATGCGACAGTAAAAGCAACTACTCATATCATATCTGCACAACCTTGTAAAAATAGGAACTGTAACGGTAGTACAAAGATATGAAAGATATAGAAGGCATATGCAAACAGTCTGTTTTATATACCCGTCAAAAAAAAAAGATAAATTTCGATTACATGAAAAATATCAAAAATACGATGGTGTAAAGAATTTGAAAGAAGTAAAGGACATGGACATAAAATGAGACGTCAAAAGAGATGAAAGGAAACAACAACACCAGTATACAATACTATATAAAACATATGCAAGGAAACGTACTTCAAGTCATTTTTAAAGAAATATAAAAATATAAAAAATGTAAATATTTTAGTCGCAAGCTGGGCTTTTACTTGCAAACTAATGTCCTTTTACTGTTAATTGCTCTATTATGAGACTAAAATAAATGTACCTTATATTCAGTTATGCACTTATTTCTTATTGATAAAGGTGAAGCGCATTTATGATAATTGAGAGTTTTGGGCCTATGTTGACAGGGTAACTTTAAGTTAGCTGTGGTATCTATATAATAGTTATTTTTCATTTATCAAAAATATAATGTTGTGAAACATGGGTGATTCGATAACACCGCAAGCAGCTATGACGTGTTCGAAGATTAGGTGATATTAAATACAGAGACACGGTATAAAAATAATGATAGATCATTAAAATCACACAGATTAGTTGTTGTCATGAAAGGTTACAATAAAACAAATCCAGAAATTGGTCCTTTATATTGAAGAAGTCAATAAACTTTCGTTAAATGATTCGTCTTTAATGATCTTTCAATTTACGTACGTAAATAAAACCTGTTGTCTTGCATGGTGCTTTTCCTGTCATCATAAAGTTTAGAATATTTCAAAGTTTATTGAAACAGACATCTCCCATCGCTTATTCAAACAGAATAATAATCAATCATTTGACGTCAGCTTTCCCACGCAAGCATACAGAATAAGCTTTAGATATAGATTCAGTTGTAAAATGATGTTGTTTTTTTCAAAAGTGATGACTGGGTGGAAACACGAAAAAAACCTTTAATGCAATCAGTGAGGAACTGGAAAGAGTTTAAGATATATTTAAGAATTATTACTAATTGCGTTCCCTGTTTTCTAATGATACGGAACATGCATTACAACTTCAACTGTTGAAGAGTTCCTATGGCTATGATAAGTTACAACAGTGTTTCTAACCAAGATAGAAAACAGTCATTTTCAAACAGGTATAAGAAATCAGAACGATTATGGAAGTCTATCTTTAACGCTGAATAATGTTTTACGATTCTAGGAAAGTAAATTAATTTCATTAGAGAAAGTCCTGATCGTTGCCTAAAAGTTCAACATAATACTGGGCGCATACCTAATGCGTGTTTAGTGAGAACGGAATGCATGTAAATCAAGGATTGTAAAAATATCAATATTTTCGTTCTCAAAATTTTACAACGATCTGGCTTTTCGAACGTTGTAACCATGAACTATTGGACAAATAACAGGTCAAAGTACAGGATGTTTTGCAATTATAATAAAAAGTGTACATTAAGAAATACATACACTTTTTGAAAAACAAACCCTGGTCATGCTCATTTTATAAACGCTAACGTTAACATCATGTATTTACTGTCACACATGTATGTGTATTAGAATTGAAATTATTTAGCAAAAGACCAAATCTGATAAATGTAGAATATCCGAATTAGTTATCCACCACACTTATTAATTCACTCGGATTGCACCCTCATAAATAGGAGAACGGACTTCGTTATGTTTTATTGAATGAATTCAAAAACGAACTCGAGGTATATTAACTTGCTATATATTCAATTTATTTGCAAGACAGAGCAATATCGTTGAGGTAAATTTGATGGCATACCTTCAAAATTCAAATGTGATGTACAATGAAATATATAATTTTTATAACGCCCTACTGCATACCAAGTTTCGGAATTTCGCTATGTTATTCTTTGGTACAATCATAGTTACCAGGACAAAACAATAACAATGACGTTGTATTCATGCCACAACAGGATCGAAGTAGGTATGATACATAAATCACTTCAAGTTGAAAGATCATTTCGATCAAATAATGATTCTTTAATTTAGTCGCAGACCTGTTTCCATATAAGAGATAAAGGATGGTCAGCTGAAGTCTTCGTGAAAATATTATTTTGTTGTTAACGGTTTCCTGTAAAAATAGATAATACGAAGTTGTTTATAGATCTAAGAAATTATACAGAAATAATCCGTGAAAATATATTTAAAAACTCCTTAAAATATAAAACGGCATGGTGGTGGCATATCTTAGAGGCTACATTTCAATGTGATTGAAATCATTTATGAAAATATATTTTAAAATCAATTCTATTAAATATCAAAAAAGGCATTTTCGCCAGAATGGAACGTTGTAATGTTTGTCTCATTTTTAAAACTACAAAACTACAAAACATTTTTCACATCTGTTCAAGTTTTCTTCATAAATGAAAGCCTTACTAACAGTAGTTGTAATATCGGATGGATGAAGTCGGAAAAACTATAAAACTGTTTTATGGGCAATAATTATCATAAATTTATTTCAGCATGTATCTTGTAAAGTCAATGAAAATTTTCTCAAAATTTTGTGCTCGTTATTGGATTATTTACAGTCACGTGTTTTAAGTCGAACCCGGAAAATTCAAATATATGGCAATTTTCTGGATTAACCTAGGAAGGAATAAACCTCTAATGTTAAGCACGGACGTGTATCTGGGTAAAACCGATCATTCAACTATACACTCCTCACATGATAAAACTGTATGCTCCGATTTGGGTTGAACTTTGAATTGTAACTCATTCCAAAGAAACATTGCGTCTGCATTTGAAACGATCGATACACTTATATGACTTATCGTCGTCCAGTTTATTTCCAGCCAATAAAGTGTAGACGATGATCCACTGGAAGCATATAATACAACCAAACATCAATTAGCAGTCTCGGTTTGATTGAGCCCGGTCGCCTGTCTACAAAGTCTCGACTGGCTGTGATACTTCAGGGAGTACGACAAACACGTACTAAAAACGTATATTTTACCGGACATTTATGGAAGCATGTGTTCTAACGCGATATTGACTAGGTAAATTGACGATCTTGTTGTTTCAGTGATCTGTAACTTTAAGGTATGTAAACCTTAATTATATGTGCAAGAAGGAGAATCAAAACTATTCATACAGGACGTAAGTAATTTCCATTTTGACATGAAACACAATACTTTGGCATTCGTACACTATACATACACCAATGTATTTCATACCAACGATTGAACCGCAATTTATTGCTTCAGTCACTCTGACATGGCAACCCAGAGGTTTTCCCACATCCTTATTGTACTTTAACTTTAGTTTGTCCAGTAAGTAATTAACTAGAGATCGATAGATATACTAAGTGACGTATTGCATACAAGTGACGTATGAACTTAATAGCCCATATACTTTGTTGTATTACTGGCACGTATTATGGGAGCCTGCAGCGGTATGGTGTACCCCACATAGAAGTTTTTCTTTTATTTGTATTTGCTATGGTGCTTGCCATATGTTATATATTTAGCTTCTCCAACCGGACGACACATTTTCCGGTGATGTAACGTCCCGGAAGTGATATACCCGTGGTCAAAGTACCTCGCCTGGATGTGATTACCCAGAGCTGAGGATCTTAGGTTCATACCGCCAAGTTGTTGATCTTTGTACACGACTGATATAGCTCATTGATACAAACACCGGATATGGGGAGCCGGGATTGGGTCAACTTCTTCGCGATATGACTCGACAATATTTAAGTTGCGTAATTCTTTTACGTGTTTGTTTAATGGTTACTGAAACATCTGTAACCTCACTATGGAAACTTTATGAAACATCTGTAACTGTTAACTCTATCATTGGACATGAGCTCGTCATGCATTTTTTCCTTTCTTTTTTTCTTTGTATATGTATATGTGTATAGAGGTGTACATATATGTGTTCATGTATTAGAATATATCATAAAAAATATATATTAGTTTAATGGTATCACATTTAC
Source organism: Mercenaria mercenaria (assembly GCF_021730395.1). Taxonomy (NCBI): domain Eukaryota; kingdom Metazoa; phylum Mollusca; class Bivalvia; order Venerida; family Veneridae; genus Mercenaria; species Mercenaria mercenaria. The sequence continues at coordinate 65,773,525 of NC_069370.1, read as the reverse complement.
CCGCAAAAACAAAGATACAAGTAAAATGGTAAAATTCCGTAACATGGTTAATATCCAAAGTAGCTGTCAGTTCTGCTATGCACTGATTTATACTGCTTTCACGAAGTCATTATATTTGTATTAAAAATGTTTGATACTTTTGTAAATGGCAGTGATAATACCCAATTTATTGTATACATTCTCCTCCTAAATAAATCATTGTATGTAATGTATAAGCTTACACTGTCTGGACATGTGTTATGTTTTGTTTATTCTCATGGACTGTTTGGTCTGATGGAAATTTGAACCAAAAACTTATTAAACTGATCAAAACTGATTATTACCAAATTTAGTTTGGTTTAAACTCATGGTAATATGCACTTGTGCACTATTATCCTGCAAAGCGTGAGCACAATGTTTCAAAAATAAAATCTGAAAAGTAGATCCATCGGAAGCACCAAGAACATGGCAAACAGTGAAAATTGCAGACTCGGTTTGATTGAGTCTATTCATGAGCAGTAATGGAAAATGCAACACTGCCCACGCTCCCTAGCACCGGCTTAAGCAGTATTCAATCTTCAAATCTAAATGAGTTGAAATCAATGATCCCGAAGGACCAGAAAATATAACAACACTGAGATGACGTCGGGGTGCCTTTTTACGATGAAAGCGTCTTAAATGCTTTAGAAATGATGAACAATATCAAAAGCCTATGCGTTTGATTTTCAAACAATAATAAACTGCTTGCAAGGAGATCGTTTTATTAATTTATTATGCAACTACAATGGAAACTGCCCGATAACATTTGCCTGATCTTTTTTGTTGTAAGGTTCAATGACCTGAAAAATATGGCATCGTCTTTATTGAGAGACTAATTTTACACCAGTTCGCTTTAGTTTCGCCTTGGATATGGTGCCTGCTTTTTAATTTTGTCTTTTGACAGTTCCTGTGATATGCAGGATCCATAACCTCAGATCCTCTTTCTAAATTCCATTTTGTTTAGTTCTGCCCATTGTTTTCTCGTTTGGGGCAAACCCATTACTTTATCTGGGGACCAAACGCCGCTTTTCATGGAATTACACGCCTCAACCCGTGTATCATTGAAGGTTCCATGTTCACCGCCGTTTGAATACATCTGCGGATGTCTCTAAATTGCTTTTTGTACTTTTAGCGTGTGTAAATGTTGAGGTCTGCTCAACCCGGGACTAGAGGGGCGTGGACGGTAGCATGCATTTCCACTACCGTCCATGAACAGGCTCAATCAAACCGAGCCTGCAACATTTTCGTTTTTGTCGTGTTGAGCGACCTGTGAAGTTTTCTGTTTTAGTATTCAGTTTTATTGTTGAGTTCAGTTTAAATGTTGTATGTTTTCTTTACTCTCAACTTATAATTTCCTTTATTATATGCCTGTCTCCATTTTTACTGATCAGACAATAGTGCATAATGATGCTGTTGTAACTTAAATGTTAACGTCACACTTTTTACACTGATCAGTCTTGGAAACGGTAAATCTACTTTTTGTGCATTTGTGATTTATGTCCAAGTTAAGGCGTTTATTTTTGATTAACCAGAAGCAAAAGTGTTTTTGTTTTAAATGAGTCTGCAAGTAAAATTTTCAATGCTTTGTATACGTATCTCTCTGTGTCAAATGTTTAAAAATAAGGAAATCACGCATATTCTTATAAATTGAAAGGTATGATTTAAAAACAGATAGTATTACGCAGGTAGAAGTTAATCTTATTGTTAGCCTTTTTATACGAAAATAAGATGTACAATCAACATTGTCTGAGTTGTATTCAACATGGCTGCTGTATTGCTTAGTAACGATGTTTCTGGAGCTGATGAAATCCGTAGAATTTGAATTTATCTGCTTTTTGCAATTTTCATTAAATGAGACAAGGAAATCAGAGTCGGAAGATTAACGCGCAAGGGGTCGAAATCACTAAAGGTGACACAAAATATATCATATATCTGAATGCAATTGTTATGAAACGGCATAGTCTAGTGTTTGATTTACCTATTTCGCAGCATTTTTTTGTGTTTAGTTTATATTAATAATTTGTTTTAGGTCGATTGTGAAAAAAGTTCTACAACTTATATTAATCACACTCGACATCTCATTCCTGATGGAATCCACCGCCATGAGGGTATGAGAAAATAGGCCAGTTTCCCTTTTAATGCTTAGCATCAAGCAAATGAGTACCATTTTTCACGTCTTTGGTATGACGCGGCCGGGGATCGAACCCACGGCCTCCCACTCTCGAAGAGGAAATTTCTAATATAGATATTGTGTCACTCTATGAAATGTTTGCTATTAATCAGATTTTAATCCGAGGACGCCTTAGAGTCTGTTAAACGAGTGTTATATCCATGCTTACAGGAAAGTCAAACTCCCGACATATCCACAGCGGCTATGCTTCTTGGACTCTTTTTTTATCAAATTAGCGTCCCTCAACTATTATGACCAAGCGAAGGACGTTTTTTTCATTTTTCTTCGAAATGTTTCAGACAGGTTTGTACTAAATAATTGCTTATAGCAACGAATGCGTATTGTATGCTCAATGTAAATGTGATACGAGGACCATTCTAAAAGTATTGACAATCGCGCTACCGTAGAAATTTGACACGTAAGAAGGGACTCCTTTATAATCCAGCAAAGTTTTATTGAAAACTACCATACCGTTTCGATTATATTTAGTTTTGCATGAGATGTAGTCATATATACTAAGCAAAATACATGCAGCTATTAAAAGCGAAAACAAAATCTGAAATAGGACCGTACAGCAAAGTACGTTTTTCTATATAAATATCTGCATCAGTGAACTGCATTCTTAATATGAGAAGTCTGCCGTATCAGGGAAAACTGTTCACATTTTGGTACGTAAATATGAAAATGGTCAGCCAGGCTCGTTCTGGCAGGCCCAAGACAGTAGTTACGTCAAAAGACATCGCTGTTGTAAGACGTCTGATAGATGGAGACACCACGTACACGGTGTCCGAGATAGCGCTTTCTTGGCATGTCAAAGGGGAGAACTCTTTAAGTTTAAAAAAGGCTTGTGCCAGATGGGTGCCTCGCATGTTAACCGAGCAGCAAAATATAATCAAATGTGCTTAAAAATGCTGAAAATGTTCTCAGATTTAGATTATCGCACAATAACCCAGCTTCTAACAGGACCTGTGTCCCTGGATATACTTAAATGAGCCACAGCGTCGCGTTGACAACAGACAGTAGGCCCGAAAATGTGACCGTAGACCAGTTTTAACCAAAAAATCCCCGAAGTGTCAAAAAGGTTTCGTATTCGATCTTCTTTAACTCGACGGATACTTTTGTACATATTCCTACACCGTCAGGAAAGTCAGTCACTGGAAAGTTTAATAGAGACAAAGCACTGAAAGTGGTTAAACAAAAAAAACAAACAATGCTACCCCTTGACTGGTCTTCAGTTGATCCATGACAACGCAGCGGGTCACAAAAGTGCCAAAGTTCAAACATTTCTGAGAGATAAAAGGTAGTACAAATCAATTATCCCGCTTATTCTCCAGATTTAAGTGCTTGTATCTTTCCTCTTTGTAACTTTCCTCTTTTCAAGGCCGAAAATGATGCTGGCTGGACGCAAATATTTGTCGAATAAAGCTACTTAAGACTACTAATGGGAGACTACTCTACAGCGTTCACCTCTTGGATTTCATTTCTCGACTGCAGAAGTCAGGTTCCACGAAATCGCCTTTCATACAGATAACAGTTTAATTTTTGAGAGACAGAAATCAGCCAGACAGAAAATAATTTAAACATTCTTGCAGAATGAAAGTTGTTGACAAGGTACTTAAAATGGTTTTGCCATATTCAGCCTTGTGGAAATAAAAAAAAAAGTATACAGACTAAAAGAAAAATCTCAAAAACAAGTTCAAGGAGACATCCTGCAAGATATAAATTGAAACAACCACCAATGAGAATTCGTCATGCTATCACTGTATCAGTTTGAAACTCTTCTTTTCGTTACTTCAGAATATCAAATATCACAGTAAAAAATACGATGAGTGTGATCACACTGTTTGACAAGTATCACGTATTCAGTGGCACGTGCTTGAAGACAGATCTGTATGACAGGGAAAATTGACGAAAGTCTCTCTCAAACTATTAAGGGATATAAAATGAGAAAACGAACTGCTGTTGGCGGTCAGACTTTGCTTGACATAAACATTCTTGGACAGTTCCGCTCTTTTCAATAAAATATATTCATGACAAATGAACATTGGTAAATGACGGTAGGGCTTCTCAAACAAGATGATACATTAACAAGTAGGCATTTATTTTCACACAAAGGATGCGTTTAAACACTCTTTCGGTGCATATAAGAATGTCACATATGTTTAGATCAATTGTTAAACAAGTTATTTCCTTATTTAGTAAAATATCCATTTTTCGGAACATTCTCAATAAAGTTACAAGAACAAAACAGTTTTTCTTACAGAGAATTGCACGAACAAGGTTTTTTTTCCTGTATATAAATTCCGTATGACGTTTATTTCATTCTCAACATTTTCCTGAAAATAAAATGTTTATTATTACATCGATACCAAGTAATTATTTAAGGAGCATTTTCCTTTAAATTTGCTATATCTTAATGCAAAATTATATGTGTTCATCAATGCTTCTCGGCGCAACTTTAGGCTAAACAGTAAAGTTATTCTCATATATATTTTGACATTAAAGCGACTAACTCACACATCGTGGTATGAGATTTTAAAAAATCAAACTTTTCCTATATTCGCCTTTATGTCGCATATTTGATGTTATAACAATTTATTTTCCATCAAATTCTGTTGAAAATCGTTATTTTCCTAATAAACAAGTATTCGTCTGACATTTCTGATAGGGTTTCCCCCATATATAAAAACATCACGTGACAGTGAGAGAAATACCATCGTCATGACAATCAATACAGCGCACATGTAGCTGGTACACAGTAACAAAATGGCAGTAAGAATTCTGGGTAAAGAAATTGGGTATTTAACGGCGAATTTTCTAATATACGGTCTTGCATGCGATGTAAATCATCGTTAGGGCATTTTCAACAGTTTATAGACAAACTGTCAGAGAATGTGACACCACTTATTATACATGGGTTTAAAAGTAGTTTTAATGTTTTTTTAAATGCATGCATTTCAAAGTGCTTACATTGAGGATGGATGGGGTGAAATAAACTTCAAGGTAGAAATGCCGTTAGCGACCATGATAAACAACACACAATCATATGTCAGGACATATGACATGACTTATTGTACATCATGTTAACGTATTTATATTGTCTTTCAGACGCATTTAGGCCCAAATTCATATCTTTGGGATGAATAGGGTATATTATTCAATCGTCTTCTTTAGGTCTTCCGTTCGGAGCACATTTGAACAGCACACATACCCTCTTTTTGGTAATGTGATACCGCCTGTTGTACATCATTTGAAAGGTATTTATATTGTCTTTCAAATAAATTAATGCTCAAGTTCAACGGGATGAAATTCGCATATCATTAAATCTTCCACAATAAGTCTTATTGGAGAAAGATGTTCGGAACGCTTTTAAAATTGCCCACAGACCATCTTTCAAGGAAGGTGACACCACTTTTTAAGCATCATTTGAAAGGTATTTATACTGTCTTTGAAAGGCATTAAGGCTTAGGTTCCTATTTTTGGGATGAATTAGGTAGATCATGCAATCTTCTACCATTAGTATTATGGAGAAAAAGCCGTGCATAATATTTTGAATATCCTACTGATCCTCTGTCAAGGAATGTGACACCACTTTTCATATATCATCTTGAAGTTATTTAAATTTTCTTTCAAACATATGAACGTGGAAATTCCTATCTTGAGGATGAATAGGGTGTATTATTAAATCTTGTACCTTAATCATTCTTGGTAAAACGTCGTTCGGAGTATTTTGAGCAGCCGACAGACACTCATTGACGCAATGAGGCCCATGTGCTATCTTGCGATGAATTAGGTATATCATTCAATCTTTCACCTTAAGTCTTCTTGGAGAAAGACGTTTTGAACACTTTTGAACATCCCACAGACCCTCTTTCAGGGAATGTGACACCATTTGGATTACATCAGTTTAGAAGTACTTATGTTGTTTTTTAGATGCATGCAGACTATCGTTTCTATCTTGGGAATAAACAGGGTAGATGATTCAATATTGCTTTTAATTATTGAGGAAGGAAGGTTGCTATGAGTACATTGAACAGTCCACCTATACTTTCTCAGGGAATGTAACATCACTTGCTATACATCATTTTAAATGTATTTACATCTCCTTTCAAATGCATTAAGGTCCAATGTGCGATCTTGAGTATGAATATGGTAGATCATTCAGTCTTCTACGTTACGTCTTCTTGGAGATCGTCGGTCGTAGCACTTTTGAAGGTCATACAGACCTTCTTTCAGGAACACTTGTGACACCACTTACCATACATCACTTTAGGGGTAATTACATTGTCTTTCGATCGAATTTAGGCTCATGTTTTTATTTTTTGTCTTATAATAAGTCTTCTTGGAAAACGCCGTTTGGAGCGCTATATTGAACAACATACAGACCATCGTTCAGGGAATATGACAACACTTGTTATACATCATTTTAAAGCTACCAATACTGTTTTTCAAATTTATTAAGAACAGGTTCTGTAAGATGTTGAAAATACACTAACAATGATTTAAATAGCATGCAAGACCGTATATTTGAAAATTCTCCGTTAAATACCCAATTCTGTACTCTGTAAATTACACAGAATACTGTGTGTAGCTATTTTGTTACTGTGTGCCAGCTACGTGTGCGCTCTATTGATGCCCACGTGTTGGTAGTGTCTAAATTCGTTCTGTATTTATCAATGTTTACAAAATAAACCGTTGCAACGGTTTTTTAAAACCAAGTACATGAGAAAATTGCGAAACCTCGAATGTTCCCGTAATTCTGGAAACTAGAAACTGATCACCCATTTAGTTTCTTGTAAATATATATAACCGTGACGGACTTTTGACTTTCGGTGATAAATTATTTTAAAAACCACAAAACACAATGTGTGAGTTAGTCGCGTTAAAGTCAAGTATATTATTAAAGAAAGCAAACTTCAAAGTTTTCTCATATCACTTTCTTTCTTTGTTTCTTGAAATTGCTAAATTTTTGAGAAAAGGAATGTTCGTTTTACCGTCCTTGAAGCAATTCTTGACATCCAGCAGATGGATAAAAGTGTTCTCTGTTGATACATTTTTGTGCAATAGATTCAGAATATTGCTAATGAGTAGTACAAAATTACGATACAACGACTTGCCCAATTCTGAATCGCGAGGCGCTATGATGGTATTTTGTTGCGAAGGTACGACGCGACGAACGACGGAACAATCCGATGCGAGTTCATCTGAAAACATTGATGTAATTAAAAAAAAAAGAAAAAAAAAGAAAAGATAGAATTCGCTTTGAAACCAGTATGCAAAGGTTAAATGCCATCAAATATTCTTCAGAAGTTTTCTAACATTAATAAATCATATTTTCATTTCTTGGAAATTTCTTAGTTCTACAGAAGAAAAGGAAAACATATGAATAGTGGCGATTTTTTCGCAATCATGATAAGACACCTATTAAATTCAGTTAAACTGTCAAAATGTATAGTAACCCAGTCATGAGCACATCGATAAGAGATAGTTTCTTTCCGTTGTATCAAAATGTCGCGTACCAATCTTGTATCGCATTGTACCATCGCCCGCGACAGCATTACACTACGAATTGTCGTGAAAGGATTCCGAAGTTTAAATTGCAAAAATGTTAAAATACTTAAACGTATAGTACCTGAGACTAATGTATTTGATTTTTATTGATCTCTGTCCATTTGGAAACAAACGATCGTGAATTTATATTATATTTTGGAATTTTCATTCTACAGATGTAAACCAAAGACGTCTGGCACTTAATGCACCTCAAATCGGACACGTCAGAATTGGCAGGAAAAAGCACACGTGTAACCAGTAGCAGAATGAAGGAAATCCCGAATCTGGGGGAACATGTTGCTCGTGGTACAATACAATACAATACAAATTTTATTTAAAGTCGGTGCATAAATATAAACAGGAAAACATTAGCTATGTATAGCTATTTACCGACCTATTGCCCGCAAGTAAAAGACAACTCCTAAACATGAACAATTTGTGAAGGAAGAATGATATTATACTTCAGTTAAGAATCACAGAGAACATATACTCGTACTGAATAAGAATTTCATGAAAATAGGACATGAGATCTTTCAGATGAAAAATTTGGTTGTCCTGATAATATATGGGAACACCTCCTTAGAACAGTCAGTAGTCTTTCTAAGAGAACTTGTGGAACGATTTTAAATGCGTTTTGGTCATGCCGTCCTCACATTTGCAATATTACGACAGTGTATACAAAATAATTTTCCAAATAAATAAGCTCTAACATAAGTGAAAAAATACACGATTACTTTTTTGTAACATTGAAAACATAATAATGAGACCAATTAGAGGTATAAGTGCAGCGATGTACTACATAACTCGCCTGAAGTCAGAGCATTAAGAGCATAACAACTAGGCAAGTAAACTCCTTCGTTCGTTAATGTCAGGATTTGATAGAAATCAACACGCCGCAGTCTCTAATATGAGTAGTATTATATGAGAAAGTGTCGCGATTAACTGTAGAAGTGCCGTTCACAAAACATGCACTGTAATTTCCGAATCTTAGCATTGTATCCCTTTGAATAATATTCTAGCAATTTAAACAAATGTTTGATTAAAAATATATAGTATATTTTTCAGTATACAAACTTTATCCTCACAGTAAACGGGTTGTGCAAAATCATGTTCAAAGACTGTTTTAAGGCTTGGCTACCACCAGTCAAATTGTATGAAATCCCTCAGTAGATTGCGATGGTGGCAGCCCTGTTTTAACACACTTGTTGTAATATATAGATGTCTTTATTTAACTATCCTCTTAAATTTGACCATACTTTTGCAAAACAAAAATTAGTTCTGATCTTATACCCGAGTTTTCGTATTTTTTCAGTTCCCTTTGTATTGTTTTAGTGTGGGTTTAGGAGGTAACAAAGCAGGATTCGATTAATAGAATTTAACGCAAGTACGTTTCAAACCAGAAATACAGCTTTTACATATTTTCCATTTTTAGCATGTAAAATTAATCGGGATAACACTTAGCGTTTACAATAAAGCATCAGTGAAAGTTTCTAAAATGTTGACAGGACTGACACAAAATAACTGAAAATGCTAACTGTCAATATACTAAGTTATTTCAATATTTGTACATGTAAACTGTAGTAAACGTATGCATTTCTGACTGTAAGATACTCCTCATAAGAGTCAAAAACAGGAAATTATTTTGAAAAGAAAAGGATTCAAATTAGCTGTCTCGTCTAAATATCCTTAGGGAAATCAAATCGAATATAGTAAAGAAAAATAAATTGACCGTTTTTACAACGCTTGTTGGGAATACTAAACTGTGATTAGGTATATGTGGCAGTACAAAGAAAAGTAGTAACATTATTCATCCTGTATTTGAACTGGACCATACGGTTAGTTCAGGACGGAAGAGGCTGAGTAAGTTTCCATAACAAGATCAATTATACATACAAATGTTAACCTTTCAGACGTAGCAGATTGAAGTTATTTTTCAACCTGTCAAGTAAGTGAACATTATACGCCTTTGTCCATAATTTAAATTATGTATCCGTCGATCAATAAGCGGGTCATTATTGAGTTTTTATGTAAGGTTGATCTGTTATATTATGTCAGTTTTGGTTTCTTACTTACTTTGTTTTGAGCAATTAACCGGTATTTGTGTGAAGCCACCAATGAATGATCTCCGACAGGCAAGGAAACTATAACAACTTTCATAACGACAGGAACCAGGCAGGGACAGCAAGAGATAGAACACAATAAAAGATAAACTTAAGTTGAATGAAGTGTTGAGTATTGAAGCAAACATCTGTAATGAGAGATATACAAAATAACAAAGCTGTTAAGAACTCAAATACAATTAATATTCAACTTTGTTTCTGCTTCAATACCTGTGCAACTATGCTGTCCTGTTATTAATTAAACAATTATTTTAAACTGTAAGCGCACGTGAACCAGTATGTATAATGATTCTGTGTTGTTTTATGTCTGTCAAATTTTATTTTCACATGGTTTTTTCGAACCTTCAGCTATGTTGCGAAGCATCTTTATATGAATATGTCTGTCTTGTCTCTATCGTGACGATTGGAGTCGGATGTTTTATTGCCTGTGTGTTATTTTGAAATTTTAAAAAGCACAACAATTTCCTGTCAGCTTTTTGTTTAACATTTAACACATCTGCTCCAAAACTAAACGTACTTTCTTAAGTTTCGGCAAAGGGTGCTTTATTCCTACTAATAAAATCTTTAAAGTGATCATTCGAAGCAAGCTTAGAAAGGAACCGAGCAAAATAACTGCAGACAGGTTTGATTGAGTCTGTTTAAAAAAAGCAAAGTGCAACACCCCTCATGGCCCTTAAGCGGAAGTTTGTTTGGGGGGGGGGGGGGGGGGTGGCGCTCAGGCCAAACCAAGAATCGGTGTTTCTCGCTTAAATGGTGCTTTATATGTTATTAATAATAGTTTTATTTGAGGTTTTACGTAGAAAGCAGACAAAATTGATGTTTTTTTAGCCGATCCAAAGAGATATATCGGAGCACTATTTATCGTAAAATGATTGATTGATCTCATGAAAGAGATATAAAAATGTGCAAAGTTGTATTAGGTTAGTCTATCACTGGTTATACGTTGCACGGTTTTGCTTTCTGCATCCCTACAGTCATTTATGTAAATGGATTAACCTGGCTTATGCAGAAGTACAAAAGTATAGTTGGCCACGATTTGTAAACATTTGAAACGCTTTCTCGACTTTACTAGTGTATACATTTTTTCATTTGTTAATATCGGACTCGTATGTTGTTACATGGGCTCTTAAAAGTATGCACATTTTGATGTAAATAGAAAGTATTACTTGAAGATTTAATCCCACAATAACATTCGCAGAACATGAAATTAGGAGAAATTATTATAATGCTGTACCTAAAGGATTTCTTCCTCAATAAATATTTTTGGAGACAAAGAGTTAATGTAGACAAAGGTGTTATCTTGTCTTTCGACCATCACAGTTACATATACATTGCTCTATATTTGGCTAAATAAGAAACGGAGCTATAAAAAGTAGGTAATTAAACTATTAACAAAATATTACCTGTTGAATATTTGTATATAAACGTACCAATACAAAATGTAAAAATCAGAAAAAAGCCACTAAATTAAAATTATTAAGGATCTGTTCTAAATTAAACTTTCGAACTACAATCGCATATAGACTGTTATATTGGTGTCTGCCTTTATTAAATACTTGAAGAAGTAAAATGACATTTTCGAAGAACGCTGTAATAATATTTTACAAAACTGTTTAACTTGCATAAAACAACAGAAGTTATTACATGACTAAGCAGTGCTGATTCATAGAAGTTATCACTTGGCATGAGTTTTTATGTCTAAACTGTTTTACAAATGCTAAATCAAGAAAAAAGAACATGTCTAAGTCGGGACTTATGCGTGGATGCAAACATGACAAAAATATACAGACGATATAAGAAATGATTGTTCAAAATTAAAGAATCACAGTGGCCGCTGGCTTTGAAAGAACAGTTGAAAACAAAGAAAGGATTGATTGATAGAAGTAATTGTGCACAAACTCTTGTTATCCCGAATAAATTCTTTATCAAATCCTTTATTGTTTCTTCCCAGCAATTACCTTGATAAATACGCTGAACCATTTTATTAATGTCTACTGCAATTGAAGAAAAAGTTATGAGTACAGAGGAGGTACATTGTCGAATATATATAGTGTTGGATCTTTGTTGTTCCAGCATATGCCACAAAAGTTTCAAAAGTTTGTTGTGTTATGTAAGCCCTACCGCTTAGCTCATAAAGTAAAACAGTTCTTTGCACCAAAAGGTTGCGACTTCGATCCACATTGTGTATGTTACCCTGAACTATTTAAACGTATCACAGCGACACATTTATAGGTCATATGGTGACTTTCAGGCTTTTGATAATTGGGCATGATCTCACTTGCCTGTTTGGGCATTATTTCACAATGAGCAGGCACCTTGGTAGAACCGTTGACCTTCCGTATGCCTGCTGAATGGGATCGTAACATGAAAGAATTCTAAAATCTAAGGATAGTGGTTTCGAATCAAATGAGGTTAGGAGCAAGTGATTCGAAGTCAACGAGTTTGACTATTCAGCCACAGAGTTCCCATTGTTACCTTTTTGCAGAGAAAACGTAAGTGCAGAATCCACATAGACAGATAAATTACTGACTACCATTGTCTGATCAAGATAAATATTGAAAACTGCTTACAACACAGTCAAAAAACAAGCAATCAAACAAAGATTTAAATGGGGTTCGTTTTCTCCAGAAAGTACATAGTTGTACTGGTTTTTATTTGCTGATAAATTAAAACAATTAAATGGGACTAGGGTATTTAGCGCATCTAAGCATAATTTGATCACAAAAGAACGAATCTCTCTTATTGCGGTTGAGACGCGGTAACGATTTAATGAAAAGCAGAAAACATTAATTTCAATTTATCTCATACTTTAAAAGTATGAATTTTGATATGTTGATATTAATCATTAATCTGCGAATTTGCTATTTCATTATAATGAATACTGCAATGTAAGGTTACTCGTCTGTTCGTACTCGTTCTACTCGTGTAACGGAATCACATAGGTGGAGAACGAATGAGGCGCTGTCTTCTGTCAAACCATACCGCACACGGGCATCAAACACGCTGCCCTTGCACTCTACATACTGATCCAACCGGACTGGCTTTTTGTTCGACTAGGATTTGATTAGCTCCACATGTTTTTAGTTTTGTATGATTATTTATTGGATGACCATTTGAAAGTACAATAAATGTATTATCATTTAGCACAACAATATTGAGAAATTCTGCTTTGAAGATACTCCCAGTCCGATTATTTCAGGCAAAAAGTAACTTTTAAAGACACATCTGACAGTTTCCTATTTGTATAGGCAAAAATTTTCCTACGGACAGAATTTCTTTAAACTTTGTGTACTGACTGAGAATCAAGTTTAAAACGGAAATATATATTAAAAATCATAGGTACCGGTGCTAGATTTTGAATTATCAGAAAATATTAAATAATCCAATTTTCAAGGGCAGATAATTTAAGATTAAGGAATTGAATCTGTGCATTTTAATTTATATTTCTGTTTTATCCATCATTTGCATTCAGTATACAAAGTTTAAAGAAATTCTGTCCATGGGAAAGACCAGGACTTTGAGGTATCATTTTGTCATGTTCATAGTCAGGAACATTTGCCACAGTGTCTATATTGACACGAGGCACAATTTTCTTACGGACAGAATTTCTTCTTTAAACTGTGTTTACTGAAAGAGAATAAAATATAGAAATATAAAATAAAGCAAATCATAGGTACCCAGCTTTGGTCATGAATTGCCTACCTTTGAAAGTCGGAAAATACTGAAAAATCTATTTTCAAGGGCAGATAATTCAAGATCAAGCACCGGTACCTGTGATTTTTAATATATAGTTCCGTTTTAAACTTGATTCTTAGTCAGTACACAAAGTTTAAAGAAATTCTGTCCGTAGGAAAATTTTTGCCTATATACATATAGGAAACTGTCAGATGTGTCTTTTTAAGGGAAGATGATTGTTCAGCTAATTTGCTTTATGCGTAAAACTATAGCAGCCATGTACCCTTTCACATGTTAATGGATTTTGAATCCATATTGACTTATGTACGAATCCCTTCAAAGACAATTTTATATAAATGATATTAAGCAAAGTTTGTTTCATTTTATGCATACCGTAATGCGCTCCGTTTTTGGTTGTCGTACAAGTCAACTCATTCATCCAGATTGATGAGAACAAAATTAGAAATCTGAATTTCTTACAGTGTACTATTTTGTATGTATCTATTTATTTCTTACTATGTTTTTATTTTGTAAGAAGACATTATTCTTTTAAATACGTTGAAATTTGACCACGAGCTACACAGTATAAAATAAGTGTTAATATGTAATTACAGTGTTACTCAGACTCGTTAACGATATAATTACAATTTCTATATAATTTTTTTGTTCAGTCGGTTACTAATACCTATAGTTGTCAATTGCAAAGACATGCCATGTACACTAATACATGTAAAAAAGCTTTTCCTATGCATTCCCAATCATGTCAAAATGTTTTTCATAATTAAATTATGTTGTCAAGTTAAGACATGCTACAAATAATCCAGACTTCGGAACAACTGAATGGAGCAACTGATAATACTTACTAGGATTTGAATCCGCGTCTTCTGTCAATTCTGACTACCGTTATTCAATTAGATCCTCTGGATGTAAGCTGTTGCCTCAAATTGACATAATCAAACACTAGACATAATAATAATCATGCTATGATTTTATGAGAAATATGCGAAGTTTTTAGGATATTATAACCCGTTTTGCAAACTGTTGTGAATGCTCTGCCCTCTTTTCATAATTAGTTAGTAACACTATGCGAGAGACAATATACTGGAAGTATAATTATTTGTTCACAACCGTTGAGAAAATTGTGGAAAACATGCAAAATTAAAGGCAAAATTAATAATACTGTTTTGGAAAGCATGAAAAGTACAAGTCAAGAAGTATAACCTTTAAACCGCAAAACAACGTAAAAAAACTGAATATTGGTTTCTTGTTCATATTTTAGTTAATTTATACACACGCTGGGAAGATCATGCAAGTATTTCACTAGAAATTTCTTTGAACCCCCACTGATGAAAACAAATTTATCAAGTTGACATCAGCTCTTAAAACTTGTGATTTCAATTCTGAGTCTAATGAAAATCTGGAAGATTGACAAAAAGACGCCGTTCACCTTAACAAGTTTTATGCTGACCATCAGAAATGTGCTCCGATGCCTCCCAAGGTTTCCTCACACCAGGCAATTCAATGTTAAACTGCTGGCATACTTGAATCACTCAAATGAGAAAACAAAATGCTGTATACCATGGAACAGATGAAGGAAGAAGCAAGGATAGGAAATGCAAGGATAACCTTATACAGATAATAAGATATATCCGCAGATGCAATACAAAATAAAAAAAAAACACAGATCACAAACAAACCCTGATTGATTATAGGCCAAGATGTTTCCTTTCATTTTTGTTGGGTTATAACGTTACATCGGCACAATTTTAGGACATAAGGCGACTTTCCAGCTTTTCCACCAATGCTGTTGTCCCTGAATGCTTTATCTCCGGACCTGTTTTCTTTCTTGTCAACAAAAACGACATTATTCTCGATTTAAGTTTAAATGTGACGTTGCTCGCCGATGTACATTATTATCGGTGATCTTGCGTCGCCGGCAGCGACCTTAAATCCATATCGCGAAAAGGTCAAAGACCGGGCTTGTTACTTTTAATCCTACCAATACTGAGATTCTCACCTTATCTAGAAAAATGACGAAACCTGCACACCCTGACCTGTATTGTTAATCATGTCATGTTACTTTTGTTTCATTTTGGGTTTAACAAAAGTATCTTAAACAATTGTCATATATTTCAAATATCTATGCCTAAACAAACTAGAACTGTCACAGGAGTGACTCATACCCCCACCATACGGTCTTGTCACAGAAGAATGGCAACCATAAGAAATGTTAAAAATACTTAGAATAATATAAAAATGTCAAAAAAAGCTTAATACTTAAAAAGAATTTTACTCGTCTTTGGAGTACTTCATCCTGGGCTTTCACATATAAGTAATACTAGTATAGTTATTCTAGTAAATACACAAGAGGGTCAAGATGACCCTGGATCGCTCGCCTGAGTAATATGAGCTACATGTTTCAAATGTCAAACTGATGATTTTTAGAAATTCTTTGGAAGATTTTCCGATGTACAATCAAGTAACCCCTGCGGGGGGGGGGGGGGTGCAACTGTAGCCCGGGGGTCATAATTTGAACAAAGTTTGTAGAAGTCTACTAGGCAATGTTACATATCAAATATCTAAGATCTAGGCCTTCTGGTTCATTTTTAGCAAATTTATGAAGATTTCCCTATGTACAATCAAGTAACCCCTGGGGCTGGGTCAGTTTGACCATGGGGGGTCAAGATTTGAACAAATTTTGTAGAGGTCCACTAGGCAATGCTTCATGTCAAATATCTAAGCTCTAGACCTTCTGGTTTATTTTTAGACAATTTTGAAGATTTTCTATTTACAATCAAGTAACCCCATGGGGCGGGGTCAATTTGACCCTGGGGTCATGATTTGAACAAATGTTGTAAAGGTCCACTAGATAATGCTACATGTCAAATATCTAAGCTCTAGGCTTTCTGGTTTATTTTTAGATTTTTTTTTTGAAAATTTTCCTATGTAAAATCAATTGATCCCTGGGGCGGAGGCAATTTTGACCCCGGGGGTCATGATTTGAACAAATTTTGTAGAGGTCCACTAGGCAATGCTTCACGTCTAATATCTAAGCTCTAGGCCTTCTGGTTTATTTTTTTTAAAAAATTGAAGATTTTCCTATGTAAAATCAAGTGACCCCTGGGGCGGGGTCAATTTTGACCCTGGGGTCATGATTTGAATAACTTTTGTAGAGGTCCACTAGGCAATGCTACTTGTTAAATATCTAAGCTCTAGGGCTTCTGGTTTTTGAGAAGAGGATTTTTTAAGATTTTCCTATGTAAAATCAAGTGACCACTGGGGCGGGGTCAGTTTTGACCCAGGGGTCATGATTTGAACAAACTTGGAGAGGTCTACCAGGCAATGCTTCACACCAAATATCTAAGCTCTAGGGCATCTGGTTTTTGAGAAGAAGATTTTTAAAGTTTTTCCTTTCGGTTGCCATGGCAACCAGAGTTCTGCATGTATTTCAATTCTTTGAACAATTTTGAAAGGGGGCCACCCAAGGATCATTCCTGTGAAGTTTGGTGTAATTCTGCCTTGTGGTTTTCAAGAAGAAGATTTTTTTAGAAATTGTTGACGCACGACGGACAACGCACGACTTACGACGGACGACGGACATCAAGCGGTCACAATAGCTCACCTTGTCACTTTGTGACAGGTGAGCTAAAAAAATCTCTAATATTAGAGATACACTAAAATGAATACAAAAAAATGTCTTACCAACCCATGTTACCACAGAAAAATGTATTTACTTTTTGCATAGGACTTATAATAAAACCGTTAGAAAAATACCTAAAATATTGAAAATCTAAAAATAGGATTTCTAAAACTAGACTAATTCCTGGAATTTAAGGGGAAGAAACTTAAAAGACTACAAAAGTTAAAAAAGGTTACTTCCCTTTGGTTCTAAGCCAATCAGAATGAGATATGGTGAAAATACATCAAAATTAACCTTAAATTCTAAGTAAAAGGGGACATAATTCAAGAAAAATTGGTGTCAGAGTTACGCACCTTGTGTCACATGATGTGGGTGATGAGATGGAATATCTATTTTAAGTTTGAATCAAATCCATTCTAAGTAAAAAGGGGCATAATTCATGAAAAATTGGTGTCAGAGTTACGCACCTTGTGTCACATGATGTGGGTGATGAGATGGAATATCTATTTTAAGTTTGAATCAAATCCATTCTAAGTAAAAAGGGGCATAATTCATGAAAAATTGGTGTCAGAGTTATGCACCTTGTGTCACATGATGTGGGTGATGAGGTGGAACATCTATTATAAGTTTGAATCAAATCCATTTTGTAATAACTGAGATATAGTGAAAATACATCAAAATCAACCTTAAATTTAAAGCAATAGGGGACATAATTCATAAAAAATTGATGTCAGAGTTAAGCACATGTCACATGATGTGGGTGATGAGGTGGAACAACTATTTTAAGTTTGAATCAAATCCATTTAGTAATAACTGAGATATAGTGAAAATACAACAAAATTAACCTTAAATTCTAAGTAAAAGGGGACATAATTCATGAAAACCTGGTGTCAGAGTTGTGCACCTTGTGTCACATGATGCGGTGGTAAGGTGGAACATCTATTTTAAGTATCAAATCCATTTAGTAATAACTGAGATAATAGATTTCGCGACTCCTACATAGCCCCCCCCCCCAAACATGTTTGGTGGGGGTATAACTACTCAAGTACTGTGTTTAATCAATCATTAGTGTATCTAAATCGTTATAATTGAAAATATTAACCGTAAATTCAACACAGACTACTGCAACAACACATACCGATAGTGCCAAGACTTAAGATGTCATATGGTCCGTGTAAAATGAAACAAACAAAAATTTACCAAAAGAATCTTATCAGTGAAATAAACTACATACATGTAGCAGACTGTATGCAATGTCAGAAATAATAGATATACAACCTAGACTAATTATCACTATTTTACAGATGCACTCGGCAGTGAAAAGTTAACATAGGTATAAACAATGCATACTAAAATAATTCCAAGATCTTACATGTCTTGAAAGTGAAACAAACTGCCAGATTTGACCTTTTTACATCAAATTTTCCTCCGTCGTATACGGCATCCTGTATTTTGCCTCCTAGGCGTGGTGGACAACATTTAAAACTAGACGCCCACGGGCAACATGTCGAGCCCGCAAACTGTCAATGCATGTCAAAGTTATGGCCCTGACAAACATGTCCCGACGGACGCACGCACGCACATATACCAAACAGTTATTTGGATAACTGTCTTCGCTTCCGCAAGCGGGCTCGACAAAAATCTCTCTGCGGTAAAATTTAATATACGGGTCATTAATTTGGTCCCTTTTGGAGGGCCGGAGCGTTCGTGTAAAAGTACGGACAGACTTGAAGCTTGTCAGGAGTATGCCCAGACAATTGCTCGTTTGAAGTGTGAGGTAAAAAAAACTGTTTCAAGTGTATTGTTAACACTTTGAATTGGGCTGTTGAATATAAATTTTGCATCACGTTTAAATTTCGAAAAGAAATTATATAATACGTTTACGCGTGTATATGCACTAGAATATCTTAATAGTTCTGAGCGTTGATTTTGTAACTCTTTTGTAGACACATCACACGGTGTGGGGACATCAGGTAATTGGGTGTGGTGTAACGAGAGTTTTTCAATATATACCCCGAAAAGTGCTCTCAATTCTTCATATATCATCAAAAATATATGAACTGCTATATTATGTACACTTGGGAATACTGAGTTGATATGTGAAAACATTTATGTCTTTGGATAAATAATAAGTCTCATATGCACTAAAACATTACTTGCGACTTACCTATTTTTCAAACTTCCTTTTCTAAAAATGGGTGAATATTGATGTGAGTTGTAAGCGTTACGCTAATAACGTCAAATTATAAATCTGTAAATGTGACATCATTAAAATGTTTGGCAGGCATATTGAGTTGATCATCGCTTAAAAATCAGTGTTGAACGGACACATAAGATAACATTTTGTGTGTTGAAGGAAGGAGACAAATGCTATCCTGCAAAAGGTTTAAGGGACAATGCCTGGAAGAAAACAAAATTGTATTTAATTTAGTGGAACGGGTCTTTAAAACGTGGTCAGGAGAATATTGCGTACGAATCGTAGTACAGACATGAAAAACAACGTTCAAGCACGATTTATAAATTAAAGAAATCCTTGATACGGCACACACTGTAGTGTCCAATTTCTTAAGTACGACCGGAATATTATATAAACAATATTTATTTATTTATAAAAAGGTGTAAAAATGGCAATCAGCATCGAACCAGTGGTAATCACGGGTTGTGTTGAATAATTGTGTGTGATATGATAGCGTCATAAAGACGTTAGACCGCTTTTGAAGTAGATTCGTTGCCAAGGAGACGACAAATAAATATTTTGCATGTTCTGAAATCTGTAATTAAGATATTCACAATCAATATGCAAACATCCGTCATACTTTCAAATTCTAACAAAATGGGACCAGAAATAAAGAAAGGAGAGCTTTTCCGGGTATTTATTGAACACCCCTCGCACATAAAATGATTTAGGAAAAGGATTTAGATAAGTTAGTTTGTAATGTTTTTCATCTTTCTAACTGTATTTTTCACAATTCTATTTATGTTATGTTTACTTGTAAAATAAAACCTTTTTAAACTAATTCTTTGACCAGTGTTTATCTGTTTAAATTTGGACAATATTCAAATCAACCGTTTTATTTAAGACTGGCGTTACTTAAATAGTCCTAAGTTGAAAATTTGACGAAATAATTATACAACGTTGAATGTTGTTGTTTTCTTTGCATTTCTCAACAAAATAACACTTTTAACTCTCCATAACTTACTAGATTTGTAAACATCAGCTAATCTGGATACGCATGGCGTATTCTCCTTGCATGCTTCTTTCGATAGAAACAAAGACCTCTTAACACATTTTGCGCCGACAGTTTGCTGGGTTGAAATCAGATCCCGAAACATTTTCCCAACCGTGAACTGATTTGCTTGCAACCTGTAAACTGGTATGGAGTATTTTTTTTACAATTCATAAATTATTACTTCACACGCGTGTGAATCGTATTGACCGGCTGACTGACTCTACAACGTGTTTACGCCTTTTGAGAAAATACGTTTGCATTAACTCGTACATACGTATACTTCTAATTATAATGAAGTACCAAAAGCAAATAATCTTATATCATGTGGTTCATTGTAGTTACGAAAAGATACTACAATTGTTTTTTGACAAAGAATGAATTACAGTTGAAACTCTATATCTCGAACTCGCTAACCCCGAAATTCAAGCCATCTTTGAGATATTTCCAAGTACCGTCCCTAAAACACGTGTACAAAGATCATTTTAATTCGAATTTCGGTTATCTCGAAGTACAATGCTCGATCCCTTGGAATTCGAGATACCGGGTTTCAATCGTATATATGTACAACTATTTCAGGAGGTAAAAGTATATTGGTTATAAATTCAGTGGGAAAACATTGTACTACAATTAAGAATTCAATAAAAAGCATGAAATGAAGAAGGAAATAGGTTATATGGTAAATTTGCTGTTTCTGTATTGAAACTAAGAATGGTTATACAGCTCATTTATGTTGAAATATTTGTTTCGATTTTAATTTCAGCCAAACAATACCCTTTTTAGAGTTATTACTGGATCGTCTCTTTTAAGGAAAGTATTACTTTAACCATAATTTGTAAAGAATTTCTCTTTTAATTTAAAAAAGAGTTGTTTCCTACGGGAGAGCTGACATCTCAATATTTAAGTTATGAAGTGCAGTAATAAAAATATATTAAGTCTAATAAATAGGTCACTAATGAATTTGTATTTTAGTTATTTGCAATGCTGTCACAGCTATAACATATTATCAAGTCTACCTAAACGTAATGAGAAATTCAAAGGCTTAATTACACCGTTTGACACGTAATTCAATCATCTACCATCTACGTACGAAATGTTTCCTAACAACATTTTCTCTTACATAGAAATTGCCTCATGATAATTTTCTGAAATTATTTGCCACAGGGAGTTTGGTTCTAAAATATTACTTGGCTTACAAAAGCTTGTTAAATGAAATCCCGACTGATGCGAGTAATTCACTTAAATATCAGTTATTGAAATTGTTCACTACAACGATTTTGCCTTATGTTTGCAACCGATGCCAACTGAAGAAAGCATGTATACTTTGCTTAATATCCAATTCCGATCTGACTCATATGGGTCTTCAGCCTTTAGACTCAGTGTTGTTATATTTTCTGTTCCAATGGGAACATGTAATCCATTCAATGTTTACGAACAATAGAGTTCCACTTAATAAAATCTGGAAAGTAGATCCCTCAGAAGCACCGAGAACAAGGCAAACAGTGAAAATTGCAGACTCGGTTTGATTGAGTCGCTGTTGGTGGCGTGAGGGGTGTTGCATATTTTATTACCTCCTGTGAACAGACAGAGTCAAACCGAGCCTGATATAATTTTTCTTGGTTGCGTTCTACGCTTAAGGACCTTCTTACATGTAGTACTTATATATATTTTAAATATGGACAAAATACAAACAATTTTGGTTGATAAAAACGGACACAGGCGATAAAAAATAACGCGAGTTTCTTTCTGATCAATTTTAATTAATCTGTCAATTCCGACAAGAAGCTTGTTTTGTAATTAAATAAGAAAGAACTTTCAATATCATTATATAGTCTGATATTACTTTGTTTGTTATTTCCACTTGAAACAGATCTTCTGATGTTTTTATGTATACAACAAGATATATTTTATTGTGTGCTCTAATTAATTGTGAAGACGGACACAATAGAACATGGCCCAGCTTGAGTAAAGAAAACAACAACATCTGCTTATATAAAACAAGGTAAGTTTTCTGTTTTGTCAGCGGTTCGTTTATTATACGTATGTTCATTTTTGTTTGTTTTGGGTTTCAGTTATCTAACGGCGGGCAGTTTACCTAACCAGTGTTCCTTGATTTTGTACCCGTACAAACCTGTTCTCCGCAAGTAACTGCCAACTTTCCCACATGAGTCAGAGTTTGAGGACGAATGATTTCAGACACAATACATTTTATCAGATCGTCATGGCGAACATACGCCTCACCAAGGGCTCGAACTCACGACCCTGAGATCCGTAGATCCGCGCTGTCCTTATTGAGCTAGGCGGGTGGACTATGCGTATGTTCAACATAACTGAGACTGAGATATTAGTGAAGAATATATACTGGTATCTATCGACGAAACATCTCCATTTAGAAAGAGTCTCTTGGTATTTATATATTTCAATAACTAGTTCACAGGTTTACAATGCAGGCAATTGTTCGTACATTGACCTAGGTAAAACAAACACTCAGTGGTATTCGAAAGCGTCGATCATTTTTCGCTGTTTTTAAATCCCATCGTAATACCAACCAGTCGACATTGGCCGGGATAATAAAGTATTATGAATACTTGCATTATTATGTGCGGGTTATGAGTATTTTGGTCGTACAATTTGAACCAGCAGATCGTTCGGTCGTTTTGTCCGATTTATATCTGTTTTGCATTGCTTTCTCAGTCTGTATATAACCATGTGGAAGTATTCATAAATGATACCACCTGCTGGTAAATTGATTCGATCCTGTATTACTTCTCTACTGAGATCATGCCTAACGAATTAAATGAAATTATTATCTAAAAAACAAAGACAAATATCACACAGGGATTGCACGCACCAAAAACGCAGCCTCCTCAAAACGAAACCCACAGCACGCAGACGCGTGCACCACACACACACACACAAACACACACACACACACACACACACATACACAGCCAACACATTAGGACAAAACGAACAAACAAAGGAACACACACACACACATACACACACACACACACACACACATACACACACAAAGCCAACACATCAGAACAAAACGAACAAACAAAGGAACGCAACTCCCACCATGTTCCAAAGACACGGGACAGTGTAAATAAAAGTAATCCCCTAAGACTAATTTGAGCACCGTTGAAACAATGAAAACAATATTTTCTAACGTACGTAGATAACTTCGTAAAACTCAGGTGGTAAAAGATGATATAAACATATTCAATAATTGCTCCTCATAACTTTATTGGTTATCACAACAGCAGCTTTTAAGTGCCGTGTGGCGGCTGTAAAAAGTCTCTCCACTCTTAAACACAGCGTTGTTATATTACTGGACCTTTGGGATCATGGAGTTTTCAATTTTACAACAATAATAGCATTCCGCTTAAGCCGGTGCTAGGGGGCGTCAGTGGTGATGCACATTTCACTAACTCTCATGAACAGAGTCAATCAAACAAAGTCTACTATTATTCTACTTGGTTGCAGTCTTTGCTTCGGAATGATCCTCTTAAATATGTTTCTTTATACTATGTAACGCAGCTGACTATTTCAAAAACAGTTTATAGACTTGGACATTAAATATTTGCTCTAGCCTATATACATATATACAATGTGTATATAGTGTTTTCCACTATGGGTTGGTTTAGGATCATTAAAGTATATATACATTCTTACTATGGGTTGGTTTAGGATCATTACTCTTGTCTGTGTTTTATTGTAGTTCATTGCAAGGTCCTGATCAATAATCTAAATTACAACAATTTCTAGGTATAATATTATTCACGGAAAATTCAGCAGAATATCATTTCGACTATTAAATAAATTTCGATGACCAATTTTGTTGTATTATTGTTTTATTTTTTGTGTCCTTTTGTCAACTTGAATATGTATGCATATGTATGGTATGTATGCAGGTAAATTTATTGTGCTATTAACACTAATACCCAAAACATTCGTAATAGGAAATGTACAATTTTCAAAACTATTTACCATAAGAATTGAACTGTTAGGAAAAAAAAAAGACGAAAAAAGTACTTCTGAGTATTATACGACTTTCCATGTCTATGTTTCCAGACGTTTGCATAAATTTTATGAAAAACAATTTATTTACACTGGCGACAAAATAATGATCTCAAAAGAAAGAAACTACACATATTCAACTTTAATATTATTGTTTAGGGAATATCATATTATTTTTAATGATAATGTCATGATAATAACAATTTTATTTGTGCATTTCATGTCAGTACGAATTATATAGCATATTACATAATCACAGTATTTCTCAGATATTACAGTTGTAACAAAAAATGTCATTTATTACATAATACACATAATAATGATAATAATTTATCACAGGATGTTATTGTTATTCTAATAAAATAATGACTGAAAGAAAATGTGAATGATATAGATATCACAAAAAGTAGTAATACTTATTTCAGTATATATAATTATATATAGCAGACAGCGCACAGGATTACCCGTAAAGCTTCGCCATTTATATGCAAAAACTTACTTCCAACGGGGTCCATACTGTCACATTTAGATCTTAAGTGACTAATTACTCTGACAAAACTAACAATAAAATAATATATTTTAAATATTTTAAAAGAGATAATGAAATATAATGTCACAGCCATAACATATTTTCAAGTCTACCTACACATAATGAGAAATTCAAAGGCTGTATTGCGCCGTTCGACACGTAATTCAATAATCTACGCTACGTACGAAATGTTTTCCTGACAAATTGTTCTCTTATATAGAGATTGCTTCGTGATAATTTTCTGAAACTATTTGCCACAGGGAGTTTGGTTCTAAAACGTTACTTAGCTTACAAAAGCCTTCTAAATGAAATCCTGACTGATGTGAGTAATTCACTTAAATATCAATTATTGAAATTGTTCATTGTAACGATTTTATTTTATGTTTGCATTTTGAAGAAAGCATGTATACTCTGCTTAATATCCACTTCTGATCTGATTCATATGGGTTTTCAGCCTTTAGATCAGTGTTGTTATATTTTCTGTTCCTATGGGATCATGTAATTCTTTCAATGTTTACGAACAATAGAGTTCCACTTAAGCCGCTGTTGGTGGCGTGAGGGGTGTTGCATATTACATTACCTCTTGTGAACAGACACAGTCAAACCGAGCCTGATATAATTTTTCTTGGTTGCGTTCTACGCTTAAGGACCTTCTTACATGTAGTATTTATATATGTTTAAAATGTGGACAAAATTCAAACAATTTTGGTTGATAAAAACGGACACAGTGGATGGAATATAAAGCGAATTTCTTTCTGATCAATTTTAATTAATCTGTCAATTCAGACTAGTAGCTTGTTTTGTTATTATAAAAGAAAGAATACATATATAGTCTGCACTTACTTTGTTTGTTTTTCCGCTTGCAAAAGGTCCTCTGATGTTTATATAATATGTCTATAGACAGACATGTCCAAAAAGACATGTTTTATTGTGTGTTTTAATTCATTGTGAAAACGGTCACAATAGATCATGGTCCAGCTTCGACTTACAACAAAAACATGATCTCCTTATATAAAACAAAGTAAGCGTTTAGTTAATGTTGTAATCGGCCCGTTTATTATGCTTATGTT